>NC_064630.1:389955784-391205784 GCF_023864275.1 Schistocerca cancellata | reverse complement strand
CCATAACTATTGTTGAAGTAGTGAACCTAGTGGTGGTAAAGACTTGTGGATTGTCAAATGGCTCTGAGCACCATGGGACTTAACTTCTGAGGTCATCAGTCCTGTGGATTGTGTTCCAGATCCAAACTACTTGCCTACGTAGTCATTCTGAACCTGGAGATGGTGCCAGTCGTGATTGTTAAGAAATTTTTATCGCCAATATTTGGTCGACAAGAGGAGGAGAGGTGGTGGAATACATTTGCACGTCACCAATCTGTGTGCCATTGTTCTGGATCAAATCCCGAATCACTCCGCAGTGTCTCATGCAATGAGTTGCATGTCGTACGTAAATGAGGGTTTGTCCATCTCGTGAGATGCCCTGACACAAACCGAAAGCAACAAGTAAACCTCCTCCCCCAGTTCTTCAAAAACTTGAACTTCCTTCTGTAAAACGTCATATCTCTTGTACTATAATTTTGCAGGTACGTCCCGTGTTATGTATGGATAGGCCACTGTCTGCAAAATATGTGGCGAATAGAGTTTCTGGTGAAGAAGTAAAGAAGTGAAACATCATGCCTGATACTGAAGTTTTGCTAATTGAACAGCAAAATTTTAGTAAGCGATAAGCTTTTTTCCCTTCATCATTCTGTGGGGAGTCCAATGAGAGAAGTTTCGTAAAGGTTTGAAATTAAGTGTAAAATGTGTTGACAGTTGGGTCATGAGTTACACTGCCCCAAGACACACACTGAAGTGACAAAAGTCATGGGATACCTCATCATATCGTGTCGGATCTCATTTTGCCCCGCGTAATGCCGCAACTCGACGTGGCACGGACTCAAAATGTCGTTGGAAGTTCCCTGCAGAAATATTGAGCCATACTGCCTCTACAGCCGTCCATAATTGCAAAAGCGTTGCCTGTGCAAGTTTTTGTGCACAAACTGACTGGATTACGTCCCATAAATGTTCGATGGGATTCATGTCTGGCGATCTGGGCGGCCAAATTATTCGCTCAAATTCGCTCAAACCAGCAGCTGTGGCTTGGTGAAACGCACATTGCCAACCATTAAAATTCCGTTGCTGTTTGGGAACATAACGTCCATGTAAGGCTGCGAATGGTGTCCAAACAGCCGAACACCCAGAGAACCCAGTCCATTCCATGCAAACACAGCCCCCATCGGCTTGCACTGTGGCTTGTTTACAATCGAACCCTACCATCAGGTCTTAACAAGTGATATCGAGAGTCATCTGACAAAGCCACGGTGTTCCAGACGTCTAGGAACCAAGTCGGTCATCTGCTGCCAAAGCCCATTAGCACCAAATTTCGCTGCACTGTTCTAACGGATACCTTCGTCGTTCGTCCCACAATGATTTCTGCGGTAATTTCGCGCAGTGTTGCTTGCCTGTTAGCACTAACAACTCCACGCAAATGCCGCTGCCTCTCGGTCGTTAGGTGAAGGCTGTCGGCCACAGAATTGTCTGCAGTGAGAGGTAATGGTGGAAATATAGTATTTTCAGCTCATTCTTGACACTATGGATCTCGGAACATTGAATTCCCTATTTCCGAAATGAAGTGTTCCATGAGCCTAGCTCCAACTACCATACTGAGTTCAAAGTCAGTCTGCTATTTCCCTTCGTGTGGCCAAAATCGCGTCGAGAACCTTTCACCTGAATCGCCTGAGTACAAATGACAGCTCCGCGAAAACAAAAAAAATGGCTCTGAGCACTATGGGACGTAACATCTGAGGTCATCAGTCCCCTCGAACTTAGAACTACTTTAACCTAACTAATCTAAGGACATCACACACATCCATGCCCGAGGCAGGATTCGAACCTGCGCCCGTTGCAGTCGTGCGGTTCCGGACTGAAGTACCTAGAACCGCTCGGGCTGTGTACGCGACACAACAACACCTGTATATATCGCTATCCCAAGACTTTGATCGCCTCAGCGCAAACACAGTTGCTGACCGTAATGCTAGTGTTATTGTGTTAAACCTAAACATAATACTATAGCTCTTAATAAGAAGATTATGACAGCATTTTAATTTTTTGAAGTTGGTCGATAGTTCATGGAATACCGAAGAATCAATTTTTTTGCCCCCAGAAGCTGCTAGATGGGCAACCAGCAGGACTCACTGGGTTTGTTTAGTAATACTGAAATACTGATGGGTCCTTTGCTGAAACTATATTTCACCGTCTCCCTTTTTACTGTTTATCATCGGCAATACCATTTGGTACCACACTTCCACACATTAACATTGTCAAACATAAAACAGTTTTAGGATACAAGATTCGCACTTCGCAGTGGTGTGCGAGATGACACATTGCTTTAGGTGCAGAATCTGGCAGAAGCAGGGTTTAAATTCCTATTTGGCCATCCGAATTAAGGTTTCCCGTGGTTCGCCTAAATCGATCATCACAAATTCCGAGATAGTTTCTTTGAAAAAGAAACTGTCGTTTCACTCCTGCATCCTTATCGAATGTGTCATTGTATCCATCTCTAATTGCAGGGACCGCGTAACCGCTACGGTCGCAGGTTCGAATCCTGCCTCGGGCATGGATGTGTATGATGTCCTTAGGTTAGTTAGGTTTAAGTAGTTCTAAGTTCTAGGGGACTGATGACCTTAGAAGTTAAGTCCCATAGTGCTCAGAGCCATTTGAATCATTTTTCTAATTGCAGGACATAAAAGACGTATTCGATGCTCTATCTTTATGGAAGGCGACAAGGTGTCCAACGATGTATTGAAGATAAATCTAACGAACTAGTGTTTAAGGTTTGTAATAGGCAAGAAAACTTTTTGAGCCTAATTTTCACTTGCTACCACTATTATAAATGATGATGTATTTTAGTAGTCAATAAAATAAGAACCAGCTGATGATGGCACAGATATGCAGAAACATGTTTGTGCAGAAGAACTAACGTAAGCCAAACTTCTTATGACGAAAAAACAGGCGGAAGTCATTTCTATAATAAACCGTAGTTTCTCTTTATTTTCTATCGTTTCGTAACAGAGCAGCAAGTGTTTTTTCACGTGCTGAAAAACAAATTACTCACGGAGCACAGTCACGTATGATAGTGGTAGGTTTCTTAGACTCGGTTATCGAAAGTTGTTCACCAACAATGTCGATAAAGCAACGGTTATTCCCCTGATAGATATCTACATCCACGTATCACGAACTTTTATTGCGCGACATCACAAGATTATGTCGATGAACGTGTTTGTTTGTGGTACTTTTTTGAGTATGTAATCATTACGCCACACTTCCACTCATTAACACTGCCAAACATAAAAATTTTAGGAAACAAGATTCACACTTTAGGTGCAGAATCTGGCAGGAGCAGGGTTCATTTAAAAAGATGGAGTATTTTAAATAATGGTTTGTTTATCGAGTATATACCGGTACAGTGGTAAGATGAAGTCTTCCACAGACTCTATCTGTGCCAGCCAAAATATATATCCTACAGAAATGAGCAACTAGAACATTGTGCAAAGTAAATAATCGGTCCTCATAAATCCAAAACTTTGGGACATCCTTTCTTAAATGTTTTCGGGTACAGCAGCTGTACAGGATGTGGTGTGCAGGAAGTAACAGAGAAACAACCGACGTCGACAATGATTAATTTTAAATTCGGCTATCGTGGATCCCGGCACAGTCAGTTAGCAAGTGCAGTACTACACTGTTGGCGTTTGTTACGAGTGTAATGACATCCAGAAGAAGGAAGGTGGTAGTGTCCATAAACACAAAGTTAGATGCACTGCATAGGACAGACAGAGCAGAAGTGATGAAAAACAGTGGTGCAGAATGTGGTATTGAAACTCCATCGATGTAAGACTGGAAGAATGACGGAGAACCATTGGAAGGCTTTTGTTTCAAAATTATCACAAAGGAAACTTTAGAGAGACGTATGACAACCAAACAAACAATGAACGAAGCTTTAGGTATACTTTTCATGTTGCTTGGTGCATAGAGGTAAGGTAACGTATCGATTTAATGCCTGATGTTGCAAGAAAAAGCTACAAGCTTAAACAAGAAACTTCCTAATGGTGGTCCCAGTCAGGCTGGGAAGTTCGACATGGAATACGTCGTCTCAGGGGATACAATAGTTGCTGAAAATTTCACAGAGGAATTCTTTTGACAAGTAGATTCCAAATCAAGTTACTAGGATTTTTTATTGTTGGAATTTTCGATAACCCAGATGGCTTACAGTTTCACATAATCCGGATAAACCAGATTCCATTGTACTTATAACTCCAGATTAGAGAGCGTGGATGAATGCTCATTGCTTTACGTACGTGTCGGGGCCACTAAACGGTATGTCTCACCTAAGTATGGCATCTGCAAGGATTGTATTAATTTTGTTGTGACCAGGAAATGCTCGAGACAAAGTTATCTTGGTTCCAAAAGCCGTATGTACTAAGTCTATCGAACGTCAGCTAAGTGACAGATTCTAAAAAAAAAAAATACTATGGCCACTAGCATTCTTTTGAATGGGACCATGGTGTTTACCCAGAGTAGCAAATATGAATGAGACAAATTCGGAGACGGAACTTTGTAATTCTGACCGAAATCACAGAATAGGAATGCACTGGACATAGGGATTCTATGCTGTTGTTGTGGCCATTTGAATGGTCGGCCGCCCGAAAGTCAGCTCCACTCTCCTCGGAAACTAGTACCGTCGAGGCAAGCGACGCGTGGTGTTTACTTCACTATCACATGGGAATTGAGTAAACTCCCGGGAGGCACACCCACAACAACAGCACAAAAATCACCAACCTCAGTGCATTTTTACTCCGTAATTTTTTTGTCAGGTCTGCAATAGAGTCATAGTACTGAATTCTTCGCGTATAGAACTGCTATTGTGGCGGCAAACAGTACCGTAGAAACGTATTTTTTAGATTATATCATTCAACTAATTTTCCATAGTGTT
The DNA here is from genome assembly GCF_023864275.1 of Schistocerca cancellata. Taxonomy (NCBI): domain Eukaryota; kingdom Metazoa; phylum Arthropoda; class Insecta; order Orthoptera; family Acrididae; genus Schistocerca; species Schistocerca cancellata. Next base: position 391,200,878 of record NC_064630.1, on the reverse strand, counting down.
AGCAGATAGAGAACCATATCTATCTTCGGCCATTTCTCTCGTACTACAAACCATCATGCTATATTCTGACATCCATTAGTACCTTAACGTCATGTCGGAATGCTCCCACTAAATGTTTTAGTGTGTGTCGTTGCACCTGTCCCGAAGAGGGCAAACTTTTTGCGCGCTAACTGACACAAGAACGCGTCTTTAGTTCATTTATAAACAGATGCGCCAAAACTAATGAACGCATTAACCAGTCTGTAATATTTGGATGCTGTATATTTTTTTCAAAATTGTCTACCGAATAATATCATATAATGTCAACAATACTGAACAACGTAAACTATATTATTCTTTTCACCGTCTTATATTAAATTGTGTGTTCCAGTGACACATATCATTCAAAATTGTATTTAAACTTTAGAATTAAGTTCAACATGAGCGACGAATGGGTATAATAACTAAAAAAAGAATAACTTGTGAAATGATGATAATTTCTTCCATCTCAGGCAGACGTTGTTTCGTCCAAAACACCTAGACAACGCAGTGTATCATATATTTTTATCTTAAATTAGTTCGTGTTGGATAAAACTAATTGAGGTCAGAAACTGTCTTATAAATTCATGAAATAATTTTTATTGCGACGGTCGCTTTTTGCTAACATATATTGGAACAACGCGTTTTGTCAGCATACTGACTCATCAAAAATGGTTCAAATGGTTCTGAGCACTATGAGACTTAAACTTCTGAGGTCATCAGTCCCCTAGAACTTAGAATTACTTAAACCTAACTAGACTAAGGACATCACACACATCCATGCCCGAGGCAGGATTCGAACCTGCGACCGTAGCGGTCGCTGACTCATCAGTTGCACAAAATAAATGTACATTACATCTACATCTACATCTACATCCATACTCCGCAAGCCACCTGACGGTGTGTGGCGGAGGGTACCTTGAGTATTTCTATCGGTTCTCCCTTCTATTCCAGTCTCGTATTGTTCGTGGAAAGAAGGATTGTCGGTATGCCACTGTGTGCGCACTAATCTCTCTGATTTTATCCTCATGGGTCTCTTCGCGAGATATACGTAGGAGGGAGCAATATACTGCTTGACTCCTCGGTGAAAGTATGTTCTCGAAACTTCAACAAAAGCCCGTACCGAGCTACTGAGCGTCTCCCCTGCAGTCTTCCACTGGAGTTTATCTATCATCTCCGTAACGCTTTCGCGTTTACTAAATGATCCTGTAACGAAGCGCGCTGCTCTCCGTTGGATCTTCTCTATCTCTTCTATCACCCCTATCTGGTACGGATCCCACACTGCTGTGCAGTATTCAAGCAGTGGGCGAACAAGCGTACTGTAACCTACTTCCTTTGTTTTCGGATTGCATTTCCTTAGTATTCTTCCAATGAATCTCAGTCTGGCATCTGCTTTCCCGACGATTAACTTTATATGATCATTCCATTTTAAATCACTGCAAATGCGTACTCTCAGATAATTTATGGAATTAATTGCTTCCAGTTGCTGACCTGCTATATTGTAGGTAAATGATAAAGAATCTTTCTTTCTATGTATTCGCAGCACATTACACTTGTCTACATTGAGATTCAATTGCCATTTCCTGCACCATGCGTCAATTCGTTGCAGATCCTCCTGCATTTCAGTACAATTTTCCATTGTTACAACCTCTCTATATACCACAGCATCATCCGCAAAAAGCCTCAGTGAACTCAAGGTCATTTATGTACATTGTGACTAGCAACGGTCCTACGACACTCCCCTGCGGCACACCTGAAATCACTCTTCCTTCGGAAGACTTCTCTCCACTGAGAATGACATGCTGCGTTCTGTTATCTAGGAACTCTTCAATCCAATCACACAATTGGTCTGATAGTCCATGTGCTCTTACTTTGTTCATTAAACGACTGTGGGAAACTGTATCGAACGCCTTGCGGAAGTCAAGAAACGCGGCATCTACCTGGGGACCCGCGTCTATGGCCCTCTGAGTCTCGTGGACGAATAGCGCGAGCTGGGTTTCACACGATCGTCTTTTTCGAAACCCATGCTGATTCTTACAGAGTAGATTCCAAATGTGATGAAGGTTATTTGCTGGCACCGAAATTTAACCATTTTTTTCTAAAAAAAATCTGGAGCACAGTGCACAGTAATAATCATTATCATTAAACACTTTAACATTCAGATGTTTACGTGCGAGAGACTCCTAACTGCTAAGAGTCTTTACATCTCTCTGTTAAGATCATTCATTATGGAAAAAAGCGCTAGACTGGGATGAAGATGAACAAAAAGTTTATTGCAGAAGTATAATAAGTGACAGTTCTAGACACGAAAAAGTCATTAAGTCAATATTTGAGAAACAGACGTAGATTACACAATATGTGGACCGCACAGTACGGTATCTTTACTACTCAAGGAACCTAAGAAATAATATCTACATGGAGTTAAGACCACTGATAATAATTTCTTGGAAGTTTTAAGTAAATAGCGAATAAATAAATAGAGATATGCACATACTATGCAAACTTTTGAAGGTAACAAATCCAGAAGAATCTCCAACTAGGAAACGGTAGTAAGAGTAAAATTTGTTACATTTCATTCAGTCACATGGATGAAATAGTGTAGAATGAAATGAGAGACATTTTGAAAAAATCGCAAACTGGAAGTATTTTTATCACCATGGCAAAAACTTATGAACAATGGAATCATTACCAAAGAGAACCTGAATAGAACTGGGCTCAGTTGCAAATGTATGGCCATCGGGTTTGCTCCTGGATCATGTTGAGTTAATTACACAATATTTCCTCGACCTAACTGATCTATATTTTCGTGTGATTGTCGGTAGTTGTATTTCTCATAAGGCGTGCGGAAATAAACCATACCACAGAGATAGGGCGCTATCCTGACACGACATATTACCTGACAGGGAAAAATAGCACGGTGAAGTCGATAAGGAGGGATTATGTAATCTATATTGTTTACAGGAAAGGAGACAACTTAACCCAGTTTCAAGCGCATCGGGCAGCACAACGTTTTGACAAACAGAGTAATGTGGAAGCCTAAAAAATATTTCGTAACATGATATTTGAGAAAAAAGAATTACGACAAAAAATAAATTAACGCTCTTCATAACATGGCTCTGTAAATTGTGTGGATTGTTGCTATGAGTCGTGTTTCAAACAAATTTTATTTTCCGCAGTTCCAAAAACAGACAGAACAAAACACATATATACGAGAATACGCGTACAAAATATAACAATTTTTTGCTTTTTGAATCGTTTAATAATAAATTATATACTCAAAACGTAACTTTGTGACTCATTGTGATGCACATAAAATTCAAACATATGTTAGTGTTTTAAACGTACAACACAATTTATTACTGTAAATGTAGAGCTGCCCTCAACACGATGGTTCGGTTTGAACGCCACGGTCCTGCTGGAGGTGGCTTTCCTTCGATGTGAACTAACTTACTCAGCCGGTTATAAAGGAACTTATAGTTTTTTAGGGACTCAAGACGATGTCATTTCTCTTGTTAACAAATTATTGCCAGAGGTGGAATAAGCGATAGGTGACAGAAAAGTTCTAGGGCCGACTGAAGATTGAGCTCCAGACCTTTGTGCTTGTGGTTTGTCAACTATCAACGTGTCACACAGTTGTTTCTCTGTACACTTTTAAATACTTCGTCCATAATGGATTGATTTTCCTCAGCTATGACTGATTACGTAACACCAAAATAACATAAGTTTATTACTACAAGAAGTCTTTATTTAAGTCCACTGCTCGGTTAGATGTTCATGCCATTATTACAAGGTACACGGGTTGGACAAAAATACGAAAACACAGCGAGAAATACATGCGTGAACATAAATACAGATGCTAGCCCAGCCTACAAATTGCTCTGTTTGATTTGACAACGAAAAGTACCTGCGAAATGTCCTCAGCATGTTGCAAACGCCAGTTGTGGTCATAATAGTGTTTAGAGCAGTGTTCTGTGTAGCAGTGAGTACACTACGACGGAGCTAAGTGGACTCGAATGTAAAATGTTGGTGCTGGTATCATGGATGTGCTTCCACAACCAACGTAGCCTAAGTGTTCGGTGTTCCAAAAGGCACCGTATCGAAGATTTATGCTACATACATGGATAGTGGAAAAACATCATCCGCTAATTTACAACAGTCACAACGCGGACGAAAGTGTGTGTTGAGTCATCGTGACGAGCGGTCATTGACGAGGATTATGATGAAAAATAAGAGAATGACATCTGCAAAAGTCACTGCAGAGTGTCGCACTCGTGAACCCTATCAATACCCAAGCAACGCGAAGAGAGCTACAGAATCAGGGAATTGCAGGGAAAGCGCAATTCCAAACCACTCATCGGTGATGCAAATGGCCTTAACAGGAAGCGTGGTGCCATAGCAAAAAACCTGGACTATGGTGCAATCGAAGAATGTGATTTGGTCGGATGTGTCATGTTTCACACTGTTTACAACTTCTTTCTGACCAAACGTCCCAAGAGTGAAACACGGCGGATGTTCGGTGATGATTCGCGCAGCTATATATGGTATTAAATAAATCCCATGGGCGCTATGAAAGATTGCATTAGTGCCAAGGATTATGCGATCATTTCGGCTGATCAGGTTCTTCCTCTAGTACTACGTTAGTTCTCCAATGGTGAGCTGTGCTCCAAGACGGCACGGCCCCGTGCAGCACTGGTTTTGTGAGCACCAGGATGGATTGTCGCGTCTCTTCTGCCATCACAGTCACCATATAACAATTAATTGGACCTTTATGGCCTACTTTGGAGAGAAGCATAAGTTTTCGCTATCCATCTCTGTCATCGTTGCACGAACATCCCACTATTTTTGAGGACGAATGGCACAAAATTCGCTTGGAAAAGCTACAGAACGTGTATTTATCCTCTCCGGGACGAGTGGAAGCTGGTTTGAACGCCAACGAGTTTGCTATACAGTCTTAGGTTCAAATGGATCAAATGGCTCTGAGCACTATCGGACTTAACATCTGAGGTCATTAGTCCCCTAGAACTTAGAACTACTCAAACCTAACTAACCTAAGGATATTATACATGTCCATGCCCGAGGCAGGATTCGAACCTACGACCGTAGCGGTCGCGCTGTTCTAGACTGAAGCGCCTAGAACCGCCGGCGCACTATTAGGCATGTTAATGTGTTGCGTTTCTGCTGTTTCATATTTTTGTTCATTCCTGTAGATTTCGTTCTGTTTATATCTTGTACTGCATTAATGGCAGGCACATGTGACTGTTTTTGGCAGACAGCAGTGAGACGAGGTTTTGTGCTGTTTTTCACTAGTGGCGAAGCAATAATTTCAGCATCACAATGTATATTCACGTTTCAGAACGTATGCGGGGAATGTGCTTTACCTTCTCTTAAGTATTCGAAAAGGGAAGGTAACCTTTGGAGCTGGTCAAGCTAGAGCACAACGGTTCTGATGTGGTAAGCGGCTGAGCACAGTAGCCCAACATTTATTGGTTTACTCAGTTTACACTGGCATACACAGGTATATAGAGAAGTCATGCGCTCTTTTTCTAAAAACATTAAAACAAATAATCGTTAAAACATTAAAAATCATGCAATTTTTCTAAAATGTAATATCATTCAAAATATTTAAAGGCAATTACTGAAATTCTAAATTACTCAAAATTTCCTTCTGATTTAATATTAGAACCAATAACCTTTGAAAGAAATTACAATGATCCAAGGCATTTAGAATAATCACTGAAGTTCTAGATTGCCAAAGTTTCCAGTTTGCTTAAACATTAAAACCAATAACCTTAAAAATTTAAAATCATTCAAGGTATTTTTTCTAAACCAAATAAGCTTAAGTTTAGAATCTCTTTCATGTTAGTGCACCTTAACGTTCCATAGTGATACTGACGTGTGAATGACTTAACGTCAGTTCAACCAGTCCTGTTGTCAGAAAACCAATGTTACGGGAGTTACAGAAAAACCAATAACGAAATTTAATCACAAGTCATTGAAGCGTTACATGAGCTAATGCGGCCGCACAGGAAGCGACCTTTCATCAGTATCAGATACATCAGGACATGGCTCACTTTACTACAGTCCCAGATTAAGGACAAACTCCGTAAATGAAAAATTATCACTGTCAGTCGTAACCAACTCTACGCTCACCCTGCCTGTTGAACGTGAGACATTTTGGAACATTACAGTTAAACTTTGATGGGGTTGATTGACAGATTTGTATTCCCAGAAATTTATTAACTCCCTTACATGCAAATTTCGGCCAGTGAAACTTGAGAACATGTATCCAGAATCACGAAGTGCCCCTGAAACTGACATCACATCTCTAGAAAATCATGCACATACTTCAACATAATTTACAAACAGCCCGGAAAGTCTACAACAGAAAGGCATCCGATTAGCCACACATACATGGAAGTTCGCAGAATACTGCCAGGGTACAATTTCGTGACACTGCAGTCAGTGATAAGCCCAACTGGCTTCTCGGCGCAACTTCCAGTGTTATGTGTCCCAGAGGAACTAGAAAAAATGTTCCCGACACTTGATACCCGAAAACAGTTAAATTTACAGGATGAACCTGCCACGCGACCTGAGGCGAATGACTCAGTTCAAAATCCAAACGGAAAGCTGACGCTCACGAAAATCAGTAGGAGTGCGAGGCACTAGTTCCGATGTGATGGGCTACCGGCCATTGTTGTTGTTGTTGTGGTCTTCAGTCCTGAGACTGGTTTGATGCAGCTCTCCATGCTACTCTATCCTGTGCAAGCTTCTTCATCTCCCAGTACCTACTGCAACCTATATCCTTCTGAATCTGCTTAGTGTATTCATCTCTTGGTCTCCCCCTACGATTTTTACCCTCCACGCTGCTCTCCAATACTAAATTGGTGATCCCTTGATGCCTCAGAACATGTCCTACCAACCGATCCCTTCTTCTGGTCAAGTTGTGCCACAAACTTCTCTTCTCCCCAATCCTATTCAATACTTCCTCATTAGTCATGTGATCTACCCATCTAATCTTCAGCATTCTTCTGTAGCACCACATTTCAAAAGCTTCTATTCTCTTCTTGTCCAAACTATTTACCGTCCATGTTTCACTTCCATACATGGCTACACTCCATACAAATACTTTCAGAAATGATTTCCTGACACTTAAATCTATACTCGATCTTAACAAATTTCTCTTCTTCAGAAACGCTTTCCTTGCCATTGCCAGTCTATATTTTATATTCTCTCTACTTCGACCATCATCAGTTATTTTGCTCCCCAAATAGCAAAACTCCTTTACTACTTTAAGTGTCTCATTTCCTAATCTAATACCCTCAGCATCACCCGACTTAATTCGACTACATTCCATTATCCTCGTTTTGCTTTTGTTGATGTTCATCTTATATCCTCCCTTCAAGACACCATCCATTCCGTTCAACTGCTCTTCCAAGTCCTTTGTTGTCTCTGACAGAATTACAATGTCATCGGCGAACCTCAAAGTTTTTATTTCTTCTCCATGGATTTTAATACCTACTCCAAATTTTTTTTGTTTCCTTTACTGCTTGCTCAATATACAGATTGAATAACATCGGGGAGAGGCTACAACCCTGTCTTACTCCCTTCCCAACCACTGCTTCCCTTTCATATCCCTCGACTCTTATAACTGCCATCTGGTTTCTGTACAAATTGTAAACAGCCTTTCGCTCCCTGTATTTTACCCCTGCCACCTTTAGAATTTGAAAGAGAGTATTCCAGTCAACATTGTCAAAAGCTTTCTCTAAGTCTACAAATGCTAGGAACGTAGGTTTGCCTTTGCTTAATCTTTCTTCTAAGACAAGTCGTAAGGTCAGTATTGCCTCACGTGTTCCAGTATTTCTACGGAATCCAAACTGATCTTCCCCGAGGTCGGCTTCTACTAGCTTTTCCATTCGTCTGTAAAGAATTCGTGTTAGTATTTTGCAGCTGTGGCTTATTAAACTGATTGTTCGGTAATTTTCACATCTGTCAACACCTGCTTTCTTTGGGATTGGAATGATTATATTCTTCTTGAAGTCTGAGGGTATTTCGCCTGTTTCATACATCTTGCTCACCAGATGATAGAGTTTTGTCAGGACTGGCTCTCCCAAGGCCGTCAGTAGTTCTACTGGAATGTTGTCTACTCCGGGGGCCTTGTTTCGACTCAGGTCTTTCAGTGCTCTGTCAAACTCTTCAAGCAGTATCGTATCCCCCATTTCATCTTCATCTACATCCTCTTCCATTTCCATAATATTGTCCTCAAGTACATCGCCCTTGTATAGACCCTCTATATACTCCTTCCACCTTTCTGCTTTCCCTTCTTTGCTTAGAACTGGGTTTCCATCTGAGCTCTTGATGTTCATACAAGTGGTTCTCTTATCTCCAAAGGTCTCTTTAATTTTCCTGTAGGCAGTATCTATCTTACCCCTAGTGAGATAAGCCTCTACATCCTTACATTTGTCCTCTATCCATCCCTGCTTAGCCATTCTGCACTTCCTGTCGATCTCATTTTTGAGACGTTTGTATTCCTTTTTGCCTGCTTCATTTACTGCATTTTTATATTTTCTCCTTTCATCAATTAAATTCAATATTTCTTGAAGCTGACGCTCACCAAAATCAGTAGGAGTGCGAGGCACTAGTTCCGATGTGATGGGCTCCCGGCCATCCGCCGACTGAACAGCAACCCCCGGGCCGCTGATCCGTCACTCGGACGACACCGTAGCACTTCCCGCGCTTGCACTCCACAACTAACAAGCACTCGGCCCTCGCTACGCGGCTTTAATACGTCCTCTGGCCCGCCACGCGCTTGGACTGCACTCCACGCCTGGCATCTCTGACCACAGAACATTTTTTCTTTGCGTACAGGTGCGCTGACGCCAGAAATCGATGTGGTAGCACGTATGCATCGCAGAAGTACGAACCGAAAATCATACGACCGTGTCAATGTTCCACCACTGGTGCAAGACGACAGCTTCGTCTCGTCGCTCTGTTTGAGAAACGTCATTTGTGTATGCCAAAAATGGTATCCATGATTTAAAAATAATGAAAATCACGTGATAATCATAGTATGGCCGTTAAACGTGCAATGGACTTTACTGTAGTACAAAACTGATATTATTCGTGTATATCCTTTGTTAGTGTGGCACAGGCATATTACATTTCTTATAAGGAAACACAATGAACTGCAAATCACAGCCCCGAATATTTATGTAATGCAGCAGCAAATTGTTAATGTTAAAGTGATATTGGAAAACACAACGTAATGTTTCGCAAATGAAGCCTTTGATAAAAAAAAAGCCAATGTCGGAGCCCAGGATGGTCACAGAAGGCTGAGAACAGTTCTTGCAGAGTTGCCGTTGAATGCCTTGCCGTGTTCGATGTTACTCAATGCTGTTGAGTAAAGTGATCGTCAGATCGTGGAAAATGGTGTTTTTTCAGTGGAACAAATAACTGAAGCAGCTCAATATACGAATGCGACGTAAAACATTGTAATTTTCGAAAAAGAAAGACTAGATAAATTCTTTGTAGCAGAACTGTGCTTAACAGCGACACCTTTCGGTTGTGTAAAGGACTTTCTTGCACTGCGTTAGTCAGTAATGATAATTCTGCATGTTCATGGAGTCTGCGAAATGAAAATATCGGATAACATTCATATCTTCTCTCGAAATTTGTTTCCCTTCCTTATCTTCGTATTTGTATGCAAAATGTTAATAGTGATTGGTGGTCGCTCTTGTACGATCTACATCGCGTGTAACTTGTATGTTTTGTAAACACTGCTCTCACACCACCTGACCGTAGGCATTTGGCTCGGATGTGAACACCGCGGGCTCAACAGCCAGATATGGATACAAGCTCAACATTCTGTGGAGTATACGCACATGGCATCCTGCCAATTTTTTTCTGAGAAGCGTACTAGTCTCCATGGTTTTCGTAATATACTGTTTTAAGAGCTCTCGTACATGATGACCCTACAACGAGAAAGAAAAATATCGATACGTAATTTGCACAGCTCTCAAATGGTCGTTTATGTAAAATCTTTTTATAGAGAAAGCATGATGGCATTTTTTCCGCTGCTCTGTCAATGCAGAATGGTATGTTAAGCAATTCTGCTTGCTCCATAGGGCTGACAGCTGCACGTAATTGCTGTGCAGGCTTTAAAAAGTTCATGTACCAATTATTCAACGATAACATTTTAAACTGTTCGAAAATATAAATACGTAAACAAGCAGCTCTGGCTAAACAAGTTTCTCATTATAAATGCTCATTTGATATTTGTGATTGTCTCGAAACCATGGTTAGTTGACCAGTATTACCATCTGCAGAGAAATTTGACAACTGCCCTATTCAAGGCATCGTGAGTCCGTACTTGCGCTGTTATTATGTTTAAACGTGTTCGAAATGCGTCTTGAAGAGGGATTTTCATTTTTAACGCAGTGTTAACAGTGAAGCTTCGTGGGCTGTTCTGAGGTAACTTTTTTGTTTCATCAACGCCATGTATAAAGAAGAGGAGCTGTGATGTCGGATAAGCTGCGGAACCAATTACCCGGAGAGAGCACTCCGTGATTCATGAAAATTCATAGCCTGACTGAATTACCTCCAGGCTTAGCCGTAGCACAATGCGGGAATAAGCACTGCTGATATTGTAAAAGCAGATGAACTTCTTGGAAAGGATACATAGCTCCACCGGAACTCTCATATACGGAGCGGAATTAACTCATCGCTGTTGTGCCTTACTAATACGTCACAGCCGACAATGACGAAACACTGTAAGTGGCCAAGCATCACTTCTACCCGTAACAGTATCAACAGAACAGAGCTTTTTATTGCAAATCTTTAGAAACTTAAAGTACTATGTGCTGGGAAAGGAGGGAAACCAGTCAGCCTATCTTACCGATATGTCGCCCATTTTGGAAACCGTCATGGTACACTACTGGCCGTTAAAATTGCTACACCACGAAGATGACGTGCTACAGACGCGAAATTTAACCGTCAGGAAGAAGATGCTGTGATATGCAAATGATTAGCTTATCAGAACATTCATACAAGGTTGGCGCCGGTGGCGACACCTACAACGTGCTGACATCAGGAAAGTTTCCAACCGATTTCTCATACACAAACAGCAGTTGACCGGCATTGCCTGGTGAAACGTTGTTGTGATGGCTCGTGTAAGGAGGAGGAATGCGTACCATCACGTTTCCGACTTTGTTAAAGGTCGGATTGTAGCCTATCGCGATTGCGGATTATCGTATCGCGACATTGCTGCTCGCGTTGGTCGAGATCCAATAACTGTTAGCAGAATATGGAATCGGTGGGTTCAGGAGGGTAATACGGAACGCCGTGCTGGATCTCAACGGCCTCGTATCACTAGCAGTCGAGATGACAGGCATCTTATCCGCAAGGCTGTCACGGATCGTGCAGCCACGTCTCGATCCCTGAGTCAACAGATGAGGACGTTTGCAAGACAACAACCATCTGCACGAACAATTCGACGACGTTTGCAGCAGCATGGACTATCAGCTCGGAAACCATGGCTGCGGTTACCCTTGACGCTACATCATAGTCAGGAGCGCCTGCGATAGTGTTCTCAACGACGAACCTGGGTACACAAATGGCATAACGTCATTTTTTTCGGATGAATCCAGGTTCTGTTTACAGCATCATGATGGTCGCATCCGTGTTTGGCGACATCGCGGTGAACGCACATTGGAAGCGTGTACTCGTCAGGCGATACTGGCGTATCACTCAGCTTGATGGTATGGGGTGCCATTGGTTACATGTCTCGGTCACCTCTTGTTCGCACTGACGGCACTTTGAACATTGGACATTACATTTCAGATGTGTTACGACCCGTGGCTCTTCCCTTCATTCCATCCCTGCGAAACCCTACATTTCAGCAGGATAATACAGGACCGCATGTTGCAGGTCTGTACGGGCCTTTCAGGACACAGAAAATGTTCGACTGCTGCCCTGGCCAGCACATTCGCCAGATCTCTCACCAACTGAAAACGTCTGGTCAATGGTGGCCGAGCAACTGGCTCGTCACAATACGCCAGTCACTACTCTTGATGAACCATGGTATCGTGTTGAAGGTGCATGGGCAGCTGTACCTGTACACGCTATCCAAGCTCTGTTTGACTCAATGCCCAGGCGTATCAAGGCCGTTATTACGGCCAGAAGTGGTTGTTCTGGGTGCTGATTTCTCAGGATCTATGCACCCAACTTGCGTGAAAATGTATTCACATGTCAGTTCTAGTATAATATATTTGTCCAATGAATACCCGTTTATGATCTGCATTTCTTCTTGGTGTAGCAATTTTAATGGCCAGTAGTGAAGATCAAACTCAAATAGAAAGGGGGTCTTGTGTTATGTGAAATAGATACACAATTTCAACTCCATACAGCCAAAAAACGATTCCAGTGTGATAACCATTGCATAAATACTTCTCTCTGTTATCAGATGAGTGATGAATAATTAAAACAAATGCACAGGAGTCTATTCCATGTTGGTACTAATACTTTCCTCTCACGGTCAAGGTGCATACCTCTCGTATAGAAGATGAGCGTCACCTGGAAATGTCAAGCTGTAGCATGACTCTCTTTCTGTGATGAACTCTAGATCCACCTATTCGCCCGTGGCAGTGTGAGCTGATTCACGTTTTGTGGGAAACGCACACCTCATACAATTGGACTGTGTCAAGTCAAGAACTATTGTGTTGGAACATGTCTTGTATAAATACTCTACGTTTTACGGAGGAAGTGGTAAGTGTTATCCTTCATTTACAAATGTAAACCACGACCTCTTTTACAGAGTACTGTCATGGGTATTTTACTAAAATTCTTCCCACGTGGTTTCCTATTCCATTGGCACAATGAGCAAGGGGAAAATGGTTCTGTATGCCTCTATACGCGTACAAGTCTCGCCGTTGTATTATCCTCACGATCCGTACGTCAGACTTTTCGGATACAGCAGATTGTCTGTCTTCCTCGAATTCATAGACTTTTAATTTACAAACAGCTTTTCGCAAGATCCTCGGTGTTATCCTATCATAGATTCCTCTTTTTGTTTCCAGAGTATATCGTCTGCTACAGTTTCATAGTGATTACACTCGCCTGTATCGAAGCTAGCACCGCATTTCTGAATTAGTTAGATGGAACCCATCGTGTTTACTTGACAAGTTTCCAAACGCTGGGACAAAAATCTAGAATTGGTTGCGCTAGTATCTTGTATGCAATTTTCTTTCCTAATCCGTCACACTTTGTCAATATCCGCCCAACAAGTCCAATTCTGTGATTAGCGTTCACTGCTACTGATTTCATGACTTCGTTATGCAGTATGATTGAGGAGGAAAGTTGAATAATTTTTGAGGTGATTCTACAAGTGAAAATAAACCGAAAAAGTCGTATGAACATGTGTCCGATTTTCGATAGTCACGAAACTGGAGAGGGTTGAAGACTACACACATCCATGAATATGAACACAAGGGTGAATATTATTAACCGAAGTGCCGTGTAGGCGCTATAGTGAACAGAATAGTGTTCTACAAGAGACGTAGGGGTTCTCCAGCAGATGGCAAAACTGTGGCATCGCACCGAGGCAACAACTGCAAGAGTACACAGTGTGCAAGCGTGGGTTGTATCAGTCAGCAGTCGAGAAGCCATGTGTGTGTCGTGCTTGAGTGCTGTTTAATTGAGCGAGTCCATTGTGTCGATGAGTACCAACATGCCACACACGTGCGCCCACGTAGAATATGCAAACTTGTTGTTTGTGTACTGGTACTGTAACGTCTGCCTGTGCGACTGACAGAATACCAGAGATATTTCCCCGATTAACGAACACCCTGTGCCAGGGTATTTCCTAGGGTTTCCCAAGCATAACGTGAATTCTGAATACTAGTACAGAACGTGAGGCCGTCCAGTCATTTGAGGAAAGAGAAGACATTATTACAATGGTACAGTCGAGTCCCACCAGCACACAGCGCATTAGCCGTCAGCTCAATTTTCCACAAATGTGAGTGTGGCGTACGTTACAGTCCAAGGGCTTGTCCCAATTCCATTGCAGCATGTGCAACATCTACACCCAGATGATTCAGTAAGCAGACAACAATTTTGTAAATGGTTCACTGTACACAGAGACGTCATGCAATACATTTTATTTACAGATGGGCTACTTTTTCACGCAATGTGTCATGAACACCCACAGTTTTCTTACAAGGGTGATGCAGAACCCACATGATACTAGGAAAACAAGATTCTAAGCTAAGTTCTCAGTGAACGTCTGTTGTGATATGATTGATGACCTGGTGATACTGGCTGTGTTCCTGCCAAATCGCATGACAGCTGCAACTTACGTACATTTCCCTATAGAAGACGTACCTGCACTTTTGGAAGATGGCAAATGTACCTGCAACATGATAGATCACCGATTCACTGTACCAGAGAAGTATCCCACTCTTATTAAACAGGTATCTCAGCATCTGAATAACAAATTTCCTCTACGGTGGATTAGCCGTGGTGGACCCAGGAACTAGCCTGTCAGATCATACAATCTAACCCCATTAGGCTTGTTAAAGGGCGATGTGTACCGTAGGAGGTGGTTACACGTGAAGAACTTGTTTATGGTATCACCGACGCTGTTGTCCGTGTTAAAGTCCGCCGAGATGGTGTTCGATGTGTAACACGACACAACGTCCAACGCGTTGCATTAAGGTGGCTGGAGGACATATTGAATACCTGTTGTAGGATGGATGACTCATCTGTTACACCATTATTCTGTTCACCACAGCGACTACACAGCATTTCATCAAGTGATATTCATACTTGTCTTCACAATCGTTTATGGATGTGTGTAGTCTTCAACCTGCTCCAGTTCCATAACGATCGACAATCAGACACAAGTTCACAAAGGTTTTTCGGATTATTTTCACCTGTAGAATCACCTCCTGAATCACACTGTATTTCGTACAGCTTTTTAGAGCTACTCTTAAAAACTGAAACGGCGTGGCAGACTACAGACGCATACATGAAACTTCTAATTGAATGTTATCAGGATCTTTCCCTTAGTTGTGGAAATTATTTTGCCTCTGTTCATGTTTAAAGATAAATACTGTCTAAGTATTGCCTTACAGTCACCCTTTTATGTGGTCATACTTTCCTGTAGACAAAAGCATTACATCAACACCGAGAATCTGTTGTTTAGGCTGTTTGATAAATCATTTATATACAATGAGAATATCAGTGGTTCTATTATATCTTTGTGGAACACATCTGGTGGTATTTTTGGTCCTGCTCAATATTCGCCGCACAGTATTACTTACTGGAAGTTAATAGAGTCTATCAGTTAAAAATTCTTCGAGCTCATGTTCGTTGTTTTCAACAAGGTTGTAAAGCGTCGAAAACCTTTCAGAAATCTAGCCAGACGGTATTTACCTGCTCGTCTCGATCCATTATTTGCAGGATACCGTTCGTAAATACGCTACTACATTTTTGTACCAAAAAAATCACATAAAAATACAACCAGTACTACAACTGTCGAACGATCTAGATGATAACGATACGGAGCTGTTTCCCCTCTGGCAAAGGAAAGTTTCCACGGCGCGCGAAGTATAGCAAACAGAACGATATCGTCCGAACTGCTGCCAAGATAACAAAATCTTAAGTGCATCAAATTCCGCTCGAATCTGTGCGGCTTGTTATAATCTCTGGAATTTTATCGCTAGTACTATTACAAAGTTAAGAGGTTAACGGCATCCTTCAAGAAGTTTGGTTAAAGCAGTGCTTGGAAATAAGAGCAAAGTAGCCACGAAGCGTTCCTAGGTTAACTGCTAAGCTGTTGTGCAAACAGTTCAAGTCCCAAGTGAGCATCCACAAATTCAGATTTCTTTTTTTCTCGAAAATAATTTTTCGATTTCGCGTAGTTTGGGCGTCAAATGCAGTAGAAATATCCTGTGACTTTAATGATTATTTCACGAAGCGTGAACCATGGGTACCAAGGTGCAAGATTAATAATTTAATGCAGTTTGTCTCTTCTCTCACAATTTGGATCCGTACTGATTGTCATTAATGCTTAATAGTGACATTACTTTCTCCTAGGAACGAAATATTTTTGGGAATTGCAATACTGTGTTCGATTCTGCAGTGATAGTGGTCTTAGAGTATCAAAACGACATCTATTACAGTTAGTTACTTGCATCATAATATTCAAGATGAAAGTTACGATGTGGCATGCGTCAACTTAGCAAACGTGGTACACATATTTAAAAAAACAATATCTATGTGGCTGCATGCGGAAACTTACAAGTTAAGAATGACACATTATTTCTGTGTTTTAAGCAAAAACATATTCAGTCTACACTGACAGGAAAAAAAAATCGCATCACCAAGAGGGAGTTGTGCGACATAAATGGAAGTTGGCAGGCGTGTTTCTACATCTGAAAGATGATGTCTCTTCAGTTTTCTCACCAGTTGCGGAAGAGTGGGACTGGTCGCGCCGATATGAGGACGCACATTAGGTTTGCTTGAAATACACGCTGTAACGACGTGAGCGTCAGTTACATTTGAGACTGGACATCGTGAGTTGATGCTAGTCAAGAATGCCTTTAAAGCGACAAAGACGCTATTATCAGCACTCCACTGAGTTTCAACGAGGCTGTGCAATAGGTCACGAAGATGTGTGTTCCTTCTAAGATATTAATAGGTCACGAAGATGTGTGTTCCTTCTAAGATATTGCAGAAAGACTTGGCGGGAATGTAGCCACTGTACATGACTGCTGGCAGCGGTGGTCACCAGAATGTACGGTGGCAAGAAGAGCGGGTTCTGGACGGCCACGTGGCACCACCGAGAGAAGAGACAATCGTCTTCGGTGTATGGCTCTGGCCCATCGTACTGCATCTGTAGCAGGAATCTGAGCAACGACAGTGACACAACGAACTGTTGGAAATGGAAATGCCGTGTGGCTAGGGCCTCCCGTCGGGTAGACCGTTCGTCTGGTGCAAGTCTTTCGAGTTGACGCCACTTCGGCGACTTGCGTGTCGATGGGGGTCAAATGGTGATGATAAGGACGACACTAACACCCAGTCCCTGAGCGGAGAAAATCTCCGACCCAGCCGGGAATCAACCCCGGGCCGTTAGGTACGACATTCTGTCGCTCTGACCACTCAGCTACCAGGGACGGACAAACGAACTGTTACAAATCGGTTACTTCAAGGACAGATCCGATCTAGACGCCCTGTAGCGTGCATTCCACTGATCTGAAACCGCTTCCATTTGCGACGTAAGTGGAGCGAAGCGAGAGCTCACTGGAGGCATGGTGGAGGTGTGTTGTGTTTTCTAATGAAAGGTGGATCTGTCTCGGTGCCAGTGGTGGCCGTGTGTTGCTTACAATGAGCCCAGTTGAGGGCCGGTAACCAAACTGTGTGTGCGCTACACACACTGGACCTAGACCTGAAGTTGTGGTCTGGATGCGACTTCGGATAACAGTGGGAGCACTCTCGTGGTTATCCCACGCACTCTGAGTGCAAAATTATACGTCAGTCTGGTGATTCGACCTGTTGTGCTGCCGTCCGTGAACAGAATACCAGGGGATGTTTACTACAGGATGGGCTAACGCTCGCCCACATACGGCTGTTGTAGCCCAACCTGCTGTATAGAGTGTCGACATGTTGCCTTGGCCTGCTCTATCAGCAGGCCAGTTTCCAATGGAGCACAAATTGGACATCACTGGACGACAACCGAAACAGCATTAACCGTCTTTGTATTAACCGATCAAGTGTAGCAGGCGTAGAACTCCAGCCCGCAAACTGACGTCCAGCACCTGTGATACACAATGCATGCACGTTTTCCTGCTTGGATTCAACATTCTGTCGGTTACAGCGGTTATTAATGTACCAGCATTTCACATTTGTAATGGCTTATCTCGTGGTTACGTTAACCTGTGAGCTTGCAATGTTAATCACTTAAGTATGCTACATAGACAAACGTACTCCCGAAATTTCATTAGTCTACATTAATTAATTTTTTGGTGTTGCGACTTTTTTACGTCAGCGAATATCTGAAAAGAACTTTTGCTTTCTATCAGACATTTCATTTCCATGAGTAATGTGTCAAAGAGTTTCATAGCAGCATTTTCCAACTCCTTCTGTGACAAATTTGGATTCATTACAGATAATTTTTTCCTTGTTGCGATATTCTGCTGTGTATCTCTGTTAATCTGAAACTCGAGTCACTATTGATATCAGATTTACTAAGTGAATAAATGCACTATGAGGCCGTGGTCAATATTCACTTCTGCTTTAAGAGATGCCTGAAAGATGTATATGTTTGAATGTCATATATAATTCTAATTACTTTCTTTTGTGCAATGCATATTTTTGACTAAGTGAGGAGTTGCTCCAGAATATTATCCTGTAGGACGTTAGTGAATGAAAATATGGAAAACTGATAATTTACTGACTTTTCTATGCCTGAAGTTGGCAGTTATTCTCAAGGCAAAATTAATGTAACCTAAACGTTTTAATAGGTCCACAATGAGATTTTTCAGCTTCAGTTCTCGTCAATATGCACAACTTTCTGCCATGTTTGTTTGGTGTACTGGGTCAGTAGGTGGTGCGACATATCCCATACTATAAAATGAATAAACCATGTATTTATCAAAGTTTAAAACAGTCGCATGCAATAACTTTCATCAAAGCATAGTTTACAACACCTATTGAAGACGAAAGCTGGTGGAATGACTCCCTGTCGGTGCACCTGATTATTATTCGTAAATACATTTCATCTCCAATCATTATTTTTCGAAATAAGAATAAAAGTCATTGAAAGTAAGGAAAATTAAAGTTTAAGATTCCACTGGCAATGACTTCGTTAGAGATGGAGCCCAAACTCGGATTAGGGAAAGATGGAGAAGGAAATCGGGCATGACCTTTTCAAAGAAACCATCCCACCATTTACTTTAAATGAGATTGATTATTCATTTGATAAGGTCGGTGGCTGCCTACTCTGCGACCTCAAAGAATAAGTAAGAGATGCTCAAGAAACAACTTAACTGTAGAAACTATATTTCCTACTGATGGGATAACTGATATATGACAACACGCCAGTATTCGTTTGGCATATCTATATTTCGCAACTTACTTTCTGGAGTAGCTGAGAACTATCCGACTGTATTCACTTGATATTTTCGGACATTTCGATTGAATTTTCTGGGTGATTCTCGCTTAGGAGGCGATGTCGAGTTAGTGGCTTTATTATATGAATGCGTGGAAACAGTTCTTTTGGACAATTTCGAAAGAACAAGCACCACGCGAAATCCACGGCTGTGGGCTGTGATACGTATTCTATAAACTGAAGGTGAAGCGGGGGGGGGGGGGGGGGGAGGGGGGGAGCAAAGGGACGAAACTAATGATATCAGTTGCATAGATACTTTATGCGGAATCAGTGGCGACGAGTGAAAATGCATACCGGGCTGGGACTTGAACCTAGGATCTTCCTGATTGCTACGCAGTATCCAGCATTATCGCAGATGCGCAAACTGCCTTGGCACGCGCCGTGGCCGGCTCACATTCACACCTAGTGCCACCTACATGACCAAACGCAGTTAATTACCTGATCATAGCTAGAATATAGTCAGTAAAACTGTGTACTCAGAGAAACAACAATTTACCTCAGTAGAAGCAAAAAGTTGCAGGCATTAACAAGTGTGCAATTCTGCACTGCAGCTTTTCATATTTTCGTGGTAGTCTTGTGATGACTGTGAACTGAACATAGACACAGACTGTTTTGAGGCCAAAAGTCCGTAACATCTTCCTAATTTATGGCAGTTTGCTAACGCTCATGTTAGGGATACTTTGTTTTAGAAAATTAGATCTTCATCGTAAAGAGATCACAATCAGAGATCTGAATTACTAAAACTTTTTTCCAAAAAGCATTTTCTATTTTATTCGAAACACTTAAAAAATATAGTTATTTTGCATTTGTAAAATGCAAAATGCTTCTCTTGAAATTTTTTATTTCATACTTCATAGTTTTCATTCATTTAATGAGTCCTTTGCTTAAGCAAAAATAGTTCCACAACTGATACATATGGCGCAATTAGCGCCAAAGATGTACCTTGCAAGTGAATATGACTATGACCCTAATATTATTAGAAAAGGCACTAAGACGTGAGTACAGATTCTATGTTTACCATTATTATTTGTTTAATGTAAAATGTACCGAAGTCATCTGATAACGCTCAGTGATCTTTTGGAAGAGAAGAAAGGATGGAACGAGGTCACACAAATTACATTTAATAGCTTCACGAGATGTGTATAAGGCCATAACTCATAATAGTTCATACAAAAAAAGTTTATGATGCAGTCATGTCAGAATGTCAAGCCCTTTGGAATCTGTGTTCAAGGTCCCCAATAGCATGTGAAATACATTTAGAATCAGCTAGAAAATCCGACACTTATCTATCTCTAACACGATGGAATTCATACTATGGTTCAATTCAAGAACTACTCACAATTACGTATACCCTAAATGAAATATTAAAGAAACTCGGATTAGTAGGTTTTAAAGAAATTGAAATAAAATTTCTTAATGAGTACATAAGCTGCTAAAAAGCTATTGCTCACGGTTTAAAAAGTTTAGAAGGAGTCAAAGGTACATAATATGCATGTATTCTGCCAGAAATAATGAAATCCAAAGAAAGTTAAGCAACTTGCAAACGAATAAAACTACTTATTCTGCTGTACTGACAGAAGTTATTAAAGAAAGTCTTTATAGTTGTTTTTAGAGATTCTATAAATTAGAGGAACCAGAAGGGAAGTATGTCATATTATCATCCACATCTTATTCTCTTTCCAATTCAAATAGGTACCGAAGGCTAGCGGAGAATACATTAAAGAACTGTTCGTTTCAGAAATGTGGAAGATGAAACAAGAAGAAGAACATGGCAGAATCGTGCAGCATTCTGATAAAAAGAAGAATCAATCTTATTATATGTTTGCTGAGGCAGTCGGGCAGTCTGGGTGGCCAAATCATTCACCCCAATTGTCCAGAACAATAGTCGCCCAGCGACATAGTGCATTGTGATCCACAAAATTTCCGTCGCTGTCATGGGAACGTTATGAATGACTGAAAATGGTCTGCAAGTAATCGAACATAACCATTTTCAATTAATAATCGCTTCATTTGGGCCAGACGACTCATTCAATTCCATGTAAACACAGCTCACCCTATTATGGAGCCACCACCAGTTTGCACAGTGCCGTGTCGAACTTCAGCCCATGGGTTCGTGGGATGTGTGCCACACTCGAACACTACCATCAACTCTCAACAACTGAAATTGGGATTCATCTGTTTTCCAGTCGTCTAGTGTCCAGACGATATGGTCGCGAGACCAGGAGAGTTGCTACAAGCGTTTTCGTGTTGTTAGCAAAGGCACTCGCAACGGTCCTCTGCCGTCATAGCCCACTAACGCCAAACTTCGTCGCACTGTCGCAACGGATAGTTCGTCGTATGTTGCACGTTGATTTCTGCCGTTATTTCACACGCTGTTGCTTGTCTGTTAGTAATGACGACAATATATAAACGTCGCTTCTCTCGGTCGTTAAGTGAAGGCCGTCTACCAATGCGTACCTCCTAGTGAGAGTTGATACCTGAAATTTGCTATTCTCGGCATGCTCTTGATTCTGTAGATCTCGGAATGTTGAATTCCCTAACAATTTCCGAAGTGGAATGTCCCATGCGACTATCTCCAGCTACCACCTCATGTTCAGTATCTGTTAATTCGTGACGTTCGGCCACAATCACGTCTGAAACTTCTTCACATCAATCATCTGTGTACAAATGACAGCTCCGTCATTGCACTGCCTTATACGTTGAGAAGTCGATACTATCGTCATATGTAAATGTATGTGCAAGTCGCTATCCCATGGCTTTTGTCCCAGCAGTGTACAGGGGATGGGAAAAATAATGTGAACAATGGTAGTAATGGGATGGTTGTGTTTGACGGTCAGTAACGTAGGTAAGGCACGTGTTGCGCTGGACTGTGCGTGTTCAGTACGGACGAGGCATCATAGCAGGTTGTTTACAAGTAGTGCACACTTTTTATTTGCACTCAGAGACCGAGGTGGACGTGCAATCAAAGACCTAACAGTGTGTCAAAATAACACAAAACTACGGCGGCTAAAGTGTCAGCAGAGCTCAAATAAATGTCTCTAAGCACTATGGGACTTAACATAAGAGGTCATCAGTCCCCTAGACTTAGAACTACTTAAACCTAACTAACCTAAAGACATCACACGCATCCATGTCCGAGGCAGGATTCGAACCTGCGACCGAAGCAGCAGCGCGGTCCCGCTCGGCCATATGGGCCGGCTGCAGAGCTCAATAGGCTTCTTCGAGACCCCATATCTATCGACAGTGTCCGCCAAGAACTCTATAAAGCGAATATTCATGGACGAGCTGCTGTACCGAAACCATTAGTGACGGCAAGCAACGTAAAGAAACGTAAAACATGGTGCCAGGAGCATAAATCCTGTTGAGTGGAAACGCGTCAGATGGTTCGATGTGTCAACGTTTCCGTTATTTTCAACATCGGGCCGGGTTTTCGTCTGGAGAACACCAAAAGAAGCCTACAATCCTGATTGCTTGATTCCAACGTTAAGCATGGAGGTGGAAGTATGATAGTGTGGGCAGCCGTGTCATGCTATCCCATCATTTGTATCAAAGGCCGTGTTACGGCCAACGATTATGTGAACAAATGTTCACAATGTAGGTGATCAGCTGCACCCCATAATTCAAAAGTTGTTCCCCAACAATGATACCACGTTTCAGGACTGTAATGGACCCATTCTCGCAGCCAAGACAGAAGAATCGTTGTATGAGAAACATGCAACTGAACTGCAGCGTCTTTCCTGGCCAGCACAGTCCCCTCGTGCGCAGATTCGTCACTACATGAGTTAGAAGAGGTTATGATTGAAGAGTGGCATAATATTCCACTGGAGACTACACAGTAATTATTTGCCAGTATTCCAAGAAGAATAGCAGCTGTATTACTGGCAAATGGGGGTCAAATCCCTTATTAATAAAACATTTCCAAGTAAGTACAGGTGTTCACATTGTTTTGCCAACCCCTGTATGTCCGAACTGCCAAGTGTGAGGTCTTACTGTTGTTTCCATTCACTGAAACTACGATGACAGTGAGGAAGAAAAGTGTGTCTCAGCGTGAAGATACTCATACACTGTGGGAAACAAAATTCCACATCAGTTAGTAAATCCGTTTGAGATCTGCATGTCATGCAAAAAAATGCACGTCACGAAGAATGTTGTTATTGTTGGCTGTAATTACCATAGACAGGTATTTTCCTTCCACGTTTTATGTGTAGCACCACCACTATTTTTCCCCGTTACTGCAGAGACTAGCAGCTCAGTCGCAGTACCTGGAGCCACAACCATCCCGCGGGTGCTAAGATATCAGAATGCCAGTTACAGCAAGAGGGCAGTATACACATCACGAGGTGGACTGCGCCAAGTATCGAATTACTGGCAGTGCAGAGGTAAGATAGGGCTCCTGCAGGACGAGGAAGCAGTTTCTACGTCACCAGGCCACGGATTTGTTGTCCCGAAGGCAGCTGCAGACAGCACATC
This sequence comes from Schistocerca cancellata, assembly GCF_023864275.1. Classification (NCBI taxonomy): domain Eukaryota; kingdom Metazoa; phylum Arthropoda; class Insecta; order Orthoptera; family Acrididae; genus Schistocerca; species Schistocerca cancellata. The sequence continues at coordinate 391,177,228 of NC_064630.1, read as the reverse complement.
GGCACAAGGAATGGGTCACTAGCCTATATAAATAGCCGTCAATTTTAGCAGAAGCATCAGCATCCAGGCAGAGCCTATAGTGACGAGCGGGCTACGCGATATAGGACAGCAAGCAGTCGCCACGAGTGTTGGCCTCCTAGCATTAAGTCGTCTTTCGTAAACCCCTGCAAACACCACAGCAGTCTTCCCCACCCGAGGTACCGTCCGCAGGCAGCCGGGCAGCGACTAACTGGGACGTGCCACAAGCGAGCTTCCTGTGTCAACATTCCCCGGTACCGACGCCACGGCCCACTTTGGCCGATAGGAAGCACAACCGCGCTCCATGCGCCATCTTCACCACGTGCTGAGAGGAGCGTGGCCACAGCAACACGAAGCTATAAGCGTACTACAATTAGATAGGAATATGGGAATAGCTACTATGGACGCTATGATAATACTGAAATAGCCACAGGTATTTTTGTGACCACTGTTTTTAATGACACGTTTCGAAAACATCATCATCAGATTCAAATAAGGGAACAAACACCATACAATGTACTAAGTCAATTCGTTGTCTTTGGTGTGGCCTTCAGTCCAGGGACTGGTTTGATGCAGCTCTCTATACTGCTCTATCCTGTGCAGGCCTCTTCATCTTCAAATGACTACTGCAACCTACATCCTTCTGAATCTGCTTAGTGTATTCATTTCTTGGTCTCCCTCTACGATTTTTACCCTCCGCGCTTCCCCCCAATACTAAACTGGTATCCCTTGATGCCACAGAACGTGTCCTACCAACCGATCCCTTCTTCTAGTCAAGTTGTAGCAAAAATTCCTCTTCTCCCCAATTCTATTCAATATCTCCTCACTGGTTACGTGATCTACCCATCTAATCTTCAGCATTCCTCTGTAGTACCACGTTTCGAAATCTTCTATTCTCTTCTTGTCTATACTGTTTATCGCCCATGTTTCAATTACACACTTGGCTACACTCCATACAAATAGTTTCAGGAAAGACTTCCTGACACTTAAATTTATACTCGATGTTAACAAGTTTCTCTTTTTCAGAAACGCTTTCCTTTTTTTTATATTCTCTCTACCTCGACCAACGCCAGTTATCTTTCTCCCCAAATAGCAAAACTCATCTACTACTTTAAGTGTCTCATTCCCTAATCCAAACACTCAGCATCACCTGATTTAATTCGACTGCATGCCATTATCCTAGTTTTGCTCTTGTTGATGTTCATCTTATATACTCCTTTCAAGACACTGTCCATTCGATTCAGATGCTTTGGTGCCTCTGAGTCAACTTAAGAGTGCCGTATTGAATCATAATCCTATCTAGTACCAACATGGGCATACACCTCTTTCTCGATTTTACATCGCAAACGTGCTATAATTAGATTTAATCAAATGTTTAACTTATGAAGCTGTTTATCCGAGCTGCCATCGGCGTGCATCCTTGCCACGATCCGCTGCTGCAGCTCACCTCTGCACAGAAATGGCCCTTCACCCTGGGACCGAGCGAGGTGGCGCAGTGGTTAGACACTGGACTTGCATTCGGGAAGACGACGGTTCAATCCCGCGTCCGGCCATCCTGATTTAAGTCTTCCGTGATTTCCCTAAATCGCTCCAGGCAAATGCTGGGATGGTTCCATTCAAAGGGCACGGCCGACTTCCTTCCCTAATCTGATGAGACCGATGACCTCGCTGTCTGGTCTCTTTCCCCAAAACAACCCAACCCAACCCTTCACCCTGGGACCATTTCGTATGTTTTAAACAACATGTTGACAGCACTGTTCCTCCTTGCTTGTTATGTTGTGTAACAGACAGTAAAGTTTTTCATTTTGCAGAAGAAAAGGGCGACGAGTCTTGATATGATACCATTAATATAACATGTCACTATTTCTGATATTACGAGGGGCGTTTGAAAAGTCCGTGCATAGGCCAAGAGATGGCACCACCGGCGCGTATCGAGGTCATGTTCAGTTAGTATTATCTTTGGAAAGAACGCACACCAAGTTTCAGGCATATTGGCCTATTTCTTTGTGTTTGGCATTCGTGTGAATCAAGGACGTCAAGTGACTGTCAAAAAATGGACGAAAAAGAATTTCGTGTGGTGGTGAAACTTTACTTTATGGAAGACAAAACGCCTCAGGAGACTGAAGAGAAGCTTGATAAAAATTATGGTGACTCTGTACCTTCGATTAGAGCAGTTTATAAGTGGTTTCAAAAGTTTCGGAGTGGCCATATGGGCACAAGTGATGCTGAACGTTCTGGACGCCCTGTGGAGGTTACGACTCCAGAAATCATTGTTAAAATCCGTGATATAGTGATGGATGACAGAAGAGTTAAGGTGCGTGAGACTGCTAGTGCTGTGGGCATCTCGAATGAACGGGTACATAATATTTTGCATAAATAATTGGACATAAGAAAGCTATCCGTAACATGGGTTGTATTGTTTACCGTTGCATCAGACGTGTTAAAACACTATTTCGCAGTCATTGCAGCTACGGCAACATACTGGCTGACACAAGAAGCCTTCTTTTTTCGTAATGAAATAAGTTAAATTGCTCCTGTAACTGTTAAAAGAGTGATAGTGAACAAAGTATGTGTTCGAACACATCTAAAATATCCGTAAGTAAAGAAGACAACAGTTCCACAGAGCCTGAACAGCCGTATAAAGTATGGTACATACAAGAATATCAGAAAATTCTAATTGACATAAGATACAAGAATGCACTGAAGACATTAAACAAAGTATGAGAGTTATTACCTAAGCAGGATGAGCATTAAGATCTAAGCAACAAATGTCAGTAGACAAATATAATATAAAGAGCGAACAAAAAGTTTCCGTTCGAAAAATGAAGACTCCAGAATCGGTATGGCAATAAGGCAAAATCGCCTTGAGCATTGGGGCAATCGTCCCACCAACGCGCTAGACTGAAGACACCTGTTTGGAAAACACCGTGTTCTGTTGCATGAAGAAGTCCGTAACTGGTGCCTGCTGCACATTCTCGTCTGACAGCAATCGCCGACTCTGCAAGGTATTCTTTTTTTAGGGACTGAAAGGTTGATAACCACCTAGAAAGAGAGCAGAACTATAGGGCGGATACTTCTGCATTACGACATTTGCGATATGGTGACGTGCGTGATCGTGGAGAAGCAGCACCCACTGTTGCAGTTACCCCAGACGCGGATTTCGAGAGACGTGTTGCCCCATACACATTCTTGGTTTTAAGATGGACGTCTACAAGTGCTTGTCCTTCGGTAGTCAAGACAAGAGTAACAACACGTTTGTCCTGTTTGGACGCGTTTTGTATTAACGCCACCATAATTGTCGTTTCCGTTTGTACCACACGCACGTCGGAAATATACGAATTCCACACTAATCCCTTGCTTGCATGTCGTTGCTTATATACCCGCATCGAAGTCGCGCTACGTTGCATATACGCTGCAGTAAGGCCCTTATAACTCCGTATAATAGACAATTAGCACCAGTAAGGAATAATTGCCACTAAACAGCAAACTCAGAAAAAGATAAAATCTCAGTGAGATTAAAGATGTTCGAAAATGCCGAAAAACATGAGGAAAAATGGAAGAAAGTTTTAATTTGCATCCTAAACTTTCACCTACGAGCTACCATGAACAGTCCAAATGTCTAAAAACGAGACAAAATTAATTGACAGAAACACAGTGACACTCATAGCAATGATAATTTTAGGATACGTAGACTGTTTATATGTAATCAACTAATAAAGAGGGCTCGTTACACCGCCAAAGCAGGTTGCATTTATAGGGGAAATACCCCACTCTTTAACTGACAACAATCGTTTGTAATTTGACAAACTAAAGAAGGAAAGTACCCATTACAAATGGAATAAATATAGAGTTACTTAAGCATTGCTTCGACGAGGTATCATAATATCCTGAGAAATTGTGCCAAGTAAAAGTAAAATTTACTTTTAAAAGAAGGAGACATATGAAAGGCCAACAATTAAAGAGAAATAGCCTACCTACACGCATTTTATACTAAATAAGTGCTTAAAAATGTCGCCTTTTAATCACCGATGAATGTGATGGTTTTAGGAAAGTATGTTGACTTACAGCTTTACACTGACTGTAATAAGAACAGAAAAAAGAAAATTCAATTATGAACATACTTATATTTTTAGATTCTAAAAAAAAGTTTTTAAAAAAGGGAGTATAAAGCGGATTCTAGGCCAGCTTATAAGACTTGAAAGAACTATTTACAATGTAACAATAGTTTCTTCAGTCAGTTATAAACGGTGAATAAATGGAACAGGCTCCCAGCAATTCTGATGTCAGGGACAATGGTACATGAGAACGTGCAAATCCAAGACTTTTCCTGGTGTTTGTGTAGGAGAAGGCATTCCAACAAATGCAATATTTTGTGTTGACGATCTTTCGGTTGTAGAAAATAGTAAAAATAAATCGCAATACGCAGTTTTTATTTCAATCAAGATAGGCCGAGAGTATTTTTTTAAAATTTTGTATCGGGAAAGAAAGACGATCACAGAGAATAGCAGAAGAAAGATAAGAAATGTTTGTTGAAGCTAATATTGTTAGGTTTAGGATGCTGTATTTCACATAAAACTTGGTTGGAAAGCTGAAAAAAGTTGTATATGTGGCCTTTCCTTCAGGATGTTCACTTTCTCCTATTGCATATTGCTTCATTTAATATGTCTTAAGGGGAGTAGGGAGCCAAACGGGCCGACCTGGAGCAGGAGAGGCACCACAGAACATTTTAATTTCCACTGTCTATACTTTAACAAGTAAATTCATAAAACTTTGTCAGCATGACCAGGAAGGATTCAGTATTGACACTCACAGCAGCGGAAGTCTAAAAACGTAAAAAAATAATTTTTTTTTGTATGTCGAATTTTATCATTTTTTCACTTGCTATTGGCTGCTTTTGTTGGTATAGGTACACTTTTCTTCATAAGTAAGAGAGATTGTTCGATGAATTTTGCACAGCATACAAACCATACTTACAGGTTTTTCACATGTAAAAAAGTTATTTTGTTATGTTTTTGAACTTCCACTCCTATGAGTGAGAATCCTGAATTCTTCTTCATGGTCATGCTGACAAAATTTTATGAATTTATTTGTAAGAGTGTAGACAGTGGAAATTAAAATGTTCTGTGGTGCCTCTCCTGCTCCAAGTCGGCCCCTTTGACGTCCAACCCCATTAAAGAACTAAAACACTGAAAATGTGAATTGAGTATAACAACTCACATGTATGTAGCTGGGTGGTCACTAAGAATAAGTAGATGAACTGTTCAGTCAGATTTCTATTTGCCTAATTTTTTGCAGACGAGACGCAAATCTCTAGACTGTCTAACATACTAATACTGCTGTCGAACAGCAAGCAGTCACACTGTCGGGCGTCTGAAAATATAAAACACAGTCGCTTATAATTTGGCGCACAGGTAGCGGCCAGTCACAACGGTACTACACCGTTGAGTCTTTCCACGGGAAGGGATGATCGTATGTTTGTGGACGATCCCCTCGCGAAACCTGCTTCATTGCGCTCACTCATGCCGCACAGTCTTGAAAAATACGGTTTCCTTGGCTGGGCCATTGGCTTTATCGATCGTAGTTCCGTATTCTCCGTTTCCAGCCATCCATTTTCTCACTGGCGCATAACTCTTCTCCTCGACAGCGCGATAATTTTATGCGGAGGAAAACCACTTTGTGCCTAGGTGTGTCGCGCGAAAATTGGTCATTTCTATTTATTCCGTTATGTCATGTAAATTTGTGCAGTACTTGAAGAATTACGTTAAACGAATAAAAAGAATTTCGTAAATTGAGAAAGAAATCCAACAGATAAAATCTGACGTTTTAAGACCATGATGGTTCGGCGAGAATGTCAACAGACAATTCCAGACATCGGTGCAATATACCGAGCGACGGTGAAAAGTACCGGGCCCGGCGCAGAGAGGTTTCATTTTTACTGTATTTTGCAGACCATGAGATGCACTCTTTGTTTTGAAAAATTGCCTCCAAAATTTAGGTGCGTCTTATACTCGAAATTAATATGAAAATGTCCGATGTTTGATTTAAAATTCCCGCCAGTCTTAAAAACGGCCATATATTCGCTGCTATAGGAAACCTATCTCTATCTGGCAACATTGGATTGAACTGGCAGCAGCAGTGCCCCGATGCGACGTACGTGAGTTGCGGGAACTCACAAGCTTGCTCACACTGTCTCCCTCCCGCTCCGCCATCATAAAACCCAGTACGCTGTGTAGCTTATGATGCGTCATTGCAGTCTATGGTGCCAGTGGACTTGAACTGAAAGTGATTTGTGTTATCGATAGCAGCACAGTATTTTTGTTAGTAACTAGTCTCGTAATGGAAAAAATAAAGGGTGTTCACATGATGTGGTCTACAAATTGGAATTAAAAGCATATGTAGGAGAACATGGAAACAGAGCAGCCGAGTGGCATTCGGCCTTCCACCGAAAGAAAAAATCATTTACGATTGGCGGGCTAGAAAAGAAGACCTGATAAAAATGAGGACGACTGAATACAAAAGTGTCAAACCTAGAAGACTGAACGCAAAATGGCCAAAACCAGAAGATGACGATTTCAGTGGGTTTTAAAGGTCAGTTCGGTTTTATAAACTAAGAATTTTTTAAATCTGGCTTTGCAATCTAATAATAAAAATGGTAAAATTGTTATTTTTTTAAAAAGTTGCTTGAAAATTGAAGTGCGTCTTATAGTCCGTAAAATACGGTAATACATTTTTACACGTTGAACAGTAAAATAAGTGGTTTATTTCTTTTAAATATGGTTTTCAAAATAGTCGCGTTGAGTGTGTGTGCCACTTAAAGGGATACACTGGAATACATTGTTGTCTTAAAATTCCTTGTTCATCACGATTTATCGCTGTCGAAAGTCCTTCCTAATTTTATGAAGAATTATAAAGGATCTTCTTTTTCGCTTTCAAACGCTAGAACTAGGTGCAGAGTCAGCCATTACAGATGTATAAACAGCTGACTCCGTAGCTCTGTCGGAAAAAAGAGCAAGCACCTGATGCGAAACGCTGTCTTAGGAATGCTGTTGTTGCCGTTTTCAGCCTAAAGACTGGTTTGACGCATATCTCTGCGCTAGTATATCCTGTGCAAGCCTCTTCGTCTCTGCATAACCACAGCAGTCTACACCCATTAAAAAAAATGATTCAAATGGCTTTGAGCACTATGGGACTTAACTTCTGGGATCATCAGTCCCCTAGAACTTAGAACTACTTAAACCTAACTAACCAGACTGTAGCGCCTAGAACCGCTCGGCCACTCCGGCCGGCCTACACCCATTTCCACCTGCTTACTTTAGTCAAGACATTCTAACTCTCCACAATTTTTAACCTCCACATTTGCCTCCATTACGAAACTAGCGATTCATCCGTTCCTCAGGATGTGTCCTATCGTCCGATCCCTTCTTTTATTTTCTTCATTTCTCACTTCCTTTGAATATACAGGGATGTATGTAAAATTGGTCAAAAATGTTGCAATTTTTGCCAGAAGATAGTTTTGAAACATGTTAGAAATACAGTTTACAATTTTCAGGGTTTAATTCGTGCTACAAATTGTGTAAAAGCGATCTTCTTTAACCAATGTGCAGTGACACACCCGTTTTTCTACACTACTATGACCTTGTTTGCGATATGTTGTTACTTCCTACCATCAGAGAAGACATCTGTAGAGTATAGAAGGCTGTGAGCCCATTTCCGATGTGATTAATTATGATTTATTGAAGAAATGCCCACCTGTTGGTGCACAAAAGCCGAAAGAAAGCTTTATTAACCTCATTTAGGAGAGACGTCCGAAGGCAACATTTTGCTCATCTACAGTTATTAAAATTTCCTTATAAAACGCTTGTGTGGTGTTGAATGATGGTAGCACTGGAAGAATCAGGACCCTTGCGAAACTAGTATCTGATGCAGGTTGCTTCACTGAAAATCTATTGAAGAAAGTTAAAGATTGTCAGATCTGAAATTTCAGTTAAAGATATTTCCGAAGGGAATGCCAGAAGGATCAGACTAGAAGAAAACCTCTACATGAATACCAAAAAGACCAAATGTATGGTAACAGCCAGGATTAACGTACTTGTCTCTGGAATTAATGATAGTAAAATCCTTTTCTGCATTCCCCGCAACTTTCATTCTTCTTGTTGTTCTTCTTGCGTTACGGCCTCTGTAGGACCACGGGTAGCCTCTTCGTGGACTGCATTTTCCTCTTCTTCTCCCAGAACCTCTTCTTTCTTTCTCTTCTCCTCTCTTGCTCTTCTTCCGAGATCTTCTGTTTCCGTTTCTCCTGGCGGCTTCATTGATGACATTCTAATCTTTTCCTGTATTCTTCTCTGTCACTGATCTCCGGCATATTTGTCGATGTATGTTTGTTCCTCCAATTTTCCTTTCCTTCGACGTTGATCCCCAATTCCAACCAGTCCTTGCGAAGTTCAACAACCCACTTGGTTCCTGTCTTTCCCCTTGTCCTCCCTGTTGATTCCCACACTTTTTCGTCATTCTGTCCATACTCATCCTAACTACATGCCCAGCAAACCTTGCCCTTTTGAGTCTGATTTCTCCGGATATTGTTCTCATGTTCCGGTACAATTCTTCCGGAACTTTCATTATTCACTGAATAAGGTACCTTTTCCGCTGAACAACTGCAGATAAAAAGGTGAAATTTGCTACAGAATTCTTACATACTATAACACAACCTCCTGCCAGACAAATTTATTGAAATTTTTCTTAAATAAAAATTGCTAAGTATCATACACATAAATTAAAAGAAATGTTGTGAGTGCTCTAAGACTGATATTTAAAAAAATGTATATAAATCTGTTTATCTAATGACAAAGAATAACCTACCACGTTTTGAAAGTGCTAAGTAAAGCAACCTTTCAGAAAATGTTCCTCACGCGATGGTATGTGCTCTTAAAGTATACATCAACGTCCTGATGAAATTGCTTGAATAAAAAATTTAAAAAAATGCAGATTTTAGCCAGTAACACAACGGCAACACGTGCAAAATTTGGTTCAATTATCTTTCAAACACTGAAATTTACATTAGCTTTAATGTGCCCATGTATATTCTCTTACGTCCCCCTTAAGTTTTCAGGAGGTTTAGTGAACAATTTAAGAACCGTTTGTCCTTATTACACCAGGAACTCATCACTTTAGTTCGTAAGATTAAACTCCACATAATTTGCGAGGGAACTTTAAAAAAGTAAATAGTGTAGCTGGATGCTGCAGTACACTTCAAAGTGACACAGACACATGACACTATTCTTCAACATAGTCACTAAGTGTCAGTAAGCAACGTTCGGAACGTTATACCAATCATTCAGTTACTCGACGATGGAAACCCGCTTCCTGGTCACGGAGCTATTCGAGAATCTCTGTGTAGACGCTCTCATCATTGGAAAATCTCTTCATCTCAAACTGTTGACGCCATTTAGTTTCACTACGCCATTGCATTTGGTCCATATACCGCCAGAATTTCACTGTGAATCAGTGAGCAGTTTAGACGTTTCACCCACAAGAATTGTACTGCCCCGCGTACTTCAACTTTGGAGTAGTTTTCCAGTTGCCGCGCCATATTACTTTTACATTGTGATGCCCGAGGGAGGACTCGAACCCCCGGCGGGAGGGGCCGCGCAGTCCGTGACATGGCGCCTTAAACCGCACGGCCACTCCGCGTGGCTCCTAGTGTGGGACAAAATATGTAGCTCAATATTAGAAGTAATGATACACCATCAACTGAGTGTCTGTATCTATTTAGAAAAATATGACCGGTTTGGATGATCCACCTACAACAGGACCCTATGTACAGCAAACGTGACTACAGCATTAGTTATCCGAGAAATACAAGATCATGGCGCCAAAAGTGACTGTTACCAAAAAAATATCTTTGAAGAAACGGTTCACAAAACAAATCGCTTATATCAGTGCACGTTAACAGCCAATTCATGAAACTGTAAAGGGCCCATAATTAATTCTATTCTGTAATAACACATTTACTGTTGAACCTTAAACAGGTACAATAACATGTGCGTTGCTCAGTAAGAGTAACCAAACGTATCTCTTGAGCAAGCTACAAACACATAGTGAAATTTGTATACTAAGCTAGACGAACTGTATCTCACAGTAGGCACATCCAACCAAGGTAACCATCGTATGCTAATACAATGTTACACTGCCGTTCTAAGAAAATCTACCCACGGGTCTTGTATAGGTAAAAATGCTAATAAAAAGAGAGTTCTTAACCGTACAGTAAACGTAAAAACTACAACCCCAAAAATTTACAGGGCACAATAAAATAATTCAAAACGATGCTCCCTACCTTATGACAAGTACATAAGTGAACTCTGGTGACAACGTTGTCATCTAGAAGGTAATCTACAAAAGACAAGTAATGGATCGTGTGAAGTAATCAATACTGTATAAACGGAAAAACGTGCAGTCAACAAAACAGAACCGAGAGGAATAAAACCAATCCGCGAATGACCTTACGGTACCATCGGTTATAGGTGCCAAGTACAAACCCCCACATATTATTCACGGTAAATAAGAAAATTATACTCTGCGCAAGATCGGAACCCGCGTGTTATCGCAGTAAATAGGACACACTAGCAACCAGATGGTATGAGGTCGACCATTGACGTGTAGACAGTCATATATGTGAGAAGTGCAAAACAGCGAATATACATATAACACTTTGCAGCTGTACCGACAGGATGAAATACCGAAAAAAGCGCGTGCAATCGTGCAATTATGAGAAAATATCGCTATAAGTAGCTGGGCGATCCATCATAAATGTACGTCAGATCTGACTTGCGCAAGAGTGAAAGTCTTCATTGCTTACTTAGGTCATGTACGAAACAACAGGAACAAATACGCAAATTTGGAAATTTCTGGTAAGGTCTTATGGGACCAAACTGCAGAGGTCATCGGTCCCAAGGCCTACACACTACTTAATCTAACTTATACTAACTTACTCTATGGACAACACACACACTCATACCAGAGGGAGGACTCGAACCTCCGACGGGGGGAACCGCAAGGACCGTGACAAGAGGCCTTAGACCGCACGGCTACTCCGCGCGGCCAAACAAATACGGCCTTACACGGGTAGTAAATACAGTGTATAACAAGATAACAACAAAGTACAGTACAGGTCTCTCGCGGAACGTGTTGTTACGGACGATTTATAAATAATAGATCGCACAAGACTAATCGCGCCATTCCTAACATACATTAAAGTAAGAATAGCTACAGATACGGAATCAAACAACACATTACGTCACAAAAACAGGACACTACCATTCCAAGACGTCGTTGTGGCAATCTTACACGTCTCTTTATGCTACTTCTGATTTTATGGTCTTGTATTTCTAGGATAACCAATACTCTTACTTTATTTTATTTCGGTGCTGGGGCCACGGCTGTTTCTCATTTATATAAATGATATGCCTTCTAGTATTACAGGTGATTCAAAAATATTTCTGTTTGCTGATGACACCAGCTTGGTAGTGAAGGATCTTGTGTGTAATATTGAAACAGTATCAAATAATGTAGTTCATGAAATAAGTTCGTGGCTCGTGGAAAATAATTTGATGCTAAATCACAGTAAGAATCAGTTTTTGCAGTTTCTAACTCGCAATTCAACGAGAACCGTTATTTTGATCAGAAAGAATGGGCATATTATAAGTGAGACGGAACAGTTCAAGCTCCTAGGCGTTCGGATATATAGTAAGCTGTTGTGGAAAGCCCATGTTCAGGATCTTGTTCAGAAACTAAATGCTGCTTTGTTTACTATTAGAACAGTATCTGAAATAAGCGACAGTTCAACACGAAAAGTAGTCTACTTCGCATATTTTCATACGCTTATGTCGTATGGTATTATTTTTTGGGGTAATTCTTCTGATTCAAAAAGGGTATTTTTGGCTCAAAAACGGGCTGTTCGAGCTATATGTGGTGTAAGTTCGAGAACCTCTTGTCGACCACTATTCAATAGTCTGGGAATTCTGACATTGCCCTCACAATATATATTTTCTTTAATGTCGTTTGTTGTTAGCAATATTAGCTTATTCCCAAGAGTTAGCAGCTTTCACTCAGTTAATACTAAGCAGAAATCAAATCTGCTTGTGGAATGCACTTGCTTGACTCTTATGCAGAAAGGAGTGAAGTATTTTGCTGCATCCATTTTCAATAAGCTACCACAAGAACTAAAAAATCTTAGCAGTAGCCCAAACACTTTTAAATCTAAACTGAAGAGTTTCCTCATGGCTCACTCCTTCTATTTAGTCGAAAAGCTCCTGGGAGAGCTGAAAAATTAAGCAAATTCCAGTGTTACATTGTTGATTTTCTTTATTTAAACTTACGACTTGTCGCCTGAATATGTTTCTTATATTTCATCTGTTTCTACTATCGTCTTATAATTTCATGTATTGACTCATTCCATGACCATGGAGACTTCACCTTAATTTGGTCTCACGGACAATAAATAAACAAATAAATAAAAAATAAAATAAAATATTTTCTGTACATAGCGGCCTGGTGACGGTGGAGTTGACCACCGAAACCGGTGCATTTAAATAAATACATGCAGACATACAACTGACCGTGTGTCGTTACTTCTAATGTATTTTTCAGCTGTTGTGCCACTATCCATCTAGGGTTGAGGGTATATGCTCGAATATTATGTAACGTAACTCTTAATTTCTGAATTCCCTGCCTATAGTAAGTACATAATATTTTGAATAGGAATTCGCATCCGGAAACTTACCGTTTCAGTTCTATGACGGTTTCAGTTCAGATGTGTAACGCGACCACGTATGCTGAGGGGAGAGAAAAGTCTCAGAGTTGCTTGTCCTGGTATGCAGTAGAGTAGACAGAATGACGTGTACTACGTCAATCGGTCACCTGGTGTCACTTAATGTCTGCCTTGGTGCGAGTCCTATTCAATACCTGTGGTCCTCCGATACAGTAAACATAGTTTTTTTCTGAATACACAGAAGTGCACCTTGTGTATGGCTAAGCAATAGATAACGGAAGAGTTGCCAGTCGGCTGTATAACGAATGTTTTCTGCAACGCAGCACGCCATCATACGATCTTTTTGTCCAACTTATTCTGTGGCTCCGAGAAAGAGGTATCTTCACCGAGAGGAGGCAGGACTATGGTGCTCCATGGCAACTCCCGAATTTAACGAAGATTAACTGCATCACGTTGAAGGGAATCCGCCAACGAGCACTCGAACAATTGCGTCTACAATGGGTGTTAGTCACAATATCGTCTGGCGCTTTCTGCGTGAGCGACAATCACATCCTTACCACTTACAAAGGGTACACTCTGTGGGTCCAGCCGATTTTCCACAACGTGTTGCCTGTTGCAAGTGGTTCCTGTACCACTGCATCGACACACCCCCGTCTTCAAGTCAAGTTCTGTTCACAGATGAATGTAAGTTCACCAGGGACTGTATACTATATTCGCGAAACTGCCATTTCTGGGCAGACAAAAACCCTCATGTAACGCATGTTGAGTGATTTCAGCACCGATTTGGTATTAACATGTGGGCAGGTATTCTGGATGGTCATGTGATTGGACCATACTTCCTTCCTAACTGGTCCCGCATACCTGATCTTCTTACAAAATGCATCGGATCCGTTCTTGGAAGCCGTGGCGCTGAATGCCCGCCAGGAAATGCATGATGGTGACCGTCTCACTTCCCACGTGCGGTTCGGAGACATTTAAAACTAACATTAAAACTTTACTTTCCCACGAGACATCCGAAATATTAGCGAAATTACAATTTTGTAAACGTGTTTTCTTTTCGGAAAATGCCTCGGTACAGTTAAGATATGATGGCCGAAATATACGTATAAATATTTGAATAACTTCGTGATGCTTTCAGCTGAGCTGCCATTCTCTTTATTTCATGTATGATTGTACAATTTCGGCCTTAGGCCATTTTCATGTATCATTCACTGGATGCGTTAATATCAGTTATGATTTAGACGTAGCAGCAAGTCATACCTCAAAAAATACAAGGCGGATTTACTTTATGGACGATTGTTTAATTGTGTGTTATGCCTCGTACGTTGTTATGCCATGTACAGTACGTCCTTGTTCCCGCGGCAGCATGTGACTGTTACAATCTAAATTAGAAAGTGTTTTCGTTATTTTACGAGCATGTTACTCATGACCAATTGTTGCAAAGTCTTATGTATAAGGTCGATGTCTTTAACGTACCTACACTAGGTAGATTATAATTATTTTACAGAAATTTGTTAATTAAACTATATATATCTTAATTATATTCAATTATCGTTCGCCACTGGAGTAAATGCTACTATACGTAATTTCTTTAAGATAACTTGTAAATCCTTGTTCTGTTATATGGTGAAAGACAGATAGGTGCCGGCCGGTGTGCCCGTGCAGTTCTAGGCGCTTCAGTTTGGAACCACGCGACCGCTACGGTCGTAGGTTCGAATCCTACCTCGGGCATGGATGTGTGTGATGTCCTTAGGTTAGTTAGGTTTAAGTAGTTTCTAAGTCTAGGGGACTGATGACCTCAGATGTTGAGTCCCATAGTGTTCAGAGCCATTTGAACCATTTGAACAGATAGGCCGAGTGGTCTACCCGCGTAGTCGCCGCGATCGCCGGATTTAATTCCGATGGAGTACTTCTTGTGGGGTCATACGCAAAGTTTAATTGACCATTCTCTTGAGACAGAGGAAGATCTGCTGCCAAGACATCTGACCGCTGGACTAGAAACTGAAGAGACACCAAGTGGGATGGAGACTGCGTACCAGAATATGCTTCATAGTTACAATGTCCGTAACTGAAATGCATCGGTACTGTTCTGTACGTACAGTATGCTGGGTTCTTTTTTGTTTTGGAATGATGTAAACACATAAGGTTTAAGTGTTAATACAAAGAAATGCGTGGAAGCGATAAATTGATGTTTCGTCATGTTTCCTTTCGAACTGTTATCTAATAACTTTACTACGTTACGCCTAATTCAGTTCTTCAAACAGAAATGGATGCGTTAAACATCTGAACCGAAACCCCATACATGAGTGCTTATTCAAAACATTATGTACTTACTCGCCACGGCAAGTCCTAGAAGTTTGTAACGGAAATTTCCGAACACCCTGTATAAAGATGAAAGGTTTCACACAGAAGAGGTATTCGTGGCGGGACGCATCAACCCAGTCAGAAAACTGATGAAGCAAAGATGTTGTTGTTGTTGTGGTCTTCAGTCCTGAGACTGGTTTGATGCAGCTCTCCATGCTACTCTATGCTGTGCAAGCTTCTTCATCTCCCAGTAACTATTGCAACCTACATCCTTCTGAATCTGCTTAGTGTATTCATCTCTTGGTCTCTCTCTACGATTTTTACCGTCCACGCTGCCCTCCAATACTAAACTGGTGATCCCTTGATGCCTCAGAACATGTTCTACCAACCGATCTCTTCTTCTAGTCGTGCCACAAACTCCTCTTCGCCCCAATTCTATTCAATACCTCCTCATTAGTTATGTGATCTACCCATCTAATCTTCAGCATTATTCTGTAGCACCACATTTCGAAAGCTTCTATTCTCTTCTTGTCTAAACTATTTATCGTCCACGTTTCACTTCCATACATGGCTACACTCCATACAAATAGTTTCAGAAACGACTTCCTGACACTTAAATCTATACTCGATGTTAACAAATTTCTCTTCTTCAGAAACGCTTTCCTTGCCATTGCCAGTCTACATTTTATATCCTCTCTACTTCGACCATCATCAGTTATTTTGCTCCCCAAATAGCAAAACTCCTTTACTACTTTAAGTGTCTCATTTCCTAATCTAATTCCCTCAGCATCACCCCACTTAATTCCACTACATTCCATTATCCTCGTTTTGCTTTTGTTGATGTTCATCTTATATCCTCCTTTCAAGACACTATCCATTCCGTTGAACTGCTCTTTCAAGTCCTTTGCTGTCTCTGACAGAATTAAAATGTTATCGGTGAACCTCAAAGTTTTTATTTCTTCTCCATGGATTTTAATACCTACTCCGAATTTTTCTTTTGTTTCCTTTACTGCTTGCTCAATATACAGATTGAATAACATCGGGGAGAGGCTACAACCCTTTCGCACTCTCTTCCCAACCACTGCTTCCCTTTCGTGTCCCTCGACTCTTACAACTGCCATCTGGTTTCTATACAAATTGTAAACAACCTTTCGCTTCCTGTATTTTATCCCTGCCACCTTCAGATTTTGAAAGAGAGTATTCCAGTCAAGAAGCAAAAATAAATAGATTAATAAATAAGTAAATAAAGATAAAAACGTAGTACCGAATGTAACGCGGACGTATACACCGTAGTTCCACCCCAAGCGTCGACCGACATTCGTCCGTCGCGCCACAGAGAGTAGTTGCTGCCCGCGAGCCGGGCCACGCATATAGAGGGCGGTGGACGTGGGTGTTTGGCGAGAAGGCGGTGCCCCGCCGTCAATACGGCGGCCGAATCAATACCGCGGCGGCGGCGGCGGTGGCGGCGGAGACGGCGGCGGCGGTGGTGGAGGCGGCAGCCAGTGCTGCGGAGGAGGCGCAGCAGCCACCATGCAGCCGCCCCCCAGGAAGGTGAGTACCCGCTGACCCTCGGAGGCCCGGGTTCGAATCCCGCCACTAAGCCCGCGCGCCTGTGTCGCTCCCCGGAGAAGCCGGCGACGCTGCGGCGTTCTGCGCTGCTACCTTGGCGACCGCGACGCCGACCTCTGCTGTAGCGTCCAACGTAGGCGGGTGACCGCATGTAGAGCGTCTTCGTACTATCGCTGTAGATCCGCAGCTGCGACCACACTGCCTCCTCTCCGAGTACAGTGTTGGAAACACTGTCGGGCACGATCGCCAACGTGACTTTTTACGATGAGTGGCAGCAGTGATCGCTCATTCAACTGTGACGCGTGGGCAGTGTATAGGAATCTATATCCTTGACCTCTGCGTCCGCCTCTCTTATTGACTACCTCGTGTATCACTACAGCAACTCTTGCACTATTGCCTACTCGTGAGTCTACAACAACACGTGGCACCTGTGCTTGAGTCTGTAATACCGCTTCTGCAGTAACTATATCCTAATATAATTTCAAGTTTTGTGAACATTGCTCAAGCTGCAAATTAAATCAGTATACAAAGAGAGGGACGCGCATGCAGAAAAATTTGACACCCTACAGAAATACGATGTTCCTATAAGGACCAATATACGATCCATATCTTCTACCGCATTATTTTCTATTATGTACAGTTTTTACCAAGTCGAAAGGTCATCCTTTGGTTCAGACTAGAACTATGACTGCCACATATAGCTATGAACAGCTTTGAGGGTAGTTTGTAGAAAATAGGGCTTTAGCATTTATTCAACAGTGGGACTTACATGTTTAATAACTTTGCACATGTTTTGCTTTGGCGTAATTCTCTCTTTCTCTGCTTCATAAGGGTAAATGTATTTCTTTTACTGTATAAGTAATGAATTGCTATCATTTAGGTCATCCGTACAAGCAATATCGATCAGCGGAACTGAACCTTACAAATTTCTCACTAAGCGGCTACATTGTGGTGAAACTTTTGAATACATTTCGTTTCCACTTCATTGTCAGCTAGTCTGTGACTAGCAATAGCAGCAAATTATTAGCATCGTTCTCCAAATTCTGTGAAACAGTGAACTGCAACTTATAGGACAGTGGTTCTAAATTATGATTTGCAACTTTAGTGCGCTATTGAGTTGATTCTATGAAAGAGTTCGAGAAACAAAATTCAGAACGAATTATTTCAACGAGCTGTTTAACAAAAAGTGGTTGACGTGGTACTAGGAAACAAACTTCCCCGAATTTTGAACAGTATTTCAGCAAATTTGAGACCGTGCTTGTTAATAATTTTTGAAAGTACAAATTAGGCTAAAGTTTTTTAAGAAGCTGTGAGCAGGTCATCTTCAATAATAACCTTTTCAGCATTTCATCGCCTTTGCAAGGATTTTCATTTCTCTTTGTGCAGTTCTTTATATATTTACAATCGGCAATGGTGCTATATTATTGACATGTCGGTTATTGTAGGCATCGCGCTAAGGTTGCCCAAAATGTATGAATGTGCATAATGACGGCTGATAAAGAGTGAACAGCTATACACATGTGGAACGTTTTCGCTCACGGTCGAGAATAATGTAAATTTCGATGAAATACAAGAAATTTCTTGAAGTTTCCCTGGCAGAATAGGTTTGGTAGTATGTGGTACAGGAATTTCGTGAAATAAAGTTTACTGTCGTCATGCTTATCGTGGTCATTGTAGGGCCTGTTTCCCGTTTACAGCAGGGATTACACGTATCCATTAAGAGCTGTAGCCATTGTCTTCGGGTAGCTTAATGGTGAAGTAGAGTAGACAGCTGAATTTAGCTCATTTGAACTCCGGAAATTGGTGAGTGAAGTCATGAAGAAGAATAATGTAACCGATAAGACATGCTAAATACTATGGAAACGTTACTGTCCACTGTTGCTATTAACAGGTTCGAATTTCGATCTACTTTCCATACTTACGGAAGTGTTTAAGCCCGCGTTGGAAGGTTGTTTATGTATTATCTGCTAGTTGCTTTACTGCAGATGGTTCCATGCATGTCGATAGTCTTGAAACTGACTCGTCAGTGGTAAGTTTAAATCATAACATTCTGATAACAATGGGTGCAAGGAGATAAGGAAAAGACATTGCATCTATGCGTAATGGGCATTAGATTGATATAATGATTGTGGCAGGATAAAGCCAATTTTTTTTATCCTTTTGGGAATACCGATTAGGGAACAATGGCTGGTCGTGTGATGTTCATGCTGTAACTCATATTTTCCTCGAATTACGATGTGGTAATGAATACGTTTAATTACAATTTCTCTTTGATGCTCCCCGAAAACGGTGCTTTAAATAGTCGTGGCGATTACTCGAAGATTGAGCGTAAGACTTTTCAGCAGCTCTGTAACGCTTCCATGCTTATTGAACAAGAGGAGCAGAAGAGGAGATTAGTGTTTAAGGTCCCGTCGACAACGAGATCATTAGAGACGGAGCTCAAGCTCGGATTAAGGAAGTATGGCGAAGGAAATAGGCCGTGCCCTTTCAAAGGAACGATCTCAGCATTTTCCTGAAACGATGTAGGAAAATTACGGTAAACCTAAATCAGGAATACCGAACGCGGGTTTGAAGTGTCGTCCTCCCGAATGTGAATCCAGTGTGCTAACCACTGCGCCACCACGCTCGGTATGGCTACCCCTGTTAGTGTATCATCGGAAATCGTCCATTACTTGTTAGCGAAGCCAAAAGTGGATCACGATTAATCACACAGTAATGCTGGATAAGTCGTTCAAAGAAACAAGGAAAGATCTCAGTTTACCACTGAATCACTGTGAGAAGTTTCGTAGCGGAAGAACTCTGCAGCGCTGGTGGTTAAATGGAGACCAGTCTACCTGAGTGCAGAGGACTCTGCCTGAATCATCATCATCATCATCATCATCATCCTCATCAGCCATTTGAAAACTGCTGCTTGACAAAGACTTTCTTATGCATTACGAATCCACGTCGCTTCAGCTTGTTCCGTGGTGCCATGTACACACCTTCCATTTGGTCAAAGTCTCCGCTTTTCCATACTTTTCTAATCTTGGAATGGATATGGAGCCCTTAAATTGAACGGACCTTCAACCTTTGGCATTCAGTGAAATTCATGCAGGAGGGGGAGAGGACGTGGGGGAAGGGGGGGGGGAGGGAGAGGAAATTGAAAGACTCCAAACTTGCCATTTTTGATACAAATGAGACAGCAACTTCTAGAACCATGTTATTGTCCCACTGTGATCAGTCACGTAATGCTACAGTTGGCTAAAAGAGAGTTCTAGAAGTTCATGAGACTCCTGTACTGAATAAGAACTCTGTACTCCATATTCCAGGGATTGGGGGGGGGGGGGAGGAGGAGCAAGTGTTCACACCCCACTCCCCTCCCCGACGATTCCTCCCTTGTGTTGCGGACGCCTTTGTCATCAACTAGAAATCCGTCAGTGATCATTTGCGACAAAAGTAAGCTCGAATAGCGAAGTCTTTGTTTCTAAGATGCCACCCCAGCCGTTATGGTAAACCTTACAAAATATTTACCATCAATTTCGAGCTAAAATTTGACATCTGTCTCATGTTTCCCTTCTTAATGTGTCCCGGAACTCCTTTCCAATAGAATATAGCGACGACAAACTTACTTTCTTCCTTTTTTTCTTTCTTTTTCAGACCGGAGCAAAGCACAGAATATTTAATGTGTGACAAAACATTTGTTTACTATCTTAATCCTTTTTGTCTTAATGCTGGGAACGTTAATAGCGGAGGCATCAATATCAGCATGATCAGGCATCTAGATGTCACCAAGAGTCTCTGAGACTTGACACTTACAAGAAAGGGAAAAATTAGAAATTATAGTTAATGCTTTTAGTTGGACATATATTTTCAAACTTCAGAAGATTTGCATTTCTTCATCTCTAGTTCACAACTTTTTTCGTACGACATACTGAAATACTGAGGTACAGTCCCACTTACCTGCTACATATCTTTACTACATACGATCTGTAAAAATGGTTTCTGTCTTGTTTGTGCAAGTAAGATGAGTATATATGTAGCGTAACATCATTACAGGTGATTATGTAAATGGAAGAGAGTAGAGAACTGAATCTTGGAACCAGCACAAAGCCTACTCATGGCTACTACAGCAGTGGGACAGCTGAGTTTAAGTGCGACGGTCAGATTGCTGTCAATAGACAGATATGCCACCAATACACAATACATTGCAGACAAGTTCAGAATCGAACCAAGGATGTTGGCACAAGGACTAACAATCTCCTCCCAGTGCCATCTTAGACATCTTTTATTGTTTTATTTCTCCACTAACCTGAGAACAAGCTATCTCGGACGCTTTACCTACGTATTAACATTTCAGTGACGTTGGTTACTGGGAGGGTACACTTGGGATAGTAGTATAAAGATGTAAAATATAAGCATCGGTACAAAAGGTAAATACAACAGTCAACTGCTGTACAAATCGGTGGTATAAATAAGTCTTATTTTATTAATTCAGCCGTCATAAGCCTACAGCCATATAGTTTTCCTGAATGCCAATAAATATCCAACAAAAGCATAATAACGACTGAAATATACTTTTGTTCGACGTATTTTGTTTTGTACTAGTTTTATAAATTTGGTTATGTCTGATTTTTTTTGTAAAATCTAAAAATAATGTGAACTAAATATCGTTTCCTGATTTTACTCACCATAATATTCGATTAAACGTTAGAAGGTATGGACAGTTGGTTGTTTTGCAGAGCACAATGCTTTCCTCTGTGGTTCTGCTGGAGGTGATTATAACAGTGCCTTTCGTGGACCGGAAAACTGACCTGTTATGGAAGCACCTGCAATTTAACATCTAATACATATTAGTATACTCCTAACATTCAGTCACAAATGATTTTATCCTGCCAGGCACTTAAATGTGATTTGCAGAGTACCTATCTCTATACAGATTAGTGCACGTCAACATCTGGCATCTTGATCATCTACTGGTATTTCAGTTTCTATATAGTGCAAATGCGTCGTTTCACATCTTTACTGATATTAACAACACAGTTTTATACGAGTATATAATGTATCCAACTTAAATGATGAAAAATAAGTGATCGTCAAACGAGGAATGGCTGATTATGAGTGTGGAAAATAATGATACAATGATAACAACACCCTTTATTCTGATCCTACAGTTCAACCACTAGGCATCTGCGTTGAGATACCATCTTCTTCCACTTTTCTATACCTCCTTCATATTTCTGGTGTCTCACTGCTCATCCTGTTAACGTGTTCATTTTTTCTGTTTTCGTGTATTTTATTTCGTACATAGAAATACAAATTTGGTCCTGATACTGTAACTCTTAATCCCGTCTAACCTGCTCTGCTCAGAAAAATCTCATTCCTGCTATATGAATTCTATTCTCTTGTGTTTTTACTTGTGGCCCATAATTTCCTTCCATACGGGACGAGGAAACAAGCCAGGTCTTACAAAGTTTGAGTCGTGTCGCCTACTTTTTATTTTCACACACCTGTTGAGCATCGCAAACATGTTTGTGATTTTTCCTGGTTCCTTCTCTGTATCTATAACGTAGCGTGTTAATATTTTGTGTCTAAATCTACATAATTAAATTCTTTAACTTGTTGTATATCATTATGAACCACATTTTCTGCTCTTTACTTATTATGGGCAAAATTTAATTCTATTATGAAGGTTATTTTCTGCCCACATTTTAGCATTGACTCCTTAATAAGGCACAGTATAAAGTAGCATGTCCAGCTGTTGAAATGCCAGTATGAAATCAGGTTTTCCACACTAGGAAAGCGTCGCCAAAATACACTGTTAAAAGAGCATGGATGTCAGACGACGCCCTTGTCTGACACCTTTAGACTGTAGGCTGTAGCCGGTGTTAATTCACCATTTAAATCAAGAACTATAATGATATCTAGATAAATGTTGCTTAGGGTCCCTATCTACATCTACATCTACAGCTACATGGATACTCTGCAAATCACATTTAAGTGCCTGGCACAGAGTTCATCGAACCACCTTTACAATTCTCTATTATTCCAATCTCATATGGCGCGTGGAAAGAATGAACAACTATATCTTTCCGTAGGAACTCTCATTTCCCTTATTTTGTCGTGGTGATCGTTCCTCTCTAAGTAGGTCGGTCTCAACAAAATATTTTCTCATTCGGAGGAGAAAGTTGGTGACTAGAATTTCGTGAGAAGATTCCGTCGCAACGAAAAACGCCTTTCCTTTAATAATTTCCAGCCCTAATCCTGTATCATTTCTGTGACACTCTCTCCCACGTTTCGCGATGATACAAAACGTGCTGCCTTTCTTTGAACTTTTTCGATGAACTCCGTAAGTCTTATCTGGTAAGGATCCCACACCGCGCAGCAGTATTCTAAAAGAGGCTGGACAAGCGTAGTATAGGCAGTCTCCTTAGCAGGTCTGTTACATTTTCTAATTGTCCTGCCAATAAAACGCAGTCTTTGCTTAACCTTCCCCACAACATTTTCTATGTGTTCCTTCCAATTTAAATTGTTCGTAATTGTAATACCTAGGTCTTTAGTTGCATTTACGGCTTTTAGATTAGACTGATTTATCGTGTAACCGAAGTTTAAGGAGTTCCTTTTAGCACTCGTGTGGATGACCTCACACTTTTCATTATTTAGGGTCAACTGCCACTCTTCGCACCATTCCGATATTTCTTCTACATCGTTTTGCAGTTTGTTTTGATCTTATGACTTTATAAGTCGATCAACGACAGCGTCATCTGCAAACAACCGAAGACGGCTACTCAGATTGTCCCCCAAGTGGTTTATATAGATAAAGAACAGCAAAGGGCCTATAACACTACCATGGGTTACCAGAAATCACTTCTGTTTCACTCTATGACTTTCCGTCAGTTACTAGGAACTGTGACCTCTTTGACAGGAAATCACAAATCCAGTCACATAACTGAGAAGATATTCCATAAGCACGCAAATTCGCTACGAGCCGCTTGTGAGGTACAGTGTCAAAAGCCTTCCGGAAATCCAGAAATACAAAATCTATCTGAAATCCCTTGTCAATAACACTCAGCACTTCATGTGAATAAAGAGCTAGTTGTGTTTCACAGGAATGATGTTTTCTAAACCCATGTTAACTGTGTGTCAATAGACCGTTTCCTTCGAGGTAATTCATAATGTTCGAACACAATATATGTCCTAAAATCCTGCTGCATATCGACGTTAACGATATGGGACTGTAATTTAGTGGATTACTCCTACTATCATTCTTGAATATGGGCGTGACCTGTGCAACTTTTCCGTCTTTGGGTACGGATCTTTCGTCGATCGAACGGTTGTATAAGATTGTTAAGTGTGGAGCTAATGCATCTGCATACTCCGAAAGGAACCTAATTGGTATACAGTCTGGACCAGAAGACTTTTATTAAGTGATTTAAGTTGCTTCACTACTCCGAGGATATTTACTTCCACGTTACTCCTGTTGGCAGCTGTTCTCGATTCGAATTCGATTCGAATTCGTCTTCTTTTGTGAAGGCATTTCGGAAGGCTGTGTTTAGTAACACTGCTTTGGCATCACTGTCAAATGTAACAGGCAACCTATTTTTTCCTTTTAAGTCTCCACAGGTTGCTTCTATAAACATTAACAAAACAACGAATACCACGATTCGTTGTAGGCAATAAACTGTTTCCCAAACGACAGTGACTGATACTGGGACGTTAAATCGAGATGCGTCACAAATGCCAAAGATAAGAGCAGTGATAGATACCCTCTGAATTTCGAGTTGTAAACATTGTCGAGGAGAGCTAGAACCTTATTGTCAGAGATAACTATTAACGTCATACCTACGTACACCAAATTTAGTTTGAGAAAAGTCTCTTTAATTGGCAGAAAAAAGTGCTACGACCAATTGCAGTCGAACAACGACTTTTAGATTACGCCAACTGCATTGTGTCGCCCACGATGCTGAAGTGATTCAGATACGTTTCTGGGAGTAAGAGCTGTTTATAGGAAGCTGCACTCCCGGTTCATCCGACACAGCACAAGACGGCTTCATTGTCTTGGGCGGTAGTCAGCTGTGCTTAACCGTAATCTCAGTCGCTGCCTTACCGGCGGATAATGTTTGGCTCCGTAGATAAGGCACTACCTTTATCTCGCGGTTTCAAGCGCTGGTGCAGTGGAGTTGTTCGTGACCTTTGCAGACTGGACGCTTACAGGCATTACAGAGCGCTCCTGTGAGCGGCGTCACACACGCTAATTGCGTGTTGCTTGCCTTACCCCTGAGAGCGTTTCGCAGGAAAGAGCATTGTTGTGTCGAGGCCGTGCCACCGGCACAGGGGCTTTCAGTGTTTGTTTGTTTGTGTGTGTGTGTGTGTGTGTGTGTGTGTGTGTAGGGGTGTGTGTGCGTGAGTGTGTGTGTGTGCGTGCGTTTGTATGCGTGTGTGTGTCAGCGTTCAGCAAGTCTTGCGTTTTGACATGTAGCACGTACGTCTGTGCTTGGAAACATCACCCGCACTGTCTTCTTTACCGCCCACACAGGCTTCGCTACTTCATTGTTACAGCACGGTCCGGAGAAATTTGCATTCGCGGTGAAGTCCGAGATTCAGTGCTGCCAAACTGTCTGTGGGAATGTTTCCGAAGTTAAGCCACGACCTGATTATTTCAGAGTAAAACAGTTTTGGCTGTGAAGTTATTTTTTATCAGTAACGCGTTTCACACTTTCGGGACATTATCAGGTTGTGTGAAAGTAGCTGGATATCTAACACGTCCGTCACAAAGCCGTATTATGACGGATGGGTTACATATCGAGTTCCTTTTGTGACCATTTCATATGGATTTATGACGGACAGGGCACATATTCTGCTACTTTTACGCAATCTGATGATGCTCCAAAAGGGTCAAACGCGTTACTGATAACTCTGCAACCAAGACTTGTCTTTTTTCTAAAATAATTCGAAACCGTTTGTTGTAGCGCGCTGCCACAATGGAATGAAAAATTTTTACACTACCTGATTCACAAATGGAACCAATGAAGCGGAGTTATTAAGCAGGGTTTTCCGAAAATCCTTCACTTCAGAAGATGTTGTAAATATTCCAGAATTCGGATTGAGAACAGCTGCTAACATGCGTGATTTGGAAAATAACATCTTTCTGTTTGTGTCAGCTAGTAGACGCAACCATGACTAATAGTATATTGTTTTTTTTGCCATATAAGCACGGGAGCGGTATATCATAATGTAAACTGAAGCTGGAAGCTTAAGATAAGCGCTTGAAAAGGACCAGAGATCGACTTTGACCAATCGCATAGATAATAAAAAGTAATACAGCCTACCTAGACCATGTTTTCATTCACAAAACGCGTTGAGGCTACGGACCCCCACAAAAATATTAAAAAAGATTAAAACTGACGGAAGACATCGAAATCAAAGAAGGATAACCCTTTTGTAGCATCTCGAAGTAGCGGAGAGAGTCTCTCAGATATGATAAGCTAGCTGAGGTGCCAATCATTAAAACAAGAACTTTTTTCCTTGCGGCGAGATCCTTTTACGAAATTGCAATCAAAACTTTCTCCTCCGAAAGTAAAAATATTTTGCTGACCCGCACTTACACAGAGAGAAATTAACATCGTAATAAAATAAGGGAAATCATAAGTATCACGGAAAGAATTAGGTGTTCATTTTACCCAAGTATTATTCGAGAGTAGAGCTGTCTAGAAATAATCTGGAAGTGGTTTCATAAACGCTCTGCCAAAGATTTATGTCTGAATCTTGTAGTTGATGATGTAGATCTGTTCATAAATCATAGCATGGAGACTTTCTTCGACTCCTTGCTGATTGTACTCTACATCTACATTGGGTCTTAAAGTAACGTATACACTCTTTGATACGAAAAAGGGAACGATAAAGGATATATAGTTTGTTCACAGCGACCTGAAAGAAGGCTGGCTATTTCTGGATCATTTATGCGAATTCGTGGTGTCTGTTCTTACGGACATGTCGGAAAGAACAGACACTACGCGGAATCTGCATGTATGATACATATTATATGAACTGAAAGTGGAGGGAGGAGAAAGGAGAGGGGAGAAACTGTTGATGTCAGCTGCATCGGCACTTCATGCGAGATCTCCTGCTTAGTAAGCAGTTGCGTTAAGCACTGCGCCACTCGGACACAGTGTTATCGTAATTGCGCGGACTATCTCTGCACGCCCTTCGGCCGACCTACATTCCTACCTATTGCCACCTATCCGCAATCCCCGTCCACGTCCCCCATGCTCGTTACTCTGAAATCACTGCAGAAGGTCGAACGGAATTTTGTATCCACACTAAAAGTGGTGGATTCATTGCCCACCTTACGGACATATCAGAAAGGACAGACACCTCGCGAAGTCCGCAGTTGTGATGGATGTTACGTAAATTGAAGTTGGAGGGGAGAAAGGGGAAAGGAAAAAGAAGGAACTATTGGAGGTTCGCCGATGACATTGTAATTCTGTCAGAGACAGCAAAGGACTTGAAAGAGCAGTTGAACGGAATGGACAGTGTCTTGAAAGGAGGGTATAAGATGAACATCAACAAAAGCAAAACGAGGATAATGGAATGTAGTCGAATTAAGTCGGGTGATACTGACAGAATTAGATTAGGAAATGAGACACTTAAAGTAGTAAAGGAGTTTGGCTATTTGGGGAGCAAAATAACTGATGATGGTCGAAGTAGAGAGGATATAAAATGTAGACTGGCAATGGCAAGGAAAGTACTTCTGAAGAAGAGAAATTTGTTAACATCGAGTATCGATTTAAATGTCAGGAAGTCGTTTCTGAAAGCATTTGTTTGGAATGTAGCCATGTATGGAAGTGAAACGTGGACGATAAATAGTTTAGACAAGAAGAGAATAGAAGCTTTTGAAATGTAGCGCTACAGAAGAATGCTAAAGATTAGATGGGTAGATCACATAACTAATGAGGAGGTATTGAATAGAATTGGGGAGAAGAGGAGCTTGTGGCACAACTTGACTAAAAGAAGGGATCGGTTGGTAGGACATGTTCTGAGACATCGAGGGATCACCAGTTTAGTACTGGAGGGCAGCGCGGAGGGTAAAAATTGTAGAGGGAGACCAAGAGATGAATACACTAAGTAGATTCAGAAGGATGTAGGCTGCAGTAGGTACTGGGAGATGAAGAAGCTTGCACAGGATAGATTAGCATGGAGAGCTGCATCAAACCAGTCTCAGGACAACAACAACATCGGGGCTTCATGTGGGATCGGCAGCGACGGGTGCAAACGGGAGACCCCTGGTTCGAATCCTTGTCCGGCGCCGGGCGGGGTGGCTGAGTGGTTCTAGGCGCGCAGTCCGGAACCGCGCGACTGCTACGGTCGCAGGTTCGAATCCTACCTCGGGCATGGATATGTGTGATGTCCTTAGGTTGGTTAGGTTTAAGTAGTTCTAAGTTCTAGGGGACTGATGACCTCAGAAGTTAAGTCCCATAGTGCTCAGAGCCATTTGAACCGTTTTTGAGCCTTGTCCGGCACACATATTCACCAGTTGTCGCTGATCCTGCATAAAGTCCTGATACAACTCACATCAATAGTTCTTCTCCTTTCCTTTCATTTCTCCCTTCTCCACTTCAATTCACGTAATTTCTGGATCAGCCGCAGTCGGCAGAATTCGGTCGACTTCAGACCAAAAGATTTGTTAAGACCAGAAATGATAATGTGCACCCTTTCGACGTATGAATCACCTATATGGCTCGACTACCCCTTTGGAAGGCAGACAACACTACACTGATTCTCCCGGTAGATTAACAATCTTCTACAGTAATGAGTCGGGTTTCGTTACACCGGAACACACAGTTAAGGCAGTTTACTGTTCATCAAGTTACCTTCCATTGGGAATGTGGGTGCACTCAACGACTGTGATATGACGTTGAAATGATAGAGCGCAACAGTCGGTCGTCCTTTTCTTTCAGGTTTTATTAGGCAAGTCTACATTTCGGCTAGTGCCTAGCCATTGTCAATGCCCTATTTCGTGGTATCAATGCATGTTGTGGGCTTTCAAAAATAAATGATGAAATGAAATGATGGTGTGGCCCTCAACTACGTACCCTCCGACTCAGAGTTGAAATATTAAACATTCTGGCTGGTTTCGTTGTCTAGTGGCTGGGATACGTAGTTGCCACATTACAGGCCAAATACTGTTGAGTCTACAGTATACGTTAAGAATACACACATGAATCGAACGGTCGAAGGTTTCTATCACTCGGCAATTGCGAATGTAACGTAGAAATTTATAAATGAAAGATTGCAATTGTATAAAATCTGCAGGTAATATCTTAACGACTATAAATGATAAGTACGATAGTAGAAGTACTTTTGAGAATGCGGTATATTTTTGCAAAACACTTATTGCTGTCGATGGTCCAGCAATTAAATAAAATATCAGTTGAATAACAGGGAAACAATAGATTCCTACTGCACGTAATTAGTTGTGAACAACAACATATCTCGCGAGATATTCACTTCTAAACGCACACTACGTCTTCACTGTAGAAACCTCGGAAATCTCAAAAGTTCACAAGACCGCACTCCGAAGTATTTCTATCTCTCGCGACTACGCGCAAACCGCTCCACGCACTCCAAGTCTCTCTGCGACTCCGCGTCCGTCGCACCGTCGCGTCCAGCCCTTTCCGTGTCCTGTGCGACTGTCCCTCACGCCGCACTGTTCCAAAAACTCCCCTCCATTCACTTCGGTAGTCGCCTACCTTAGTAACGAGCGTTATGATTGGCTAGAGCGCTCCCTCCATGTCTCCAAACCAATGCACACACACAAACGTATTGAAACACA
Source organism: Schistocerca cancellata (assembly GCF_023864275.1). Classification (NCBI taxonomy): domain Eukaryota; kingdom Metazoa; phylum Arthropoda; class Insecta; order Orthoptera; family Acrididae; genus Schistocerca; species Schistocerca cancellata. The sequence continues at coordinate 391,147,766 of NC_064630.1, read as the reverse complement.
TTCGAAATACCGGATTTACATTTAAATAACTTGAAATTGAATAAATATTCCTACGGCTGGATCATAAACACGCTCTAACACACATTATTAAATACTTACGGCCTGACGAGATCGATAGTAATCGGCCACTTTGCCCTCCAATAACTCATGTACTATTCAAGGTTTACATTAATAGCTTTTTAAAAAAACTGGCTCTGAGCACTATGGGACTTAACATCTATGGTCATCAGTCCCCTAGAACTTACAACTACTGAAACCTAACTAACCTAAGGACAGCACACAACACCCAGCCATCACGAGGCAGAGAAAATCCCTGACCCCGCCGGGAATCGAACCCGGGAACCCGGGCGTGGGAAGCGAGAACGCTACCGCACGACCACGAGATGCGGGCAATAGCTTTTTAAAGACACGTCGGTAGACGAAATCGGATGAAGCCTTTAAATTTTGGAAATTCGTTGCAGGGTGTTACTTGTATAATTTACCGCCAGATACTAAACTTTACACTAATAAAGATATTGAAAATCTGATTACACCATCAGAATCGTCGTGCAAACAATGGTAATGTACAAGTTTCTCTTTGAGTTAGCATGATTCATCTGGCTACTATTAATTTCTGTACGAACTGTGAAATGTCTGCCATTAAGGTTTCACAAAGTCCGCCATCTTTGGCACTCTCGGCATACAAGTCTTTTTCACTGACACAGTGTCACCATGAAATTCCCAGCCACTCGGTCGGGCTGGACCCCTCTTGCTTCGGCCAACGTCCGGCACCACGTGGTCGCTGCCGGGCCGCGGCTTTGACGAGCGTCCTGTGCGGCCGCCCCAACTCCGAACATACAATATTTCCAGGGCGCCACAACTCGCCCGTTACCTCACAATGTCCTAGTATGCCAGTACCCTGTTGTTCGGGTTTCTGTCACTGTGATAGAAATCCGAACAACAGGGAACTGACATACTAGGACATGCATTGATAGCATGAAATAGCGCATTAATAATGGCTAGGCACTAGCCGAAATCTAGATTTGTCTAATAAAATCTGAAAGAAAAGGACGACGAATAGCTGTGAGTTTACTGTTCAGTTAAGTTTAAAGTTCGCTTCGTCCAGGCAAAGTATTAAGCCTGACAAACCTGCCCTTTCTTAATACATGTTGATGAACCACTCACAAAATTGAATTTGTTTGTCGGGATCGTCCTAGTTTTGAGCACAGAGAAGTCTCGGAATGTGGGACTTCCATTTCTGATACAGCAATATTCTATGAACACTGAGTCAGCTGATCACAATCTGACAAGAACATTGCCCCCCAGATTTTCTTCGAGATTGTAAGGAACCCTGGAATACTAAGTCAACATTTTTGTTGTTCGCTGAACCTGTCTGCTTCTGCAGAGTCTCTTACTAACTTATTGAACCGTCACATCGACGTCATACTCGTGCTTGCCTCAGAATGTCGCAAACGTGAACCTTGTTGGTGACGCCACTCGAAATTCAACTCTCCATCGCCGACGATCCCCATTCACATTCTCTGATTTACAATAACACTTAGCTACTCACTTCCGTTGCATATACGGTAACTATGCCCTCCATGTTTGTTTACAATCTTGCACCACTTTTTTTTCATAACAATGTTTCGAAGAGTGTACAGCGTGATTCAGCTACCCTACCGGTGTTGCTTTATGCAACCTCCAATGTTATATCTGGTCTTCAAAAACCACGCTCGTGATCTTAATATTCTCTCGCTCGCGCAAACTATTAATCTACAGAAAAAATGAACGGGACCTTTTTGTTGGAATTCTAATGTAGCTAAATTTTGTTCTGGGATATGTTTTCGCTAGAGGTCGTGGATTTCAAGTAATTCAAGAAAAACATGCCAAAGTGATCTTCAAACGCACCTCCACCCCCACACGCACTCCTCGCCAGTCAGAATTTCTCGTATCTTTTTCGTAGTACTCCCTCCTACCACTGCACAACAGTTTACGACTACACGAAGTATTCCAGATATTAAACCTTCTTTGCTCTATATTGATTGGGATACTACGCCACAAGCATAGTTGGATATTTCGTTAACATAATTACTTTAAACGTGCCCGTGACAGTATTGATAAGAAAAATGACTTTTGTAAACTTTACGTTAAAACTAATTGCGTTGATAATTCGAACTAAACTTAACCCTCGCAAGCAGACCAGATGGACACAACGATGTCTGTTTTATGGTGATAAAATCTCAAAACTCCTAGGTAGCATTCACACAAACGTCAGTTTTACAATTGGTAAGTGTTCAACTAAGCCGGTGGCGTAATAAGACTAGACAATGAAGACCAAAACAGGTGGATCATGGGAAATTATTCGCGCAGTCGCAAATTTTTGTACAGTCATAGGCTGCCTTTTTCGTGAGTAATTCGAGAACTGTAGCCTCCAGCGAAAACGTATCTTGGTACAGAGTGTAATAGTTTGCGCAGCGAGTGAGAGAATATGAAAATCTCGCGTGTACTTTTTGAAGGTTAGACGTAACATTGAGGGTTGTATAAAACGATAGCGATAGGGGCAGCTGAGTCACCCTGTATACCGTATTTTGAGACATTCTGTATATTCTACATGCCATTGTATTCTGCATGGAGGAAGGTGCTTCGTAGCAGCCACTTCTGATACTATTCCATTCTTATATGGTATGAGGGAGAAATGATTGTGTGTATAACACACTCCACAGTCGCTCGTTTCTTTTCTGATAATTCACATGTGAGACATACAAAGAGTGAAATGTCAAACTATCTAAGAGCCATATTTGTCACGAGAATAAAGTAAAGAGCTTTCTCTTTTTGTATACAAAAAATTGAGAAGCTGTTCTGAAGCCACAGAATTATATTGCTCACCTCATCACTGCAAAAGATAACGAGACATATTAGAAAATAAATAGTTCATTGAGAACGTTCTAGGTGCTATCCCAGGGAACAGAGTGATTCTAAGTGCTAATAAGGCAGTTTTTGTTAAAGCGTCATTAATACTGGAGCATTACGTTTTTTTGTGACGATACGAGCACAGAAATACAGCAGCAGTCCTTTAACTAGTAGAACCGTAGTCAAAAAAGCCATTTCTCATATTTTTTAATCTTCTTCATGAGAATAACAAAATTAAATTCAAGAAAAAAATGTGTCACTACTCACTTCCTCCTCTTACACAGCGCCATTCGTGAGGATACGTTGCAAAGTTTACTATAAAAAGCCCTGTGCCTTTTCATATCATTTTACAGACACGTCGTTTTGTCTGTTAACTTCTCCAACTTGTTTTACTATTTCTGAAACCTTAATTATCTCCTTCCATTGCAAAGGTGTTTTACTGATACAAAGACAAGCTCACATGCACATTGCTTACCACGCAAACTAAGCGTCAGTTAAATGGAGGAATCCTTGACGCATAATATTTTGAACTACGCAGGGAAGCACTTCTTGACACAAAAGCCATGCGCCAACTAGTACAATATGTGTTCAACATTTTCTCCATGATTTGGCTGTGAAATGAGCCTAGGATGATGCAACAGAGTACTGAGAACACAATAGCACTCAAATCGTGTTGTGTGAAAAAAATGGCACTTATAACATTTGACATTTTCACTCTTCGTATGATGAAGTTATCATAAATGTCTTCCATCGAATACCTGTTCGTTAAATAACTCATCCGCGAACTACCACATTTGTCGCGTGTTCAGGACTGTAAACGCCAAATTGTAGATATAATGATTACACAGGCCAATGAAAATTTTTTGTAAAAACTTTTTTTTACTTTGCTAGCTGATCATCATGGATTTTCATGAGCTGAATCCAAATCTAACCTTAGTTTTTTTTGTATCACCCAGGGTTTTCGAGCAATATACTTTTTATTATATAGTATAAAACTCCCATGCTATACGGTAAACGGGGAAATTAATAAAACTCTTTGTTATAACATAAGCATGGTTTGTATTTACAGTAAGCTACTTAAAACAATGATATGTGTTAATAGAGGTTTCACTAGACAGCTGGAATTGGTTTGTATTTTCTTTCTCTTTTTTCTTTGAAGATTCTTGTGTACCTTTTTCTACGATGAGTTGCTTGCTGAACTTCTCAGTGAAGTGACCAACAGTAGTAGTCCCCCATCATGTTGATATCCCAGCGGCCTTGGTAGCGTTTTTTTATCACTTAATGTTCTGGTGAAACTGCTATCCTTGCTCCTCACTAACATCTCCCATTTTGTCCAGGAAGTAATCAAGGTGACTGTTCAAAAAGAGAACTTTCAGGCTCATTAAACATCCTAAAGTTTTTAACTTCTTTAACATTGAAGTTATAATAGAAACATGTTCTGGGTCTTTTTCATCTCCTAAGAACTTTGTGACGACTTGCTTGAATGATAGCTATGCTTCTTTCTCATTTAAGGTCATTGTGGTTTCAAAGTTAACATCAAACATAAATTTTCTATGTCAGGTCCGACAAAGACGCCTTCTTTTAGTTTAGCTTCTGGAAAGTGTGGAAACTTTTGGCAGAGATACTTAAAACATGGCCCAACTTTAGGCAAAGCCTTTACAAACTGTTTCATTAAGCCTAAATTTATATGTAGAGGCTGTAGGAGTACGTTTTTTGGATCTACAACGTTTTTGCGTAGAATGCTCTTCTCACCAGGTTTTAAAGACTCCCTCACAAGCCAGTTCTTTCTGCACTACTGTTGAGTTGTCCCATTCTCACAAGAAACATGGAAATTTGGTAAAGCCACCTTGCTGCCCAAGGAGCATGCCTGTTACTTTTAGATCGCCACATATCATCCAACCATGACAGAATAGCTTATTTTATTTAGCACTATTTCTAGGTTTTCATATCTTTCTTTCATATATACAGAATGTCCAACAAGTATAGATGCATGCATGTTACCATTGTGTAATAAAACAGTCTTTAAACTAGTTTTAGATGAATCAATAAACAGCCTCCAGTCTTCCTTTTTGTATTCAACACCAAACTCATTCATTAGACCGGGAATGTCTGAGCAGTACACTAGATCATCTTCTTGTTGAAAAAACTTGGAAAATTGCTGCTCTCGCTTTCTATACATGTATATGCTAGTTTCAACTGCCAATAAGTTCTTTTCTTATAATCTAGAGCCAAGCAATTCAGCTTTTTCTTTCGTTAAGCCCAGATCCCTAACCAAATCGTTAAGCTCGGTCTGAATAAACAATTTGGGCTCTAGACTTTCTGTATTACAATGGAATTCATTATCATCTGGTTCATGCAAATCAGATTGTACATCAGAAAACACTTCTGTTGGGAGAGAATTTAAATCATATCTTGGTTCAGGAACTGGCAAATCTGCACCATGCCCTGCTGGTTGAATGGCGGACGGAAGGATAGGGTAGCTTATTACCTTCTTGTTTTTCGAATTATGACCAGTATTATCAACACTGCAAAAGTAGCAATCATCGGAATGATTTCTTGGCTCCCTCTATATCATAGGAACAACAAATGTAAAGGCTTTTTTCTCCTTTTTGGATCATTTTCTCAGCTCTTCAACACACACATAACATACCTTATGCGGCGCCCAAGATTTATCTTGAACACCAAGTTTAGATCCAAAGTATGATAGATAAACCTTTTTCACAAAGTCTGTAATGTTTCTTTGGGTTTTTCAATCCCAAATTCACCACAAATATAACAAAAACTGTCAGCAGAATTTTTACAACTACGATTAGACATTGTACTGAGCACACATACAGGAAATGGGAAAGTGAGGTTAGGTTAACAGTAAACAAAACGCCATCTGTTAACACAAAAATAGGATCGATCTCTTTTTGCCAGAAAATGATTTTTAGCAGTGCTACCATCATCCACATTCCTTACACTTCCTTTTTAAATTATTTCAACTTTACAAAAGCTGTTAAATTCTTTAAAAAATCGCTTAATTTAATAAATATAACTATAATTTGTGAAGAAATGGTGGGTGATACTGTTTTTTAAGCATCATATTTGAATTTCCCAACCTAAAAACTTAAGAATAAGGTATTTTCAGCAAAAAAGTTTTTCCATCGTTGGCCTGTGTTACTTTTCTGTGTTCATATTTTCCGTATTAAACACATTACATTGATAGTAAGGCGTTTCTCGCTCATTTGGCCTTTGTTGAGCTAACTCGCTTAATGTTATTAGTGAGTCATTGTTTACCTTGAGCGGTCAGCATCTTTCTTACCCTGTCGATATGGTGCTACAACTGTAGTTTACAACTTTTTCTAGGGTAGTAGTTGCCGTCCTAAGGAAAACAGTTACGTTTTCGATCTTGCATCTCAAAAGCAAGCACAAAAAAGCGAAAGTAGTACTTTATTGCTGCTGTTTTACGGAGAGATGTGTCTGGGGCACAGTAACAGCAGCTAGAGCAGTTGCGGCTGCACATACTCGACCGAGTTCTGGAAGCACGCAGGAATCCGCAGAACGCCGGCCGTGATGAATGGGGCGCCGTCATTGGTACGGCAGCTGTATCGACAATAAACACGGCGGGGAGTTATTGGTTCGCGAAAGCAGAGCTCTCTAGCGGCCAGGTCGAGAACTGCTGCTGGCTCTTGCTCCCGTCTGCAACTACTAGGTCACCGGGCGCTCCCCTCCCCTCCCCCCCCCCTCTCCATCACCACAGCCCAGAAACAGAACGAGAAAATAAAAATCCGAAGATTGCAAAACAAATAGGCTTTTGTTTGTTTCAGTAAGACTGCAACGGTGAAAATATCAGAAATTTTACGGTGATCGTGTTAACAATAATTCTAAATTACCTTTTTTCTCACTTAAAAAAAAACAAAAAGACACAGAGTGACCGTGTAAAATTGAAAAAAATACCAGGAAGCAATTGAAAACGCCACGACGCCGATATCGCTCATCGTGTGAAATAAATACGACTGAGATCGTAAGACAGCCAAGACGAAAAATGGAAAAGTATTTTCAAAAAATAATATTTCACCAGCAGACGACAGAAGTATTGCGGCTGTGTGTTCTGTTTTGTCAGTTATACTTATCGCAATATACTTCTCGCATTAATCATTTCAGAAGTAAAATTTGTGGAACACTTCATCATCATCGTTGTCATCAAAATGACAGCATTTGTGAGCCTTGGTCTTCTATGGAAGGTAATTCCATTCATTCCTATTCAGAGCCTAATTCCTCCAAATCTGAATTCCAATTTTTTATACGCCCTCTCTGACACCTTCCACCCAACTTAGCTATGGTCTTCCAATTCTCCTACGTCCTTCAGGCGCTGCGTTGCATATCTTCATTCTACCAACAGATCCTGCCCATTCCAGTTTTTTAATCTTAATGCAGTTGACAACGTCTGGTCCACTATATAGAATATATAAATCGTTGTTCTAGGCGCTACAGTATGGAACCGCGCGACCGCTACGGTCGCAAGTTCGAATCCTGCCTCGGGCATGGATGTGTGTGATGTCCTTAGGTTAGTTAGGTTTAAGTAGTTCTAAGTTCTAGGGGACTGACGACCTCAGAAGTTAAGTCCCATAGTGCTCAGAGCCATTTGAACCATTTTTGAATCTCCTCCTCCATACACTGTTTTCTTCCATTGGCCCAAGAACTGGTCCAAGATATTTCTTGTAAATATACTGAGTAGTTTTCCACATAATTTTGTTGGCTTCCACATTTCAGCACCGTATGTTAATACTGGCAGTATTAAAACTTTATACATCGCAACCTCGTTTCCTGATCAGGGGTTTCGATTTCAGATATTTCCTGAGACCGTGGTAGCAGTTACTGTGGGACAATATTCGTTTTTGGATTTCAGAATTGAGTTATTCTTACAACTTACTTCTGCTCCAAGGTGGGTGAAACGTAACGTCAGACTGTAATGAACCAATTTATACGAAAATTACGTTATTTTATTTTAACATATAACCAGACACGCACAGTTTTTCGGCAACACTTGTTGGTTTCAGCTTAATTAATAAGGTCGTCTTCAAAAGTTTCGACAAATATAGCGGTGGAATAAGCCAGGCATCCGGCGTAAGAGTGCTGCCTTTCTGTACAAAAGAAAATATGTAAGTTGCAAATAGACCGTGAAATAAGACATTTACACCAGTGGTCCACATTACACTCTGCCTTTCTGTACAAACGAAAATATGTAAGTTGCAGATAGACCGTGAAATAAGACATTTACACCAGTGGTCCACATTACACTCTGCAGCGCCTGTACGTTCATCGTGAATTTTGGTATTTTTGTAGAGGTGGCGAAATAGTATTGGGTTGGTGCATAAGTCCATAGCTTTTTTCCATAAGTTTGGCAAACAGAAGTAGTCATTAATAATATATCCTCCTTCAGTATATACAGGTGTACCAATACGATTGTAGAAATCACGTGGTTTTGAGGCGAAGGGCCGGCCGGTGTGGCCGAGCGGTTCTAGGCGCTTCAGTCTGGAACCGCGCGACCGCTACGGTCGCAGGTTCGGACCCTGCCTCGGGCATGGATGTGTGTGATGTCCTTAGTTTAGTTAGGTTTAAGTAGTTCTAAGTTCTAGGGGACTGACGACCTCAGAAGTTAAGTCCCATAGTGCTCAGAGCCATTTGAAGATTTTTTTTTTTTTAGGCGAAAGACTAAGCAAGCCATTTTCATAGCGCATTTTCATCCTGAGAGGAAGTTCCTTGAAGGTTGTTCGACAGAGAACGGAAAAGGTGAAAATCTAAGCGCGCAATATCGGGAGAACAAGGTGTGTGCGGAATGACTTCTCAACCCAAATTCTGTGTAGTGTTTTTTTGTCAGTCTAGCAGACTGCGTGTGGGCGCTACAGTGGAGTAGCATAATTTCACGCAGTCTTCCTGGTCTTTATTCTTGGACTGCGTTTGCAAGACGTCTCAGTTGTTGACAATAAATGTGAGCAGTGATGGTTACACCTTCGCTCTTCCACCAGATGCATAACATTGTCTTTTGTGGATCGCGCGCATATATGGCGATTTGCTGCTTTGTATGGGCTGAAGCATTCGTTTCTTCTCTTTATGTTAGCATGATGACACCATTTCTCGTCACGAGTAACGATCCAGGGTAGGAATCGTCGGTGTTGTTCACGAGCCGGTTGATGACGAGGATGCAGAGATGCACATATGGCACGTTTATTTTTGTGATTTTGACTCAGAGCATGCGATACGCATACACCCGATTTTTGAACCTTCCCCATTGAGTGCAAATGTCGCACTACAGTGGAACGATCACAGTGTATCACATTTGCCAGTTCTCGAAAACACTGAGCGTGCAGAGTCATTAATTTCAAAACGATCCTTCTTAAAACGAGAAAACCATTTTCTTGCCCTGCCCTGTCCAATGGCATTATCCCCATACACGGCGCAAATGTTTCTCAATAATTCGAAAACAGTCTTAATCGCATTTGTTATTATTATTATACCGCCACCGGTTTCAACCAGAAGTAGGGGTCATCTTCTGGGCGTTTGCACCATTGGTCGACTGCTGGTGGTGTCACTCCTGTCTACATAACGGCAGGAAACTATCAAACACAGCACCACCAGCGGTCGATCAATGGTGTAAACGCCCAGAAGGTGACCCCTACGTCGGCTTGAAACCGGTTGGCGGTATAATAAGAATAATCAATGCGATTAAGACTGTTTTTGAATTATTGATTAATCATACTAATCGCTGCTTCTCTCCACAACCATGTTGCCCAAAAAGCAAATGTTTCTGACTGCCTCCGCTGCTGTCACCCGTCTACTGAATTCAAACAGAAGAATACGTTGGATATGTTCCGATGTCTCCCCATGGCACTACATTTTCTACCGTCCACAGCACCATACACTAATACGTTACGACACAGTGACAAATGTTCAAATGTCTGTGAATTCCTAAGGGACCAAACTGCTGAGCTTATCGGTCTACAGACTTCTTATGCTAAGAACAACACACACACACACCCATGCCCGAGGGAGGACTCGAACCTTTGCCCTGAGGGGCCGAGCAATCCGTGACATGGCGCCTCAAACCACGCGGCCACTCCGCGCGGTGACTATATGTAAATTCAAATAGCAACATGCAACTACAAATATAAAATGACAATCGATAGATAAATCCATTGCAGCCGGAATACCAACATGGAAAACAAAAATGCTGTGAACTCATACACCAACCTGTTAGATGTGAAAGAATAATAGTTGGAGTCGTCGGCTCGTCGTGGTTACTGCGTCTGCAGGAGTGGGAGCTACACATGTGCTACGTCAGTGCTGAAGCAAGCCGAGTCCTATTTCGTTCCACATCCTTCCCTTCGTCGACGACAGGACGTTAAATTCTAATCTTACTTCCATTTGTTGTGAAGCAGCAGACCCGTGTACGCGGAAATGAAACATAGCCCGGCAGCGGCAGCAGAGTGAGCGTGGAGGAGCTCTCTGCGACGCGCCGCCGTGCACTGAGCGGATTTACGGAGTCCCTGAGGACGACGCAGCACTGCGCCTGATTTGCCGGTCGCAACTCGAAAAACAAGGCACACTGTCTCCGTATAAACTACGAAGGTGAGCGAAGCTTCGAGTTCAGCTCTTTCGCCTGAGATCCCGTCCTCATATCTCACAGAGAAACAAACTTTATCTCCTGCGTGTTACTGAAAAGGAACGTCGCTCTACTAGTACACTACTGGCCATTAAAATTGCTTCACCAAGAAGAAATGTAGATGACAAACGGGTATTCATTGGACAAATATGTTATACTTGAACTGACATGTGATTAAATTTTCACGCAATTTGGGTGTATAGATCCTGCGAAATCAGTACCCAGAACAACCACTTCTGGCCGTAATAACGGCCTTGATACGCCTGGGCATTGAGTCAAACAGAGCTCGGATGGCGTGTACAGGTACAGCTGCCCATGCAGCTTCAACACGATACCATAGTTCATCAAGAGTAGTGACTGGCATATTGTGACGAGCCAGTTGCTCGGCCACCATTGACCAGACGTTTTCAATTGGTGAGATATCTGGCGAATGTGCTGGCGAAGAAAGGAATCGAACATTTTCTGTATCCAGAAAGGCCCGTACAGGACCTGCAACATGCGGTCGGGCATTATCCTGCTGAAATGTAGGGTTTCCCAGGGATCGAATGAAGGGTAGAGCAACGGGTCGTAACACATCTGCAGTGTAACGTCGACTGTTCAAAGTGCCGTCAATGCGAACAAGAGGTGACCGAGACGTGTAACCAATGGCACCCCATACCGTCTCGCCGGGTGATACGCCAGTATGGCGATGACGAATACACGCTTCCAATGTGCGTTCACCGCGATGTCACGAAACACTGATGCGACCATCATGATGCTGTAAACAGAACCTGGATTCATCCGAAAAAACGACGTTTTGCCATTCGTGTACCCAGGTTCGTCGTTGAGTACCCCATCGTCAAGGGTAACCTCAGCCATGGTCTCCGAGCTGATAGTCCATGCTGCAGCAAACGTCGTCGAACTGTTCGTGCAGATGGTTGTTGTCTTGCAAACGTTCCCATCTGTTGACTCAGGGATCGAGACGTGGCTGCAGGATCCATTACAGCCATGCGGATAAGATGCCTGTCATCTCGACTGCTAGTGATACGAAGCCGTTGGGATCCAGCACGGCGTTCCGTATTGCCCTCCTGAACCCACCGATTCCACATTCTGCTAACAGTCATTGGATCTCGACCAACTCGAGCAGCAATGTCGCGATACGATAAACCGCAATCGCCATAGGCTACAAACCGACCTTTATCAAGTCGCAAACGTGATGGTACGCATTTCTCGCGAGGCTTCACAACGTTTCACCAGGCAACGCTGGTCAACTGCTGTTTGTGTATGAGAAATCGGTTGGAAACTTTCCTCATGTCAGCACGTTGTAGGTGTTGCCACCGGCGCAGAACCTTTTTTGAATACTCTGAAAAGCAAATCATTTGCATATCACAGCATCTTCTTCCTGTCGGTTAAATTTCGCGTTTGTAGCACGTCACCTTCGTGGTGTAGCAATGTTAATGACCAGTACTGTATTTTCCTCGTGTTTTTTAATCTTCCCATCTGCTTAAGCAATTCTTTCGTGACTCTAACATAGTCTTCTATGAAAAAATTGGGGTTTAGCATCCCGTCGATGTCGGAATGGGAAGCGTGGGGATGGAAATCGTCCGTGTCCTTCCATCTACATTTACATCTACATAATTGCTCTGCGGTTCACTTTTATGTGTTTCGCAGAAGGTTCATAGCACCATCATTCAGACTATTTCTCGACAGTTCAACTCCCGAATAGTACGCTGTTACCGACATGTCCTACACAAACGCACCATAGAAAATTGACAACCGGAAGGGAGGGAGTTGTAGAGGGGAGGGGGGCGGCGAAGTACACTGCAAGAAATACGCAACAATTCACTCATCAGTCCCCTATTCCACGAAATACCATACACATTCAATATCTAGATACTTCACCTCCCTAATAGCCAGACACCACGGTTGTTTCCGTAAACATCTTCACATGCTGCACATCGTAGACAAACATCTCTGCTCTTGTGGAGAAGAAGAGGACGCAAATCACCTTTTATTTGGGTGCCCCACACTATGTGGGAGTACTAGAATCCATTTACAAGAGCCTGTGGTGCTTGGTAATCCATTGCCAACTTGGATGATGGCTTTGTTAACAACACAGGGCCACACACTTTTTTATGCGACGTACTGATTCACTGTTGTCTTAAGTATCCGTATCTCAGAGCAACTTATCATTGGCGCTGGTCTGCTTAAATGTGTTCTATAACATTTGATTTTACACTGATTATACGATATTGATCTGTCTGTAACTATGTATGTTCTGTCTTAGAACATGAGTGTGTGTGCAAACAATATTCTAAAACAAATTTTGTATCAGTACTTGCACATTTTATATGGCATGATTTGGCTATATGGTGTAAGCTAAAGGCTCTTAAATTCAATTACAAAAAATATATTTCTGTGCGTGTTCTGATTTGTCTTATTTTATTACGATGGTCGTTTCTCACGGCGTAGTTGGGAGTAAAGATATTTTGGTATTTGAAGAAGGAAATTGCTGATTTCATGAAAATATCTCGCCACAACGGAACACGCCTTTGCTTTAACGATTGGCACTCCAATTCGCTTATCGTATCCGAGATACTCTCTCCTCTATACAGAGATAATACAAAACGACGTCCCTAGTTTGACCTCTTTCTATGTCCACCGTGAACCCTATGTGGTAAGGATCACATGTCGCACGGCAATACTCCAGAAGAAGACGAACAGGCGCCTTGTAGATTTGTTGCATGTTCTAAGTGTTCTTGCTAATAAAACACAGTCTTTTGTTCTCCTTCGCGAGAACATTTTTTATATGGTGGCTCCACACTAAGTTGTTTGTAATTATAATCCGTAGATATTTATGTGAATCGACAATCTTTCAGTTTGTGTGTCTTATCGCGTAACCGAATCTTAGCGGAGTTTTTTTAGTATTCATGTGTAGGACCTCACATATTTTTATTGTTTCAACTCCTCCCGAACAGGCCATGAAGGCCCAAAGATATCGATCGGCCGCCACGTCATCCTCAGCCCACAGGCGTAAGGAGAAATCAATTTTCGCAGAGTGCAGATAACTTGTCTAAGTAATTTTGCAGTTCTTTTTGATCTTATGACTTTACTTTTGCGGTAAACGACAGCATCATCTGCAAAAATATATAAGACAGCTGCTGATACTGTCACCTAAAACGTTTATATGGGTTCAGAACAGCAGAAGGCCTATTACACTGACTTGGGGAACATCATCTATCACTTCGTTTTCACTAGATGACTTCCCGTCAATGACCATGAAGTATGACATTTCTAACAGGAAATCACTAATCCAATCGCTTTCTGTAAATGTAGAAAAATGTAAGTTAATGCAGATGAGTAGGAAATACTACAGTGATCAAATACAGTGTTCAGTGGTGTTCTGCTTGACACTGTCAAGTCGATACCTACGTACAATGTTCCAACGCGATGTGAAAAGTGGTAGAATATGTGAGGTCGCTATTAGGGAAGGTGACTAGTCGGCGTCGGTTTATTGGGCGCTTTCTAGGAAGATGTAGCTCATCTCTAAAGGAAAAGGCATGTAGAACACTAGTGTAACCCACAGTTGAGTAATGCTCAAGTAATTAAGAGCCTCACCAGGTCGGATTAAAGGAAAACATCGAATCAGTTCAGAGACGTGCTGCTAGATTTGTTACCGTTAAGTTCGATCAACATGCGAATATTATGGGAATGATCCGTGAACTTGAAACGTCCCCTTTGGAAAATTGTGAATGACTGTGCTGGTAAACCTATTACGTTATTTGATTTTCAAACAGGGGGCTATGTAAGTAGGCTGTTTAGGTTCAAATGGTTCAAATGGCTCTGAGCACTATGGGACTTAACATCTGTGGTCATCAGTCCCCTAGAACTTAGAACTACTTAAACCTAACTAACCTAAGGACATCACACACATCCATGCCTGAGGCAGGATTCGAACCTGCGACCGGAGCGGTCACGCGGTTCCAGACTGAAGCGCCTTAAACCGCACGGCCACACCGGCCGGCAGGCTGTTTAGGTTTTTAGGTTTTTATGTTGGTAACGCCACGTAGCGCTCTGCATGAAAATCACTGACTGTGCTGTGTGCAGTCTGTGGCTGGTTGGAGTCACTGTTGGAATATTCGCTAGTATAGTGTTGGGCAGTTGGATGTGAACAGCGCGTAGCGTTGCGCAGTTGGAGGTGAGCCGCCAGCAGTTGTGAATGTGGGATATTATATATAATATATATATATATATATATATATATATATATATATATAATTATATAACGAAGATTTTTGTGAAGTAAGTGATTCATGAAAGGTGTAGGTTATTGTTAGTCAGGGCCAAGCTTTTGTAGGGATTATAGAAAGTTAGACTGCGTTGCGCTAAAAAAAAAAAAATATTGTGTGTCAGTTTACTGTTGATCAGAATAAGTAAAGAGAGAAATGTCTGAGTACGTTCAGTTTTGCTCAGCTGTTTCAAAATCAAATAACGTGAGAGGTTTACCAGCACAGTCATTCACAATTTTCCAAGAGGGACGTTTCAAACTTAAATGGGAATCTCTGGAGTGAAGACGATTTTGGGTTCAGGAACACTATTGAGAAAATATAGAGAGCCACAATTTGAGGCTGACAGCAGAACGTTTCTGTTGTCGCCAACGTACATTTAGCTCAAGGGCGAGATAAATCAGGGCTCGTACGCAGGCGTAAAGAGAGTCGTTTTTCCTTCGTTCCATTTGCCAGTGGAACAGAGAAGAGCAGTGGTACAAGGAACCCTCAGTTACGGACGCACCGTATGGCGGTTTGCGGGGTATATACACTCCTGGAAATGGAAAAAAGAACACATTGACACCGGTGTGTCAGACCCACCATACTTGCTCCGGACACTGCGAGAGGGCTGTTCAAGCAATGATCACACGCACGGCACAGCGGACACACAAGGAACCGCGGTGTTGGCCGTCGAATGGCGCTAGCTGCGCAGCATTTGTGCACCGCCGCCGTCAGTGTCAGCCAGTTTTCCGTGGCATACGGAGCTCCATCGCAGTCTTTAACACTGGTAGCATGCCGCGACAGCGTGGACGTGAACCGTATGTGCAGTTGACGGACTTTGAGCGAGGGCGTATAGTGGGCATGCGGGAGGCCGGGTGGACGTACCGCCGAATTGCTCAACACGTGGGGCGTGAGGTCTCCACAGTACATCGATGTTGTCGCCAGTGGTCGGCGGAAGGTGCACGTGCCCGTCGACCTGGGACCGGACCGCAGCGACGCACGGATGCACGCCAAGACCGTAGGATCCTACGCAGTGCCGTAGGGGACCGCACCGCCACTTCCCAGCAAATTAGGGACACTGTTGCTCCTGGGGTATCGTGAGGACCATTCGCAACCGTCTCCATGAAGCTGGGCTACGGTCCCGCACACCGTCAGGCCGTCTTCCGCTCACGCCCCAACATCGTGCAGCCCGCCTCCAGTGGTGTCGCGACAGGCGTGAATGGAGAGACGAATGGAGACGTGTCGTCTTCAGCGATGAGAGTCGCTTCTGCCTTGGTGCCAATGATGGTCGTATGCGTGTTTGGCGCCGTGCAGGTGAGCGCCACAATCAGGACTGCATACGACCGAGGCACACAGGGCCAACACCCGGCATCATGGTGTGGGGAGCGATCTCCTACACTGGCCGTACACCACTGGTGATCGTCGAGGGGACACTGAATAGTGCACGGTACATCCAAACCGTCATCGAACCCATCGTTCTACCATTCCTAGACCGGCAAGGGAACTTGCTGTTCCAACAGGACAATGCACGTCCGCATGTATCCCGTGTCACCCAACGTGCTCTAGAAGGTGTAAGTCAACTACCCTGGCCAGCAAGATCTCCGGATCTGTCCCCCATTGAGCATGTTTGGGACTGGATGAAGCGTCGTCTCACGCGGTCTGCACGTCCAGCACGAACGCTGGTCCAACTGAGGCGCCAGGTGGAAATGGCATGGCAAGCCGTTCCACAGGACTACATCCAGCATCTCTACGATCGTCTCCATGGGAGAATAGCAGCCTGCATTGCTGCGAAAGGTGGATATACACTGTACTAGTGCCGACATTGTGCATGCTCTGTTGCCTGTGTCTATGTGCCTGTGGTTCTGTCAGTGTGATCATGTGATGTATCTGACCCCAGGAATGTGTCAATAAAGTTTCCCCTTCCTGGGACAATGAATTCACGGTGTTCTTATTTCAATTTCCAGGAGTGTATGTACATGCAAATGTAGATGTAGACCTGAGACGATGCTCCGTTTGCAAGCAGTTTCATCAGAAGCCGATTGAGAGAAACGCTCTCAAAAGCCATCAGGAAATGTAGGAATATGGGTTTAGTCTGAGATCCCCTATCGATAGCAGTCACTACTACGTGTGAATAAAGAGCCATCCAGTGTTTCACAACAACGATATTTCTGAATTAGTGCCGGCTATGTATCAATAGATAATTTTCTTCAAGGTAATTCATAATGTTGGAATACAGTGCATGTTCCAAAATTTCAATGAAACCATACTGGTAATCAGGTAAAGCAGTTTAAAGAAATATCGGACAACCTAAATCTGGATGACTGAACGAGGGCTTGAACCGCCGTCCTCCCAAATGTGCCTTCAGTATATCAGGCTGTGCAAAATACAGCTGATCCGAAAACTGCGCACCAGACTCCAACATTAACGTTGTGCGACGCCATCCAACCTGCCGACGGGAATTTTCCGATGCCTAATGGGGCGGGCGATTTCAGATATCTCAGCAGGCTAAAACCAGGACTGATTTAAACAAATGAAAACTGATGATCCAAACAGAACTTCACTTCATTGAGAAGCCACTGGCAGAAGTAAACTCCAGCAACTTTGTCTGGAATCCGTAAAGGCAGAGATATTGATCCGATGTATTGAATTTTACCCTTAACCATCACTATAGGACCTAAGACCACAGCTGGTGCGGACATGCCTCGTCAGTTAGTCAGTAGGATGAACATTTGACAAATAAAGAAAAGGCCTGCAGGCAGTTAGTCTCTGAGATCGTTTCATGGAGTGAACAAGTGTGAGTAAGGTGCGGAAACCTCAGCGAAATATTTACTCTACTGTTAATATTGTGTTATAAGGAACAATATACCTTTTTGTTTACGGTGACCAAATGGAGTCTTAAAGAGGAATAGCTAACTGAAGATGTTAATACGGTGCATTAGGGATATAAGTGCAAATTTTTTTATTGATGATTTACAACAGTGTATTGAACAACATTATGAACAACATTACATCAGTATTAACTTCATTTGCAGACTAATAATTACAGCCATTAGGAGTAGTATGTTTTTACGTTGGTTAATACCTCCAAGTCTGCATGGCGCAAGTAAGCCATTAACGTTAGGCAGAGTCCACTTCACAGTTCAGTTACGACTGTGCAGAAAACACGAGGTAGCAAACTATGTGCTTTTTGTGGGAAAACTGTTACAAACAGAGGAAAAGCATATAACACACTGAAGTGGGTACATATTAAGGTACAAGTGATCACAATATACGTATCTATACCGAAAGCACGCTGTAGTTGTCATGTACTCTGAGTGTACTTCGACGTAGCGACTTTTCATTAATTCAGGACACAATAAACTCAGTGTCAGGCATAAAATGTTTAATTTCAACATTCATTTCACCATAATATGTTCATGGAGTCATACTGAAAAGTGACAGTGGCAGACTGAGAGGACACTTGTCACAAAGGCAGACGATTATCGAATTATCATACTGGTAAGTCTACTGTGGGAGTAAGTTGTTCGGTAACGCTGTCTACCAATAATCCATTGTAGAACACAAGAGGTCAAAAGTGCTAGTGAAGCAATGAATAGCTTATAAAATCGTCGAATAGCGATGTAAAACTTAAGAAACAATAGAAAATTTGTCAGAATAAATGTACAGGTTATTTTTGATATCGTTCGACAGATAATATGCGTTGGATTGTTTCAGGTTTTTCTGCTGGCTATCTTTCACTTTGCTCGTTTTCTGATATTCGGACTCGTTTCGTGCGGTTTTCAGATGATTTCTTTACTGTTTACATTACTTTGTTATGAAATTATTCTGACAAGTTTTATTTTCGGCGCCCATAGTTCTGCAATGTCGCCTTGTAAACAAAATGTATACAAGCAGATTGGCGGCGCTGGCAGGAGATTCAGTTAAAGAAAACGTTGGTTAACAAACACTTAACAATATTCTCAAGAACGAATTTTCACTCTACATTGGAGTGCGCGCCGTTATGAAGTGTGAAGTTTGGAAGGTAGGAAATGAGATACTGGTGGGAGTGAAGCTGTGAGGACACGTCGTGAATCATGCTTGGGCAGCTCAGTTGTTAGAGCACTTCCCCGCGAAGCATAGTTTTAGTCGGCACGACGCAGTGTGCTTCGTAAATAAATTTAAGACATTGTGATATGAGAAGGGAGCATGGCGTGTAGCTCATGGTAGTATCGTAGTCGCTTCACTATTCGCGATATGATGGGTAACACACGCAACGTTTGTTTCTTGGACAGTTCAAATTATGTGAATGAAGTCTCCAGCAAATATAATGCGCAAAGTCGTCAATATTTTGCTACATTGTTTATACTTTCAGGATAAGATATTTAAGCAACGTTTCCTCTAACTGAGTGATGTACTTTAATGGAATTCGGAAAAAGCAGTACAGTAATATCAGGAACATTGTGTTAGCACTTGCTATGTTCATGACCAGATCTGTCACGTTTACATGCTCGTGCTGAAATATATCTGATAATTGCCAAGAGTGCGGGAACGTCCATCTGTACAATAGATGAAAATACTTATACTTGGTTTGTAAATAAAACTGCCTTTTCCTGTTGCTTATTTACAAAACAAGTATTGATATGCTTGCTGCGGAGGATGGTCACACAAAAAAACTTGAAAATACTTATCTTTGTGCTTGTGGCTTGCAGATTTGAAAGGCCACCGTTTCAACGATTGAAAATTCCAGCTTTGTGAGATGTAAACTCGTTAATGTAAAGAAACACTGTCGATTACTTGGTATTTATTTTTTAAATAAAGGAAACTACACTTACTTATCAGACAAAGTGGCTAACAAGTTGCCAACCTGATTTCTAACAAAAATTAGCAATCAAACATCATTAGCAAACAAACAGTGGATTGGTAAAAGAGCTCAACACGAATTGACAGTTCTGTCCGAAGCGGTTTTGTTCAAAACAGCTCTATCTACGTCATCGTACATTGTTCGTGTTTGCCACGTCGGACAGAGACGTACAGCGAGAGCATCCTTTAACGTTTTTTTTTTAAAGTCAGGGTGGTTGTAAATATTTCTGTGGCTTAGGTGGCATCATGGACAAAATTTGCGCAAAAAAATAATGGAAAATCCAACTTAGATTGGTATCATATCAAGTCACTAGATATTATTTCAATCCACGGAGTCTATGAGTCTCATTTCTCTGGCTTAATTATGGGTTCTAGAACGAATTTTCACTCTGCAACGGAATGTGCGCTGTTGTAAAACTTCCTGGCAGATTCATAAAGTGTGCCGGGCTGGGACTCTGATCCGGGTTCTGTGTTAATTTGACTCTACAGTAGAAATTGGAAGATAGGCTAATACGTAGAATAGGCCGGTAATCCACTGCAGACCACGGAGAAGCTGACGTTCAAACAGTTGCAACACAAACTACGCGTCCATACTTCTGGTCTTTTTATAATTAAAGTTGTTCTCAAATTTCGTGATTACTAGCTGCACCATTAAAAATAATTAAACCATCCACGCAAAAATTTACAAGACTGGTTTTGTGCCTGGCGCGTACGTAAAGTTAGCGCTGTAACTACGGTGACAGCTCGAACCAACAACTGTGACCAACACGTGAGCATTCAACCAATTAGTTGCGAGTAGCCAGTGTTAAGCGGTGGACGTCCGGCCGTGGTTTGTCATTGTAGTTGAGGCACAAATCGCAGTTGAGCAACGGCCATGAATCAAGTGTTCAAGACGCTCTACAGGATGTTTTGAAGAAGAGGAAAGTGTGTACAAGGTTTGTTCCACACACCTTGACTCCTGAACAAAAGAGACGGCGCATGGATAAAACAGCCATGCAAAACGCGGATAATTATTTCTTGGAATAATCATAACTGATGACAAGACATGGTGTTATCGATATGAACCTACCAAACAACGACAAAGTGCAGAAATACACATTAAGGGTGAACAGTTTGACGACATAATGGATGTACAAAGAAACGTGAAGTATGAATTGAACAACATCTGAAAGTACGACACAGTTGAGCATGGTTGTATGAACGTTCTGTACATTGCACTCAAATGAGAGGGGGCGGGGGGGGGGGGGGGGCTATGTAGAACTCTTGAAGCATTAGAACTACCATCTTAAATCCTTTTCTCTTTTTTTATCTACCCAGTCCCTAAACTTTAAGGACTGACGGTGTTTATATGTTACTGTTTTACGTTCGTTAACTGGTTGACTGCAGAGACGTTCACTGTGAACCGGAACTACGAGAGGCCCGAATAATGTCAATGTCTTGCTTCATCGGTATGAATTCGTCGTTAAGGTATAAATGTGCAGCGTTTTCTGAATCAGTGCAATGGACCAGAGTGTGGAACTGAATTGTTTGTAATGCTGCACTGAGATTTGTCTGATACGTGCGTTTTAGCACGTAATTGACTCAATAAGTCTACAAAAAAGATAAAAACAAATATTTTTCTTTGTTCTCTGATATAGCCTCGAAAGACTGAAATCAACATAAGAAACGGCACCCTATGTACTTCAAAGTTTCTCTACTTTAAAATATTGTGGTGTCTTCATTATTAAGATTACTTTTAAAAAAGCTTCAAAACCTCACATGAGGAGTGCATCGACACCTGTCTAATATATTATCATCATTTGTTAACCAATATTGTAACCCAACATAAGGAAAAATTTTATACGCGAGTTTACTCAGCAAATTAAGCTTTCATTTGAGCAAGAAGTATAGCGAAAAAATGTCAGTTTTGTACGTTATAGAGCGAAAATTAAAGATTTTTATTTTATTGCTCTGCCTAGTGGATAACTAAATTTTTGCACGTGGGAAATTTTTCAAAGCTCATTCAACAGTAGTCCTTATACGTTTTTTTCTAGCGTTGTTTTATCTTTAATATATTTACATTCCCCAGGATTTGAGTACCTCACAGATACAGGATGTACCGCTCTCTGTCACTTGACCGTTCTTTCTAGTTTATTGCGTATTAGAATGCGTCCTCACACAGTCCTGGTTACAAGCTTCTTTGTTCTGGTCAGCGATACGAAGAAAAGTCACTTGCATTCATGTTACTGAGAAAATAAAACGAACATTCAATAATTTTCTGGTTCAAAAATGGTTCAAATGGCTCTGAGCACTATGGGACTCAACTTCTGAGGTCATTAGTCCCCTAGAACTTAGAACTAGTTAAACCTAACTAACCTAAGGACATCACAAACATCCATGCCCGAGGCAGGATTCGAACCTGCGACCGTAGCGGTCTTGCGGTTCCAGACTGCAGCGCCTTTAACCGCACGGCCACTTTTTTTAAATGAAATGCATCCTCTGCAAAAACAAAAAAAAAAAAAAATCATTGTAAAACAAATCACAAATGTAAAGGAACAGGGATACAGGGATGTTGTTTTTATTTATTTATTTATTTATTTATTTTCCATAAAGATCACTCTGTTAAAAGGAACATGTAGATCACTTCATGGTATAGTATGTGCATTATATATGGAGCGGTGAGAGAAGCGTGAGGTTCATTATCAGCTGTCAAATGTGCACACTGACTGCACCCGGCACATCCCAACTGCGTGGGGGGTCGAGGAAGACTGCGTGAAGATAGCTGGCAAAGGTTTTCCCATAGTGTGACCATCTATGAACCTCATTGTGGGCTTGCTGCAAGGAATACCAAAAGTCGAGTCGCGACTTGGCAGCATCCCCATAGAGGTACGCGATCGTCCAACCTTTGACCCAGATGATCGAGTGTGATTTAGTCGCCGGAAAGTAGTCACTCCCCGGATGTAAGAAGGAAGCAGGTGTAATATGTTGCGGGGTCACACGGAGGTAGCAAGCCACCATCTGTCTTCCTAGGAGCCATACGTCCTCCACCGCGATACAAGTTAAGCGGTGATGGTCGTCATCCACTTGGCGACATTTCGGGCATAGTGGAGTGTCCACTAGTCCAATTGCGTAGAGTCGTTCGTTGGTGTTGAACTTGCCACAGGTGACAGAGAACCACAGTGCCCGAACGAAGGTAGGAAGGAATTTTTGGTGCACATGTCTCCAAATCTTCGGCCAATGCAACTTGGGGTGTTTGAGTTCAATGACATTACGACTTATCCGTCGTTGCAGCCAAACATAAAAATCCTTCGCGCATGGTGGTCTCGTGCGCGGAAGCTCGTCTCTGATATAACTAAGTTCCACGATAAATGTTGATACATGCGCAAAATGTGGCGTAATGTTGCCCACCGCTACCGGAGGTGTGAGGGACGCTGGAACTAGGAGATCCAGTAGGCGGGATGTAAGGGAATCACGCCCGCTACGCCATTGCTTGTACATCGTGGCTAGAAGGAGAGCCGTCGCTCGGCAGTGAACATTCGTAAGTCCGAGTCCCCCCTTGTCCGTAGGGAGCGTGAGCGTTGTGTATCGCACCTTGAGGGGCGATCCAATCATCACAAAATAGCCTAGTGCTGATTGAAGTCGACGTCCGAGCGTGAGTGGTAAGGGCAGGATCTGCGAAATATGCACCATTCGAGAAACCACATAAGTGTTCAGATATTCGACTCGCTGCAGAGAATCAAGGCGCCGTAGGAGATGTTTTAGGACCATGGTACGTGTTGTCTGTAAAATACGTCGGTAGTTAACTGCCGCAGTATGTTTTACAGATGAGGTAAAGTCTATGCCGAGATAGCGGAATCGTTGCACATAAGGAAACGGACTGATTTCTTCTGGCGTAAGGCCCCTTCCAACCGGCATTGCTGCCGATTTGTTCTGTTCACTGCACTACCCGCCGTCACACTGTGGTCCAACAACAGTTCAAGGACCGTCTTCACCTTTTCTTCAGAACGAACGAGCAGCAGGAGGTCGTCCGCATTGGCACGACATTTGAAGGTGTAGCCCCGCAGTTCCATCCCAGAAAGAGAATTTGTTAGCCTCCCAATTAATGGTTCCAACGCTATCGCGAACAGCAGCATCGAAAGAGGGCAGCCCTGGCGAATGGATCGTCGAATTTGAATGGGCCCTGCTATACGCCCATTGACCTGTACCAAGGATTGTGCGCCCCCATAAATCCTTCTAATGAGACCAGTAAAACGGTCTGGAAATCCCATTTGTTCCAGTACAGCGTACAGATAGTTGTGGCGCACCTTATCAAAAGCATTGTCAAAATCAACCGCCACCATCGCCGCTTTAAGCCGGCACTCCTCCGCCAGCGCTATCACATCACGGCATTCGCCAATAGCTGTTTGCACATTCACCGATCCACCCGGTGTCGTCTGTTCTGGAGAGAGAACGCTACGAATTAACATACGACATCGGGACGCTAGCAACCGTGCAAAGATCTTATAGTCGGCATTAAGCAGGGTGATGGGGCGATAATGTGTGACCGTAATTCCTGGCTTCGGTTTATGTACTGGCACCAAGAGGCCTTCCATAAAAGCCGGTGGAATAGGCGCATTGGAATTTAACATCTCGTTGTACATTTCCGTCCATCGCGGTGCCATTTCGTTGCGAAATTCTCGATAAAATTCAGCAGGAAGTCCATCAATGCCTGTGGACCGATTCAACGCACCCTTTGCGATCACATCATGTACTTCCTCACAGCTAATGGCTTCCAGTAAGGTTCCCGCGGCTTCCACCGTCAGTGTACGGGAGACGTACGTGGCTATACGTTCGAGGTCATCGACAGGGGCTGCTTCTTCCCGATAGATGTGATGGTAATGGTCGACGAATGCAGAGACAATGTCCGCTTGACGCGTCACTCTTCGGTCTGCGCGGGTAATTAATTCCCGTACCAAAACGCGTCGTCGGTGCTTTCGTTCATTCACGACGTGGTGCATGGAAGGAATCTCGTGCATTATCGTATCGTGACATCTGGCGCGCACCATGGTTCCCTGAAGATATTTCCGAGCTAAAGCCACTAGTTTAGCTTTTATCCTTTTGCGTTCGATCCAGACGTCCTGTCCCGGCGGACCATCGTCCAGGTCGCGCAGTGCTGCAAAATAAAAGTCGGTCGTACGGCGGCGCCATTCTGCCATCTCCCTACTATATGAGATGAACGTACGGCGAAGCGCCGGTTTAGCACAAGTCAGCCACCAATCAAGCTTCGTCGCATACCTTCCAACCCTTCGCTCGCACATCGTCCATGTCTCAAGGATCCGGTGACGGCATTCAGGATCATGTAGATGTTGAATGTTTAATTTCCACGGGGCCTTACTGTTCCACACCTCTCTAGGGGGAAGAAGCACCGTACAGATGCAAGCGCTGTGATCGGAAAATGCCAATGGCCAGCGTTCCGCGTCCTGGACATCATTTGCATGAGCGCGTGAGATATAAATGCGATCTAACCTGCTCGCCGAATGACTTGTCACATAGGTGTATCCCGGTGCATCTCCATGTCGTGATTCCCACGTGTCACTAAGTACAAGGTCGTTGACAACGATTCGCAACTCTTGGCTGATGTTTGCTTGCGGCCATTGGTCTTTCTGGCTGAGAACACAGTTGAAATCTCCACCAATTATTACACATTCATAACGTCCATGGAAAAGTGGGGCAATGTCTTCTGCATAAAATCGCGCCCTTTCCCGCCGCCGATTGTTTCCCGACGGTGCATAAAGATTGATGATGCGTGTCCAAAACGTCGTGAAAGCCATTCCCCTAGCCGAGGGAAGGTAACACACGTTTTCCACTGGGAAGCCATCTCGCACGTAAACTGCCATCCCACTCCCATTGTGATCTCCATGTGACGAATAGGATTGGTAGCCTGCGATGTATGGGAGTGCAGCTATGTGGACTTCCTGCAGCAAAGCAATATCCACATCAGATGCCCAAATCGTTTCCTTCAGTAGGTGTATTTTGGCCGGTGAACGCACGTCATTTATATTTAATGTCGCAATACGGTTCGCATGGCGTTGAATCCCACTCTGTCGATGCGCAACACCATCTCCCTGCATCGGCGCTGGGGGCTGAGTTATAAGACGTTCTCTCGCCCCTCTCCCTACACCTTCAGCAATTATTAGGCCGTCTTCGTGAGTGCCGGCTGCCTCTGTATGACATCCGGCGCCTCCTCAATATCGTCATACCACATCTTTGCAGGCAGTGATATATTCGTGTCCATGGCCACAGTATCTGCGTCTGGAGAGCCAACTGGTTGTGATTCCTCTTCAGCATCACGACGTCCCGGTACCGTCAATGTGACAGACCGCTGCGGGTCTGATCGAACAGTTTCCATTGCCTCATCCTGTTTCGTAGAGGCTGTTGTGTCGTCTTGGTCCACAGGCACATCGTCGTCGGGGCAAGGGGAGTCATCCCTAGGAGATGTCGTGCGACGACGCCGTTTCCTCCTTTTCGGGGAACGTTGTTTGCGCGATCTTCCTTCCGTGTCCTCAGATTGTAGGGAATCACGGCTGCCCGACAGAAAAGCATCCGTAGGAACAGGAAGTGTTTCGAGTCCCATCGTTGTACTTGGCGGGAGTTCGGTCGAAACTGATGTTGTCGTCACAGAGAGCGTTCCAGACGGAACAGCATCCGTAGTGGTTGGAACTGCTTCGTGTACTATAGGTGTGCTTGGTGGGAGTTCGGTCTCATCTGATATCGCCGTAGATTGTATGCTCGATGGAGCAGCATCCTCTGTCATCCCGACGTCTGCTACAAGGTTTCGGAGAGTGCCATCTTGATCTTCCACCAGGGCTGTGTCTTGTCGGTCATCAGCGGACGCAGTGAGGGCTTTGGCATAGGTGATCGGTAGTACTGTCATCGCCGGCGACGGCTCCCGCACATCTGAAGGCAGTTGCGTAATCCGCCGTTGCATACAGTTCGACCTGAGGTGTCCCTCCTGGCCACAGCCAGAACATGTACGTGGTTGACCATCGTAAATCACCACCGCCCGACAACCACCAATTGTCAGATAGGACGGTACATGCTTCTGAAGATCAATAGTGATCTGTCGCACTCCGTTAAGAACTGGGTACGTGGCGAATTGTGTCCAGCGTTCTGCTGTGTGACCATGTACCGTGCCGTATGGCTTAAAAGCCTCGATAACTTCGTCAGCCGGGAGCTCAAATGGCAGCTCAAAAACACGTATTGTCCGTACACCCAGACCAGCATGTTCTACAGTTACCGTGCCGACATTCCCGTCACTATGGCAAAATCGGAGACCTGCTTTTGTCGCCTGTAGAATTCTCTCACACGCCGCGTCATTTACCATCTTAACATACACCGTGGGACTAACGATGGACAGATGAATTCTGACAATATCGTTTGGCGGTATCTTGACGTCCTCTCGAATGAATCGTTCCACTGCTAAAGTCTTTGGTCGTTCGTAGTCTTTGCAGAAATTGAATCGTAATGTAGTTTTCCTGTACTTGTTCGCCATGATCGTTGTTACTAGCCCGCGCGCAGACTAAGTCCACAAGTAAACAAACACTCGCACACGCCGCACAGGCGGAAGTATCGGACCTCCGCTTCGCACGGCCGCTAGCGCCGAACTTAAAAAAATGGCTCAGAGCACTATGGGACGTAACATCTATGGTCATCAGTCCCCTAGAACTTAGAACTACTTAAACCTAACTAACCTAAGGACAGCACACAACACCCAGTCATCACGAGGCAGAGAAAATCCCTTACCCCGCCGGGAATCGAACACGGGGAATCACTTCGGCCGGCTAATAATTTTCTGTTCATATAATATCTGCCCTTAACTGAGAAGCAACATACAAACTCATCTCTTTAACATAAATTTGAATTAGGCAAGCTGAACATAAGAACCACGGACGAAAAAGAAAAGACCTTAAAACAGGACTCCCCAAGGCCACAAATCGAAATAGGACCTCACAACGTATGGGCCCTACACCATGAGCTACCGCTAAGAGCTTTGGAATTTAAATCATGATATTTCCGAACACTCTGATGATCAGCAAATCTGCTCCATCGCTTTCCCCTCCATTTGGTGGCCAAATACTGGTGATGTAAATATCTTCCATCTTCAGTATTCGAACCACCTACCTCCTCGTATAAGTACAAATGCACAAGTGCGGCTCTACAAGAATTGTATAAAGTTATGGTGGAAAGCAGCATTAAAACATGAGTTACGTCGTTTGTGTACTCGTTTTTGGAGCACGAGCTATGTACAAAAAAGATGGTGTTTCTTGAGATGTTTGTATAATTTCGTAGCTTTAAGTGTGATAGTCTCTCTACCACAATTGAGCATCAGTCATCCTGCGCGGAGCAGAGACAAATTTGCCTAACAGACTGCTATACAGAGTGTCTGTGTGGCAGGCCACTGTAATGTTGCCCTCGCGTGCGCCAGGGAGCGCTGTATCGCGTGTCGATGCATGCGCGCACTTACAAGGATTCCACGCCGTCTACGTTGCTCCCACCCATTGCTTGTTGTTGTTGTTACATTTGCCGCAGTAGCGGAGGCGCCACGAGTGTGCTGGGCTGAGATACGTAAGAGTTTAGAGTGGTCGCGATGTTGTCACTTTGCGCAAGACAATGAAACCTTCCCGTCTCCTCTACTTCCTGTTTTGTTATTGATAACCTTCCCTTCACAATAACCTATGTAACCTTCCATTTGGATTTCTATCTCTTACTGAATAATAACAAATGAAATCTTCCCTTTGAAATTTATTCTCTTTCTCTATCTTCGCATACAAATTTAATTGCTGCTTATTAAAAGTGATTTTCTGATTATTTCGACGAAACATTGAATGTGTCGTCGTCGTGGCCCTCAGTCGTTATCTGCAATAACCCAAAACTGTTCCTTGCCTGTTTTACTGTTACTGGATCGCCATCTGACTGCTACATCGAACTGTGACATGAATATACTTACTCTGTTTTACTACACTCTATTAGCTGCTGGTGGGCTTTCATAATAAGTGGCTGTATTTATTACCAAAGCTGACGTTATTCTTTAATAGCAAAGCTGGCGTTATTCGTTAATAATTTGACTGAAATTACGTAATTCATAGTTAAACTTTTTCTTGACAACAATAAAATTTTGCGAAGTTTTACGTTGGTGGTTTTTGGGATGGATTATAATTAGAAATGCAATATTGCTGGCAAAAGTTAATTATATTCTGAATGAAATGATTTTACAAACGCTCAAATGGGACTTACTTCTTACAATAATCTTACAACTAGCAATGCGCAAACATACCTTCAGTAGTCTTGAGTTTCTCAAAAAATTAATTCAATAATATTAGTTCCTCTTATTATAATAGTTAGCTGATGTCTCTGTACATCCGTTTATATAATCTCTTGTAAATCTTAGCTGGTGGTTGACAGGCTCACCGCTCCTCTCAACCTCTCGCTTCAGACCTGCTACCGACTCGCTTCACATCTCGCTTACTACTGGCTCCTACGAACGCTTAAGTGCAGCACTCCTGCCAACAATGCTTTCTGGTGCAGACAATCCCTGCTACCATTACAAAGTGTATCAATGCGTGGTCTTTCCCGCTCTTTTCTTAAAATGTATCCATATGCGGTCTCTCCCGCCCTTTTTAAAATTATATCAATTTGCGGTCTCTCTTGTCAACAATACTTTGGTGCAAACATTCCCTGCTACCACAATTATTTCCAACATGACAAAAATTAATTATTCCTACTTAATCCTATTAATAAAATGTAAACATCTTTCATAAATTGTGATTTGACAATAAACAAAAGAAATATACACGTCTTACAACAACCATTATTAAATCGCGCCTCATCCGTAAGCTGTTTTTATTGATTGTGGTCTTCACCGCGTTCAGTTCCACAGCTGATTGATACTGATATTAATGATTAATGAGAACCACCACAGCCGTATTTGTACACATTTATTATGTCGTGACCACTTCGTTCTTTAGAATATCATCAGGTTGCCGAGTTTTTTTTTTTTTTTTTTTTAATTACAGCACTATGGGACTTAAAATCTAAGGTCATCAGTCCCCTAGACTTAGACCTACTTAAACATAACTAACCTAAGGACATCACACACATCCATACCCGAGGCAGGATTCGAACATGCGACCGTAGCAGCCGCGTGGTTCCAGACCGAAGCGCCTAGAACCGCTAGACCACAGCGGCCGGCGCCGGGTTGTGAAATATTATGATGTAAGAGGAGTAATTGTCTTATGTAACGTTATAGGTGAGATCTGCAAATGACGATCACGTAAACATTCTACCGATCGCACGTTTACATGATCATAATGTTCAGATTCCGCCTCTAACATTACGTAAGACAACGAGACCTCGTATATCATGAGATTGGCACAACTCGGCAACTTCATGATGTTCTAACGAACGAAACCGATCGTGACGCAATAAATGGGTATTCATACGGGTGGTTCTCAATACTCATTAGTATTTTCATTTCCATTGTGTTACTGCGTGATGCGCGGGACTGATAAAAGTATGAAATTGGTAAAAATTAGAGTCGCTGGTACACATGAAATTAATTTACACTACTGGCCATTAAAATTGCTACACCAAGAAGAAATGCAGATGATAAACGGGTATTCATTGGACAAATATATTATACTAGAACTGACAAGTGATTACATTTTCACGCAATTTGGGTCCATAGATCCTGAGAAATCAGTACCCAGAACAAACACCTCTGGCCGTAATTACGGCCTTGATACACCTGGGCATTGAGTCAAACAGAGCTTGGATGGCGTGTACAGGTACAGCTGCCCATGCAGCTTCAACACGATACCACAGTTGATCAAGAGTAGTGACTGGCGTATTGTGACGAGCCACTTGCTCGGCCAACATTGACCAGACGTTATCAGTTGGTGAGAGATCTGGAGAATGTGCTGGCCAGGGCGGCAGTCGAACATTTTCTGTATGCAGAAAGGCCCATACAGGACCTGCAACATGCGGTCGTGCGTTATCCTGCTGAAATGTAGGGTTTCGCAGGGATCGAATGAAGGGTAGAGCCACGGGTCGTAACACATCTGAAATGTAACGTCCGCTGTTCAAAGTTCCGTCAATCCGATCAAGAGGTGTCCGAGACGTGTAACGAATGGCATCCCATACCATCACGCCGGGTGATATGCCAGTATGGCGATGACGAATATACGCTTCCAATGTGCGTTCACCGTGATGTCGCGAAACACGGATGCGACCATCATGAAGCTGTAAACAGAACCTGGATTCATCCGAAAAACGAAGTTTTGCCATTCGTGCACCCAGGTTCGTCGTTGAGTACAGCATCGCAGGTGCTCCTGTCTGTGATGCAGCGTCAAGGGTAACCGCAGCCATGGTCTCCGAGCTGATAGTCCATGCTGCTGCAAACGTCGTCAAACTGTTCATGCAGATGGTTGTTGTCTTGCAAACATCCCCATCTGTTGACTCAGGGATCGAGACGTGGCTGCACGATCCGTTACAGCCATGCGGATAAGATGCCTGTCATCTCGACTGCTAGTGATACGAGGCCGTCGGGATCCAGCACGGCGTTCCGTATTACCCTCCTGAACCCACCGATTCTATATTCTGCTAACAATTGGATCTCGACCAACGCGAGCAGCAATGTCGCGATACGGTAAACTGCAATCGCGATAGGCTACAATCCGACCTTTATCAAAGTCGGAAACGTAATGGTACCCATTTCTCCTCCTTACAAGAGGCATACAACAACGTTTCACCAGGCAACGCCGGTCAACTGCTGTTTGTGTATGAGAAATCGGTTGGAAACTTTACTCATGTCAGCACGTTGTAGGTGTTGCCACCGGCGCAGAACCTTTTGTGAATGTTCTGAAAAGCAAATCATTTGCATATCACAGCATCTTCTTCCTGTCGGGTAATTTCGCGTCTGTAGCATGTCAATTTTAATGGCCAGTAGTGTAGATGCCCTATCCGCTCCGTAGGCCTATAGGAGCAGTCCATTACACACAGGCATTTCAACGGAATCAAGCTTTTCGTTCCCATCTCATTCATTTATTAATGCCTTAATTCACCAGTTTATTTAGAGAAGGGATGCACAGAACGTGGGCTGCAGACCGCACACGTCTCGCCATTGATCTGAATGTGGTCTGCACCTCACCGTTCGTTCTCGTAATATCTTTTTCTCAGTTTTAAGTCCTTCCCGGAAAGGAAAGGGCGAGTCCTTGAAGAATTTAGTTCTTCTGAGCTCTTGTTGTGATTGTACTTGTTAAATAAAGAGAATATTTGTGTAACAACTGATGTGAATTAATTATACGTATGGTTTTCTTTTTTTGAGTTTCAACTTGCAGCCGTTACGTAGTCATCGGGAGGAGTTTGCGTCCCGCTGCAGTACGAAGTATGTACACGCCTGATTTAGAGTCTCGCGTGATACAGCACACTTTATCGTGACTAGGTGGTACAGTGATTGAAACACTGTTCTCGTGTATAGGATGAACAACGATCACATTGGTCCCCGACAATAATAATTTTAGTCTTACGTTGTTTACTTTAATTAATTTATCGGCGAGTTGGGATGAGTTTTTCAAGAAGGTCTCGTTTGATTCCTTACTCACGACAGTTCTGTCGGAGTTAGTTCTCCAACTCTGATGATCTAGATGTCGATGGGACGTTAAACTCCACTCTTCCCTTTGACGCAGTCTTGTACAGAACGTCCTATAAATACGAGCGAATCGATATCACGAGTAGAGGTTCAAAGGCCGAAGGAAGAAACAGCTGCTGCAAGACTAAACTAGATTAAATGTTTCTAACTACACGTCGGTTAAAACATTATGTAACAATTACGTAAGACATATTAATGTACGAGCTATATGACACACTTTTTCCTTTGATTAATGGTTCAATACGTTTGCCCACATTTTTTATGTCCGATACCGTCTTCCGCTTCTCTCATCGTATCAGCGGTAGAGAACGATACACAAACAACAGTCATGATCCATAAAACTCACACTGAAGCTCAATAATTTATGTGAACTATTGTGTCTTATCTTTTGGAAACAGGAAATGTGAATGAAATGCCCTACGAGAGCAAATATTTTGATAAGAAAATTTACAGGGTGTTACAAAAAGGTACAGCCAAACTTTCAGGAAACTTTCCTCACATACAAATAAAGAAAAGATGTTATGTGTCCGGAAACGCTTAATTTCCATATTAGACTTTCGTCAGTATGTACTGTTCTTCCTCGATTCACCGCCATTCCAACGTGATCAAATTGTAAATTTTCACAATCACTATGTGTGGGCTGACGAGAATCCGCACGCAATTGTGCAATCACATCATCAACACAGATTTTCTGTGAACGTTTGGGCAGGCATTGTTGGTGATGTCTTGATTGGGCCCCATGTTCTTCCACCTACGCTCAATGGAGCACGTTATTATGATTTCATACGGGATACTCTACCTGTGCTGCTAGAACATGTGCCTTTACAAGTACGACACAACATGTGGTTCATGCACGATGGAGCTCCTGCACATTTCAGTCGAAGTGTTCGTACGCTTCTCAACAACAGATTCGGTGACCGATGGATTGGTAGAGGCGGACCAATTCCATGGCCTCCACGCTCTCCTGACCTCAACCCTCTTGACTTTCATTTATGGGGGCATTTGAAAGCTCTTGTCTACGCAACCCCGGTACCAAATGTAGAGACTCTTCGTGATCGTATTGTGGACGGCTGTGATACAATACGCCATTCTCCAGGGCTGCATCAGCGCATTAGGGATTCCATGCGACGGAGGGTGGATGCATGTATCCTCGCTTCCTGTAACAAAGTGTTTGAAGTCACGCTGGTACGTTCTGTTGCTGTGTGTTTCCATTCCATGATTAATGTGATTTGAAGAGAAGTAATAAAATGAGCTCTAACATGGAAAGTAAGCGTTTCCGGACACATGTCCATATAACATATTTTCTTTCTTTGTGTGTGAGGAATGTTTCCTGAAAGTTTGGCCGTACCTTTTTGTAACACCCTGTATAGAACCTGAAAGAAATATTGATCACATCATATTGTTTCCTAATTTAACTGAATGAAACCTACCTTTGTTGCGGAAGAAGGTAGATTAAATTACATATACAAAATTGAGGATCATTTCAGTTATTTTCAGTTGATATCCCGTATTACAGTTAAGTTTCTCCATAACTGGTCCGAAGCTCTTGCGATAGCGTTCTCGCTTGTCGCGTGCGGCGTCCTGGGTTCGATTCTCGGCGGGGTCAGGGATTTTCCCTGCCTCGATATGACTGGGTGTTGTTGCGTCGTCTTCATCATCATCATTCATCCCCAGTACGGTCGGAGGAAACCACCTCCGCTAGGACCTTGCCCAGTACTGCGGTGCGGGTTTCCCGCATCGTCCCCTACGCTCTTCGGAGTATGGGGCCTCATCATCATCATAACTGAACTGAGGTTGCAAAAGTCGTGGAACTGTGATATTCACATATACAGATGGCGATAAAATCACTTACACAAGATATTAAAGGGCTGTGAATTGGTGTAGCTGTCATTTGTACTTAGGTGTTACACGTGAAAAGCTTTCCGACTTGATTACAGCCATACGACAGGAATTAACCGGTTTTGAAAGCGGAATGGTAGTTGCAGCTAGACACATGGGACATTCCATTTCCGATATCATTAGGGAATTGAATATTCAGAGATCCACAGTGTCAAGAGTATGTCGAGAATACCAGATTTCAGGCATTACCTCTCACCATGGACAATGCAATGGCTGACGGCTTTCACTTAACGACCGAAAGCAGCGTCGTTTGCGTGGAGTTGTCGGTGCTAAGAGACAAGCAACACTGTGTGAAATAACAGCAGAAACCAATGAGGGAAATATGACGAACGTATGCGTCAGCACAGTGCGGGGAATTTGGCGTTAATGCGCTATGGCAGCAGTCGTCGACGCGAGTGTCCTTACTAACAGCACGAAAGCGCGTGCAGCGCATCTTCTGGGCTCGAGACCATATCGGTTAGCTCTAGACGATGGGAAGAGTGTGGCCTCGTCAGGTGAGTCCCGAGTTTAGTTGTGAAGAACTGATGGTGGGGTTCGACTCAACGGAGCCACGGATCCAACTTGTGGACAATGCAATGGCCGACGGCCTTCACTTAACGACCGAAAGCAGCGCCGTTTGCGCGGAATTGTCGGTGCTAACAGACAAGCAACACAGTGTGAAATAACAGCAGAAATCAATGAGGGAAGTATGACGAACGTAAGCCTTAGCACAGTACGGGGAATTTGGCGTTAATGCGCTATGGCAGCAGACGTCGACGCGAGTGCCCTTACTAACAGCACGAAATCGCGTGCAGCGCATCTTCTGGGTTCGAGACCATATTGGTTAGCTCTAGACGATGGGAAGAGTGTGGCCTCGTCAGGTGAGTCCCGAGTTTAGTTGTGAAGAGCTGATGGGAGGGTTCGATTCAATGGAGCCACGGATCCAAGTTGTCAACAAGGCAATTAGTAAGCTGGTTGTGACTCCACAATGGTGTGGGATGTGTTTCCATGGAATGGATTGAGTCCTTCACTCCAGCTGAACCTACGACTGACAGAAAATGGTGTTATTCAGCCATTCATGGACTTCATGTTCCCAAACAACGATGGAAGTTTTATGGGTGACAATGCGCCATGTTAGAGCATTCTGGATGACTCGAACGAATGATTTGCCCGCAGAGATCACGCAGTATTAATACCATCGAACATTTATGAAATGTAATCGAGAGGTCATTTCGTGCACAAAATCCAGCACCTGCAACACTTTCGCAATTATGGACGGCTGTAGAGACAGAATGACTCTCTGTTTCTGCAGGGAACTTCCAACGACTTGTTGAGTCCATGCCACGCCGAGTTGCTGTACTGCGCCTGTCAAAAGTAGGTCCGACACGATATTAGGAGGTATCCCGTGACTTCTGTGGCTGATTTTGGAGGAAGAAAGGTTCAAATGGTTCAAATGGCTCTGAGCACTATGGGACTCAACATCTTAGGTCATAAGTCCCCTAGAACTTAGAACTACTTAAACCTAACTAACCTAATGACATCACACACACCCATGCCCGAGGCAGGATTCGAACCTGCGACCGTAGGAGAGGAACAAAGGAAGACTATTAATTAACATCTCGTCGACCGATAGAGACTCAGAGACGAATCACAATCTGAGTATGGTCGAGGTTAGGGAAAGAAGTAGATCTTATTCTTTTCAAAGGCTTGCCGGGTGGGGATTTGATCCCCGCTCCATCATAATGAAAGTCCTTCGTCTTACCACTGCGTCATCTCACTCGGTGCTGAAACTGAAACTTTGCGTAAATTTCTCAATACAGTTAATCGACAAGAAGCATCAATATAAAGATAAATAGTGTGGATGTAAGCTAGGCTCGAAAATATTTATTTTTCCCAAATATCAAATGAATTTGTTTCATCGTTATCAATAATATATTACATTTATATGGGGCACGTCACGTTCTCAAAGTCCGTATTGAAAAAACTGACAATATTTCAGTTTAATGCCATTACTTTATATCGGTCAATGAGAGCGATTCCATAAGAATAGACGTCGTTGTGTACTTAACTATCCTAAGGGAATCATGTATCATCGCCGTACTGTTGACTTGCTGCCTAAGTCAAAGGAGGTATCACCAAGTCATATTATCTGTATATAGCCCTTATACGTCATAAAATTATGGAGCACATGCTGAACTGAGAAATATGGAACAATGCTGTCTGATTCTTCCTCTATATCGAAAAATCAGAGTCGGGAAAAGGCAGTTGTGATTATGCTTCGCACGCAGAAATCGCTAATGACTTGTAAAGTGAAAGAATGTGTTACATGATTGTCGAACTGTACTCCGAAAACATTTGTTTACTCGTATTTATTTTACGCTCGTATATCTGAACTATTAGTTTAATCGAAACAAAGTTGCTACACCAGCTCTAGACTGAAACTACTGCGTCCACAATATAATCTCTGACCTGGCATCAAACTTCTATTTTCGAACAACTTACGGGAAATCGGCCAGGTAATATTTACAGAGACCGCCAATATTTCGCCTGGAGTACACCTCGCCATTTTCAAGGCACAAACTGCAACGGACAGATGATGTACAAGCAAATTTAAAACCTCGGTTCTTGGAGTAATTCAGGAAAGATAACACACACACACACAGAACTCCAGTGCCACCAAAGATGACCAAAGTGAGAGGTATCGATAGTGAAAGACTACAAACTAGCAGTTGAGGTAACATTGACCTGTCCCTCTGTTTTTTGACAAGGAAGAGAGCAGGATTCCAAGTAGAGTTTAAACAAAAACCTCCATCCATGTTTACAAGGTATCTCGCTAATTAAATCTCAACAGCTTCCTTAATAACACTGTCCCAATAACTGGAGGACTATGCCAATATCTCATTACTGTTTTATAACAGAGGATGGCCAGTATCCAAACAGCGTCCGGCAATAGCAGATCTAATTGGCTGCTGTACTCGTGTGTGCCGTTTATGCTCAGTACATCGGTTGTCTACGGTCCTGATAGTCTGATCAATGTATGCCATGCCACAGCTACAAGAAATGCGATATTCACCCGCCTTTCGCAAACCGACATCATCCTTAACAGAACCCAAAAGCACTCTAATTTTAGATGGAGGTCGGAAAACACATTCCAGATCGTATTTCCGATATTGTTGGAAGTGCTTCCTGCGTAAGGCAAAACGGCAGTAGACGTCAACACTCAGTATTATCGTCAGTCACCGGATGCGCAGTTGGTCGATAGCGCAACGCACGTCAATCTGTCTTTCAATATAACGTTTCTCAGTGTCGGAAATGAAATGTGCCCTGTGTACCAAGGTAAGAAGTACCCGTTCCCGCTGATCCGGATAGTGACAACTGTCAATCTGTAAATACCAATCAGTGTGAGTACATTTCCGGTAAATTGCATGTCCCAATCATCCATCAACCTTCCTCCTAACCAAAAAGTCAAGAAAGAGAAGCCAACCATCCTCTCCCACCTCCATCGTAAAACGAGTGTTCGAATGGATCGAGTTCAAATGTTCCAAAAATGGATTCAAATACTCCCTACCATGAGGCCAAACAACAAAAGTATCATCGACATATCTGAAGAAATAGGCGGGTTTCAAAGGCGCCGACTCCAATGTACGTTCCTCGAAGTCATCCATAAACAAATTTGCGATCAGAGAAGACAACGGACTACCCATCGCAACTCCATCTGTCTGCTCGCAATACTGGTCATTGAATGAAAAGTAAGTGGACGTGAACACATGTCGTAAGAGATAAGTTAATTCAACACCAAACTTAACCTAAAGCCGGCCGGAGTGGCAGTGCGGTTCTAGGCGCTACAGTCTGGAACCGAGCGACCGCTACGGTTGCAGGATCGAATCCTGCCTCGGGCATGGATGTGTGTGATGTCCTTAGGTTAGTTAGATTTAATTAGTTCTAAGTTCTAGGCGACTGATGGCCTCAGAAGTTAAGTCGCATAGTGCTCAGAGCCATTTGAACCATTTTTGTACTTTTCTTTTAGTTAGCATGTTCAGCAGGTTATCTTCACATTTTCAGTTGTTGTGTAATATGAGAATTTTTTACTACTGTCTGTCACACATAATAGGTGAAATTGTAACGTTGATTTCCATATGATTGATATCAGAAGCTATGTAACTGAATAAAATAACTGTGGACCACCATGGCATGAGACTTGTAGTTCTAGGATTTACTTCATAAGCCACAAAACGCTTAGGAATATCCTGGTGTATTAGAGCAGTAATCTTGACTGAACATAAAACCCGAATCCGTGGCTTTCATAGTAATACTCTTACAAACTTAGCTACTCAGACACGCCTCAGCATCCATCTAATATCTTACAATCTGTCAGTAGACACCTGCCACCTTTCAGTCTCTTCAGAAGCTCTCGTGCATACCTTGCTGGACTACCATTAGAATTCCAACAAGAAAAGATGTGGTGGGAAGTATGGAACCGCGCGACCGCTACAGTCGCAGGTTAGAATCCTGCCTCGGGCATGGGTGTGTGTGATGTCCTTCGGTTGGTTAGGTTTAAGTAGTTCTATGTTCTAGGGGACTGATGACCTCAGAAGTTAAGTCCCATAGTGCTCAGAGCCATTTTGTGGTGGGAAAATGGATGAGTGACAATCTAGCGGCTGTTTTCAGAATGAATATTCGATACTGTAGGAATATGCAAGACTGGGAAAGGAACCGGACACATTGGCTTTCGCGAGCAACTTAGGAATTTCAAAAGAAGGCGACACATACTGCCAGATTAAATTTGAGGCCCACATGTGTGCCTCGATTGCTCAACCGATGAACTCATCACCTTCGCAAAGTAAAGACATAGTTTTGGGTTGCGATATGGTGCATAGGCTGAGAGCCTCTCACCTTTTATTTGAATTGAGTTCATGAAATATGTGACTTCTGTGAAAATGTCCCGAAAATATACCCCTTTGTATACATAATTTTGACCCAGAATAATTTTTAACACTATTTGACCAATGTTTAGTTAAAATGTCCGCCCCTCGTGGTCTCACGGTAGCGTTCTCGCTTCCCGAGCACGGGGTCCCAAGTTCGATTCCCGGCGGGGTCAGGGATTTTTCCTGCCACGAGATGACTGGGTGTTGTTGTGTCGTCATCATCATCATCATTCATCCCCATTACGGTCGGAGGAAGGCAACGGCAAACCACCTCTATTAGGACCTTGCGTAGTAAGGCGGTGCGGGTCTCCCGCATCGTTCCCCTACGCTCTGTAAAGAAGCATGGGACTTCATTTCCATTTTCTTTTTTAGTTAAAATATTCGAGTGAGATCCTTTCATTGAGTAACTTGAGTATGAATAAATATTTGAATGACTCTAAGATCATGATTACTCGTGTCGGTATCCTAACATGACTTAAAATTGTAAATCTGACTTCCCGTGTGGGCAGATTATGTGCTATGAGGATGTACGACCTAACACCGTAATCTGACGACTATCCACAAAAAACAAGAGATTTAACAGTCACGTCGAACGTGATCCGGAATATCACGATGTCTCGTAATCTCGGCAATGCTGGTTCACCTTAAATGCCGTATAGGTGTGCAAGTTATTCAAAATATTTCTCACTTTGACTAATAATTCCACTGAGGGCAGAATTCGGAAGCTCGTGTTCGAATAATGTACGGTCGCAAGAATGCATATAAGAGCACGTGCGTAATTCAATAGTTGCACTGATTTAATAAATGACTTGGGAAGAAAAATAAATGAAAGATATTTTAGTGAACTTTCTGAGTATTAAAAAGCAAGTCGGTAAATAACGACAAACAACAAATTTACACTTGCAGAAAAGCTTCCAATACAGTTTTATTGCCGAGATCGCAGTTGACACATATCCAGATTACTGGTTTCAGCACAGTTACATCGCCGTCTTCAGACTATCGGGCAGGTGACTTGTAAAGCCGCTACGTATCCGACGATCTGAAGACAGCAGTATAACTCTGCTGAAACTTGTAAACAGGATATGCATCAGTGCGATCTGGGCAATAAAACTTCTATTTTGGAAGCTTTTTTACATTGACATAGAGGTCGCTCTCCTTCTACAGTGTCAGGTAATTTACACTT
Organism: Schistocerca cancellata; assembly: GCF_023864275.1. Classification (NCBI taxonomy): domain Eukaryota; kingdom Metazoa; phylum Arthropoda; class Insecta; order Orthoptera; family Acrididae; genus Schistocerca; species Schistocerca cancellata. The sequence continues at coordinate 391,107,496 of NC_064630.1, read as the reverse complement.
ATGTTATGATGCATCGCGTGGTATACAAGTGTAAGATATATGAAGATATATGAAATCAGAACATCAGAACAAAGTAAACTTCTATACACACCATAATATTCTGTTTTTGTTGTGGTCTTCGGTCCGAAGGCTTGTTTGATGCTGCTCTCCACGCTACTCTCTCCTGTGCAAGCCTCTTCATCCCGGAATAACTACTGCAGCCTATATCCTTTTGAACCTACTTACAGTATTCACCTCTTGGTCTCCATCTACAATTCCGCCCCCCCCCCTCCCCGCCCACACACACACACGCTTCCCTCCAGTACTAACCTGTTGATCTCTTGACGTCTCACAACGCGTACAACAAACCGGTCCTTTCAAGTTATGCCACAAATTTCTTTTCTCCCCAATTCTATTCCGTACTATCTCATTGGTTACATGATCTACCCATCTAATGATCAGGATTATTCTGTAGCACAACATTTCAAAATCTTCTATTGTCTTCTTGTCTGAACTGTTTATTTTCGAAGTCTCACCTGCAATACAAACCTACACTCCCGAAAAATACCTTCAGAAAACAATTTCTATCACGTGAATCTATATTCAGTGTTAACGAATTTCTCTTCTTCATAAACGCTATTCTTGTCATTGACAGTCTAAGGCTTCCTTGTTGAACAGTCTTGTGTGGGAGATGAAGACAGCAAAACGAAAGCCGTAGTTTTAAATTTCACTTTCAAGAAATCGTTCACATAAGAGAATATTAAAAACAGACCGTCATTTGACCATCGGGCAGGCTCCCGTAAGGACGACATAGTAATAAGTATCCCTGGCGTAGAGAAACAGCTGAAAGATTTGAAAGCAAATAAATCACCAGGTCCGGATGAAATCCTAATTCGATTCTACAAAGAGTACTCTACGTGATTGGCCCTTTACCTACAGTGAATCTCTCGCCCAGCACGAAACCACAAACGACTGGATAAAAGTGCAGGTGACTCCAGTGTAAAAGAAGGGTGAAGAACGGACCCGCAAAATGACAGACCAATATCGCTAACTTCGGTTTGCTGCAGAATCCTTGAACATATTCACAGGTCGAATATAATAAACTTCCTTGGGGCTGAGAAGATTACGTCCACGAGTCAGCATGGTTTTAGAAAGCATCGCTTGTATGAAACTCAACTTGCCCTTCCCTCACATTATATTTTGCGAACAATGGATGAAGGGCAAGAGGCAGCTTCCATATTTCTAGATTTCTGGAAAGTGTTCGGCACGGTGCCCCCTTGCAGGCTGTTAACGACAGTACGAGCATATGGAATAAGTTAACAGCTATGTGAGTAGCTCGAAGGCTTCTTGAGTAATGTAACCCAGTATGTTGTCCTGGCCAATGTTCATCAGAGACAAGGGTATCGTCAGGGGTGTCCCAGGGTAGTGTGAATGGACCGTTGTTGTTCTCTATATAAATATAAATGGTTTGGCGGACAGTGTGGACAGCAATCTGCGGTTGTTTTCTGATGATGCTGTCGTGTACGGTAAGGTGTCGAAGTTGACTGTAGGGAGATACTAAACGACGTAGACAAAATTTCAGTTGGTGTGATGAATGACAGCTAGCTCTAAATGGGGAAAAATGTAAGTTAATCCAGATGAGAAGGAAGAACGAACCTGTAATATTCGGTTACAGTATTACTAGTGTCCTGCTTGAAACAGTGAAGTCGTTTAAATATCTGGGTGTAACGTTGCAAAGCGGTGTGAAGTGGAAAGACAATTCGAGAAATGTGGTAGGAAGGGCGACTGGTCGACTTAGGTTAATTGAGAGAGTTTTAGGAAAGAGTGGTTCGCCTGTAAAAGAGACCGCATATAGGACGCTGGTGCAACCTATTCTTGAGCATGAGTATTTGGAATCCGTGCCAGGTCGAATTGAAGGAAGACATCGAAGCAACACAGAGGCGGGCTGCTAGATTAGTTACTGGTAGGTTCGAACATCGGAAGACCCGGCAGGATAGCTGAGAGCGCTAACGCTCTGCTTTCTGGACTCGGGTAGGCGCGCCGGCAACGGATCGAATACGCCCGGCGGATTAACGACGAGGGCCGGTGTGCCGGCCAGCCGGGATGTGGTTTTTAGGCGGTTTTCCACATCCCGCTATGTTAATACCGGGCTGGTCCCCACGTTCCGCCTCAGATACACTACTCGCCGACATCTGAACACGTTCGCACTATTCCATGAATTACACTAGACGCAGACCCGGGGGGTACGGGGTGGCGGCAAGAAGGGCATCCGGCCACCCCTTCATCCTAAACTTGCCAAATCCGTTCCTAACAATGCCGACCCTGCGTCAGTGCGGGATATGGGACCAGTGAAAGAAAGGTTCGAACAACAGAGGTCCTTCGGGAACTCAAAAGGGAATTCCTGGAGGGAAGGCGACGTTCTTTTCGAGAAACCCTGTTGAGAAAATTTATAGAACCGGCATTTGAAGCTGACTGCCGACCGATTCTACTGCCGCCAAGATATACTGCACATAAGGACCACAATGATAAGATTCGAGAAATTAGGGTTCATATGGTGGCATACGGACAGTCGTTTTTCGCTCGCTCTGTTTGCGAGACGAACAGGAAAGGAAATGACTGGTAGGGTACAGGTATCCTCCATCACGCAAAGTGCTGTGTCTTGCGGAGTATCTACGTAGACGTGTATATATCGTCTGTGCGTCGGCTGTCATAAGTTATTTTACTGCCAAAATTGCACAACTCATCATAACTGTCTCGTTTACTAATCTAATCCTTTCAGCAACGACTGATTTAATTCTACTACATTCTATTACCCTCCTTTTGCTTTTGTCGATGTTCATCTGACGTCCTCCTTTCAAGACACTCCCCATTTCGTTCAGCTGCTCTTCCAAGTCCATTCCTGTCTCTTACTGAATTACAATGTCATCGACAAACCTCAAAGTTTTTATTTCTTCTCCTTGAACTTTGATTCCTCCTCATATTTTTCTTTGATTTCCTATACTGCTTGCTCAATATATAGACTAACACCGGGAATAGGCTACAACCCTGTGTCACTTCCTTCTAAATTACTGCTTCCCTTTAATGCATCTCGACTCTTTTAACTACGTCTGGTTCTGCACGAGCTGTATATAACCTTCCGCTCCCTGCTTCCTTCAGTATTTCAAAGAGTGTATTCCAGCCGACATTGTCAAAATCTTTCTCCAAAACCACAAAAGCTATGAACGTAGCTTTATCTTTTCCTTTCTAAGATAAGTCGTAGGGTCAATACTGTTTTGCATTACCTAGATTACTCGCGAATCCAAACTGATCTTTCTCAAGGTTTGCTTGTACCCGTTTTTCCATTCTTCTGTAAATAATTCGTATTAATATTTTACAACCATCAGTTAGTAAACTGCAAGTTCACCAATATCCACACGAGTCAGCACCTGCTTTCTTTGGAATCAGAATACTTTGAGCAATGTTAATTCAGTGGGAATGTAACGAAGCCAATAGGCTAACGTCAAAGACGAACAAGGGAAACACTGATATCGCGAGCAAGAAACAAGAATAATCTCTCTGAACAACGGAAGTTTAGTCTGAATATGACTGAAGGTGTATTTGTAAACAAGAAAGCGTTGTAAATAAAATATTACCCCAAGCTTCACGAGTATGTCGCCATGTCACCGTGATCCTCGTAGTTTGTATCATGAGAACGTCAACTCAAATAACCAGCGTCCACAAAGCAGCTCTGGCAAGTTTCAAGAAGTAGGAAGCTGCAGTCTTCCGTAGCAAAGTGGAAACAGGATCAGAATGAATGACTTTCCTCGCGGAGGAGGTGGCACGCTAACGTGGGAGTCTGCCGTGTGAGCCTCCTGCTGGTCAACTTAGTATAGCTTCAAAGTATCCCCTAGAGACACACTTTCACTTTACCAGCTTAAGACTGGAGTATGTTCAGCAATCGATAACCTGGGCACAGAAAGTCTTTGCAACCGCTTAGCGACTCGGAACTCACCTACAGTGAACAACTTGAAAGGCGACTTTTTAATGAACAGCTTTCAAGATTCAGTTCACCAGGAAGTTTCGCAATAGACCACTTTCCGCTACTGTCTGAGAGATTAATTCTCCATACTAAATTCGTTATTGTAAAGCTATTGTTACAAAAAAGGGGTGTCGGACCCTGTGGGAGGAGTTAAGAATCAGCGAATGGCTGGAAATCCGAACTTGTTTTGTAGAGAGTTACTGGAGATTGCAAACACGTCGTCAAAAGTGTCGTCTTAATCGGTCTCAGATAGGCCCATAATGGCGTCGTTATCTCGGAGAGTAGTATCACTTGATGCGAATGATACGCACGACGATAAGAGAGCTATTACCGACCTACATATGGAATTCTTTCCTTGAATGTGAACGCTGCATTGGCGCTAAGGAATGTGGTACATTTCTCTAAGTTGAGGAAGTTTCACGTTGCTGTGAATGTCCGCGAACGACGTACAGTTACCTATGAGGGAACCTAAAAGATCACTGATGGTTTTAAAGTAATGCTTTCACGTTGAATTTACGGATAATGGCACCAGATCGGAATTCTCCAAAGTAATTACGCTGAAAATGTTCACGTGAGATATGTAAACGAATTTCCTCGGAAAAGGAATTGTACTTCCTTGAAGTTTTTTTTTACGCGAAGTATCACGCCAAGTCCATTAGGTCATTATGTATAGTGGTAGTATGTATGGAGAGTACGTGCGTAGAAGTCTCACGGCGTTGGATATCTTTTTATGCCAACTGTGTGTCAGTATCATAGCAGCTTGATTTATTGGGATATATTCGTAGGTTCCCTCGTTGATAATATGCTGCCATACGATCCACCTTCGAAACAGAAATTTTATGTTATTTCCATTATAGGTCTACGCGTTTTCTGTGTTAAGTCTTGTGCCATTTGTGTGAAGTCTAGCCGGTCCAATTATGTCATAAGATAGGTCAATTTCCACATTCGTATGCAGGTGCATCAGCTGTGCTTTGTCGACCAACAGTCTCATTCAGCACATGACACTCACTACAGTGTGTACATATGAGGACAGACAAGTGTAATGCCCGATGTTCACAAAAGATGCATCCACTGCAGTTTTTCGCCTTGGGCTATAAATCAATCATACCTTTGATAAAAACAGCTTAAGGAATACGACAATCACAACAGACGGATTATATGATTTAAGAGCTTGATCTGTTGGATTTATCCGCTGCACGTTTGAAAACTAATTATGGAGCAGTGTGGGCCATTAGGTAAACAATGGACGTTAAAAATGAAACGATAGTTAATAAATAGTTAAATCTGTGCGGTCAGGTTGAACAGTTGCAGTCTCATACACAGTTCGCCACCCAGAATGCAACACCGTGAAAGAAGCATCCAGATCAAGTACAATTTGCAGCACGCGTTTGCGGCGACGACAAGTGAAGATGATTAACACTTCAGCGCAGGCGCACATCACAGGCGCCAGTAGCGCCACCTGTAAGGACTATATAAAAGCGGAACAGACGGCCGTGTATACTTACTGGAATTGTTCTTTCTTCGGTTGTTTTGCGTAAGCAGTTTCACTATGCCTCGTAGAAGGGCATCTTTCGAGCACGTTTTCGAGTCCGACTGGGGAAGAATAGTTGCTTATAGGAGCTGCAGATTGTCCTACAGAGAAATCGATGGTCGTGTCGGATGGAACAAAGCAATCGTGGTGCGGATGTGTAATCGCTGGATGCAGGAGGGAATGACGGACCGACGAGATGGATTACACCCACATTGTTGCACCACTACATGTGATGACAGGCGTATTGTGCGCATGGCAGTGATGAATCACTCTGCAACATCACGAACCATATCACAACAATTTCGGTCTGTTACGCAACATACAGCGTCCGCTCGTACCATTCGACGTCGTTTGCAGCAGAGTGGACTGTCCGCAAGGCGTCCATCGCTGCGTTTATCACTGAGTCAACGCTACAGGCGTTTGCATCGGCAGTGGTGCGATATACGACGGATACGGACAACCGAACGGAACGACATTTTTTTTACTGATGAATCCCGATTCTGCCTGCACCGCCACGATGATCGGATTAGAATCTGGAGACAGCGCGCTGAGAGACTGTTGAACTGTTGCCTGATGCATCGCCATACTGGTCCTGAACCCTGTATTATGGTTTTGGTCTGTATTTGATTCCACTCCCGCACCCATTAGTTCACATTGCTGGTACTCTAAGCAGCCAGCATTAAATCTGTGAAAGTGTTGGAGCCTCTTGGCCTCCCATACCTTCGGAGCTTGCCGACGACCATATTGGAACAGGATAATGCGCGACCACCTGTGGCACGCAATGTTCTAGACTTCTTCATCATCTATCAGACTGTATTGCTATTTTGGCCTCCCTGTTCTCTCGATCTCTTACCTATCGAAAACGTCTGGTCGATGACTGCAGAATGACTGGTTCGGCACACACCAACCGCTGCTACACCAGATCAACTTGGGCAATATGTGGAAGCAGCATGGACTGCTATACCCGAAACAATATATCCAGATCCTCTTTTATTCAATGTTGAGGCGTGTTGCAGCGGTTATAGCCAGCAATGGTGGCAACACTCGATGCTGATTTCATTTTCTTCCTCACGTCCTATTGACCTGTATTTTCAGTCGTGTGATCTTTGTACAACGGGTCATCTCCCAAATCAGTTCCTTCTTTGTGCTGCATTTTCAATGGCCAGCAGTGTATATAAGGAGAAACTGACTGGCGAGTAGCGTAAATCGCTGGTCCTGGAGACAAGAAATTCGGAGAAAGAATTCTTTGTGTGATATAGGCGCCCACTGAGAAAGGACTATTTAAAATTTAACCCATCAGGGTGCTAAATGTTGTTTCTAAGTTTGGTTGACTCTAGACTATTAATAATGAAAACTTGAAACATTGAGGGATTGTATGTTACGTCACGTAGGGCGCCTTCTCTTGAGAACTACCCGCCAATGTGGACTGCTTTGCGACCACGGCTTTAGATGGTGACGCAGAGCATTTAACAGATGAGATACTCTAATTTTTGAGCGTACACTTCGTATATGATTCTGTAGAATTACATACTCCTTTTCTCTCTCTGTATTCATGACACACCAGGCAGTACTAGTCCAATAGCCGATTCCCATTCATTAAAATGCGACGCTATGTAGAGGTCCATTTTTAACTTCCATTCCAATGCACGGGCATTCAGCTAGTGAAATATAAAAAACAGAAAAAGGTATTGTAAAATAATTCGAATCAGTTGTCTGAACAAATAAGCCACCTCGGAATCGTTCACGAAGTCTCCTTTGAATGGGTCATTCACATGAACTCTTTCGGGATAGAGCTGCATTCCACTACACGATTCCAATACACTGAAGGCTTTTAACGCTTCATTTACTTCATCTAAATATTGCTCCAATCTTTTTCAAAATTTTGATCGCAAGTACTTGTGGAACCAGTTGAAAATATTCGGGATTATTTTCTCTTTCTATTATGCCACACCATCGTTCGTTATCATTTCTATTTTTACTCGTAGAGATGTACGCTCGCTATTTTCACGTTTGTGTGCTTTCCCGCGTTACCCGCAGCACCTGCACTCTCTCTCTCTCTTTCTCTCTGTCTGTCTGTCTGTCTGTCTGTCTCTCTCTCTCTCTCTCTCTCTCTCTCTCTCTCTCTCACACACACACACACACACACACACACACACACACACACACACACGAGCGCGCGCACACCCGCGCGAGCGCGTTCCAGTAAACTCAGCAAGTGTTTACACGGGATGCTGTTTACGCGTACGCACTGTGTCGATATTTTATTGAGATTTTCTCAGTGTTGTGTCCATGCGTTACAGTAATCTGGATGAGAGACTGTTTTATGAAACATTGACCAATTCCAGTGCTATCTGAGAGACTGAAAATTCCGTTTTGAGCATTTCGCTCTCATTAGACATGCGAACGCCATCACCTAATTACCTCTTAAGTAATAGAACCCAGTATGTTGTCCTCGATGGTGAGTGTTCATCGGAGGTGAGGGTATCATCTGGAGTGCCCCAGGGAAGTGTGGTAGGTCCGCTGTTGTTTTCTATCTACATAAATGATCTTTTGGATAGGGTGGATAGCAATGTGCGGCTGTTTGCTGATGATGCTGTGGTGTACGCGAAGGTGTCGTCGTTGAGTGACTGTGGGAGGATACAAGACGACTTGGACAGGATTTGTGATTGATGTAAAGAATGCCAGCTAACTCTAAATATAGATAAATGTAAATTAATGCAGATGAATAGGAGAAAGAATCCTGTAATGTTTGAATACTCCATTAGTAGTGTAGCGCTTGACACAGTCACGTCGATTAAAAATTTGGGCGTAACATTGCAGAGCGACATGAAGTGGGACAAGCATGTAATGGCAGTTGTGGGGAAGGCGGATAGTCGTCTTCGGCTCATTGGTAGAATTTTGGGAATACGTGGTTCATCTGTAAAGGAGACCGCTTATAAAACACTAATACGACCTATTCTTGAGTACTGCTCGAGCGTTTGGGATCCCTATCAGGTCGGATTGAGGGAGGACATAGAAGCAATACAGAGGCGGGCTGCTAGATTTGTTACTAATAGGTTTGATCATCACGCGGGTGTTACGGAAATGCTTCAGGAACTCGGGTGGGAGTCTCCAGGCGTTCTTTTCGTGAATCGCTACTGAGGAAATTTAGAGAACCAGCATTTGAGGCTGACTGCAGTACAGTTTTACTGCCGCCAACTTACATTTCGCGGAAAGACCACAAAGATAAGATAAGAGAGACTAGGGCTCGTACAGAGGCATATAGGCAGTCATTTTTCCCTCGTTCTGTTTGGGAGTGGAACAGGGAGACGTACCCTCCGCCACGCACCGTATGGTGGATTGCGGAGTATGTATGTAGATGCAGATTTAGCTATTTTTGAGCCGACACTTTATGGCTAAAAATGTTAAATGATCGGGGTCATTTGTTACTAACACACTTTTATTTTTTCTTGCAGTGTGTAACTCGGTTGTAGGGATTTGCTATATAATTATCCTCTTCAGGCTGGAAAATTAATAGAAATTTTCACGTAATAATAATATTTTCAAGTGATAATAATGTTTTTTATGTGCACAAAGGCGAGAAATTGAAATCAAAACGAGAGAAAACATTGACGATGGCTGGAAGGTTTACTTAGTCATTGCTAATGAAGTAATATATTGTAGCACTGAATCACCTAACGACAATGTGGTTCAAATAGGTCAAATGGCTCTAAGCACTATGGGACTTAACATCTGAGGTCATAAGTCCCCTAAACTTAGAACTACTTAAACCTAACTAACCAAAGGACATCACACACATCCATGTCCGAGGCAGGATTCGAGCCTGCGACCGTAGCAGCAGCGCGGTCCCAAACTTAAGCGCCTAGAATCGCTCGGCCACATACAATATGGCATCATAATAATAACTACTGATCTTGCACTAAACAGCGGATACTGTGCAGATAATTAAATCTGCTATGTGACTTCAAGGGTTAAAAAACTTTCGTGAAGCGACTTTATACGACTTTAAGTGCCAAACGTTGAGTAATAATCAAAACTACTTAATTATGATAGGCTATAAAATTGTTAATAAAAAGTAAGTTTGTTAAATGGTTTTTAGTGAAATTATTTCAAAAGAGGTACAGTATGGAAATAGTCATTGAGAAGCTGCACTTTACAACAAGACAGACGTTTCCTCATTTTCTCCCTCAGTCTTTCCGTGGAAGGACGATATTAAATAATTCATAGTGGTAAACCTCTTCTGCTGACATCCCAACACGTTGTCATCGTATGACTATTATCCGCATACTTTCCCCGAAGCACCATAATGTATTTAATTGCGCTACCCCACACAATGACTGTCAGCCCCAGACTACATACTGCTACTCCTAACGATAATAAAATCTGTGGCTTGCTCCGTGCAGTTCTGTTTGACAAGTTCACAAAACTGTTTGTAGTACATATATTTTGTTTCACTCTACAAATTCTACTTTTTGCAAGTTATTTGAGCTGTAAATAAAGGGATTCGTATACGCAGTAAGAAACAGGCGACAATACAAAAGCCTTTACAAAACTAGTTGTCCGTGCCACTAACAAATGGGACATTTTGGGACTTTTGACCATACACCGAAATACCTCAGACAGAGTTATTAAATGGAACTGAAAAGTTCAAATGGTTCAAATTGCTCTGAGCACTATGGGACTTAACATTTGTGGTCATCAGTCCCCTAGAACTTAGAACTACTTAAACCTAACGAACCTAAGGACATCACACAACACCCAGTCATCACGAGGCAGAGAAAATCCCTGACCCCGCCGGGAATCGAACCCGGGAACCCGGGCGCGGGAAGCGAGAACGCTACCACACGACCACGAGCTGCGGACGAACTGAAAAGTAAACGAACGAAAATTTTGTTGTGCATTTATGCTTTGATAGTGTGCTTTAGATGTATGTTAATGCCATGCATTAACTGTGTCGTTACAAGCGCGTAGGACTTAAAGCTGATGTATTTTAGTGTCAAAACAGATTTTTTTTTAAATCGGAATTCCGCTCCCCCTCTTAAACAGATTATCCATTAACATCGTGTGTAACACCGTATTTGCAGTGATTACTGCATTGTTAACGCAAAAGACTGCAATCAGCCAAATCGTTAACAGGTAATCAGGGGCCGAACGATTACAGTACGAGGTAACAGTTGAAAAGGCTTCTGGCATTAGCGAAGCGCTCTGTTCCACCTGTCAGGCCTGAAAAAACCTTTCATGAAGCAGTAGGCACCAGCATGGCACATTTTTATCTCTTTCAACCTTAGTATGACTCCGTGTAATGCAAATGGAATAGTTTTACATCTGTTGGACCTAAAGCCAAGCGGACCCTTTGGTCAGTTTTCTGAGTCTAAGCGTATTTCCCTGATCGGCACTTCCCGTGGCTGTCATCCTTTTACGAATTATATAAAGTGGCAAAAAAAATCAAGCACGCAGAAGGGGAGGAGCAAAATGAATGAAACTTCACGGATTGAGAAAGCAAGTGATATTATTGCAGTGATTACAGAAGCGAGTCAAATTTACTACAAAACTTGGCAGTACGAGCCTGCTTATCATTACGATATTGCACATTCTGTAGCCTCGATGCATGAACTGATTTGGTTGGGGCAGGTGTCGTAAGACTGCTGTGTTCTCTCGTGAGGCAAACTCGTCCACACGTGTTGTAACTGGTCCTTCATATTTTGGATACTGGCACTGAGACGGAGTTGACATCCGAGCAAGGCCACACGTGTTCTGTCGGGTACAGATCTGGGAATCTTGCTGGCTACGGGAGTACCTCAACATGGCGCGGAAAGTTCACAGAGATACGTGCCGCGTGTGGACGAGCATTGTCGTGTTGAAAAATGACACTAAGTTACTGTCACAGGAAAGGTAACACACGAGGACGCAGGATGTCCGTCCAGGCGTGGTCTGAAGCCCTACCCGACGGCTCCCCACATGAACGCCAAGAGTAACAACGCTATGCCTTTCCGAAACATTGGAAGAATGGGACATCACTCCAGATCACAGCAATACTCGCAGACGACGGCGTTCTGTGGTACACTGAAAAGCCAAAGAGACTGATACACCTGCCTTATATAGTATAGGGCCCCCGAGAGCATCAGAAGTACCACAACACGACGTGGTATGGACTCGACTAATGTCTGAAGTAGTGCTGGAGGGAACTAGCACCATGAATCCTGCAGGGCTGTCCATAAATCCGTAAGAGTACGAGGGAGTGGAGGTCTCTTCTGAACAGCAGGTACAGCAGGTTGCAAGGTATCCCAACATGGTAGGTACGATACGCAATGATGTGTCTATCAACAAAACATTCAAGTCCAGGAACATTAGGTACACCTGTACCTCCACGTACAACGGCTACAGTAAGCCAACCATTATCAAGTGAAAATGTATCGTTCAGGTCAATACTAAAATTAAGTCTACAACAACAAAAAACACAGGGTCCGTCGACAAGTGCAGTAGCAGCAACACTCTTGACTGGTATGCGATTCTTCTTGTGCCCAGCTGTTGTGGCGAACTCGATGTTCTCGATGGTTTTATATACTGTCTGTTTAGTACGGCGACGAATGCTCCTGTAAGGCATCGTGGCGGCGTTCAATGCAGTTGCCTGTGCAGCAGCAGCAGCAGCAGCGCGACTGAGCCACTGCGAGGCTGTCGCTCGCTTATATACACTCCTGGAAATGGAAAAAAGAACACATTGACACCGGTGTGTCAGACCCACCATACTTGCTCCGGACACTGCGAGAGGGCTGTACAAGCAATGATCACACGCACGGCACAGCGGACACACCAGGAACCGCGGTGTTGGCCGTCGAATGGCGCTAGCTGCGCAGCATTTGTGCACCGCCGCCGTCAGTGTCAGCCAGTTTGCCGTGGCATACGGAGCTCCATCGCAGTCTTTAACACTGGTAGCATGCCGCGACAGCGTGGACGTGAACCGTATGTGCAGTTGACGGACTTTGAGCGAGGGCGTATAGTGGGCATGCGGGAGGCCGGGTGGACGTACCGCCGAATTGCTCAACACGTGGGGCGTGAGGTCTCCACAGTACATCGATGTTGTCGCCAGTGGTCGGCGGAAGGTGCACGTGCCCGTCGACCTGGGACCGGACCGCAGCGACGCACGGATGCACGCCAAGACCGTAGGATCCTACGCAGTGCCGTAGGGGACCGCACCGCCACTTCCCAGCAAATTAGGGACACTGTTGCTCCTGGGGTATCGGCGAGGACCATTCGCAACCGTCTCCATGAAGCTGGGCTACGGTCCCGCACACCGTTAGGCCGTCTTCCGCTCACGCCCCAACATCGTGCAGCCCGCCTCCAGTGGTGTCGCGACAGGCGTGAATGGAGGGACGAATGGAGACGTGTCGTCTTCAGCGATGAGAGTCGCTTCTGCCTTGGTGCCAATGATGGTCGTATGCGTGTTTGGCGCCGTGCAGGTGAGCGCCACAATCAGGACTGTATACGACCGAGGCACACAGGGCCAACACCCGGCATCATGGTGTGGGGAGCGATCTCCTACACTGGCCGTACACCACTGGTGATCGTCGAGGGGACACTGAATAGTGCACGGTACATCCAAACCGTCATCGAACCCATCGTTCTACCATTCCTAGACCGGCAAGGGAACTTGCTGTTCCAACAGGACAATGCACGTCCGCATGTATCCCGTGCCACCCAACGTGCTCTAGAAGGTGTAAGTCAACTACCCTGGCCAGCAAGATCTCCGGATCTGTCCCCCATTGAGCATGTTTGGGACTGGATGAAGCGTCGTCTCACGCGGTCTGCACGTCCAGCACGAACGCTGGTCCAACTGAGGCGCCAGGTGGAAATGGCATGGCAAGCCGTTCCACAGGACTACATCCAGCATCTCTACGATCGTCTCCATGGGAGAATAGCAGCCTGCATTGCTGCGAAAGGTGGATATACACTGTACTAGTGCCGACATTGTGCATGCTCTGTTGTCTGTGTCTATGTGCCTGTGGTTCTGTCAGTGTGATCATGTGATGTATCTGACCCCAGGAATGTGTCAGTAAAGTTTCCCCTTCCTGGGACAATGAATTCACGGTGTTCTTATTTCAATTTCCAGGAGTGTAGTATAGGGAGGACGTTGAAATTTTCTAAGTCCGTATCCCGGACGCGTGCAGTTGCGTTATCCCGGACGCGCGCACTAGAGCCTCAGAAGTACCGCAACACGACGTGGTATGGACTCGACTAATGTCTGAAGTACTGCTGGAGGGAACTGGCACCATGAATCCTGCAGGACTGTCCATAAATCCGTAGGGATACGAGGGAGTGGAGGTCTCTTCTGAACAGCTCGTTGCAAGATATCACACTTATGCTCAATAACGTTCATGTCCGGGGAGTTTAGTGGCTAGCGTAAGTGTTTAAACTCAGAACAGTGTTCTTGGAGCCACTCTGTAGCAATTCTGGATGTGTGGTGTGTCGCATTGTCCTGCTGGAATTGCCTAAGTGCGTCGGAATGTATAATGGACATGAATGGATATCTGTGATCAGACAGGATGCCTGCGTAGGTGTCACCTGTCAGTCATATCTAAACGTATCAGGGGCCCCTCATTACTCCAACTGCACACGCTCCACGCCATTAGAGAACTTTCACCAGCTTGAACAGTTCCTGCTGACATGCAGAGTCGATGGATGCATGAGGTTGTTTCGATACCCGTACACGTCTATCCGCTCGATACAGCTGGAAACGAGACTCGTCCGACCAGGCAACATGTTTCCAGTCCTCAACAGTCCAATGTCGGTGTTGACGGGCCCAGGAGAGGCGTCAAGCTTTGTGTCGTGCAGTCATCAAGGGTACAGGAGTGGGCCTTCGGCTCCGAAAGCCCATATTGATGATGTTTCGTTGAATGGTACGCACGCTGACACTTGCTGATGGCCCAGTATTGAAATATGCAGTAATTTGAGGAACGGCTTCATTCTGTCACGTTGAACGATTCTCTTCAGTCATCGTTGGTCCCGTTCTCGCTGGATCTTTCCACCCGCAGTGATATCGGATACTTGATGTTTTATCGCATTCCTGATATTCGCGTTGCACTCGTGAAATGTTCGTACGGGATAAATCCCCACTTCGTCGCTACCTCGAAGATGCTGTGCCCAATCGCTCCTTTGCGGACTATAACACCAGGGTGAAACTCACTTAAATCTTGATAACCTGCCATTGTAGCAGCAGCAACCGATCCAACATCTGCATCAGACAGTTGTTGTCTTATACATGCGTTGCCGACCGCAGTGCCGAATTCTACCTGTTTACATATTTCAGCAGTTGAATACATATGCCGCCGACCGGTGTGGCCAAGCGGTTAAAGGCGCTACAGTCTGGAACCGCGTGGCCGCTACGGTCGCAGGTTCGAATCCTGCCTCGGGCATGGATGTGTGTGCTGTCCTTAGGTTAGTTAGGTTTAAGAAGTTCTAAGTTCTAGGGGACTGATGACCTTAGAAGTTAAGTCCCATAGTGCTCAGAGCCATTTGAACCATTTTTTTTTTGAATACACATGCCTGTACAAGTTTCCTTGGCGCCTAAGTGTAGCAGAGACCTGTAGTTTATCGCTGGACACAATACGACGCGATTATCGGCAGCCCATGCTTCCTGGTCACGGCATCACTCCAAAGGCAGCCGGCCGCGCGGGGTAGCCGCGCGGTCTCAGGCGTCTTGTCACGGTCCGCGCGGCTGCCCCTGTCGGAGGTTCGAGTCCTCCCTCGAGCATGGGTCTGTGTGTGTGTGTGTGCGCGCGCGCTTTTGTGTGTGTGTGTGTGTGTGTGTGTGTGTGTGTGTGTGTGCGTGTGTCGTCCTTAGTGTAAGTTTAAGGTAGATTAAGTAGTGTGTAAGCTTAGGGACCGATGACCTCAGCGGTTTGGTCTCATAAGACCTTACCACGAATTCCCAAATTTTCCAAACGCAGCCGTTGGTGTTGTAGCGTTAACGGCAGCCTATGCATGAGACGGTAGTTTCAAAGTCCGGCTGCTGCTAGTTTCCGGTGTATAGTGCGGGATGACAGGATATTTTAGGGAGTCCATTACTCGTTCTTGTATGGTACACGCAGATGTGAAGGGTTACGATATAGTTAGTGAATAGCGCGCTGACCGTCCCTCGTGGTGGGCAGTAGTGGTCTACCGCAAACATGTTGACGAGAATGCCTGCGCACACCGCACAGCTTCGGGGCACTGTCACATCTGCATTCTCCAAAGATCTAAAAGCTGCACATTTCGTCCAACCGGGAGAATTTAGACCACAACGAGGCCCCTTTAAAAATTTGTCAGATGCTGATAACGTTGTATCACGGCATCTTCGTATCCTTTACAGTTATCGCACAGATTCTGAGCTACTCATGCCCCTTATATTCTCTCCCAGGCCTGGTAACAACACTAAGCACGCTCAATACTAACGCACTCTGGTGGTCGTTGTACCTGTCACAGGGAGCTACAACTGTAATCATTTAAATATCCGTCGATAGTGTGTACGTGTCCGAAGTTACATCGACATCCGACCATGTTTTCTGGGTGCTTCACTACTTTTGTCTGGAAGCGTATGAGACATACATAAAGTTTTGGTTCGCAAGTTTACATTCGTGCTGCACAAGTCATTGTACGGTGTGTGGCAGAGGGTAGATGATGTTTTTGTGTCAGATCCGCCACCCTCAAGGCCCTTCTTCCGCTCCATTTTCTTTTCAGTCCACTAATAGTGTGCATGAATAAAGATTGTCGATGTGGCTGTTACATGAGATTTATGTTGGAAGGACGATTATGTTTCTCGAGTCGTTTTTGAAAGTTGGCATCGACAATTATTTGTGGAATTTTGGTCATGGGACACCTGAATAAACTTCCCAACTTATACTGCATATACGAGCTGTTACACTCTGTTACACGTCTTTGTAAATGACTGATGCCGCAGAAGCAATGTTTTGTAAAGCGATGGTACGCCAGTGTCGAGAATTCCGGTGCGTTGTTATTGTTTGTAACATTTTTATCTATAGAGACCATATACTTCTGTAACGCAATGATGTACGGGCGGGTGAAAGTGTTTAGATTCGTTATCCAGATGTCCAAGCCATTCAAATGACAATGCGGGCTAAATTACGTTGTATCAGCAGCTTTTGTCAGTACATTTTGTATGTACCTCTACTACGTATGCGAGAGAAATAACAGCACGCATTACAATAGCGTTATAGCAATACAGTTCTCACTGGTTTCACTTCACTGAAAGCGGGAATGACCCGAGTGAGATGACTCGGGTGGTGAAACATTATACACATACGTGCTACGAGTGTGTTCAGATCCCCGTATGGTCATCAGAAGAGGGTGGATTTTTGTATAATTACACATTCATTTACTTCACTCATAGGCATGTGAAAATTGTAAACGTCACAACTTATGTGCGACACAATTACGGAATAAATCTGCAGTTGCCTGACTCAGCTCTCAGCCTGTGCAATGTGTAAAATGTAGTACCATGGTCACGTGGCTATATGTTTACTCGTTCTGAATAAACAATGAAGCACCAAAGAAACTGATATAGGCATGCGCATTCACATACATAGATATGTAAACAGCCAGAACACGGCAACGCCTAAATAAGACAGCAAGTGTCTGGCGCAGTTGTTAGATCGGTTACTGCTCCTACAATGGCAACTTATCAAGGGTTAAGTGAGTTTGAACGTGGTGTTATAGTCGGTGCACGAGCGATGGGACGCAGCATCTCCAAGGTGGCGATGAAGCGGGGATTTTCACGTACGCCCATTTTACGAGAGTACCGTGAATATCAGGAATCTGGCGAAACATCAAATCTCCGACATCGCTGTGGCCGGTAAAAGATTCTGCAAGAACGGGACCAACGAAGACTGAAGAGAATCGTTCAACGTGACAGAAGTGCAACCCTTCCGTAAATTGCTGCAGATATCGATGCTGGCCCATCAACAAGTGTCTGCTCGTAAACTATTCAGCTGAAAGTCATCGATATGGGCTTTTGAAGCCGAAGATCCAATCGTGTTCCCTTGATGACTGCACAACACAAAGCTTTACGCCTCGCCTGGTTCCGTCAACGCCGATATTGGTCTGTTGATGACTGGATGCATGTTGCCTGGTCGGACGAGTCTCGTTTCCAGTTGTACCCAGCGGATGGACGTGTACGGATATGGTGACAACCTCTTGAATCCATGGATCCTGCATGTCTGCAGGTAGAGGCTCTGTAATAGCGTGGGGCGTGTACAGTTGGAGTGATAAGGGACCCTTGATACGTCTAGATATGACTCTGACAGGTGACACGTACGTAATCATCCTGTCTGATCACCTACATCCATACATGTCCATTGTGCATTCCGACGGACTTGGGCAATTCCAGCAGGACAATGCGACACACCACACGTCCAGAATTGCTACAGAGTGGGTCCAAGAACACTATTCTGAGTTTAAACACTTCTGCTGGTCACCAGACTCTACAGGCATGAACGTTATTGAGCATAATTGGGATGCCTTGCAACGTGCTGTTCAGAAGAGATCTCCACCTCGTCGTACTCTTACGGATTTACGAGCAGCCCTGTAGGATTCATGATGTGAGCTCCCTCCAACACTACTTGAGACATAAGTCGATTCCATACACTACTTCAGACATAAGTCGATTCCATAGCAGGTCTTGGGGCATCACTTCTGCGTGCTTGCGAGGGCTCTACACGATATTTGGCAAGTGTACCAGTTTCTTTGGCTCTTCAAAGTATTTGGTGATCAGCTGTCTTAGCTCTAAATCTATTTAACCTGTAAAATGTAGCATTATGGTCACATGGGGCAGCTATAATGCTTTCTGGTGAAATCTCGAGTTGTCATTTACGATTACAATTCTAAGAATTTACTTACACATCGATCGTACGCTATTGTACGGAATTGCTTGCAGATCGGACCATTCGTTCTGCTTGCGTACCTTCTTCTTTGTGAATGTTTTATTTCTTTGTTGCCTTTTCTGATATTGACCTTTGTCGCCGTCGGTAACTGCTGTTAAACGAGTCCTGAATTCCGGAAGTCAGATAGATACGGTTTGTTGTATTTTCAGTGGCATGTAGGTCGAGTATCTTTGGACTTTTACAGCCGGTGAATCGACGTCGCGTCTGCGTACCATTGTGGAGCGCTTTTTGAGGAGAGTAGGGGAGGATTCTGTGATCAGGGGCGACCATTGTGAGCGGATCCCCCGCCGCGGGCATCACGTCGGTCGCCACAATGGAGGCTTCATACGCGCCGAGCCGGGCCGCTGTTCGTACGCTACGCACAACGACCGGCCGCGGGTCGCTGTCCGCTCTCGTTATCAGAGCTGGCGACGCAGCAGTCAGCTGGAACCACACGCTCTGCGCTACGCTGACGCACGTAATGCCACAGGGCATGTAACAGAGGACTATGATATACAACGTAATGCGAATGGCCATTTTCGTCTACTCTGAGCGACTCGAAAAAAAAAAAAACAGATGTTTGCAGGTGACAGTTCTTATGGAGAAGTGAAAATATGGCGTGATATGTTTTAAAGTAGCAGAACCAAGAGATGAAACTACCAACGTGAGCCCTCTTTCTGTGGATCCCACTGATTACAATGCCATCCCATAAACTAGGGATGTGACAAACCGATCGGTTAAAACCGATATCGGTATTTTATCTCTGAATAACCAGTAGTTTTCGGTATTTGTTTGGTATCGGTTGTACAGGATTTTTTACTAATAACCAGATTAAAAAACTTGTGTATCAATTTGCCACAACAGTGATGCTACAAGCTTTTGTTTTAAAATTAAACATTTTTTTAAATGAATATTTATTCCTAAAATTTTCATTGTTTACAAATATTGGCTTAATGTCATGCAAAATAGGAAAAGCGATTAGTGCTACTTTAATAACAAGACGAGCAACAAACACGTGACAAAAGAATCGATACAGCGTTGCTGAGACATTAATTAAGCCGTTGCTATCAAAGGATGCGCGTGCGCGTGCACGTGCAATATGCGGAACCTGCTAAGACAGTAATTCGTTCATATTTCAGATAAAAATAGAAAGTAGCTGATGTGCTGCATATATCTACATAATAGGCCTTTATCCGCTTTTAGTCCCTGACAACGAACAACTCAAAACGAAAAATATATGCTCTCTACCTCAGTTTTCATCCTTTACCACTGGCTGTTGGTAGAGCTCAAACAGTGGTATGATCTTGGATTACAACATGACTACTTTTGAGCAGAGTTCCAAGACAATTAGAATCGATAAGAGAATACTGATGATCTGTACTACACTAAAGAGGCAAAGAAACTGGTACACCTCCCGAGTATCGTGTGGGACCCCCCCCCCCCCCCCCTCCCACGGGCACGCAGAAGTGTCGCAACACGAGGTGGCATGGACTCGACTAATGTCTGGGGAACTGGGGGAACTGACGCCACTAATCATACAAGGCTGTCCATAAATCCATAAGAGTACAAGGGGGTGGAAATTTCTTCTGAACAGCACATTGCAAGGCGTCCCAAATATGCTCAATAACGTTCATGCCTGTAGAGTCTGGTGACCAGCAGAAGTGTTTAAACTCAGAAGAGTATTCCTGGAGCCGCTCTGTAGCAATTCTGGACGTGTGGGGTGTCACATTGTCCTGCTGGAATTGCCCAAGTCCGTCACAATGCACATTGGTCATTAATGGATGCAGGTAATCAGACAGGATGCTTACGTACGTGTCACCTGTGAGTGTCGTCTCTAGACTTATCAGGGGTCCAATATCACTCCAACTGTACACGCCTCACATCACTGCAGAGCCTCCACCAGCTTCAACAGTCCCCTGCTGACATACAAGGTCCATGGATTCATGAGGCTGTCTCCATACACGTAGACGTCCATCCGCTCGATACAATCTGAAACGAGACTCGTCCGACCAGGCAACATGTTTCCAGTCATGAACAGTCCAATGTCGGTGTTGAAGGGTCCAGGTGAGGCATAAAGCTTTGTGTCGTGCAGTCATCAAGGGTACACGAATGGGCCTACGGTTTCGAAAAGCCAGATCGATGATGTTCTGTTAAATGGTTCTCACGCTGACGCTTGTTGATGGCCCAGCACTGAAATCTGCAACAATTTTCGGAAGGTTTTGTACTTCTGTCACGATGAACGATTCTCTTCAGTCGTCGTTGGTCCCGTTCTTGCAGGATCTTTTTCCGGCCGCAGCGATGTCGATGATTTGATGTTTTACCGGATTCCTGATACGATACACTCGTAAAATGGTCGTACGGGAAAATCCCCACTTCATCGCTACCTCGGAGATGCTGTGTTCCATCGCTCTTGCGCCGACTATAACACCACGTTCCAACTCACTTAAATCAACTTAAATCATGATAACCTGCCATTGTAGCAGCAGTAACCGATGTAAAAACTGCTCCAGACACTTGTTGTCTTATATAGGCGTTGCAGACCGCAGCGCCTTATTCTGCCTGTTTACATATCTTTGAATACATATGCCTGTACCAGTTTCTTTGGCGCTTCAGTGTTTGTATCTATTTTATTTGATGTTTCCATTATATATACCTTGAAACATATGCAAAAACCAGTGTGGGAGTCCTAAAAATCTACGTTTATTACTGGAAATAACAGCACCAAAAAAACTGAAAATCTCATATATTAGAGATTTTCAGTTTTTTTGGTGCTGTTATTTCCAGTAATAAACGTAGATTTTTAGGACTCCCACACTGGTTTTTGCATATGTTTCAAGGTATATATAATGGAAACATCAAATAAAATAGATACAGACACTGAAGCGCCAAAGAAACTGGTATAGGCATATGTATTCAAAGATACCGGTTGTTCCAGCGATAACCGCCATCCCTACCAGGAACTACCCAACTGGTTTGCCCGGCCAGAGGGACTGAAGACGTCTGTCACATTAAACAGTGAAACTCTGTTGGTTGCGTAGGAGCTCCCAGTGTCACAGTTGTATCAAGACCGCTGTAAGCACGTTGTTGCTGGCTCCCACTCATGCGAATTCATGTCCCAGCAATCTTCTGCGCTTGGGAATGCCGACCGAAGGCATTCAAGCAACGGGTCCTCACGCTGGCAATGGAGACGGACCAACAGTCAAGTCTGCCCCTACCACATGCCATTCAGTCGACCATTATTAACAGTGCTTATATAGAAAGATTGTAGACTTAGAGAAAGCTTTTGACAATGTTGACTGGAATACTCTCTTTCAAATTCTGAAGGTGGCAGGGGTAAAATACAGGGAGCGAAAGGCTATTTACAATTTGTACAGAAACCAGATGGCAGTTATAAGAGTCGAGGGACATGAAAGGGAAGGAGTGGTTGGGAAGGGAGTGAGACAGGGTTGTAGCCTCTCCCCGATGCTATTCAGTCTGTTTATTGAGCAAGCAGTAAAGCAAACAAAAGAAAAGTTCGGAGTTGGTATTAAAATCCATGGAGAAGAAATAAAAACTTTGAGGTTCGCCGATGACATTGTAATTCTGTCAGAGACAGCAAAGGACTTGGAAGAGCAGTTGAACGGAATGAACAGTGTCTTGAAAGGAGGGTATAAGATGAACATCAACAAAAGCAAAATAAGGATAATGGAATGTAGTCGAATTAAGCCGGGTGATGCTGAGGGAAATAGATTAAGAAATGAGACACTTAAAGTAGTAAAGGAGTTTTGCTATTTGGGGAGCAAAATAATTGATGATGGTCGAAGTAGAGAGGATATAAAATGTAGACTGGCAATAGCAAAGAAAGCGTTTGTGAAGAACAGAAATTTGTTAACATCGAGTATAGATTTAAGTGTCAGAAAGTCGCTTCTGAAAGTATTTGTATGGAGTGTAGCCATGTATGGAAGTGAAACGTGGACGATAAATAGATTAAACAAGAAGAGAATAGAAGCTTTCGAAATGTGGTGCTACAGAAGAATGCTGAAGATTAGATGTGTAGATCACATAACTAATGAGGGGTATTGAATAGAATTGGGGAGAAGAGGAGTTTGTGGCACAACTTGACCAGAAGAAAGGATCGGTTGGTAGGACATGTTCAAGGGATCACCATTTTAGTACTGGAGGGCAGCGTGGAGGGTAAAAATCGTAGAGGGAGACTGAGAGATGAATATACTAAGCAATTCAGAAGGATGTAGGTTGCAGTAGGTACTGGGAGATGAAGAAGCTTGCACAGGATAGAGTAGCACGGAGAGCTGCATCTAACCAGTCTCAGGACTGAAGACCACAACAACATATAGCAAGATCGACATGGAGCCCTCGCTCGTTTCGACACGCGAAGGAAAACGAACACACTTCGGATAGTTCCAGGCTACTCTCGGTGATCGATCACGTAGGACTGTCTGTAAGTTCTCCATTCAAGGGAGTATGGAGAAGCCTAACAGAGTGTTCCATTGACAGTTATTAGTGCGCCGAACCGGTCACAGCCGATTTCCGACCAGTGTGTTAGAACTTTTGATTTTCGCCCTCCGCAGCTGGCACCGGTAGGACTTGGAGGATTTGAATTTTTTCTTCGGTGCCTTTTTACCAAATACGCACTTTTTGTATAGCTGCTTCGCTAACACTACAACAAGTGCGCCAGCACGTGACACGACACCGGCGAGGTATGCCGACCACACAAGGACGTCACATTGCTGATTGACGCCTTGTGTAGCAGCTACTGGGCATTTACGGAAACACTCAACTCGGACGTCTCTGGGTTCCATACCCACACCCATGGCCCGCGAGGTGTGAACATGACCTACAAACGCGAACTATTGTAAAGTAATAACAATTTTGTAAAAGCAAGGCACACGCATCAAAAGCTCTCAAAAAGTTCAGAGTACAACACACAAAAAATCACCTAACACCAACTGAGACGCATTTTAAGCAGAACAACACAAGGGACTTTTATAAAACATTCAAAAATAGTTTAAATAACTATGCGCCACTAAGTTCACAATCTATAGATCCAAAAACACAAAAGACAAGATATAATAACACAGAGACCGGTGGAATACTTGTGGATTAGTTCAAAGAATTACACAACTGCGATCCACCAAAAGAGGGATGAGGGATGTCCCTCTTATCAGTGACATATAAGATTTTGTCCGTGGCACTTCTAAAGAGAGCTGAAGGAATACTCGACCCACACCTAGGAGTATATGAAGCAGAATTTAGGAAGGGAAGGTCTCGTGCAGTACAATTACTAAATCTAAAGAACATAACAGAAATGGGCGAAGTCAGAAACATGAAATGCGTGATAACTTTCGTAGCTTTTAAAAAACAGTATGACTCAATTGATAGAAATGGACTGATAAACATTTTAAAAGAATTCGGACTCGACAATAAAACAACAGCGATAATTAAGGAAACCTTAACGAACACAAAATCAAAAGTAAACAATGGAAAATCCAGGATGGAATGTAACAATACTATGGAAAGGATTGCTCCTACTCACCATACAGCGGAGATGCTGAGTCGCAGATAAGCACAAAAAAAAAAAAAAAAAAAAACAAAAAAAAACTGTCAGAAAGTCAGCTTTCGGCCAACAAGGCCTTCGTCGGAAACACACACACACACACACACACACACACACACATCACCACAGTTAGCAGTGTGGTCTCAGCAGACAGACACTGTGGTCAAGTGCGAGTAATTTACGCTATTTCTGCACCTCGACTGTCACGGCAACAGTCAATACAAAGTTTCGGAACGCACTGAGCTATTCTATTCGCCGTAACAGTCAGTGCGCTTTTTTTACAACACAGCTGTTTTGTTGTTGTGGTCTTCAGTCCAGAGACTATTTTCAGGCAGATCTCCATGCTACTCTACCCTGTGAAAACGTCTTCAACTCCGAGTAAGTACTGCAACCTGCATCCCTCTGAACCTGCTTACTTTATTCATCTCTTGACCTCCATTTACGATTTTGACCCCCAATGCTTCCCTCCAGTACTAAACTGGTGATCCCTTGATGCCTCAGAATGTGTTCTACCAACTGATACCATCTTTTAGTCAGCTTCTACCACAAATTTCTCTTCTCCCCAATTATATTCAGTACCCCTTCTACCCATCTGATCCTCAGTATTCCTCTGTAACACCACATTTGAAACGCTTCTACTTTCTCCTTGCCTAAAACGATTATCGTCCATGTTTCACTTCCGTACATGGCTACATTCCATACAAATACTTCCAGAAAGGACTTCCTGACGCATTACTCTATACTCGATGTTAACAAAGTTAATCAGAAACGCTTTTCTTGCCATTCCCAGTCTACATGTTATATTCTCCCTACTTCGATCATCATCATCAGTTATTTTGCTTCCCGCCGGCTGTAGTGGCCGAGCGGTTCTAGGCGCTTCAGTCTGGAACCGCGCGACCGCTACGGTTGCAGGTTAGAATCCTGCCCCGGGCATGGATGTGCGTGATGTCCTCAGGTTAGTTAGGTTTAAGTAGTTCTAAGTTCTAGGTGACTGATGACCTCAGATGTTAAGTCCCGTAGTGCTCAGAGCCATTTAAACCATATTCTGCTTCCCAAATAGCGAAACTCATTTACTACTTTTAGTGTCTCATTTCCTAATCTAATTCTGTCAGCATCGACTAATTTAATTCCACTACATTCCATTACCATCGTTTTGATTTTGTCGATGAGTATCTGACGTCCCCGTTTCAAGACACTGCCCACTTCGTTCAACTGCTCTTCCAAGTCCTTTCCTGTCTCTGACTGAATTACAATGTCATCGACAAACCTCAAAGTTTTTATTTCTTGTCCTTGAACTTTGATTCTTTCTCATATGTTTCTTTGATTTCCTTTACTGTTTGCTCAATATATTGACTGACTAACATCGGGAATAGCCTAAAACCATGTATAACTCCCTTCTCAAGCACTGCTTCTCTTTCATGCCCCTCGACTCTTATAACTACCATGTGGTTTCTGTACAAATTGTAAATAGCCATTCGCTCCCTGTATTTTACCCCTGCTACCTTTAGAATTTGAAAGAGAGTATTCCAGACATCGTTGTCAAAAGCTGTCTCTAAGTCTACAAACGTAGGTTTGCCTTTCCTTAACCTGTCTTCTATGCTAAGTCGTAAGGTCAGTATAGCCTCGCGTATTCTTACATTCATCCGGAATCCAAACTGATTTTCCCCGAGGTCAGATTATGCCTGTTTTTCCATTCCTCTGTAAAGGATTCGCGTTATTTTTTTGCAGCCTTAACTTATTAAACTGATAGTTCGGTAATTTTCACACGTGTCTGCCCCTGCTTTCTTTGGAATTGAGATTATTATATTCTTCTTGAAATCAGAGGGGATTTCGCCTGTCTCATACATCCTGTACTCGAGCTGGAAGTGTTTTGTCATGGCTGCCCCCCCCCTCCCCATCCCAATGCTATCAGTAGCTCTAACGGAATGTTATCTACTCCAGGGGCCTTGGTTCTACTTAAGTATTTCAGTGCTTTGTCAAATTCTTCACGCAGTATATCATATCTCCCTTCTCATCTTCGTCTACGTCCTCTTCCATTCCATAATATTGCCTTTAAGTACATCTTCCATATAGCCCATCTATGTACAGTATTTCTTCCACTTTTCTGCTTTCCCTTCTTTGCTTAGGACTGGTTTTCCGTCTGAGCTCTTGGTATTCATACAGGTGGTTCTCGTTTCTCCAAAGGTCTCTTTAATTTTCCTGTATGCATCATATATCTTATCACTAGTAATATGAGCTTCTACATCCTTACATTTGTTCTCTAGCTATTCCTGCTCAGGTATTTTGCACTTCCCATTGATCTCATTTTTTAGACGTTTGTATTCTCTTTCACATGCCTCATTTATTGCGTTTTTATATTTTCTCCTTTCGTCTATTAAATTCAATACCTCCTGCGTTACCCAAGGATTTCTACTATCCCTCGTCTTTTTATCTACTTGGTCCTCTTCTGCCTTCACTATTTCGTCTCTGAAAGCTACCCATTCTTGTTCTACTGTATTCCTTTCCCCTGTTCGTGTCAGTCGTTCCCTAATGCACCCTCTGAAACTCTCTACAACCTCCGTTTTTTTTTCAGTTTATCGAGGTCCCATCTAGTTAAATTACTGCCTCTTTGCAGTTTCTTCAGTTTTAATCTACAGTTCATAGCCGATAAATTGTGGTCAGAGTCCACATCTACCCCTGAAAATATCTTATAATTTAAGATCTCTTGCCTAAATCTCTAACTGTTATACGAGTATAATCAATCTGAAGCCTTCCGGTGTCTCCAGGTCTCTTCCACGTATACAGTCTTCTCTTATGATTCTTAAATCAAGTGTTAGGTGTGATTAAATTCTGCTCTGTGCAAAATTCTAGCAGGCAGCCGAGGGAGGACTCGAACCTCCGACGGGGGGAACCGCGAGAACTGCGGCTACCTCGCGGGGCACAACATTCGTCTAGCAGCACATCTCAAATGCTTCAATTCTGATCTGTTCCATTTTTCCCCCAGTCCACGTTTCACTACCATAGAATGCTGTGCTCCATACATTCTCAGAAATTTCTTCCTCAATTAAGGCCTATTCTGATACTAGTAGCCTTTCTCTTGGTCAGGAATGCCCCTTTTGCCATTGCTAGTCTGCTTCTAATGTTCTCCTTGCTCCGTCCGTCACTAGTTATTTTGCTGCATAGGTGCTAGAATTTCTTAACCTCATATACTTCGTGACCATCAGTCCTGTTGTTAAGTTTTTTGCGTCTTTCTTCGATTGGCTCTTAATCTATATTAAGATCATCAGATTGTTGATTCCATTCAGCAGATCATGTAATTCTTCTTCACTTGCACTCAGCGTAGCAATGTCATCAGCGAATCGTATCATTGATATCGTTTCACCTTGAATTTTAATTCCACTCCTAAATCTTTCTTTTATTTCCATCATTGCTTCTTCGATGTACAGATTGAACAGTAGTGCCAAAGACTAGATCCCTGTCTTACACTCTCTGTAATCCCAGCACTTCGTTCTTGGTCTTCCACTCTTATTATTCCCTCTTGGCTATTGTACACGTTGTATATTACCCGTCTCTCCCTATAGCTTACCCCTATTTTCCTCAGAATTTCAACATCTTGCATCATTTAACATTGTCGAACACTTTTTTCAGGTTGGCAGATCCTATGAACGTGTCGTGATTTTTCTTTAATCTTGCTTCCGTTATCAACAGCAACGTCAGAATGGCCTCTCTGGTGCCTTTACCTTTCCAAAAGCCAAACTGAGACTCATCTAACGGATCCTCAATTTTCTTTTCCTTTCTTCTGTATATAATTCTTGACGGCAACACGGATGCATGAGATTTTAATCTGATTATGCGATAATTCTTGCGCCTGTCAACTCTTGCAGTCTTCGGTGTTGTGTGGATGATATTTTTCAGGAAGGTAGATGGTTAACCGCCAGACTCATACATTCTGCACACCAACGAGAATAGTCGTTTTCTTGCCACTCTTATATTTGTAATACTGGAACCCCTACTTATTTCACGTCGACTTGTGTTTCTTCTTCTATCGCGTTATCCGACGTCTTCCCCCTCACAGAGGCCTCGCATGTACTTTTTCCACTCATCTCTGTATTTAACAGTGGAATTCCCATTGAACTCTTAATGTTATCACCCTTGCTTTTAATTTCACCGAAGATTGTTTTGACTTTTCTATATGCTGAGTCAGCTCTTCCGACAATCATTTCTTTTTCGACTTCTTCACATCTTTCATGCAACGACTTCGCCTTAGCTTCCCTGCACGCCCTATTTCTTTAATTGCTATGTGACTTGTAGTCTTCTTTCATCGGTCAACTGAAGTATTTCTTCCGTTACGCATGGTTTTTTCGCAGTTATCTTCATTGTATCTATGTTTTTCTTTCCAACTTCTGTGATTGTCCCTTTTAAAGATGCTCATTCCTCTTTAACCGAAATACCTTCTGAGCTATTCCTTATCACAAAAGCTATAGCCTCAAAGAGCTTCAAGTGTATCTTTTCGTTCCTTAATACTTCCGCATCCCACTTCTTTGTGCATTGATTCTTCCTGGCTAGTCTCTTAAACTTCAGCCTACTCTCAATCTAATTGAAATCTCCCCGTACCTCCGGGTGTTTTCCATTATACCTCCTCCTCTCGTGATTTTTGAACAGAGTATTCGCTATTACTAGCTGAAATTTATTGTACAATTCAATTAGTCGTCCTCCTCTCTCTCTTTCCTACTACCAAGCCCATATCCTCCCCTCCTGTAACCCTTTGTTCTGTTCCTCCATACCCTGAGAGATATCGCCCAACATTCTGTCCAATTGGCGAGTCAAATCGTCGAAATCCCGAGCTGTTTGGTGGACCCTACCTATAATAGTCCAAACGTTCGCAATTAGGGAGAGAACCGATGACCTTTCTGGGCAAGGTTTGGCGTGACAATCACGAAGCCAAGCAACAGAAACTCTCCCCTTGTACAATCGAATATGAATTTGCTGAAATGTAATCCCAGGATGGCTTGCCATGACGGGCAAGAAAAAAGGCCGTAGACTGTCGCCGACGTACCACTGTAGTGTAGGGGTGCCGCGGATGACAAAAACACAGGGATGACAAAAACATTCAAATGGCACCCCAGACCATCACTTCAGTTTGTCGGGTGTATGGCGAGCGACAGTCAGTCTGGCATCTCTTCGCCGTCTAGCGCGCGTCCAGTAAGTCTCCGCTGGTCGTCGGGGCTCAATTCGAAGCAGGAGTCATCATTGAAGACAATTCAGCTCCAGTCAATGAGATTCCAGGCCGATGACGTGTCTGGAGACGCCTCAAACAGCGGCGGGATACCGACCTGACTGTCCCCCGCCATATAGCTCGACCACAGGAGTGACGCTCTGGGGTGTCATTTCTTTTCACAGTGGGACACCTTTGGTTGTCATCGGTGGCATCCTTTCAGCACAGCGGTACGTCTAAGATAGTCTACGTCCTTGTTTCCCTTCATGGCAGGCTATGAAGGAAGGGTCCATGGCAGAGGACAGAGCGTTATGGCCTGGGGAATGTTTTTGTGGCATTCCCTGGGTGATCCCGTCATTCTGAAAGGCACACTGGATCATCACAAGTCCTTCAACACAAGTCTTTGGGGACGAAGTCCATTCCTAGATGCAGTTTGTTTTTCATTGGCGCGATGGCGTCTACGAGCAGGACAATGCAGCGTATTACACAGTTCGCAGTCTATGTCTGTGGTTCGAGGACGAGTTTACCACACTCCTCTGACCAAAAGACTCCCCAGATTTAAACACAATCGAAAATCCGTGGGGCCACCTCGATCAGGCTGTTGGCTCCATGGATCATCAACCGAGAAAATCTAGCGCAGCTTGTCGCGGCACTGGAGTCAACATGGCTGGACATATCTGTCGGTACCTTCCAAAACGTCACTGGCTCATTTCCCGCACATCTGTTAGCGATGCAGGATGTAAAGGTGGTTATTGAGGCTTATGACAGGTAATCGTGTTAATGTGACTGGATAGTGTAGATTAGCAAATGAGACACTAGATGTAGGAGATGATTTTTGCCATTTGGGCAGAAAAACAACCAAAGAACTCTGAATTAGAAAGGATACAAGTTACAGATGGGCAACAGAAAGACTAGCGTTTCTGAAAAAGACCAGTTTGTTAATATCTAATATAAATTTAAGAGTTAAGGAGTATTTTTTCAAAGATATTCGTCTGTAGAGTAGCCTTGTATGGAAGTGATTTGTAGACTTAGGCAGTTCAGATAAGAAGAGGACAGAAGCTTTTGATATGTGGCACTATAGAAGAATGACGAAGATTTGTTGGGCACATCGATTAATCAATGAGGAAGTACTGTATCGAACTGGAGAAAAAAAAATGGCAGAACTTGATTAAAAGTTGGGATCGGTTGGTAGTACACATCCTGAGGGAGACAAAGGCTGGAATAGAACAAGCATGTTGAAATAGATGTAATTTGTAGTAATTATACAGAGTCGAAGAGGCTTGCACAGGATGTACTAGCATGGAGATTTGAATCACACCCGTCTTCGCGCAGTAGACCACATGATCAACAGTAACGTCAGCAACAACAATGACAGCGGGAACAACAAAGGCGTATGAAGAAGCGGGCAACGTACTATTTTCGGACATACAACTTACTCCCATAAACTTCACTCGAAACAATCACGACGAGAAAATCAGAAAAACTGGATGTCATACGGAGCTTGACCGACGGTCATTCGTCAAAGGAACGTAAAAGGACCAAAATTAAGTGGTACCAGAAGTACTCTACACCACACACTGAAAGGTTGCTTGCGTTTTTCTCTCCCTCCTAAAGTGTTCAGTGTTAAAAAGTATGCGTTTCCGGACCCATGTGTATTCGTTTTGATTCTTTTACTTACACGAGAACTACCGCGTCTCAAAATATTCGAGATATTTATATATAAAAATGCACTGATGTAACAAAAATCATGAGATAGGGATATGCACATATACATATGGCGGTAGTATCGCAAACATAAAGTATAAAATGGCAATACATTGGCGGAGCAGTCTCTTGTACGCGGGTAATTCACGTGGAAAGGTTTCGGACGGGAATTAACCGATGTTGTACGCGGGGTAGTAGTTGGAACTATGCGCATGGGGCATCCCATTTCGGAAATAGTTAGGGAATTCAATATTCAAAGATTCAAAATGTCAAGAGTGTGCCGAGAATACCAAATTAATGGCGTTATCTCTCACCACGGACAACGCAATGGCCGAAGGCCTTCACTTAATGGCCGAGAGCAGCGGGGTTTGCGTAGAGTTATCAGTGTTAAAAGACAAACAACACTGCGTGAAACAACCACAGAAATCAATGTCGGCGTACGACGAACGTATCCGTTAGGACAGTGCGGCGAAATCTGGTGTTAATGGGCTACGGTAGCAGACGACAGAAGCTAGTGCCTCTTCTAACAGCGCCTGTCCTGGGTGCAGAGGTGAATAAACAAACAAAACCGCTTGCCCCTTTTCCAGCGGCTGTAAGTACCTGCGGAGGGTGAAATGGCAAAAGGACCAAAACTGCTAGTATACTGGGACGCCAGATACGTCTAAGACTCATGAAATGAATTCAACAGACCCTTTTCACCAGCTTCTACATCTACATGTACACTCCGAAAGCCACCGTAAGGCGCGTGGCAGAGGATACCCTGTACCACTACTGGGCATTTCCTTTCCTGTTCCACTCGCAAACACAGCGAGAGAAAAACGACTATCTATATGCCTCAGTACAAGCCCTAATCTTTCTAACCTGATCTTCGTGGCCATTACGCAAAATGTACGTTGGTGACAGTAGAACCGTTCTGCAGTCTGCCTCAAATGCAGTTGGACTAGACTGGAAAACCGTGCCCTGGTCAGATGATCCCCGATTTCAGTTGGTAATGGAAATGCCGTGTGACGAGGGCCTCCCGTCGGGTAGACCGTTCGTCCGGTGCAAGTCTTTCGAGTTGACGCCACTTCGGCGACTTGCGTGTCGATGGGGATGAAATGATGATGAGTAGGACAAAACACAACACAACATCGCAGCGCGTCAGCAATCTTTGGTTAATATATTAAAAAACTAAAAACCCGCCTCGATTGCGAAAAAAGCACCTAGTGTTAACCTAGGTTTCGGCGCAGATCACTACACCTTCTTCAGAACAACAATAAAACTCACAAGTGCCTAAGAAGACCTTTGTCAATGATTAAAAGAACACCATAGCTATACATTTATAAACGAAAAAGAAAAGGAAAACACAAACAGTACATATGTACAAAGTCAAAACCACTACTTAACTTAATGGTGTACGCTCCACCTCACACCGGCCATTGTTCGATGGGCCATGACCCGCCATAAACTGCAACTTTGTACATATGTACTGTTTGTGTTTTCCTTTTCTTTTTCGTTTATAAATGTATAGCTATGGTGTTCTTTTAATCATTGACGAAGGTCTTCTTAGGCACTTGTGAGTTTTATTCTTGTTCTGAAGAAGGTGTAGTTATCTACGCCGAAACCTAGGTTAGCACTAGGTGCTTTTTTCGCAATCGAGGCGGGTTTTTAGTTTTTTAATAAAACACCCAGTCCCTGAGCGGAGAAAATCCCCGACCCAGCCGGGAATAGAACCCGGGCCGCTAGGCTGGACATTCCGTCGCACTGACCACTCAGCTACCAGAGGCGGACATTTCAGCTGGTAAGAGCTGATGGTAGGATTCGAACGTGGCGTAGACTCCAGTGAGCCAAGTTGTCAACAAAGAACTTCGAAAGTCGGGGGTGGCGCGATAATGGTGTGGATTGTGCATACACGGAATAGAGTAGCCCTCTGGATATTCGGCTAGTTGGAGACCATTTGAAGCGATTCTTGGACGATGTTCCCAAAAAACGATGGAATTTTTATGGATGACAATGCGCCATTTACCGGGCCACAGTTGTTCACGATTGGTTTGAAGAATATTCTGGACAGTTCGAAGAATGTCATGGCAGCCCACATCACCCGACATGAATTTCATAGGACATCTATGAGAATTATCGAGAAGTTAGGCGGAGCACAAAATCCTGCACCAGCGACATTTACTCCATTATCGACGTGTATAGGGACATTTCTGCAGGAGACTTCCAAGCATTTATTGAGTGCGTGCCGTGTCGAGTTTCTGCACTACGCCGGGAGAAAGAAAGTCAGACGTGTCGCATGACTTTGTCACCTCAGTGTGCCTCATTTACACGGAAGTGTGCCCTGAATATGCCACGAATGTGGCGTGGAGTACGGCCACTGATTGAATTTTACACTTCGATGTCAGCGGCAACGCGTATTCGCAGGTGCTGTACAGTGGGACTCTACCAAGCAGAGGAGTGCGTGTCGGTGGCGCGAGCAATCAGAGCTCGGAAAATCGCGGAGTCGGAATGCCGGCGTCAGGAACGTACCGCTGGGAGAGTAATTGCGGAGCGCCGGCACGCGAGCCGAGACCGGCGGTGCGTGCGGAGCGGGCAGCATCCACGCACAGCGGTCGCGCGCCGCTGAATGGGCGGCGGCGGCGGCGGCGGCGGCGGCGGCGGCGGCGGCGGCGTGTGACCCTGGCGTGATCGATAGGCGCCGGCCGTGCTGACACAGCCGCCGACGAAGACTTCTGGCGCGCATGTCGCTCACGGTTTAGGGATGGCGGTTATCGCTGGAACAACCAGTTTTCCAATATACCTTTTTTTTTAACGTCACTTTGACCTAACTGCTAAAACCGCTCAAAATAACCGGTTCTTGAAATAACCGATCTTAGGTTTTTTATTTCTATAATTTTTTATAATAAATATAGAAATCGAACAAAGACTGAAAATTTGTGACTCAGTTCCGAGCTTCATAGAATCAAGATACAAGGCGTGTCTTTCAAGTAAGTCCCGTTTTGAAATTAAAAAAAAAAAAGACGTGCTAAGATATCTCAATAATTTTATTTTTACATGAAAGCCTGTACCTTAATCTACGCACTGACGCCATTACAGTCTGATTCTTCCTTGTTCACGTTGTGTACTGAGTGTTTAAGATACCTCTGATAATCGTGAGTCTCGCCGACTGTGAAATACGGGCTGTTATAATATTTCTTAGTGCAAAAGGCCTAAAAGTGATCGATATTCATCGTGAGATCTGTGCAGTTTACGGAGAAAACATAAATGAGTGAAACTTCCTGGCTGATTAAAACTGTGTGCCGGACCGAGACTCGAACTCGGGACGTTTGCCTTTCGTGGGCAAGTGCTCTACCAACTGAGCTACCCAAGCACGACAGACGCCCCTTCCCAAGTTCGAGTCTCGGTCCGGCACACAGTTTTAATCTGCCAGGAAGTTTCATATCAGCGCACACTCCGCTGTAGAGTGAAAATTTCATTCTAGAAACATCCCCCAGGCTGTGGCTAAGCCATGTCTCCGCAATATCCTTTCTTCCAGGAGTGCTAGTTCTGCAAGTTTCGCAGTAGAGCTTCTGTGAAATTTGGAAGGTAGGAGACGAAGAACTGGCAGAATTAAGGCTGTGAGGACGGGGCGTCAGTCGTGCTTGGGTAGCTCAGTTGGTAGAGCACTTGCCCGCGAAAGGCAAAGCTTCCGAGCTCGACTCTCAGTCCGGCACACAGTTTTAATCTGCCAGGAAGTTTCATATCGGCGCACACTCCGCTGTAGAGTGAAAATTTCAACATTATGAGTGATGGAATGGTAAGAAAGTGGGTGACAGCATTTAAAAATAGCCGCACAAATGCGCATGATGAACGACGGAGTGGGCGTCGTTCGGTCGTTAATGAAAGTTTGGTGCAGGAAGTGGACAATATGGTGAGAGAAAACAGACGCTTTACGATTTCCTCCTTGCGGGATGACTTTCCTAATGTTTCTCGTAGTGTTTTGTATGGCATTGAGACCGAGCACTTCAATTGCCGAAAATTGTGCGCACGTTGGGTACCGAAAATGTTGAGGGATGTGCACAAAACCAAACTTTTAGACAGTGCATTGACTTTCCTTGAGCGGTACCAAAACGCCGGTGATGATTTCTTAAGCCAAACTGTTACGGGTGCTGAAACATGGGTGGCCTACGTCACACCAGAATCAGAGCAACAGTCCATGGAAATTGGGCAAGGGCATCGTTTTGCTGCAAGACAATGCCCGTCCGCATGTGGCGAATCAGACCAAAGATCTCGTCACATCTTTTCGATGGGAAACTCAAGATCATCCTTCTTACAGCCTCGAACTTGCGCCCAGTGACTACCATCTGTTCCTGCACTTGAAGAAACACCTGGGCGGTCAGCGTCTTCAAGACGATGACGAAGTCAAAACAGTGGTGATGCAGTGGTTAACAAGTCAGGCGGCAGGCTTCTATGAGGAGGGTATTCAAAAACTGGTACAACGTTGTGACAAGTGCCTCAGTATTGACGAAAATTATGCAGTGAAGTAGATTAAGGTACAGGCTTTCATGTAAAAGTGAAATTATTGAGATATCTTAGCATGTCTTTTTTTAATTTCAAAACGGTACTTACTTAAAAAAACACGCCTAGTATTAAATTAAACAGGAAAGTAAAAGAAAACTTTATCCGTCCACTGTTCACTGCTGGAAAAGTAACAGGTGGTTGAATATTGCAAAAAATCACCAATATTCTCCTACTGATACGAATTTTTTGAAACTTTGCTCAAAACTCGTGTTGTCATTGTGGATTATACCACTGTTTGTTACTGTTACTGTTACGAATAGTCAGTGCTAAAGGGTGAAAAATGAGTTTGAAGAACGCTTGTTTTCATGTTAACTTGTCTATTTTCAGATGCTATACAGGCAGCAGATCAGATCAGCCACTTTCTACTTTTGTTGTGAACTGTGAAAGAACTGATAACTTAAAACTTATCTCCTTATATGATGTCGCTAGTTTGTTGTGACTACTCCCGTTTTTAATCTTTTAAAGGAAATGTAGCATTGTACTTCACTATTGACAAACTACGTAAAATATTAATGTTTTCTGACTAGGGATGTTACCATCCGGTAATACAAATGATATCCGGCGGCAACAGCGAGAAACTACAATAAATAGGAGGTGGAGTAAGTCTTAAAAAAATGGCTCCGAGCACTATTGGACTTAACTGCCGAGGTCATCAGTCCCCTAGAACTTAGAACTACTTAAACCTAACTAACCTAAGGACATCACACACATCCATGCCCGAGGCAGATGTAGAACCTGTGACCGTAGCGGTCGCGCGGTTCCAGACTGTAGCGCCTAGAACCGCTCGTCCACCGCGGCCGGCCAAGTCTTACACACTGTATGTATATGTGTATCATATAAGAGGCCAAGCCACATGCCAACTCCCATATTATTGTCTCAGAATTGCTGTACCAGTTCTTAGGCCATGTTGTAAGGTGGCTATGATTTCCCACCTTACAAGCAATCATCTACATACGTTGCCGTGATTTACAACCGGAATTAGGTATCAATTGATAGGTTGTACATAGTATATATGAATATTTAAAGAAGACTGACACTGTCACGTAGAATCTTGTACATGGCTGCACGTTCAGAGACAGGGAATAGTTACAATTGAAAGAAAATCAGCCCCCAGTCACTATTTTTATCAAATTAACCTGGTTTCGACACTGCTAGGAGTGTCTTCATCAGAATTTAAAACAAAGAATGGTCTATATTCTATAACATGGTCACGTAGACTTGTAAATAGTTGTTAACGCTTATTGTATGAAAGGTGATGGAGGGTCTTTATTGTCAAAACGGCGTAATGAATGATTGCCTCTATTAGTAGAGGTTGGAACGCCAGTGGAAATGAAACGGTAGGCGTAACCCAGGCCCTAGGTGGAAAAGCCCTCACAGGTGTGTTGGTCCTGCTTAACAGAGAAAGTAGCCCTTGACGGACGGTCGGGGCACCTGAGCGCTGAAGCACAACAGAGTGGCGGCTGGCCGGTCTTGTAGCTAGGCCGGAAGGATAACCGGAAATTCTGAAAATCTTGGACGCAGCAGAGAGGAACAAGGATGCATTACTTCGGAAATCACGCAGGCTGGGTTATGTCCGAGGATTTTTACACTGAGAAGCGTGCCATTGTATGAATTCCTAATTAACGGGGATACGTATTACTTCGCAAACTTTCCGCGCTGGTTGGTCGGCGTTTGGAAGAATCTGTAGAGAGGGAGAATATTCCGTGGTTTCGAGAGTATGGTTCGCCTTCTGCAGTTACGAGGGAGGGGAGCCGAGCTTTGCTGGGAAGCCAGCGGTGGAGAGAATGGTCTTCCGTTTTGAGCGCCTGCGTTTGACAGTCGCTCAGTATCACCTTTTGTTGGTGCAGACGGACTCGCTGTCTTTGTTGTCAGGAGATTTTATAATTGGAACGGTTAAGCATTGTACTGTTGCTAACTTATACGATTCTGGACCTCGCCCCCGTGTAGGGAGTCGTCGTTGAATACGCAGGTTCAGTGATTGAGAGCACTTCTTTTGTCTATACTCTCTAGAGACATCTGAATTCCGTCCTTGTGGCTGGGAGTTAGCGTTTCTTGTCTGTAGAACACAAAGAGGAGAAGAAAGTATTAGATTATACTAGTCAGAGGACCGCCTTCTGCCGTCCTAGTGTTTGAAAGAGTTTATTTTGTGGCTGAAATTCGTCCATCGTCGCAGACGTGTACGAGAACCATCCCTCCGACGCACCGGACGCAGTACATACGGTGATATTGCTAGTTGCTTCGGCTTATTAGGGCTATAAGCTAAACAGCTGTGATCACGTATGTTTTATTTCCACCGAGGTTGTACACATTTTTGGAAGTAGTGTCTTCTAGTGTTTGGTACGTAGATGATGTCAGTCATCTCGCGTTATTTATATTAGATCACGTAGCCATAAAAAGGGCCATATTTGGGCAACTGATCAGTAATATTAGTTAGGAAATATAAACATTTGTAATATAAACGGGTTTTTAATCTGAAATAAATGTATAAACAGAAACAAGTTTTATCATTCCGTAGATACTAGTTCCCTTAATCATTCATTTATGTGTAGGTTGTAATTTATATGTTAAAGAGCAAGAAGGAGAAAATAATAACCCAATTAAGAGATCCTAAGATCTGCTTCAGGGGGTAGTCAGACAGGGCCAAATCTTGATTTTCGCGTTCAGTATTTTACGTTGCTTATATTAATTTTACACCCGCCTGGAGTAGCATCTTGGAATGTGTTTGTTGCTGTTTCTGTCGAAATTGCTATTAAATTACCACTGATAGTTTTTCGATTATTTACTTGGTTATTAGAACAAATAAAAACTACTTGTTAC
The DNA here is from genome assembly GCF_023864275.1 of Schistocerca cancellata. Lineage (NCBI taxonomy): Eukaryota > Metazoa > Arthropoda > Insecta > Orthoptera > Acrididae > Schistocerca > Schistocerca cancellata. Next base: position 391,069,249 of record NC_064630.1, on the reverse strand, counting down.
AATGTAGACCAAACAAATACCGAAAAACACCGGTTATTCAGAACTGAAATACCGGTATCGGTTTTAACCGATCGGTTTCTACCATCCCTATCACGGCTGCAGTGAAGCACACAGCTGCAGTGTGGCAGCGTCCACAGTGCTACACTGCTTACCGAACGTAATTGAAAGATCTCTTAAAACAACAACCACTGTAGGGTCCATGATGACAATGGACTCTAAAAGAGGAGTGACGGTTGTGGTAAAGCACAGATGTGAAAATCTAAACAGTGAACGGCAACAACAGTATTAAAAGTTAATATATTTCATAACGGTTTTGAGGAATACGTATCACTGTAAGGATTTCAGTTTATGCATGAACCACGCTGGCGGACTGGCGGATGAGGATCGTAAAGCATTGCAAAAGATAGTCGAAAAAATTCCATGAAATCAGCAGAAGGAATGCCTTGTGACTTACAAAGTGCTACCAGCAGTACACTTCGCACAGTGACTGCATAGGAATCCACAAAGAATGGGGTACAATGGTCGAGCAGCTCTTTGTAAGCCACACATTACTGTGGTAAATACTAAGTGACGACGCTTGAGGTGGTGTAAAGAGCGACGCCATTGGATAGGTGGCTGACTGGAAACGAGTGATGTGGTGTGTTAAATGACGTTATTTCGAGTGGTACTCCGATAGCAGAGTTTGCATTTGTCGAATGCCTGGAGGACGTTATCTGCCATCATACGAAGTGTCAAAAGTGAAATACGGAGGAAGTGGTATTACGGTATGGAGATATTTTCGTGATTATGGTGCGATCTCCTTATTGTGCATAAGAAAACAGTAAATTCGGGAGGACATGCTGGTAACGTAGAGGGACAGTTTGCATACAGTGATTATTATTATGGGTATGACAATACATTCTGCCACATGCACTATCTGCGAGGCTGACTTCCCCAGAGTCCCCATATGGATCCAACTGAACACCTCTGGCATGATTTAGGAATTCGCTCTATATCCCAGAGTGCAATATCACTACCACATCTACACTGAAGAGCCACAGAAACTGGTGCACCTACCTAACATCGTGTAGGGCCCCCACAAGCACGAAGAATTGTCGCAATACGGCGTGGCGTGTACTCGACCAATGTCTCAAGTAGCGATGGATTGAACTGACACCATGAATGTTGCAGGGCTGTCCATAAATCCGTAATAGTCCGAGGAGGTGCAGATCTCTTTTGAACAGTATGTTGCAAGACATCCCAGACATGCTCAATAATGTAGTCCGCCTCCTTAGCTGGATGGTAATGTGCTTGCCCTCCATGCACTGGGCTCAGGTTCGATTCCCAGCCGGGTTGGAGATTTTGTCCGCTCGTGGACTGGGTGTTACGTTGTCCTCATCCTCATTTCAACCTCATCATCGGAAAAATTTGAAAATTTGTGTGCCCGAACTGCTGAGGTCATCGGTCCCTAAGCCTACACACTACTCAGTCTAACTTAAACTAACTTACGCTATCGACAACACACACACCCATGCCCGTGGGAGGATCCGAACCTCCGATGGGGGGAGCCACACGGAACCTAACAAGGCGCCCAAGACCGCACGGCTACCCCGCGCGGCCATCCTCATCATCGGCCGCAAGCCGCCCAATGAGGCGCCGACTGAAAGAAGACTTGCACTTCGCGGCCGAACCCACATGGGGCCCCCCAGCCAACAATGCCATACGATCATTTCATTTTCAAGAATGTTCATTTCTGGGGAGTGTGGTGGCCAGCGGAAATCTTTAAACACAGAAGAGTGTTTCTGGAGCCACTTTGTAGCAGTTATGGACGTGTGGGGTGTCTCATTGTCCTGCTGGAATAGTCCGTCGGAATCCACAATGGACATGAATAAATGCAGGTGATTAGACAGGATGGTTACGAACGTATCTCCTGTCAGAGTCGCTCTAGGCGTATCAAGGGTCCCATATCACTCCAACTGCACATGCCCCACACCATTACAAAGCCTCCACCAGCTTCAACAGTCCCATGCTGACATGCAGGGTTCATGGATTCATTAGGTTGTTTTCATACCCGTACTCGTCCGTAACCTCGATACAATTTGAAACTAGACTCGTCCGACCAGGGAACACGTTTCCAACCATCAACAGTCCAATGTCAGGGTTGACGGGCCCAGTCGAGGCGTAAAGCTTTGTGTCGTGCAGTCATCAAGGGCATACGAGTGGACCTTCGGCTCTGGAGGAGCATATCGATGATGTTTAGGTGAATGGTTGGCACGCTGACACTTGTTGATGGCCCAGCACTGAAATCTGCAGCAGTTTGCGGAAGGGGTTGCACTTCTGCCACGCTGAATGATTCTCTTCAGTCGTCGTTGGCCCCGTTCTTGCAGCACCTTTTTTCCGGCCGCAGCGATATCGGAGATTTGATGTTTTACCGGATTCCTGATACGTACGGTAAACCCGTGAAATGTCGTATGGGAAGATCTCCACTTTATCAGTATCTTGGAGATTCTTTGTTCCAACGCTCGTGCGCCGACTATAACACGACGTTCAAACTCACTTAAGTCTTGATAACCTGCGATTGTAGCAGCAGTAACCGATCTAACAACTGCGCCAGACACATGTTGTCTTATATATGCGTTGCCTGTTTACGTATCTCTGTATTTGAATACGCATTCCTATACCAGTTTCTTTCGCGCTTCAGTGTAGCTTTGGCTCTTGAGGAAGACTGGGCTACTATTCCCCCAAAGACATTCAGATATCTCACTGACAGTAAAGAATCCACCATTGATGGTACAATGAAGGGTCTTAAAAAAGTTTATGTACAAAAATAAGTAATACTGTCCGACTACTCCGACGAATAACAATAAACGATTTACAAGTTGAAAGTCATTGGTTAAAAACTGTTCTTTAGAAAACAGGTTTGACACTTAAATGAAAATGCTAAGTCCCGCTGAGACCGTCGTGAAGTGCAGTTCAACCAAGAGTTTAAGTTCTTCCGTCTTGGCACCGAGTTAAAATCCTAACCAACTATCAAGTCCTTCCATCTATGCACAGAGTTAAAGTTCTCTTGAAACACTCTACAGCCAATGTACTACACGAATAATTAAAAAATAGTTTTACAACATCCGCAATCACGGCAATAGGTCTGTTAGTGGCGGCGCAGAGACCCAGGGCGTTGTCTATAAAGATGGCGGGGTCGGCGAGGAGTTGGATGTCCGAACTGGAATCCTGACTCGGAATGACGTGCCGATGGACGGCTGTGCGCCGGCCTAAATACAGTTCAGAGGCAGGATATCTTTGGTTCTATTTTCGGTCACGTGGATTGTGGAAGAAAAGAGTTTTCTGCGGCTTGCGACCTCTGGGAGCGCGGTTAGGGCCGCCTGGTGGAACACAGGAAATTTGCTATTCGGCGAGATCAGGCTGCCTGGCATGCGGGCAACCATCGACACTGGGATGTATGATGTTTTGTCGGCGTCACGAGTGTAACGTCGCGACATGTCAAGAAGTGTCCCCAGCAGAGTACAAGATGTCATAAAGGCGAAGAGTGGACACACTAATGGGTGTCCGAATTCTTTTGATCAGGTAGTGAACCTACAGAAAAGAATTCCTGAAGCTTAAACTTAAATTCGATGTAAAAAAAAATGGTCTTTTCCAGAAATGCTTTTCTTGTTACCGCTAGCCTTTGGTCATCGTTAGTTATTTTGGTGCCTGCATTGCAAAACTCGTTGTCTAGTTTTAGTGCCTTATTTTCGAATGCAATTCACTCATCATAATCTGATTTAATTCGATTACATCCTATTACCTTTGTTTTATTTTTGTTAATGTTCGTCTTGTAACTTCTTTTCAATAAATGTAAACATAGGCTTCCGCGGCCGTTGTCACAATCAATAAAATTCTTCTGTGTTTGAGGCCGCATTGTCATCTGTGAAATTCCGACTTTTCGGCGACTGTTGCAAGGCACCTTCCTCAGGATGTATTGCAAACAGTTAGCAATACACCCTGAGGAAGGCGCCTTGCAACAGTCGCCGAAACGTCGGAATTTTACAGATGACAATGCGGCCTTAAACCCAGAAGAATTTTATTGACTTCTTTTCAATACACTATCCATTCTCCTCGACTGATCTTCCTAGTATTTTGCCGTCTGCGTCAGAATTACAAAGTTTTCAGCAAACGCACGCATTGGACTGCAGGGGAACAGTGGCCGTTAGAAATTAAAATGTAGAACCGCCACAAGTCGCATGTAACTTCTTCTTTATATTAAATGTTTTACTCGACCAACGCGAGCATCTTCAGGACTGTGAAAATATTACAATGTGCTGCACTACTATGCAATAGATAAATTAACAGCTTCAACTTACATGATAACTTACGTTACGGGACCGAGAGCCACTCGTTATAAATATCGGGCTGTGTATAGCACCGCTGTCATCATAAAATGGAGTAAGTTGGTTCCGTACGGTTATCGTAAACACTCTACAAGATTAAACAGTAAGATATACCATTTCTTGCCAGCGAGTCGCAGGTCTATCGATATGCGCTTTCGTTGAAGCATTATGTAGTACAAAAAACATTAATGCCACTAAACTACGGCAAACGCCCGTTGCTTTATCGTTCACACATTCGAGTACAAGTCTAGAAAACATACCCGGACGTTTGAATACTTTTAAAGGAACGTTGTAAACTTCGAGATTAAAATTACAATTGCCACTTATACAAGGGTATTGCACATATCATGTGTATATCAGGTTATTAATGGCATTAAATCTAACTTGTATTAACGTAGATTTAACACACCATTCATACGTGTTGACACGATTCCTCTGTGCAGTGTACGGAGAGGATGGCGTTTACAACATAAATATTTATTTACAAAGCACATATTTCGAATATATAAACATTTGCTTGTACCAATGAAGGTAGCAAATTTGAAATTGCACATAATACCATTAATAACATGCTATATACATGACGTGTACATTGCGCAATTATAATTTTAATTTATAATTCTATTATATGTCTTTAAAATTATTTTAATAACCGGAAATGTTTTTTAGACTTGTATGTGTGAACGCTCGATAAAGCGGCTAATATTTGCCGTAGTTCAGAGGTATTAGTGTTTTCCGTATTACATAGCTCAACGTAGAGCTTCATGAGGTATTTTCAACGAAACCTCATACCGATAGAGCTTTGACTCGCTCGAAAAGAAATGGTATGTCTCGTTGTTTATTCTTAGAATGCACCTGACAAGAGAGCTTACGTTAATTGTACAGAACCGACTTACTCCATTTCATGTATGACCACGTAATGTAAGTTATCATATTGTAAGTTGGATATGTTAATTTATTATATTGTATGATAGTGTAGCACGTTGTACGAGGGTGAGTCAAATGAAAACCTTAAGTATTTTTTAAATATTATTTATTGTGCAGAAGTGGTACAAAGCTTTATCACTTTTCAACATAATCTCCCCCACGCTCAATGCAAGTCCTCCAGCGCTTGCAAAGTGCATAAATTCCTTTAGAAAAAAATTCTTTTGGTAGTCCGCACAACCACTCATGCATCGCGTGGTGTACCTCTTCATCAGAACGGAACTTCTTTCCTCCCATTGCGTCCTTGAGTGGTCCAAACATATGGAAATCACTCGGTGCAACGTCTGGTGAGTATGGTGGATGAGGAAGACACTCAAAATGCAGGTCTGTGATTGTTGCAACTGTTGTACGGGCAGTGTGGGGCCTTGCATTGTCATGTTGCAAAAGGACACCTGCTGATAGCAGTCCACGTAGCTTTGATTTGATTGCAGGCCGCAGATGATTGTTCAGGAGATCTGTGTATGATGCACTGGTGACAGTGGTCCCTGTAGGCATGTAATTCTCCAAAATGACGCCTTTTTCGTCCCAAAAGAGTCAGCCTAACCTTCCCTGCTGATAGTTCTGTTCGAAACTTCTTAGGTTTTGGTGATGAGGAATGGCGCCATTCCTTGCTCGCTCCCTTCGTTTCCGGTTGGTGGAAGTGAACCCAGGTTTCGTTCCCAGTAACGATTCTTGCAAGGAAGCCATCACCTTCTCGTTCAAAGTGCCGAAGAAGTTCTTCACAAGCATCAACACGTCGTTCTCTCATTTCAGGAGTCAGCTGCCGTGGCACCCATCTTGCAGACACTTTGTGAAACTGGAGCACATCATGCACAATGTGGTGTGCTGACCCATGACTAATCTGTAAATATGCTGCAATGTCATTCAGTGTCACTCGGCGGTTTTCTTTCTTTATGGCTTCAACTGCTGCAATGTTCTGTGTAGTCACAACTCGTTGTGCCTGACCTGGACGAGGAGCATCTTCCACTGAAGTAACACCATTTGCGAACTTCCTACTCCATTCGTAGACTTACTGCTGTGACAAACATGCATCACCGTACTGAATCTTCATTCGTAGATGAATTTCAATAGGTTTCACACCTTCACTACGCAAAAACCGAATAACAGAGCGCTGTTCTTCCCTGGTGCAAGTCGCAAGGGGGGCGGCCATCTTTATACTGATACTGCGACGGTATGTGTGCATCTGCACTATGCTGCCACCTACAGGCCATTCTGCACGCTGTTTGTAGCACGCTCACCGACTTACAGGATAACGGCGCGAAATTTCGATTTGTTATTACAAGTAAAGTCCTGAAGATGCTCCCGTTGGTCGAGTGAAACATTTAAAATAAAGAGAAAGTTACAAGCGACTTGTGGCATCTCTACAGCTTTAATTTTAAAGTCTTTATTTCTTTTCCCTTTCCAGATTTTTCCTAGGTTGCCTCTACTGTTTATTCAATCTACAAACTGAATGCCGATCGAATGTCCTTTGGACCAGTCACGTACTTGCCTACATGTCCTTCTGTGCTGCAATTTCGGTCACGAGCAATTGGATTCGTTAAACGTCATTTTTATGCAGCTCCCGAACGTTTTTACGCTCTACTGACGAACACGTGTACGTAAGCGCGCCCACGTGCGTGCACGCACAAGACGGCCGCTGTCAAAGCGCTTGCTGTGACCGGCGTGGCGCGCGGTGTCGGATGAAAGTCATGTTTCGTGCGGGCGCCGGACAAAGGCGCCGGACTGAGCCGCCGCATATTAATAGAGACGGGAGCAGATCAGAGGCGCGTGGCGCCTTGCTCGTTTGCATTTTCAGCCGGATCCGCGGTGGCCGAATTAGCCGCTAGCGGCGCCTGCCTTTGTCCGCCGTGGGCGCAGTCGGTTCGGCTGATGAAAGCTTAACTCACGGGCGCGCGCAGCGAGGGCTGCTGACGCAGTTGGTGCGGCGGTGAGGCCATCTCTAGGTGGAAGAGGGCGTGGTGTGATTACAAGTACTCTGGCTGCGAAAGGAGCTGGTAATTTCATTACTTTTGCGTCGGTACTCCGCAAGCCACCGTACGGTGTTTGACGAACAGAACGGAGTGTGCCTGCATTGTTTTATCTCCTTCTCATTCCATCACCAATCGCACGCTGGAAGAACGTGTAGTGGCACCTTCCGCATAACCTCTAATTTATCTAATTTAACCGTTACGATCAGTAGGTGAGATGTCTGTTGTGGAAAGTATTATACACTATCCGGAGACGTACACCTAAGAGCCAAAGAAACTGGTACACCTGCCTAATATCGTATAGCACCCGCAAGAGCACGCAAAAGTGCCGCAACAGGACGTGGCATAGACTCGACTAATGTCTGAAGTAGTGCTGAAGGGAACTGACACCATGAATCCTGCAGGGCTGTGCACAAATTCGTAAGAGTACGAGTGGGTGGAGATCTCTTCTGAACAGCACGTTCCAAGGCATTCCATATATGCTCAGAAATGTTCATGTCTGGGGAGTCCGGTGGCCAGCGAAAGTGTTTAAACTCAGAAGAGAGTTCCTGGAGCCACTCTGTAGCAATTCTGGACGTGTGGGGTGTCGTATTGTCCTGCTGGAATTGCCCAAGTCCGTCGAATGCACCATTGACATGAAAGGGATGCAGGTGATCAGACACGATGCTTACGTACGTGTCACCTGTCAGAGTCGTATCTAGACGTATCCAGGGTCCCATATCACCACAAATACACACGCCTCCCCCCCCCCTCACCATTACAGAATCTCCTCCAGCTTGAACAGCCCTCCACTGACATGCGGGGTCCATGGATCCCTGAGGTTGTCTCCATACCCGTACACGTCCATCAGCTCTGTACAATTTGAAACGAGACTCGTCCGACCAGGCAACATCTTTCCAGTCATCGAGATTACAATTTCGGTGTTAACGAGCCCAGTCAAGGCGTAAAGCTTTCTGTCGTGCAGTCATTAAGGTTACACGAATAGGTCTTCTGCTGCGAAAGCCCATATCGATGATGTTTCGTTGAATGGTTCGCACGCCGACACTTGTTGATGACCCAGCATTGAAATCTGCAGCAATTTGCGGAACGGTTGCACTTCTGTCAGGTTGATCGATTCTCTTGTCGCCTCTGGTCCCGTTCTTGCTGGATCTTCTTCCGCCCGCAGCGATATCGGAGATTTGATGTTTTACCGGATTCCTGATATTCATCGCACACTCGTGAAGCGGTCGTACGTGAAAATCCCCATTTCTTCACTACCTGGGGGATGCTGTGTCCCATTGCTCGTGCGCCAAATATAACACCACGTTAAAACTCACTTAAATCTTGATAACTTGCCGTTGAAGCAGCAATAACCGATCTAAAAACTGCGCTGCGCCAGACACTTGTTGTCTTATATAGGCCTTCTCTGTATTTGAATAGGTATGCCTATACCAGTTTCTTTGGCGCCTCAGTGTATTAGTGAATGTTAATTTAGGATGTGTCCATCCTTCCCCTTCATGACTGCTCATTTCTGCTGGGGACACTTTTAATGAGGTGTTGCAATGTCTGTGCAGAATTGGCTAGTCCATTCTACGGAAACCGAACACAGAGAAAGTAACGTTGGACGCTGGGGTGTGGAGCGGAGTAGATGTTGTAACTCATCCAAAGATATTCCACTAGGCCAATCCTGAGGCCACTCCTTTCAGGAATGTTATCGTCCGCAAACCATTGCCGAACAGACGCTGCTTTATGGTGGGGTGTATTGCTATACTGAAACAATCATCGCCTCCGAATTGTTCCGCTGCTGTACGCAGGATACAATGTTGAAATTGTGTTCATATTTTTCCATAATAGCATTGTCTTAACCGCAATGAGGGGGCAAACCGTAACCGTGAAAAAGACCTCCATACCGCAGCACCACTTCTTTCCTACTTCACTGTTCGAACTACACGTGATGGAAGGTATGCTCGGGACATTCGCTAAACCCAAACCCTTTCACCGGATTGCCAATAGGTATAAAATTACTCATCACCACAAATCACTCATTTCGATCATTACACCACCTTGACTGTCGCTTAGCACTGATTATAGATGTATGTGGCTTATGAGGAGCTGGTAATGGAATGTAGTCGAATTAATCAGGTGATACTGAGGGAGATTAGCAAATAAGACAATGAAAGTAGTAGGCGGGTTTTGTTGTTTGGTCAGTAAAATAGCTGACGATGACGGAAGTAGAAACGATATAATATCAGACCAGCAATGTCATAAATGCGTTCCCGAAGAAGAGAAATTTGTTAGGATCGATTATAAATTTAACTATTGGGAAGTATTTTATGAAGATATTAATCTGGAGTGTAGCTTTGTACGGAAGTAAGACGTGTACGATAAGGTGTTCAGACAAGAAGAGCATAGAATCTTTTGAAGTGTGGTGCTGTAAAACGATTGGCAAATCGCCTAAATAACGTGAAGATACTGTATAGAACTGGTAAGAAAAAGAATTTGTAACTAAATAAACTGATTGGTTCATGGGACACGTTATAAGACATCAAGGAATAGTCAGTTCAGTATTGGAGTGAAGTGTGGCGCGGCGTGGGGAAGTGGGAGTGGGGTGTAAACTGCAAAGGGAGACCAAAAGACTACAGTAATCAGGTTCAAATGGGTACGGATTGCTGTGGTTATTTAGAGATGAAGAAGCTTACGCAGAATAGCGTAACGTGGAGAGCTGCATCAAACGTGTCTTCGGAGTGACGACCAAAGAACAACATGAGGACCTCTTCGACCGTTGTACCCCATTCTTTTGAACTGCGTACGCACAGCCACTGCGCTTTCTGGATTGCTAGTACCATGGCTGCTTGGAACTCGGGAGTGGTTCCTATTTCATGCGGGCTTTTTTAAAACCATCCTCCGCAATGCTCGACGGTCTTTGTTCATCAGTAGATGAGGTTTGCCTGGTCTTTGTTTAGCTGTGGTTGTTCCATCGCGTGCCGGCATAGGTGTGTGTGGTGTCCTTAGGTTAGTTAGGTTTAAGTAGCTCTAAGTTCTAGGGGACTGATGACCTCAGATGTTAAGTCCTATAGTGCTCAGAGCCATTTGAACCATTTTTGAGAACGGATGATATATGAAAATGTTCTAAAACGACCTTTAGATATTTATTTCCCACGTTTGGTTGCCTTGGAATACTTTAAAAGTATGACGTGTAGTTTGTCTTTTATTTGTGTTGTTCAGTGCGTCGAAAACGTAGGGAGAATAAGCGCTGTAGCGAGCCAATAATTTTGTCAGCTTATTTCGGGGCCAGAGATGATACTTCACGGCTGAATAGCCCCAAATATATTCAAAGTTCCCTCTGGAGTCGATTGGTGTAAAACAACGGAAATCATAAATGAAAATATATGCGACAAATGCATACGCCGACGACACCGCGAAAAAAAAGCTAGTCTTCCACGATTTACTTTGCGGAATGTACGAAGACGTGCTGGAATGTGATGCCTCTGAGTTCTTACATGAAAACTGTTAAAGTTTTCTAAATAAAATCACGTTATCAACAATCTTCATGTCTACGTATTTGTAGCCCTCTGCCGCTAGAGGGTTCCGATTGGAAAGCGTAACGTGGCGGGGTATAACGTAACTATGTCGGTCAGTGAGAAACATTGTACCCCAATTGAGTTTCGAATTCGAAGAGTTTGTCCACACAAGGAGCACCCTGTCCTTCAACATGATGCCAGACAACACACGAGCGCTGCGACATCTTCAACAGTCCGACGCCTTGAGTTCACTGTCATCGATCATTCTCCATATAATCCCAACTTTACTCCACCCAATTTTCAACTATTTCCGAAACTTAAAGCACATCTTCGAGGACTTCACTTTGATAGTGATAAAGCGATGGAAGAAGTGAGGAGGTTGTGGACCCATCAACAAGTCAAACATTGCACAGTGGCGGTATCAACAAACTGGTCTCTTGTTGGGAAAAATATGTTCGTCGTCAGGATGACTATGCTGAAAAATAAATATGTAGACATGAATAATAAAGATGTAGGATGTTAATAAAGTTCGTTTCATTTAAAAAACTTTAGATCTTTTACATAAAAAATTCGAAGGCAGCATGCTATCGTATACAGCCTCCGTTTAGATTCGTGAATAATTGTACCGCCAAGTTGCGAACTTTTTCCGGTCATGAACTATTTCTTTGAACATAAATATCACTGACACCTGCCTTGCACTCACTTGTCACCTCCGAAGCAAATGAACTCCAAAATTACTTCACTTCGTTTATTTCGTTCGGTAAGTGTACACGTAATAGCAAACTGTTCTGCCGCAGCAATGATACGCGATATTGTCTGTTGCAATTCAAAACTTTAAATAAATCAGAGGTGAGTTGTTATTTCAACATTTGAAGAGTGGAAATAGGAAAGAGTCCAAAGGCCAGCTCTGACATTTGTCATGTGAATGGAAAAGCAGTGTATCTCTGCTTGTATATACCCGATTTGTATCGAGAAACAAAAAAGCAATTATGATACCACAAAACTATGCTGCTCATCGCATCACCACAAAAAATACTGACTCAAATTAGAAAATAAATTCTGTATTAAAAATTTTCTAATCGCCATTGAAGAAAGTGACTGTTTCTAAGCGTCAGTAAGAAGGTTTTTACAATTTGATTACTGTAAAGAAGGAAATAGCAACCAACCATTGTTAACACTGCTCTTTATTTACGCAAATACCGCAGTTACCGGTTTCGAATTGCCATCCTCTTTTTCAGTTGGCTGTTCACGTTTGAACGTAATATAAGAGTGAACGGCCGGCTGAAGACTTTCCTGTCGGTTCGATATCGGTAACGACGCTACTTGTCTAATTAAATAGCATTTTTAACAATGACTGCTTGCTTTTTTCTTCTTTGGAAGAATCGTATTTTGGGACATATCCATGGTTTCAACAGTGTCAGTTTTCGACAAAACAGCAGGAAGGAAGTTTCATTCCAAGTGCCATTGGTACTGAGGCACTTCGTCATATTTGTGATGATACAAGTGCACAATCAGAGCATTAGGTTGTTAACTAGTAGAACTGTAGTCAATAAAAACCACTTCTCATATCTTTTATATTTTGGAACTCCAGTGGGAACTTGGCACAGAAACGATGCACCATGTATTACCGCAAGTTTGAAAGACTATCTCCGTGGATTGACACCTGGATCACGTCGAGAGACACGCAGCAGAGTACCGAGAACACATCAGCACTGAAAACGCGTCTTGTGAAAAAATGGTACTTAGAACATTTTCCATTTCCTCTCTTCATTTAATCTTTGCATTTGAGTATTATAGTGTTGGTTGTCCACGACGCCATTTCCAAGAAGTCTAAATAACTCAGGTAGAAGTAACACCAAGAAAAAGAGAAACAGAAAGAGAGAGAGAGAAAGAGAGAGAGAGAGAGAGAGAGAAAGATGGAGATAAAGAGACAAAGATCGGGAATTTTATAATTTACCTCTTTGTAGCAGCAGCAGATCGTCCTCAGCATCTGCTAGGAGAGTTGCCATCTTCTTCGGATGTAGGAAGATTACTTCCATCAGGCTCCCGCTATTATTAAAAACCAAGAAAGTCTGTAGATTTAACGTCATGCCTATCTCTTTCTTCTTTCTTCTCCCGTGTGTGAGGTCGACTAGTGGCTTGCATGGCTTTATTCATTTCGTGTGGCGAAAACCCTTTTTTTCTAGAACACAGTCTTTGTGTGTGTCAGCTTGTCTTGGAGGCTGTCAACATCAGGTACTGGAATTTTTGCGCTTTTTTGGCAGGGGATTTGCAGTCACAAAATCGATTAGCTTTTTCCTTTGAACCCCTATTGTTTAATAGATTTCGAGAAATGCTGCACGTTTTATTGAAGAACTCTCTGCTAGCTATTCAATAAATAGGCCAAGTGTTTAAAGTCGTTTTAATAAAATAGATAAGATTATTGTCAGTTTAGTCGATCTTTCACCGAAATTCTGGAAACCAAAGCCATACAATTAATCGTGATTGTGAATCCGCTGTTTTATGCTGTACCAGTCTGCTCATTGCACTACCAACCTATTCACAAATAAGAGGCCACGCTAAATTCTTTTGATAACGGCGGACTCAGCATGAAAATACTGATTACTCTTCTTTATAAAAATGCAGATTGCTGCAGCGTGCCTCAGCTTAATTGGAAACCTATTTCACTCCTGATGCGGCAGAATGTTTTGTTAGAGATTTTCTAACCGGTCATGCTTCACCACGACGAAGTCTTCATATTTCGAGGAATGTACTGCAAAAGCAAGCACAGGGAACAATTATTTTTCTGACTGCCCGTGGCTAACAATGCCGGGAAGGTGTTCCACTCAGGCTGTTTGTTCTGGCGTACATGAATGTGCCGCTGAATAGGAGCGCTACAGCACGCGCCGTACCTGAATACTTGAGCTGCCCAGGGTGAGCAGAAAATCTTGCACAGCAGGTGGAGCGAAAACCAACAGAACAAAGCCACGTTCACAAAGAGGCATTTCCCCTCTCTGTTCTGCTTTCTCCTTCTTTTAATAAAACTTATTTTCTGACTCTAACCCAAGTAGCAAAAGTTTATACCACGTTACAGATCACAGCAACCCGATTTTTAGACTTCTCCATAAAAGAACAACGTGTATCTCTCGAAAGTGACTTAGTACAGCATCTGTCCTCCATGTAAATAGCCGATATGTCTTATAGCAGGCAGAATCCGAGATCAGTTACGCTAATAATTAACAGCATATCATCTGCTGTGGTATACTCAAAGAAGTTACCAGCAGACTGAGAACTTATATCCCGCGTGAACCCGCGGTATCGTTCAGTAGTGGCTAGCGAAGGAACAGCGACGTTAAATTCGTTGCCGTTCGACAGGGATAAACTATTTGCCAGTACGTGAATATACACTCCTGGAAATTGAAATAAGAACACCGTGAATTCATTGTCCCAGGAAGGGGAAACTTTATTGACACATTCCTGGGGTCAGATACATCACATGATCACACTGACAGAACCACAGGCACATAGACACAGGCAACAGAGCATGCACAATGTCGGCACTAGTACAGTGTATATCCACCTTTCGCAGCAATGCAGGCTGCTATTCTCCCATGGAGACGATCGTAGAGATGCTGGATGTAGTCCTGTGGAACGGCTTGCCATGCCATTTCCACCTGGCGCCTCAGTTGGACCAGCGTTCGTGCTGGACGTGCAGACCGCGTGAGACGACGCTTCATCCAGTCCCAAACATGCTCAATGGGGGACAGATCCGGAGATCTTGCTGGCCAGGGTAGTTGACTTACACCTTCTAGAGCACGTTGGGTGGCACGGGATACATGCGGACGTGCATTTTCCTGTTGGAACAGCAAGTTCCCTTGCCGGTCTAGGAATGGTAGAACGATGGGTTCGATGACGGTTTGGATGTACCGTGCACTATTCAGTGTCCCCTCGACGATCACCAGTGGTGTACGGCCAGTGTAGGAGATCGCTCCCCACACCATGATGCCGGGTGTTGGCCCTGTGTGCCTCGGTCGTATGCAGTCCTGATTGTGGCGCTCACCTGCACGGCGCCAAACACGCATACGACCATCATTGGCACCAAGGCAGAAGCGACTCTCATCGCTGAAGACGACACGTCTCCATTCGTCCCTCCATTCACGCCTGTCGCGACACCACTGGAGGCGGGCTGCACGATGTTGGGGCGTGAGCGGAAGACGGTCTAACGGTGTGCGGGACCGTAGCCCAGCTTCATGGAGACGGTTGCGAATGGTCCTCGCCGATACCCCAGGAGCAACAGTGTCCCTAATTTGCTTGGAAGTGGCGGTGCGGTCCCCTACGGCACTGCGTAGGATCCTACAGTCCTGGCGTGCATCCGTGCGTCGCTGCGGTCCGGTCCCAGGTCGACGGGCACGTGCACCTTCCGCCGACCACTGGCGACAACATCGATGTACTGTGGAGACCTCACGCCCCACGTGTTGAGCAATTCGGCGGTACGTCCACCCGGCCTCCCGCATGCCCACTATACGCCCTCGCTTAAAGTCCGTCAACTGCACATACGGTTCACGTCCACGCTGTCGAGGCATGCTACCAGTGTTAAAGACTGCGATGGAGCTCCGTATGCCACGGCAAACTGGCCTACACTGACGGCGGCGGTGCACAAATGCTGCGCAGCTAGCGCCATTCGACGGCCAACACCGCGGTTCCTGGTGTGTCCGCTGTGCCGTGCGTGTGATCATTGCTTGTACAGCCCTCTCGCAGTGTCCGGAGCAAGTATGGTGGGTCTGACACACCGGTGTCAATGTGTTCTTTTTTCCATTTCCAGGAGTGTATTTGCAGAGTTAGTACTGTAACGCAAAGAGAAACACAACAAGAACCGCATGACATTCACCCGCGACTGTCTCCTGCACTTAGGAGCTGCACATTATGTATACGACACTGTCATCGATTTTAAGACTCACGCAGTGCAGAGTGCTCCCCAGCATGCAGGTGAACCGCCCCAACTACAAAACTAAGCTGCATCATTCAACGATGATTTTCTTTGCTTGAACGAGTCATTCGTTGTATGTGATTATCTTTGACGCAAACTTTTCGGTTTCTGATTTTTTTTACGAGAGCTTTAAAACACTGTACACTAAACAATAAGAATATTCATCTTTCCTTTCCGTTTACAATTGACAGTTAAAAGCTTTGGATTTTGCAACCTGCAAAATATTGCGATCTTCAAATGTGTAGTATCAAACATGCAGTGAGTGATTATGCAGTAAATATAGCTTCTGCATGTAGGAACGTGTAAAATACTTTCCAGTGCGTAATTGATGGTTCAAATGGCTCTGAGCACTATGGGACTCAACTGCTGTGACACAGCACCGAACGTGAGGAGAGGGGCTAGTGCAATTGTTTAATACAAACCATACAAAAATGGCTCTGAGGACTATGGGACTTAACATCTATGGTCATCAGTCCCCTAGAACTTAGAACTACTTAAACCTAACTAACCTAAGGACAGCACACAACACCCAGCCATCACGAGGCAGAGAAAATCCCTGACCCCGCCGGGAATCGAACCCGGGAACCCGGGCGTGGGAAGCGAGAACGCTACCGCACGACCACGAGATGCGGGCAGTGCGTAATTGACTCTAACGTTTCTTCACTAATTCAAGTCGACACATAACCATCTTGTCATATCGCTGTCTACTAAACGGATGTTAGACGTATATGTTACGGATACGCTTGATGATGTAAAAATGAAAAAATCCACATATGATGATGGCATAACCATCGAAATGCCTAGCAGATTTTTTATTTAAGTGACTGAAGCAATAAACAGATTTTTTTGTGTGCACTTATATACACCGTTAAACGGGTAAAACGGATATTAAAGTGCACCTTCCAAGTTACATGATGCCTGTCTAATGGCTTCCAGGAGCAACAAAAAATTAAATTTTAGTGTTTCGTATCATAACTGACCGATTTTAAAAATTTAAAATGCGTCGTAATCTACTCATTAAAAGACTGAATCTTAGTTAAATGTTTAACACACAAAGACAATACTGAAGTTAGAAAATATGTATATACCTCAGGCAGCATAACCCACGCCATGCAGATATGTTCATCTAGCATTTAAGAATGAGAGCACTTAGCAACTTTCAGCATAGTTTACACATAATTTCAAACTTTTTCGAAACTCGCCGGCCACGGTGGCCTAGCGGTTCTAGGCGCTTCAGTCCGGAACCGCGCGACTGCTACGGTCGCAGGTTCGAATCCTGCCTCGGGCATGGATGTGTGTGCTGTCCTTAGGTTAGTTAGGTTTAAGTAGTTCTAAGTTATAGGGGACTGATGACCTCAGAAATTAAGTCCCATAGTGCTCAGAGCCAGAGTAATCTCACTACATTTACGTTGTTCATGCCATAAAACTTCAGTATCAGTAATGTTTTAATTTAGTACTTCTTTACTACGTGGTGTATTTGCAACATACCTTGAAGGGCAAAAGAAACTGGTACAGGCATGCGCATACAAATACAGAGATATGTAAACATGTAGAATACGGTGCTGCGGTCGGCAACACCTTTATAAGACAACAAGTGACTGGCGCAGTTGTTAGATCGGTTACTGCTGCTACAATGGCAGGATACTATGATTTTAGTGAGTTTGAACGTCGTGTTATAGTCGACGCACGAGCGATGGGACACAGCATCTCCGAGGTAGCGATGAAGTGGGGATTTTCCCGTACGACCATTTCACGAGTGTACCGGGAATATCAGGAATCCGGTAAAACATCAAATCTCCGACATCGCTGCGGCCGGAAAAAGTGCAACCCTTCCGCAGATTTCGATGATGGGCCGTCAACAAGTGTCAACGAAACGTCATCGATGGGCCCGTCAACACCGACGTTGGACTGCTGATGACTAGAAATACGTTGTCTGGTCGAACGAGAATCGTTTCAAATTGTATCGAGTGGATGGACGGGTATGGCTATGGAGACAACCACTGGAATCCATGAACACTGCATGTCAGCAGAGGACTGTAAAGCTGGTGGAGGCTCTGTACTGGTGTGGAGCGTGTGCAGTTGGATTGATAAGGGACCCCTGATACGTCTAGATAAGACTGTGACAGGTGACACGTACTTAAGCATCCTGTCTCATCACCTGCATCCATTGATGTGCACTGTGCATTCCGACGGACTTGAACAGTTCCAGCAGGACAATGCGACACCCCACAGGTTCAGAATCGCTACAGAGTGGCTCCAGGAATACTCTTCTGAGTTTAAATACTTACGCTGGCCACCAGACTCCCCAGAAACGAACATTATTGAGCATAATTGGGATGCCTTGCAAAGTGCTGTTCAGAAGAGACCTTCATCCCCTCGTGCCCTTACGGATTCATGCTGTCAGTTTCCTCCAGCACTACTTCAGACAATAGTGTAGTCCATGGCACGGCGTGTTGCGGCATTTCTGCGTGCTTGCGCGGGGCCTACTTGTTTTTTTGGATCTTCAGTTTATCTGAAGACCGTGTGCATATATATCACTGGTCACTGAATGTCACTGAAACATTATATCATTGAAGGATCTGGTGTATTATACATTAGAGTTTGATTCTTTAACTTTAACAATTGGGGCGGGTAGTTTACAGGTATCTGAGATTTCTCATTCGGAGGCACCTGTATTTGCAAGGCGGCAAGACTGCCCAGTCGCGAACAAACGCGCCACTGGAGGCCGCCTGTCTGAGTCATTCGCTATACAAACAGGAAAGGGCGTAACCGTAGTGGAGAGCAATCTTTAAGAACCAGGTGGAGCCGAGAACAGCCACCACCATGTCTTCGCGATAAATAATGCGTCACTGTTGATTCGATTTCACACAAGAGGCACTGGTATGGCCGAGTGGTATGAAGACTGAACGTAGACATAATATATGAAGACTTTCAGTCTGCAAGAAACTTAGTCGACTGTTATGACGGGCCGAAACAAAACTGTCTAGAAAATTCTGCCGACATTGAAATCTGCTGTATCGTGTTATTAAGGTAGTATCCGAAAATACTGTGCCTTTCGCTAGTGGTGACTATCTCCTAAAGGCAGCCTTTAGCGTAAATCCAAGATCAAAGAAAGGCCAGTATTCTACGCTCTGATGAGGCCGAATTCATTAGAGACGGTGCATGAGCTCGGATCGAAAACAGAGCTCAGTGGGCACTTTAGATCACACCAGAAAAGCATTGCACAACCTGTAGACGTGAGAACGTATGTGATTTTGGATTTAAGGGGAATAGAGCATAAAAGAATGAACCTTATGCAAAGAAAAGAAACTAGTTCTTTGTGGGTAGTAAAAACAAAACAATAACAAAAGAGGCATTCTGTTGGAACATGTAAATTTGTGCGATGAAAATCTGCTGCTGGTCCACAGTCAAAACCGTATCGCACCCTCTCGTGTTTTGCAACATGTCTGAAATTTTCTTCGTACTCTATCCACAAGGTAGTCTAGATGTTGCTGGTGCTGTCCCTCTCTTCAGTGGAGTATTTCCTGTGTGAGGTGTGTTTCAAGCATGCTCAGTCGGATTCATACCACGACATAACGCAGGCCTTTCCATTCTCTCGATTTCTGCCCCCTGAACAAATAGACATAGTGTGCTCATGCATTATCTTCTTGAAAGATGAATCCATAGGCGGGGTGCTGAACGTAGGGTTGGAGAATAAGTTGAGGGATTCTTCTCGGAGACTGCATGGTCCTCAAATTACCCTCGACAGCGATGACGGGTGTCCGACATTCGTACTTTTCACCGGTCTAGAATATGACATCCACTATCCCACTGCACCCATGAGACCATGGCCGAGGCGTGTGTTGGTACCTGGCAAGTCTATATTCGGGCACGACGAATATCAAGTGTGAAACATGTACTCGTCGTTGAAGAGAACCCTCCCAGAAGTTCTCAAAAACGCAGTGAATACTATTGTTGTACTCTCCTCGAATAACCTTCTAACCAGCGTACATTAGCGGATGTTGCTGACCGCGGGGACCACTGGAAGACAAATATCCAATGATTTGTGTCTCACACTAGAGGCTGAACGACACCTATGTGGTGTATGCCAGTTTGGTGGCCAACTTCTCGTAATGTGAACCCTTCCTCACTGCAAAGAGAGAATGCGCACACTGTCTGAGCTTGAAATAACCTTTCCAAATATGTCTGCAAACTGGATATGTATAATAGTAAACGGCCAACCCAATGCACGGTGCAGGGTCCCAACTGCAACTTCTCTAGCTAACGACTTCCAGGGGCAACAAAATTTGATTTTCAATATGTCATGTAATTATTGACCGAAGAGAAAGATCAGTTTGGATTCCGGAGAAATGTAGGAACACACGAGACGATACTGACCCTACGACTACTCATAGAAGATAGGTTAAGGAAAGGCAAACCTACTGTTATAGGAGTTGTAAACTTAGAGAAAGCATTTGACATCGTTGAATGGAATACTCTCTCTCAAATTCTAAAGGTGGCAGTGGTAATATACAGGGAGCGAAAGGCTACTTACAATTTGTAGAGAAACCAGATGACAGTTATAGGAGTCGAGGGGCATGAAAGGGAAGCAGTGGTTGAGAAGGGAGTGAGACAGGGTTATAGCCTATCCCCAATGTTATTCAATCTGTATATTGAGCAACCAGCAAAGGAAACAAAAGAAAAATTTGAAGTAGGCATTAAAGTCCAGGGAGACGAAATGAAAACTTTGAGGTTTGCTGATGACATTGTAATTCAGTCGGAGACAGCAAGGGACCTGGAAGAGCAGTTGAACGGACTGGATAGTATCTTGAAAAGAGTATATAACATGAATATAAACAAAAGCAAAACTAGGAGAATGGAATGCAGTCAAATTAAATCAGTTGGTGCTGAGGGGACTAGATTAGGAAATGAGACACTTGAAGTAGTAAATGAGTCTTGCCATCTGGGAAGTAGACTAACTGATGGTGGTAGAAGTAGGGAGATATATAAAGTAGAGTGGGAATGGCAAGAAAAGGGTTTCCGAAAAAGAGAATTTTGTTAACATCGAGTATGTATTTGTCAGGAAATCCTTTCTGGAAGTATTTGTATGGAGTGTAGCCACATGTGGAAGTGAAACATGGACGATAAACAGTTTAGACAAGAATAGAATAGAAGATTTTGAAATGTGGTGTAACAGAAGAATGCTAAAGATTAAATGGAGGTACTGAAGAATTGGGGAGAAGAGAAATTTGTGGCACAAACTGATTAAAAGAAGGGATTGGTTGATAGGACATTCTGAGGGATCAAGAGATCACCAATTCAGTACTAGAGGGAAGAGGGCGGTAAAAATCGTAGAAGGAGACCAAGAGATGAATACAGTAAGCAGGTTCAGAAGGAAGTAGGTTACAGTAGTTAATCGCACATGAAGAGACTTGCTCAGGATTGGGTAGCATGGAGAGTTCCATCAAATCAGTCTTGGGACTGAAGAGCACAACAGCAACATATTGACCGAATTTTAAAAAACTTCGTTTACTGTCATAACCTGTTCATTAAACGAGCTCCTCGGAAGACCGCGAAGGCCCAATTCATGTCTACCGGCCGCCGTGTCATCCTTTGCCTTGCGCCGTGGAGTGGCATTTGATCAGCACACCGCTCTCCCGGCCGTTTTGCAGACTTTTCAGACCATGGAGCTGCTACCTGTCGGTAGAGTAGTTCCTCACTTGGCATCAAGATGCTGAGTGCGCCCCGTACCAGTCCTCTCATCAAGGAAAAGTCCTTTGCACTACTTGGAATCGAAACCGGATACTCTGCATGGCAGCCATCTGCTCTGACCACTCAGCAGCAGAGGCGGACGATCTACAGCATGTTCGGAAATTCACGTTATGAACTTGTAGGTTTTGTAGAGGGGAGTAAGTACCTAATATTCTGAATAGGAACCCAGATCCGGAAACGTACCGTTTCCAGTCTACAACGATTTCAATTCAGATGTTTAACTCAACCACTTCTGCTTGCGGAATTGAATTAAGAGTGACAGAGTACAATTACTAGGTAACAATTCGAAACCAAACATAATGAATCATCCATTATCACAGTTTATGTAAAGTTTAATTTACGAGACTCCTGTAGAGACAGAGGAAGATCTGCTGGCACCACTTCTGGCAGATGCACTAGAAACTGAAGAGACACCAGGTGGGATGGAGAGTGCATACCAGAACATGTTTCGTAGCTACAATATCTGTAACAACGTTAGTGGTCACGCCATCGACCCCCGGTTCTAATGCATTAGTACGGTTATGTACGTTCAGTGTCAGTCCCCGGTAGCTGAGTAGTCAGCGCGACAGAATGTCAATCCTAAGGGCACGGGTTCGATTACCGGCTGGGTTGGAGATTTTCTCCACTCAGGGACTGGGTGTTGCGTTGTCCTCATCATCATTATTCCATCCTCATTGACGCGCAAGTCGCCGAAGTGGCGTCAAATCGAAAGACTTGCACCTGGCGAACGGTCTACCCGACGGGAGGCCCTAGTCGCACGACATTTACATACACTCCTGGAAATTGAAATAAGAACACCGTGAATTCATTGTCCCAGGAAGGGGAAACTTTATTGACACATTCCTGGGGTCAGATACATCACATGATCACACTGACAGCACCACAGGCACATAGACACAGGCAACAGAGCATGCACAATGTCGACACTAGTACAGTGTATATCCACCTTTCGCAGCAATGCAGGCTGCTATTCTCCCATGGAGACGATCGTAGAGATGCTGGATGTAGTCCTGTGGAACGGCTTGCCATGCCATTTCCACCTGGCGCCTCAGTTGGACCAGCGTTCGTGCTGGACGTGCAGACCACGTGAGACGACGCTTCATCCAGTCCCAAACATGCTCAATGGGGGACAGATCCGGAGATCTTGCTGGCCAGGGTAGTTGACTTACACCTTCTAGAGCACGTTGGGTGGCACGGGATACATGCGGACGTGCATTGTCCTGTTGGAACAGCAAGTTCCCTTGCCGGTCTAGGAATGGTAGAACGATGGGTTCGATGACGGTTTGGATGTACCGTGCACTATTCAGTGTCCCCTCGACGATCACCAGTGGTGTACGGCCAGTGTAGGAGATCGCTCCCCACACCATGATGCCGGGTGTTGGCCCTGTGTGCCTCGGTCGTATGCAGTCCTGATTGTGGCGCTCACCTGCACGGCGCCAAACACGCATACGACCATCATTGGCACCAAGGCAGAAGCGACTCTCATCGCTGAAGACGACACGTCTCCATTCGTCCCTCCATTCACGCCTGTCGCGACACCACTGGAGGCGGGCTGCACGATGTTGGGGCGTGAGCGGAAGACGGCCTAACGGTGTGCGGGACCGTAGCCCAGCTTCATGGAGACGGTTGCGAATGGTCCTCGCCGATACCCCAGGAGCAACAGTGTCCCTAATTTGCTGGGAAGTGGCGGTGCGGTCCCCTACGGCACTGCGTAGGATCCTAGGGTCTTGGCGTGAATCCGTGCGTCGCTGCGGTCCGGTCCCAGGTCGACGGGCACGTGCACCTTCCGCCGACCACTGGCGACAACATCGATGTTCTGTGGAGACCTCACGCCCCACGTGTTGAGCAATTCGGCGGTACGTCCACCCGGCCTCCCGCATGCCCACTATACGCCCTCGCTCAAAGTCCGTCAACTGCACATACGGTTCACGTCCACGCTGTCGCGGCATGCTACCAGTGTTAAAGACTGCGATGGAGCTCCGTATGCCACGGCAAACTGGCCTACACTGACGGCGGCGGTGCACAAATGCTGCGCAGCTAGCGCCATTCGACGGCCAACACCGCGGTTCCTGGTGTGTCCGCTGTGCCGTGTGTGTGATCATTGCTCGTACAGCCCTCTCGCAGTGTCCGGAGCAAGTATGGTGGGTCTGACACACCGGTGTCAATGTGTTCTTTTTTCCATTTCCAGGAGTGTATTTTATGTTCAGTATGCTGGGTTCTTTCTTTTTCTGCAAAACGTAAACACGTAATGTTTAAGTGTTAATACAAACAAATGTGCTTAAGTGATGAGTGGATGCTTCGTTGTATTTCCTTTCGAATTGTTATCTGATAATTGTAATGTGTCACGCCTAATTCAGTTCGTCTAGCAGAAGTAGATGAGTTAGATATCTGAGTTGAAACAATAGTAGAACGGAACGATACGTTCCGGATATGGGTTTCTATTCAAAATATTTTGTACTCATTCCCCTCAACAAGTTCTAGAAGTCTGTAACGGGAATTTCCCAAAACCCTGTCATTAGTAGATATAATATTATGTTATAGGTTTAACACAGTAAGAATAGTCTTAAGGTTAAAAACTGTGTGTACCTCTCAGGCAGCCTAACTCACGGCGCATAAAGTATCCTAAATTTTTTATCCGGTATTTGCGAATGAGAGCATTTCGCGACGTCCAACAAGCTGCACATATAATTTCAAACATTTATGGAAATTTTTGTCGTTGATACCCCCACAAAATGACGAAAGGGAAAAAAAAAATTATCGCGTATTACATTTTCGTTATTCATGCAGTAAAATTTCACCTTCAGGCATGACGGCTTAAGTTACTACTTTTTCATTGCTAACTCTATCCGCAACACATTTTGCAGACAATGTTAACATATACCACTGGCGACTGAATGTACCAGCGTAATTATATCAGTGTGAGACAAGTAGCTCAGGAGACATGACGTCATAAACACTGAGATGTGTAAAAAACAAGCTTTTTATTAAATGATACGCAAATTACTCAGAATATACCACTGCAGCGTTTCATAATAAGAGTACTTAACGATTTTCAACGAACTGCTAATAAAATTTGAAACTTTTCAACACTTTTCTCGTTCACATGCTTAAGTTAAAATATTTAACATATAAACTAATCTGTGAGATAACCAGACCTTTGAACCAGTTTTAAACATGGAAGTCCGATTCTACACTCCTGGAAATTGAAATAAGAACACCGTGAATTCATTGTCCCAGGAAGGGGGAACTTTATTGACACATTCCTGGGGTCAGATACACCACATGATCACACTGACAGAACCACAGGCACATAGACACAGGCAACAGAGCATGCACAATGTCGGCACTAGTACAGTGTATATCCACCTTTCGCAGCAATGCAGGCTGCTATTCTCCCATGGAGACGATCGTAGAGATGCTGGATGTAGTCCTGTGGAACGGCTTGCCATGCCATTTCCACCTGGCGCCTCAGTTGGACCAGCGTTCGTGCTGGACGTGCAGACCGCGTGAGACGACGCTTCATCCAGTCCCAAACATGCTCAATGGGGGACAGATCCGGAGATCTTGCTGGCCAGGATAGTTGACTTACACCTTCTAGAGCACGTTGGGTGGCACGGGATACATGCGGACGTGCATTGTCCTGTTGGAACAGCAAGTTCCCTTGCCGGTCTAGGAATGGTAGAACGATGGGTTCGATGACGGTTTGGATGTACCGTGCACTATTCAGTGTCCCCTCGACGATCACCAGTGGTGTACGGCCAGTGTAGGAGATCGCTCCCCACACCATGATGCCGGGTGTTGGCCCTGTGTGCCTCGGTCGTATGCAGTCCTGATTGTGGCGCTCACCTGCACGGCGCTAAACACGCATACTACCATCATTGGCACCAAGGCAGAAGCGACTCTCATCGCTGAAGACGACACGTCTCCATTCGTCCCTCCATTCACGCCTGTCGCGACACCACTGGAGGCGGGCTGCACGATGTTGGGGCGTGAGCGGAAGACGGCCTAACGGTGTGCGGGACCGTAGCCCAGCTTCATGGAGACGGTTGCGAATGGTCCTCGCCGATACCCCAGGAGCAACAGTGTCCCTAATTTGCTGGGAAGTGGCGGTGCGGTCCCCTACGGCACTGTGTAGGATCCTACGGTCTTGGCGTGCATCCGTGCGTCGCTGCGGTCCGGTCCCAGGTCGACGGGCACGTGCACCTTCCGCCGACCACTGGCGACAACATCGATGTACTGTGGAGACCTCACGCCCCACGTGTTGAGCAATTCGGCGGTACGTCCACCCGGCCTCCCGCATGCCCACTATACGCCCTCGCTCAAAGTCCGTCAACTGCACATACGGTTCACGTCCACGCTGTCGCGGCATGCTACCAGTGTTAAAGACTGCGATGGAGCTCCGTATGCCACGGCAAACTGGCTGACACTGACGGCGGCGGTGCACAAATGCTGCGCAGCTAGCGCCATTCGACGGCCAACACCGCGGTTCCTGGTGTGTCCGCTGTGCCGTGCGTGTGATCATTGCTTGTACAGCCCTCTCGCAGTGTCCGGAGCAAGTATGGCGGGTCTGACACACCGGTGTCAATGTGTTCTTTTTTCCATTTCCAGGAGTGTATAAAGAGTCGGGAGTGGAGAGTTTACTGGTTGCACAATAATAGCTTTATATCGTTCATGTTTAGAAATCCAGCGTGCTCTGGTGAACTGTACTGAGAATATGTGTTTAGTTTTATCTCCATTACACAAGTGATTGTTCTCAAGTGTTTCCTGCATTCAAAAAGAACTGTTAAAAAAAAAAAAACAGAAAAACAGCAAGTTGTGTAGGTGGAACACAATTATTTAAGCAGTTTATATCGCTGCGTAAGGTCAGTGGCTATCACTTCGGTTTTTTTTTTAATGCAGAAGGATTACTTTCGCTCATTCGAAAGTAAACTGATTTTATTTAATGGAGGTAAACCAGCCTGACGCAATCGCAGTACGCCATGCGCTATTTGCTAAGCCGGTGTCATGAATCTCTTTCGTATAAGCGTTATCAGGCCAGTTTGCAGTTTAAAATAATGAAATTCATTTACCTTCCATGCTGAAAAGTAATTTTGAAATGTTAACCAGTATTTTTGAGCGCGCGTGCATATGTGTATATGTGTGCGTGTGTGCGCGCGATCGCGTATGCCGTCATGAGAGAGAGAGAGAGAGAGAGAGAGAGAGAGAAAGAGACTGTGGAGATGAGAATTTTGGTCGGAAAAGATAACTTTTTCTTTTTTATGCAAGTGAACGACTATTATTAATTTTAGAGTTATATGTAAACAGTGTCGCGTAAAAAAATATACGTTTACAAATGCGCTGGAAAGGGACCAACTGACAATTCGTTAGGCTTGTATTGTTTCTTATCCGCTTGTCAGCACGAGGTTTCTCAGCAGAAGGACCTTTATTGTGCCGTTGAGTCTAGTCACTGCTCAGGCATTGTTTCAAAGCTGCTAGTCAATCTAAAAGCATGAAGGTGTTTACAGAAAACTGATAATTTTTAGATTAACAATTAATGACAGTATCACTTACCTCCATCGACATTGTGAAGTGATGCCATTAACATTCCAGTAAGGAAAACAGGAACGTGTTAAGAAATTTCCTGGCAGATTAAAACTGTGTGCTAGACCGAGACTCGAACTTGGGACCTTTGCCTTTCACAGGAGAGCTTCTGTGAAGTTTGGAAGGTAGGAGACGAGATACAGGCAGAAGTAAAGCTTTGAGGACGAAGTGTGAGTCGTGCTTGGGTAGCTCAGATGGTAGAGAGCACTTGCTCGCGAAAGCCAAAGGTCCTGAGTTCGAATCTCGGTCTGGCACACAGTTTTAATCTGCCAGGAAGTTTCATATCAGCGCACACTCCGCTGCAGAGTGAAAATCTCATTCTAGGAACGTGTTAATTCAGTACCTGCAGAAATAACCAAATAGTTACATAAAACTTAGATAAATTAAAGAACAAACGCAATCAGTCATAATCGGAATCGCACGATGCATTTGGAGCCCTGGTCCTGGCCTTTGTAATATACGAGTACGATAGTAATCTTACCAGGATCATAATCAAACTAAATATGAAGGAAAGCTGTTGTAGACTGTGAAGGCATCAGAAGATGTGCCCTCAGAGCTCAAAATGTGTAGTGCATTCACATAAAATCACGATTGAGAGGCCGCGGACTTTAGCCGCGTGGTCTTAGGCGCCTTACCACGGTTCGCGCGGCTCCTCCCTTCGGAGGTTGGAGTCATCCCTCGGGAATTGGTGTGTGTGTGTGTTGCCCTTAGCGTAAGTTAGTTTAAGTAGTGTATAAGCCTAGGGACCGATGACCTCAGCAGTTTAGTCTCATAGGAACTCACCACCACCTTCATCGACGATTGCGACTGAAGATGGATAAACTTGTGATACAGCCACAGAAGGAACACTGACAATAATGGCTAAAATTAAGGTAAAATAAATTGATTATTGCATTATATTACGGGAGGGAAGTAGCATGTCGTGTTAGAAAAGTGATGACTCAGCCTTCGATGTTCCTCGGAAGTGAAAATTCAGTAATTTCAGATGGTCCTCTCGCAAGTCAAAAGTCGCCTCTGTCATTGGCAACAGAATTGACACAAACCAGACTTTCGAGCTCATCTTTCAAACATCGCCACGTAATCACAGGAAACGATCGCAATAGTAAGTAATTGAAAGAAGCCTTAACGTCTATGTTGTACACATATA
The DNA here is from genome assembly GCF_023864275.1 of Schistocerca cancellata. Lineage (NCBI taxonomy): Eukaryota > Metazoa > Arthropoda > Insecta > Orthoptera > Acrididae > Schistocerca > Schistocerca cancellata. The sequence goes on along the minus strand of NC_064630.1, from coordinate 391,040,990 downwards.
GGGACTTGATAGTAAATTCGCCGAACGTCTGCTGGAGTACTCTGTGTTGCCGTTCCCCTTGCTTCTCTCTGCCTCTCTTTCTTGGACGTAAAGGCGACGGCGCTGCCACTCCCAGTAGTCTCATAATTAGCCTTCCCTAGTGACATACACGCAGGACAGTGCTCCTGTTGCCTAGGAGTAGCGTATTTAAGCGGTAATGCGGTTCTTTGTTACTCCCTAGGGAGCCAGCTTCGTTACAGTGTAATCTCAGAAATTCTCTCATCACTTTCCGCGCAGCGCCTTCGAACTTATATCTGAAGACGTAGAAGGGCTGCTGTTTATCGTTAGCAAGGCTCCAGTAAACAGTAAACATTCCGCGAGAGTTTAGTGTTGTTAGGGGTCTCCAAATCGCTTACACGTATTCTGCGTGAGACGCTCAGGCAACCTTACACAACAATTTATTTCCAAAATAATGTTATGAGTCAGCGGAAAGTTACTTTCGGCGTACTGAAATAACACACAAGACACGAAAAAAAATCATATTCACTCATTAGCCCTCGTCTTCATTTCTGGTTAAATCAGAGCCAGTTTTGATCTTAAGAAGAATGTCGCGATAGCCTACTGACATGATTTTCAAGAATAACTGTCGTCATTGTATCTACTTTTTCTTTCTTGTGATTTTCCAGCAAAATATTTACGTTAATACAATAACATCGGCGTTTCAGTTTGTAATATTTAATGAAGTATACCCCATAGAGATAAGCCTTAATCACAAATACAAGTTCGTCAGAGTTTTAAAAATTGAAGAAGATCCCTTCTTAGCGCGCTTCAGGGTGTTCAGCCGGAACATAAATATTAATCAGTCACGCCGAGGAACCTGAGAGAACAAAGGAAAGTCCTGACTAGGCCATTTACTGTTATTTCGCTGAGCTGTCCCAGCTATTTACATTGAACCGTGATTTTGCCATGTACATGTTTGTAGATGGCAGCTTAAAGAGAATAACTGCTGCTATATCCCTTAGTTTTTCAGGAGCTCTAATATTCTATATTTTTGCTTCATACTGCTGCCGGAACCAACAACAAAATTAGTCTCATGCACTAACTGTGGAAATTAAAAAAAATATTTCAGTAAGAAAAAGTTACACACATAAACACAGCCTAAACTTCCCAAATATTTTTGGAGACTAAGTGTTTCTAATGGCACAGATCCACACATTAAAAAGTATGTTTTGACGAATAACGGTCTGTGGGTTAAGGCACATGGCGCCAACGAGAAAACAGTAAAACAGAGAAGAGAAAGAATATGACAATACAATGTCCACCTCGTTTTGGAAATTGTATACTCCAGATAATGAACGGAACCACAGGTACGAATAGCCAGAGAGCACACGAATGCAATGATATTCGATAGCGACGTGTTATAGAAAACTTCTAGAACTATTTTGAGAATTCCTTTTAACCACAGAATGGTTTGTTACGAATAGGCCTAATAAAACTAAAACTAAACTCCGTCCGAACAGGCCTTGGAAGCTCAACGGTACCGAACGGTCGCCGTGTCATCTTCAGCTCATAGGCGTCACTGGATGTGGTGGGAAATGTGGTCAGCACACCGCTCGCCCGGCTGTATGTCACTTTCAGAGACCGGAGCCGCTGCTTCTCAATCAAGTAATTCCTCAGTTTGCCTCACAAGCGCTGAGTGCACCCCGCGTGTCAACAGCGCTCGGTAGATCGGATTGTCACCCAACCAAGTGCTAGCCCAGCGACACAGCGCTTAACTTCGGTGATCTGACGGGAACCGGTGTTACCACTGCAGCAATGCCGTTGGCTCGAACAGGTCTAATAGCTATGCCAGATTCCACCAGAAGCGGAAAAAAAAGATCACATCTTGTCTGAGGGTAAGTACCTGTCAGTGGAAATCACTGAACTCATAAATAGCTTCTGAACTTGAATTTTGAACTACCAAGCTGCCCGAAAACATTGTTGATTGGCAGAGACGTACAAACGTCACAAGCACTTTCGAGCAATAGTGGAATTAATGTGTAATGGGAAACGTTGTATGTTACATGTGTTACAAAATAATCACATTACGCGACGTAATAAATCATTTCAGGACAAGCCCCTCCATCATGCAGAGACTAGAATGAGGGATTACTTTTGCCTCCATTACTCAGAAGGCTGTACGTAATGATTTACTGTGGACAAAAAAGTACTGATAAAGAGATTCCCGATAAGAAAATACAAATAATGAGCGTGGTGAAAAGCTACTTTTGAGGAGTCTGTACCAGTACAGGCAGTGGAACTAGACAACGCATGAAATTTTTATATCGTGTAACGCTGCAACATCCACAAAATCAAATCACAGCCACAATTTCGCAGACATGTCGATGGAAGTACAAAACTAAAAGGAGGTAGTTGCTACGTGGCTTCCCCATCCATTAACACAAACAGTTTGTCATAATGACATTGGCAGATTGTTCCCATATCGTCGTCGGGTTAGGGCACTTAACAACAGCCATTACCGATCGAATTTGATTGCTTTTTTACAATAGAAACTCACAGAAACACAGCTGGAAACTTAACCACTGTTAAAGCAGAATGTAAATAAAATTTTTCAATTTCTAAGTTGAAATTAAATTTGTTTCATACTGGTTTCAACTGCATGCATTGGCCTTCAGCGGAGCTACGGCGTTCCGCTAGACGTTCATTAGCTTACGATTCCTAAAGTAGAAAATAATCTAAAATCTCACTTTAAGGCACTTAAGGAGAAGAATGTGCTGATACGAACAATGTCAATGAGTTTCGCTGAATATAAGTGGAAACCACTCGAAGTTCCAAGGAAAAAATACAGTTTCACAATTCTAGTTGGAAGCTGTTTTCTGTGTTCGGTTTTAAAACGCTGCCACGAAGTTCCCCATGTCGATAATTATCAAACTTGGTTGCTTGTTTGATCGATTGCAGAACTTAAGTTCAGAGAAACAAGCTCCGAACTCCATAATAGTGCAAAGAAGTAGAAGACAGTTATAAGTTACATGATGAGAGATAAATACCGATGTTAGCCGTGTGAGGGCATTGAAATGATGACAAGTGCAAATTTGTGCCGGACCGGGACTCAACCTGGATTTCCCACTTCAGGCAGCGGTCACTTTAGCAGCTTTGGCTCAAATTCTCAAATAGTCGCACATTACTTTCGTGTGAAGTCATTGACATGAGTACGAAGAGGAATCCACCAAATTTCGGTTACACGATAAAACACTCAAACCTAAATAAAGGTTGTGAATCCAATTAAATACTTAGGGATTACAGTAATGAATACCTTAATATTGGAAGGATCACATAGACAATGTTATGGGGAGAGGAAGCAAAGACTGCGATTTATCCGCAGGACACTTAGAAGATGTAACAGTTCCACTGAAGTGACTGCTTACACTACGATTGTGCGACGTCTTCTGGAGTACTGCTGCGCGATGTTGGATCCGCATCAGATGGAATTGACGGAGGACATGAAAAAAGTTCTAAGAAAGACAGCTTGTTTTGCACGATCGCGATGTAAGGGAGAGAATGCCACCGATATGATAAGCAAATTCGGGTGGTAATCGTTAAAACAAAGGCGTGTTTCGCATGGTGGGATCTTCTCATGAAATTTCAAACACTTTCAACTGAGAATGTGACAATATTTTATTGGTGCCCGGTTACATAGGGTAAATGATCATCAACATAAAATAAATCAGGGCTAGCACAGAAAGATTTAACTGTTAATTTTTCCGCCTATTGTTCGAGAGTGGAAAGGTAGAGAAATAGCTTTGATTCGCTGAACCCACTCCCAGGAACTTCATTATGAATTCCAGAGTAATCATGTAGTTGTAGATGCAGAAGTTTATAGTGTTTTGGCTTATCAGTGTTGCTTGCGAACAGCAGATGTTTGCGTAATTGGCGAAGGCTGGAGTTAAAGAAAACATTTACGTAGCTTCACTGCACGCCAGTTTCAGTGTCTTCTCATTACTCCATCTGCAGACGCTGCTGCGATCGCCCTGTCACGGTGAAGAGGCATATCAGCAATCTCCCGGGATAGCAGAGCAGAAGTTAGCAACTTTAGGAAAGGGCTACTTCTTGAGTACAACGAGACTTGAGCTCCGTTCGATGTCGATATCGGTTACGAAGTTTAGAGTGATCGTCCCTTTGGTAATACCTTCAGAAGAGGCAAGCAGTTTGCAGAGATACTCTTCTAGTCTTTTCACATATTTTCCCTCCAATGTTCTTGTTCCCTTCGTTCCAGAGGAACGCGAAAACGTGACTGGAGATTCTGTGTGGGATCTGGGGCAGCTATCAGTAAAACCTTAGCGTGAAAAGTCGGACAACTCTAGAAGGCATCCTGTTGCAGAACTGTTCGATAAGAAGGGCCGCAAAGCGACTAAAAATTAAAATCTCGAGACAAGACGGGTTATGAAGCGAGAGGAATTACACTGTGTTGACAAAAGTAATGAGAGACGTCCTAATATCGTGTCGGCGCTCGTTTTGCCCTGCGTAGTGCAGCAATTCGACGTGGCATAGGGTCAACAAGTCATTGGAAGTCCCTGGCAGAAATTATGAGCCGTGCAGTCTGTACAGTCGCCCATAACTGCTAATGTGTTGCCGGTAAAGGACGTTATGCACGAACTGAGCTCTCAATTACGTCCCATACATGTTCGATGGGATTCATGTGGAGCGATCTGGACGGCGAAATCATTCTCTTGTATTGTGCAGAACGTTCGTCAAACCAATCGCAAACAATTATGGCCAGTGACATTGCGCGTCTTTGTTTGGGAACATGAAGTGCATGAATGGCTGTAAATGGTCTCCAAATAGCCGGACACGACCAATGAAGTCAATTATCGGTTGAGTTGGACAAGAGGACCACGTCCACTGCACATGAAAACAGCCTATACCATTATGGAGCCACTACCAGCTAGCACAGTGGCTTCTTGGGGCCTGTGGCACACTTGAACCCTACCATCAGCTCTTACCAATTGAAATCGGGGCTCATCTGACCAAGACGACGGTATTCCAGTTGTCTAGGGTCCAACCGATATAGTCACGAGCCAAGGAGAGGAGCTGCAGGTGATGTCGTGCTGTTAGCTAAGGTACTGGTGTCGGTCGCCTGCTGCCATAGCCTATTAACGTCAAATTTCGTCGCACTGTCCTAAGGGACATGTTCGTCGTACGTCCTACAGTGGTTTCTGCGTTCATTTCACGCAGTGCTGTTTTTCTGTTAGTACTGAAAACTCTACGCAAACGCCGCTGCTCTCGGTCGTTAAGTGAAGGCTGTCGGCCATTGCGTCGTCCGTGGTGAGAGGCATTGCCTAAAATTTGGTATTGTCGGCACACTCTTGACAGTGTGGAAAAAAAAGTTCAAATGTGTGTGAAGTCTTATGGGACTTAACTGCTAAGGTCATCAGTCCCTACGCTTACACACTACTTAACCTAAATTATCCTAAGGACAAACACACACACCCATGCCCGAGGGAGGACTCTGAACACCGCCGAGACCAGCCGGACAGTGTGGATCTCGGAATATTGCCGAAATGGAATGTCCCATGCGTCTAGCTCAAATTACCATTCAGAGTTCAGAGTCTCTTAATTCCAGTCGAGCGGCCATAATCACGTCGGAAACTTTTTCATTTGATTCATCTGAGTACACCGCCCTTTTATATATTTATGCGATACTACCGCCATCTGTATATGTGCATATCACTATGCCATGATTTTTGCCACCACATTGTAAGTGTTGGTAGAAGATTTGATTGGTAAAATCGATAAAATGAGCCACGAAACGGAAACCTAAACAACATGCTGGTCTCAAATGGAATACTGACCGTAAATGTGTTCGGAAAGTGCACTGCAGACCGGAACGTACTACCAAAAGTATTATGAGCACCGACCTCTCAAGCCGGCCTGGATGGCCAAGCGGTTCTAGGAGCTACAGTCTGGAGCCGCGCGACCGCTACGGTCGCAGGTTCGAATCCTGCCTCGGGCATGGATGTGTGTGATGTCCTTAGGTTAGTTAGGTTTAAGTAGTTCTAAGTTCTAGGGGACTGATGACCTGAGAAGTTAAGTCCTATAGTGCTCAGAGCCATTTGAACCATTTTGAACCAACGTCTCCGCCGAGGCTAGCTATACAGCCGTACCTTGAACGACTTTCTCCAAAGCTATTCCATTTTCATGTTTTTATATGGTAAGGAATGTTTCATAAAGTTATATGGTAAGGAATGTTTTATAAAGTTGACTTAGGGCATGGCTTGTTTTAGGCAAACATTTAAATAATATTTTATGTTCTGAAGAAGACGTTATTACTAACATTGAAACCTAGGTAAACGATAAAGTTAACCTGCAGCTGTAGGCTGTATATTCTTATATAAAGATGAGAGCACTGTTTCACATACTTGCATGAAATGATTTGCATAAGCGATACAAATGGAGCGATTCTGCGGTCTCATCTATAAATATACAATGAGTGAAAATTCTTCGCGGTCAAACTGAAGGAGTTTCTGGATCAGAAGACAAAGAAACGATCTAAATACAGGGTACGCGACCTTTCTATTGTTCAGTATCGTGTTCATTACTGCAAGCGTTTCCGATAGCTCACAAGAACTGTAGGCGCTCAACGATGGAAGAACAAGTTGCAGGTTTTTTCTCTTGGTTAACACCTTTCACGGCTTTAAAATTTCCGATGTTCTAAAGTATATAATATATACAATTGTAAACAATAACGGTCCAGTAACAATCCCTTTGGATACTTCTGAACGTACTTTTACATCTGTCGATTGCATCCCGTTTAGAACAACCTGTTGAACCCTATCTGCTGAGAAGTCCTTGGACTTTCCGTTGATCTCTGTTTTAAAAGTCCATTTAGATTTTTAGAGAGCGTTAAACATGTTCTATAATTTCTACAAAAGACTAGGGTCAGTGCTACAGGTCTAAGATTATGCGCATCTGTCCGAAGACCCTTCTTGGAAACAGATATGCTCTGTGCCCTTTTTTTCCAATTGCTCTAGTTACCTGCGATAAACGTTTGCTGGAAGAGGAGAAAGGTCTTTCGTATGACCTGGGTGGTATCTCATGAGGAAGCATAAATAAAGCGAATGGCTGCAAAAATTTCTTTGCTTCAAAGGGTTTCCTGAGTAGGCACTGACTTTACCTGTATGGAAGTTATTGTATTAGGATATGAAATTTAAAGGACAGATGTAGCTTTATTCCTTTCTGTGGTCATCAGTGTGCTGAGGCTGTCCAAGAAGGAAATGTAGTTTTGCGTATTAATTGTTTTTGGTGAACGTTGATACGGCACATTTCGTGAAAGATTTGGCATTACGTGATCCTAAGACACATGTGACTGGTTGTTTCTCTGTTGTAGTGAACCCATTCCTCCTCCCCCCCCCCCCCCCCGCCCACTACGCCCCTCCCCCCCACACGCGATTCTTTAAGGAATATGTATGAGTTATGAAACATTGTTTCATGCATCTCAATGTTTATGACGTCATATCTCCTGACATATGAATCGTACAAGGGTGTGACTCCGATTTTTTTTTATGTTAAAATTCTTAAAGCTTTTTAAATAAAACAAACGTTATTAAAATTCTACACTTTATTCTTCGTGTCTACATATTTACATCCCTCTGAGGGCTCCGAATTGTAGCATGTAACATGGCGGTGTGTAATGTAACTACCCTCTCCTCCACCATAACAATGCTAAACTACACACGAGCGCTGCGACATCTGCAACAGTCATTGGCTTGGTTCCATTGTCATCAATCATCCTCCATACAGTCCCGCCGTGGCTACATCCAATCTGTTACCTTCCACTACTTCACTCTGGTAGTGGTGGAGTGGTGGAAGTAGAGGTGAGGTTGTGATTCTACCAACGAAGTCCAACTTTCTACTGTGACAGTGTCAAAAACTGGTCTCTCTTTGGGAGAAATGTGATCGTTCCCAGGTTGATGATGTTGAGAAATGTGTAGACGTAAAACGTTAATAAAATGCGTTTTATTTGGAAAGCTATAAGAGTTTTTAAATAAAAACTCAGAAGCATTACGCTTGAGAACGTCCTCGTACAATGACATCCTTTTGCAGATATATCAGTGGCATATGTAGATAATACCTGCAAAATGTATTTAGAATAGATTCAATAGTAAAGAAGTAACAAATTAAGTTTACTGCGTGAATAGGAAAAATGTAGTAACTGCTGAACTTTACTCCTTTCATCATTTTTCGTGGGTGTCAGTGGAAAATTTTTGTAAAGGTTTGACATTATGCATAAGTTTGCAGGAGGCTGCTAAGAGCTCGATAAATATAGCGGGAGTATTTGCGTGAGTTATGCCGCCTAAGACAAACACAGTTGATAACTGTGCGTAATATATGTCTTACAGTGTTAAACCTTTCCACGTAAGATTATACCACTTTATTAGTAAATTATAACAGGAGTTTCAATTTTTAAATTCCCGCACATAATTAGGTCTGCGGAAACAGATAGATAGGCAACCAAAACTGCGATCGTGCCACGGGTTAGTCGTTTAGCAGTACAGTCAAAGAGAAAAGGTAAAAATGAAATAAGGCAATGTTGGATGTGCACATGACAATTTGGTGTGAGGTCCAACTTAATATCAACACGTTTCATAACAAAAATAAATTTTTAAGACCTGAAAATGAGAGCAAAGCTTATCGAAATCGATTATTTTAAATAAAGAAACATTTGTGCGATTTTGGAATTGTAAAGTTTCTATCAAGTAAAATACACTGAAGCGCCAAAGGAACTGGTATATGCACGCGTATTCAAATACAGAGTTATGTAAACAGCCAGAATGAGGCGCTGCAGTCGGCAGCGCCTATATAAGACAGCAAGTGTCCGGAGCATCTGTTAGATCGATTGTTGCTGCTACAATGGTTGGTTATCAAGATTTAAGTGAGTTTGAAGATGGTGTTGATAGTCGGCGACCGAGCGGTGGGACCCAGAATCTCCGAGGTGGCGATGAAGTGGGGATTTCCCCGCACGATCATTTCACGAGTGTACCGTGAATATCAGAAGTCCGTTAAAACATCAATATCCGGCATTGCTGCGACTGGAAAAATATCCTGCAAAAACGGGACCAACGACGACTGAAGAGCATCGTTCAACGTGACAGAAGTGTAACCCCTCCGCAGATTGCTGCAGATTTCGATGCTGGGCCATCAACACGTGTCAGAGTGTGAACCATTCAATGAAACATCATCGATACGGGCTTTCGGATCCAAAGGCCTACTCGTGAACCCTCAATGACTACACAAAAAAAGCTTTACGCCTCGCCTGGGCCCGTCAACACCGACATTGGACTGTTGATGACTGGAAACATGTTGCCTGGTCGGACGTGTCTTGTTTAAAATTGTATCGAGCGGATGGATGTACACGGGTACGGAGACAACCTCATGAGTCCATGGACCCGAGATATCAGCAGGGAAGCTCTGTAATGGTGTGGGGCGCGTGCAGTTGGAGTAATATGGTAGCCCTGATACATCTAGATAACACTCTGACAGGTGACACGTACGTAAGCATGCTGTCTGATCACCTGCATCCATTCATGTTTATTGTGCATTCCGACGGACTTGGGCAATTCCAGCAGGACAATGCGGGACACCACACGTCCAGAATTGCTACAGAGTGGCTCCTGGAACACTCTACAGAGTTTAAACACTTCCGCTGGACACCAAACTCCCCAGATATGAACATTATTGAGCATATCTGGGATGCCTTGCAACGTGCTGTTCAGAAGAGATCTCCACGCCCTTGTACTCTTACGAATTTATTGACAGCCTTGCAGGATTCATGGTGTCAGTTCCCTCCACCACTACTTCAGACATTAGTCGAGTCCACGCCACGTCGTGTTGCGGCACTTCTGCGTGCTTGCGGGGGCCCTACACGATATTAGTCAGGTGTACCAGCTTCTTTGGCTCTTCACTCTTCTCAGAATGAAAAAAATTGAATCAAGTGGTGGCTTTGTACACAGAATAATGCTAAAAAGGAAGTTTAGTTTTCAACAATCTGTCGAAAAAGAGGTCAATCTGTCGAAAAGGAGGTCATTAGATACAGTGTATAGCTTAGAATCGGGAAATGGTGGGCACGATCCCGGCCTTTGCCTTAAGAATTTTACGGAAATCGCCGAAAATCTGCATCTCGGCCGTCGGTTGGAGTATAAACTCTCGTGCTGGCGAATATATGCCTGCACTGAGTAATATCAGTGTCGTTTCAGGTTTCCTACCCATATTAGTAGCAGATATATTTAGGATTGTCGAGCTTGTTTGATGATTCGTTTTTGTTGGAGCCCAGGCTGTAGTGTCGTCCAAGACCAAATCTAGAAGGCGACTAGACCAGACGTTGAAATATCGTACAGAGAAATGTCACTTGCATGTATGTGTTCTGTTATAATAGTGGTTTTCCAACACTCATGTCACCGGTGACGTCATTGTTTTTTTCCGAAATTCCTTCACCAGGGAAGACCACTGGAATATTCGAGAATTTGAAACACGAACAGCTGCTAGCATGAGTTTCTTAGAAGTAGATACCTTAGGGGTTGCGAAGCAACTCAAATCGCTTGATACGGCCAAGTCTTCAGGTCCAAATTGTATACCGATTAGGTACCTTTCAGATTACGCTGATACAATAGCTCCCTGCCGGCCGTTGTGGCCGAGCGGTTCTTGGCGCTTCAGTCTGGAACCGCGATACCGCTACGGTCGCAGGTTCGAATCCTGCCTCGGGAATGGATGTGTGTGATGTCCTTAGGTTAGTTAGGTTTAGGTAGTTCTAAGTTCTAGGGGACTGATGACCTCAGATGTTAAGTCCCATAGTGCTCAGAGCCATTTGACCAATAGCTCCCTATTTAGCAATCATATACAACCGCTCGCTCACTGATAGATCTGTACCTACAGATTGGAAAATTGCGCAGGTCGCACCAGTGTTTAAGTGTAGTAGGAGTAATCCATCGAACTACAGACCTATATCATTGACGTCGGTTTGCAGTAGGGTTTTGGAGCATATACTGTATTCAAACATTATGAATCACCTCCTAGGGAACGATCTATTGATACGTAATCAGCATGGTTTCAGAAAACATCGTTCTTGTGCAACGCAGCTAGCTCTTTATTCGCACGAAGTAATGGGCGCTATCGACAGGGGATCTCAAGTTGATTCCGTATTTCTAGATTTCCGGAAAGCTTTTGACACCGTTCCTCACAAGCGACTTCTAATCAAGCTGCGGGCCTACGGGGTATCGTCTCAGTTGTGCGACTGGATTCGTGATTTCCTGTCAGGAAGGTCGCAGTTCGTAGTAATAGACGGCAAATCATCGAGTGAAACTGAAGTGATATCAGGTGTTCCCCAGGGAAGCGTCCTGGGGCCTCTGCTGTTCCTGATCTACACTCCTGGAAATGGAAAAAAGAACACATTGACACCGGTGTGTCAGACCCACCATACTTGCTCCGGACACTGCGAGAGGGCTGTACAAGCAATGATCACACGCACGGCACAGCGGACACACCAGGAACCGCGGTGTTGGCCGTCGAATGGCGCTAGCTGCGCAGCATTTGTGCACCGCCGCCGTCAGTGTCAGCCAGTTTGCCGTGGCATACGGAGCTCCATCGCAGTCTTTAACACTGGTAGCATGCCGCGACAGCGTGGACGTGAACCGTATGTGCAGTTGACGGACTTTGAGCGAGGGCGTATAGTGGGCATGCGGGAGGCCGGGTGGACGTACCGCCGAATTGCCCCACACGTGGGGCGTGAGGTCTCCACAGTACATCGATGTTGTCGCCAGTGGTCGGCGGAAGGTGCACGTGCCCGTCGACCTGGGACCGGACCGCAGCGACGCACGGATGCACGCCAAGACAATAGGATCCTACGCAGTGCCGTAGGGGACCGCACCGCCACTTCCCACCAAATTAGGGACACTGTTGCTCCTGGGGTATCGGCGAGGACCATTCGCAACCGTCTCCATGAAGCTGGGCTACGGTCCCGCACACCGTTAGGCCGTCTTCCGCTCACGCCCCAACATCGTGCAGCCCGCCTCCAGTGGTGTCGCGACAGGCGTGAATGGAGGGACGAATGGAGACGTGTCGTCTTCAGCGATGAGAGTCGCTTCTGCCTTGGTGCCAATGATGGTCGTATGCGTGTTTGGCGCCGTGCAGGTGAGCGCCACAATCAGGACTGCATACGACCGAGGCACACAGGGCCAACACCCGGCATCATGGTGTGGGGAGCGATCTCCTACACTGGCCGTACACCACTGGTGATCGTCGAGGGGACACTGAATAGTGCACGGTACATCCAAACCGTCATCGAACCCATCGTTCTACCATTCCTAGACCGGCAAGGGACAATGCACGTCCGCATGTATCCCGTGCCACCCAACGTGCTCTAGAAGGTGTAAGTCAACTACCCTGGCCAGCAAGATCTCCGGATCTGTCCCCCATCGAGCATGTTTGGGACTGGATGAAGCGTCGTCTCACGCGGTCTGCACGTCCAGCACGAACGCTGGTCCAACTGAGGCGCCAGGTGGAAATGGCATGGCAAGCCGTTCCACAGGACTACATCCAGCATCTCTACGATCGTCTCCATGGGAGAATAGCAGCCTGCATTGCTGCGAAAGGTGGATATACACTGTACTAGTGCCGACATTGTGCATGCTCTGTTGCCTGTGTCTATGTGCCTGTGGTTCTGTCAGTGTGATCATGTGATGTATCTGACCCCAGGAATGTGTCAATAAAGTTTCCCCTTCCTGGGACAATGAATTCACGGTGTTCTTATTTCAATTTCCAGGAGTGTATATAAATGACCTGGGTGACAATCTGAGAAGTTCTCTTAGGTTGTTCGCAGATGATGCTGTAATTTGCCGTATAGTAAGGTCATCCGAAGACCAGTATCAGTTGCAAAGCGATTTAGAAAAGATTGCTGTATGGTGTGGCAGGTGGCAGTTGACGCTAAATAACGAAAAGTGTGAGGTGATCCACATGAGTTCCAAAAGAAATCCGTTGGAATTCGATTACTCGATAAATAGTACAATTCTCAAGGCTGTCAACTCAACTAAGTAACTGGGTGTTAAAATTACGAACAACTTCAGTTGGAAAGACCACATAGATAATATTGTGGGGAAGGCGAGCCAAAGGTTGCGTTTCATTGGCAGGACACTTAGAACATACAACAAGTCCACTAAAGAAACTGCTTACACTACACTCGTTCGTCCTCTGTTAGAATGCTGCTGCGCGGTGTGGGATCCTTACCAGGTGGGATTGACGGAGGACATCGAAAGGGTGCAAGAAAGGGCAGCTCGTTTTGTATTATCACGTAATAGGGGAGAGAGTGTGGCAGATATGATACGCGAGTTGGGATGGAAGTCATTAAAGCAAAGACGTTTTTCGTCGCGGCGAGATCTATTTAGGAAATTTCAGTCACCAACTTTCTCTTCCGAATGCGAAAATATTTTGTTGAGCCGAACCAACATAGGTAGGAATGATCATCAAAATAAAATAAGAGAAATCAGAGCTCGAACAGAAAGGTTTAGGTGTTCGTTTTTCCCGCGCGCTGTCCGGGTGTGGAATGGTAGAGAGATAGTATGATTGTTGTTCGATGAACCCTCTGCCAAGCACTTAAATGTGAATTGCAGAGTAGTGATGTAGATGCAGATGTAGATTGTGTCCTTGACCCGGCTGATAGAGTTACCCACCGAACTAGCCTTCCGGCTGACCGTCACGTGAGGAGCAGGGCGCGCTCCGGTGTTCGCTATCGCTATCGACTGGTAGCCTCTCTGACGTCACTCGTGCTGTCCGGCCAGATGACGGACCGGATACGTCGAGACAGGCCGGCACGCCACACGAGCCTTCAGAAACGGATTTTTCTGGTAACTGCCTGCGACGTCCAACGGATACCGGACACTCCAAGGATACGGCGCAGGCAGGGGGAGAGAACAGTGATGATTTATTTTTCACTGGTAGCTGATTTAAATAAAACTGAATAGGGGAAATGGAAAACGTCCTTGTGCCTCGGTATCTGTTGCATTTCCCTTGACTTGTTCCAAGTTTCAAATCACAGCGAAAATGTTTCAACCATTTATCACTAAATAACGCAAGGACTTCGTTCCAAGCTCGGCTTCTCTCTGGAGTTCCACCTGCCTTGCGTCAAAGTCTCCTCTATTTAGCTTTGGATTGTATTAAGAGAGTTTTCAGTGAGTGGGCACAGGTTTTTGAGCTGCGACAGAGATTTGGCCGTTATAGGGAAACTAAGAAAGGTAAACGACGCCCTTGTTCCTCAAGGCTTAACACAGCATTGTTTAGGCAGCTACAGCTACGAATCCATTCCATATATTTACAGTGAATACAACAGACTTCTTTGAGTTTAGAGATTCTACTGAAACATTGCTGTCAATGCACAGTGTGACCCAAGTGCCTCAAACTAAATCGTCTCACGTGCCTGTTAAAAATATTTGCTCTGAAACAGAAAAATGGGAAAAGTATGCTATGCTGTACTTCATCTGAAAGACCAGCCATGTGTATCAGTTGCAAAACCGAAAGAACTGTACCGATGTCGAAATTTCTTCCTCGACAGCACAGGGAATTTTACGATATACTTTACGACATCTGGTCCCAAGTTGCGCAAGAAACGGATGTCAATACTGGGCGTTTTTTTCTTGAATTTAATTTTGTTATTCTCTTCTAAAAATTTAAAGGAAATGAGAAATGGATTTTGTTGACTACAGTTCTACTAGTTAAAACATTACTGCTGTGTTTATATAGATATATATATAGACACTGGATACAAAATCTTTGGAGCGAAAATGGTTCAAATGGCTCTGAGCACTATGCGAGTTAACGTCTGAGGTCATCAGTCGCCTAGAACTTAGAACTAATTAAACCTAACTAACCTAAGGACATCACACACATCCATGTCCGAGGCAGGATTCGAACCTGCGGCCGTAGCGGTCGCTCGGCTCCAGACTGTAGCGCCTGGCCACCCTGGTCGGCCTTTGAAGCGAAAATGCAGGTAAATGATATGGAATTAAATCCATACTTCCATACTATATATACGAAGTGCCTCAGTGTTACAATGGACGTGAAACAAAAACTGCTTATTGGCGCTTAGAACTAATCAATTTCCTGGTATGGCACTTAGAACGTTCTTAATTAATTATTTATTTTCAGATTTTCCTCATTTTTTTCAGTGATGAGATGGGCAGCACAAGTCTGTACTATCAGAATACCTCCTCAAGTTTTTGCACACAAATAAGTTATGTGGAAAAAGATATGCATTTTTTGTATTGTCTCACCAAATGTGGGGTGTGGCACTTAGAGCGTTCTCCATTTCCACGCTTCAGTCATCGACGCTGCAGGTGCAACAAGGAAATATGAACGGCGGTGAGCGTATTATAACGTAACTTCGTAGTTACTGCTGTGCAGACATACCGGTCGGTCAACAAAATCAGCCTTTAGCTATTCGGCTTTCCTGCGTGGACATCATTTTCGGCAGCCAATACTAATTTCATGCCGCTGGTTTTCCTGCGAATGTTTGCAAAAATACTGGGCGGGGGCATCTCATCCGGCATCGGACTATGTCGTGAGACTGAGAGGAGTACGCAGTTGTCCTCAGGTCATAACGTCTGTTTGTCCTCAGAGGTTCTCTTGACTTATTCGTGTGGCTGTCCAATATTTTGATGATGTGAAGCTTGTGCTACCTTTTATGTTTACGCTATTGGGTGTACTAAATGCATTCAAAGAAAAAAATGACACATTGCCAATCGAGATTTGTGATTGATTAAATTATTTTATTTCATTACGACATAATCACATCATCAATGCGAAAAACTTTTATCATTTTATCGTAAGAAAATAAAAGAAGAAGAAAAGTGCGTTCAAGTGTGCTGATATGTCGAGAAGATTCTTACAGGCACGAGCTTTTAAAACACGCTATGACGACAAAAATTTTCCAGTAGGCACTACATTAATTAATTCCCTTAAAAGTGAATGAAAACGTGATAATGACGGTAACTAAGGGAAAGAAGGCGGCAGTATCAGATTACAGCTTTTGCAGATAATTATTGGAGCTTGTGACATCGTTTAAATACCTAGCGACAACGTTACAGCGTGACTGCTACGGTCGCAGGTTCGAATCCTGCCTCGGGCATGGGTGTGTGTGATGTCCTTAGGTTAGTTAGGTTTAAGTAGTTCTAAGTTCTGGGGGATTGATGACCACAGATGTTGAGTCCCATAGTGCTCAGAGCCATTTTTTTGACAACGTTACAAAGCACTATGTAGCTGAATGAATACGTGAAGTCTGCAGTAGGGGAGGTAGAAGGAAAACGGGTTTGTAGGATGAATTAAGGAAAAGTGTAGTGGATGCATTAGAGAAATCACATATAAGGTTCGAGAAAGACTAGAGGAAAAAGTTCCATTGACAACGAACTCTTTAGAGACGGAGTGCTAACTTGGATTGCGGTATGCAGGAAGGAGATCGACAGTGCCACTGTAACAGTCGGGCATTCGCCTTAAGCGATTTACGGAAACCACGGAGAATGTAAATCTGGGTGATCTGACGGCGATTGGAACCGCACTCCTTTCGATTACTTCTCGTTATAATTGATAGTACTTCTCGAATTATTGTATTCTTTATCAAGTATCACACAGGGAAGATGGTCAAGGAATTTCAGAGAAGTTCCGTTACATTCATAAGGCGTCGGTATAGACCATACGGTACACTGACAAATATGGTCAGAGAACATTCACGAGAATTGTTGGTAGAAAGTTAATATACAGAAACGATAGCTTTTAAAATGATTACGTTGTGCTGTGTAAACTTTTACATTTGAGCATATTAGTAACGTCGTGAAGCAAGAGTTGATATTTCGCAATTCAAGCTCACGGTCTGTTTTTTCTTTTCTTTTTTTACGTAATATATTGATTTCCGGTGGCAATCTTCACATCTCAAAGGGTGTGGTTTGTATATTCTTCTCTGCCACTGCCATAGTTTAAACTTATTAAATGTTTCTTAGAATATTTGTGATTTAATTTCCGTCTCGATATAGTAGTAGAAGATAACATTACTTATGTAGTATCATTGCTGTCGAGGGATCTCGACTTGTACGTATCACTAGTGCTGTCCTTCATCTATATTATATAAGCACTATTCCGTTGACAACTTTTCTTTGAGTTTTTGTTTTCAGTGTGACATAAATTTGGTGTTTGTCATCTTTATCTTGCTCTCCATACGCCGTTCGTTTTATTAGTTCGTCAGTTTTCTTATTAGCTTGACTGGCGTTTCCAGTCTCTTGCAGCTCTTCAGGGAGTCCACTCATAAGGGTTTTTGCGGTTACTGTTTTTTTTATTGCAGGAATTAACGCTAATAAATTTTGATTTTACCACTATGGCTTTCGAAGCTTCGTCTGTGCGTCCGAGTGCTTCTTTCGTCATCTGCGATGACAGCCGCCAGTATTAATGTGGGAGAAACTGTAAAGCGAAACCAGAAGCGCGAACTGATACGGATGAACAAACAGCAGAAAATAAAACGCTTTTCTGTGGGTGCTACCGACAATGGATCTTCCGGCCGGAGCTGCTGAAGACAGCTGTTATAAGGGAAACTTTAATGAAAACGAGACAGACGGAAAAAAATAGCTAAACTGTTTATTGTTTCAAAAATAATCTCCATGACGGTTAGTACATTTATTTCAATGTGAGACAAAACGGTCAGTGTTTTCATGGAACAATTTTTACGGCTGCGTAAGGAACAATAATTTTACCCAGGAGTGCACATCCTCATCCGAAGCAAATTCACGGCCACGAATATCTTTCTTCAGGGCTCCATAGGTATGGGAATCACACGGGAAGAGATGGGGATTGTATGGAGGCATCATAATCGATGGCGTGCAACGCCTGGACTTTATTCATCCTGTATTTGAGAATGAGGACTTGCGCGACATCCAACAAACTTTACACACAATTTCAAACCTTTTCGAAACGTTTTCTCGCTCACACCGAATTTTTGTAATTATTTATATTTACGGCAGGTGAAGTTCAGAACTCAAATGTCAATATTCCAAAACAGTTCCATTCAACTATCAAATATTGTCGAGAGAATCAACTACTAAGTTTTCCGAGCGCCTTTAATACCCAAAACAAAGACTGCACGTATAACAGATTGTGTTGTTCAGTAATGGAATGATCGCCTGCTGCGTGGGCGGCCTGGTTTCGAGCCCTGGCTGTGATAAGTTTATAAACAAAATGGTTCAAATGGCTCTGAGCACTATGGGACTTAACATCTATGGTCATCAGTCCCCTAGAACTTAGAACTACTTAAACCTAACTAAGGACAGCACACAACACCCAGTCATCACGAGGTAGAGAAAATCCCTGACCCCGTCGGGAATCGAACCCGGGAACCCGGGCGTGGGAAGCGAGAATGCTACCGCACGACCACGAGCTGCAGACGTTTATAAACAAAGCTGCATGTTTGATGAGCATTTAAATTACGTGTAAGACAAATAAACAAGAAATAATGCTCAGAGTTTTTCAGAAATCGCTAAGTGCTCTTATTCTGAAAAAATAGATGAACATAAAGTGCGTCATTTACACTGAATTCTAAGCAAAAGTAATTTTATTACACATTCCACTGTTAGAGACATCGCGTTTCCTGAGCCAAGTGTCGCACGATGACATAATTTTGTCGGTACATCCAGTGACATATGTAGCTACCGTACGCAAAGTGTGTTGCGAATATCGTTGGCAGTATAGAAGTGATACATTAAAACGTCATGCGTGGCGTAGAAGTTTTACGATGCTCTAGTTTAAGGAGAAGCTAATTTTTCACCCATCTAAAAATTTACAATGCTATGTCTCCTGAACTATGAGTTGAACAATTACAAAGGGTGTATTAAATAGAATCATCCGATTTAAAAAATTCATAACTATTTGTTAAGTGAGGTATGTGCATGAACAACGTACTGTTGGAAAGAGCAAATAAGCCTGCCGGAGTGGCCGTGCGGTTCTAGGAGCTACAGTCTGGAGGCGACCGACCGCTACGGTCGCAGGTTCGAATTCTGCCTCGGGCATGGATGTGTGTGATGTCCTTAGGTTAGTTAGGTTTAATTAGTTCTAAGTTCTAGGCGACTGATGACCTCAGAAGTTAAGTCGCATAGTGCTGAGAGCCATTTGAACCATTTGAGCCAAAGAGCAAACTCTCGAGTTTTACAGGGTTCCCGCTAAGTAGCAGCAGTGTGCGCCCACTTCAATTCTAGTAAAAATGGTGTCGGGACAACAGAAAGCGTTTTGTGTTCTAAGTTTTGTGTAGTGCGGGTCAGTAATAGCTGTTCAGCGTGACTTTCGTACTAGGTATGGTGCGGATCCTCCTACAGCACAGAGCATTAGACGATGACATGAACAACTTCGAGGAACAGGTTGCTTGTGTAAAGGCAAATCGTCGGGTCTTCCCCGTGCTTGGGTAGCCCAGATGGTAGAGCACTTGCCCGCGAAAGGCAAAGGTCCCGAGTTCGAGTCTCCGTCCGGCACACAGTTTTGATCTGCCAGGAAACATTGATATTATTTGTGTACTGCAGCTGCAGCCTCTAATAATAATAATAATATCAACAACAATGACAATAATTGTAACAGTATTAACAAGAATGACAGTGGCAGATAAGAAAAGAATTTATAGGTCTACATAATAGATGCTTTCTGGGAAAATGAAATTTGAGGAGACTACATCGGCTAAGAATACTGGGAAACAAGGAAGATCAGGTTGGGAAGAGGGATGTACAAGGGTAACGATTGTGTACAGGGATAATGATAATGTTATTGTTGCTCGAGTAGGTATATCATTACCTGCCTGCTAAAGCTTGAGATGTTATTTAGTTCTCTAATATAATGACGGGGGTTGTTCCAGCTACTGGGCTGAGTGGTGGAGTGTAACAGAAAGGATTTTGCTGTGATGGGAACGGGTGTTGTTCAGACAAGAGCGTTAAGGTCGAGGTGAGATATGAGGGACAGTGTTCACTGATAAGGCAGTAGAGAAGACAGAGGGTACGTATCACAGATGTGACGAACAGAAGCATTCATAACCAGTTTCAGACGCCATGAACTGTCCTGAGAAATATCTTGCAGGATAACATCGCCGTAATCAATAATTGGAAGAATAAGTGTCTGTAAAAGTTTCTTTTTCATGTCATCCGAATTAAATAACATTTCTCTACATTTTCAGAAAGCTGACACTCACCACATAGAATATAAATTCTGTGTAAGTCACTCTGATTCCTCCCAAAGTCATTGAACGACGACAGATTTCCATACTCTGCAGCGTCGTCAACAAGCAGTCACAGATCGCTGCTCTACCTATCAGTTGGGTCCTGTATGTGTATACAGCAGAAGAACGGTCCTGTCACACGTCCCTGGGGCACTCCCGATGACACACCTGTCTCTTATGATCACTCACCGTCCAGGATAATGTACTAGGTTCTATTACTTAATAAGTATTCGAGGCAGTCACATATCAGGGAGCGTATTCTGTATCTGGTAATCCATCAAGAGGGACTGCAGCCGGACACGTAGTACTTGAATAGTAACAACACCGGTGGCTGTTCAGAAATGGTTCAAATGGCTCTGAGCACTGTGGGACTTAACTTCTGAGGTCATCAGTCCCCTAGAACTTAGAACTACTTAAACCTAACTAAGCTAAGGACATCACACACATCCATGCCCGAGGCAGGATTCGAGCCTGCGACCGTAGCGGTTGCGCGGTTCCAGACTGAAGCGCCTAGAACCGCTCGGCCGGCCCGGTGACTGTATTTGAATCTAACGTCGTTTATTCTTTCCAAACATGCTACCAGTTTCGACACCACATGGTGTCATCTTCAGGCTCCTGCATATGGAAACAACATAACATGAGAGGAGAATAGGAGGGCACAGAGAACATAAATCGTAGTTTATGATTCAAAAGAGATAAATCACATCATAAAATTACATAATAGAAATATGGAATTGTTATCCATACAAATCAAAATTAGCATCTAACTTAAATAGAATTTTTTTACACCAATGACGTAATGGACTTGAGGGGAACCCACACGTACAAAGAGTTACACCAGCAAAGCGGTCGCAGTCACATACTTGTATATCCGTAACAGCCACCATCAATATGTGCACAAAGGGTTAAAAGTAGCATACATGATACATGTCGACAAACTATTACCGAGGAACACCTAATGTGCCAAATCCACTATATAGCAATAGGCTATTATGAGTAACATAGTAAAAGACAACCATTAAAGCCAGTAGGCACATATGTGCAACTACACGTAACGGACCCTTAACTAAGAAATGCCCATATGGAAACCCAGAGAATGAAACCAAGAACTTGTACATATTAACATACAACAACAAGACAAATAACTCCAAGGATTCCATACCAATGGGAACCCAGGTAATCACTTACGCAAATGGCCAAAGGTCGAGCGCATCTGTACACGTCCCAGACGAAACGTATAATTCGTATTTTATACTCTGCACACGCAGGTATGGCTCGGCAATAGCTTGTCGACATTTATCATGTATGCTACTTTTAAACCTGTGGATACACATTGACGGTGGCTGTTAGGGATATATATGGCTGCGGTCCTTTGCTGGGATAATTCTTTGTAGGTGTACACATCTAAGTGTGCAGAGGTATAAGATGTGAATTATGCGTTTCGTCTGGGATGTATATGGATGCGATAACGTTTGTCACGTTTGCGTAAGCTATTACCTGGTTTCCCGTTATTGTGGAGTCTTTGGAGTTTTTGTGTTGTTCTTGTATGTCAATACGTACATGTTCTTGGTTTTATTTTGCTGGGTTTCCATATGGACTTTCTTGGTTTATAGTCAAGTGCGTGTAGCTGCGCATATGTGACTACTGGTTTTACTGATTAATTTTTACTAGGTTACTCATTACCAGGTTACATGTAAATAGTGAATTTGACACATGAGATGTTCCTCGGCAACAGACTGTCGCATGTATGCTACTCTTCACCCTCTGTGTACATATTGACGGTGGCTATTAGGCATAATATATGACTGCGATCGCTTTGTTGGTGTAACTCTTCGTACGTGTGGGTTCCCCTCAAGTTCATTCCGTCATTGATGTAAAAAAATTGCAGTTTAAGTTAGATGCTAACTTTGTTTTGTATGGATAACTATGCCGTATTTTTATTATGTAATTTTATGATGTGATTTATAAGAGATAAGATAGTCATAAACTATGATTTATGCTCTCATACTCCTCTGTCTTATTATGTTGTTTCCATATGCAGGGGCCTGAAGATGACGCCATATTTTCTCGAAACTGGTAGCATTATTTAAAAAGAATAAACGACGTTACATTCGAATACAGCCGCTGGTGTTATTATTCAAGTACTACATACTCTGTATGGTCAGACTTTCGTTAACAGTCCGCAATGCGGCTTTGTGTCAAAGGCCTTCAGGAAACCTGAGAATATGGAATCTCTTCGTAACTCTTCATCCATGCAGGACACAGGTGTGGGTTCGAGTCTGCTGGGAAGACACTTGCTGGCAGTTACGGCCGCCAACTAGCGTCAGGGGACAGGGATTTTCTTACCCGCCTCGGGCGGCCACGTGGCCCATTTTTTCGGACTGTCCCCGGGGGCGCGGCAACGACCATCGCGGTGTCCGCTGCTCTCACAGGTAGTCTGTTGTACTCGCCACAACATGGCTGCTGGTTTCAGACCAGCTCCTTGTCACTGTCGTGTGAGCTCCTTCCTCAACTTCTGTCCGTAATTTCCCCGACTGTTTTGACACTGTATTCGTCTTTCCCTATCCTGTGCAAAATTGTTGTCTTCGAAAGTATATTTTTTAAATGTATTTGTAATTTACGTTCTGCCTATGGTGAACGGGCTAGTTATCACTCTCCAGCCTTTGATTTAGAAACGTAGTTACATCTACTTGTTATGTATGAGGCGGAACTATTGGGCCTCATTGAAAAAGGGTGACCCGGCTGAGACACGCAATTTGACTCTTAGTCTGATCACGAGGTGTGGCCACTAATTGCACGCGTTGATCATGTAGGCTGACGTTAGGATCAACGGATTTTACTTGACGGGATGCATCTGGAACATCTTAGGTGATTAGAAAGTTAGTAGACAGGAATACAATTAAATATTTAGCTTTAATTCAGCATCAGCAGTGAACGTCGATCTTGACTTAGTACAACGATATTTACGAGTGAAGTTATAGACTGAACTGCGAATACTTCCTTACAATTCTGATTGCTTCACACATATAGATCAATTGTCACTGCATAAACTGTATGTGGCGCCTGGCTAGTTCGTAGCTACTGACTTAGCTGAAGGCTATGCTAACTAGCGTCTCTGCAGATGAGATGTCTGAAGCTATGACAAGTGAACCATTCCCATTAAAGTCGGCTGTAGAACTGGCCAGTGCGCTAGCTTGTCTCGTTAGACCAGCCGAGTGGCGGCGCTCTGTCTGCTAGCGTCGACAGTGGCGACTCGCGGGTCCGATGTGTACTGACGGACCGCGGCCGATTTGAAGCCTACAACCTAGCAAGTGTGGTGCCTTGCAGTGACTCCACACCTCTTCGATACCAATATTTTTCTGTCTTGTTCCATTTGCTTGGTGAGCAAGGAAAAAATAGTTGTGTGTATGCCTCCATATGCGCCCTACTCTCTCTTATTCTCAGGAAACTTACAAGAGGGATGTGATAGTGAGAGCCTAATTGTTACGGAGCTTTTCTCGGGTACGGGTTCCCTAAATTTACCTAAAGGGTTTTTCGAGGTCGAGAACGCCCATTTTGTCTTAAGATTGCAATTTATTATTTTATCCATGGTGGCTTGAGAACACAGCGGCCGTTTTCGTAAATATTACTGAAGAAATAACTTCACCCAACCACACTTTTTGAATGAATGATTTATTTCACCATAACTAGCTTCCAGCCTCGGCCCTTCGTCAGATGGCTAGCGATGATTTCTCGTACAGATGTCACATTATTGTCCTACAACATAACAATGTATTCACTATTTTCTTGTTTCTAAAACTTTTGCACCGTACAGAGAGGATAGTCAAAAATATGGAAACATCAGAAACGCAACGGCTAAATTGGAAATTTCTTGATGCAATAATGGATCAACAAAAATTAAATTGGAAATTTGTGGTGAGTTCCTATGAAACCAAACTGCTGAGGTCATCGGTCCATAGGCTTACACACTACTTAATCTAACTTAAACTTACGCTAAGGACAACACACACACCCATGCCTGACGGAGGACTTGGACCTCCGACGGGGGGAGCCACACGAACCATGGCAATGTTCCCTAGACCGCGCGGCTACACTGCACGGCCCACGGCCAAAGGCCTTGCTTCAGTGGCAATACCGGTTCCCGTCAGATCACTGTAATTAAGCGACGTCACGCTTGGCTACCGCTTGGACGGTTGACCATCCGGGTCTCCCTGGCGCTGTTGGCACGTGTTGTGCACTCAGCTCCTGTGCACGACAATGGTCGTACGTGAAAATCCCCACTTCATCCCTATCTCGGAGATTCTGTGTCCCACTGCTTGTGCGCCGACTACAACACCACGTTCAAACTCACTTAAATCTTGATAACCTGCCATTGCAGCAGCAGTAGCCGATGTAACAACTGCGCCAGACACTTGTTTCTTATATAGGCGTTGCCGACCACATGTTTACATATCTCTGTATTTAAATACGCATGGCTATACGAGTTTCTTTGTCGCATTAGTGTATGTACTTTCAACATCCTTTTGTATATTCCAAGATGGGTCGAAAAAGTTATTTTCTCCAACATACTTCTTGTCTAATCATGCTTATTTGTAATATCCGCTGTCTGGACACCAAGGGAGTAATATGATGCGGAGATTAGATATCTAGCGGCACATACCGTACCCTGGTTTGCAAACGACAAATGTAAATGTAGAAGTTTATTCGTCCACAATTTAGAGACGACTTAGGGAAAAGAGTTGTCGTTAGTACAGTGGCTGAATCATGCAGGATGACGTGCTTGAGTACAGAATATAATATGTTATGTAGCGGCATGCGGAGGCTGAAATAGCACGCCTTTTCATCGAATTAGCGTTTTCGGGAACGGAGAGCTGTGATTCGAACGTATGATTCAGTCTTCGATGTTCCCTGCACAAACACCAAAACCGGAGCCGCTGTGAAGGTTATCCCTGTGGTCTCTGAGATTACTAACGTAGACGCGGTGGATGGCCTTACCCATGGTCGACGCTACGTGCCAACGACTCGAGGGACACATTTGCTCCTGTCACTGAACACAATGGCTCACCGTTCTTTCCTCCCGGAAGTCTTTTCCATCGTCGCTGACGGTGCTATATTGTGACGAGACGATGAAAAGGAAGCATAGCGGAGTTCGTGACCGCAGATCAACTTCAAGGGAATGTTGTGCTTGTCGCTATGTATACTGTCTCTGCTACGCCTCACTGACGGTGTCGATGCTACGTCTACGACCGTACGTCGGTGTTGTTGTCCTCTCTTATGAGCGCCAAAAGCCCTGGAAACTAGGTTACGGTTTAGCGTCCCTTCGACGGCGAGATCATTAGAACGAAGCACAGGTTGGATTGGGGAATGATAGGGAAGGAAATAGTTTTTTTTTTTTTCAGAGGAATCATCCCGGCATTTGCCTTCGCATTACGATTTGAAATACAAACCGCAATCAGGGCAGACGCGGTATTTGATGTGAACATACTCGAAAAAGTTCAAACAAACACGAACGTCACTGACAGTTTCGGTAACTAGATTCTGTATACAATAAGGTGCACTCTTAGTGAAATTAAAGGAGACGAAATAATCAAAATTCTCTATATTCTGTGTAATATTTTACAATTTTTTAGAAATGTTGTCACCTTGCTTTCGGCTATTACAATTTTACTTTACGATTGCAATTTCGGCATTAAACCATTTTCAAGCATCTATAAAATGTAATAAAACGCAATGAGAACATTTTACATCGGGATTAACAGTAGGTACAACCAGTTGTGTAGTCCGTACCACCCACAAAACTCGCTACATGGCCAAGGCATAATTAACCTCCCATTAAAACATAACGAAATTTCCGAAGAGTTGTGTATACTAAAACCTATAGCAACAAATAGCGGCTACCATACTGATAGGGCAGACGAAATGTAGACAACCAGGTTACGTAACAGAAGCAGCCACATAAATAAAGAAATAACATCAACAAGAAAAGCAGAACGGAAGAAACAAAATATATTGTTTTACCTTATTATGGTGCCATATCAGACATGTCGAGAATTATTGTACAACTAATATACGGATCGGGTTCCGCAGCAAAAACAAAGTTGGAACAATAATCTGACACACAACCCACAAAACAAAATCATTTACACAATCAACGGTTTATGAAATCAAATGTGGTGAATGAAAATTTGTATGTGGGGCAAACAGGTAGACGTTTTTCCACCAGTTTGTGAGAGGACGGAAACGTAAACGCTAGCTGTAAATTTTCAAATAGTACACATCTGAGAAACTACAATCGTAACACCAACAGTATCGAGGAATGTTTCAAGGTACTACAAAGGATAGAGGAAAGCAGATTAATGGACTTTCTAGGTGAGTTCCAGATGAAATTCAAATTTATACCTCCTCTAAACAACTATCACAGTACATACTCAATGAACAAAGAGGCCTCAAAAATAATTTTTTTTCCATTGTTTCAGACATTTACTCTAATGTGTTCTAAGTACACACTTTTAGATTATATATATTGTTTCTGCAGTGATGGTCAATATTGGGGGAAATGACAGGAATGATCATTCGAAACAAAAAGGTCAAGTAAACATGGGCTCTAAAACGCATACCTTAAGAGCTAAAATTCTTGATGTTCGAGACTGTGGAACAAATCTCTTCTACTGCAAGCTTTGCTTTTCATATTTTTGGAAGTGATAGTATGGACCAAAACAAGAAAAAATGTCCAGTAGACAAGTACTCTAAAATGCTCACCTAAAATGTGATGAGCGCTTGTTGATTAGACAAGTTGTGTTTCAAAGTAGCGAAGATGAACAAGTGCTCATAGCTCTGAAGGTATGCATTTTAAAGCGCATGTTTGCTGGACATCTTTTCTTCGTTTTGGTCCATACTAGCACTTCCTAAAATATATAAAGCAAAGAACTTGCAATAGAAGAAGTTTGTTTGATAGCATCGAAAGTCAAGAACTGCTCATAGCTCTTAAGGTATGCGTTTTAATGCCCATGTTCACTTGACTTTTTTGTTTCGAAAGATCATTCCTGTCATATCCCTGTATATTGGCCATCGCTTCTGGAACAACTTGTATACAGCCCACTCAAAATAGCAGTACATAAAATGGATAACTGACAAGTGTCGTTCACTCGTTTTTCTTTGACGTGCGTATTACGTTGTTACCTCTGCCTAACGTAAACCTGCACGTCAAAATCTTGTAAGGCAGATAAATGTCAACAAACTACCAAATTTGTTCCACCTACAGTCAAGCTGACTGTGGATTGTTCTCATTACGTTGTATTACATTTTATAGAAGCTTGAAAATGGCAATAACCCGAAATTGCAATTGTAAAATAAAATTCTAACAGCTGAAAGTAAGATGACAACATTTAAAAAGTTTATAGAAGCTGTGGTCCCATACTACAAGGAAATAATTGCCTTAATAAACTGATGCGTCCCATTCAGAGCGTATGTCTTGGAAAGGCGGAACGTCAAGGCATGTCAACACACTACCTTCCGCACCGCACAAAACAGTGCTTTTTCTCTTGTTCCGTGCTCTAGCAAGGCCTGGTAAGTATATAAAGAACAGCGTCAGATGTTGAGTGATCACTGTGAAGGAATGCAAGCCGCCCGAAGTGGCCGAGCGGTTCTAGGCGCTTCAGTCTGGAACTGCGCGAACGCTATGGTCGCAGGTTCGAATCCTGCCTCGGGCATGGATGTGTGTGATGTCCTTAGGTTAGTTAGGTTTAAGTAGTTCTATGTTCTAGGGGACTGATGACCTCAGATGTTGAATTCCATAGTGCTCAGAGCCATTTGAACCATTTTGAAGGACATGCAAATGACGCGTGAGACAGCATTATCAGCATCTGAAAGAGTTTGAAAGGGGTGTCATTGTGGGTCTCCATTTGGCCGGCTGATCGAATCGTGCAATATCCAAGTTTCTAGGGCATTCGTACTCGACAGTGGTCCAAAATTAGGCAGCACAGGAACTTTGAAGGCGAGCTTACTCGACGTCAAGGTTCCGGTCGACCGCGTTTGACCACTACAGCTGCCGTAATGTGCAACCAGCGCTTCGTAAACGCTTCACAGCTACTCCTGCAATCCGAGAAGAAGTGGTGGACTCCTTACAGCATTCTGTGCCATCCCTCACTGTTGGTCGGAGACTAGCAGCAGCCGCACTAATAAATCGGCCACCCGTGAGTTGGGTGCCGTTGACACAAACGGCTGCGTTTGAAGTGCTGCCATGACCATGAAGCATGGAATATTGTCACACTACGTCCAGCGATGGCTCACGGTTCTGCACTACACCGGATGACCATCACTGGTGCGTATAGTGACAAATCCATTCATACAGTATTTGAGAGAGGCCCAGCGGTGTTACTTCTGACTTCTTGGCGTGGGAAAAACAATTGAATTATATTATATTTCAGCCTCCAGTTGCATAAGCAAAGAAACTTTACCTATATTTCGGCTATAATAATGTAGCCTTCTTCAGAAATGTCGCAATATAAAATTAACTTCAAACTTGCCAGATATTGGCCTTGTCAAACTTAAAATTTTAGTTCTACAGTACATAGTCATAAGACTGCGTGACTTCTACTAATGTTTTGAAGAGAGGCCACACCAACAGGGCAGACAGGTGGGCTGCGGGCAGCGACCTCAGCTGGTGGTCGCGCGCATGCGCGTGCGGAGTAATACAGACTTAAAACTAGTAAATATTAACTGGGATTATTATGGAAAATAGTTTATTACAGTAGTTCGGACTATTAATGGCACTAAAACCCCAGGTTACTGAAGTTACCGTTTCATAAAAGGCAAGAGACATACAAAAAGTGTACTGTACGTAAGTATTGGTAACATCATTTGTTATAACAGCTAGAAATGTTACTGGCAAATAAACCATAATAACTGAAGTTACAGTACTTTGAGAGGAAAATAACATCATACATCGTAAAGGAACCTTTTAATAAGAAAAGGCCATAAGTTAACAGTGCCTGAAATGTGTGGAA
The DNA here is from genome assembly GCF_023864275.1 of Schistocerca cancellata. NCBI lineage: Eukaryota > Metazoa > Arthropoda > Insecta > Orthoptera > Acrididae > Schistocerca > Schistocerca cancellata. The sequence continues at coordinate 391,011,737 of NC_064630.1, read as the reverse complement.
CGTAGCTAATAACGTTATCAATTAATGTTTATTTATACTGATGAACAGTACACTTTTTTGTGTTGGCAGAAGAGCCAACACCGTGTTACGAGTGGAGGCCGAAATGCACGCGTTTTAGCTCACACAGGCTGGCGTGACGAGGGAAGAACTATACAGACGTGAGGTCTGGAACATGACAAGGAATGAGAATTCAGAAAGCGGACATAATTAGTTTGATATTTAACTTTAATCCATTAATGATGAACGTCGCTCTTGACGGTACATGATTCACAATATTATCTGTTCACAATACATTCTTGAAGATAGTCCTTATAGTAACTGAATATGGCGCCTTCCTACGTCGTAGCAAATGACGTAGCTGAAGGCTATGCAAAACTGTCGTCTCTGCAAATGAGAGCGTATGTAGACAGTGAACTATCGCTAGCAAAGTCGGCTGTACAACTCGGGGCGAGTGCTAGGGAGTCTCTCTAGACTAGACCTCCGTGTGGCGGCGCTCGGTCTGCAATTCACTGATAGTGGCGACACGCGGGTCCGACGTATACTAGTGGACCGCGGCCGATTTAAAGGCTACCACCTAGCAAGTGTGGTGTCTGGCGGTGACACCACACTTTTTATGTGTCTTTTGCCTTCTATAGAAAGGTAACTTCAGTAACTTACGGTTTTAATGTCGTTAATAGTCCTAACTATTGTAATAAACTATTTTCCATAATAATCTTAGTTAAAATTTACTGGTTTTAAGTCTGTATTACCCCGCGACCACCAGCTGAGCTCGCTGCGTCGCTGCCCGCGTCGCCCAGTTACGACTCAGCGCCCGCAGCCCACCTGTCTGGCCTGTTGGTGTGGCCTATCTTCAGAACATTAGTAGAAGCGAAGCAGTCTTATGTCTATGTACTGTAGTACTAACATTTTAATTTTGACAAGGCCAATATCTGGCATGTTTTAACTTAATTTTATATTGTGACATTTCAGAAGAGTTTCTTTGCTTATGCAAGTAGAGGCTGAAATTTAATATAATTACGTTTAACAGTTGCTGATTCTGCTGCACCAGGTTAAAAATGTAAAAATATTCAAAAACAATTGAGTATGACATCAGGTCACGGCTGGTAGGACTGAGGAACTTCTGTCACTTACACCCTGCGTCCCGCGACAGTATTGTAGTGCCATTTTCAGTAGGACAATGCTTCTCCACTACTGATGTGTTTGTATGAACTGTTTGCGTGATGTTGACGTACACCTGTGGCTAGCAAAATCCCCAGCTCTGTCCCTGATTGGACACGTGTGGGAGCAAGTCGGTTGTCGTCTCCGTCACAGGGCCAGCGTCCAAGAAATGGAGAACCAGTTACAACAGTTGCAGGCTAGCTTCCCTCCAGACAGTCGGTGCCTATATCCGGACCAGAGCAGGTGCAACATCACACTGATATATATGGGGCCATACTGCCAAGTTCTTTGTAAAACTGAATCGATTGTGTAACTAGCGAAATAACATCACATATCATCTCAGCTAGTCACGTTTCATTTCGTTACCTCTGTGGTGTCACCGCCAGACACCACACTTGCTAAGTGGTAGCCTTTAAATCGGCCGCGGTCCACTGGTATACGTCGGACCCGCGTGTCGCCACTATCAGTGAATTGCAGACCGAGCGCCGCCACACGGCAGGTCTAGTCTAGAGAGACTCCCTAGCATTCGCCCCAGTTGTACAGCCGACTTTCCTAGCGATGGTTCACTGTCTACATACGCTCTCATTTTCAAAGACGACAGTTTAGCATAGCCTTCAGCTACGTCATTTGCTACGACGTAGGAAGGCGCCATATTCAATTACTGTAAGTACTATCTTCAAGAATGTATTGTGAACAGATAATATTGTGAATCATGTACCGTCAAGAGCGACGTTCATTATTAATGGTTTAAAGTTAAGTATCAAACTAATTACGTCCGGTTTCTGAATTCTCATTCCTTGTCATGTTCCAGACCTCACGTCAGTATAGTTCTTCCCTCCTCACGCTAGCCTGCTTGAGCTAAAACGCGTGCATTTCGGCCTCCACTCGTAACACGGTGTTGGCTCTTCTGCTAACACAAAAACCTCTTTTGGGAGTTTTTCTTTTTCTGTCAGTGTAAAAGAAGGCACTGGGTAAGGTCTGGAAGATGGGAAGAAACACGAAACGTACGGTACATCATACAGAAACAAAGATATATCGCTATATCCAAATAGTCGACGCGCAAAGGAACTACAGAACTTAGCTGCAACTGGGAATTGATTTATGCAAATGGAGCAAGATGAACATTTGTGCTCGATTAGGATTCGAACCTTGGTCTCCCGCATAGTACGCAGTTGCGCTGACCACTACGCCAGCGGGAAACTATGGTCACCAAAACTGCACGAACTACTGTAGCACGCCTCCCGTCAGACCCAAATTCTCGACATATACCGCACCCTGTTGATGCAGTGCCAATGCTGATTAGTCGCATTACTCACGACATCTCGCCTATTCCAGTAGACGTTCGAGCTTGACTTTCCTCTACACTGAGGGGATCGTTGAGCGTCATCCCCTTAATTACGCTGAAGCGCCAAAGAAACTGGTATAGGCATGCTTATTCAGATACAGAGGTATGTAAAAAGGCAGAATACGGTGCTGCGGTCGGCAACGCCTACATAAGACAACTAGTGTCTGTTGCAATTGTTAGGTCGATTACTGCTGCTACAATGGCAGGTTATTAAAATTTATGTGAGTTTGAACGTGGTGTTATAGTCGGCACACGAGCGATGGGGCACAGCATCTCCGAGGTAGCGATGAAGTCGTACGTCCATTTCACAAGTGTACCGTGAATATTTCGAATCCGGCAAAACATCAAATCTCCGACACCACTGCGGCCGGAAAAAGACTCCGCCAGAACGGAACAGAAGAGCAACCCTTCCGCAAATTGGACCAGATTTCAATGCAGGGCCATCAATAAATGTCAGCGTTCGAAGCATTCAACGAACGTCATCGATATGGGTTTTCGGAGCCGAAGGCTCAATCATGTACGCTTGATGAATGCAAGACACAAAACTTTACGCCTCGCCTGGGCCCGTCAGCACCTTCATTGGACTGTTGACCACTGGAAACATGTTGCCTGGTAGGACGAATCTCGTTTCAAATTATATCGAGCAGATGGACGTGTACGGCTATGGAGACAACCTCATGAATCCATGGCGAAGATGATGGGTACGAAACTCATTGAAACGTTGCGACAAGACGACTCCACCACTCGGCTGATAACCCGAGAAGAATTCATCAGTGGAATACGCCGAGAAAGACTGTAATCGCAAGCATCCTGTGTGATCACCTGCATCCATTCACGTCCATTGTGCATCCCGACGTACTTGGGCAATTCCAGCAGAACAATGTGACACCCCACACGTCCAGAATTGATACAGGATTGCTCCAGGAACACTCTTCTTCCGCTGGCCACGAAACTCTCCAGACGTGAACATTATTTGAGCATGTCTGTGATGTCTTGCAACGTTCTGTTCAGAAGAGATCTCCACTTTCTCGTATTCTTAGGATTTATGGACCGTCTTGCAGGTTTCATGGTGTCACTTCCCTCCAACACTACTTCTGACATTAGTCGAGTCCATGCCACGTCGTGTTGCGGCAATTCTGGGTGATCGCGGACGCCCTACACGATATTAGGCAGGTGTACCGGTTTCATTGGCTCTTCAATGTATAAATGTGGTGTCTGTTTTTTCGGATGTGTTAAAGAAAAGACACTGCTTTGATCCTGATCCCTTCACTGTAGATACACACCAAAATTGAACACTTACAGGGATCGGCGAGATGCCGCGAGTAATGAGGCTACGTCAGTAGTGTGTGGTATAAGTTGAGAATTTGGTTTTGACGGGAGGGGTGCCGGGGTAGTCCATGCAGTTGTGGTGAACACTGTGTCCGGACAGCGTAGTGATCAGGGCAACGGCCTGGTAAGCAAAAGACCCGGGTTCAAATCCTGGTCCGGCACAAATTTTCAACTTGCCCTATTGATATAAATCAATGCGCATTGGCAGCTAATGCAGGATGAAAATCGTGTCCTTCCTTTCAGACATGTCCAAAAGAAAAGACACCACCATACCGGGTGGTCCATTGTTCGTGACCGGGCCAAATATCTCACGAAATAGCGTCAAACGAAAAGACTAGAAAAGAACGAAACTTGTCTAGCTTGAAGGGAGAAACCAGATGGCGCTATGGTTGGCCCGCTAGATGGCGCTGCCATAGATCAAACGGATATCAGATACGTTTTTTTTTTAAATAGGAACCCCCATTTTTATTACATATACGTGTAGTACGTTAAGAAATATGAATGTTTTAGTTGGACCACCTTTTTCGCTTTGTGATAGATGGCGCTGTAATAGTCACAAACATGTGGCTCACAATTTTAGACTAACAGTTGGTAACAGGTAGGTTTTTTAAATTAAAATACAGAACGTAGGTACGTTTGAACATTTTATTTCGGTTGTTCCAATGTGATACAATGTTCCTTTGTGAACTTATCATTTCTGAGACCGCATGCCGTTACAGCGTGATTACCTTTAAATACCACATTAATGAAATAAATGCTCAAAATGATGTCCGTCAACCTCAATGCATTTGGCAATACGTGTAACGACATTCCTCTCAACAGCGAGTAGTTCGCCTTCCGTAATGTTCGCACATGCACTGACAATGCGCTGACGCATGTTGTCAGGCGTTGTCGGTGGACCACGATAGCAAACATCCTTCAACTTTCACCACAGAAAGAAATCCGGGGACGTCAGATCCGGTGAACGTGCGGGCCATGGTATGGTGCTTCGACGACCGATCCACCTGTCATGAAATATGCTATTCAATACCGCTTCAACCGCTCGCGAGCTATGTGCCGGACATCCATCATGTTGGAAGTACATCGCCATTCTGTCATGCAGTGAAGCATCTTGTAGTAACATCGGTAGAACATTACGTAGGAAATCAGCATACATTGCACCATTTAGATTGCCATCGGTAAAATGGGGGCCAATTATCCTTCCTCCCATAATGCCGCAAGGTCGCTGATGTTCCACTTGTCGCAGCCATCGTGGATTTTCCGTTGCCCAATAGTGCATATTATGCCAGTTTACGTTTCCGCTGTTGGTGAATGACGCTTCGTCGCTAAATAGAACGCGTGAAAAAAAATTTGTCATCGCCCCGTAATTTCTCTTGTGCCCAGTGGCGGAACTGTACATGAGGTTCAAAGTCGTCGCCATGCAATTTCTGGTGCATAGAAATATGGTACGGGTGCAATCGATGTCGATGTAGCATTCTCAACACCGACATTTTTGAGATTCCCGATTCTCGCGCAGTTTGTCTGCTACTGATGTGCGGATCAGCCGCGACAGCAGCTAAAACACCTACTTGGGCATCATTATGTGTTGCAGGTCGTGGTTGGCGTTTCACATGTGGCTGAACACTTCCTGTTTCCTTAAATAACATTCGGAAGGACGACGGTTCAATCCCGCGTCCGGCCATCCTGATTTAGGTTTTCCGTGATTTCCCTAAATCACTCCAGGCAAATGCCGGGATGGTTCCTCTGAAAGGGCACGGCCGACTTCGTTCCCCATCCTTCCCTAATCCGATGAGACGGATGACCACGCTGTCTGGTCTCCTTCCCCAAACCAACCAACCAATCTTAAATAACGTAACTATTCGGCGAATGGTCCGGACACTTCGATGATGTCGTCCAGGATACCAAGCAGCATAAATAGCACACGCCCGTTGGGCATTTTGATCACAATAGCCATACATCAACACGATATCGACCTTTTCCGCAATTGGTAAACGGTCTATTTTAACAAGGGTAATGTATCACGAAGTAAATAACGTCCTCAGTGGCGGATTGTTACGTAATGTCACGTACTTATACGTTTGTGACTATTACAGCGCCATCTGTCACAAAGCGAAAAAAGTGGTCCAACTAAAACGTTCATATTGCTTTACATACTACACGAATACCTAATAAAAACGGGGTTCCTATTTTAAAAAAATGCAGTTGATATCCGTTCGACCTACGGTAGCGCGCTCTAGCGGGCCAACCATAGCGCAATCTGGTTTCCCCCTTGAAGCTGGACGAGTTTCGTTCTTTGTAGTTTTTTCGTTTGATGCTTATTTCGTGAGATATTTGGCCCGGTCACTATCAATGGACCGCTCTGTATATGCGGTTTCGGATGTGTTCGAAAGAAAAGACATTGCTTTGATTCTGATCTCTTCACTGCAGATACACACCAAAATCGAACACTTACAGGGATCGACGAGGTGCCGCGAGTAATGAGGCTAGTGAGGGAGGGCACTACACCAGTAGTGTGTGGTATAAGTTGAGAATTGGTTTGAACGGGAGGTGTGCTGGGGTAGTCCATGCAACTGTGGTGAACACTGTGTCCGGACAGCGTAGTGGTCAGAACAACAGCCTGGTAAGCATGAAACCCGGGTTCAAATCGACGTTCGGCTCAGATTTTCAACTTACCCCATTGATGTAAATCAATGCTCATTGGCAGCTAATGTCTTCAATCCTTGATTCATAGTTGGTGCAGGATGAAAATGGTGTCTTGTCTTTGAGACATGTCCAAAAGAAAAGACACCACATATATATCCAAAGACTGATTAGGGGAAGGCCGGCCAGTGTGGTCCCGCAGTTAAAGGCGCTTCAGTCTGGAACCGCGCGACCGCTCCGGTCGCAGGTTCGAATCCTGCCTCGGGCATGGATGTGTGTGATGTCCTTAGGTTAGTTAGGTTTAAGTAGTTCTAAGTTCTAAGGGACTGATGACCTCAGATGCTAAGTCCCATAGTGCTCAGAGCCATTTGATTTGATTAGGGATGGCAGTAAAATTTGTTAAAGAAGGAACTGTCCCAGAAATAGCGGGCAGATAGAAACCCTACTTGTTGTGTCTAGACAAGACAGTCTAGACACAAGGCGAGGAAGCCGAAAGGGCACGCGTCAACTCACGCAGACTTGCTTATGTCTGAAACAGGATACGTAATGAATGCTATAAAGAAAAGTACGTAGCTCCATGAATACTGAACTTTAATCCATCATTTGTATACAGCATTCTTGATGATACAAGTGAGACTCTCTATAGAAATGGTTAATGGCGCCTTGCTAGGTCGTAGCCATGGACTTAGCTGAAGGCTATTCTAACTATCTCTCGGCAAATGAGAGAAAGGCTTCGTCAGTGCAGTCGCTAGCAAAGTCGTCGTACAACTGGGGCGAGTGCTAGTACGTCTCTCTAGATCTGCCGTGTGGTGGCGCTCGGTCTGCAATTACTGACAGTGGCGACACGCGGGTCCGACATGTACCAATGGACCGCGGCCGATTTAAAGCTACCACCTAGCAAGTGTGGTGTCTGGCGGTGACACCACACTACTCATGGGCTGCTGGTGTCGCGGGGGTCAGCAGTGAACGTGCTAAGACTGCCACGTGAGATGACGGGTAGTGTTGACAGATGGGAAGCCGGAATTGCAGGGGAAGACGTGGGAGCGATGCTCGGGTCAACCGGCGTGGGAGGAGAGTGTCGCCAAAAACCGCGGCGACAGCGGCAGTGGGCGCGCCACGCGGCGATCAATAGGCGCGCCCCGCACAGTGGCTGGCGGCTGGTGGCTGGTGGCTGGTGGCGGGCGCAATCTGGAGCAGCGGGCCGCGTCTGCGTCTCGCTCCGCTCTCCAGCCCTGGCTAGCAAAGCCGCTCAGCGGACGCTTCCTTCCGAATCCCCGTGATGTGGTGCGGGCTCGAGCTGCGTCCGCCGCCGGGCTTACTTCCCAGCTGTCGAGCAAACAGGCTCAGGCTGTCCGACGAGATGACAGCGGCAAGACGGCCGCTGGCAGCGGCAGGCACTGGTACGATGCGGAGCCTTCCAAAATGTGCTCAGCATTACGACAGTACGAGCCACCGTGACTAGTCTGCGGAAGTTTCTTTCGAATACAACCTGAAATGCCACATCTACATGCAGTAATCGCTCCTGAATATACGATGATAAATTCCGAAACGCGTCATAGGACCAATAAAGTCATTCCTTGCTGATGTTTGATTTTTGCCAGTACGACCCACTCAGCCTGGATGCAGAATTACTGATCGTTTTAATTTCAAATTTGACGTCGGATAACAAATGACAACAGAATTTTTTTTTTCGTGTGATAATTACAATTTAACAGTTTCGGAATTTTTCGTTTTCCTGTACTGTGAAAGCTTACTTCTGGCCAAATTTCAGCATTGTAAAACAACGAGGAGTACCTCATGAGTTTTGACTAGTGAGTTTGTCTGGTGAGCATACTGTAAGACCTTCAGTACACACACCATCACGTTATTTGACTTGTCGCTCTAACGACGTAGGCGAGTGTCAGCAATATGTCTCGTAGTCTTATTGTGGTGTGTTTATCTTCTACCGTTAGGTCAGACGATAGAAATGCCACTTGCGTGCTTAGAGTAACATATTGACGGTGACCAACTTTAAACAGAACTTGATTAATTTTCACACACATTTATTAAAATAATAACAAGCATAAAAATTAGTTAACTTGGTTCTGGAGGCTATTTAAAATTGACAATGTGAAGTTCTTTTGGTATTGGTTCGTTAATCTTACTGTCACATATATCTCTGATACTTGACAAAAGTGTCTATACATTTATCTTCATGGTTATGTACGGGAATATGGTAATCTTATTGGGTGCAGACTGAAACTTGACTATAGACTGGTACAGACAAATGTAGAACTCGTACAGACTGTTGCAGACAAATGCAGGCTGACTAATTGGAGGTCTGTACACTCGTTGTAATACCTCGCGCGTTCATGTATCACTGCGCGAGTGTGATCCGCGAGGAGAAAAGGTTCTACGTTAGCAGCAATCTCATTGGCTGCGTTACATATTAATACGCGTACCGGCGGAAGGAGAATTTGGTCCGTCTCTATGGCAGCGTCATCTCGTAGTGCGGAGGCGGACGAGCGCTGCACCTGCGCTGTTGTGCTTAGCGGGGTGCGGTCTAGTGGGAAAGTTGTGTATGTGCTGACTACGCGGAACTATGTACACAACAGTTTCCGACTATCAAAATATGTGACATAACCTGCCAAAGCTTTTGACTGCGTTGACTTAGAAGATAACGTTTATTGTACTGCCAGGGGACCATAGTGAGCTGTGGCTGGCTCATGTTATGCGTTGGATCACACCTTGGTTGCTATTCTTTGTTCAGTCTCCCGCAGTTATCGTGATTTTGTTGTTATCCTCTGTCTCCAAGAGTGGTAGCAGCGGTGTGTATCGATATTTGCAGCTTGTACTATCTTTGAACTGGCGCTGCGAGTTTCCAGCTATGCTGTGTGCGGGCAGTTGGTCGGTTGGCGTGGAGCAGCAAGGATATCTCCATGGCGCATAGTTTGGCCGGGCCTGCTGGCGGTCTCTATGTGGTATTGGAGTGTGTGCTGCTGTTCTCATTGCTACGAGCTCCGTGGCTCACCGATCCTGGACACGAAAGTTGAGTTTTGACTTTATCTACCAGCAAGTCACGACGGTTCACATTGTGTCGTTTGGATTTCGTTGTCGGCTGCTGGGACATTCCCGTAAGCAACAACGTGTGTTTTCAAGTTGGCAAATTTTAGCCACCCTCCGGTGGAGTTTAACTGTACTTGGTTATTTTGAATTGAAGTGCACCAGCGGAATCTTCTGCCTTGTGGCCGTTAACGTTCCGGTTACCTGCCCTGGCTGTTGACGTAAATTCAGGCAGTGTATTTTCCTCATCGTGTTGTTGCTGTCCGGCACGGTGTCTAGTTTGAGAGCTCAATGTATAATTGGTTGTGGGCGCCAATACCTTCTACATTGTTCCATTGAACTCCCTGTTGTACGCTGGTCAGGTGGAGCGGAAGTTATCTTGTTGGTGGGTCCGTTGACTGTCTGTCGGTTGGGTTGTCGTCAGATCGAGAATGGTTGGGCCGACTGCCTGTCTCAACTCAGCGAGCGTTAGTGTTTGAATTCCAGGCCGACCCTCGGAAGCTTCTGACCGCCGTTTGGCGTACTGCCTTTTCTTATTTGTTATTGTTGTTTGTATTTGTATGGCTTCTAGCCGATCTTGAAATTAAGGTTGTTTTGCCCTTAAGGCGTAAGATTGTTTGGGCTTTCAGCCTAATTAAAGAACTGTTTTAAGGTAAGGCCTTCGACCGTTTAAAAATTTATTTTGCTTTGAGTCTTGATGGGCTTCAGTTGATTTTTTAAAATTAATAAATAAAAGAAAATAGTCCCCTGAAAAATTATATTTATTTAGTCACGATCCGGCTTTTGGCTGATGTATACATTTGTCCGTCCCTACATGCAGTTCGTTTTTGCTCGGCGTGATGGCATCTACCAGCAGGACAATGCAAAATGTCACATAGCTCACAGTGTACGGCCGGCCGGAGTGGCCGAGCGGTTCTAGGCGCCACAGTCTGGAACCGCGCGACCACTACGGTCGCAGGTTCGAATCCTGCCTCGGGCATGGATGTGTGTGATGTCCTTAGGTTAGTTAGGTTTAAGTAGTTCTACCTTCTAGGGGACTGATGACCTCAGAAGTTAAGTCCCATAGTGCTCAGAGCCATTTGAACCACAGTGTACGCGCGTGGTTCGATGAGCACCAGAATGAGTTTACTGTACTCCCACGACCACAAAACCCCGCAGATTTAAACCAAGTTGATAATGTATGGGACCAACTTGATCGGTCTTTCCGGGCCATGGATCCTCAACAGAGACACCCACTACGCTGCCCACGGCACTGGAGTCAGCAACGCTCCACATTCCTGTCAGTACCTTCCAGAACTTCACTGACTCTCTTCCTTCTCGTCTCGCAGCGATCCGCGCAGCAAAAGGTGGTTATTCAGACTTTTAACAGGTGGTAACATTAATGCGACTTAACAATGTAAATGCAAACGAAAACTTTGAAGGAACTGTTGAGATTCACGTTCTTTCGGCGACGAAGTCATTAGGCACTCCGTCTTCAGGCCACAAGTAGCCCACTGGGACCATCCGACCTCCATGTCATCCTCAGCTGAGGATGCAGATAGGAGGGGCGTGTGGTCAGCACGCCGCTCTCCCGGACGTTACGACGGTTTTCTGTGACCAGAGCCGCTACTATTCGGTTGAGTAGCTCGTCAATTGGCAACACGAGGCTGAGTGCACGCCGAAAAACTGCAACAGCGCATGGCGGATCGGATGGTCACCCATCCAAGTGCCGGCCACACCCGCACGTGCTTAACTTCGGTGTTCTGACTGGAACCGGTGTATCCACGGCGACAAGGCCGTTGCCAAAGTCATTAGGCACGAAGCACAAATTTGGATTGAGGAATAACGTGGAAGTCAATCGATCGTGGCCTTTCCAGTGAAACTATCCCGGTATTTGCCCTAATCGATTCAGAAAAAAATATGGAAAAAATGGAAATTTTAAGCGCCACCCACTTAAATAAAGATCCACGTGAAAGGCGCCTGTTTCAAGTATCTTTCCTGACAGTATTATTTGTAATGATTAACTTGAGTTCTCGAAGTTCAGCAGATTGCTTTTCTGATATTGTTTGTCCGTATAACCATGTCTCAGAGAAGGATTGCTTAGGAGATCAATTTTATTGAAATTTTTTCCCTTTTTCTCATATCAAAAAAATGGTTCAAATGGCTCTGAGCACTATGGGACTTGACTTCTAAGGTCATCAGTCCCCTAGAACTTAGAACTACTTAAACCTAACTAACCTAAGGACATCACACACATCCATGCCCGAGGCAGGATTCGAACCTGCGACCGTAGCAGCCGCGCGGTTCCAGACTGTAGCGCCTAGAACCGCTCGGCCACCCCGGCCGGCTTTCTCATATCAGCATGCTATGTTACCCCTTGTCGATAACCTAATCAAAAATGGTTCAAGTGGCTCTGAGCACTATGGGACTCAACTGCTGTGGTCATAAGTCCCCTAGAACTTAGAACTACCTAAACCTAACTAACCTAAGGACAGCACACAACACCCAGCCATCACGAGGCAGAGAAAATCCCTGACCCCGCCGGGAATCGAACCCGGGAACCCGGGCGTGGGAAGCAAGAACGCTACCGCACGACCACGAGATGCGGGCCCGATAACCTAATCACGATTACCTGTGTTATGTATGAATGTGTTGTTAATTGGTAACGTATGTGCGATTGTGGGATAAGAGCGTGTTATTGGTTCTCATTGCAGAATCGTGGGAATGTCCGTTGAATTTTAGCTTTCAGAGCTGTGTTATGGCCTGAACGGACCAGACGCAACAGTTTGTCCTACTATTTTTAAACGTTCATCCTGTGATTGGTCCACAAGAGCAGCGGGTGAACTGTGCAGTCTTTCAACGAACTCTTATTAAAATTTTGGCGGGAAGCTCGAGTGAAGAATTTTTAGCATCCGCCCGTTAGGGCGAAGCGTTTTTCGCCGTGGGGCCACATTTCAATATGACTGTCCATACGCCACCCCATTCATGGATGTTTCCCTGACCACAGCATCTGGGAAGCCTGAGACCGTCTTTCGTGGTCAGTTAGTAGTGGTCTGACGATGTGGTAAAATGTGCTGCTTCTGCCCTGTCTTGGGATAAGACATTTTGATTGAATTCTGGTTGGATATTTCATTTTGGCTCTGAGCACTATGGGACTTAACATCTGAGGTCATCAGTCCCCTAGAACTTCGAACTACTTAAACCTAACTAACCTAGGGACACCACACACATCCATGCCCGAGGCAGGATTCGAACCTGCGACCGTAGCGGTCACGCGGTTCCAGACTGAAGCGCCTAGAACCGCACGGCCACACCGGCCGGCTGATATTTCTTTTTATAGTGTAGGTCATCTGTACAGTAAATAAATTGTTTATCAACGGAATTGCGTGGCTAAATTATGCGAGTGTAAATTTTATCGTTTTTCAACTTTTTGTCGAAGGGGGACATGTTTTCACTGTCATATGCGTCAAGCTTCCTACATTTACTCCATAGATTTTCTTGACCAGAATGAACCGGCACAAGCCAGGTTTGATGGCAAATAGTTGCATTTCGTAGGAATTAGTAGCATTTCTTTGACTGGTGAACTTATATTCCAATGGCTTCCATTCCCAGCTGCAGCCAGTTTTAGGATTAAAATACGTTTATGAGAGCAATCCTGTCCATTCTTCCGATGACATAATCCTTTTCTGACAGAATAATGGTCAGAGCAATTGATAAGAAATCAACCACTGTAAGGATACATAATATTAAGATGATTCTTGGTTTGTTAAATGACTGTTAAAACTCGAGGAGAGAATACCTCAGGTTGATAAACGTCCTTTTTCATTGGTATAGTTCGCTAGTCTTTTCGCCTAAATGTATTCCACCATTCCTTTCCACCTCTTGCCATTAGAGAGGATTGCTGTTCTGCTTGAGAAATGCCATTTTAAATTGTTAATGAAATTCATTCCCTGATAAGCCATGTTCAAGTCGTTTAATCAGAGACCGTTGTGCGTCGTAGCTAAATAATTGGGCCCAATCTCACAATATTATTTTATAGATTGCAGACGACGTAGCGCTCAGTGGGGCTTACCAATAGAGAGGCAATGCCTGCTGTTGATAAGAAGCACAGTAGTCCACTGCATATGGCGGAAGGTGTATTGTGTATTTTCAGTAGTACTTGAATTCAAAATTAAACAGATTCACACGATTGATAGCATCAAAGCGTAAAGCTAAATATAATTAAAAAAAAAAGAGGTCTTTTAGAAGGTCTTACCGCTGCTCCACCTCACTTAGGTACAGATGTAGTATGATGTACGTCAGTTACATTCCTGAAATAGTGCACAAGTCTGATTACTTTGTGTGGTGTTCGTACTGTAAGACCTTCGGTACACACGCCATCAGATTATTTGACTTGTCGCTCTAGCGAAGTAGGCGAGTGTCAACAATATGTCTCGTGGTCTTATCGTGGCGTGTTTATCTTCTGCCGTTAGGTCAGATGATAGAAATGCCACTTGCATCCTTAGAGTAGCAGATTGACGGTGACCAACTTTAAACAGAACTTGATTAATTTTCACACATATTTATTAAAATTATAAAAAGCATAGAAATTACTTAACTTGATTCTGGATACTGTTTACAATTGACAGTCTGAAGTTCCTTTGGTCTTGGTATGTTACTCTTATTCTCACATATCTCTGATACTTGACAAAGTGTCTATATATTTATCTTCATGGCTATGTACAGGAATATGATAATCTTTTTAGGTACAGACTGAAACTTGACTATAGACTGGTAGAGACTGGTGCAGACAAATGCAGACTGAGTAATCGGAGGTCTGTACATTCGTTATAATAGCTTGCGCGTTCATGTATCACTGCACGAGTGTGATCCGCGAGGAGAAAAGGTTCTACGTTAGCAGCAATCTCATTGGCTGCGTTACATATTAATACGCGGATTGGCGGAAGCAGAATTTGGTCCGTCTCTAAGACAGCGCCATCCCGTAGTGCGGAGACAGACGAGCGCTGCGCCTGTGCTGTTGTGCTTAGCGGGGCGCGCTCTATTGGGAAAGTTGTGTACGTGCTGACTACGCGGAACTATGTACACAACACTTTGGTAGGTTTCAGATGCAATATTTAAGTGAAACGTTGGTAATTAATAAATTTAATTAACCTAAATTATCTTCCCAAGCTGGATAGTAGACAAAAAACCATCACCACATAAAGTGGCGGCCAAATATGAGGATTAAACAGACAATCACTATAAAGTCTCTGTTCATCTCTTACCCCCTCCTTTCCCTAAGAATCTAGCATCGGTTTTAATGACAGCTACTGAACATTTAGGTGTGACTTCTTCAATCTGTGTCCGGCCATCCTGATTTACGTTTTCCGTGATTTCCCAAAATCGCTTAAGGCAAATACCGGGGTCGTTTCTTTCAAAGGACACGCCCGCTTTTTCTATCTATCCTTCCCTAATCCGAGCTTGTGCTCCGTCTCTAATGACCTTCGTTTCGACAGTACATTAAACACTAATATCCTCCTCTTACTCCTTTAAGTTGTGACATGGCCATTGGACTTTATTTTGTAATCACGTTTCTTAGTAATGGTTCTGAACGTGGGGCAACCAATGTCGTTTTACAAGAAACTTCAAGCCCACGTAATAGGAGTGCTGTACGTTCATATGAAATAATTGAGTTAAATCCTAGTGTAGGACATACATGCTGTGCTGAAGGGCGATCGCTATGGTCAGAAATAAAGAACACATTTCGCTACGCCGCGATCGCAGTGTGAACACTTTTATTTTGCCAAGATGACAAGTTTCAAGCATCTTAAGCTGCCATCGTCTGATCTAAGGAGAAAACATAAAGTTAATAAGGGAGAAGAGGTGGAGGGAGACTACAATTAATTTCACAGATTATATAAAATACAAAATTCCACGTACTTGTTATAAAATTTCCATGTTATACTACATGAAGTGAAATCATAAAAGGAACTCCCCACTTATACATATCTTGATAAAAATCCAGTTGATAAAATGTACACAGTTGATAATATCCTATTACATCCATGCATATCTCCGTCGCGATATGCTCCCAATCTTGCCACACAACACTACGCTGTCGGTCAAGTGTTAACATAGAGGCGGCAGACACGCTGAAAGATTACCTACCTCGCCGCTGGATGCCGAGTGTAGTAAATGCTAAATGATCACATGCTGTAGTTACAACCGATGAATCACGATGCACCAGAAATTCAGGAGGATCTGTCAAAGTGTCCGATATAATAATTAGGAATTCCACCTGGCCACACATATAAAATTACCACGTGCTTACTCTCCATAACAAATCTGTAGTAATTACATGCCGTGCGCTTATTGACAGTGAGAAAACAGTAATAATCAAAACATTTTTAAAAAAACCTATATCCTTTAGTAACAAAATGACGTGACGCAAAAGGAAAATTGCACTGGTGTGAGCGCGAATGCTAAACCGGCCAGACCCAGATGGATCCCGTGAGGTAACACCCATGAAAATGAGGGCGAGGGTGTATGCAGAAGCCACCAGGCACTGAACTTACTTCAAAAGTCATCCAATCTAGATGCAAGCATTACTGGGTGCGAGGTGTCTCCCACAGAGTCAATAGAAATGATATATATACTATAAATAGTAATGTCGACGGCTCCAATAAAATTAGAGGTATGAACGGGTCGTAGTAGTGGGTATGTGAATAGGTCATACAGTGTAATCCATACTGTGCTTCAAGAACTACTGTAACTGGGGACATTGAGGCCAACATCGACGACGAAAATCAAGTAGCTGGGCTGAGTCGGAGCTTCATAATTAGTATTATGGCTAATGGATGAGGCGGAATCTGTTATATCTGAGATCACTGATGGTGTATGATGATCAAGCTTCAAATTAATCCAATAGGCGATGACTGTCAGGTGAGACATCTGTCAAGTGTTGGATGCAAAGTATACGATCGTCATACAATGTAACGATTACATATGGGATAGGTTATCTATAACGTTTGGAGGTAATGTCATGGCACCAACAGGCCGTTCCACTATAAGCGCCTATATGTCTGTATACTCACAATTTATTTGTTATTTAAATGTAATTGCAAAGCATTAGAAGTTGTTGCCGGAATAATTGGAATTATCTGCGTTAAGCAAGAGTGAGGTGATATGTACAGCAGCAAAGACTGCAAAAATATTACAGAAAAGGTCTGCTGTCAATGTTGAAAATAATAATGAAAATCTAGTTGTAAGATCTATTAGTGCCGAACTAGTAGACAACCATGCTAGAGCAGTTAAAGCCGATAAAACTAATTCTATGTTCATCATCCATGAAGTGGATTATGTTGCTAAAACAGAAATTTTTTCGCAGAAAATAATAGAGTTCAGTTGGCAAAATACACGTCAGGCAATTTAACGCTGAAATTAGAAAGCATATCGAAGAATCTAATTGCCTTCTAGACAACAAAACGAAACATAATCTAAAAATGTTGGTCTTTTAACTTCCTAAACTGAGGCTAATAAATGATGGTAGACACGTACCAAACGCAAAATTAATTACGGACCTAAATAATAAGCTTTGAGAACTGTACATGTTTAAATCGTTATTTAGTATTAAAAATAGCGGAGAACGAGTGGAGTTCCTGAAAGATATTAAAAGCCCTGATGGTGCAACACTGGTTATTTTTGACATAAAAAATTTGTATACCGCCATTCCCATTAAGGAATGCAGTAAAGCCAATCTCATGAAGTGTGAGGAATTAAGCCACGCAGAACTATTAGAATTTATTGACCTGTTAGATTTGCCGTTTTCATTCGATGATTTTCAGTTCAGCAATAAAATTTATCTTTAACATAATGGCTTAGCTACGGCCAACTGTCTCGCCGTCACTATGGCCGATACCTTTATCAATAGCCTGGAAAATAAATTCTTTAATTACAACACTGATCCTAAAGATAAAACAGTATATTATACATGATACGTTGATGACATCATCACCCGTATTCAAGGCAATGTCAAGGACGTGGTCAGCTATCTTACAGAATTTAACCTGATGCATAACTGGGTTACTTTTACTACTGAAATGGAAGAAGACAAAAGTATTAAGTATTTGGATCTTACTATAAAAAAGGCACCTGGCCATCATAAGTTTAATGTATACAGTAAACCCGCCTCTATAGATCTGATTATTAATGCCATTTCGTATCACCCCAGCACATACAAAAAGCATCCTTTCACTCTATGATGCATAGGTTGCTGAGAATTCCACTCTTACGAGGCTGTGTCGTGCAAGAAATGACAACGTTAGAACGTATCACTTTAGAAAATGTTATGATGCAGTTATAGTAGATGACATTTGTAAACAAGTGAAAACGGAAAAAGGTAGGAATAAAGCTGCTAATAAGTCAAAGTAGAAAAAGTATATTTCTATGACCTACAATGGCCCACTCTCAGTCAAAACTGAGAAACAATTTCGTAATTCTGTTATAGCCCTTGCATTAAATACAACCAATACTTAACGCTCTAAACTAAGGAGTACGGTAGAACATCAGCAAGATAAATATAGAAATGCTGTAGTGTACGAACTGCACTGCGGCGACTGTGAGAACATTTATGTTGGCCAGCACCTTCGGAGAAGGAACAAGTGTACATAACAGAACCGCTTTTGGGGACCATTTTCACTCATCTAAGCATAGAGTAGCAGACTTAAACCATGGTATGAAAATTCTACATAAACCTCCCAAAGGTAAAAAGCTTAATATATTGGAAAACATACAAATTTACAAAATTAAAAAGAGATACTCAGATCACCCTCTTAATGACTAATTGCGGACAGCTGGTCATGTCTTTTTTTGCATTTTTAATAGTGTATTATGAGTTCAGGTAAGGTAGTGGAAGAGGTTGTAGGTTACCAAGTTGGTTGGTTTATAAATAAAGTACGTATCTACGGACTTTCAGGGGCTTATAGTAGAATAGCCCTTAGGTACCATGACATTACCTCCAAACCTTATAGGTAATCTATCCCATATGTAATCGTTACATTGTATGACAAATGTATACTTTACATCCAGCACTTGACGGGTGTCTCATATGGCAGTCATTTAGTACTTCATCGTCTGTTGGTTTAATTTGAAGCTTGGTGATCAAACCTCGGGGGTTGCAGATATAACACATACGATCTCATCCCTTAAACATAATACTGATTATGGACCTCGGACTCAGCCCAAGCTACCTGCTTTTCGCTGTCGATGTTTGTCTAAATGCCCCCGTCTACAGTAGTTCTTGACGCGTGGAATGGATTACAAACGTCCTCTACGCACTGTATGGAATATTCATATACGAACTACTACGACCCATTCATACAGTTAATTTTATTGGAGCCGTCTACATAACTTTTTATAGTATATATCATTTCGATTGACTCTGTAGGAGACAACACGCACTCAGTAAGGCTTGCATCTGGACTGGGTGACTTTTGAAGTAAATTCACCGCCGTATGGTTTCTGCTTACGCCCCCACCTCCTTTTTCGTGGGTGTTACTTTCCAGGACCCATTAATGTCTGACCGCTTTAGCCTTCTCGCCTGCACCAGTGAAGTTTGATTTTGTTAATTAAATATATAGGTTGCTTTTTTAATATTTTGATTATTACTGTTGTTTTGTAACTGTCAACAAGCACACAGCGTGTAATTACTACAGATTTTTTAAAAAATGGAGTATAAGCCCATGGAGTTCCTAATTGTTATATCGGGCACTTTGAAAAAGCCACCTTTGTTTCTGGTGTATCGCTATTCATTGCTTGTAACAACAGCGTGTGATCATTTAGCTTGTACTACACATCTCCATCCAGCGACGAGATAACTTTTTAGTGGGTCCGCTGCCACTGTGTTAGCACTCTGCTGGCAGCGTAATGATGTGCAGCAAGCTTGGGAGAGTCATGTTCGCCGCCAATATGCAAGGATGGCAAGAGTGTTTTCTCAGCTGTCGGCGTTTTATCAACTGTGAATATTTTACAAACTGTGTGGATTTTATCAACTATGTGCATTTTAGATACTGGATTTTTATCAAGATATATACACATGGACAGTGCTTCATATGCTTTGACTTAATGTAATATAAAATGGAAATTTTGTAACAATTTCCTTGAGGTATGTGGAATTCTGCATATTACATAATCCGTTAAATTAATTGTAGTCGCCATCCACTCGCCTCCGCTTACTATCTTCAAGTTTTCTCCTTAAATCAGCTGATGGCAGCCTCAAGACTATTGAAACGGTCATCTTGGAACAATAAAAATGTCTACACTGCGATCCCGGACCACAAGATGCGTTATTCATTCTCTTGCCTAAATCGTATAACATAATCAGGGTCTACGAATGTGGGGTCAATAACTTATAACAAGAATTATATGCACTGTGACAGCGTAACAAGAACATAACTACTGAAAAGCATTCACACACACACACACACACACACACACACACACACACACCGACGCACTGATGGACGCAATGTTATTATTTAGCAAGCAAACGTGTAATACTGAAAATTTTGAAAATAGCATACTATTGAAGTTACTGAGCAGCTAACGCAATACTGTGAAATAGCAATGCTGATTGCTCAGTGAATGACTTTACCAAACTATTTCATGAAGCGAAAATATGAGCCTTTAAAACGATTTTAGGGCCTACCTGTTATGCGACTGGATCCGTACCCAAAGCCTGGATAGTTGCACAGGTCAAACAAATATTCAAGAAAAAGAGTAGGAGTAATCCACTAAATTACAAACCCATACCATTAACGTCGATATGTAGCACGATTTTGGAATATATATTTTGTTACAACGGTATGAATTACCTAGAAGGGGAAGGTCTATTGACACACAGTCAATACGGGTTTAGAAAAAATCTTTCTTGTGAAACACAACTAGCTATTTACTCAGACGGAGTGTTGAGTGCTATCGGCAAGCGATTTCAAATTGATTCCGTATTTTTAGATTTCCAGAAGGCTTTTGACAGGATAGGTTACAAGTGGCTTGTAATCAGATTGCGTGCTTATGGAACATCGTTCAGTCATACGAATGGATTCGTGATTTCCTGCCAGAGAGGTCACATATCCCAGTAACTGACGGAAAGTCATTGAGTAAAACAGAATTGATTTCTGGCGTTTCCCAAGCGAGTGTTATAGGCTGCCTATTGTTCCTTACATATATAAACGATTTAGGAGACAATCTGAGCAGCCGTCGTAGGTAGTTTGCAGATGATGCTGTCGTTTATCGTCTAGGAAAGTCATCAGAAGATCAAAACAAATTACAAAACGATTTGGGAAAGATGTATGTATGGTGCGAACATTATCAGTTGACCCTAAATAATGAAAAGCGTGAGTACATTAACATGAGTGTTAAAAGGGAATCAGCTAAATTTCGTATACACCACAAATTAGTCAAATCTAAAGACCGCAAATTCCACTAAATACCTACGAATTACAATTATGAACAACCTAAATTGGGAAGAACACATAGAAAATGTTGTGGAGAAGATGAACCAAAGACTGCGATCTATATATAGAACACTTAGAAGATGCAACAGATCTACTAAAGAGACTGCCTACACTACTCTTGTCCGCCAGCTTTTGGTGTGGGATCCTTACCAGATTGAATTAACGTAGTACATCGTCGAAGTCCAGGGAAGAGCAGCACTTTTTGTATTGTAGAGAAATAGGGATGACAGTGTCACGGACATGATATAGAATTTAGGGTGCACATTATTATAACATAAGCGTTTCTCGGCGCAGCGGGATCTTATCACGAAATTTCTATCATCAGCTTTCTTCTCAAAATGCGAATATTTTGTTAACGCCGATCTGTATGGGGAGAAACGTTCATCATAATAAAATAAGGGCAATCGGAGCTCGCACGGAAATATGTGGGTGTTTGTCTCTTCCGCGCTCTGTTCGAGAGTGGAATACTAGAGAATTATTGTGAAGGTGGTTCGACAAACTCTGTCAGGCATTTAAGTGTGATTCGCAGAGTATCCATGTAGACGTAGATATACTTGAAATTATAATTTCATATCAATGCAACAATTAATTTCTTGAGTTACTGTTTTAATAGTTCACCAGAGATATAATTTTTTATTATGATGATTACAGTACTAATTAAAACTTAGAAATCAGTCACAACACTTTTTTCTGGAATGTTCACAGCAGGAGTTTATGAATACAAAATTTGTAATATTTACATCTGTGCTGCTAGACGCACACATTGTGGAAGTAGGTATCGCAATTTTAATGGCAGATTGTCATTTTCGTCTCTCTCGCAATGCCTTGATAGCAATTTTTTCACAAGTACTCCATGGCATGAAAAAGGTTCCCGCAACACTACACTCATACAGTAACAAATACAAAATAAACACACTTTAGACATACACGGCATTATAATATTTTGCCGGGATAACGTCATTAGGAAATGACGATGCCCCAGTGATAAAGTAATATGGTTCTAATCCTCCGATTCCGACCAAGGTTTTCAGGAGGTTTCCCTTTGTTGTAAGGCGTATTCCGGAACTGGTAAACTCCTCTCATTTATTCCCCATTGGGATCCGCACGTGCCCTTCCTCGATCCTCTCTCAACTTATTACCACTTTACACGCATCGAGTCACATATCTTAGGCTGTCCACCAATACTCACAACTGCCAGTCGGAGACACTATCCGCTACTGACTCGCACAGCAACAAATGGTATCTTTCCCCTACTTCGTGCTGTTCTCTCTCCCAATTTTAACAAAATTTTTACAGATGAATATTGTCTTTCATACAATACATTCTACTATTTCATATATTTAAATATTTAACAAAAAACTGAAAATGTATCACTGAAAAATAATAAAAATAAAATTTCAGTTCTTGACAGACAATACAAATATTTGTACTGTTCTCGGGTCTCCAGCCGGGTGCAGTCGTTTTCAAACCACGATATTTCGACAGCGTTCCTTGCCGTCATCTTCAGGTGATACCCGCAGACTGAGCGTCTTCGCTGAATCTCCTCCCCTTTATACTCTGATCGCTCCCCACCCCTTCCCCCGCGTCATGCCGCACGCGGCGCTGCGTGGAGTGGTGCTTTTAGGGATATGTTGATGACACATTTGTGATATGGCCACATGGAAGAGAAAAACTTCAAGAGTTTCTCCAACATCTGAATTCTCTGCATCCTAACATCAAATTCACCATGGAGGTGGAAGAGAATGGTGAACTCCCGTTTCTGGACGTCCTAGTCAAGCGCAAAACGGATGGCGCCTTGGAACACAGTGTATACAGGATAGAAACCCACACTGAACTGTATCTCCACGCTACCAGCTGCCATCATCCTTTACAGCGTGAGGGTGCACTGCGAACACTGGTACACAGGGCCCTCGCAATATCGGATGAGGAAAGCCTACAAGGAGACCTTAACCACCTTAAGGACGTTTTCAAAAACAACGGATATAACGAGAGTCAAATTCGACGTGCTTTCAGGCAGAATGCACAAGCCCAGCAGAGCGAGAACGAAGAGGACGAGAAGACAATGGCGTACCTGCCTTACGCCGGCAAAGTATCCAACAAAACCGGCAGAATTCTGGCTCGGTGTAACATCAAATGTGTCTTCCGCCCACCTCCGAAAACGCGTGCCCTGCTAGGTACAGTAAAAGATAACCTGGGGCTCCGCAAACCGGGTGTTTACCGTATTCCGTGTATATGCGGTAAGGCATACATCGGGCGAACTGTACGGACAATCGATGCCAGGAACACAAAAGGCACACTTAACTTAAGAAGCCTACAAAATCTGCGGTTGCAGAACATTACACGGATACTGGAGATACTACGGAGTACGCGAAAACGGAAGTATTGCGGCAGGCCTCGTCTTTTTGTGACTGTGTTCTGAAAGAGGCGATTGAAATACGTGTAGCGATGGGCTGATCAATAGAGACGCCAGGTTCAACCTCAGCAAAGCATGGGACCCAGTACTCAGCCAACTAAAAGCACAGCGCCGACCAAAGCGACTTCCGCGCCCGACGAAGGCCACAGACCATTTGATAGTCTACAGTTCGCATCCAGCAGCTAGCAATCCGCCCCTCCCCACCACCACTTGGCGCATCGCCGCGTGCGGCATGATGCGGGGGAGGGGGTGGGGAGCGATCAGAGTATAAAGGGGAGGAGATTCAGCGAAGACGCTCAGTCTGCGGGTATCACCTGAAGATGACGGCAAGGAACGCTGTCGAAATATCGTGGTTTGAAAACGACTGCACCCGGCTGGAGATCTGAGAACAGTACAAACATTTGTATTGTCTGTCAAGAACTGAAATTTTATTTTTATTATTTGTCAGTGATACATTTTCAGTTTTTGTTAAATATTTAAATATAAGAAAATAGTAGAATGCAGTGTATGAAAGACAATACTCATCTGTAAAAATTTTGTTAAAATTGAGAGAGAGAGCAGCACGAAGTAGGAGAAAGATACCATTTGTTGCTGTGCGAGTCAGTAGCGGATAGTGTCTCCGACTGGCAGTTGTGAGTATTGGTGGACAGCCTAAGATATGTGACTCGATGCGTGTAAAGTGGTAATAAGTTGAGAGAGGATCGAGGAAGGGCACGTGCGGATCCCAATGGGGAATAAATGAGAGGAGTTTACCAGTTCCAGAATACGCCTTACAACAAAGGGAAACCTCCTGAAAACCTTGGTCGGAATCGGAGGATTATAACCATATTACTTTATCACTGGGGCATCGTCATTTCCTGATGACGTTGTCCCGGCAAAATATTATAATGCCGTGTATGTCTAAAGTGTGTTTATTTTGTATTTGTTACTGTATGAGTGCAGTGTTGCGGGAACCTTTTTGATGCCATGGAGTATTTGTGAAAAAAATTGCTATCAAGGCATTGCGAGAGAGACGAAAATGACAATCTACCACTAAAATTGCGAGACCCGAGAACAGTACAAACAGTTAATTCGCCGGGAAAGCCTAAGATCACACATGAATACAAATATTGAAATATTTTCCACACTAGTTACAGGAAACACTGGTTTTTATTTTTACAACGAATTGGAGCATATACTGATGTTTCAAAGCAAATCATATAATTAAATAGTACAAGTTAAGGAAGAAGAGAAAAAAAATTAATCGTGTACCAGTGCCTCGAGTTTACTGTGTGGAGTACGTTAGATATTTGATTGTAGACCAATGTGTCACATGGCTCTGTCGTCAGTTCCGGTGCTAAGAGGAACTGAACGGTGCGCTGCAGCGAGAGAGAGTGACTTCGCGGGGCGGGTCTCACCCTCTGTGGGTTCGCAGCAGCGCTGATCCGCGTTAGCGGGCCGACGCCGTTGCTGTGAGCGTCACGCACGGCAGCCACGGACGCCGGTCTGGGGCGGGTCGCGTGCAACACGCTATCAGTGTGGCCGCCGCAACGATGGCCGGCCGCTGCTTTAGGCGCCTCCTACACAGATGCTCTTCTTCAGATAACACTGGCGAAAAATTACCCCCTACCCCCTTCCATCTCCTGTAATTTTGTTCCCACTACGGAAGCTCAGCGGCTTGTAAACAGTACGGTCAGATATGCTCGTTGCTGAACAGACGTTCACCATACACTATCTGATCGAAAGCCTTTGGACACACCTGTGTAATGGAGAACTGACCACTGTACATCACGAGAGGCGGACCCGGCAGTGTAAAAGGAGGCGGCGATCCACGTCTTGTCAGAAAATTTGTAACACCAAATGGGTCGGTTAGAAGTGCTCAATGACTTTCGAATGGGGACTGCTCATTGGATGTCACCTGAGTAGTAAATTTATCGCGGACGTTTCAGCCCTTCTAAAGCTACCTGGGTCGACTCTTAGAGACAACACTGTGACGTGGAAACGTGAAACAGCGGCTACAGTTCAACCAAGACTAGACCTCATGTGCTGACTGGAGCGGCAAGCTTTCTCATACAATATTGCAGTGCCTATGTCGTTAAGAAAAAAAAACAGTGTGTGAAATCTTATGGGACTTAACTGCTAAGGTCATCAGTCCCTAAGCTTACACACTACTTAGCCTAAATTATCTTAAGGACAAACACACACACACATGCCCGAGGGAGGACTCGAACCTCCGCCGGGACCAGCCGCACCGTCCGTGACTGCAGCGCCCTAGACCGCTCGGCTAATCCCGCGCGGTTGTTGTTAAGAAGAACGATACAACGTTCTTTCGATCATGCATGCATGTCCGAAGGAAAATTGCATCATACTTCCGAACAACACATGCACTGAAATATCCTGTTTGTCCGCCGATACCGGGCAGAAACATTCAGTTAAAATCTCCTCCCCTGTACGGAAATTACATAATGTGGGCAGGAACAACGACATATGGAAATTCGGGTCTGGCCATGATTCATCCCAGGATAGGTTGTGTGACTGTAAGACGATACAATATGAGTTAGACATAATTTCTAGTTAGTGTGATGAACGGCAGCTAGCTCTGAATATAGAAAAATGTAAGTTAATGCGACAGAGTAGGAGAAACCAACCTGTAGTGTTTCAATATTCTTTACAGACGAATCGAAAAACGTTGAAGCCGTCCTCGGGGAAGATCACTTTGGATTCCGTAGAAATGTTGGAACACGAGAGGCAATACTGACCCTACGACTTATCTTAGAAGAAAGATTAAGGAAAGGCAAACCTACATTTCTAGCATTTCTAGACGTAAAGAAAGTTTTTGACAATGTTGACTGTAATACTCTCTTTCAAATTCTGAATGTGGCAGGGGTAAAATACAGGGAGCATACGGCTATTTACAATTTTTACAGAAACCAGGTGGCAGTTATAAGAGTCGAGGGACATGAAAGGAAAGCAGTGGTTGGGAAGGGAGTGAGACAGGGTTGTAGCCTATCCCCGATGTTATTCAGTCTGTATATTGAGCAAGCAGTAAAGGAAACAAAAGAAAAATTCGGAGTAGGGATTAAAATCCATGGAGAAGAAATAAAAACTTGAGGTTCGCCGTTGACATTGTAATTCTGTCAGAGACAGCAAAGGACTCGGAAGAGCAGTTGAACGGAATGGACAGTGTCATGAAAGGAGAATATAAGATGAACAGCAACAAAAGCAAAACGAGGATAATGGAATGTAGTTGAATTAAGTCGGGTGGCACTGAGGGAATTAGATTAGGAAATCAGACACTTATGGTCGCGCGGTAGCGTTCTCGCTTACCGCGTCCGGGTTCCTGGGTTCGATTCCCGGCGGGATCAGGGATTTTCTCTGCCTCGTGATGACTGGGTGTTGTGTGATGTCCTGAGGTTAGTTAGGTTTAAGTAGTTCTAAGTTCTAGGGGACTGATGACCAAATTAAGTCCCATAGTGCTCAGAGCCATTTGAACCGTTTTTTTTTTTTTTTTGAGACACTTAAAGTAGTAAAGGAGTTTTGCTATTTGGGGAGCAAAATAACTGCTGATGGTCAAAGTAGAGAGGATATAAAATATAGACCGGCAATGACAAGGAAAGCGTTGCTGAAGAAGATAAATTTGTTAAGATCGAGTATAGATTTAAGTGTCAGGAAGTCATTTCTGAAAGTATTTGTATGGAGTGTGGCCATGTATGGAATTGGAACGTGGACGATAAATAGTTTGGACAAGAAGAGAATAGAAGCTTTCGAAATGTGGTGCTACAGAAGAATGCTGATGATTAGATAGGTAGATCACATAACTAATTAGGAGGTATTGAATAGAAATAGGGAGAAGAGAAATTTGTGGCACACCTTGACTAGAAGAAGGGATCGGTTGGTAGGACACGTTTTGGGGCATCAAGGGATCACCAATTTAGTACTGGAGGGCAACGTGGAGGGTAAAAATCGTAGAGCGAGACCAAGAGATGAATACACTAAGCAGATTCAGAAGGATGTAGGTTGCAGTAGGTACTGGAAAATGAAGAAGCTTGCACAGGACAGAGTAGCATGGAGAGCTACATCAAACCAGTCTCAGGAGTGAAGACCACAACAACAACAGTGCTCGAATACAGCATTAGTGTCCCGCTTGACACAGTTACGTTATTTAAATACCTGGACGTAACGTTGCATAACGATATGAAATGGAACGACCATCTGAGGAAAGGTGAATGGTCGACTTCGGTTTGCTGGGAAAATTCGAGGAAAATGTGCCTCACCTGTAAAGGAGAGCTCATATAGGACACTAGTGCGACCTATTCTTGATTACCGATCCAATGTTTGGGATCCTTACCAGGTCGTATTAAAGGAAGACACTGAAGTGTTTCAGAAGCGGGCTGATAGATCTGTTCCTGGTAGGTTCGAACAACATGCAAGTGTTACGGAGATGCTTCGGGAACTCAAATGGGAATCCCTGGAGAGAAGGCGACGTTCTTTTTGGGGAATACTATTGAGAAAATTTAGAAAACCGGCATTTGAAACTGACTGCAGAACGATTCTGTTGCCTCGAACATACATTGCGCGTAAGGACCACGAAGATCAGATACATTAGGGCTCATACGAAGGCATATAGACAGTCGCTTTTCCCTCATTGTATTTGGGAGTGTGGAAAGGAAATGACGGCGTACCCTCCGCCATGCACCGTAGCGTGGTAGCGGAGTATCGATGTAAATGCAGATGTAGATAATCAAAGCAATTAACGCCACAGCTCGTGTAAGCTGGAAATTCCGTTTCGAATCCCAGTCCGGCACAGATTTTCATTGTCTTGGTTCTCTTATACAGCAGATGGTTGTTCGTATTCGCACCGCGAACGCATTTCATGTAGCTTTCTCTTAAGTTGCCTAGAGCAGCAAAAATTTCTTTAGATGAAGACCATCATTTCACGTGCTTCTTCGTCTAGTTCACAGACTGTGTTCGAGCACCTAGGACATGTCTCACTAATGCATCCGCTTGCAAAAACGAGCGAAAAGGCCGTTTTAAATGAAATAGACGTTGTTACATGCGGCACTCACATTGATTAAAATGCTGATTAGTAAAAGGTGATAGCTGTCCGCCTGAAATTCAACACCTAGGATTACGTAGTAACCCTCCTCGCTGTATTAACTGGTGCGAAGCATTTGTAGCCGAGGTGCCGGCACGATAGATCAGCGTGTTCGGTCAGAGGGACAGCTGCTTTCTGTAATAAAGTAAAAACTGAGTGAACGGATCAACGATGAACTTGAACGGATGTCATAGGACGTCCGCCCCGAACAAATGCAACGAACAAAACGAGATTGAAAACTGAAAAACAAAAAAATTAGAGAATGAAGGTCGCTAACCTACGACCCCATGGTGGCGTGTGAGACGGAGGTAACTTGGTTCGAATCCTCGTGATGGATGAAATATTCTCTGCCAATATTTGGTTAGCAAATGTAGGAGACGTGGTGCACTGAAGTTCCACATCACCAGTCAAACATTTACTGCAAAAAATCTAAACACTACGAAAAGTTTCATTTAATCTCTACATTAAAATTTCCCTTAGTAATTTATTTGAAATACCAGAGGCTCTGACTTTATTAAGCGTCTTGTAAATAAATGGGAGTGGCCGTGGATGTTAAAGGAAGCTGTAAGTTAATATTCGTCTGCAACTTTTAACACCTAACAACCGACGCCAGAAGCTGAGGTATAGGAACACTTGTGTGGACTGACGCGTGCCGGTTGGAGTGGCCGAGAGGTTCTAGGCGATTCACTCTGGACCCGCGCTACCGCTCTGGTCGTAGGTTCGAATCCTGCCTCGGGCATGGATGTGTGTGATGTCCTTAGGTTTGAGTAGTTCTAAGTTCTAGGGGACTGATGACCTCAGATGTTAAATACCATAGTGCTCAGACCCATTTTTTTGGACTGGCACGTCTGTGGAGGGACATTTCTGCGGTGCCTGGGGCTCTTGCTTCGATAAACAGATTTTCGACCCAGGGTTTAAGTTAGGTTGGAAAGCGACAGTTTGGTTGTGAGTTGGCAAAGCCAACGAATGAGATAGCAAAAAATCTTGCTTGTGGTGTCAGACAGATTTGTAACTTTACCCAAAGTCTAGGTTAGGTTCGAATAGGACAATCTGATCTGTGAGTTGGCAACGCCAATGAATGAGGGGGGGGGGGGGGGCGTTTAAGTTAGGCCGGACAGTGACAATGAGGTTGCGAGTTGGCAAAGTCAACGAATGTGAAAGCACAGTATCCTGTTACACTGAAGATCGATCTGTAGCTTAGCTCGAGGGTTAGGTTAGGTTTGATTGTGACACTTTGGTTTTGAGTCGCGAAATCCAACAAACGCTAAAGATAAAAAAAAAGCTGGTTGTGATGTTAGAGTCTTCTCTAGCTTAGCCCAATGTGTAGGTTGGGTTAGAATGTGATTAGTTGTGACCTGGCAAAGCCTACGAATCGTCATCCTCATCATCGTCTTGAGGCCTTATGCAGGGGCGGCATTGTTATTATTGATGTGGCAGTGTTAGTTGCAGAGAGTGGCCAGATGCCCTTTCTGCCGCCACCCCAAACCCCTCGGGACGGAATTAGTGTACACCAGCTGTCTGATTCTAGTGTACCACATGGAATAATGCGAACGTGTTTCAAATGTCTGTGAGTCGTGTAACTGAGGCGGAACGTAGGGAGCAGCCCAGTATTCACCTAGAGGGATGTGGAAGACCGCTTAAAAACTACATCCAGGCTGCCCGGCATACCGTCCCTTGTCGTTAACCCGCCGGGCGGATCGATCCGGGGCTGGCGCGCCTACCCGAGTCCAGGAATCAGCGCATTAGCGCTCTCGGCTACCCCGGTGGGCTGACAAAGCCAACGAATGTGAAAGCAGAATACATTATTGTGGTGAGACACTGATCTGTAGCGTAGCCAGAGAGCTAGGCTAGGTTGGAAACCGACGATTTGGTTTTGAGACGGGAAATCTAACAAATGCGGAAGTTAAAAATCTGGTTGATGTGACACACTGATCTGTCGCTTATCCCCACTTCTAGTTTAGCTTGGAAAGTAAAACTTTGTTTATCAGTTGCCAAAGCCAACGAATATGAAAGCAAAACATTCGATTGTGGTGACAGGCTGATCTATAGCTTAGTTCGTGGGCTAGTTTAGGTTGGAATGTGATAGTTTAGTTGTGTTAAACCATCTGCAGTATATTACATCTCTACAGACGTGTCACTCGCCACAGCTGTTTTCCGACACAGTATAGTAAGGTGTGGGAACTTAGAAATTCTTATTAAAACTCGTTAACGTTGCCACAGGCAAAATCAGGTCGCGCCAGAGACATAGGTGGAAGTAGGAAGTGTGTCGCAAGTGGGTTAGGCCTTCGACAAATTACGACGCCGTCCGCCGAGTCAGAATACGCGTTCAGAAGAACGGAGACTGCGACAGAAACCAAAAGAAGCGAGATAAGCATGTTCTTTAACTCTGTCTCTTTCACAAACGCACATAGTAATGAACCGACACAGCAGCTAACGGTTTGTTACGTGAATAGGCCAGAATAAGGAGGATAAATGCGGCCATTAAGAACGGATCCTCACTTTAGCTCCGTTTAAATACTGTAGAGATTCAGCTCTGGTCATGAGTTGATCATTGGGATCGATGGCCTTCACAGTAGTAGCACTCGGTTGCATAATTACATTGCTGTACTGAATTTACGTCCTAGGTGCTCGAGCACAGTCTATGAATGATCTGAAGTAATATTTGAGGTGATGGTCTTCACCTGAAGAACTTCTTGCTGCTCGCCGCTCACCATGTACTGTCTTCTGACAACACCACATTGCGGAGTACTGCCAGCACTGAACTTCAATGCAGGAACCAGCAAAAGGCCTGTTGGTGTCCATGTTCCATGGGTCTCTGGATGGGGAACCCACCATGCTTGAAGGGAGGAGGTCAACCGATCACACGACTGTCACACCAGATACACTGCTGATGGATCATCAAGAGTCATCGTAGAATTCGGAGTGGGAGCAAATGACATGTCTGGACATGCTGAGCTGGCTAAAATCCAACACGCAGCTGCTTGAAGCGTGATCCAAGGCTGGTGCGGGAGAACGACGACTTGTAAACGCTGTGCATAAATGATTGAACTCCATTAATGGGTTACTAGCGACGAAGAGGGTCCCAGCAGCTATCCTGACTTCAGACAAAGGAGTCTGTGGTCAGCTCATTTGTGACTAAAACTGGAAAATATGCCTCGACGGCTAGCAACTAAAGGTGAAGGGGAGGGGTGTGTGGGATTGGGGGGGGGGGTTGAAAGACTACAAGGAAAAAAGTAAAAGGGCTCTCAGTTACGAGACAAGGAAATTGTCAGAGGGGAAAATACGTTAAAAAATGTTGGACTAAATTCTATGACAGTCGAATATTCCAGAATGGGATATCGAGTATTACATTTTAGGCGTTTCTGAACTCGAGAAGGCCCCTCGAGGATATGCCAGGGAGAATGTGCGCCTTCGCTCGCGACCGCGGGACGCTGTTAGATGGCCCTCTGCGTCGAGCGGACAAAAGACGATCGCTTGGCCAGTTAACAAGGGCCGCCGCTGTGCAATTATTTTTAATGGCGCCAGCGGTCAGGGTCGGCGGTGCCCTCGCTCCGAACCTTCGTCTTAATTTGTCAGGGGACTTCTGGAGTGATGATTTTGAGGTTTTAATAAACTGTTGAGTGCTCGCCTCTTGCCATGACAAATTAACGAGCCGCCTGATTCGTGGTTTGATAAAGATTTCAGAGCAGATGAGGGTCAAACCGGAGCTCCAGTTTTCTGAGGTAGACGTTAGCAGGGAGTGGCACTAATTTGAAAGCAAAGCCAAGTTTCTGTCAAAATACTATCGTTCAAAGCAAAAGTAGGAGCCGTAAGAAAAATTATGTGTGCAGCTAGGACAAATCAAGAAGAAATAAAAAGTAGAGAACTTGTAAGCTGCCCTATCGTTTGACGATTTTATAGACTATTCATTGAATCATAAACACTTTTGACTTGATGTTTGCTGTATATTGAATCGGTATCGAAATATTTGTAGATAGCATTACCGGACAGCTTACTCCCAAGGTCCATGTATCACTGTTGGTACGTGGCCGCTTTAATACGACCTTGCACAATCCATACCGCAACTATTATAAGGACGGGAAACAGGATGGCGAATCATGGTTGGTAGTCATACTTTGATTTTCACATACTTAATTTATTAACATAAGATTCCTTCAGATAATTCCTCACAATCTTCAGTACAATGCAGCAGTTACTTAGTGTAAGTTCTTACTAAAACAAGACAGTTATCAGAACCAAACAAGTATAACCATAAAATCCATATGAACAACTAGCAAATACAGTATTGCCGTGGCTTCGCCACACTTAACAAAAGCCTACAACTGACAGTACAATTTCTATCAGAGTGGGTCAGCCACTTAATTGCATTTGATTACTACACGGCCCAACACAGCCCAAAGTACACTTAAAACTCAAGTGGTTAACCACAATTCACTAGAACATGGATATGTAACAGAAACAGGAAAGACTGCCATGAAACAAACCCAGATTACACTTTACGTGGCTACACACTGCAACTTAAATAGAGATGTGACATCGACTCAACAAGCACTGTGGACTGTCTATTACTACACAGACAGATCACTGCGCCGGCCGGGGTGGCCGAGCGGTTCTAGGCGCTACAGTCTGGAACCGCGCGACCTCTACGGTCACAGTTTCGAATCCTGCCTCGTGCATGGATGCGTGTGATGTCCTTAGGTTAGTTAGGTTTAAGTAGTTCTAAGTTCTAGGGGACTGATGACCTCAGAAGTTATGTCCCATAGTGCTCAGAGCCATTTGAACAGACCACTGCCATTAGCCCAAAATTACGTGACCATCGATAGAGAGAATTTAATCAATTTACACCTGCTCTATTTGTTAACGTTTACTTAGTTGAGGTCTATCTTTATGTAACAAAAAAAACATTTGTTTAAACATCAGAAAATCATAAACACAGCAGGACCTAGGCTGCGGGTTACACCTGACTCCCCGCCAGTGCGTTGGCACTTACAGCAGCTTTTGACAAACACAGGACAATTGCATCTCTCTGAAACACACATAAAAATGCAAGGCAGAATCCTTGTACCAGATATACGTGCATCAGTCTACGAGATGTTTCGTCCACAGCAATCATTGACCTTAAAATTGAAACCATTTAAGGACGGTTCACCGATAATAGGAATAGCGCTTAGGTGCAATTTTCAATCACTTAATACCCTTAATGATCAATTAGAGAACAACTAGTACAGTTATAATTAAGACTTCTCTGCGAAACCTACACTTAACCAGCTCACACAGAGCTCATTCACATAATTTTCGATTAACGGCTGTGTAAGTTCCACAATCATCTAGCGAGTGAAACGCCTCTTAATACGTCGCTCAGCCACATACACTAACGGCCAACGTACTTGGTGTTTGGACACAGTGCAACTCAGCGGCTCATGCAGCTTAACCACTTTACTTCAGGGACCTTCCCCTTGATAGAAATCACGAAACTTGGATCTCCGAGCTGCCTCAAAACACAGACTTGCCGACCTACACAATTCCGCGACGCCCGCCAACCCGGAAGAAAGCCACACGATATCCAAAGATCACATATAACATCCAAAATCGATAGCAACGATAATAATCGTGTGTGTATGTGACACGTGTGATATCAACCTGATGCTGCGACTATATTGCAAGAAATATGTATTTCACACCCTGTTAGCAACAACCTTTCTAAACACTGACTCTTAGTGGTTTACTACATTAACGGATCCTGCACATTATGTGCTTACGCGTCTTTTCTGTAGACGCCAAAAGCTCACCCTCTCCCTAGATGATCATGAATACCCGCACCAACTGTGGTCTTGGGCTCAACAGAGATGGGTAGGGTTAAGTTTCGATACATCACATCGACGTCTCTACCCTTACAAAGTACAGTCTGCATGTTCACGTGCTTCACACCGAGTTCATTGTTAGTAGGGAAGGGCAATACTCAAGACATGAGATTTCTAAGAAGAGTGGAAGGATGTAGAAGAGAAGATCGTGAAAAATGTGATAACAGGGCGTAACAATACGTAAAGTGAAGAAGAAGATTAAAATAACACTCTCACTGAGACATGCCAACGGCCTTGCCGCAGTGGTAACACCTGTTCTCGTCAGATCACCGAATTTAAGCGCTGTCGGGCTGGGCTAGCATTTGGATGGGTGACTATTCGGATTGCCGAGTGCTTTTAGCACGCGGGGTGCACTCAGCCCTTATGAGGCAAACTGGATGAAAAGTAGCGGCTCCGGTCCCGGAAACTGACATACGGGCGGGAGAGAGGTGTGTTGAACACATGCCCCTCCGTATCCGCATTCAGTGACGCCTGTGGTGGGCTGCGGCTGGCATGGCAGCCGGTCGGTACTGTTGGGCCTTCACCGCCTGTTCGGGAGGAGTTTTTTTTTTTTTTTTTTTTTTTTAGTTACTGAGTCATACCTCCAAGCAAATAATACATTCCACGCTGGACCCTATTATATTTGTGGTATAATAGGATTCACCAGGAGAAAAACAACTTTTAAGGATTACCCTTATTTTTGGTTAGGAATAAGAATTACTCAGTTTTTGCTATAATGCTTTTCTTCTTAACGTCAAAATTTTGGTCATTTTGGAAATTTGTGGTAAGTTCCTATGAGACCAAACTGCTAAGGTCATCGGTCCCTAGGCTTACACACTACTTAATCTATCATAAGCTAATTTACACTAACAGAAACACACACACACCCATGCCCCAGCGAGGACTCGAACCTCTGACGGGGGAGGGGGGGGGGGGAGCCGCGCGAACCGTGGCAAGGCGCCTCAATCAGCATGACTACACCGCGCGGCTCGGTCATTTAGCTTTAGAACACTAGGGGGAAAGGGAGGAAATGTTACATTGCTACTCTACATTTTATTCGAAGGAACTCATAATTTATAGTTTCTACATTAGTTAATGACAATTATTACGTCTCCAATTGTAATTGCTGCCCAATTAAGTACAAAAATGTCCTGCTTTACACCCTACTGCAGTCTTCAAATTTACGAAGGGTTAGTAATCTAGGGTAAACAAATCAATAGGCAGAACATGATGTTTCCTGGTAACAGTTAACAGAGACGAACCGCCGTGTGCCGAGTCATTCCTCTGGGCAAGCAGTACCGCTATTTGAACGCCAAAATGGCGCCACGTTTGGAGCTCCAAGTGTTTTGCACGTTCTCGACTTCGTGTATTATTCCATTGGACCGGAAACTGACAGGCGCTGATATACTGGAAAGATGCGGTCCGTAGTTGGACGCCCTCAAGTCGCATGTACCAATGCGTGAATCAGTCGCAGTAGCCGTCGATAATTATCCGCTGCTGTACGTCATATGTTTCCACGGAATACCACACCCAAACACTTGAGTGTGGGGACTTTGGTGATGCCCACTTCCATACAGCGGGTATTTCGTAGGTTGATGACATAGTGCAAGTTCAAGAGCGGCTGCAAATAAGATGGCTGAAAGGGGGCAACCTTGCCGCACTGAGCGTAGGATAGTGAAAGGTTCGGAGCTAACACCATTCACCAATACTCTCGAGTTTGTACCATTGATCAACCCCATGATCGTGTCCACAAACTGGAGCGGGATTCCCACTCGCTCGAAAACGTGATCGAAATTCACTGGCACGAGGGCTTCTCGTAATACTGCTGGAGCCATTCCAGCGCCGCCTGGATTTCGTCTTCTGACTTGACCAAAAGAACGATCGCGTCAAAGGCCGGTAGTCTTGTGGTCTACGACCACCACTTGGTTCTGGAATGGGTATCATGATACCCTCTGTGAACTCGTTAGGGACACGTAAGGTAGGTGTTAACAGTTCATTGTACATCTGTACCCACGTCGGTCCCATCAGCGAAGCAAAGGTGCGATAGAA
Source organism: Schistocerca cancellata (assembly GCF_023864275.1). Taxonomy (NCBI): domain Eukaryota; kingdom Metazoa; phylum Arthropoda; class Insecta; order Orthoptera; family Acrididae; genus Schistocerca; species Schistocerca cancellata. Next base: position 390,975,376 of record NC_064630.1, on the reverse strand, counting down.
CCCAAGACGGAGCCCATTCGGTTCAGGGGATTTGTTTAACGCATCACACTTTAGGACAGCGTCCAGATCATCTACGGTGGTTTCAGCCATAACGCCGGCCACTTCAGCGGGATGTTCTTCCGTTGGCATTTCGCGAAGCACATTTGCCAGTCCTGCTGGTCCTCCGCATAGGAACTGCGGTAGTAGTGAGCAAAAGGACATGCAATATGCTTCTGTAACGTGGCCCGCGATCCATCGGACATTTCGACATCCTGTATAATTGTACGTCGCCGCTGCCTTCTTTCTCTCAGTATGTAGTGGAATGACGGCCGTTCGTTGCGTAATCCGTCGAGCATCCTCGCACGTTCTTTAACTCCATCTATCTTCACTGCCGTAAGACGCAGCAGTTTTGCTCTGATACGTTGGACAGCCTGCTGACTGTCGGGAGATGGTGGTTGTTTCGCAAAGTCACGTAGGGCTGTGAAATAAAATTCGGAAGTCGCCCGTTGCCAATGTGACTTATATTGGCAATATAGTGCGAGCGTTCTGCGGAAAGCCTGTTTGACGCTGCAGGGTCACCACTTAACGGTTGAATCGTACGAACGTTGACGTCGTTGACATTGTCGCCATGTGAGTTCAACCTCACGTAAACAGTTTTCATCCTGCAGGTGGGTTACGTTCAGCTTCCATGGGCCCCTACTGCGCCATGTCTTCTGTCGTGGCAGAGCGATGGTGGAGATGTAAGCCTGGTGGTCTGTAAAGACCGTAGGCGACACATCGACGTCAATCGTCGCCTTCGTTGCCCATGTGACACATACACCCCGTACAGTGGACGAGCTGAGTGGCTTGTAAAGTACATATATCCGCTGCTGTCGCCGTGCGTCAATTCCCAGGTGTCATGCAGTGCAAGATCCCGGACCAGCGTCTGTAACACCGGGCAAGGAACGAAGCGTGGTCGTTGGCCCTCGGTCCGAAGAACGCAGTTGAGGTCACCGGTGACAATATAATTCTCCTGACGACCTCGAAATAGCGGCGACACTTCCCGTGTGTAAAAGGTTGTGCGTTCGTGTTTCTTGGTCGAGCCAGACGGTGCGTAATCGTACATCCCCCACACTCAGGGCAACACCACGGGTCGATGGTAAGTATTCCACATCTTCCGCCACTATTCCTTGCCGGCCGCGGTGGTCTAGCGGTTCTAGGCGCTCAGTCCGGAACCGCGGGACTGCTACGGTCGCAGGTTCGAATCCTGCCTCGGGCATGGATGTGTGTGGTGTCCTTAGGTTAGTTAGGTTTAATTAGTTCTAAGTTCTAGGGGCCTGATGACCACAGATGTTAAGTCCCATAGTGCTAGAGCCATTTGAACCATTTGAACCACTATTCCTTCTCGTAAAAGTATGGCTGTGCCAACGCTACCGTCGTAACCTGTTAAACGATAGAGGTCATAACCGTAAAACTCAACAAGGACATCGTTTCGTACCTCCTGTAGAAAAACTATATCGACGTCCGCTGCCCGCAGCATATCTTGCAGCATTTACATCTTTACTGAGGTGCTAACTGTGCCTGTACGATAAAGACCCCTACAGTCGCAGGTTCGAATGTGTGATGTCCTTAGGTTAGTTAGGTTTAAGTAGTTCTAAGGTCTAGGGGACTGATGACCTCAGATGTTAAGTCCCATAGTGCTCAGAGCCAATTTGTGGTGTGCGTACTGTAAGACCTTCAGTACACACACCATTAGATTATTTGACTTGTCGCTCTAACGAAGTAGGCGAGTGTCAGCAATATGTCTCGTGGTCTTACGGTTGCGTGTTTATCTTCTGCCGTTAGGTCAGACGATAGAAATGCCACTTGCACGCTTAGAGTAGCAGATTGACGGTGACCAACTTTGAACAGAACTTGATTAATTTTCACAGACATTTATTAAAATAATAAAAAGCATAGAATTTACTTAACTTGATTCTGGATGCTGTTTGCAATTGGGCTTGGTACATTAATCTTATTCCCACATACCTCTGATACTTGACAAAGTGTCTATTCATTTATCTTCATGGCTATGTACAGGAATATGATAATCGTATTAGGCGCAGACTGAAACTTGACTATAGACTGGTACAGACTAATGCAGACTGACTAATCAGAGGTCTGTACACTCGTTATAATACCTCGCGCATTCATGTATCACTGCGCGAGTGTGATCCGCGAGGAGAAAAGGTTCTACATTAGCAGCAATCTCATTGGCTGCGTTACATATTAATACGCGGATCGGCGGAAGCAGAATTTGGTCCGTCTCTATGGCAGCGCCATCTCGTTGTGCGGAGATGGACGAGCGCTGCGCCTGTGCTGTTGTGCTTAGCGGGGCGCGCTCTATTGGGAAAGTTGTGTACGCGCCGACTACGCAGAACTATGTACACAACACATTTGTACCATTTGATTACGATAGTCGAGTGACATCTGTTTTGCACTGCTGGAATTCACGCATCTACTGATCGGCCGCCGACGGAGTGTTGTTCCTGGACTGGGACCTCAGACACTTCCTCATTGGCCGCCACGGGCAAGGTTTCCTCCCGATTCATTATCGGTGGGAGCCAATGATTGAATGTCGGCCTCCTGCATCTCATCAGTTTGTTCCATTTCTTGTGCCCAATCTCCTAATGCATTGGTGAGGACTCTCGCTGTTGACGGGCGTTCATCTGCAGGTGGGATCTCATCCTGTTGCACATCTGTATCCATCGCGTCTCGTTGATGTGGTGGCTTCTCCACATTTTGTAGCACCGACGCTTTGGATGTGACGTCGTCCTGGCCTGGCGATGGAAACGAATGTTGATCATTCCCACTGTCTTGTTCGTCGCCTCGGCTGTGGTGCTCGTCTTCTGTGGACAGCCGTCTCTTCTTTCGTTTCTTCGACCGCTGGTTTCGTGGTGGAGCTTCCTCGTCTGCTGAGGGATGCTGTTCAGTGTGAGCTTCTTGCGGATCCGCTTCCATATCTGAAGATGGGTTCGACTGGAGCGCGGTAGGACCGTGGCTCCGCTACTGTTGTGGGGCGTCTGGTTGTTGGTGTGACAAGACTATTTGCGCGCGTCAGTGACGTGGGATCGGGGTCGATACTCGAAGATTCTACGGGCAAAAGCTTGTCATGCGCATCGCCCACCTCGTTCCGTAGCGCTTCCACCTAGGTAATAGGCATCGAAGTCATCTGCTGTGGCGGCTTCTGGGTGTCCCGAAGTAGCTGTACAAGACGTCGCTGAAGACAGTCAGTTCGGACATGGCCTTCCTATCCGCAGCCAGAGCAGGTTTTCGGTTGACCATCGTATATAAAAATGGTTCGGCAGCCACCTATTGCCACATAAGATGGTATGTGCTTTTGCAGTTCAATTCTTATTTGGCGCACTCCGTTAAGTACGGGATACGTCTCGAAGCTGGTCCATTTCTCCGCAGCATGGTTAAGGACCGTGCCGTGACGGCGGAGTGCTGCTATAACCATGTCCGCAGGGACTTCGAAGGCCGGCCGGTGTGGCCAAACGGTTAAAGGCGCTACAGTCTGGAACCGCGCGACCGCTACGGTCGCAGGTTCGAATCCTGCCTCTGGCATGGATGTGTGTGATGTCCTTAGGTTAGTTAGGTTTAAGTAGTTCTAAGTTCTAGGGGACTGATGACCTTAGAAGTTAAGTCCCATAGTGCTCAGAGCCATTTGGGACTTCGAACGGAAGTTCGACTACGCATACCGTTCTCACTACGAGACCGACGTGATCAACAGAAACCACACCCACGTTCCCGTCGGCGTGGCAAAAGCGGTAACCTTCGGTGGGTCGACGGATAAGCCTGTTGCACGCTGCCTCATCTATGATTTTTACGTATGCGACGCTGGCCACTATTGATAGGTGAATTCCTATCAGCTCCTGGGGGTCTAGTTTTACCACTTCGCGCGTGAAACGTTCGATTTCGTGTGCGTCGAATGTGAACTTGACAGTCGCCTTCCGGTAAGAAAGAGCCCTCGTGATCTGTAGTAATCAATACACCGCTATGCGAAGCCTCACGGATGTAAACAAAGCTCGCGCTAAACGGGTCGCGGCCGGTGCGCTAGGCACGTCCGAGCCGCTACAGCACCGAAGGCGGGCTGTGCTTTCAGCATGTCGTAACTGCGTGCTATCAGAATTGTGACCCAAATTTTCACGTCAGATCGATTGCTGGGGCTATCAAGCGTATGTGGTGTTTTCTCCTTAAAATATGTCCAGTTGGTGATGTTTCCTTGGTAGACGAAGAAGTCATTATGCTGAAATATAAAAGACACATAATTCGCAATTCCATTATAGGTCAAGTCATTACCGTAATAATAATTAAATCATACAGAAAAAATTCTTATATGATCACAACAGCATGTTCTATTCCGGGAGAATAGAGATTACTTTCAGAAATGATAGCGTACCAAGAAAAGAAATTGTCACAGATGATTCTTACCATGACCTTGTCAGAAATGAGCTCGCAATTCATCAGTAACGATTTTGCTATTGAGAGGAAGCTAAGCCCTACAAAAGTAACCTCTTATCAGTTGTTATAATGGACTGATTTTCACCCCAAATGATCTGCAATAACTCAGTGAGTTGACTACTCTCTACCACTGATTCAGGACCCAAGGGAAAACTGTATTTTCATCATTGCAGTTTTAAGATCATTTGATTCTTACACCTCTCCTCCAGAGAAAATTCTGTATTATGTGCAACAATAACACTATATACATTTATGTAGAAATATTATAACTTACTTTATAACCAATTTGATGAGGTACGCCACCTGTTTCTTGACACGCTGTCATTTCTGAAAGTTATATCTATTCTTGAGAAATATAATGTGCTGTTGTAATCATTCATGATATTTTTGTGTATGCTTTAAACTGTTACTGTAATAACTTGACCTATAATGGAATTGCGAATTATGTGTCTTTCATATTTCGTAAAGCATCTTCGTTTACTGAGAACATGAGTTCTTCGTCTAACAAGGAAACATCGCCAAGTTGACCTCATATTTTAAAATCAAAAGCACATATACTTGATAGCCCCAGCAATCGATCTGACGCGGAAATTTGGGCCATAATTCTGACAGCACGCAGTTACGACCTGCTGAAAGTACAGATTTTGAACCTGTGCGCACACCAGATGTTTGTCACTCGCTGTGTACTGTACTTTGGAGTGAATAACAGGTTTCGAATTACTGTTTTCGCATTGTTCGCATGCTTTGTGCGTGGTGTCAACGTGTGTGGTTTCTCATATTGTAGCTGGTGGTAGAGATATCTTTGCTCTGAACATCTTTTTGTCGCGATCGATAAAAGCAGTGTAAATGAATGAAACGAATTAATGTCTCATTAAGGAAGTATCTTAGCGCTATTCGATCCTGAACATCGTTGTTGTGTGTTCTTTTGATTTTAAAGCGACCGCCTATAAACTGAAATACATTGATGCGCCATACTTAAACGTTACACAGAAAAATCATTAACTTCATTTCATAATTATTTTCTGTCGCTTAGGTTTATTCATTTTTGGGTTGTACAATAGCTGCAGAACATCAATACGAGAATATCGTTAAAATGATAATGAACAAATATATGCGTGAGGTTCACATATTACATACTCATATTACTTACTATTTTTCGTTCAGAGCATCGCGTTCACAAAAAAAAATAATAATTCAAAATTCGTTGCCCAAACGTGGTCCCTTCGTTCCTCTACTTCTCTGGCTATCAAGATTCTGCGAACAGGAGGGCTCCGCAGTACGGTACTGTACAGCACTCCGGCATTAGGCGGGTGCGGTGGTGCGGAGATAATGACGAAGAACCGGTGCGTGCAAAAGTTTAAAAGCTGTACTTTCAGAAGGTCGTAACTGCGCACTAATAGAATTATAACACAAATTTTCTGGGCCTGACACTTGCAAGAGTGCTTTCTTCTTCTTAAAATAAGAGTTCAAGTAGGTGATGTTTCCTTCTAAGTCTCATTGCAGACGTTCTCTTCAATAAGTGGCTTCTTTTTAAAAGTATTCACTTTACTGCTGAAAATAACGTAATATGTTACGCTATGGAAGAGGTAGAGTATGCATTAACCTTCATGTAGTTAAAAGTCCAGAGGGATTCTATTTCCACTGTCCTTGATAGAATTCAGAAAAGATCTACGTAAATTCACTGAATATCATATCGTATCGCTCTTCTTGTGTCAGATGAACGGAAACTGCCCAGCTTAGGATCGAAGCGCTCTGAAGCGCCTCTAGATGCTGAAAAGTAAGGCTTTTATTTCATATCAGTCCATGTGAACTTTGTGTGTGTGTGTGTAAATGATATCCTTTACCGTCGTCTTGCGTGGGCTGTGTCAGATCATGCAGGCGAACTCCTATCAGTATACGCCTGAGTGAGCTAGTCACAATCGAATTACCTGTCTCCGTCTGAGGGGTGCAAAGGGAACGGGGATCTGAGCAGCAGCAGCAACAAAACACATTTTGTATAAACAGAGCTGTAGAACTACCGTAGACTGTCACAAGTAAACTTATAATACGGTAGTTCTCTTAGTAGCTTTGGTCAGTTAAGATCGCAATCGCGTTCCCAGTATGTTATATGTGTTGCATATGTATCAGGCATTACCTCATAACGATCACTTTGTTCGATCACTTTGTTTACATATACGACTGGTGTCTTACTATATTCCCGTTGCAACGGAACCTACGGAACATTTTTGTGGAAGATGTACTTAGTTATCCTCCTGTCTGTTACTTGAAAATAAACAGTATTTATAGTAAACTTGAAATTGTGATTATTTAATTCAGATTTCATTCGAAAATTGTTGCTTTGTAACGAGAAACAGAGGACTGTTGTAGTAAAGAAAAAAATACCAAACAGATTTGTCATATAGCGCTAGAAAACAATTTTTCAAAAAAAAGATATAATTAAAGAACGCAATACAAAAAAATTTCAAACACCACAACAGTAATTTGTCGAACTTATATAAAGTGTGTTTCTGTTATTCATAAACAACTGTCTCACTTATCAGTAATAACAGGAAACTATTGCCTTTGATGAAGATGTAGAACGGTCTAATGAGTACAATAACAATAAAGATTTTTTTTGTGATTTTGTATAAACTGTACTTGCATCATAAGTAATTTCCTGCGTTACATAAAAGTGCAGAAGTTATACGATCAACAAATTTTTATTACTCATAAAATGCAACGTATATTTTTTAAGGGTATAGAGTACGTAGTGGACTAACACTGAACAATATGCGGTTCTAATTATGTGCGAAACAAACAACTAACAGAGAGAAGTAGTCGGCTCCCAATTTCCCTCTCACACAAGCATTTATATTTCATTCCCTTCCATGCTTCCAATACTATCGGTAATCCTACTACTTACTACGTCTTTTATATACTACACCAAAACGACCAAACTAAAAGCTCTTCTGCAGAAAATGACAGTTACAAAGCATAACATTGAACTGTGTCTTTGGCATACTTTGCAAAAGAGGAACATACATACTGTGGTCTGTTTCTGACGTGCAGAAGACTATGCTGATCAGCTTTCAGCTGGAAATTGGGTTGACGTCCTGTGAACGTTTTCAAATACTTTAAACTATAGAATTTCAGATAGCTTCTGATAATGAGAAGGGTAAAATAATTGTTGCACGGAATTAATGATCAATATCAATGCCAATGAACCATGGACGTTGCTGTGGTGAGGTAGCTTGAGAGTCTGGACGATGTTGTGTAGTCCTACATTTACTTGCCTGAGGGATGTCATTTCTAGCTTACAGCAGAAGCATACTCGGAATTTTGTAGAATAGGGGTTCGCAGACTTTTTGGCACTGTGTACCACTTAACATTTTTAGAAATTTGCATATACTACTTCAGCTTGTTCACTTTTTAAGAAATCTTGAGTTAGGGGAGGTTGGGAAGGGTACAGCAGGGTGAGCTACGACTGCTGTAGGGTTGAGGAACGGTACAGGGCGAACAATGTTAGCCATTTTGCTCAGTGGTGACAACAGATGTACAATTTTTGCATCATACTGATCAACTACAGTGGTAGAAATATGAGACACACAACTAATAAGGCTTTACGGAAGCACTTTTTTACAGAGTCATTCATGTTGACATGTGGTACTTATTTGAAGCAAATAACATTAAATTAAATGAAGCCGTTTGAGATACAAATATTCAATGACTACGAAAGGAATGATATTTAAGATATTTATGAAGCGTTTATATCGTAAATCATATAAACCAGCTGTGCAAGAGAGTAATAAACTGAACTAAACTGAACTGAACTGAAATTAGAGACCAAACAGCTAACGAATTCAGAGTCCAATAGAATATCGACGATAAATCAGACTTCAAAATAAACAAGTGGTAATTTCAAAAAATGGTTCAAATGGCTCTGAACAGTATGGGACTTAACATCTGAGGTCATCAGTCCCCTAGAACTTAGAACTACTTAAACCTAACTAATCTAAGGACATCACACACATCCATGCCCGAGGCAGGATTCGAATCCTGCCTCGGGCATGGATGTGTGTGATGTGACCGTAGCGGTCGCGCGGTTCCAGACTGAAGCTCCTAGAACCGCTCGACCACCAGCGGCCGGCCAAGTGGTTAGTTTTCAAATGTAGATTCTGATGATTATCTTTAATCAGAGCTTCAAAGTCCAGCTTGATGGAGATTAGTCTTCTTCACCACTAAGTCTGCTTCTGTATTTACTTTTAATGTACAACAACTCTGAGGAACTTCTGTCACACATGTAAGCAGTAATAAATGGTATCAAAAATTGGAAGGAATGTTTGAAAGAAGGGTACTCTGTTTTTGTTCCAGTCTAAAAAGGGAGCAGTCTCTCTCTAAGCGCCTTTCATTGAACTGTTGCTATTCTTGTTGACGAAACTTTCTTTCGTCATTACTTCTTCTGGCACTTTTTACAAAAATGTATTTCTTATCCAGTTGTCTTTTGAGTAAATTTTGGTAAAACACTTTCCAAAAAGTTTTTGATAGTGCTCTAAATTTGTAACAAAGCAATACTTTTATCGACCAGTTTTGCCACTATTAGTTTGCTTAAAAATAAAGTAACGTAATAGAATAATTTACATATATCAGTACATATTTTGTTTACTTGTATGCATACAACCTGAAATGTCCTTATGTATCAAGAATGGTACGCCTACCATCATGTGGAAACCCCTGTTCTAGAATTTGGTTCAAATGGCTCTGAGCACTATGGGACTTAACATCTGAGGTCATCAGTCCCCCAGAACTTAGAACTACTTAAACCTAACTAATCTAATGACATCATACACACCCATGCCCGAGGCAGGATATTAGAACCTGCGACCGTAGCAGTCGCGCGGTTCCGCTCGGCCACCACGGCCGGCCCCTGTTCTAGAGCATTCTCGAAGATCATGTAGGCGTTGCACGTGGTCACCTTCCAATCACGCACTGACTGCGTGTCTCTCCCTCCTCCAAAGATGCACCTTTTATGTCATACTCAGACGTCTGTCGCACGATACAAAAATGGCTTTCTGCACACTTACTGCATTACGGTGTCTTGGGTGTTTACTCAGAATTAATTCTCGGACAGTTTCTAACGTTATACTTAAAAATAGTCACATAAATCGACTGAAAAATAATCATTTAAATAAAAATAATTTCTTAATATAACACATTTTTAATTGGGCAAAAAGGTATAAAATAATTTACTCCAGCTCCATACAGATTCCTAATCCCATACAGATAACTCTGAACATTTGTTACTGTGAATTTTTAATACTTGTGAAAATACTTGGAACAAAAACGTGGGGTACATGCAATACGTAATTGATGAATGAATATCTTACCTCCTAGTTATTGTCTGTTGTATGCATCGTAATTTTTTCATTATAAATCTTACAAATATTTTTATAACTAATAAAATTCACGATCACAAATTTTCAAAACTATCTGTATAGAATAGGAAATTACTTTATGCTTTCTGCCTGTTTTAAAAAAGATTTATACTAAAATTTTAGTTTTATTTAAATAATTATTTTCCGCTTTTCAGTCTTGTGTGTTTGAAATTTAACAATGGATTTGAAACATTTTGATGAGATTATAAGAGAGACGTGATAAATTTTAGGTTTATCTCGTTGTCTTTTCACAGGATCATGTCTGAAATAAAATAGTGTTATACCTGTCTATTAATAACGTATCAGTGTGTTTCGCTGTTATTTTCCTAAAAAATAAAATAAAGAAGCAAGCGAAATTAAGTTTAACTATTTCTATTTTACTGTTGAAAACTATTTTGACCGGAATCTGACGAGGATGGGGAACGACTCGAAGAAACAGCAGGGACTGCCTGACACATCAACTACTGTCAGCAGAGGTTAGCCACTTTTGAAACGGAGGAAAACACCATGAGGGAAATGGACAACGGAGAAGTCACGGGAGACTTACAAAGCTTAAAAGAGTAATCCAAGAGCGAAAACTGAGGGCGCACTGAAACCTGAGCCTGAACCAACCGTGTGTAATGAGAACGGTATACGTAACGGAAGGCAGTGATAACTATACAGGGTGGTCCATTGATCGTGACCGGGCCAAATATCTAACGAAATAAGGGTCAAACGAAAAAACTACAAAGAACGAAACTTGTCTAGCTTGAAGGGGGAAACCAGATGGTATCACGGAACATTCCGCCAGTGCGGACGGTATTTGCTTCGTGATACATTACCCGTTTTAAAATGGACCGTTTACCAACTGCGGAAAAGGTCGATATCGTGTTGATGTATGGCTATTGTGATCAAAATGCCCAACGGGCGTGTGCTGTGTGTGCTGCTCGGTATCCTGGACGACATCATCCGAGTGTCCGGACCGTTCGCTGGATGGTTACGTTATTTAAAGAAGCAGGAAGTGTTCAGCCACATGTGAAACGTCAACCACGACCTGCAACAAATGATTATGCCCAAGTAGATGTTTTAGCTGCTGTCGCGGCTAATCCGCACATCAGTAGCAGACAAATTGCGCGAGAATCGGGAATCTCAAAAATTTTGGTGTTGAGAATGCTACATCAACATCGATTGCACCCGTACCATATTTATATGCACCAGGAATTGCATGGCGACGACAGTGAACGTCGTGTACAGTTCTGCTACTGGAAACAAGAGAAATTACGGGACGATGAGAGGTTTTCTGCACGCGTTCTATTTAGCGACGAAGCGTCATTCACCAACAACGGTAACGTAAACCGGCATAATATGCACTATTGGACAACAGAAAATTTACGATGGCTGCGACAAGTGGAACTTCAGCGACCTTGGCGGGTTAATGCATGTTGCGGCATTATGGGAGGAAGGATAATTGCCCCCATTTTATCGATGGCAGACTAAATAGTGCAATGTATGCTGATTTCCTACGTAATGTTCTACCGATGTTATTAAAAGATGTTTGACTGCATGACAGAATGGCGATGTACTTCCAACATGATGGATGTCCGGCACATAGCACGCGTGCGGTTGAAGCGGTATTGAATAGCATATTTCATGACAGGTGGATTGCTCGTGGAAGCACCATACCCTGGCCCGCACGTTCAGTCTAGGTGACTGATGACCTCAGATGTTAATTCCCATAGTGCTTAGAACCATTTGAACATGACCAGTGATGTAGAAGTATTCTAGCGGTTGTAGATGTAATTGTACCGTCTAGTGCATATCACATACCTCCTGTCATACATTCTGATACTACCCATACAACACGCTAGGTTTGCAGGGCAGTCGAGATGTCAGGCGTGAACAATCCTTTTTCACCCTGCCCCACCCATATAGGAGCCATATGGAACAGACAGACAGGAAAGTGAATTAATATTGCATTGTCATTAATTTCTGAGACGTGTTTAAAATTTCAAGTGTCTAGCTCGTCGATATTCTACACCTACATCTACATTACTCTGCAATTCACATTTAAGTGCTTGGCAGAGAGTTCATCGAACCACAATCATACTATCTCTCTACCATTCCATTCCCGAACAGCGCGCGGGAAAAACGAACAGCTAAACCTTTCTGTTCGAGCTCTGCCTTCTCTTATTTTATTTTGATGATCATTCCTACCTGTGTAAGTTGGGCTCAACAAAATATTTTCGCATTCGGAAGAGAAAGTTGGTGACTGAAATTTCGTAAATAGATCTCGCCGCGACGAAAAACGTCTTTGCTTTAATGACTTCCATCCCAACTCGCGTATCATATCTGCCACACTCTCTCCCCTATTACGTGATAATACAAAACGAGCTGCCAGTTTTTGCACCCTTTCGATGTCCTCCGTCAATCGCACCTGGTAAGGATCCCACACTGCGCAGCAATATTCTAACAGAGAATGAAAGAGTGTAGTGTAAGCTGTCTCTTTAGTGGACTTGTTGCATCTTCTAAGTGTCCTGCGAATGAAACGCAACCTTTGGCTCGCCTTTCCCACAATATTATCTATGTGGTCTTTCCAACTGAAGTTGTTCGTAATTTTAACACCCAGGTACTTAGTTGAATTGTCAGCCTTGAGAATTGTACTATTTATCGAGTAATCGAATTCCAACGGATTTCTTTTGGAACTCATGTGGATCACCTCACACTTTTCGTTATTTAGCGTCAACTGCCACCTGCCACACCATACAACAATCTTTTTTAAATCGCTTTGCAACTGATACTGGTCTTCGGATGACCTTACTAGACGGTAAATTACAGCATCATCTGCGAACAACCTAAGAGAACTGCTCAGATTGTCACCCAGGTCATTTATATAGATCAGGAACAGCAGAGGTCCCAGGACGCTTCCTTGAGGATCACCTGATATCACTTTAGTTTTACTCGATGATTTGCCGTCTATTACTACGAACTGCGACCTTCCTGACAGGAAATCACGAATCCAGTCGCACAACTGAGACGATACCCCGTAGGTCCGCAGCTTCATTAGAAATCGCTTGTGAGGAACGGTGTCAAAAGCTTTCCGGAAATCTAGAAATATGGAATCAACTTGAGATCTCCTGTCGATAGCGGCCATTACTTCGTGCAAATAAGATTACGTATCAATAGATCGTTCCCTTCGAGATGATTCATATTGTCTGAATACAGTATGTGCTCCAAACCCCTACTGCAGACCGACGTCAATGATATAGGTCTGTAGTTCTATGGATTACTCCTACTACCCTTCTTAAACACTGGTGCGACCTGCGCAATTTTCCAATCTGTAGGTACAGATCTATTTTAGTTAAAGTCACTTGCATAATTTGTACTGAGCAGATAGACAGGCAAGAAAGTGACCTAACAGAAACGTGTTAAATTTTCTTCTTGCACAAAGAAGCGTAATTCCATCTATTACATTTACAATGAATATTAACACCAATATGAATAGGATGGAGTGTGGACACCAACTTACGGAAACACTCGAGTTCCCTCATTTCAAGGAGAGCACAGTTACGTAGAACGTAAAGCGGGACGCGAGGTGACTATAGAGCGGTCTGAGTCGACGTCAGTGGAGCGTTAAGCCTGTCGATGGCAGCTCCCACACTGGGCGCAGGTCGCGGCGCGTCCCTAATTTTTGCGGCGTTGTCAGCGCCGCCCCACGCCCGGTATTTCACAGCGGCCGCACGGAGCGTTAACTTTTACGACCGCAGAGCTTTATGAAGCCCGGTTTTTCCGTTTAGCCTCCATTTACTTCTAGCAGCGTGCGAGTGCCCCGGAATGTCCGCTCTTTCGCGTCTGCAAATATTTCCGCTGAATATGGCACTCGTCGTATGTGCGTGTGTGTCCTGCAACGCTGGACTAACAGGAGGACGCTTTCTGTGGATAATCTGTTGGCAACTTAATCCATTTTTTCGTGTCACCGCAAATGCTGTTTGACCACAACTGTTCTCTGACAAACGATTGTGGTTGTAATCGAAGATTTGATACATGGTTTAATTCTACAGAGATGGGAATTTTGTGCTCTAAAATTGATAACTATATTTTTATCTTTGTTATTTAGTAACTTTCTGGATATTTTATTACATTTTGCTAATCGTTGTATCTGAAGAAAACAGTATTTATTTACTTGAGTAGAAGCATACACATTCTATAAACTTATGCAAGTAATTTCAAATAAGGAAATGAGTTCACACACACACACACACACACACACACACACACATAAAAACTGAAATCAAAGAGCAACTGTTACATAATTTTCTTGTGCATTAAACAAATCCTTCTGACGGCCTTGCTATGGGCTCACCCATTTCGCCAGTTGCAGATGACGTATTTATGGAACATTTTGAGCAACAAGCGTTAAGTAGTGCTGCTTTGAAGCCTTCTTGCTGGCTCCGCTATGTGGACGATGCATTTGTTATATGGCCACACGGCGAAGAACAACTTCATGCGTTCCACAGTTTCTTAAATGGAATTCACCCCAAAATCAAATTCACCTTGGAGGATGAGAGTGAGGTCGGTCTCCCGTTCCTAGACGTGTTGGTGTACAGAAGATCTGATAACACTCCAGGCCACAGAGTGTACAGAAAGCCGACTAACACAAACAGGTGTGAATTTTAAAATTTTCCCGGTGAATTGACTGTTCAAACAAATTTCGGGCTTGCAGCCGGTCGTCGTTCAATACTTCGCACGATATTTCAACTGGACACCTGCCAGTCATCTCCAGGTGAGCCGTCGCAGACTCTGCGACGGCTCACCTGGAGATGACTGGCAGGTGTCCAGTTGAAATATCGTGCGAAGTATTGAACGACGACCGGCTGCAATCCCGAAATTTGTTTGGACAACACAAACAGGTATTTAGATGCCACTGCGCACCACCACCCAGCCCAGAAGCAAGCAGTACTCAACACTCTGTCTTCACGTGCCTTCCGTATCAGTGATGACGACAACTTAGAATCGGGAATGAATTTTTTAAAGGGGACATTGAAGGCAAATGGGTATGATATTCAATCGACAGAGCTTTTAGGCGGAATATTTATACCGCTAATAAAAATGAGGAGCCGCCTTCTCACTCCGTCAGGTTACCGTTCGTTTCTGGGGTCACTGATCGCATAAGCAGAATTTTAAAGAAAAATGGTATTCAGACATCTTTCTTTAGCCAGATCAAAATAAAAGACTTTTTCCGACGGAAAACGGATGCACCTGGTTCAAAAAATGGTTCAAATGGCTCTGAGCACTATGGGACTCAACTGCTGTGGTCATAAGTCCCCTAGAACTTAGAACTACTTGAACCTAACTAACCTAAGGACATCACACACATCCATGCCCGAGGCAGGATTCGAACCTGCGACCGTAGCGGTCGTGCGGTTCAAGACTGTAGCGCCTTTAACCGCTCGGCCACTCCGGCCGGCGGATGCACCTGATTACCTCCACAATGCAGGCGTCTATCTAGTGATATGTGGCTGCGGAAAAGTGTACATAGGCGAAACGGGAAGAACTGTTAAAGAACGCATTAAGGTATACGAACGACACATACGGCTGAAACAAAGTGCAAAATCGGCAGTAGCGAAACATCATGAGAACTGTGGCTCTGACACCGACTTTAAAAACGTACGTGTACTGGCTAAAGAAACAAACATTTATAGAAGAAAGGTTCGAGAAGCGGTTGAAATTTCTAAAAATGCATCTAATTTCAATAGAGAGGACGGCTATATGCTTCCGGCATCGTGGCTCCCCGCCATCAAGGAAGTAAATACGCGGCCGCGGTGTGTGAGCGGCATAAACAACGCGCTGCAAGTCACCTCGGAGGACAATAATATTTTGGGTAAACATTCCCCCTCTGTAACTCTGTCCGTTTCGAATCTAGCCACTGATGACGACCAACCAATAGCGGAAGCAGGCATTTCAACCAATAACCCTTCTCCAGCATAAGTGTGGAATAGTACCTTTCTATTCAATGACGATGGGCCGCCAATGGTATCTACAGGAGATGAGCTACCAACGCCCCTTCTTCTGCATCAGAGCGGGAATATTAGCCAATGACTATGGCCCATCAGTGGTAGCCATATGAATTTTAACCAATACCATCACTTCTCCAACACGAACGCGTGAAAACTCCCCTTTTATAAGAGGACGCGACACTCGTCTCTGACAGTGTTCTAGCAGTAATGGACACCAGAAGATCCTGAGGAAGATCCCAGTAGAGGGGTCGAAACGTCGATCGTTTTAGAAGAAACATGACCCGTCCTAATAACCCAGAAGATTTTAACTTCAAATACTTCTCTTTGCATGAATCAGAGAAACATAAACATTGATATAGTTGTTTCGTTGTTTGTACTTTGTACGTATCGCCAATTCATTAGGTTGTTTTTGGATATGCCAACGCCCATGCATAACTTGTTCAGAGATCCCTACGTGGTCCAGTCTATATTGTATCTGGATGGCAAGCAAGAAAACAATTAGATGCATAAATAAATGGACTGCAGTTCAAAAAGCGATAAAATGTAATAAATACCAGTGCTTGACGTTAAGCTTAGCCACGACTCTTATAGTGTCTTATAGACAAATTACTCTTATCTGCTAGATTAAATCTGTCTAGTTTGCAGTAATTTGTATTTTTAGTTGAAAATGTAGGCTAATAATTTACTTTAGCCCTTTTCCTCTTTTCAAATAAAAAGAAGTTAAATAAGATCCAGTCATACTGCAGAAAATTCATTCACACAAAGCATTTGCA
This sequence comes from Schistocerca cancellata, assembly GCF_023864275.1. Lineage (NCBI taxonomy): Eukaryota > Metazoa > Arthropoda > Insecta > Orthoptera > Acrididae > Schistocerca > Schistocerca cancellata. The sequence continues at coordinate 390,958,738 of NC_064630.1, read as the reverse complement.
GGCACATGCACATTTACATTAATTCCTTCATGCAAATATAAGCACGAATTCATGGTTTCAAGGCGATATATACCGATAAAATTTTCTCGAACTTCGAGCTGCTTTAGGCAGCTGAAACTCACGAGCTTTCGATCGACTGCACCTTGGCCATTGTCAAGTGATGACTCTCACGTGGTTGCTGCTTCCTCCTGCGACGTCACTGGTGCCCAGTCCAGCGCCGTATTAGGCAATATTGCAAGACCACCGCACTTGCTTCAACATTCCGATGTCCGGCTCCCAGTTGCAGTCCGCCGTCTTTTTTTTTTTTTTTTCAGGAATTATCTGAAGATACCAATGGAGATGGCGGTTTGTAGCTTAGCACAGCTTTGGACCCAGTCATTCGAAGGTAGAAGCGGTTGCGGTAGTCTTGCTACGAAAACATTACCTTGTATGTGTGACCCTAGACTGGGCACCTTAGAAGTCATAGGAGGAGCAAAAATCACACGACAGTCATCACCTGGCAATAGCTGAAGAAGTCATTTAGTTGACTAGTTAGTTTGTTCACTAGTTACATGAACTGAACGATTCTTTTATCGAAATGAAGTGGAACAACTCAGTTTTGCAGGTATACGTAATACGTGATTAGTGTTAACATTAATGAAGGCACTATTTTTTAGTCCTACTCACGCCACTTCTGTTTTATTTTATTTTATTTTTTTTATAGATAAGGTATTTGAATAGAAGTTGTGCATGGAATAGAAGCAGTCGTGCGGGAGATACGGTTTTAGGTTAGATTTAAAATTGGGTTCTCTACTTGTCACACATTTCATGGTATTGGGGAAATGATCAAAAATTTTTTGTTGCCGCCAATCGAACACCTCTCCTAGCCGCTGACAGCTTTAATAATGGGTTCTGTGAGGCGCTCTCATGGATCAAATAACACTCTCATCATTCGTGCCGCTCTTTTTTGTATGTCTTATTTGGTACAGGTGCCACATATTCGAACAACATTCTAGGACAGTTGGCACAAGTGTTTGCAAGGAATTTCTTTTGCACACTGATCGCGTTTCCCCAGTAATCTACATTACCTGCGACTGTGCCTACGGAATCGTTCCATTTCACATACCTACAAATAGTTGCACCCACCATTTCTAAGAGTTGACAGATTGCAACTGTGAATCACTGAAATTGTTGTCATGGATCATTGCCTTTCTTTCGTTTTGTGAAGTACACAAATTTACATTCTGATTGGTTAAAGCTAGTTGAAAATCTCTACACCACTTTGAAATCTTATCCAGATATAGCATATTATCTGCGCAACATTTCTCAGACAATACTTCATTCTAAATAACTGCATCGTCTGCGAAAAGTCTGATGTTACTATTAATACTGTTTGCGAGGACATTAATGTAAAACGTGAACAACAAGGGTCCAAACACATTTTCCAGAAGTACACCCGTGGTAACTTCTACGTCTGCCAATTACTCTCCATCCAGAGTAACTTGCTGCGTCCTCCCTGCCAAGGAATTCCCGATCAAATCAGAAACTGATAACTCGTATCATCATACTTTGGTTAAAAACCGTTTCAAACGTGGAACTTAGGGAAAGCAGGAAAAGGTGTGGACAGGGCCTAATCAGTTACCGTTGGTTGCAAAGTAAACACATACACTTTATTTAAGGAAATATTTCTTTAAAAAAAACAATCATTAAAAAAAATTGGCTGTAGCACAGGCTACACTGACGGCTGAAGGCATTATTAAGAAGAATTCATGTTATATGTCGGCTGAAGGCCAGGAGCAATGGGAATAATGTAAACAAATATTATTTTTAAATAACTGACACAATCAGATCAAATAAGGAAACGGAGTGATCCACAGACAGTGCTCCAAGGATCGACCTCTGTATAGTTTCTACAGCTGCGAAAGCGGTGAGACAGGCAGCCAAGAGTTATGCACACCTAACAGGATGGCAACTAAAACCAGGGACAGTTTAAACGCCGATCAATTCTCTTACCAACTCCACCTAACATGTGATAACCAGTACAACGACGGAATATTTCAAGCGAAGGCGAAGTGACAGACAGCACTGCGTCTTCAGAATCCGGTGTTTAAAACGTTGAAAGGCAGAGGGAACCATTACAACCAAGGTAGACAAAAGTAACCACAGTCCACACCGCAATCAAGGAGGCTGTCGAACTACACGTCATGCCGGACAGCATCGGCATGACGAGGAAAGGTACACTGCCACAAAAGTACGCTAACCTCCAGGGCAGGTAACTGGGGCGTCAGCGGCCACTAGGCAGTAACATTCCACTGGTTGCACTTCGCCAAATCACAACACAAAATTAAAAAACTAATAACAGGCAGCAGAAGACAGCTAATACACTACTGGCCATTTAAATTGCTACATAAAGAAGAAATGCGGATGATAAACGGGTATTCATTGGACAAATATATTATACTAGAACTGACATGTGATTACATTTTCACGCAATTTGGGTGCATAGATCCTGAGAAATCAGTACCAAGAACAGCCACCTCTGGCCATAATAACGGCCTTGATACGCCTGGGCATTGAATCAAACAAAGCTTGGATGGCTTGTACAGGTACAGCTTCCCATGCAGCTTCAACACGATACCACAGTTCATTAAGAACAGTGACTGGCGTATTGTGACGAGCCAGTTGCTCGGCCACCATTGACCAGACGTTTTCAATTGGTGAGAGATCTGGAGAATGTGCCGGCCAGGGCAGCAGTCGAACATTTTCTGTATCCATAATGGCCCGTACAGCACCTGCAACATGTGGTCGTGCATTATCCTGCTGAAATGTAGGGTTTCGCAGGGATCGAATAAAGGGTAGAGCCACGGGTCGTAACACATCTGAAATGTAACGGCCACTGTTCAAAGTGCCGTCAATGCGAACAAGAGGTGACCGAGACATGTAACCAATGGCACCCCATACCATCACGCCGGGTGATATGCCTGTATGGCGATGACGAATACACGCTTCCAATGTGCGTTCATCACGAAGTCGCCAAACACGGATGCGACCATCATGATGCTGTAAACAGAACCTGGATTCATCCGAAAAATTGACGTTTTGCCATTCGTATTGACGTTTTGCCATTCGTGCACCCAGGTGCGTCGTTGAGTACGCCATCGTAGCCGCTCCTGTCTGTGATGCAGCGTCAAGGTTAGCCGCAGCCATGGTCTCCGAGCTGATAGTCCATGCTGCTGCAAACGTCGCCGAACAGTTCGTGCAGATGGTTGTTGTCTTGCAAACGTCCCCATTTGTTGACTCAGGGATGGAGACGTGGCTGCACGATCTGTTACAGCCATGCGGGTAAGATGCCTGTCATCTCGACTGCTAGTGATACGAGGCCGTTGGGATCCAGCACGGCGTTCCGTATTACTCTCCTGAACCCACCGATTCCATATTCTGCTAACAGTCATTGGCTCTTTACCAACGCGAGCAGCAATGTCGCGATACAATAAACCGCAATCGCGATAGGCTACAATCCGACCTTTATCAAAGGCGGAAACGTGATGGTACGCATTTGTCCTCCTTACACGAGGCATCACAACAACGTTTCACCAGGCAACGCCGGTCAACTGCTGTTTGTGTATGAGAAATCGGTTGGAAACTTTCCTCATGTCAGCACGTTGTAGGTGTCGCCACCGGCGTCAACCTTGTGTGAATGCTATGAAAAGCTAATCATTTGCATATCGCAGCATCTTCTTCATGTCGGTTAAATTTCGCGACTGTAGCACGACATCTTCGTGGTGTAGCAATTTTAATGGCCTGCAGTGTAGATTCCGCTAACTCGTCACGCTCCACTTGCTGCTGTTCATCTCACGGCGAACCTCGAGCAGCAACGCACGAAGAAATGGCGCGACCACAAAATAGTGGAGGTTTCACTACTGGATTAATGTTCACTCAACTCAACGCGCTGGGTCCGGTGGACAACGAGGTTGTGGCCTTCGCAACTACAGCCCCTCGATCCGACGATGCCTGCGTGCCGCCAGCGGGCCCGGCATATCCTAGCGCTGTCGCACCTGTCTGCTCTCCATGCCGACCGAACTACAGACACACCCGACCCGGTAAACACTTCACGTCCTTCCAAAGATAGTACAGGTACTAGATAGCGATTAACGCTGCTGCTGCCACTCGCGGACAGACAACGCTAGCAAACATAGTGGCTCCAGTAAATAGAAGAAGAAGGCGAGACGCCACTATCCCTATTACTCGATGCAAACCTTCCAACGTCACCAACGCGAACCTCACACGGCTCACCGTTGATGTGGTTCCGAATCCAGTGCTCTTCGGAAGTTGAGAAATACTGCATCTGTCTGATTGCCTCGACCCTTGGCTTTCAAGATGCCACATGATGGAAGCGCGAGTCGGGATTCACGTGATCGATGTTTTCAGAATCCATGCTTGCTCGCACGGAGGAGATCATTCTGTTCTAGCTACTTTATTACATTTGAACTCAATTTGTGACCAAAGATTCTACAACAAACGGATTTCAAGGGTATTGGGCGATAATTATTTGCAGCAGTTCTGCTTGTAAAGACAAATAAGAGTCAGCAGAGCCTATATTCTTTTCATTGTATTATCAGATCATGAGAAGCAAGCTACAGTATGCATATGATGAAAATTCTTATCCCTGACATCATAGTTTTCAGTCTACAATAACCACTATTACAATATAGTTTTAGAGAGTGAGCGAGCTTAAAAAATCTGTAGGATAGAGAAACAGGGAAATCATGCGAACTGATAACTAATTTTAACAGGACTACTTTTCACTCTGCAGGGTAATATGTGATTATTTGAAACTTCCTGGCATATTAAAACCTTGCGCTTGGCCGGAAATCGTACTTGGGACCATTTCGCGGGCAACTGTTACACCAGTAGAGTACTTTCCCAGGAAATACAGAGGTCCCACGTCACAGTGCAGGTCCGAGAGAGAGTTTTAATCTGCCAGGCAATTTTAATGACTAAATGTGTTTGCTGCAGTGCATAGACTGCTATATCGTTCATCATGCAAAAATCGGAAAACATGTTAACACATTAAGTTTAGAAGATAATTTCCGTTTGTGAGCCCAGTGTTAAGTGTAGTTACTGCAATAGCATTAAATTACTGAGGAAAGAATGAGCTACAATCTTTCATGAAATATTTTTATGCATTGAGGCAGGTTATATATATAGGCCATCCGCAGTTGTTAAGAACAGCCATTTACTGGGAAAATCGCTTCAAGAATTCACATCTTTGCAATTGATGTGCTCCCTTTTTTTTTCTTTTATTTACAGCTTACGATGTTGCTATTTCTTCCATATAACGGCCACATGATTCGGATGATTTATTCATAGATAAGAGCTTTAAATTGCTTACAATGATGAGAAAGAGGCCAGCGTAAAATAAGAGTAGTTTAACCAAGACATTAAAAGTTATTTTTTCAAGAACATAGGGTCAGGGTGAAAGTTTGATTTCCGTAAAATAATAGAGAACTTAACAGGTGCGGAACCAGAAAAGTTTGGAAAGAAGTTTGTGGAATATGAAACTTGGAAGAGACGAAGTAGGTAAATATCTTAAAATTCAGGGAGACAGAAGGTTGTGGCAGGTAATAAGAGGAACTCATCAATAGCGCGTGCGGTGAAAGACATCTGAAGGCAGTGCGAAGAACGCACCAATAGAACGAACGATGAAAGGCTTCTGCAGGAGCGCATTAATAGGAAGGGAGATGAAAGACCCCCAGAACATCTTTCACAATTAGAAACTGAAAGTACGAAGAGGAAATAGAACCTGTGAGACGAAGCAGAGGCTTTTACAGGCGTCTCTATTCCAAAACTCCATCGTGAGTGGCTTCGAAATTGAATTCGTAAACGCTATTTTAAGAGATTCCTCTTTTTTAATGCACGTCTAGGAAATAAAAGTTCTTGGTAAGAAAGATTTTCTTTGCTGTCTGTGGCGTCGAAACATCGAAATTTGCGCTCTTCAGTTCACCTGTTATGTAAGCCTGTTTGAAAAGGAATTGCCCTTACTGACGCTTTTTCGTTGTGAAAAACAGACAGATTAAGTTACAAATGCCTCGCCACGTTCAGTGGACACTACACGTTGTACCGCTTGGTGCATTTCCAAGCTAATTATCAACTATTGATAACATTTACTGGAAGAAAAAGAAGGCTACATGTCGATCAGAATTACATGAGCGTGTATTTTACGTTATTTTCGCTCAAACGTTTACGTTACGTACCCTATTGGCTTAAAATAAACTTTATACTACTCAGTTCGTGCATAATTATCTGTACAGGTAACTGTTATCTTTAGACAATGCACTGAAAGAAGTGTTTTCCCAGAAAGCACATGGTGTTCGTAGATGGTTTGTTCAAAAGAATTTGTGGTAAGAGACAGGTATAGCACCTAAGTAATATTTTACAAATATGATACTCTTACGTTAGAACGTTTAGGTTTGGAGGTAAGGGTGTGTACAGCTGTGAAGGCATACTATTCCGGAACAGTTCTGAAACTACTGGCAGCAATCATTATCCTACAGGATGTAGTGACCCGGAAATATTTCATGGGCTTTAAGATAGACAACCCAACTCACTTTATTCACAACGATAGATGATGAAAGTTGTGTGGCCTATCTAAAAGTCCATGTAATACTTCCGGCCAGTTTCTAATTTTGCCCACGCTGTCATTTGAGTATGGAGCTGTCATTGGTCACTTAATGGCTCAGAAATGAATGTAATTTACAGTAGATAAACAATGGCCATTAAAATTACTACACCAAGAAGAAATTCAGATGATAAATGAGTATTCATTGGACAAATATATTATACGACAACTGACATGTGATTACATTTTCACCCAATTTGGGTGGATCCCGAGAAATTAGTACCAAGAACAATAACGGCCTTGATTCGCCTGGGCATTGAGTCAAACACAGCTTGGATGGCATGTACAGGTACAGCTGCCCATGCAGCTTCAACACGATACCACAGTTCATCAAGAGTAGTGACTGGCGTACTGTGACGAGCCAGTTGCTCGGCCACCATTGACCAGACGTTTTCAATCGGTGAGATATCTGGAGAATCTGCTGACCAGGGCAGCAGTCGAACATTTTCTGTATCCAGAAAGGCCCGTACAGCACCTGCAACATGCAGTCGTGCATTATCCTGCTGAAATGTGGGGTTTCGCAGGGATCGAATGAAGAGTAGAGCCACGGGTCGTAACGCATCTGAAATGTAACGTCCACTGTTCAAAGTGTCGTCAATGCGAACAAGAGGTGACCGAGACGTGTAACCAATGGCACCTCATACCATCACGCCGGGTGATACGCCAGTGTGGCGACGATGAATACACGCTTCCAATGTGCGTTCACCGCGATGTCGCTCAACACCGATGCGACCATCATGATGCTGTAAACAGAACCTGGATTCATCCAAAAAAATGACGTTTTGCCGTTTGTGCACCCAGGTTCGTCGTTGAGAACACTATCGCAGGCGCTCCTGTCTGTGATAGAGCGTCAAGGGTAACCGCAGCCATCGTCTCCTAACTGATAGTCCATGCTGCTGCAAACGTCGCCGAACAGTTCGTGCAGATGGTTGTTGTCTTGCAAACGTCCCCAACTGTTGACTCAGGGATCGAGACGTGGCTGCACGATCCCTTACAGCCATGCGGATAAGATGCCTCTCATCTCAACTGCTAGTGATACGAGGCCGTTGGGATCCAGCACGGCGTTCCGTATTACCCTCCTGTACCCACCGATTCCATATTCTGCTACCATTCATTGGATCTCGACCAACGCGAGAAGCAATGTCGCGATACAATAAACCGCAATCGCGATAGGCTACAATCCGACCTTTATCAAAGGCGGAAACGCAATGGTACGCATTTTTCCTCCTTACACGAGGCATCACAACAACGTTTCACCAGGCAACGCAGGTCAACCGCTGTTTGTGTATGAGAAATCGGTTGGAAACCTTCCTCATGTCAGACGATGTAGGTTTCGCCACCAGCGCCAACTTTGTGTGAATGCTCAGAAAAGCTAACCATTTGCATATCACAGCATCTTCTTCCTGTCAATTAAATTTCTCGTCTGTAGCACATCTTCGTGGTGCAGTAATTTTAATGGCCAGTAGTGTACATTTATTGCGACAGTATCTCTAAAACATATTTACTTCTGCTTTATTGATGAGGAAGCGGCAGACACAATTAGTTTAAGCCCGTTAAATATACATCAGTGAAAATAATCAGAATAGATATGTGACCTCATCGCTAGCTTCTTATCAGACGCATGGTGAGTGAAGGTCTCCTCACTTTTATTTCCTAATCCCGTGTATTTACAGACAAAAACTGAAACTGAAAATAAATATAATCACTGAATAAGCCAGGAAGAGCTGATACAACTTCACCAAATAACCAATTCGATCCGTTCCACTTGATATTAGCCACATAATCAACACCTTAGTGGAACTGATCTCAGGACCGCAGCTAATGAGTGTGGAGTCCACGTGAATGGTGTCACTGTCTCCGATCATACTCAGCCAAAGGCCGCCTTCGTCACGACGCTCATGTATTTATTATATTTAACTACCACAATTTTAAATATTATTTAGACTGTCTGACATGTGAGTCGTTGTCGTTGTTTGTATTTACAATACGTATTCCAGTTACCTGATCTTCAGTCACTTGCTTTAATACCTATTCGGGATTCTCTGATCAGGCTGCGCGCTGAAGTTCTTTGTATCGTGACGATCGGAAAATATTTTGAATTGTCCTCTTCAGTGACATTCCGTTGGATGAACTCTGTACCACACCTTTCCAGCCATATACTTAGCTGTATTTGATTTTTGTTGGGTTCGAATATACAGTCGAAGACAACAGTTTGGACTACCACCTCGTGTGCAACAGATAGAGTATCAAATACCTCGTCTCACATGACCAAAAGGAAAGAAAAAAAGACAAAAAAAACCCTTCAGTATCCACATTTCTCAGTAAATCGCCAAATCAATCGCTCTTATATATGGTCATCTTACAATACTATTCAATGATAAATGTACTTCATATCATGAATGTCCTTTTTCTAAAGTTAATTAAACATTGGACAGTATTATACAAGAGTTTCTATGATTTTTAACACGATACGAATATGCAATAAAATGATATGTCCTTTACTCCATTCCTTCCAAAAAAAAATTCCTTTGGTTGAATAACTAGAAATTTACTTCAGTTATCAAAATAACCTACAGAATACTTAATGAAAAAATAAGAATTCAGGACTTTTTGATGCGTTTTACCGCTTCACACTGAAACGTCCCCTTTCAACGATTTATACACGACTGTGCTTAAACTGACACACAATATTTTTTTTTTTTAGCGCAACGCAATCTGACTTTCAAAAATACCTACAAAAGAATGGCCCTGACTAACATTAATCTATACCTTTCACAAATCACTTACCTCATCAAAAATCGCCGTTACTCGAACTACTGCAATACAGCGAGCGCCACTACTGCCAGCTAAATAAAAGATTCAAACTACGGAAGGCACTAACTACTGATAGGCATAGTTAGCAAATGAAAGATTTTTGTAGAGAACAAACAATGTATTTACCTTAATAGTCATAATATATATATCAGTTCATGACATCCAGTCTAACAAATTTCAAAACTCCGCCATCTCTCTCCCCACATCCACCACTGCTGGCGGCTCACCTCCAACTGCGCAACGCTACGCACTGTTCACATCCAGCTGCCGCTGCCCAACACTACAATGGCAGACAACAATGCAAACTAGCCACAGACTGCACACAGCACAGCCATGATTTTCATATAGAGCGCTACGTAACGTTGCCAATAAGAAAACATAAACAGCCTACTTACATAAAGAAAACATAAACAGCCTACTTACAACACCCATAGTAAATGTAGCGGGACGAATGATGCCATCCAAGTGGCAATGTCGTTACTCTTTCGAATCGATACGGACACAGTTCTTGGAGTTTCTGGGGCCTCTGCCGTAATGTAGGCACTAGAACTCGCTCATCATTTCCGTCACAGATTCCTAAGACTTGCACATGGAATTGAGTACATGATTATTTGAATATGAGCCCATGTCCAGAAACAAAATATTCTCGACTGACATCTAAATCTGTTCTCCGTAAGCCAACGTACGGTGTGCAGCAGACGGCACAATAAAATAACCTACGCTCTTCCTCTTCCACTCGGAGAAGGTTATGCACTAAGAAAGAGTGTCGTGACTCTGTCTGTATGAAATTGAATTTCTTTACTTTTTGCGTCGTGGTTATTACACGGGACATACATCGAAGAGCCAAAGAACCTGGTAACCTGCCTAATATCGTGTAGGACCTACGCGAGCGCTCGGAAGTGCCGCAACACGACGTAGCATGGACTCGACTAATGTCTGAAGTAGTTGGAGGGAATTGACACCATCAATGCTGCAGGGCTGTCCATAAATCCGTAAGAGTACTGGACGAGAGGGGGAAGGGCGCGGGGGGGGGGGGGGGCACAGCACGTTGCAGGGCATCCCAGACATGCTAAGTAGATTTAATGTCTGGAGAGTTTGGTGGCCAGTGGAAGTGTTTAAACTCAGAAGAGTGTTCCTGAAGCCACTCTGCTGCAATTCACTACGTGTGGGGAGTCGCATTGTCCTGCTGGAATTGCCCAAGTCCGTCGGAATGCACAGTGGACATGAATGGATGCAGGAGTTTACACTAGTCGCACGTACTTCTCCTCCGACTGTTAAGGACCGGAGATATACGAACGGGAATGAATTCCGGCCACAGTCAGTGGTTCCCAAAACCAAGTTTGGCGCTTTGCTCTTCAGGTGAGGACTCTGAGAACAGGAGGAAACAGAGGTATTTGCCAGAAATCAAGTCACCATCAGGACATCGCAGTAAAACCTATTAATGAAAAACGAATTCTGCAATTTCGGTATCACAAAGCTGAAGTGAACAATAAAAAAAAAACGTTTTCTGATAATATTAATAATCAGAATTATCAGGTTAATTACTGATCTCTAAATAAATATTTGTTCATGTTGTGAGCTCGAGGGCAGTGCATTAGAACTCTTCTCGGGTCTGTTGAGTTGTGAATATGAAACGTGTTACGGAAATAATTAATTTACGAGTAATCAGTACCCTTGATGGGTTCCGCAGCCCAACCTGCAAACTGGGAGAAACCAGGTATTTTAATTACTAAAGCTGTTACACTGCAAATATCTGAAGGAGACTTTCGCTAATTAACTCCTTGTTTTCCTTTGCTATGATTTATTGGGAGGATCACTTGAGACTAACGCAGTTGCGACAAGACGAGGGGATACGTGAAGAGAGGTAGTAATGTTTTAGCTGTGCGGTCTTCCCATCCGCCTCACGTGAGCAATAAAACCACAGAGGTGTAAATTATGATTGTTGACCAGGTGTTTGGTCCATAATATTAATGTACGTAGTCAATGGAAATAATTTGTTTTTCAGGTTAAAACAACGACTATTACGTTCCAGTTCTCTATTGCTCGTAGATGCTACAGCGTAGCGCTTAACCACTTGTCAGTACAATAGGTCCAGTTTCTTAGCTATTAATATTTGTTTCCAACCTTATTGCCTCTTGTCGTTGTAATAACCAAGAGCAAATCGGTTCGAAGAAATTGGGAAGGTTACTGGCTCTAAAGATGAGAGTATTTTTTCCTTTTCACTATACGTTGTTTACTCTTGAACTTTTACCTTAAGCGGAAAGCGAAGTCGTAAATTAGAGCAGCCGCGTCTGACATCCTTCCCACGGCCACAATAAATATCGGTCGTGACGGCGAGGCTTTATGTCTTTTGAAGTACGACCTTCACTTTATTAACTCACAGGGAAGACCGATAGGCTTTCCTGATTCTTCCACTATGACTTCGTATGAGGAACGCAGGCTTTAGATGTGGTGTCCTAAACTCAGGTGATTGCAATAAATCATATCTTTCGATAAGCACCTTTCTAGGAATACTTAATGAGTAACAAATTGTCCAGTTGATATTTTCTTCGATAAATTCATTCACTTCCTGCTTACCACAAGAACAAGCAGATAAATCATAAAATTGATAAAACGCCCGGCCGGGGTGGCCGAGCGGTTCTAGGCGCTACAGTCTGGAACCGCGCGACCACTACGGTCGCAGGTTCGAATCCTGCCTCGGGCATGGATGTGTGTGATGTCCTTAGGTTAGGTAGGTTTAAGTAGTTCTAAGTTCTAGGGGACTGATGACCTCAGATGTTAAGTCCCATAGTGCTCAGAGCCATTTGAACCATTTGATAAAACCTGAATGCAATAATCATCCTTTGGTTTTCTGTACTCATCGACAGTACACCACATATTTCATCGACAGAAGTACTGTTATATTACACGTGATAGCTATAGCTGGAATGGGTGAACTGTTTGAAAACACAGCAAGGAATAGAACAATTATAGCCACAAACATATAAAATAAGCGTAGATACATAGAGACTAGATATCTTACGTCGAGAAACGTTATAATATACACACTGATGAGCCAAAACATTATGATTCCTGTTTAACAACTTGTCTGTCTGTCTTTGGAACGAAATACATCACTGATTCTGCGTATCATTTTGAATGGTTCAATTGGCTCTGAGCACTATGGGACTTAACATCTGTGGTCATCAGTCCCCTAGAACTTAGAACTACTTAAACATAACTAACCTAAGGACATCACACACATCCATGCCCGAGTTAGGATTCGAATCTGCGACCGTAGAGGTCACGCGGTTCCAAACTGAAGCGCCTAGAACCGCACGGCCACACCGGCCGGCGCGTATCAGGGATCCGACAGTACTTTGGTAGGCTTGCGGAGGTGTTTGTCTTTAGATGTCTCCGCTCAGGTCATGTAATTCGAGTAAATAACTGACCGCTGCTTTGCGAACATGGTGATGGTATCCGATAGCGACCCAGGAGGGTTCCAAAGGATTTACAGCAGGCGAATTTGGTTGCCGAAACATCTACGTGAGTTCACCATAACGCTCCTCAAATCACTGTAGCACGGTTTTGGGTTCGAGACACTGACAATTACACTGCTGGAAGATGACATCGCCGTCGGGGAAGACATCAAGGATGAAAGGATGCGGGTGCTTCGCAGCTGTCAGCGAGTCTTCAACTACTACCACAGTCCCATGCAAACGCAGGAGAATCTCTCCCATAGCATAATACTGCTACCACCTATTTGCGTCCGTGGCGCGCTGCACCTGTAGAGTGGCTGTTCATCTCGATGACGGCTTTCGTGGAAACGACCACAGACCTAGTGTAGTAAAAATGTGTTTCACCCGAAGGGCCGACAAATTTCCATTGATCGACGGTCGAATCGCGATGGTCCCGTGCTCACTGCAATTGTAATTGACGATGTCGTTGGGTCAGCATATGAAGACGTAGCTGTGGTCACCTGCGGAGTTCCATGTTCAATAATGTACGATGAATGGCGAGCTCCGAAACACTTGTGCGTGCACCAGCGTTTCACTCTCTTAGCAGAGATGCCACAGATCACCATCTATCCTATTTTACAGAGCAGACAAGCCTCCGAACCCACGTTCTCTGAGGAGTCGTTGACGTCCAAACATGTAGTGGTAGTTTCTCTGCCATTCTACCTCTTTCCGTAGCTGCTTTCGACAGTAGCACGTGAACATCACAGCAAACATAAACATAGCCAAAGCCTTGGAGACAAACAAAAATTACGCGAAGCGAAATGTAGTGTGAGGAGGGCTATGCGAGAGGCGTTCAATGAATTCGAAAGTAAAGTTCTATGTACTGACTTGGCAGAAAATCCTAAGAAATTTTGGTCTTATGTCAAAGCGGTAGGTGGATCAAAACAAAATGTCCAGACACTCTGTGACCAAAATGGTACTGAAACAGAGGATGACAGACTAAAGGCCGAAATACTAAATGTCTTTTTCCAAAGTTGTTTCACAGAGGAAGACTGCACTGTAGTTCCTTCTCTAGATTGTCTCACAGATGACAAAATGGTAGATATCGAAATAGACGACAGAGGGATAGAGAAACAATTAAAATCGCTCAAAAGAGGAAAGGCCTCTGGACCTGATGGGATACCAGTCCGATTTTACACAGAGTACGCGAAGGAACTTGCCCCCCTTCTTGCAGCGGTGTACCGTAGGTCTCTAGAAGAGCGTAGCGTTCCAAAGGATTGGAAAGGCGCACAGGTCATCCCCGTTTTCAAGAAGGGACGTCGAACAGATGTGCGGAACTATAGACCTATATCTCTAACGTCGATCAGTTGTAGAATTTTGGAACACGTATTGTGTTCGAGTATAATGACTTTTCTGGAGACTAGAAATCTACTCTGTAGGAATCAGCATGGGTTTCGAAAAAGACGGTCATGTGAAACCCAGCTCGCGCTATTCGTCCACGAGACTCAGAGGGCCATAGACACGGGTTCCCAGGTAGATGCTGTGTTTCTTGACTTCCGCAAGGCGTCCGATACAGTTCACCACAGTCGTTTAATGAACAAAGTAAGAGCATATGGACTATCGGACCAATTGTGTGATTGGATTGAGGAGTTCCTAGATAACAGGACGCAGCATGTCATTCTCAATGGAGAGAAGTCTTCCGAAGTAAGAGTGATTTCAGGTGTGCCGCAGGGGAGTGTCATATTGCTATTGCTATTGCTATTGCTATTCACAATATACATAAATGACCTGGTGGATGACATCGGAAGTTCACTGAGGCTTTTTGCAGATGATGCTGTGGTGTATCGAGAGGTTGTAACAATGGAAAATTGTACTGAAATGCAGGAGGGTCTGCAGCGAATTGACGCATGGTGCAGGGAATGGCAATTGAATCTCAATGTAGACAAGTGTAATGTGCTGCGAATACACAGAAAGATAGATCCTTTATCATTTAGCTACAAAATAGCAGGTCAGCAACTGGAAGCAGTTAATACCATAAATTATCTGGGAGTATGCATTAGGAGTGATTTAAAATGGAATGATCATATAATGTTGATCGTCGGTAAAGCAGATGCCAGACTGAGATTCATTGGAAGAATCCTAAGGAAATGCAATCCGAAAACAAAGGAAGTAGGTTACAGTACGCTTGTTCGCCCACTGCTTGAGTACTGCTCAGCAGTGTGGGATCCGTACCAGATAGGGTTGATAGAAGATATAGAGAAGATCCAACGGAGAGAGCGCGCTTCGTTACAGGATCATTTAGTAATCGCGAAAGCGTTACGGAGACGATAGATAAACTCCAGTGGAAGACTCTGCAGGAGAGACGCTCAGTAGCTCGGTACGGGCTTTTGTCAAAGTTTCGAGAACATACCTTCACCGAAGAGTCAAGCAGTATATTGCTCCCTCCTACGTATATCTCGCGAAGAGACCATGAGGATAAAATCAGAGAGATTAGAGCCCACACAGAGGCATACCGACTATCCTTCTTTCCACGAACAATACGAGACTGGAATAGAAGGGAGAACCGATAGAGGTACTCAAGGTACCCTCTGCCACACACCGTCAGGTGGCTTGCGGAGTATGGATGTAGATGTAGATGTAGATGAACGTTCGATCAGCTTCGCCGTTTTCGAGATACTCGTTCTCATCAAAAGATGACTCTAATGATCTGCCCTTTGTCAAAGTTGCTTATCTCAATGGGTTTTCCCATTTGTAGCCCATATCTTTGCTAGGGTGATCCCCAGTCGGTATCTGCTCCGCTTGCATACAAGGGTCAATCCAAAAGAAATGCACACTGTTTTTTTGTTTTTTAATCCATCTTTTATTCTACATGTTTGGAAGTTTTACAGTGTGTAGATACATCCTTTAGGAACAATATTTTCATTTCTCCACATAATTTCCATCCCTCTCAACTGCCTTACGCCATCTTGGAAGCAGCGCCTGTATACACACACGGTAAACTGGACCAACCTGTTGGAGCCACTATTGGCAGTGTGCCCAGGGAGTCATCATCTTCAAATCTTGCTCCACGAAGAGAATCTTTCAGTTTCCCAAAGAGATGATAGTCACATGGAGCCAGGTCAGGATGTAAGCCGGGTGTTTCAGTGTTGTCCATCCAAGTTTTGTGATCGCTTCCATGGTTTTTTGACTGACATGTGGCCGTGCATTGTCGTGCAACAGCAAAACATCCTGCTTTTGCCGATGTGGTCGAACACGAGTCAGTCGAGCTTGAAGTTTCACAGTCAATGGAGTGGCATCATGCAAATTCAGTGTCGTCACATATGCATCAGAATTTATGGTGGTTCCGCTTGGCATGATGTCCACAAGCAAGGGTCCTTCGGAATCGAAAAACACCGTAGCCATAACTTTTCCAGCTGAAGGTGTGGTTTTGAAATGTTTTTCTTGGGTGAATTTGCATGATGTCACTCCATTGATTGCCTCTTCATCTCTGGTGAAAAATGATGGAGCCATGTTTCATCATATATCACAATTCTTCCAAGAAATTCATGTCCACCATTCTCGTACTGTTCCAAAAGTTCGCTGCATACCGTTTTTCTTGTTTCTTTGTGAGCCACTGTCAACATTCTGGGAACCCACCTGGAGAAAACCTTTTTTTAACGCCAACACTTTCAGTATTCTGCAAACACTTCCTTCCCCTAACCCAACGTAGCGTGACAATTCGTTCACTGTGATGCGGCTGTCAGCAGTCACCAATTCGTTAACTCTCTGCACATTGTCTGGAGTGTGTGCAGTACGAGGCCTGTCGCTGCGAGGACAATCCTCAATATTGCCGTGCCCGCTTTCATCACGTATCCTGCTTGCCCACCGATTAACCGTACTGCAATCGACAGCAGCATCTCCATACACCTTTTTCAACCTCTTGTGGATGTTTCCCACTGTCTCGTTTTCACAGTACAGGTATTCTATGACGGCACATTGCTTGTGACAAACGTCAAGTGTAGCAGCCATTTTGAAGACATGCTGTGACGGCGCCATTAGCGGGAACAGGTTGAACTAAGTTTGAAAACAAGCGGGTAGGATGTATCTACACACTGCAAAACTTTCACACACGTAGAATGAAAACTGTATTTTTACAAAAATTGTGTGCATTTCTTTTGGAGTGACCCTCGTACATTTGTTACCGTGTCACATGTCCGCAACGCCAGCAAGCGACTTCCAACCTCGCGGTGGGCAGTGGTCATAATGTTCTGGCTTAGCAGTGTGACGATAAGGAATTAATCATAATGTTAATTGATGAAGTTAGGAATGTTTCTGGTGTTATTAAATAAGGTAAAGTTGTCAGGCCTTGCATCGTATAGTCTCATAAAAATTGCAGAATATTCCAGTGAGGTTCCTGCTTGTCATCTTCGCGCACCTGAAGATGATGAACAGCAGTCTCGTTTATATATTGTACAGATTCCGCAACACCATCTGACGCAACACCTGAGAGCTTTGCAGATAGTTAATATGGCGAGGAAAGCCTCAGAAAGCACAAGCCTTCGAATCAATAGGCCACTCAAGCAAGATTTAAAATACGCTAGCCAAGCACTGAACAAGAATTCATCAGTCTCAGTGTGTAATCATTTTGTTTCTTTATATTAAAAACTTGCCTTCAAAAGATGACTCTGCTAAGAAATACGCGATGAATCTTTGATTATATCCTAGTGAGTACTGATGGAAAGGATCAATGTAGGTCCCAAAGTACAATCCAGACATTCAGTCGAGCGTCATTTGAAACTCTGTCATCGTACAGCACAGTTGAAGTATTTCGCTGAAGTATTCAATCTCTGGCAGAGTGCATCAAACTACAGACCGATTTCACTGTTGCCAGCATTCTCAAAAATTTTAGAAAAAGTAATGTACAGGCAGCTTCTCAACCATCTGACCACAAATAACATATTATCAAGAACACAGTTTGGATTTCTGAAGGGTTCTGATATCGAGAAGGCTATTTACACCTACAGTGAAAATGTACTTAACTCATTAAATAACAAATTACAAGCAGCAGGTATTTTCTGTGATTTGTCAAAGGCATTTGATTGTGTAAACCACAAAATCCTTTTAAATAAATTAGAATTCTATGGTGTCACGGGCAGTGCTGCAAAATCGTTCAAGTCATACCTCGCTAACAGGAAACAAAGGGTGTCAGTGCAAGGGACTAGTGAATTAAGTCATCAGTCATCATCAGAATGGGAAGGAAATTACATGTGGTGACCCACAAGGATCTATCTTAGGGCCATTGCTTTTTCTTGAGTACATTAATGATCTCTCATCAGTTACACTGCCAGAAGCAGAGTTCTTCGTTTGCAGATGACACAAGTATTCATTAAATAGTATGTCGAGTGTAGTTCTAGAAATATCTCCTAATGATATTTTCATGGATATTAATATATGGTTTAAAGCCAACTCACCGACATTAAACTTCGAAAAGACTCACTATATGCTAATCAGAACCTGTAAGAGGTTTCCACCCAGAATATGCATAAAGTATGAAAAAGAGCAGATAGAAGAGGTTGACAATCTTAAATTCCTGGAATTACAACTTAATAATAAATTCAATTGAGAGGAACACACCACAGAACTGCAGAAACGCCTTAACAAATCTGTATTTACAATTCGACTGTTAGCTGACATAGGCCTTTGCCTACTTTCATTCCATAATGTCATATGGTATAATATTTTGGGGTAACTCTTCAAGTCAAACGAAAGTTTTCAGAGTCCAAAAGCGTGTAATGCGTATTATTTGTGGAGTAAATTCACGGACGTCCTGTAGAAACCTCTTCAAAGAACTTGGTATGCTAACTACTGCATCTAAGTATATTCACTCCATAATGAAATTTGTCTTAAATAATATATCTCTTTTCCTAACAAACAGCTCAGTTCAAACATACAATACCAGGAACAAAAATGATCCGCAAGAACTTAAAAGTACTTACAGGGTGTTTCAAAAATGACCGGTATATTTGAAACGGCAATAAAAACTAAACGAGCAGCGATAGAAATACACCGTTTGTTGCAATATACTTGGGATAACAGTACATTTTCACGCAGACAAACTTTCAAAATTACAGTAGTTACAATTTTCAACAACAGATGGCGCTGCGGTCTGGGAAACTCTATAGTACGATATTTTCCACATATCCACCATGCGTAGCAATAATATGGCGTAGTCTCTCAATGAAATTACTCGAAACCTTTGACAACGTGTCTGGCGGAATGGCTTCACATGCAGATGAGATGTACAGCTTCAGCTGTTCAATTGTTTCTGGATTCTGGCGGTACACCTGGTCTTTCAAGTGTCCCCACAGAAAGAAGTCACAGGGGTTCATGTCTGGCGAATAGGGAGGCCAATCCACGCCGCCTCCTGTATGTTTCGGATAGCCCAAAGCAATCACACGATCATCGAAATATTCATTCAGGAAATTAAAGACGTCGGCCGTGCGATGTGGCCGGGCACCATCTTGCATAAACCACGAGGTGTTCGCAGTGTCGTCTAAGGCAGTTTGTACCGCCACAAATTCACGAAGAATGTCCAGATAGCGTGATGCAGTAATCGTTTTGGATCTGAAAAATGGGCCAATGATTCCTTTGGAAGAAATGGCGGCCCAGACCAGTACTTTTTGAGGATGCAGGGACGATGGGACTGCAACATGGGGCTTTTCGGTTCCCCATATGCGCCAGTTCTGTTTATTGACGAAGTCGTCCAGGTAAAAATAAGCTTCGTCAGTAAACCAAATGCTGCCCACATGCATATCGGAGTCATCAGTCCTGTGCACTATATCGTTAGCGAATGTCTCTCGTGCAGCAATGGTAGCGGCGCTGAGGGGTTGCCGCGTTTGAATTTTGTATGGATAGAGGTGTAAACTCTGGCGCATGAGACGATACGTGGACGTTGGCGTCATTTGGACCGCAGCTGGAACACGGCGAACGGAAACCCGAGGCCGCTGTTGGATCACCTGCTGCACTAGCTGCGCGTTGCCCTCTGTGGTTGCCGTACGCGGTCACCCTACCTTTCCAGCACGTTCATCCGTCACGTTCCCAGTCCGTTGAAATTTTTCAAACAGGTCCTTTATTGTATCGCTTTTCGGTCCTTTGGTTACATTAAACCTCCGCTGAAAACTTCGTCTTGTTGCAACAACACTGTGTTCTAGGCGGTGGAATTCCAATACCAGAAAAATCCTCTGTTCTAAGGAATAAACCATGTTGTCTACAGCACACTTGCACGTTGTGAACAGCACACACTTACAGCAGAAAGACGACGTATAGAATGGCGCACCCACAGACTGCGTTGTCTTCTATATCTTTCACATCACTTGCAGCGCCATCTGTTGTTGAAAATTGTAACTACTGTAATTTCGAAAGTTTGTCCGCCTGAAAATGTACTGTTGTCCCAAGCATATTGCAACAAACGGTGTATTTCTATCGCTGCTCGTTTAGTTTTTATTGCCGTTTCAAGTATACCGGTCATTTTTGAAACACCCTGTACTTTAGTTCAAAAAGGGGTCCACTACTCAGGAACACTCATCTTCAATAATTTGCCAGCAAACATAAAAATTTACTTCCAAATAAAGATCAGTTTAAAAGGAGCCTGAAAGACTTACTAGTGGCCAACTCCTTCTACTCCACTGACGAATTTTTTAATAGAAACAAATGATGTATTGTATATATTCATACTATTAGTAGTGTTATTTCAGCTTAAAAAAATTTGACGTGTTCCACATCCACGAGGATCTCCTCAGCACGGATCTGTGGAACGAAAAACTAATCTAATCTAATCTAGGTAAAAATAACGTTGGGGTTGACGTTTCGGCGATTCAAGTGTTAACGCGCCAGCTGCCTGCGGATGGTAGTTCTTCCTCGAGCACCACAGTCTCGCTGTAACGCCCGGTTTGTGTACAGTCTTGTCAGGTGAGAGCCTGCAACCCTGTCCACCCTCCTACCCCCCCCCCCCCCCCCCTCCCTCCTGCAACATGCCACGCAATCTGTCAGTCACAAATCTATTTCATTCGAGTAATAGGACATGATGGACAGAATCGCTGATGGTTTCATATCTTTTTGCGACTTTCTGGGATATCAGTATTTTGACTCGGGTGAAACAAAATGCCTAAAGTCGTCCTCTCACGGTACTTGAAAGCGGTGGTCGTGATTAGCAGAGTGTAATTTCACGCTCCACTACATCGCTTGAAAGGAAGAACATGAAAAGCCGGATATTTGCCTTGCGAAAATGATTGCATAATAACAATGAATAGAAGGATAGGTCCGTCTTTTTGCAAGTACAGAAATTAGTTTTTTGTTTTATCGCTCAAACATGTTTCACTGGCGGAACTCAAGATCTAAGGCAAACCGACAAAGGATCGTACTGTACCAAAGTCGCGATGCCGCTGATGTATGGCGCAAAATTGCTTGAGCGAACTAATTGACCACTACAGCAAGAATTAGCACAGTTTTTGTATTGCCGGCCACGTTGGCCGAGCCGTTCTAGGCGCTTCAGTCCAGAACCGCGCGACTACTACGGTCGCAGATTCAAATCCTGCCTAGGGCGTGGATGTGTGTGATGTCTTTGGGTTAGTCAGGTTCAAGTAGTTCTAAGTTCTAGGGGACTGATGACCTCAGATGTTAAGCCTCATAGTGCTCTGAGCCATTTGAACCATTTTTTTTGTATTGATAGTCGATGCTATGACTGTGCATCGCTGTCCGATCACAGAAGATTCCAGTGGTAACCGAGCGCATGGCAAACACTTGAAGCCTAGCTTGTACAGTAGTTGCACTCTTAGACAACAAACTGAGGACAGATCAACCTTTTGGTGATTAGCAACTGCAACGATAATAAACAGTGAGGAGATAGCAGACTCATATGCTAGATAATAACAATCAGCATTTTTACTATACGCAGAATTCGAGGTCGTACAGTTATGCTCCTACACCACAAATAGATACACCGATGTACTCAAATGACCCTGATAATCGCTGTCTACCAGCAATGACGAGACTAACAGAATACAGCGACAACACACGTTATCTCCCTATCGACCAAAACAAGACACCAAAATTATTCCAATACGATACCTGCTTATATTACGTCAAGCTAAAATGTAAATCCAGCTTGCAATTGTCCTCACAAGCAACGACTTCCTTCCAATGCAGAACAATCCCTCTCGAACCGCCCCGTAATCTTTTAATAACTTTTAACATTCATCTCAAATATGAAGCGAGTGCAAAGACCGATTCATATTAAACTCGTATTTGGGCAACGTTAATACCGAGATAAAGATAACTGAAGCGATAATTCTGTTTCTTTGTGTGTAGTCTAACGTTGCTACGTAAATGATGATACGTAATGTAGCCCACAGATTAACCACTACAACTTTGTGAGTATGATCACTGACTTTTCGTAATAACTTCAATTCTGGTTTTCACTCACTTAGAACTTTTCTTGTTCTTGTTGTGGTCTTCAGTATTGAGACTGGTTTGATGCAGCTCTCCATGCTACTCTATCCTGTGCAAGCTTCTTCATCTCCCAGTACCCACTGCATCCTTCTGAATCTGCTTAGTGTATTCATCTCTTGGTCTCCCCCTACGATTTTTACCCTCCACGCTGCCCTCCAATACTAAATTGGTGATCCCTTGATGCCTCAGAACATGTCCTACCAACCGATCCCTTCTTCTGGTCAAAATGTGCCACAAACTTCTCTTCTCCCCAATCCTATTCAATACTTCCTCATTAGTTATGTGATCTACCCATCTAATCTTCAGCATTCTTCTGTAGCACCACATTTCGAAAGCTTCTATTCTCTTCTTGTCCAAACTATTTATCGTCCACGTTTCACTTCCATACATGGCTACACTCCATACAAATACTTTCAGAAACGACTTCCTGACATTTAAATCTATACTCGATGTTAACAGCCGCTCGTGGTCTCGCGGAAGCGTTCTCGCTTCCCGAGCCCGGGGTCCCGGGTTCGATTCCCGGCGGGGTCAGGGATTTTCACCTGCCTCGAGATGACTGGGTGTTTGCGTTGTCCTCATCATTTCATCATCATCCAGGAAAGTGGCGAAATTGGACTGAGCAAAGGTTGGGAAATTGTACGGGCGCTGATAACCACGCAGTTGAGCGCCCCACAAACCAAACATCATCATCATCATCATCGATGTTAACAAATTTCTCTTCTTCAGAAACGCTTTCCTTCCCATTGCCAGTCTACATTTTATATCCTCCCTACTTCGACCATCATGAGTTATTTTGCTCCCCAAACAGCAAAACTCCTTTACTACTTTATGTGTCTCATTTCCTAATCTAATACCCTCAACATCACCCGACTTAATTTGACTACATTCCATTTTCCTCGTTTTGCTTTTGTTGATGTTCATCTTATATCCTCCCTTCAAGACACCATCCATTCCGTTCAACTGCTCTTCCAAGCCCTTTGCTGTCTCTGACAGAAATACAATGTCATCGGCGAACCTCAACGTTTTTATTTCTTCTCCATGGATTTTAATACCTACTCCGAATTTTTCTTTTCTTTCCTTTACTGATTGTCAATATACAGATTGAACAACATCGGGGAGAGGCTACAACCCTGTCATACTCCCTTCCCAACCACTGCTTCCCTTTCATGTCCATCGACTCTTATAACTGCCATCTGGTTTCTGTACAAATTGTAAATAGCCTTTCGCTCCGTGTATTTTACCCCTGCCACCTTTAGAATTGAAAGAGAGTATTCCAGTCAACATTGTCAAAAGCTTTCTCTAAGTCTACTAATGCTAGAAACGTAAGTTTGCCTTTTCTTAATCTTTCTTCTGAGATAAGTCGTAAGGTCAGTATTGCCTCACGTGTTCCGATATTTCTACGGAATCCAAACTGATCTTCCCCGAGGTCGGGTTCTACTAGTTTTTCCATTCGTCTGTAAAGAATTCGTGTTAGTATTTTGCAGCTGTGGCTTATTAAACTGATTGTTCGGTAATTTTCACATCTGTCAACACCTGCTTTCTTTGGGATTGGAATTATTATATTCTTCTTGAAGTCTGAGGGTATTTCGCCTGTTTCATACATCTTGCTCACCAGATGGTATAGTTTTGTCAGGACTGGCTCTCCCAAGGCCGTCAGTAGTTCCAATGGAATGTTGTCTACTCCGGGGGCCTTGTTTCGACTCAGGTGTTTCAGTGCTCTGTCAAACTCTTCACGCAGTATCGTATCTCCCATTTCATCTTCATCTACATCGTCTTCCATTTCCATAATATTGTCCTCAAGTGCATCGCCCTTGTATAGGCCCTCTATATACTCCTTCCACCTTTCTGCTTTCCCTTCTTTGCTTAGAACTGGGTTTTCATCTGAGCTCTTGATGTTCATACAAGTGGTTCTCTTATCTCCAAAGGTCTCTTTAATTTTCCTATAGGCAGTATCTATCTTACCCCTAGTGAGATAAGCCTCTACATCCTTACATTTGTCCTCTAGCCATCCCTGCTTAGCCATTTTGCACTTCCTATCGATCTCATTTTCGAGACGTTTGTATTCCTTTTTGCCTGCTTCATTTACTGCATTTTTATATTTTCTCCTTTCATCAGTTAAATTCAATATTTCTTCTGTTACCCAAGGATTTCTACTAGCCCTTGTCTTTTTACCTACTTGATCCTCTGTTGCCTTCACTACTTCATCCCTCAAAGCTACCCATTCTTCTTCTACTGTATTTCTTTGCCCCATTCCTGTCAATTGTTCCCTTATGCTCTCCCTGAAACTCTGTACAACCTCTGGTTCTTTCAGTTTATCCAGGTCCCATCTCCTTAAATTCCCACCTTTTTGCAGTTTCTTCAGTTTTAATCTACAGGTCATAACCAATAGATTGTGGTCAGAGTCCACATCTGCCCCTGGAAATGTCTTACAATTTAAAACCTGGTTCCTAAATCTCTGTCTTACCATTATATAATATATCTGATACCTTTTAGTATCTCCAGGGTTCTTCCATGTATTCAACCTTCTATCATGATTCTATCATATAGCTAACACTAGGTTTAAGAATCATGATCACGATGGAACTTTTCTTACGTAAATGTAATCTTGTTAGCTTTTAATAATATCGGAATCTTCTGTAGTTTGCGTGTACCAACGCAATTAAGTGATTTTCACTGAAACCAAAACTCCCTAATACTAACTCGAGATCACGTTACGCAAGACGCTAGTAATATCTCTGAAACTTAAATCTTTGCTTTCGTCGTTTTGTAAGAGTTTCTACTGATTCACCTTTCCGTAATAATACTGTTTTCAAAGATTATTCATCACTCAATTTCAACCAAAATAAGTTTCCCTTGCACTTTGAAATTAAATATCCTTTAAACACGTCACTTTTAGGGCGACACTTAAACTTGCAATGAATTACACACAGCAGCCACTAAGTAGCCATATGTAAAGGTTTCTTTTGACCAAAGAAAACTTGTCTTTATTTGTGATAGGTATCTCAATACAAGTTCAAATTTCGTAAGTTATCGAGTTCCAGAAAAGACTACAATCCCCCTCCCCCCAACACCCACAGAAACGGGAATTCAAGAACAAACAAAAGTATAACAACCAAAAACCTAGGTACCACCGCCTCTTTTGCCATAAACTTAATTAACAGTTCAAACAACACTGAGCCTCTTCAGGAGTTAGCACAACGCTAAAGTTCCTTAAATTAAATCAGGCCACTCGTCATTTCTACTAGCCAAGTTTTTGTTTAGTTAAGTGTTGCTTGTAAATAGTTCCTTTCTATTCCCGTCGCTTACCAACTCAACCTACTGGTACGATCTCTCATGTAAACGTGAAACAGTTCGAATATACACGAGGCAATACTAGATCCGCTGTACGATCGTGGCATCAGAACAACAACCAAACCACTCCCAATAACGACTATCGACCCAATTATCGTGGACGAGCCGCAGCCACAAATCATACAACACGGACAGGATATCGAGTTCTACCTATTCCCTAAAAATCATCAAATGCAAATCTCTCTCTAAGACGGCTCACGCTGTGTCTACCATAGTAAAACAACCCCTCCTTCCTCCCGAACTATCCACAGGACGACAACCAATCGATCACCCACAAACACAATTTCGCCAAACCAGTATCTAATCCGCGACTGCTTCAAAATCCCGGAATCTACTATATTCCGTAGCTCGGCATTGGGAGGAGAACTACAGTCGCAGCTACGTCTGTCAACAGGAGCCTAAACGACAAAGTTGCCACACTGTCTCCGTATATCCCAAGCCTTAAAGACCAATTGCGGTGCCTCTACACAACGAGCAGCTGGTCAGTACTATATCCGACCTAGACCTACCCCGAGGTCTACTGGGGAACTAACTATTTTCTGATGTCATACAATAGGGACCATTTACATGAACAAACACGCAACGCCAAGCCAACTTTTGACAATTAAATTGTTAAATTATTATTCCTTTTGGCCGTCGGGTACTGTTGATAGTGGCCGGCTGCGTCGCGTCGCTGACGCAACATCTCTGGAATCAACGATGGCGGGATGTTACATCGCTGAAGCCGCGCGCATTCACCACCTGTTTTCTCTGAGGCGCACTCGGGTCGTCTTGAACGTATCGCCTTTTAATACACCATACACGTATGACTGTTGTATTCACCAGGTGTTATGGCCATTTACCGGATCGAACGCTCAGCAATTGTAATGGCGAACGAAGTCACTGCTTTTGACACAGGACATTAGTGACATACTCAGTAGGTTTTTTACTGTTTTTCTGAAATACGTATGTACTGGTTAT
Source organism: Schistocerca cancellata (assembly GCF_023864275.1). Lineage (NCBI taxonomy): Eukaryota > Metazoa > Arthropoda > Insecta > Orthoptera > Acrididae > Schistocerca > Schistocerca cancellata. The sequence continues at coordinate 390,932,032 of NC_064630.1, read as the reverse complement.
TTTTAGGTTAAGGAATATGTTACTTCAAATTTTATTGTCATTTCTATTGTAATTGCTCAAATGGTTGGAATGGCTCTAAGCACTATGGGACATAACATCTGAGGTCATCAGTCCCCTAGACTTAGAACTACTTAAACCTAAATAACCTAAGGACATCACACACATCCATGCCCAAGACAGGATTCGAACCTGCGACAGTAGCAGAAGCGCGGTTCCGGACTGAACTGCCTAGAACCACTCGGCCACAACGGCCGGCTGTATGTGCTCCTTACCTTTTATTTTACATTGTGTGTGTACTGTGGGTGCCAAGCAAAACCAGCCACAGGTCTAAATTAGTACACCATACCATCTGCAAACATGAGGGATGTTAGAAAATCGTATGCATTTAATTTTTCGCTTATTATCCAATCTTTAAAATGTATGTTCTCGTAAGATTCGCGGCTATGCACGTTTCTGACCTTACCACTGTATTATTTTGCTAGTCCTTAGCTGTGGCAAATTTGTTTTCATGTACTAAACGTATTTTTGTGTAGCTGAGTTGAACACTTGATTATCGATAAAAGTTTTGTGAAACTTAGTTATGGCGGACTATTACGTGTAGTTAGTTATTCATGAATTATGTTCCATATTTTGACAGTCTTTACTCACCGTTTCGCCTGCTCGTTTGTACTAGTGCAAATATTCACGTCTCTGATGCGCTTTCTACTGCATCTACATCTACATGATTACTCTGCAATTCACATTCAAGTGCTTGGCAGTGGGTTCATCGAACCAAAATCATACTATCTCTCTACCATTCCACTCCCGAACAGCGCGCGGGAAAAACGAACACCTAAACCTTTCTGTTCGAGCTCTGATTTCTCTTATTTTATTCATTCCCTTACTGCTATTCTTTAGTTTGACGTCGGCGAACTTTGAATCTGTTCCGTTTGTTTCCATTTTATGTTGTGTGTGTGTCTTATTTTCTGTTGTTCGACACTTCGTTCAGAATGTTGATCATCTGAAGATTTGGTTGTAATGCCTCGAAACCTGATCCTAGCAAAAAGGATTATCCCGCGGCGGAAGCGGTTTTCTATTTTCCAAGATGTGACATATGTGTTGTTGTTGTTGTGGTCTTCAGTCCTGAGACTGGTTTGATGCACTCTCCATGCTACTCTATCCTGTGCAAGCTTCTTCATCTCTCAGTACCTACTGCAACCTACATGCTTATGAATCTGCTTAGTGTATTCATCTCTTGGTCTCCCTCTACGATTTTTACCCTCCACGCTGCCCTCCAATACTAAATTGGTGATCCCTTGATGCCTCAGAACATGTCCTACCAACCGATCCCTTCTTCTGGTCAAGTTGTGCCACAAACTTCTCTTCTCCCCAATCCTATTCAATACTTCCTCATTAGTTATGTGATCTACCCATCTAATCTTCAGCATTCTTCTGTAGCACCACATTTCGAAAGCTTCTATTCTCTTCTTGTCCAAACTATTTATCGTCCACGTTTCACTTCCATACATGGCCACACTCCATACAAATACTTTCAGAAATGACTTTCTGACACTTAAATCTATACTCGATGTTAACAAATTTCTCTTCTTCACAAACGCTTTCCTTGCCATTGCCAGCCTACATTTTGTATCCTCTCTACTTCGACCATCATTAGTTATTTTGCTCCCCAAATAGCAAAACTCCTTTACTACTTTAAGTGTCTCATTTCCTAATCTAGTTCCCTCAGCAACACCCGACTTAATTCGACTGCATTCCATTATCCTCATCTGCTTCTGTTTATGTTCATCTTATATCCTCCTTTCAAGACACTATCCATTCCGTTGAACTGCTCTTCCAAATCCTTTGCTGTCTCTGACAGAATTACAATGTCATCGGCGAACCTCAAAATTTTTATTACTTCTCCATGGATTTTAATACCTACTCCAAATTTTTCTTTTGTTTCCTTCACTGCTTGCTCAATATACAGATTGAATAACATTGGGGAGAGGCTACAACCCTGTCTCACTCCCTTCCCAATCACTGCTTCCCTTTCATGCCCCTCGACTCTTATAAGAGCCATCTGGTTTCTGTACAAATTGTAAATAGCCTTTCGCTCCCTGTATTTTACCCCTGTCAGCTTCAAAATTTGAAAGAGAGTATTCCAGTCAACATTGTCAAACGCTTTCTCTAAGTCTACAAATGCTAGAAATGTAGGTTTGCCTTTCCTTAATCTAGCTTCTAAGGTAAGTCGTAGGGTCAGTATTGCCTCACGTGTTCCGATATTTCTACGGAATCCAAACTGATCTTCCCCGAGGTCGGCTTCTACTAGTTTTTCCATTCGTCTGTAAAGAATTCGCGTTAGTACTTTGCAGCTGTGGCTTATTAAACCGATTGTTCGGTAATTTTCACATCTGTCAACACCTGCTTTCTTTGGGATTGGAATTATTGTATTGTGTATGGGTGTGAAATCTCACGCAAAAAGCTAGTATATAATTTTAAAAATTGGTTGTTAAACGGTTAATTGCCACACATGTGCAAGGTCCAGATTTTTCTAGAGATGTCGGTCTAAGGTGCCCATGCTGGTGCCTCTTATAGCGCACCGCGAAAACTCCAGCGGGCAACGTCTCGGGCCGCGAAGAGCAAATGAGTGTAATGCGAGACTGGCTGCCGTTCCGGCCGCCTTCAGCAAATTGGGTTTAGGAGCGGCTCCTGGGGCAGCTTACCGCAGAGGCGCCATCCGGCTTATTGGCTTACCGCCGTAGCCGGTGCCGCCAGGTAGCGGGTAGAGGCGAGAGGGACGACCGCGCGACTATCGATTGTCGACGCCGCGTCGAGGACTGTCGATAGTCGTCGATGGGGGCGCTATTGTTCGAAGCCGGCAGTCGCTCTCGCTGTGCGCTGCCGGCACTATGCACGCTTTCTTCTCCCTCCCCTCATATTCCATGAGGCAGTGCAGGTGATACTGGTGAGAAACACCAGAAATGTTCTCACCTGGTGCTGTACCGAGAGTTGGTGAGCGTTGCAACACGAAGCACGACCTGTACTGATCGATTTCACCGTTGACAAAGCAAATATTTGACTACTGAATATGAGTACACAAAAATATCTCTCCACTTGCTTCATTTCGCTATAGCGAATATGCCTTTTCCAAAATTTTGGGTGCACTTGTATTCTTTACACTTGGTGTAAACAATAATAGTTTATAATAACATACCACTGTGGTGTATGGAAAATCGAGACGAACAATTTGATGTAAGACACTTGTTGTTGTTGTGGTCTTCAGTCCTGAGACTGGTTTGATGCAGCTCTCCATGCTACTCTATCCTGTGCAAGCTTCTTCATCTCCCAGTACCTACTGCAGCCTACATCCTTCTGAATCTGCTTAGTGTATTCATTTCTTGGTCTCCCTCTACAATTTTTACCCTCCACGCTGCCCTCCAATACTAAATTGGTGATCCCTCGATGTCTCAGAACATGTCCTACCAACCGATCCCTTCTTCTAGTCAAGTTGTGCCACAAGCTCCTCTTCTCCCCATTTTTATTCAATACCTCCTCATTAGTTATGTGATCTACCCATCTAATCTTCAGCATTCTTCTGTAGCTCCACATTTCGAAAGCTTCTGTTCTCTTTTTGTCTTAACTATTTATCGTCCACGTTTCACTTCCATACATGGCTACACTCCATACAAATACTTTCAGAAACGACTTCCTGACATTTAAATCTATACCCGACGTTAACAAATTTTTCTTCTTCAGAAACGCTTTCCTTGGCATTGCCGGTTTACATTTTACATCCTCCCTACTTCGACCATCATGAGTTATTTTGCTCCCCAAATAGCAAAACTCCTTTACTACTTTAAGTGCTCTTTTCCTTATCTAATTCCCTCAGCATCACCCGACTTAATTCGACTACATTACATGTATTCTTTATACTGGGTGTAAACAATAATAGCTTATAATAACATAACACTGTGGTGGAGGGAAAATGAAGACGAACGGTTTGATTTAAGACACTTATGGCCTAGCAGTGTGGGAAGTAATCTCAGTCCTAGCCTAGAAATGCCACCTAAGCTACAGCGCATGCGCGCTGAGTGTCATTTTCAATATCCTCTCGCCCTCTTACGCCACCGAATTACAAAGGGAGGCTACTATGTGGTGTCACAGATTTGCTTCAAACTTTTTATGCCATTGTGCAAGTTATAAGGTGCACTACTCTGGCAATTCCGAGAAAATTGCAAGAGAAGTTTTACACGCCTATTATGTGGGCTATGTATGTGTATGTAGATGAAATGATCGTATGGCATTGTTGGCCGGGAGGCCCCATACGGGGAAGTTCGGCCGCCGTATTGCAAGTCCTTTTTAGTTGACGCCACTTCGGCGACTTGCGAGTCAATGACGATGAAGAACACACAACACCCAGTCATCTCGAGGCAGAGAAAATCCCTGACCCCGCCGGGAATCGAACCCGGGACCCCGTGCGCCGGAAGCGAGAACGCTACCGCAAGACCACGAGCTGCGGACTGACTGTAGATGCCGGAAGTTAAGAGTTCGTGGTGGCCGCACCCAATCGCTTGTCATACGGTTGCCGATTGCTGGCTTCTCACACAGCGAATGTTGGCGTTGCTGCTGCGACGAATGCCTCAGACCGTAGAGCCCACCTAACCGATCCATCCCGACGTCAATGACCACCCTGCTACTCGTCATAACGCCACGATGACGGTTGAGAGTATGGCATTGTCATACTCTTTCAGTGAGGGCGTTCCAGGATTATTAGATTTGTGGAACTATTTAACGAGCAACTACGCACTTTTGCGACTCTGCAAATTACTTGGGGTCGTTGTCTACGCGCCCTCCAGACCTTTGGCTGTGAGAAGAGATTGACGATGAAGCACATAGTGGACTGATGAGAGACATCAACGGTAGATACAGGGTGTTTCGTCCTCACTGAACGAGAAGACGTCTGGCTGCCGTGGACACTCTGGAAGAAGATAAAAGAACCATAACAACAAAAAACGAAACAAATAAAGTACAGTAAAAGTATTGTACCCTTTCCTTTCACTTTTTCTTTTTTAACAAAAATTTTTTAATTTTTGTTCGTGGGTGGAGTTGAAGTGTTGGCAAACAACCGTCCTGGTTAGCTTTTAGGATGAAAGTGGCGGTGGCATTAGCTTTAAAAAATATGACATTTGAGAGGTAGTATAATGAAAAAAAGTGTATTTGCATGAAGTTTCAATTAATGTTTTTCATGTCTGAAAACCTGTAACATGTCACGCCGAGTGCACATCCTATGAGTATTGTACATTACTCTCGTGGTCTGGCAGATTGTGACTTACTATATCTTTGACTTGGGCTTTCCAAGCTTGTCCCTTGTCCTTGCAAATTTAATTACAATAAGTATGTGGTGAAATAACATATAAAATTCAGTATAACTTCATGAAAATGCATGTGGTTTTTTTTTTCATTATATTACCTCTCAAATGTCATTCAAATTAAATAATGTGACCAGTGAAGAAAAAAAATATAGATTAAAAAGTAAGTATTTGGGAGATTCGGAACCGTAACGTCGTATATGATCCTTTTGCTAAGCGGTAACACTGACCACGTGCTTGCAATGACTTCTCAGCCCCTGTATCTTTACATCAGTTACAATACAGACGCGTAAAACTAGGGTACTGCACTTTACTACCTGCACTTTATGTTGCTTTAATGGCTTACTAAAGGTGTACAAAGTTTGAAGTAAATCCGTGATACCAACGACGTGGCCCCCTTGTTAGCTGTGCGTTTCGAAACTGTAAGATTGAAGTCTGTGTAAAAGTTTCCTCACGGTTTTGTAAATTTTAAAAACATAAAATTAACAATCAAATCGTTTTGTTTCTGTCTCCTTCTTGGCTCTTGGAAACTTAATTTGTTTTTGCAGAACGTGCTTAAATGTCTTTTCGTTTCATTACCCTTAAATGTGAACGGAAGCCGCGGCGTAACAGGGCGAGACGATCTTAAAAATCTCGCGCGGCGCGCATGCGCTGTAGTTTAGCTGGCGTTTGTAGACCAATTTGAGGCTGTTTCCCGATTGAAAGACTACAGATGTCTTATATGAAACTGTCTGTCTCGTCTTCCACTACGCTACTGAGTTACCTTGCAAACAGTTATCGTTCACAGCCTGCATATATGAAAAGCCCTCCAGTTAACGTTCATCAAGCAGAATTGGAACTAGTAATATATGACTAATAATATATGACATCCCGTTAGAGGGCACGCAACAGAGGAAATTGTTAATTACGTCTTCAAAGAATTAGTAAGTGGTTCTCTGAAAATGGAATATCCCTTAATATTGAGAAAACACACAATATTCAGTTTGTAGGACAAATTGTCATACCAACAGTTGATAAGGGACATGAATAGGAGTCAATAAAAAGGGTAGAATTTTCTAACTTTTTGTTTGTACATGTTGGTGAAAATCTGAAATGGATGAAACATATTACTGAGCTACTCAAACAGTCAAGTTCAGCTAATTCTGTTCTTCATATAATTGCTAGTCCCAGAAACAATTCAATCAACACTCCAAAAATATTTTGCACCTTTAGACTCAAAAATTTTTATTGAATAGTTTTCTGGGTTAACTCATCGCTTAGAAAGGCGGTGCTGATTTTTCTAAAGCGAACAGTAAGAATAATATGCAGTCATCTTGTAGGTTTTCAGTGATACGACGGGAACGATCATTCGAAGAAAAAATTCTACCAAACAAGAGCTCTAAAATGCATACCTTAATAGTTACAAACACTTCTTCATCTTCGAACTGTGAAACAAATCTGTTGTACTGCATAAGTGCTAATGCATGTTAAGATATGCATCTTAGGACCCATGGTTAAAAAAATGGCTCTGAGCACTATGGGACTTAACATCTGAGGTCATCAGTCCCCTAGAACTTAGAACTACTTAAACCTAAGTAACCTAAGGACATCACACACATCCATGCCCGAGGCAGGATTCGAACCTGCGACCGTAGCGGTAGCGCAGTTCCAGACTGAAGCACCTAGAACCGCTCGGCCACACCGGCCGGCTAGGACCCATGTTTACTGACCTCTTTTTCTTGTTTTGGTTCGTACTACTGTCTCTCAAAATATAGAACGGGAGGTGCTTGCAGCAGATGAGATTTGTTAAACAGTATCCCAAATATGATACGCGAGTTGGGATGGAAGTCATTAAAGCAAAGACGTTTTTCGTCGCGGCGAGATCTACTTACGAAATTTCAGTCACCAACTTTCTCTTCCGAATGCGAAAATATTTTGTTGAGCCCAACCTACATAGGTAGGAATGATCATCAAAATAAAATAAGAGAAATCAGAGCTCGAACAGAAAGGTTTAGGTGTTCGTTTTTCCCGCGCGCTGTTCAGGAGTGGAATGGTAGAGAGATAGTATGATTGTGGTTCGATGAACCCTCTGCCAAGCACTTAAATGTGAATTGCAGAGTAATCATGTAGATGTATCGAGGATCAGGAACTGCTCGTAGCTCTTAAGGCATACCTTATAGAGTTCGTGTTTACTATTTTTCTAGCATCCAGGAGACACATATTCATCTACAGTACTTGAAGAAGAAGAAGAAGAAGAAGAAGAAGAAGAAGATGGTGACATTCTGCTTGGTGTCCTCAGCTTCTGGTCTAGGGGCTAGCGTTACTGCCTCTGGATCACGGGATCCTGGGTCCGATTCCTGTCCGGGTTGGGGATTTTCTCTGCCCGGGGACTAGATGGTTGTGTTGTCCTCCTCACTTCATCATCATTCGTGTATGTGGCAAGACTGGACTGTGTAAAGATTTGGGACTTTGTACGAACGCTAATAAACGGGCAGTTGAGCACCCCACAAACCAAACCTCATCATCATCATTCCTCCTGGTACCAATGTACATGGACGCAAAGGGAATTGAATTATGTAATTCGGCAGCTAAAGACGCTTGCAACTAATATTTTTATAGTGCAGTATACCGTCCTATGACATGTCATAGACCTACCTCTGAGGAGCAGAGGAGGGCTGTTAGCTGAGAAAGAGGGGAAACAATCTTTGACAAATTAAGTTCACCAGTCACTCTTGGCCTGTTCCACTTTAGCTTGTAGCATACAAATTTGTAAGCTCCAGTTTAATGCAAACAAGGCAGGAAAAGGCTGAAATTAAAAGGTCTAAATGGAATGCAGATAATAAGGAGCGCAGATCTTCATGTATGTGTATTAAACAAAGTCAAAGTTATGAGAGATTGTTTCTATTATACTGCTTAAATCAACTGCATGACACATATACTTCTCAAATTTACTAAGGAATGTTTTCCAAATTCTGTATTTCTCTGACAGGCGAGTTACATAGAAGCGACGTATTAAGCACTAATGTAGATAAATTATTATTATTATCGTGTTACAAATTTCTTATATTTTAATTTAAAAATTATTATTTTGTGTTTAAATTTTTAATCTTGTTATGTGTGGTCTGCAGTCCGAAGATAAGCTTTTCTAGCCGTTGCCAGTCTACATTCTATATCATCCCTACATCGGCAATCATTAGTCATTTTACTGCCCATATAGCAAACCTCATCTGCTACTTTTAGTGTCTTAATTTTTAGATCTGATTCGTTCAACATCGCCAGACGTAATTCGGCTACATTCCGCTACAATTTTTTTGCTTTTGTTGGTGTTGTTCTTATTTCCTCCTTCCAGGACGCTGTTCATTCCGTTCAGTTACTGTCTTTGACAGAATTACAGTGCCATTTGCGGTCCTCAAAGATTTTAGTTTTTCTTCCTAAAAGTTAATTCCTGCTCCAAATTTTTCTTTGGTTTTATTCACTTCCTGCTTAGTGCACAAATTGAATAACATTTTGGATAGGCTACAATCCAGCCGCACTCTCTTCTCAACCACTGCTTCCCTTTCATGCCCTTCGACTCTTATACGACCCGTCTGATTTCTTACAACCATTCGCTACCTGTATTTTACCCCTGCTCCCTTACGCATTTCAAAGAATATATTGCCGTCAACGTTGTCAAAAGCTTTCTCTGTATCTAAAAATGTTATAAACGTTCTTTTTCCTTTGTTCAACCTATCTTCTAAGATAAAAGGTAGCGTCAACATTGCCTTATGTGTTCCTGCAATTCTCCGGAAACTGATCTTTGCCAATGTCGGCTTATACAAGTTTTCCATTCTTCTGTAAATAATTCGAGTCATTATGTTTCAACCATGACATATTAAACTAATAGTTCGGCAATATTCACACCTCTTAGCACCTGTGTCTCTTGAAATTAATGCAGTCTTCTTGACCTCTGACGGTACCTTCACTGTGTCATACGCATTGCACACCGGGTGGAACAGTTTTGTCATGGCTGGCTCTCCCAAGGATATTAGTAGTTCTAAGGGAATATCGCGTACTCCAAGGGCCTAGTTGCGAGTAAGGTCTTTCAGAGCTTTATGATATTCTTCTTGCGGTATTATATCTCCCACCACATTTTCTTTTACTTTCTCTTCCCTGTCTATAAAATAGCTTTCAAGTTCATTTCATTTGTATAGCCCTTGTATGTATTCCTTCCATTTCTCAGCCATCCCTTCTTTGCTACTAGTTTTCCATCTGAGATTCTGACAGTCATACAGCTACTTCTCTCTCCTCCACAGGCCTCTTTCATTTGTCTGTCGGCGATGTCTATCTTTCCCCTACTTGTACATGCTTGTATAGACTTCCATTTGTACTATAACCATTCTCGCTTAGCCATTTTCCCCTTTTTGTTAATGCCACTTTTTAGACGTCTGTATTCCATTTTGCCTGCTTCACTTATTGCATTTTTATATTTTCTCTTTTCATCAATTAATTTCAATCCAAGAATTTCTATTACATCTTGTCTTTGCGCCTGTTTGATCTTTTGCTGCCTTCACTATTTCATTTCCCAAGCCTGCCCATTCGTCTTCTAGTGTATTCCTTACCCATGTTTCACTCAGTCGTTGCCTCCGATTCTTTCAACTTTTCCATATCCAGATTCCTTGCTTTCCTACCTTTTTGCAGTTTCTTCAGTTTTGATTTACGGTTCATAAGCAAGAAATTATGTCCAGAGTCCAGACCTTCCCCTGCAAGTTCTTTGCAGTATGGCTCCGAAATCTTACCATTATATAACCAATCTGAACGCTTCCATATTCTCCAGGTCTCTTCCACTTTCACTATCTTCTCTCACGATTCTTAAACCAAATATTAGCGACGATTAAATTATGTTCTTTTCAAAATTCTGCTAGGCAACTTCTTCTTTCTTTTCCCCAATCCGTATTCTCTTAGTATCTATCCTTCTCTTCCTCTTCGTGCTACCGAATTCCAGTCCCCATCACAATTAAATTTTGTCTCTATTAGGTGTCTAAATGATTTCTTAAATCTCATCATACTTTCTTTCAATTACTTTATTGTCTGCGGAAGTAATTAGTGTATAAACTTTACTACTGTGGAGGGTACTGGCATCATATCTATCTTGTCTACGACAACACTTTCACCATGCTGTTCGTGGTAGCTTATCAAAATTGATATTTTCTTATTCATTGTCGGACCCACTTCTGCACTACCCCTATTCGGTTTTTATTTATAACCCTATGCTAACCTGAGCAGAGGTCCTCCATGAAGCTGCACTAATTCCAACTATATCTAACTTCATCCTCCCCATTTCCGTTTACAAATTTTCTGTCTACCTTCTCGATTAGGGATCTAATGTTCCATAATCCGATCCGTAGAAAGCTAGTTTTGTTTTTTATAACGACAATATCTTCCTGAGCAGTCCCTGCCTAGAGCTACGAATGGAAGACTATTCTGTCTCCTGTATATTTTACCCTATAGGGTAAATAGGGTGCTATCCTCATTTGCCCTCGGCAGAAGTAACGGCTGTAGTTTCTCTGAGCTATCAGCTGCAAATTATTTTACAAATTTTATTATTACTAGTATTAAAACTGTACACGTCTATGCAGTGCGGCTCGAAGTTCATGTCAAACTATAGGGCCCCCCCATAACTGGCGGGGCAAATAAGTTCAAAGGCTGAGCTCCAGTAAGATCATGCCTAGTACAACAGTGTGCCATTCAAACCAGTATTCGGACCGTTGACAGCTTTACCTTGGTAGGGTGTACCAAACATTTCAAGTCTAAATTACACAGTTGGTGCAGGATCCTGCTAAGCAGTTTACATCAGTCCAGATTTTCTGTGACCGAAATGGCACGAAACGAAGGATGACACAGAAAAGGTCGAAATACTAAACGTCTTTATCCAAAACTGTTTCACAGACGAAGATCGCACTGTAGCGTCTACTTTAAATCGTCACACGAACAACAAAATGACTGATATTGAAGTAAGAGACCACGGGATAGAAAAACGACTGAAATGGCTGAAGAGAGTGAGGGTCACCAGACCTTACGTGATAACAAAACGATTCTACGTGGAGTATGCGAAAGAAGTTGCCCTTCTTCTAGCTGCAGTGTATCGCAGGTCTTTGGAGGGGTGAAGTGTTACAGTCGCAGTGTGCCGAAAGATGTCTGCTTGTCTCTATGCTCTCAAAAAGTTTCGGGACATATTTCCACAGGACTTGAAACGCCAGCTCGTCAAGCACTCGTTCTACCGAACCTCCACTATTGTGATGTAATTCAACAAGGCATGAGTAGTGAAAACAAAAAACGGCTAGAACTAACCATGAATGCCTGTGTGCGTTACACCTGCAACATTCGCCGATATGATCATGTTAGTTCTTCATACTCCGTGCTAGGGTGGCTGCGGCCGGTCAAATTGCGTGACTACCACACTCTACGTCTACTTCACCGACTCCTCGTCGCGCAAGCACCCCAGTACCTTGCTTCAGAGATTAAAAACCTGTCATGCCATCATAATCGAAACACAAGGTCACTCTTATTTGGTATCCTAACTGTACCCACTCACAAAACAAAAACTTTTGCAAACTCCTTCTCAGTTGCCGCTGTCCGCCTCTGGAACAAACTGCCCCTTACCTTGCGCAAAATTCAATCTCCTGCTGCTTTTAAGAAGAAGTTGAAGCATTTCCTACTATCATCCTCATAACGTTCTCCACAAAATTAATGTACAAAGCCAATCCTCTCATCTGTCAAATAGCAAAGCTAGCGTCTCCTATCTTGCTCCTGAGATGCCTTCCTCTTCATCTATCTCTATTAGCCACGCAATCTTCTTTTCTTTTATATTTCCTCAATTATGTTTCATCATGTCTCTCTATTCTTCTCCTCCAAAAATGGTTCAAATGGCTCTGAGCACTATGGGACTTAACATCTATGGTCATCAGTCCCCTAGAACTTAGAACTACTTAAACCTAACTAACCTAAGGACAGCACACAACACCCAGCCATCACGAGGCAGAGAAAATCCCTGACCCCGCCGGGAATCGAACCCGGGAACCCGGGCGTGGGAAGCGAGAACGCTACCGCACGACCACGAGATACGGGCTCTTCTCCTCCCTTCACCATCAGTCTCCCTCATACTCCCTGCTGCTAGCACTCCCATCTAAAATCTGTCTCTTCAATAATGTCTAATTATAATAGTACTTATGAACTACGAATATAAACTCCATATGTATGTATTTTCCAGGTGTGCCTTTGTAATTGTTTATTTCACTTTTTGTACTAGATGTAGTTTAACATGCCTACTAAAACATATGAATGTAAAATAAGTAGAATGTCTGGTTAGATGTAAGAGGGGGCCTGATGGCCCTATCTTGCCAGGTTAAATAAATAACTAAATAAATAAATAAGTGTTCCTGGTGGTTGGAAAAAAAGTACAGGTTATTCCCGTTTTCAGGAAGTGATGGCGAAGAGAGACAAAACTACGTCGGAATTTCGTGACATGTTTTATGCTCGCATTTATGACGTTTCTGGAGGCTCTGCAGGAACATACATGGGTTCTGAAAACAACGATAGAATGAAATCCTTCTCGCTCTGTAAATCCACAGACCCAGAAGTCAGTACATACAGGTGACCAGGTAGATGCTGTGCTCCTTGCCTTCCGGAAAGCATTCGATGCAGTCCCTCGCTGCCTCCTAGTGAAAAAAAAAACAAAAAACAAAAAAAAAAAAGCACGAGATTATGGAATATTAGACCAATTTTATGATTGGATTGAAAAGTTTCTATCAAACAGAAAGCTTTTCATTTTGAAAGAAGACAAGTCTTCAGACGTAAAAGTAACTTCGGGCATACCCCAAGGCAGTGTTATAGGACCATGTTACGTATTGAGAATACATAGAAAGAAAGACCCGTTGTTGTATGATTACAGAATCGCAGAGCAGTCACTGGAAACGGTTAGTTCCACAAAATATCTAGGAGTATGCGAAGGGTGAGATGTGAAATGGAACGACCACATAGAATTTATCATGAGTAAGGCAGATGCACGACTGAAATCCATTGGAAGAACCCTCGGGAAACGTAGTCCACCAACAAAGGAAGTAGCTTACAAAACTCTAGTTCGACAAATACCTGTATATTGCTCGTCAGTTCGGAACCCGCACCAGATCTGACTAATAGAGGAAGTAGAGCTGATCCAAAGAAGAGCAACAAGTTTTGTTACAGGTTCATCTAGTAAGCACGAAAGAGTCACAGAGATAATCAACGAACTGCATTGCAGACGCTACAAGAGAGGCGTCTGCAGCACGTTGTGTTCTATTGTTGAAGTTCTGAGAGCGTACATTCCTAGATGAGTCAACAAATATTCTGCTTCCTCCTACAGTTATCTCGAGAAAAGACCATGGAAATAAAATCAGAGAGATTCGAATCCCACAAGGAGGTTTACTAGCAGGTGTTCCTCCTGCGAACTATTCACGACTGGAACAGAGAAGCGTGGAAGTGACAGTGGTACATAAAGTATCCATCGCCACACACCGCAAGGTGGCTTGCGTAGTATAGATGTTGGTTTAGAGTACACATTACATCAACACCTTAAGCTGTTAGCGACTGTTGAAACTGACGAACGCCACTATCAGTGCGTTTATTACAATGGCGTATAAAATTCTGCCATACACTGTCAAATGTCCCTCTTGTCTGTTGTACAACGTGAGCAAAATAAAAGTGCCCGAAAAATATTTTGTACACTTTCATATAGGCAACCCAACGTACAGCATCCAACTGTGAATGACGTAAGTCGGGTTGCCTGTCTTAAGGTGCATGAAATTTTTTCCTCCGCACTCTCAGATGGGTGACTAGGACCGTAACAACCCTTTCCTATTCAGATGCTATGTACGAGGGTTGCCCAGAAAGTAACCCACCACATTTTTTCTTCAACAATTCGTTATTGAACATAACGAGAACGACACACACGAAAGAATGATGTTTTATCTACACACCGTATTTTTCCACGTAATCTCTATCACGTTCTATGGCTTTCCTCCAGAGCGAGACAAGGGAGTGTCCTGGTGGCGGAGCCAGTGCTTCACTCTGTAAATCGCCTGCTCATCGTCCTCAAAATGTCTTCGACGAATAGCATCCTTTAATAGCCCAAGCAAGTGGAAGTCCGAGGGTGCTAGATCAGGCCTATGGGGTGGAATGGGCTAACACTGTCCAGCCCTGTTTGGCGATATGTTTAGCAGTCCTTAGATCTGTGTGGGGCCGAGCGTTGTCGTGTTCCAGCAAAACATCTCCTGGGTTGCTCAGGGGCCGAAGTCACCGGAAGCGGGTCTTGAGTTTCGTTAATGTGTTGACATATGCTTCTGAAACATCACATCAATGAAAATCACACCTTCACAGTCCCAGAACACGGCGATCATGACCTTACCCTCGAAAGCAGTTGCTTTGATTTTCTCTTCTGTTGGGAGTGGGAATGGCACCGTTACATCGACTGTGGTACTGTTTCGGGCCCAAAATGGTCAATCCAGGTTTCACCACCTGTCAGAATCCGGGGCAAGAAGGCCCTCAACTTCAAAACGTTGCAACAAATCAAGACAAATGTTTTTTCTGTGTGATTTGTGATCCACCGTTAGACACCGTGGGATCTGTGTTGCACACACATTTCAATATCCAAGCGTGCGGACAATTGAATCCACACTTTCTTTGCAGCCAAGTCGTACCGCGCCTGTCCTCGCGAATGACATCAGCTCTCTGCAACATGTCAGGTGTGACAGCCGTGGATAGTCTCCCCGGCCGCTGCAAATCGTGGAGCTCCGCCGAACCGCCTTCTGGTGACCTCACCCTCCATGCCCAGCGACTAACTTTTCTTCTGTCGACAGCAGATGCTGCATAGACTTTGCACAAGCGTTTGTGAATATTCCCCACTGTTTATTTCTCTACAGTGAGAAATTCAATGACGGCACGTTGCTTGTTATGTACATCAGCTACAGACGCCATTTTGAAACTGTCCTGGAGCTACGCTAATTGTCAGAAGTGACGGAAACTTGACGGTTACCTCACTGCTCTATGTTTTCCCTATTGCAGCTGTTTCTTTTTTCATGCCTCCTGTTCACTGCCTCTGTTACTTGTAGCTGGTCTGTTTCATCTCTCTACTGCTTTATTTGTCTGCCTATTGATATTTTTCCTATTGGTCGATAATTCATTATTACTTTAGGTACATTATTTTCTTTCTTTTCTGTGATATGATCTCGTAATTTATTTCTATGTGCCTTGATCTGTTCATTTACGATTTTTAAATCCTAGTTCATGTCTGATTGCAGTATATCTATAGCTGGCTGCTACTTTAAAAAACCTAGTTTCCACAGCTGGCATTCCTTATTAATTACCAGTAATTACTGTCGAAGTCTCACTGAAATAAAGCAAAAACGACATTGCCACTGTTTTCTAGAAATTTCGTAGGGTTCCTTTCATCACCTCTTTATATGGTCCCATTAATTTACTTTAATGTTCAGTATTTTTTATATGTCTCTTTATCTTGTAAAGTAGATAGTACTTCCTAAGAAGTTGAATTCATTCATTCTCTCTATTTTGTTGCATTTTTTTGTGGATTGTGCCTTGATCTTTAAAAGCCAAAACTTCTGGTTCTTAGATCGAGACTGCTAAGTTATAGCTCTTGGGAGTTACATTGGGTTTAGAAACGGCTTTTGGAAGGGTGCACTGGTTGTCATCTACGAGAAGTTGGTCATCGTCGAAAAGTACTGCCATTAGTTCATTTCTTTGGTTTAAGTTATGGATGTAAAGCTCGATTTCTTTTAGCCACTGACTCAACGTATTATCGGCGTTGGTGCTGCAAAGAATCGGAAATAAACTACATTTTTGCCGAAAACCTAAATTTGTTGTTACCGTAACGTTCTCTTTTCTGTTAATGGCAAATTTCGAATCTTGTCCGATTTGTTTGATTACTCTGAATGGTCTTGTATGCCTCTCCTGTCAGTACAGTTTATTAGCTCAACAACATAAGGACATTACGCTACTCCTATCAGAGCTGATTTGATAGTTGAACTTAGCACAGGTTAGAGATTCAATATTATCTTCTATAACCAGCCGTGAATCCCAGTGTAAAACGTTTACAGTGATTAATCCGCAACACCCTGGCACTTAACGAGTAAATATCGGCCACATGCGTTCATCGTAGCAAGTACTACTGTGTAAAGGAAGGAGAGACGCAAGGATTTATGTGCACTCGCCACCATCTGACGGTCTGAAGGCCGTATTTCTAGATCTGTATGTTTCCCGATCTACAGCAATTAGATATACACTACTGGCCATTAAAATTGCAACAACAAGAAGAAATGCAGATGATAAACGGGTCTTCATTGGACAAATATATTATACTAGAATGTGATTACATTTTCACGCAATTTGGGTGCATACATCCTGAGAAATCAGTACCCAGAACAACCACCTCTAGCCGTAATAACGGCCGTAATACGCCTGGGCATTGAGTCAAACAGAGTTTGAATGGCGTGTACAGGTACAGCTGCCCATGCAACTTCAACACGATACCACAGTACATCAAGAGTAGTGACTGGCGTATTGTGACAGGCTAGTTGCTCGGCCACCATTGACCAGACGTTTTCAGTTGGTGAGAGATCTGGAGAATATGCTAGCCAGGGCAGCAGTCGAACATTTTCTGTATCCAGTAAGGTCCGTACAGGACCTGCAACATGTGGTCGTGCATTATCCTGCTGAAATGTAGGGTTTCGCAGGGATCGAATGAAGGGTAGAGCCACGGGTTGTAACACATCTGAAATGTAACGCCCACTGTTCAAAGTGCCGTAAATGCGAACAAGAGGTGACCGAGACGTATAATCAATGGCACCCCATACCATCACGCTGGGTGATACTCCAGTATGGTGATGACGAATACACGCTTCCAATGTGCGTTCGCCACGATGTCGCCGAACACGGATGCGACCATCATGATGCTGTAAACAGAACCTGGATTCATCCGAAAAAAAATCACGTTGTGCCATTCGTGCACCCAGGTTCGTCGTTGAGTACACCATCGCAGGCGCTCCTGTCTGTGATGCAGCGTCAAGGGTAACCGCAGCCATGGTCTCCGAGCTGATAGTCCGTGCTGCTGCAAACGCCGTCGAACTGTTCGTGCAGATGGTTGTTGTCTTGTACATGTCCCCATCTGTTGACTCAGGGATCGAAAAGTGGCTGCACACTCCGTTACAGCCATGCGGATAAGATGCCTGTCATCTCGACTGCTAGTGATACGAGGCCCTTGGGATCCAGCACGACGTTGCGTATTATCCTCTTGAACCCACCGATTCCATATTCTGCTAACAGTCATTGGATCTCGACCAACGCGAGCAGCAATGTCGCGATACGATAATCCGCAGTCGCGATAGGCTACAATCCGACCTTTATCAAAGTCGGAAACGTGATGGTACGCATTTCTCCTCCTTACACGAGGCATCGCAACAACGTTTCACCTGGCAACGCCGGTCAACTGCTGTTTGTGTATGAGAAATCGGTTGGAAACTTTCCTCATGTCAGCACGTTGTAGGTGTCACCACCGGCGCCAACCTTATGTGGATGCGCTGGAAAGCTAATCATTTGCATATCACAGCATTTTCTTCCTGTCGGTTAAATTTCGCGTCTGTATCTCGTCATCTTCATGTGTAGCAATTTTAATGGCCAGTAGTGTAGTTCGTTCGTTATGAGGTTGCCTGCTCGGTCTTTAACTCTTGGTTTGTAAAACAGCACTACTGATTTGTACTACGCTTTCCGCTGATGCAGAAAGCTTCGGCTGCTAAATTTGATAACGGGTTCCCTGAGGCAGCACTCTCAGAGTTAACGATATGACGTCTTGAGGCAGGCGTTAAGCTCTCGGGATCTTCGGTGTCCGCCCAAGCACTCTTCCGGGGATTGGGGCGCGCGCTCAGCAAATTGAGTCGCAACGGCGAAGTAATTAAACCCAGGAGGACGCTTCCAGCATCAACCCCGGTGGCGCCTGAATTTTTTTTGGTCCTCCTCTGACTAAGCAATTTACTTGCTAGTCAGTAAACGCTCTCTTTCGAGAATAGTTTCACGGGAAACGTTCTACGTTGCAGTGAGCTCTGTGATTGACCCGAACCGAATCACGTTATTTCAGCCAGGGATGAGAGAGAGGGGGGCGTGGGGATCACCATTCAGACTTAAACTTCTAGCTACCTCTGTAATAGAAGTTTAATACAGTTTCTTACTCCACTTTGAAATGACACCATACACTTTATGTGTGCTACACCCTTTTCCTGAAATTACAAAAAATTTACAGGTCAAGTAAGGTTTTTCCAAATGAGAAAGCTCTTCTGAAGTACAATATGGTTATGTACCTAAGGACAAATATTTTATTCAGATATAAAAGTGCTGAAATAGAGAAAACCTTCTCAATACTGTATTTAATAGGCTACGTGTTCCATGATAATTCTAGTACGCTACAGTAATTAGTGTGTGAAATCAAATTAAGAAAAGGTATTACCAGAAATCAGTTAAAGGTAAAAACATTTTGAAATAGAAGCTATAGGTAACTGACACAAATTTATGTTTTTAAGACAGAGAAAATTGTTAAGTTATTAAAAAGACTAAGGTCGTTTGCAACTATAGAAAGATCCGTGATAGGCGACCGCCTTCCGGAGGGGACGAGAGGGAGGTTTGTGTTTAACGTCCTGTCCACAACTAGGTCATTATAAGACAGTGCACAGGTTCTGATTTGGGAAGGAAGGAGAAGGAAAACGGCCGTGCTCTTTCAAAGGAACCATCCCGGCAACTGCCTTAAGCAGCTTAGGGAAATCAAGGAAAACAAAAATCAGGATAGCCGGACGCGGGTCTGAACCGTCGTCCTCCCGAAAGCGAGTCCAGTGTGCTAACCGCTGCGTCACCTCGCTCGCTTCACCTTCTGTTTCAAGGACGAGATGGCGCACGGCCGACCAAGTACAACGTTACTGTTCCACAATTTATGTTACTAGTTTTAAAAAATATATACAGAATCTTAATCACCAAAAACTTTCTAACTGAAGAATTTACAATATCCTCCAAATAGCTTTAATATATTATAGTTAAAAAGTAAAGCAGTCATCAATCCGAAGATTTCTTGAACGTCACATTGCTTCACTAGGCATGGTCCTGTTTTAGATGGTACGCCGTCGTTCTCCTCTGAACTCACTTGCCCAGCCAGTTCTAGTGGTACCTTCAATTTGTCGTGTATTCCAAACCGTGGCGCACCTCGGAATTTTTCACATTAATAAACATTGCCATAGGGGAAAGAAGTGATAAGTGACAGACAAAAATCGTATAACTGCTCTAGGATCGAAACAGAGACCTTGGGGCTATTTGTAGTGTGGCACTTTACCACTGAGCCACTGGGCATCACTAATATATCAGACAGCACTTCATACGCAGGACTAGTAATATTTACAGACGCTCCACAAAGCAGAAGCTCATGTCTCACAACAACAAAAATAATAGAAAACGTCGGAATCTGCTTATGGTGGTTTGTAGTGATGTGAGTCTAAAATCAGCCGCTTTTACAAATCTGTTAGACATTATTGCGGAGAAAATAGAGAGGCCTAACTAAAGTCAAGGTCGGAAAAGAAAACTTTTTCCCTCGTTTGCCTTAAGCCGTTTATAAACAACTCATATACGCGTGAACAGCCGATTATACCACAATTTTTGTTGCTTATGGGGTCCACAAGCACATTTTTTGCGCTTACATACTTATGATTATTTGGTTGTAGAACATAGATAAGAAAATAAAACAGAATCTAACAACACGATTACAGATATAAGGATCAAATATTAAAAGTGCTTAAAAGGCTAATGTGTCTATGGTTCCTGAAAAATATTATAATCAGCTCCAAAGGAGAATTGCATACGCAATTTAAAAGCCTATTTTAAAGGTGATTATTTGAGAAAGCATTGCATTTAAATTAAATATGGGGATCAAAATAACTCATTATGGTCGAAGTAGAGAGGATATAAAATGTAGACTGGCAATGGCAAGGAAAGCGTTTCTCAAGAAGAGAAATTTGTTAACATCGAGTATAGATTTAAGTATTAGGAAGTCGTTTCTGAAAGTATTTGTATGGAGTGTAGCCATGTATGGAAGTGAAACATGGACGATAAATAGTTTGGACAAGAAGAGAATAGAAGCTTTCGAAATGTGGCGCTACAGAAGAATGCTGAAGATTAGATGGGTAGATCACATAACTAATGAGGAAGTATTGAATAGAATTGGGGAGAAGTGGAGTTTGAGGCACAACTTGACAAGAAGAAGGGACCGGTTGGTAGGACATCAAGGGATCACAAATTTAGCATTGGAGGGCAGCGTGGAGGGTAAAAATCGTAGAGGGAGACCAAGAGATGAATACACTAAGCAGATTCAGAAGGATGTAGGTTGCAATAAGTACTGGGAGATGAAGAAGCTTGCACAGGATAGAGTAGCATGGAGAGCTGCATCAAACGAGCCTCGGACTGAAGACCACAACAACAACAACATAGCTAGGTTTGATACATTTCTTTTAATTTTACATTTGCCTAACGAACGGGTTTGCTTACAGTTACAATACGTTAGAAAAAAAAAAAAAAAACTGAACGCCCGAACAGGCAATGAAGGCCCAACGGTACCGACCGGCCGCCGCGTAATCCAGAGTTCAAAGGCGTCACTGGTTGCGGTTGTGGAGGGGCACGAAGTCAGCACACTGCTCTCCCCGCCGTATGTCAGTTGACGAGACCGGAGCCGCTACGTGTCACTCAAGTAGCTCCTCAGTTTGCCTCACAAGGGCTGAGTGCACCCCGCTTGACAACAAAGCTCGGCAGACTAGATGGTCAACAGCGCTTAACTTCGGTGATATGGCGGAAACCGGTGTTACCACTGCGGCACGGCCGTTGGCACGAATGTACTCTAAGGATCGATCAAAAAGTTTCCGTTTGAGGGCGTTGCTGCAGCGTGTATGCAGTGCAGCGCAGCTTCGATGCGGTTGGGTAAGCACCGACATGAAGCCAAGGGATTAGTGTGGCATTCATCATGTGTTTGTGACATGCATGTGTTATTACCAAATGCGTCCAAATAGGACAAGCGCGAATACCGGTTCTGGACCGTACGGCTTTTGAAAGGAAACTTTTTGATCGCCCATTACATATTTAAAATCGAAATGCTAATTTTTGCATTGCACATGATATCTGAACTTTTTGTTCTTTGTTCACAAAAAAATAGTTGATTATAGCGACATTCACAACTCATTATAATTACTAACGATTTAAATTCTTTATTTAATTTCATCGGTTCGAAAATCGTAACTTATATACCGTACTGGCCAATAATATACCTACAAAAAGAAGAAATGCAGATGATAAACGATTATTCATTGGACAAATATATTGTACTAGAACTCACATGTGATTACATTTTCACGCGATTTGGGTGCATAGATCCTCAGAAATCACTACCCTGAACAATCACATCTGGCTGTAATAACGGCCTTGATTCGCCTGGGCATTGAGTCAAACAGAGCTTGGATAGCGTGTACAGGTACAGCTGCCCATGCAGCTTCAACATGATACCACAGTTCATCAGGAGAAGTGACTGGTGTATTGTGACTTGCCAGTTGCTCGGCAACCATTGATGAGACGTTTTCAATTGGTGAGAGATCTGGAGTATGTGCTGGCCAGGCCAGCAGTCGAACATTTTCTGTGTCCAGAAAGGCCCGTACAGGACCTGCAACATGCGGTCGTGCGTTATCCTGCTGAAATGTAGGGTTTCGCAGGGATCGAATGAAGGGTAGAACTACGAGCCGTAACACATCTGAAATGTAACGTCCACTGTTCAAAGTGCCGTCAATTCGAACAAGAGGTGACCGAGACGTGTAACCAGTGGCACCCCATACCATCACGCCGGGTGATACGCCAGTATGGCGATTACGAATACACGCTTCCAACGTGCGTTCACCGCGATGTCGCCAAACACGGATGCGACCATAATGATGCTGTAAACAGAACCTGGATTCATCCGAAAAATTGACGTTTTGCCATTTGAGCACCCAGGTTCGTCGTTGAGTACGCCATCGCAGGCGCTCCTGTTTGTGATGCAGTGTCAAGGGTAACCGCAGCCATGGTCTCCGAGCTGATAGTCCATGCTTATTCAAACGTCGTCGAACTGTTCGTGCAGATGGTTTTTGTCTTTCAAACGTCCCCATCTGTTGACTCAGAGATCGAGACGTGGCTGCACGATCCGTTACAGCCATGCGGACAAGATGCCTGTCATCTCGGCTTCTAGTGATACAGGGCCGTTGGAATCCAGCAAGGCGTTCCGTGTTATCCTCGTGAACCCACCGTTTCCATAGTCTGCTAACAGTCATTGGATCTCGACCAACGCGAGCAGCAATGTCGCGATACGATAATCCGCAATCGCGATAGGCTACAATCCGACCTTTATCAAAGTCGGTAACGTAATGGTACGCATTTCTCCTCCTTACACGAGGCATCACAACAACGTTTCACCAGGCAACGCCGGTCAACTGCTGTTTGTGTATGAGAAATCGGTTGGAAACTTTCCTGATGTCAGCACGTTGTAGGTGTCGCCACCGGCGCCAACCTTGTGTGAATGCTCTGAAAAGCTAATCATTTGCATATCACAGCATCTTGTTCCTGTCGGTTAAATTTCGCGTCTGTTGCACGTCATCTTCTTGGTGTAGCAATTTTAGTGGCCTGTATTGTAGTAAAATTTTATACTGTTTAATAATAAACCTTAAATACTCTCCACAGGCTTCTAAACGGAATATTACTGCAAGATGAATATGAGCCCAAGATCGAGATGCTATTTTTGCAAGTTGGTAATTATAAAATTCCTGTTGATAGGGCCCATATAACAGTTCATCCTGGCAGCGTACAGATCCTAAATACTGCCGTGTGTAGTGGTCGTGAAACCGCATCACAGATTGGATTATGTAAACTTACTTAGATTACGTATCTCAAAGTCTTAGAAGGTTCTTCGCCAGCAAAGGGTACAGATATTGCTTCCATCTCATGTCCTGATTATGTTCAGTAGGTCGTGCCTCGTACCGCATAGACATACAAGCCGTAATTGTTAGTGGTTACTGCAGGAATAAATTACTGCCACACAATATCTCGGATCGAAGTACAGGGTGTCTTCTTCAAACCGTTCACATTTCAAAAGCTTGGGATAGAAACTACAGTAGACATGCATGTCCCAAATGCTAGAGCATCCAGAAGAATTTACAACCTTGCATCAGACGTGGAAACTATTATCACCAGAGAGCAGCATGACCGCATAACGTGAAAATGGCGAAATCGCAGCACCGCGCACAAGCAGTGATGCGACTTGCAGAACCAAAAGCGTCCATTACTCTGCAAGGGAATTATTGTAGGCTGTATGGAAGCGATTCTCACGAAGAGAAAACAATAAGTTTCTGGCAACTAGAAGTGTTCTGAAACATTATGGTAGTGGATGTCGTAGTATTTCGGTAGAGACATTGGAAGACATGTGAAAGTGTTTCTCACAAGCTCACCTGAGTCAGTTCGGCAGACATCTGGGCGACTTAGCCGGCCTGAGTGGCCGAGCGGTTCTAGGCGCTACAGTCTGGAACCGCGCGACCGCTACGGTCGCAGGATCGAATCCTGCCTCGGGCATGGATGTGTGTGATGTTCTTAGTTAGGTTTAAGTAGTTCTAAGTTCTAGGGGACTGATGACCTCAGAGGTTAAGTCCCATAGTGCTCAGAGCCATTTTTGGGCGACTTATACACCGTCAGCAGCACTGCATCGTGTAGTAAACCAGCATCTTCGTATGTACGCTTACAGTGTGCAAATTCTGCACCATCTGATTCCGAACGACGAACAATGTGGAGAACAATTTGCTACGCATATTCTGCAGAATATTAACGTCAATATCAGCTTCCCGAAAATATGTTTATTATCAGACATGGCAACCTATTACGTGTCAGGTACTATTAATAGGTATAACGTTCCGATTTGTGGCCCGCAACACCGGCAAGCTATCGATGAACATGTTCATGGTAGCTCTGAAGTGAATGTCTGCTGTGGGCTAATGCACGAGAGGACTGTAGCATCGTCCTTCTTTGCAGAAAATAGAGTGAATGGGTTAGTGTATCTGCATATGTTGCAGCAGTCTGTATATCGTTAGATACAACTTGCAAACCCATCAGCATCTTCCAACAAGATGAACCTTCGCCGCATTTGTCAATGGCTGTTCACAATTTCCTGGATACGAAATTTTCCAGTCGCTGGATCGGACATGGAAGAGCCACTGCCTGGCCACCCCATTCCTCATTCCTCCCAGCTGGAATTCTTCTTGCGAGGATACGGGAAGGACAGCATGTATGCGACGAAAGTGCACAATATTCCTGTATTAAGACGTCGTGTCACGAATGCAATTGCAACAGAGACACAGTAAGTACTACAGAAAACATTGCAAGAAACTGAAAACAGACTCGATTCTCTTCGTGTTGCAAGTGATTCACGTCTAGAAGTCTACTGATGATTATTAAATAAATTATTTTAGATGCTTTAGCATGTGGTGCAATTTCATTATCGTATCTGCTGTAGTTTTTTTTTCCTGGGTCTTTGAAATACTGTAGCTTTGAAAGGGACACTATATACATTCTGCTAACAGAACCATTAGCATTCTGAAATACAGGCTTCAGGAGTTTCAATTCAGTGTTAAATGTGGCATTCTGTCTTCAGCATACAAAAAAGACATTTTCAAAGTCAGTACTGAGATATTAAAATTATTCTTATAAGCGCTTGGTAATTAGTTTTTGGTGTTTTCTCGGAAGACCGGAAACATTGGATCGCATTTACAAAGAGCGCTTTGTCTTTCGGGAGATAATTTACGTAGGTACGGGGAACCACGAAAAGCTTTAGGAAGGCGTTTAATTAGAGTTTGGAGTTACACAAAGCTGTGCACTCTCCGTGTTCCCGGATGTACAAATGACCGCTCTTAACACCACAATTCAGTTAAGGGAGTAGTGGGACGCCCACAAAAGCCTCACGAGAATAGAGAGGAAGTAACTCGAGGCGCTGCGCTGAAAAAGGAAACCGGCGTAGGGCGCAGTGGAGCGGAAAGCACATTTTGTGTGTTAGGACTCGCACTGTCCGAGCTTGCGACGAATATACGACACGCGACTTGGTAACATTTTCAATTCATTGTGGCTAGACGGTAGCACTACATTAGGCTTTGTGTCTCGTGTACTGAAAATGGTAATTTGTTTCCCGTTCTGCGCAACGTAATGCAGCAACTGTTGACCACTTTCGATGAAAATGTTTGGGTAGAGGAGGGTCGGTGAAGAGAGGAAAACCGGAAAGTGTCCGTCTTCCTTTACTGCGGACGGAGAAGGACTGTAAAGACGTATTCTCGTGCTTGGAGAGTCTACTAAATATTGTTCGAAAAACTCATTAAGTGCAGTTTCAAGTGTCGTAGCTATGAATATGGTATACGAACGAGCTAACACCAGGTTTTTTTCAAAACTCGTAACGGGCGAGTAGTCGTTGTGCTACGAGTTGAACCAAAAACTAAGCAGCAATAGGACGTGTGAAAAACCTATCTAAGTTGTATGAGCCGTGAAGAGATACTTCACCATAACCGTGTTTCCGAAAGTCCAGCACCTATCCAGTATTATTGTCTTCGAATGCTAAGACGTGTATGCCAGACACTGGGGCTAAAGGGACTGGTTCCTTGGTTCTTACAGGTCGATAATGCTCCAGTACACATACTTAACCTAAAGGGAAACTGTTCTCTTAGGCGTTACTGGCTGTATCTTTGGAACATTCATAAACTGTTCCGTCAATGAGTAAAACGTTAAAACTGTTGAATTAGGGATGGACAGTATTTTAAAGATGGTGCATTTTGTGGCAGTTTCGTGAAATGCAAGAATGGTAACTGAACAGTTGTCGTTATTTTCAGCTCCTCCCTCGTAGTACGTTACGCCTATCCGTACATTTCATCGATCAGAAATTTCATGATGATTCATAAATAACATCGAATAACCATACACAGGGTGAGTCACCTAACATTACCGCTGGATATATTTCGTAAACCACATCAAATACTGACGAATCGATTCCACAGACCGAACGCGAGGAGAGGGGCTAGTGTAATTGGTTAATACAAACCATAAAAAAATGCACGGAAGTATGTTTTTTAACACAAACCTACGTTTTTTTAAAATGGAACCCTGTTAGTTTTGTTAGCACATCTGAACATATAAACAAATACGTAATCAGTGCCGTTTGTTGCATTGTAAAATGTTAATTACATCCGGAGATATTGTAACCTAAATTTGACGCTTGAGTACCACTCCTCCGCTGTAAGATGGTGTGTACCGGAAAGCACCGAATTACGTAGGGATCCAAAGGGAACGGTGATGGACCTTAGGTACAGAAGAGACTGGAACAGCACATTACGTCCACATGCTAGCACCTTTTTATTGGTCTTTTTCACTGACGCACATGTACATTACCATGAGGGGTGAGGTACACGTACACACATGGTTTCCGTTTTCAATTACGGAGTGGAATAGAGTGTGTCCCGATATGTCAGGCCAATAGATGTTCAATGTGGTGGCCATCATTTTCTGCACACAATTGCAATCTCTGGCGTAATGAATGTCGTACACGCCGCAGTACATCTGGTGTAATGTCGCCGCAGGCTGCCACAATACGTTGTTTCATATCCTCTGGGGTTGTAGGCACTTCACGGTACACATTCTCCTTTAACGTACCCCACAGAAAGAAGTCCAGAGGTGTAAGATCAGGAGAACGGGCTGGCCAATTTATGCGTCCTCCACGTCCTATGAAACGCCCGTCGAACATCCTGTCAAGGGTCAGCCTAGTGTTAATTGCGGAAGGTGCAGGTGCACCATCATGCTGATGCCACATACGTCGACGCGTTTCCAGTGGGACATTTTCGAGCAACGTTGGCAGATCATTCTGTGGAAATGCGATGTATGTTGCAGCTGTTTGGGCCCCTGCAATGAAGTGAGGACCAATGAGGTGGTCGCCAATGATTCCACACAATACATTTACAGTCCACGGTCGCTGTCGCTCTACCTATCTGAGCCAGCGAGGATTGTCCACGGATCAGTAATGCATGTTCCGTAGATTCACTGCCCCGTGGTTTGTGAAACCCGCTTCGTCGGTAAACAGGTAGAACTGCAACGCATTCTCTGTTAATGCCCATTGATAGAATTGCACTCGATGATTAAAGTCATCACCATGTAATTGCTGATGTAGCGACACATGAAACGGGTGAAAGCGGTGACGATGCAGTATGCGCATGACACTACTCTGACTCAGTCCACCGTGTACTCATGTGTGGGTTCATGGCAACAGCAGCTAACACACCAACTGCACCCGCTTCTCCTGTGACGGGCCTGTTACGGACCCGTTTGCGTGCTACGACCATACCTGTTGCATACAGTTGGCGGTAGATGTTTTGCAATGTGCGGCACGTTGGGTACTCTCTGTCCGGGTACCGTTCTGCATACACCCTGCAGGCTTCAGCTGCATTTAGTCGACACTTGCCATAGATGAGTATCATCTCCGCCTTTTCAGAGTTCGAATACACCATGGTCACAGTTCCTGCAACACTGCACTATCACAGACGTCTGGTAACACGGTGTACTACAGTTGGTTTGCGTGCGGAGACGAATGCAGAATAACAATAGCAGCAAGCGCTACATGCGGACACTGCGACAGCTAGACCAAACCACAACAGTGTACTACAGCCACACTCGTAAACACGGTCGTCATCGTAAACATGTCCCTGTAGATGATGCTCGCCGACCGTGGCCCGTGTTTGTTACAACACGTAACTGAACGTCGGAGGTTTCAAGCGTCAACTTTAGGTTACAATATCTCCGGATGTAATTAACATTTTACAATGCAACAAACGACACTGATTACGTATTTGTTTATATGTTCAGATGTGCTAACAAAACTAACGTGGTTCCATTTAAAAAAACGTAGGTTTGTGTTATAAAACATACTTCTGTGCATTTTTGTATGGTTTGCATTAAACAATTGCACTAGCCCCTCTCCTCACGTTCGGTCTGTGGAATCGGTTCGTCAGTATTTGATGTGGTTTACGAAATATACCCAGCGGTAACGTTAGGTGACTCAACCTGTATAAGATGAGTACAACTGCAGAGTAGCACCAAATATATTATTTATTGTGAGGTTAGAGGTTATATTATTTGGTTAACGTACGACCAAAAATACACGCCATAACTATTATGCTTGACTACTAAAGATGCGCCAAGATTTATTCTGTGACACTAACTGCAACACCGACATTTCAATTAGATTGGAAGGCATGATAGAAAGTTATTTTATACTTAGTAGTAAAGCACCGTCTACGTCGAACAAGTGTGCTGGGCGGGAATGCCAACTCTTGCTTGCTATGTGTCGTGAGTCACGCCTGTATACCACGGTCGGTCAAAGCAGTAGTCGCGGACGGCAGCTTTGAGTTCCGGTCCGGCCCACCATATGAATCTACTAACTGTCTTTTCGACTAGCATGTTATTTATCAAATGATGTACGATAGGAGGGGTAAATTGAACTACGAAATAATGAGACTGGTAAAGTTGTAGCACTAGAAAATAATACTTGCATGTCATTCTGTTTGAGGAACGTTTAAGAAATATAGCGCGCATTGGAGCCGTTGTTGATTTACATCACTAAAATATATCAAGGCACAAAAAACGTGAAGAGCCCTGAATGAGAAGATGAAACAAAGTGAAACTCCAAGTGTTGAGAGGATATGTGACTATAATATCGTGTCAAATTGTGAGCGTGTTTGTGCTATTCTGTCATTCTGCGCAACGGATTAATCTGAGATGTACCCTTTGCCCTGTGGCTCCTGCAAGATGCAATTTCCACCCCCACACTACTACAGAAGTCAGACAGACGTTCGTAACGTTCTAAAGAGAAATGCCTGGAAAACTTTCAGCAATAAATATCTTCTGGAGTCGTCCACTGTAAGGAAATGACACAAAAATTCACAAAATTTCTTACGTAACTAGTGGGATACTTGGATACTGGAGTAGTGCTAGTTAGTGTAAGAAAAACATGAAACTAACGAAAATTATTATTTATTTTGCAAACATTCTGAGAAATCACAATCGCACTTTTAGTTATGATCTGAAAAAGTTAGTTAGGGTTCTTTTCGGAATGTGAAGTTACCTCTTAAGGATAGGATTCGCTAATGAAATTTCTATACAAAGTTTGATTGTTATTGACTTGGCAGAATGGCTGAGAGCCGCACCTACTCAACTTGAATAATTATCCGTTAGAATCTTGCTAGGTACGGTCGAGGCTGTCGCGTGTGAAATGCAGTGAAGTGTACTGTTGTCTAGGAAATATGCGGCTCGCAAGAGCTGTAGCGCACAATACCGTAAGCTGCTATTACTGCTGTCTGCGCCGCTCGCTGCTGACAAATAAGATAACCCTCGTTCTATCTAGAT
This sequence comes from Schistocerca cancellata, assembly GCF_023864275.1. Classification (NCBI taxonomy): domain Eukaryota; kingdom Metazoa; phylum Arthropoda; class Insecta; order Orthoptera; family Acrididae; genus Schistocerca; species Schistocerca cancellata. Next base: position 390,902,168 of record NC_064630.1, on the reverse strand, counting down.
TGACCTTCGCCAATCAAATTCTCCCTACGCCTTTATGAAGTCAAGGACTCCTATTCGCCCCTAGCCTAACTATTGGCGTGGTACACCGGCCAGATAACCAGTCCACCGCGGTGCTACTCAAAAATTCGCTCGCAGGCGTTTAACTATAACTCACACCACACAATAAGTGTGGCGGCCAACACAGTGAACAACGCTTAATCGCAAGGACTCAATATAGAGTCGCACTCCGATTCGCTCTCGACAGAGGTGCTCTTCCAGTGAATTACTGAAGAGAGACTTGTTCCTCGCTCTTTGAGAACACGTACGAGCTCACACGCTCTCGTTACGCGTTCTCGCTCCAAGAGCTACAACGGAACAGTCCCTCTCCACGCCAGACATGAAGGGGTATATCTTTATGGCTCCTCCATTACTCCTTCATCTCAAGGCGTCAGCAATATCGTCTGCCAATCAGCATTGCTCTTCTAAAACGGGAGAATGACGTTTCATTTAAGGCGACCAATCCGGAAATCTGTAGCATCGGCATTTGGAGTTTGCTGTCTCCCTGTGAAAACTGAAACTGCGTGCTATGTTTGTAAAGAATGCGTAAGCTGGGCGCTCCCACACAATGTAGCGGATTTGCTTTTAAGCCGAACACGGGGTCGTTCTTCCTTTCACTCGGGCAATCGCTGTCTGTTCTATGGGCGGTTGCCGGCCAACGTAGATAGGTTGAATCGTCCTCTGAAGGGACCGGCATCCCGGCGTGCTGTCTGCCTCTCCTGAACTAAAAGCTCCTGTGACTGTCGTGTCTGGAACGTGTGTGTGTACACCAGCCTCGAGTATTTCAATCTCGGTGCACATTTGCGATTTACTAGTTATTTGCTTATCGTTTACATGAATTCATACAACATTGACTTTATCTTATAGAGTTTGGGTTCGAATGAAGCATCTTGATGTGCAGAATATGATTGTGAGGGCGGAATATGTAAGCAATGAAGGTCAGGAGACCATGACTTCTTACAAGATTTACAAAGAATTTCCCAGCTTGAGCCCATTTACCAGTATGACGTTGCATATCCTCCGGCCTGTATCCATATACTGATTTGGTTGGTGTTGTACACTGAAGAGCCAAAGGAACTGGTACACCTGCCACATTCCATAAATCCGTAAGAGTGAGAGGGGTGGAGATCTCTTCTGAATAGCACGTTGCAAGGAATTACAGATATGCTTAATAATGTTCATGTCTGGGGAGTCAGGTGGCCAGCTGAAATGTTTAAACTCAGAAGAGTGTTCCTGGAGCCATTCTGTAGCAATTCTGGACATGTGGGGTGTCGCATTGTCCTGCTGGAATTGCCCAAGTCCGTCGAAATACACAATGGACATGAATGGATGCAGGTGATCAGACAGGATGTTTTCGTATGTGTCACCTATCAGAGTCATATTTAGACACATTAGAGGCCCCGTATCGCCCCAACACGACACACCTTACACCATTATAGAGCCTCCACCAGCTTGAACAGTCCTCTGCCGACATGCAGTGACCATGGATTCATGAGGTTGTCTCCATACCCGTATACGTCCATCCGTTCGATAGAGTTTGAAACGGGACTCTTCCGACCAGGCAACATGTTTCCAGTCATCAGCAGTCCGAAGTCGGTGTTGATGGGCCCAGGCCAGGCGTAAAGCTTAGTGTCGTGCAGTCATACAGGGTACAAGAGCCTTCTGCTCCGAATGCCCATCTCTATGATGTTTTGTTGAATGGTTCGCACGCTGGCACTTGTTGATAGCCCAGAATTGAAATCTGCGGAAGAGTTGCACTTCTGTCACGTTGAATGATTCTCTTCAGTCGTCGTTGATCCCTTTATTGCAGGATCTTTTTCCAGCAGCAGCGATATCGGAAATTTGATGTTTTACCAGATCCCTGATATTCACGGTACACTTATACTTGAGTATTATTCCTGAGTATTTCTGGTATGTCAACTGCAGATTTTTCAGCGCTCATTTAACTTTAGAAATCTCAGAATGAACAAAAATGGACTCGTACCTCTATTGAAATACGCCCTTCATATGAAGGATGAGCAACTGATGATTTTATTAACATATCGCGTTCACCCACTGACTAGTGGCTCATCTACGTGTCTGCTTGTTACAGGGGACCTATGCCAAGTTCCTCACGAAGTTCCACTCGGAGCAGGTGACAAAGCTGCAAGCCAAGAACCAGTATGAGTGTGACCTGCTGGAGGACATCCGGTGAGTGGCACTGATTTAAGTTTACATCTGATACTGCAGAGCTGCAACAGTCGCATTCTTCTTTAACTGAGCAATCAACTTGTGTTCCGCACATTGAATTAAACAGGCACGTCTATTTCAGTTGTGTTATGTTTCGAATGAAAGAACCAGGCCCATGAAGTGAAACGTCCCCTTAGAACATTTATATAGGACTGAGCTTAAACTGACACACAATATTTTTAGCGCAACGCAATCTGACTTTCAAAAATCCCTGCAAAAGAATGGCCCTGATTAACATTAATCTATACCTTTCACAAATCACTTACCTCACCAAAAATCTTCGTTACTCGAACTACTGTAATACAGCGAGTGCCACTACTGCCAGCTAAATAAAAGATTCAAACTACGGAAGGCACTAACTACTGATAGGCATAGTTAGCAAATGAAAGATTTTAATAGAGAACAAACAATGTATTTACCTTAATAGTCATAATATATACAGCAGTTCATAACATCCATTCTTACAAATATCAAAACTCCGCCATTTCTCTCCCCACATCCACCACAACTGGCGGCTCACCTCCAACTGCGCAACGCTACGCGCTGTTCACGTCCAGCTGCCCAACACTACAATGGCAGACAACAATGCAAACTAGCCACAGACTGCACACAGCACAGCCAGTGATTTTCATACAGAGCGCTACGTAACGTTGCCAATAAAAAAATATAAACAGCCTACTTACAGAAGCTATGAAATACACTTTGATAAACAATTAAACAATCACGTCTTTGAAACCTCGTAATTAATTCTCATTCTGACGCAGAAGCTTGGAGTTTGACTGAAAGCTACCTACAACATTCTTCCGTACCGGTGCAAAAGTGTGGCACCCTGCGGCCTGAGCTCCGATCTCAGAAGCTTCTGTGTCGTGCAAGGTGAGTTAATGATGTTATATTGGCACTAAATTTCACCACAATTCCTCCCAACGTTACGTGGACGTGGCACACGATGGGTTGACGTCACGCCCCTTAAAGCGCATTCCACCCCTTCTTTTGACGCTTCTGCAATGAAGATCAGAAAGGCGACATCCACCGCTGAAATTACGCGCTGTCGTTATGGGTGGCCGAGGAAACATTTCAGACACACCGCTGCTCAGAATCTACCGGAAAAGGCCCTATGGGGTGGCATAAAAGAGCGTCAATGAAACCACCCCTTTCCTTGGAGCGTTGATTCCCATACACCTGGCGCTCGAAACGACCTTTTCGCAGTGTGCGGGCAGCAGGGCGACGTTTTTGACAATCTTTGATACTGCTGACCTCCCCAGACGTTTCAATCCTGTGGCACTGCATCCATGTGGAGCGCATCGTAACCATAATTTTTGTTCTCGTATGCAGATTGGAACCACGAATTTCGAACGAGATCTGAAGCAGCAGAGCATGCTTATGGATTTTCAGCCCTCCTGCAGTTCACACATGCCTGAGTAAAACTTCAAAGGGATCTTATCCATCAGTTTGACAACACCCTCAGTGGCACCAGCCCACAGATATTGAGAATTTTAAAAATTTACCTATACTGAGACAACCTGCGACTTAGGCGCCTACATGCAGACAACTGCGCGACATCCCCCCGATCGCAGATGCTTGCTAGCAGGCACCTAGGACAGCTTCACAGGTTGTCTCAGTAAAGGAACGTTTTCAAAATTCTCAATAGAGTTGTGCAGGTGTCACCGAGAGCATTGTCAAACTGTGTGTAGGGGGGGAGGGGTCTTAGAGGAGAGCGCGAAACAGGAGGGCTGAAAACGCATGATATCCTTTTCTTATTCGTATCACGTTCAAATTTCGTGTAGAGCTTTTGAACGGTTCCTAGCGGTTCCACCCTGTGCATGAGAGCAAAAGATGCAGTTGCGCATACACTCCAAAGGGTTGTGATCATGTTCATTGGGGATGCAGTCCTTAGAGAATGGGTTGAAATGTCTCGGGATGTTAGCAGTATCAAATGTTGTTAATAATAAATACTTGTTTTGTAAATAAAACTGCCTTTTCCTGCTGCTAGTTACTTTATTCATCCCAAACGCGTTTCGCCTTCTCCTGTTCTAAGGCATCATCAGTCGGCTATATAACGATACAGTTTTGATAGTATTACATTATTAAACAGTTCATTTCGCGATTTTTTTGTAAAAAAAAGTAATTACTTACGATTTGCTGATCTGCATTTCCTCACATCTGGTCTGGAGGTCGCACTACCACTTTTATCACTGCCACATAATCACATCTTTGTGTTCTGGCCTTCCTCACACTGTTCACCATGGCCATTAAAGTTGCTACACCACGAAGAAGACGTGCTACAGACGCGAAAGTTAACCGACAGGAAGAAGATGCTGTGATATGCAAATGATGAGCGTTTGAGAGCATTCAAACTAGGTTGGCGCCGGTGGCGACACCTACAACTTGCTGACATGAGGAAAGTTTCCAATCGATTTCTCATACACAAACAGCAGTTGACCGGCGTTGCCTGGTGAAACGTTGCTGTGATGCCTCGTGTAAGGAGGAGATTTACGTACCATCACGTTTCCGACTTTGATAAAGGTCGGATTGTAGCCTATCGCGGTTGCGATTTTACGTATCGCGACTTTGCTGCTCGCGTTAGTCGAGATCCAATGACTGAATATGGAATCGGTGGGTTCAGGAGGGTAATACGGAACGCCGTGCTGGATCTCAACGGCCTCGTTTCCACTAGCAGTCGAAATGGCACGCATCTTATCCACATGGCTGTAACGGATCGTGCAGCCACGTCTCGATCCTTGAGTCAACAGATTGGGACGTTTGCAAGACAACAACCATCTGCACGAAGAGTTCGACGACGATCGCAGCAGCATGGACTATCAGCTCGAAGACCATGGTGTACTCAACGACGAACCTGGGTGCACGAATGGCACAACGGCATTTTTTCGGATGAATCCAGGTTCTCTTTACAGCATCGTGTTCGGCGAGATCGCGGTGAACGCACATTGGAAGCGTGTATTCGTCATCGCCATACTGGCGTATCACCCGGCGTGATGGTATGAGGTGCCATTGGTTACACGTCTCGGTTACTTCTTGTTCGCATTGACGTCACGTTGAACAGTCGACGTAACATTTCAGATGTGTTACGACCGGTGGTTCTACCCTTCATTCGATCCCTGCGAAACCCTACATTTCAGCAGGATAACGCACGACCGCATGTTGCAGGTCCTGTATGGGCCTTTCTGCATACAGAAAATGTTCGACTGCTGCCCTGGCCAGCACATTCTTCAGATCTCTCACCAATTGAAAACGTTTGGTCAATGGTGGCCGAGTAACTGGCTCGTCACAATACGCCAGTCGCTACTCTTGCTTAACTGTGGTATCGTGTTGAAGCTGCATGGGCAGTTGTACCTGTAGCACGCCATCCAAGCTCTGTTTGACTCAATGTTCAGACGTATCAAGGTCTTTATTACGGCCAGAGGTGTTTGTTCTGGGTACTGATTTCTCAGGATCTATGCACCCAAATTGCGTAAAAATGTAATCAAATGTCAGTTCTAGTATAATATATTTGTCCAATGAATACCCGTTTATCACCTGAATTTCTTCTTGTTGTAGCAGTTTTAATGGCCTGTAGTGTAGTGCCAATGTACCATCAATAACCCACGTTACACGACACATGAACTTCTGTCTGTTCCATTTTTAGCATTTGTGACAGCTTGCTGCTTGAAGCGTTCTCGTGCTCGGGGATGACGTCGCAGGGCGTACGCTTTAGCACCATCACAGAGGAAGTTGTTTTGCACCTTTGAGCCAAATTTCAAACTTCAGCGTCGGAATGGGAAACAATTAAGGGGTTTCGAAAAAATGATGCTTTAATTCTGTTGCTGAGCTTACTTAAAGAAGCAATAGTATTGAAAAATAACAGTAATTTGGCAGTATACAATACAAAGCAGCCTCTAAATGTAATGAGTAGTCTAGGCCCTCAGTCTGGGACTGCTACGGTCGCAGGTTCGAATCCTGCCTCGGGCATGGATGTGTGTGATGTCCTTAGGTTAGTTAGGTTTAAGTAGTTCTAAGTTCTAGGGGACTGATGACCACAGATGTTAAGTCCCATAGTGCTCAGAGCCATTTGAACCATTTGTAATGAGTAGAATGCATAAAACTGAAGGCATGGAAGTACGTTCTCTGTGTAGCATACCTGTGTAATGTCTTGGTGCTATGAGCATATTAGGAGTACGTACTCCAATCACCTATAGGAAGCCGTTCGTGATCATATCATCTTCGATCAGTACATAACTTCCTACATACAATCATCATACTTTGTACCCGAAACTTACAGCACTTTCACTTTGGGAACACATTGCTATGGCACTAGAAACTCACTAGGAAACACAAACACCTCCTGCTCAAGAATCATTCGACCTTCAGATTGTGTTTTATGCTTCATTCAACTCCTATTCAATGGTCTAAAGGGCTGGGTTTAACAGAGGGAAGTCCAACCATAGTTCCCAAAACTCATTTCCACTTCTTATATAATATCAGTTCTGCCATTCTGACTTGGGTGAAGGGATGATGAAATGAGAAATGCTAAGTGGTTTCGGAATAGCATCTATTGACCTTACTTTTCCTCAGTTCCTCACTTAATAAACTCAGTAAACCACTATCTCCGAATTCTATCGCAGTTGCGTTTGCACAACATGTTAGTGAGATTACACTGTGTAAATTCTGCTGTGTCTTGAAAAAAGGAGCAAATGTAGGTTGTACTCAAAATTCTTCACTCGTGACGTTTCTCTGAAAGTTAAAAAGCCAGACGAAAGTAATCGCTGCTTTTGTTGCGTTTTCAGCGGAATTCTTTCTATATACTAACAAAAGGAGAGGTGACAGTAGATCGTTTTGAATTGTCACCATGCAGATGTGGGCATGGAGAGGCTCCAGTTAACTCTTTCCAGGTACTAACAAAAGCTGAGGTTACAGTACATCTTTCTGAATGGTCACCACGAAAGTGAGGGCTTGGAGGGGCTCCACTTAATATTTACAAAAAATGTGAGTGTAGGCTTCAGTTTAGAATAACATTTCCCTTCCACCACTCGGCATTTCCCCTAAAGCGCCTGTTCACGACCCCCACTACTACTGATTTCCCCACATATGTCCTGCCAGTTCCACATCTATTGGCTATGTCATTCTGCAGGAACTCTTCAGTGCGGTCTAGATGGTCTCCATTTAGTGTGAGAACTGTGCATTTACACTGGTGTGCCTTAGGTTTAATCACGTCCGAGACCCAGAAACAGCTGGCTGGAGTGACTGTGCGGTTCTAGGCGCTACAGTCTGGAACCGAGCGATCGCTACGGTCGCAGGTTCGAATCCTGCCTCGGGCATGGATGTGTGTGATGTCCTTAGGTTAGTTAGGTTTAAGTAGTTCTAAGTTCTAGGCGACTGATGACCTCAGAAGTTAAGTCGCATAGTGCTCAGAGCCATTTGAACCATTTTTGAACCCAGAAACATGCGACAGTGCCTATTGTGGTAAACTGTGCTGGGGAAAGTGGCAGAACAGAGGCTCCCGCCGTGCTGGCTCAGCGTTTCGCCAATGTTGGCAGCAGAACTTGATAAGCTGCCAGCTGGCTCGTCTGGCTGCAGCTTGAGGACGTTGATTTAGAAAGGCAGTGGTGAAGCAGAACAGGGTGCTCAAGCTGCATTGAACCATTCCTCACTGGAGCCACTGAACTCCACTGAGGACAGAAGTTTAATTTTACCTTCATTACACAGTAAGCTGTGTAGTCTGTTCACAACATCCTGAACGAGAATTCCTAGCTCTGGATCGTCTGAAGCCGGTAGAAGTGAGTCGACTTTGGGCAACGAGTGTCTGCTGACAGATCGCTGCCAACGTTGGAGGTCTGTCAACACAGAACTTGTGGGTGCTGTAGCCATTATGAAGTTATTGTTGTGCCCCATAGCACTTGCCAGCAAGCACACAGAATGTCAGCACTGTGTGAGGAAAACGCAGCTTGTTCACAATGCACCACAAATCTCTCTGCTGCTGCTAGTGTGTTGGGCCTTGGTAGGCTTGGGCTTGCTTTCACGCCCTTCCCCGCCCTATTCCCCTACATCCCCCCCCCCCCCCCGAAGCCTTACGAAAATTCAGCGAGGACGTCGTGAACAAACTATATGTATTGATGTCCTATAGTGCACAGAGTATTCAGTGTGCAAGTTATAAGGGAAACCTACCAAGTATATTAATTTCAGTGTAAATTAAAACAGTCAGAAACAATGAACCCGAATTTAGAAGTTCGGTAGATTACGTTTTAGCAACAAGCAACATAGCCTACAGGTGTCATTGAGAGTAAGTGGAGTAATATACACAGGTGGCTTTTTTTAGAATGGGACAGAGTGGTTGGTAGATGTTCCACGACTTTTCAGCTCACACAGAGTTTTCTGCTGGAACGCTGATGTGTGCGTGGAACTGGTGCCTACGGAGGGCTGTACACAGTGACGAACAGAAACAGAACCTCACATTGTGACCACAGCACTGCATGGCCGTCATATTCAACGTATTTCCGCTAACAGAATGAATGAATTCATCTACTGCGTTGATGTTGGAGCACTCAGCAAATGTGCACATTGACCTATCATTATTGTCTTCTGTGGGGTGAACCAGTGGCACGTTTACCATTATCTTGGGCCTACCTGTCCAGAAATAGTTAAAATTTCAGACTGCAGTGGGAAAATGAACACTTCTTTCTTCCTTCCCCCTCATCCCACCCTCTCTTTTTTGTCCTTTACATCACAATTACTCTTTATTCTGTACATATAACATGGTAGTCCGTGCCAATACTCACTTGTACACCAATCTTTGCTTATTTTCTACATATAACATGGTAGTCCGTGCCAACACTCACTTGTACACCAATCTTTGCTTATACATTTTTATTCTTTTAAACTTAGTGCATAATATAAAATTATACTTGTTGAGAGCTACTTTGTGATGCTTTTGTTTTTGTATCCATATAAAGTTTTAAAATGCCACAGCTGTACAATATAACATTGTATAGCTGTAAACTCCCACTGATGTTCTGTAGACTCTCTGTTTAATCTTACATCGCTGAAGATGGCCTGGACAGTTGAAAGTCAGTCCATAACGAATTAATGAATAAGTATTAGCGTGGAACATCAATAATGTGTATTTAAGTTTTATAATACCTCTATGTTCCACCATGTACCGACGGAATATTTTACAAATGTTAAACGAAAAAAAATCCACTTGATGAAATAAAATGTGCGTATGGCATCTTTGGTCGGGAGGCCACTTCTGGGGGTTTGGCTGCCTAATGCAACTCTTTTTTTTTATTGACGTCACTTTGGCAACTTGCGCGTCGACGACGATGAGCACAACACACACGTGCAGTACCGAGCAGAGAAAATCCGCAATCCGGGGCCCGTGATCTAGCGTCAGCAATGCTAAACGCAAGACAACGAGATACTGATAATCCACTTGATGGGAGAGATCCAGTCCTCCGAAATCTGTAGTGGGAATATAAATAAAAGTGTCTCCTTGCAGTTATTTTCGTATTTCTATTGACATTGTGACAATTACTGTCAACTATTTTAAACTGCTCGCTTCAACTGGCGAACTATTGTGTCTGAAGGAGAAGCAGTACATAAGAGAGTAAAATCTGTCTACCCTGTTTTGTTTCCTTATCGTGTCACCAATATGAAAGACCCAATATCAAATGCTGCAACCAATGGCTCCATAAACCACCGAAATTCGGGAATAAAAGCATTTATTACCTTTCTGTTACTACCACCAGCAGACGAAAATTTACAACTCGTAAAACAGTGTTCGTCGTTAGTCTAAGCGAGACATGAGTTTATGCCCCGTTTAGGCTCAAGTTTATAACAACCCACACTTAAATTTATTTTACGAGCTCAAAGTTTTGATCTGAGTTTGACAGTAACCGGAAAGTCGTAATGAACGAAAACATTAAGTGATCTGAATGGCTTTGTTCGCAAAAATTCACAGTGATCACAGATGTATTAACAAAACTTATTTCCTTTATTAATAAATTTCCTAATAAATTTTCTTTATTAACCCTATAGTAGGCTTGTTATAAGTGTTCGGCACCCACTCTGTATAGACTCCATTCTCCACTCCCGCCCACCCTCCCCCCCCCCCCCCCCCATTTTACGGCCTGTTCATTATACTCTGAGGTGACAAAGGGCATGGGATAGTGATATGCACATACACAGATTGCGGTAGTATCGCGTACACAAGGTATAAAACGGCAGTACATTGGCTGAGCTGTCAGTTGTACTCAGATGATTGATGTGAAAAGATTTCCGACGTGATTATGGCAGCACTACGGGAATTAACAGACTGAACGCGGAGTGGCAGTTGGAGCTAGACGCAAGGGACATTGCAATTTGGATATCAGAGCCAAGGAAAGGATGTACTGAGAATACCAGATTTCTGGCATTACCTCTCGCCACGGACCGAGAGCAGCTGGCGTTTGCGCAGTGCTGTCAGTCCTAGTAGAGAAGCAACACTGCGTGAAATAATGTCGCAAATCAATGTAGGACCTATGACGAATGTATCCGTTAGGACAGTGCTGCGAAATTTGGCTTTAATGGACTATGGCAGCAGACGGCCGACGCGAGGTCCTTCGCTAACAGCACGACATCGCCTGCAGCGCGGTTGGACCCCAGACGACTATAAAACCGCGGAATCGTCAGAAGAGCCCCGATTTCAGTTGGTAAGAGCTGATGGTAGGGTTCGAGTGCTGCGCAGACCCCACGAATCCGTGGACCTAAGATGTCTGGAGGGTACTGTGCAAGTGCCGTTTGGGGCGTGTTTACATGGAATGGACTTGGTTCTCTGGTCAAACTGAACCCATCAGTGATGTTTATATTCGGTTATATGGAGACTATATGCAAGCCATTCATAGGCTCCATGTTCCCAGACAATGGAGGACAATGCGTCATGTCCCAGGGCTACAATTGAATCGCTTAGATGCAAAACTGTCCATGTCCACTTTAAAAAAAAAATGAGTTCGCAACTTTGGATTGTAGAGCATGACATTTTACACATGCTTGAAATGCTATTTATGCTCAAAGCTCTCCATGTCCTATGGAAAACAGCTCACGAAAAGTGTGGTTAGATTCAAAACCGTCCATGTCCATCAGTACGTTGGGTGCAAAACTTCCCTTGTCCCTTTTGACAAATCGCATTGAAGGCTGGGGTCATGTAACTGTAATGCAAGATGGCTACCATAAGCATGTAAACATTGTACTTGCGTGGTATCTTACAGCTGTTTATTCTGAAAGCTATACACATTCTCAGAATGCTATAAAAATCCAAGGGGAGCCTAATTATAATTCTGAAATCAACCTACCATTGTTCGTATGCAAACGTGGGAAACACTTACGACACACAAACTCGAGCTGCATTACGAACACGGTTGTTCCTGTTAATGAAAAGAAACTGGAGGATGTTTCAATACTCCTCGAGAAACACTATAGTGAGTCCTGGAGGGAACGTGAATCCTTGTCGTGGTACATGACATTACTAGATCTAGCGGGTCAGGGGCATCAGTTGAATCAGAATGCCTAGCAGGAGAAGATGAAGACATTGTTCCAGATATGATGTATTAAGTGGATTGCAGGTCAGTTGTTACACCATGTACCTTCATAAATATTAAAAGAAATTAAAACTGAATACAAAGTTTTATGTTCACCCCATATCCTTTCCTCATATACAACTAGTCATGTTCAAAGCTATCCATGTCCATTTTAGTTGCATGCAAAAGTGGCCACCTGTAAAGTCAGATGCAAAACTGTCCAAGTCCATTTTTACACTCCTGGAAATTGAAATAAGAACACCGTGAATTCATTGTCCCAGGAAGGGGAAACTTTATTGACACATTCCTGGGGTTAGATACATCACATGATCACACTGACAGAACCACAGGCACATAGACTCAGGCAACAGAGCATGCACAATGTCGGCACTAGTACAGTGTATATCCACCTTTCGCAGCAATGCAGGCTGCTATTCTCCCATGGAGACGATCGTAGAGATGCTGGATGTAGTCCTGTGGAACGGCTTGCCATGCCATTTCCACCTGGCGCCTCAGTTGGACCAGCGTTCGTGCTGGACATGCAGACCGCGTGAGACGACGCTTCATCCAGTCCCAAACATGCTCAATGGGGGACAGATCCGGAGATCTTGCTGGCCAGGGTAGTTGACTTACACCTTCTAGAGCACGTTGGGTGGCACGGGATACATGCGGACGTGCATTGTCCTGTTGGAACAGAAAGTTCCCTTGCCGGTCTAGGAATGGTAGAACGATGGGTTCGATGACGGTTTGGATGTACCGTGCACTATTCAGTGTCCCCTCGACGATCACCAGTGGTGTACGGCCAGTGTAGGAGATCGCTCCCCACACCATGATGCAAGGTGTTGGCCCTGTGTGCCTCGGTCGTATGCAGTCCTGATTGTGGCGCTCACCTGCACGGCGCCAAACACGCATACGACCATCATTGGCACCAAGGCAGAAGCGACTCTCATCGCTGAAGACGACGCGTCTCCATTCGTCCCTCCATTCACGCCTGTCGCGACACCACTGGAGGCGGGCTGCACGATGTTGGGGCGTGAGCGGAAGACGGCTTAACGGTGTGCGGGACCGTAGCCCAGCTTCATGGAGACGGTTGCGAATGGTCCTCGCCGATACCCCAGGAGCAACAGTGTCCCTAATTTGCTGGGAAGTGGCGGTGCGGTCCCCTACGGCACTGCGTAGGATCCTACGGTCTTGGCGTGCATCCGTGCGTCGCTGCGGTCCGGTCCCAGGTCGACGGGCACGTGCACCTTCCGCCGACCACTGGCGACAACATCGATGTACTGTGGAGACCTCACGCCCCACGTGTTGAGCAATTCGGCGGTACGTCCACCCGGCCTCCCGCATGCCCACTATACGCCCTCGCTCAAAGTCCGTCAACTGCACATACGGTTCACGTCCACGCTGTCGCGGCATGCTACCAGTGTTAAAGACTGCGATGGAGCTCCGTATGCCACGGCAAACTGGCTGACACTGACGGCGGCGGTGCACAAATGCTGCGCAGCTAGCGCCATTCGACGGCCAACACCGCGGTTCCTGGTGTGTCCGCTGTGCCGTGCGTGTGATCATTGCTTGTACAGCCCTCTCGCAGTGTCCGGAGCAGGTATGGTGGGTCTGACACACCGGTGTCAATGTGTTCTTTTTTCCATTTCCAGGAGTGTATTTTGCTTATATCTTACATGCATTGAGTTCCTGATTTTTTCAATAGCCCAAATGGTTTTGTACTAATCCATACTTCCGTATACAACATTCAGTGTAGGGCAGTGTGTATTTACCCAGTGAAAACAGTTTGTCCACTTTTTCTCAACACTGGTTATGGAGGACATGGACAGTTTTGCATCTAGACGACTCAATTGTTCGGTATTTGTTTGAAGAACATTCTGGAAATTTATAGCGAATTATTTGGCCATCTAGATAGCCCGACATGAATTCCATCGAGCATTTATGCGTCTTATGCGTGAAGTCCGTTTGAGCACAAAATCCTGCAACTGCCATACTTTCGCAGTTATGGAGGGCTATAGACACAGCATGGGTCAGTGCTTCTGCAGGGAATCCAGCTACTTGACGATTCCGACCCACGGCAAGTTGTTGTACTACACGGGGCTTAAGAAGATCCGGAGCTATCCTACGATTTTTGTCGTCTTAGTGAATTCACCAGTTATTTTGTTCACATAACATAGTATTTTGTGCCAATACGCACTCGTATACAGTTTTAGCTAATATGTTCTTATACGTCTACGCCTACTTTTGATCTCGGCAAGTCAACTTACGGTGTGCGGCAAAGGGCACTTTATGTACCATAGTCTCTTCCTCCTTTTCCTGTTCTAGTTGGGACTGGTACGTAGGAAAAACGATTACTAGTAAACTTCAATGTGGGCTCTAATCTCTTCGGTTTTATTTCCGTGGGATTGTCTTGAGATATTCGTAGGGGGAAGTAACATAGTGGCTGACTCTTGCTACAGAACGCCTCTCTTGCAGCGTCTGCCACGGAGGTTGGCTGAGCATCTCTGTGAAGCTATCGTGCTTACTAAAAAAAAACCTGTATCTGGCACGAATCCCAGGCTGAAGAGCAATATTGAAGCACTTGTCGAAAGAGTGGTTTACAGACTACCTCCTTTGTTGATGGCCTAAACTTCCTGGGGATTCTGTCATTGAATCTTAGACTGGCATCTCTCTTACACACGATTAATTTTATGTGGTCATTCCACTTCAAATCGCTCCGTATGCACAATCCTACATATTTTGTGGCAGTAACTACATCCAGTGATTGTTGTACGATCGTGAAAGTCATAAAATAAAAGATCTGTCTGTCTGTGTACACTATATGCAACAGGTTACACTTTTGAATTAGATTTTGGTTGCAATTTGTTCTTTGGTTAACAACGCATTCCGCATTCGTGGGGCATCTTCTGATTATCTCGAAACTTTCCTTTTCCTGAACTGAACCAAGCGTGCTTTTCATGCTTTACAATCAATTACAGGCATCCCTAAGTGAAGACTTTCCACCTTATGCTAGATCGCACTCTTGACCTCTTCTGGTCTCTAGCGTTACTAGATCCACTGAATGACACAAAACCTTAAAATTTGATACATGGGAAGTTCCTTCTGCCATGAACTACATAGTCGTTTACAGGGTGTAGATGTAGTGGATCTGCCATCAGTTTGCCTGCCTGCATTTCTTAATGATACTGTTATAACGGGCCAGCCGGTTCTGGCTGCACAGTTGCATGTGTATGGGAAGCTGTGGTACGAGTTATCGAGCACCACAGCGAGAACAGAGTCAAGATTGCTCACTCAAAACGGACATTCCGTTTTACTCGATGCTTTCCATTCAGTACTTCGACGATGTCGCGCAGGACCGAGTGACGATGGATGGCAGCAGACAGCGACATGCTAATGCGGTAATGTGTGAGCTCTGCAGCGCAGGAAGGCCCGCCAGGTGGGCTGGCGTGCACTGCCCCTCAGCCCGTAGTCACTGGCAGAAAGCGCCAAGGCGCCCTGAGTCGAACCCAGGACCCTCGTTGACCAGATGGTGACTCTGGCGATGGCGGTCACCAGCATTGCCCTGATGGATCTCATTCAAAGCCTGAAACCATCAAGGGTAGTTGGCGGTTCTTAGATGAGCGGCTTCACCTAGATGTTGATGCTGCTCGATAGAGCTGGAGTAGGTTATCCACACATTCGACCAATGTCTGGCGTGAAGACTGCACCAATCGAATGCACATCAACGAAATGCTGCTACTGGCTGAGCTGTGAGCATTTACATTTCCTACAGCTGTGTGCATTATGACAGATGGTCGATTTCCGTAGTATACTCATGTGCGGAAATGCTGGTTTGTGCAGCCCAGTCAGTCACTGGCAGCACAAAACCTGTAACTGAGAGACTATTTCCTGACATACACGAGGCGTGGAGAAGCCACAAATGCAGTCCTGCCCAGTCTCCAGACAAAGAAAGAATTGCTAATCGAATTAAGCTTACTTTCGTGATCAAAGATTCGGACTGCTTGTGAAAAATTACGAATCAAATGACATCAGTCACAGGTTTATCAAGTTATCAAGCCGAAAATCAATAAATTTAATTACTGAATAAGTGCTTTAAAATCAATTTTCCCTAGCAATCCGTGACCACCAATAGCCAGTGTGAATAATCGACAGGTGGGGCGAAGAAAATTTCTGGACCTGGTATCAATTATTGTTTATTATGGGGAAGATGGGGACATTCTGAAGGAGTTCCGAGCTGTTTGGTTGAATTATAAGCCCCGGCTACTTCTATGCGCAAAGATATCAATCTTCCACGCTTTAGCAGGATTGGCGCAACTTTAGTGTCCTCAAGTCATGAACTATGAGGAAGGCCCATCATTGGCCGGAAAAGATTGTATACATCACTTCTCCTGTCGGACACTTACTCTGAATGGCCATGCGAATTGATAAAAGTGCGGAGAGCCGCAAGAAAGGGCCCATTCCGCTGCAGCTCTACACTGGAGTGACTTCGTAATACATTAAAGCGCCAAATAAACTAGTACAGGCTTGCGTATTCAAATACAGAGAGATGTGAAAACGGGCAGAATACGGCACCGCGGTCGGCAATGCCTATATAAGACAACAAGCGTCTGGCGCAGTTGTTAGATCGGTTACTGCTGCTACAATGCCAGGTTACAAAGATTTAAGTGAGATTGAACGTAGCCTTACAGTCGGCGCACAACCGATGGGACACAGCATTTCCAAGGTAGCGATGAAGTGGAGATTTTCCCGTACAACCATTTTACTTATTACTGTGAATATTAGGAATCCGGTAAAACATCAAATCTCCAACATCGCTGCGGCCGGAAAAAGATCCTGCAAGAACGGGGCCTAAAACTGAAAAGAACCGTTCAACGTGACAGAAGTGCAACCCTACCGCAGATTGCTGCAGGTTGTAATGCTGGGCCAACAAGCGTCAGTGTGCGAAACATTCAACGAAACACCATCGATATGGGTTTTCGGAGCTGAAAGCCTACTCGTGTACTCTTGATGACTGCAATATACAAAGCTTTACGCCTCCCCTGGGCCCGTCAATCCCCACATTGGACTGTTGATCACTGGAAACATGTTGCCTGGTCGGACGAGTCTCGTTTCAAATTGTATCGGGAGGATTGACGTGTGCGGCTGTGGAGACAACCTAATGAGTCCAAGGACCCTGCATGTAAGCAGGGGACTGTTCAAACTGGTGGAGGCTCCGAACTGGTGAAGGTCGTGTGCAGTTGGAATGATGTGGTACCTCTGATATGTCTACATACGACTCTGACAGGTGACACGTACGTAAGCATCCTGTCTGATCACCTGCATCCATTCATGTCCATCGTGCATTCCGACGCACTTCGGCAATTCCAGCAGGAGAATGCGACACCCCACACGTCCAGAATTGCTACAGAATGGCTCCAGGAACACCCATTTGAGTTGAAACACTTCCGCTGGTCACCAACGTTGAGCATATCTGCGATACCTTGCAACGTTCTGTTCAGAAGAGATCTCCAGCCTCTCGCACTCTTACGGATTTATGGTCAGAACTGCAGGATTCATGGTGTCAATTCCCTCAAATGGTTCAAATGGCTCTGAGCACTATGGGATTTAACATCTGAGGTCATCAGTCCCCTAGAACGTAGAACTACTTAAACCTAACTAACCTAAGGACATCGCACACATCCATGCCCGGGGCAGGATTCGAACCTGCGACGGTAGCGGTCGCGCGGTTCCAGACTGAAGCGCCTAGAACCGCTCGGCCACAGCGGCTGGCTCGATTCCCTCCACCATTACTTCAGCCATTAGTCGAGTACATGCCATGTCGCGTTGTGGCACTTCAGGGTGATTGCGGGAGCCCTACGCGGTATTGGGCAGGTGTACCAGTCTATTTGGCTCTTCAGTGTATCAATACAGCTCGTGTTGCTACCTTTTTGGTACCTATGAGCTTGCTTCCGTTACTTGGTAGAGCAGCCATTGACCGAGCAGTTCGGTTTAGTGCCGCAGTTCGTGGATAATACGGTCGCGATAATTTCGGTCGTGATTTGACAAATGGCGCAAAAGGTCGGGTCTCAATCGATGGCCAATGCGACCTTTTCAATGCTGACACGTTACGCTAGTCTTTCTGCAACTGTCTGGTCTTCTATTCAGTCACAGCTCTCATGGTTTCCCTTTAGATTTCAGATTCTCAATTTTCTTGGTGATTTTCTTTAACCACACTCTCTCAAAGGCATAGTACGAATTGTTCATTTTGCATTGCCGAGTTCAGTGATACTGTACTGTTTTGTCTTGTCCAACAACAAGGCATTTTCGTGCCAGGTTATTTCAATAATTGTTAGTGGATAGAAGTTTTATGGCACGTAAAAGGGTACCTTTCATTTCAAATGTATTGTTAGGTGAATATTTACATACCAGACCTGTCTGTCTGTTGGCCTGTGGCATTTTCCGGTTGCCCTTATTCAATAGGCTTTTATTTAGCTACCGAAATCTCTGCTGCACGTGAAAGAGCCCGACGCCAGCACGTTCGTGGGAGCAGTAAATTGGCAGGTAGAATTGATGTCCCAGCCAATAGTGAATCAACGGCTAGCAATTCATCTACTTGTTTTCGAATTATGTCACGTCCAGTCAGGTTAATCACAAGTACTGCTGAAGCACCCACATGCAGAATTAGGTCAGTGGCTGGGCTGTGTGTCCTGGTTCTTAAAAAAATTCTCATTGATACATTCATGTCTTTCTGGCTGACTAGTCTTTCTTTCTAAACTGGTATCCTCTATTACTTAACATCTTACAAGCCTATGATCACTTGCAAAGGTAAACTTGTTTAGATCTGTCGAATACTGCGCATTTTCCTTATTGTTTAGTAAAATGTAGTTAATTCCATTTATATTTCCACTTCGTCCTAGACAAGTCCAAGTTCAATTTGTTTTATTTTGGAATAATATTTTAGGAATAAGTATGTTTCCTTTTTTTTCTCTCTTTAATTTGTACTCATGTAGGAGCCGATCTTATCCAGAGTTTCACAGTGAAGAATAATTCTTAAATTTTTGGACCACTTTTGCATTAAAATTCCTCAATATCATCTTGTAGTCGGACTGCTTGTATTTTATGAGTTTCTGTAAGTCTTCTGCCACCACGCTGGAATGTGAACAGACTGGTACAGAGACAAATACTTTCTGCGAAATGTCTTCTCTTTATCTGTAAAACGAGTTTTGCTATTCTGAGGTTTCTTCAGTACACGGCATATAGTTTTTAATCTTCCAGTATACGAAGATGCCTGCATGCAAATTTTCTCCCTGCTCCGTTCCTCTGTACGAAACATAATATTTCGTAACCCCACTACACCTCATTTTATCTTATTTAACTCATCTTCCAACTCTACTAACCTGTTTCGGGCATCAAATAACTGCTGTTTGTTGTCCGATATAAAAAGTGAAAGAGCCATTTCAGTCTCTAATGTCGACATTGTCGCCTATTATAAAATCTTGGTGTGGTGAGTTTGTAATGTGTTTTGTAAGAGGGAAGGTGGGTCTCTGGGGGAAACATCTTTGAGACCAATTAATCAGTCACACAGATGTCAAGTAAAGGGGTCGCCATTGGGATGCATCCCAGAATGAGAACATACATATGTTAAGAAGATCACTATTCAAATTTTTACGTTATGCACATAATCACATCTTTGGAGTAAAAACGCTTTCAAACTGAAATCAGAATATACTAAACATTGTAAAGGTGATAGACACTGATGAGCCGAACATTAAGACCGTCTGCTTAATAGCTTGTTTGTTCGTCTTCCGAACGAAATACATCACTGGTACGGTGACATTAGATGTCACCGACGGGTCATGTAATTCGTGTAAATAGAGGGGCGCAGCTTTGCCTACGCAGTGATGACGCCCGATAGCGACCCAGATGGCTTCCATAGTACTGTATTTAGGTCAGGCGAATTAGGTCGCTCCTCAAGCCACCGTAGCACGATTCTGGCTCCGAGACACGGACAACTATGCTGCTGAAAGATGACTCCCCTGTCCGGTAAGTCATCAGACACGAAGGGATACAAGTTGTTTCGCAACCACCAACGTGTCTTCGATTACTGACACAGGTCCCGTGCAAGCGCAGGAGAATGTCTCCCACAGCATAATACGGCTCCTACCAGCCTGTGCCCGTGGTGCGCTGTACGTTTCGAACCGCCGTTCACACGGATGACGGCGTTCGCATAGACGTCCATCGACCTTGTCATGTTTCCACTGTTCGATTGTCGAATCCCGATATTCCCGCAGAAATCGTAACTGACGATGTTCGGTCAACATGTGAACACGTTTGTGTGGCCTGCTGCGGAGCTCCATGTTCAACAATGTACAGTGAACGGTGTGCCCCGAAACACTTGTGCATGCATCAGTATTGTTCTCTTTCGGCAGAGATGCCACAGATCACCATCTATCCTACTTTAAAGGGCACACTAGTCTCCGAACCTTACGTTCTGTGAAGAGTCGTGGACGTCCAGCCGTTTAGCGCCTAGTGGTAGTTTCGCAGCCGGCCGAATGTGGGCGAGCGGTTCTAGGCACTTCAGTATGGAACCGCGCTGCTGCTGCGGTCGCACGTTCGAGTCCAGTCTCGGGCATGGATGTGTATGATGTCCTTAGGTTAGTTAGGTTTCAGTAGTTCTAAGTTGTAGGGGACTGATGACCTCAGATGTTAAGTCCCATAGTGCTCAGAGCCATTTGAACCATTTGTAATTTCACAGTCCTTCTAGCTCCCTCTCTAGATGCTCATGACAGTAGCATGTGAACGTTCGATCAGCTTCGCCGTTTTCGAGATACTCGTTCACAGGCTCTGCGTAATAACAATACGTCAAAGTCGTTTACCTCAGTGGATTTCCCCATTTGCAGTCCATATCTTCGCTAGGGCGACCTGCGCCCATGTCAAAAATAAATAAATAAAATGGTTCAAATGGCTCTGAGCGCTATGGGACTTAACTTCTGAGGTCATCAGTCCCCTAGAACTTAGAACTACTTAAACCTAACTCCGGCCGGCGCGCCCGTGTCTGCTCCGCTTACACACTTTGGGCAGTGGTCATGTTTTGGCATATCAGTGTGTATTAAAATTCTATGTAATTAAATGAAAACACATATCAACAAGACAATTCGTCAACTTTGGCTGCCAAAAATAGCTTCATGAGATCCTGTGCTTTGACGTTTTGTCGCCAGTCTGAAGTATACGAATATTCCTCTCCATTCGGATCTGCAAGCCAAGTGATCGTTCCTGCCTTTCGAAACGGTCCTTCTCCCTCTTCCACGAAAAGTGGTTTAAACTGGACAACCAGGAGGCTTCCTTTCCCCATCTTGCTGTCTTTCTGCGGTTTCGTTCTCCATCACTGCTATTTTCATTATTCAATTGTACTTGCGATCATTTGCTAGTTCAAAATGTGAGGACCGCACTACATCCTTCCTCCATCGTCATTTATATTTATTAATGATTACATTACATTTTTGGTCACAGCCTCTTACCCGAAGGCCGGCTGCACAGATAAAGGACGTCTATCGTACTCCAACCTGCCTGCCGCTTTTCAGGTGCTGGAAAACTCACCGTCACCATATTACCGTAACTACCATGGTACCATACTCCGCAAGCCACCCGACGGTGTGTGGCGGAGGGTACCTTGAGTACCTCTATCGTTCTCCCTTCTATTCCACTCTCGTACGGTTCGTGGAAAGAAGGATTGTCGGTATGTCTTTGTGTGGGCTCTAGTCTCTCTGATTTTATCCTCATGGTCTCTTCGTGAGATATACGCAGGAGGGAGCAATATACTGCTTGGCTCTCGGTGAAGGTACCATGAAAGCGGTCGCCGTTCTGACTCTACCTGCTGCCGCGCTCGGCCATTACTTCCACTGTAGAGACCACCGACTACGGTCCCCTCTGACTGAATGCGATCTCCAGTACTGCGAACTTCCATCATACATTCGGTTATTATGTGTATGTCATGATATTTTGCAAAATTTGTGTAATTCATTGCGGGTGCAAAAGTAATTGGGTGGGTCTCATGTCCTGAAGGCACTGGCAGAATTCCCTTTGCTTACAACTCCCAAAATTCTTTCACCCGAGCTGGAATACCGTCGTGCCAGGAAATTACACTTAGCAGTACAGCCTCCGACAACACTTATGCTGGTACGCTGGCGTGCAAGGGTCTGAATACCATGGCGAGACCCGTGAAAAATGTTCGACCTTGATAGATCTATGATCACTTCAGTCTCATCCCAGGTCTGAGTGCTTCTACGCTATCTGATCAAAAATATTTCTACATCTCTTAGTGGACATTAATACAGGCGTGAACCCAACTGGGGACACTTTCAGTGGCGTTTCTGAGTACGTATGAAGGAATGGTAGCGCATTGTTACTCAAGAGCCAAAACGATAGAAGGTTTCCTTTTATTTATTCTTCATAACTACAGCCTGTTATATGAAGAGCTAAAATAGGCTCTACAAATCACGTTTTCTTGGATAGTAATACATTTATATATTAACTATTTATTTCTGATACTTGTGTTTTTTAATACTACAACTACTCCTACCATCACAAAATTACAATAAAACCCTAGCAAGTAACCCAGCTACTAATTCCATTATAATCGCCACAAAATCTGTTCTCTGTTTGTTTATTTATTTTGCCACTAAAACAAGTAATTCCACTAATCACTGTTACGTGTTAAAGTCCACACATCCATTATCTACTGCGCGAACGCAATGTGGATTCCTGAGAAACTCACTTGTCTTCTCTCCATGTTGTCTAGCCGGCATGGGTAGCGTGCTGACATGTGGTTTATTGTCTAGTGAAGTCTTCCGTGGCGTTCCTGGATGCTGCGGCTACAATGTCGTCCAAGATGCGCCAGGTCGACTTCTTCCCTAGTGCTGCTTTAGGATCCAACATTCTCAATGCCAGACGGCTATTATCCACCGCATTTTCGCAGAGTGCGCAGTCCCACAACGTGTGTTCTGGCGTGCCTAGAGTGCTGCAGTAGTAGCTGTCATTCATCTAGCTTTTGATTTTCCATAGATACATAGCATAGGGCCATGGGCAGTCAGGTAAAGTATCAAAGTACTCGAAGGATTACGAAATCTCATTTTAAGTTTACTCCTCACTTCAGTTCCCCACAGTCGTTTAAAGAACAAAGTAAGAGCATATGGACTATCAGACCAATTGTGTGATTGGATTGAAGAGTTCCTGGATAACAGAACCCAGCATGTCATTCCCAATGGAGAGAAGTCTTCCGAAGTAACAGTGATTTCAGGTGTGCCGCAGGGGAGTGTCGTAGGACCGTTGCTATTCACAATATACATAAATGACCTCGTGGAGGACATCCGAAGTTCACTGAGGCTTTTTGCGGGTGATACTGTGGTATATCGAGAGGTTGTAACAATGGAAAATTGTACTGAAATGCAGGAGGATCTGCAGCGTATTGACGCATGGTGCAGGGAATGACAATTGAATCTCAATGTAGACAAGTGTAATGTGCTGCGAATACATAGAAAGAAAGATCCCTTATCATTTAGCTACAATATAGCAGGTCAGCAACTGAAAGCAGTTAATTCCATAAATTATCTGGGAGTAGGCATTAGGAGTTATTTAAAATGGAATGATCACATAAAGTTGATCGTCGGTAAAGCAGATGCCAGACTGAGATTCATTGGAAGAATCCTAAGGAAATGCAATCCGAAAACAAAGGAAGTAGGTTATAGTACGCTTGTTCGCCCACTGCCTGAATACTGCTCAGCAGTGTGGGATCCGTACCATATAGGGTTGGTAGAAGAGATGGAGAGGATTCAGTGGAGAGCGGCGCGCTTCGTTACAGGATCGTTTAGTAATCGCGGGAGCGTTAAGGAGATGATAGATAAACTCCAGGCCATTAAATGGCAGGCACTATTATAATTTTCTCGCCAGTGCATTGCCAGATTTCCTGGAAGACAACGCATGTGGTTCCAACATGACAGGGCGCCGGTACATTTCAGTCGTCCTGTGCGTCAATTCCTGGATCGATGGTTTCCAGAAACGTGGATTGGCAGAGGTGGTCCTGTACCATGGCCTGCTTCATCCCCAGATACGTCCCCTCTGGACTTTTTTGTGTGGGGAGAGATGCGCAACCTTGTTTACGCAACTCCTGTTGCATCAGAAGAGAATCTGGTTGCCCGGATAGTAGCAGCAGCAGGAACAATTCAGGATACTCCTGGGGTTTTTGCCCGTGCCAGAACATGATCCGACGGTGTAACCTTTGTTTACGGGTCAGTGGAGGAATTTTTGAAAATCTACTGTAATTGAAATTGGGTTGTGTTAATGTGTTGTCTCTTGGTCATAAAAAAATGGAACAGTGTTCGTTGGTTTAATTAATCCTCTACCGAATTAAATACTCCTCATAGGAAAAAATGACATTAGGGAAAAATATTTTTTTTGATGTCGCCTACAACCTCCCAGAGTTTGTCGGTTTAAATATTTTTCACCCTGTATAAGGCGCCAGTTGGCCAGAATTCGGCACGATATCCCTCAGGAGGACATCCATCGACTCCGTCAATCAATGTCAAGCCGAATAACTGCTTGCGTAAGGGTCAGAGGTGGACCAACGACCTCCAATAGCTCTCTCTCTCTCGCTAGTATCGCGTATACGTGGAGGATCTCAGTGGTCTCGCCACCTGAAAAGTAAATGACAGATAGCAGGGTTCAGCAGTAGCGTTTACGTCTGGGAGGGCTAAAAGCTGAGTCATTAGCAGTGTGGTGGCTGTCGTTGTAGCAAATTGGAGTAATCCGGGGCTCAGAGGTGAGGCCGGGCGGAGTTTTTGATTGGCCGCGACGCAATTAGAGAGCGGCCAGCGGCCAGCGGGCTGAGGGCTGTGTACAGGCTATTACGCGGCGGCGCTCACAAAGGGGGCGCCGGTGGTTCCGCGGTGTTTGTCCGCGCAGCCGCTGCCGCCACCGGAGTAAACAGCGCGGCCGCCATCAGGGTCCAGAGCTGCCCACACTGCTCCGACCATAGGTCAGCCTAGCACTACTCTCCCGCGTGGAGTACTCCAGCCCCTACCTCTTTGCGCAATATCGTCACGGGCCTAACGAAAAACTAAAGAGTAAACTACATTTTTTTACAGTTGAGATCGACCTATGTTTTGTTGTTTAGTGCACAGAAAGTGCGCCGCCATCAGCAGATTCACAAATCCACAACTCCTGCTGATATATACTGATATGAAGAAAGTTACTGTTCTCGAAAGGATACCATTGATGACCGTGCATGTAAGCGGGAGATCCCGGGTTCGAGTCCCGGTCGAGGCACACATTTTCAGCTGTCCCCGTCAAGGTATGACAACAACACCTGTCGGCAGCTGAGGATTTCAATTAATTATCATTTATTCTAGAGAAGCTGCACGGTCATCAATGGTATCTGTTCTTTCGAGAGCAGTTAGTATCTTCATACATAATTAAATGGCTACCCTGCCATTGACCTTCGTCTGTGCGAGTGCGCACAGGTTGCCCGAACTCTTACCGGAATCGTCAACTTAAGTGGGAGCGAGTAACGAGTGGATGGGCAAAGTATCTATTAGGAACATTACGTATGTAGATTGTGGACAGTTGGGAATGTGGGTCTCACGGAAAGCGTGCAAGGGATAAGTTCCTGCATTCGCGCTATTCACCTGTGTCATCGATGGCTCAGATAAATAGAGCGTCTGCCATGTAAGCAGCAGATCGCGGTTTCGAGTCCCGGTCGGGGCACACATTTTCAGCTTTCCCCATCAAGGTATTTCAACAACACCTGTCGGCAGCTGTGGGTTTCAATTAATTATGAGATATATACTGACATGCAAAACTTATAGACGAAAGTAACTATCGTATGACCGTAATATAGCTCTATGGAACTGGGTGCATTTACGTTTCCCACCTCTCGCCAAACGAGAGCGCTTCCATCATTGTCGAGAATGATCATTTCCGTGATCCACGTGTTATGGTGTGGGGAGGCACAACGTTGCGCTGGCGTAGGACCTTCCAAATTTTTGAACGCCGTACACTAATCGGTTAGTGTTATTCTGTAACTGTACTCATTCTCCATGTGCATCTTATCAGGCGTGCATTCGTCCCTCATATCGTTTTCCTGCATGACAGTACGCGACCACATCGAATAGCATAGGTGGGGAAGCTCTTGAAACGATAGGACATTTGGCGAATGGAATGGCCTATCCAGTCCCGTTGACTTAAATGCCAACGAGTACATGTGGAACGCGTTTCGGAATATTCAGTGTACCAACGACCATCCAGCAGCACTCACTTGCGCTGGTGAAGAAATGGAGCGCCCTGCCACTTGAACTGCTTACCAGCAGGGGAGCACGCTGATAGGCATGCGTTACCGTCCGTGGTGATACCACACACTATTAAGAACCATGTCCCGCCTTTTGGAATGTCCAGTGAACAAATACCAATTAGCAGAAAGAATATATGATTACATTTATAGGTGATTTGTGCTCATAGAGCGTGTCGCCTTTCGTAGGAACAGGAGTCCTCACCTTGTTGGCCATAGAGTCGAACTGTGTTTGATGATAGATACGGTATGACATACCATGTTCCTTCCTCTATGTCAGCTTGCTTAAAATTTTTCTGCTTGCTGTACCGCATTAAAATGTTTTAAAATATATAAACTGTAAAACCGACGTTTACGCCATATTACAACAGCCTGTTTCAGGACAATACTCATTATACTGGAGCAGAGGTGCTCCGATTATTGCAAACTGTCGGTGTCAATACACCATAGGGGAACTTTAATGGCCCTACAAAGTAATACGCTTGTTATGAAGAGAGGAAGAGGGTAGGACAGAGGCTGTTAGCGGGCTATCTGGATTGTCGATGACTGACGTTGTCTGAAAATGAGGTCTTGTCTTTTGGTTCAAAATGGTTCAAATGCCTCTGAGCATTATGGGACTTAACATCTGAGGTCATCAGTCCCATAGAACTTAGAACTACTTAAACCTAACGAACCTAAGGACATCACACACATCCATGCCCGAGGCAGGATTCGAACCTGCGACCGCAGCGGTAGCGCGGTTCCAGACTGAAGCGCCTAGAACCGCTTGGCCACAATGGCCGGCTGTCTTTTGGTGGGAATGTTTTCTTTCTGGTGTGTGCAGAAATACACTGACAGTTTCTGTATAGATGTCGCCTGCGTGCCCGCTAAGACTTGTGCCCCGCCCCGCAGATGATCAGTTCGAATAGGACACTTCTCCTCTAGTGAAACCAAGTTTTCCTCTGAGGAAGGATGTTGTAACGTCGTCCAAACGTCACATTTATATTTTATGTATTTGTTAGTGTTCAAGATTTTATATGATGACGCCGTACACCACCCAGACTAATTTTAAGCATCTTGACGCTCGTTGTGAAGGACTGTGTAGTTTGTGTCAGCTTTCATCAGTCGTAGTGACTAACGACTTGTGACCTGTCAGCCTCCCAGCACTCCATGACCAAATTTTATCAACGGGGTAATAGATACGTAGAAAATGCTGTCCAATCCAACCAATCAAACATCCAAACACCCTCTGTATCAAGATACCTTAGGACAGCAAGGCCAACATTCGCATTGCGTTATTTTGTTGAAAGATAACTTCACCAAGCATCAAAGATAGGGCACAGCCATCAGCCATAACACTCCAGAAATGCAACAGTTTCTGTGAAATCCAGACAGATAGTATTGTTTATCCAGTTGCACGCGATACGCCTTACTATCACACCAGGTCCTGTATCCATATGACGAAGACGAACGCCATCTGTCAACAATCATCCTACTCGGAGCATCCAC
Organism: Schistocerca cancellata; assembly: GCF_023864275.1. Classification (NCBI taxonomy): domain Eukaryota; kingdom Metazoa; phylum Arthropoda; class Insecta; order Orthoptera; family Acrididae; genus Schistocerca; species Schistocerca cancellata. The sequence continues at coordinate 390,874,553 of NC_064630.1, read as the reverse complement.
ACGTGACTAGTCCGAAGAGATGACATTCTATCTCTACTGTCCACGGTTGTCATGTGCACCACTATCGGATCACCTCTGTCTGCTTCCGTGTCAACGGAGCCTACAGCAATGGTTGCCTTGCTGACAATTTGTGGTGCCCCAGCCATTGTCACTCTATCAATGAGGAAACTTGTCTTGCAGCAAGCAATAGCATTTTCTGACTCAAGGTCTTTGTCGAGGCCATACGATCCAGCCCGACAATGTCCTTACTTTCGGGAGCTGCTCGCTTGGGGCCACTGAGATCCTGAATGGTACTGTGTATGAACCCCCTTCAACCCATCGATTCACACTCGCATGAAGGTAGTAGAACCCTGTCCAATGTGAGCAGCAGTATCACAAAAAGCAAAATGTCGTCTCCATCTTGTATTCACCAAACATACTTCGCGTCAAACTTATATATATGTGTGGCAAGAAGAGAACCACTTGCCACTGAAAATAGTTGCTGTTGTGAGGTGGCTTGCTTGCAAGCAGCAACTGTGAGGACTCGTCAAGTGGCCAATTAGGGCTGAGGAAAACTGTAGCCAAAACTGAATGAGAGAGCAGTCGATCCAGCTAACCCGCCACGTCAACATCCATATCTGCTTCTATGGGGTGAGGGACGATGTCCAACTCCATCTGTACGTCGTTTTTTGATGCAGCTGGGTCCCACTGCCGGTGGCGAAGTCGAACACAACTGCTGAGTGCAACTGCAGATCACTAGGCCTCTGGCTGCATCGTAGTTGGGCGAGCTCGTGAAAGAAAACAACCCAGGAATTCCGCATATTTATGAATATGCACAGTGCGACTTCCTTCGGTTTATGTGTAGCATTGTAACTCTACTACTAATCAGGACCCTGTACATTATGTTTCCAAGCTGTTGTATCACTTTCGAGGTACTGAAGATTTCTTTCCATTCTTTACGTGGTAAATGGCACTCACTTTGAAAATCTTGAATTTCGACTGTTGTATCTGCTCGGTCTGGGGATGCACGAATTGTTTTCGTATTGACTTTAGTGTACTGTGCAGTCTGCCACTTGATTTTTCCGCTGATGATTTTGTATCATATGTAGTGGCTCTGTGCTGAGACAGAAAAACTAGTAACACAATAACCTTATTGTATGGCTGTGTTCACTTTGTGATACGAGACTTGAATGTCCTTACAAATTTTTCAGCGAGTCCATTTGCTTCACGGTGAAAAGATGCACTTTTGTTACGTATGTGCCATTTCTTCGCAGAAAAGTTTGAAATGTGACGAAGATTCAGTGCTATTGCCTATTCGTATTTATTTCAGCTTCCTTCGATTGAGAAACTCTTGACCAAGCTCGATTGTTTTCACAAAAGTAATAGACGATATTTGTATTGCATATGGAATGTAGAAAGTGCATCTATAACAATCAGCCAGTAGCTTCCCAAAAATGGCCCAGCATAGTCTATGTGTAAACATGACCAGGGTTCTGTTGTCTGTGGCTAAGGAAAACATTGCTGCAGTGGAGCTGACTGGTATTTCTGATATTAGTGGCATTCCATTAGCATCGTTTCTGAATCTTTATCTACTTTTTCGGTACCAATTCTCTGGCAAAGTGTTTGGTGTATATAGTACCTCGATGACATTGATGTAGCATTTGAAGCACTTCCGGTTTTAGCTCTCCTGGAATCGTCACACACATTTCTGTGATTCTCGGTGCAACAGAATGACACTTTCGTAGACGATTTCATGTGTTTGTATTATTTAATTTCTGTTAACTAATTAACTTAATATCTAACGGGGGCTCCGACTTAATTTAGTGTTATAACACTGTATCCTCTGGCATAGTTTTGCTGTCAAGATGATTCAATGAAAAGTTTCCAGCAGTATCTTTACTGATAACACCCAAAGAGAACCATACATCAGCAGAAGAATCGCACCTTTTGTCCGGCGCTATTGACAATCGTGATAGGAAGTCTGCTTTCGAATGTTGAGACATGGACCTGTGAAGTATTTCGTAATCACGTTGTTATTGTTGTGGTCTTCTGTCCAGAGACTGGTCTGATACAGCTCTACACGCTGCTCTGTCCTGTGTAAGCCTCTTCATGTCCAAATAACTGCTGCAACCTACTTATTTCTAAATCTGCTTACTGCATTCATCTCTTGGTCTCCCTCTACGATTTTTACCCCCCCCCCCCCCCCCCGCCTCCCCACACGCACACACTTCGCTCCAGTAGTAAACTAGTGATTCCTTGATGTCTCAGAACGTGTCCCATCAACCGATCCCTTCTTCTCCCCGATTCTGTTCAATACCGCCTTATTAGTTATGTGATCTACCCATCTAATCTTCAGCATTCTTCTGTAGCACCACATTTCGAAAGCTTCTATTCTCTTTTTATCCAAACTATTTATCATCCATGTTTAATTTCCATACATGGCTACACTCCATACAAATACATTCAGAAAAGACTTCCTGACACTTAACTGTATACTCGATGTTAACAAATTTCTCTTCTTCAGAAACGCTTTCCTGGCCATTGCCAGTCTACATTTTATATCTTCCCTACTTCGACCATCATCAGTTATTTTGCTCCACAAATAGCAAAACTCCTTTACTACTTTAAGTGTCTCATTTCCTAATCTAATTCCCTCGGCATGACCCTACTTAATTCGACTACATTCCATTATCCTCGTTTTGCTTTTGTTGATGTTCATCTTATATCCTCCTTTCAATGCACTGTCCATTCCGTTCAACTGCTCTTACAAGTCCTTTGCTATCTCCGACAGAATTACAATGTCTTTGGCAAACCTCAACGTTTTTATTTCTTCTCCCGGAACTTTGGTTCCTACTCCATATTTTCCTTTACTTCTTGTTCAGTGCACATATTGAATAACATCGCGGATAGGCTACAACCCTGTCTCACTCCCTTTTCAGCCGCTGCCTCCCTTTCATGCCCCTCCACTCTTACAACAGCCGCCTGGTTTCTTTACAAGCTGCAAATAGGATTTCGCTCCCTGTATTTTTCCCCTGTTACCCCCGGAATTTCAAAGACAGTATTCCAATCAACATTGTCGAAAGCTTTCTCTAAGTCTACAAATGTTAAAAATGTGGGTTTACCTTTCCTTAACCTATCTTCTAAAATGAAGATTTGCCTTTCCTTAACCTATCTTCTAAGATAAGTCGTAGGGTCAATATTGCCTCGCGTGTCCCTACATTTCTCCGAAAACCAAACTGATCTTCGGGAGGTCGGCTTCTATCAGTTTTTCCGTTCTTTCATAGTTTGGTGAAAGCAGGGCCCAACGCTGTAAGCATTGTGATATTCCGGAAGCAACATTATTATTTAGTCCAAATATAGCTGCCAATGGCTTACGATCCGTACGTAAAATGAATATCCAGTCGTGAATGTATTCATAGAACTTTTTGACAACAAAAATATATACATGGAACTGCAACCAAACACTTTTTTGAAATACTAGTTCATTCTATAAACTGGTTTTCGAATCTTTTCAGGCGCATCTTCAGATGGTGAGCAAGAAGTCACATGACAGTTTCATATTGTAATGCTGTGTGCTGGCTCGGTTACAAGAAGATGGCATATGTTTTAATGTATCGGCAAACGTGTATGTGACGATTTCTTTCCTGAAACGAATTCTGTACTTACTGCGTGAGCATGGGTGGATTTGTAACTAGTAGTCATCTTGAAGCTTCCATTGTGATTGCCATTTGATTACACAACACTCACTTTGCACTGGATATGAAAATACGGTGTATAAGGATTATTAGGAAACGGACAGCATCCGGCATGTTCTGTACAACTGGTACTTGTTACAAAGATCTTCAACAAAGATATAACTTATTTTAATCAGGGACATTATTTTTTTCGATGCAATCCATGAATGGGCAAAACCTCTGATCAGAAGTCGCGTTAACATGAATGTGCAAATATAATAGTGACGGTTTCCCTTTCAGTTTGACTGTATTACTTTGAGAAATTGCCAATGTTTTAGACGCAAACGTGATCGGCCTTTCTAAACCATATTGTCTTTTCTAAACCATATTGTCTATGTGACGCCTATTCCGTATTCAAAAGCATTCCCTTTTATTTATCTTCAACAATTAATTACTATTTGAACAGCACACAGGATAATCTTTCTCAGTAAAGTAAAATTTCCTCCATACCACTACATAACACTGCCATGTTTTCTAAATCATTTTCTGTATCAGGAACACGATTTTGGAACAAAAAGATATCAGAGAAATTAAAATCCTTTCAAAAATCAATAGACAGGTTATGGTCCATCTATCACAATAGCTATCTCTTTTAGATACTTGTCTGCAGCAACCCTCCCTCCCGTACCATTTTCCCTCTTATTAGTCTGCAGAATTTTCTATTGAAATTCAGGGATTTCCTAACAGCAACCGTCACTTTCATTTAAGTCCTCCCCTCTTTCATTATTCCTTTCACTTCTGATACTAAACATATCTTCAAAAGTGCAAAACTAACCCTCTGTATTACTATTATTATTATTATTATTTTATTGTTATTACTTTTTTAGTTTTATTATTATTATTTCCAATTATTATTATTTTCAATAATGGAAATAATTATTATCGTGACAGCTACGTAATATTCTTTGGTGTGTGTTGTTCCTGGTCAGATATACGAGAAGGCCATAAGGCTCTAATCTGATCAGACTAAATAAACAATAAATAAATATACTCTCAGATTACGGAGTAGCGCTTCAGGAAATTTCCCTGAGACAATGATAGCAATTAGGTAATTCTGAGCGTTACGTGCTTTCCTAATTAATTATTCTAACAATCGCTTAAACAATCTTGCTGCATCTCTTGTTCTGGTAAATACCAAACAGAGTATTTATGACCAAGGATCTCCGCGTCCCCTCACGCAGAAGTACATTACTGGCCATCAAAATTGCTACACCACGAAGATGACGTGCTACACACGCGAAATTTAACCGACAGGAAGAACATGCTGTATATGCAAATGATTAGCTTTTCAGAGCATTCAAACAAGGTTGGCGCCGGTGGCGACACCTACAACGTGCTGAGATGAGGAAAGTTTCCAACCGATTTCTCATACACAAACAGCAGTTAATCGGCGTTGCCTGGTGAAACGTTGTTGCGATGCCTCGTGTAAGGAGGAGAAATGCGTACCATCACGTTTCCGACTTCGATAAAGGTCGGATTGTGGCCTATCGTGATTGCGGTTTATCGTATCGCGACATTGCTGCTCGCGTTGGTCGAGATCCAATGACTGTTAGCAGAATATGGAATCGGTGGGTTCAGGAAGATAATACGGAACGCCGTGTCGGATACCAACGGCCTCGTATCACTAGCAGTCGAGATGACAGGCATCTTATCCGCATGGCTGTAACGGATCGTGCAGCCACGTCTCGATCTCTGAGTCAACAGATGGCGACATTTACAAGACAACAACCATCTGCACGAACAGTTCGACGACGTTTGCAGCAGCATGGACTATCAGCTCGAAGACCATGGCTTCGGTTACCCTTGACGCTGCATCACAGACAGGAGCGCCTGCGATGGTGTACTCAACGACGAACCAGGGTGCACGAATGGCAAAACGTCTTTTTTTCGGATGAATCCAGGTTCTGTTTACAGCATCATGATGGTCGCATCCGTGTTGGGCGACATCGCGGTGAACGCACATTGGAAGCGTGTATTCGTCATTGCCATTCAGGCGTATCACCAGCGTGATGGTATGGGGTGCCATTGTTTACACGTCTCGGTCACCTCTTGTTCGCATTGACGGCACTTTGAACAGTGGACGTTACATTTCAGATGTGTGACGACCCGTGACTCTGCCCTTCATTCGATTCCTGCGAAACCCTACATTTCAGTGGATAATGCACGACCGCATGTTGCAGGTCCTGTACGGGCCTTTCTGGATACAGAAAATGTTCGACTGCTTCCCTGGCCAGCAGCACATTCTCCAGATCTCTCACCAATTGAAAACGTCTGGTCAATGTTAGCCAAGCAACTGGCTCGTCACAATACGCCAGCCACTACTCTTTATGAACTATGGTATCGTGTTGAAGCTGCATGGGCAGCTGTACCTGTACATGCCATCCAAGCTCTGTTTGACTCCATGCCCAGGCGTGTCAAGGACGTCATCATGGCCAGAGATGGTTGTTCTGGGTACTGATTTCTCAGGTTCTATGCACCCAAATTGCGTGAAAATGTAATCTCATGTCAGTTCTAGTATAATACATTTGTCCAATGAGTAACCGTTTATCATCTGCATTTCTTCTTGGTGTAGCAATTTTAATGGCCAGTAGTGTATTTGGAAGGGTTTTAATAAAGAATTATTGAAGATTGACTGCTGCCTTAATATCATCGAGAATCCTTAGTGTGCCATTAGGGTTTGTACTACAACAACTGACGTTGTCTACTGGCTGTACCCTTGGTCTACGGGTAACATATTTGAGTAAAAAACACTACATCTTTGGTCCTGAGTTCGAACTCAACTACTGCTTAAATTTTGACTAAAAATGATAAGCAATGGCGACAAAAGACTTCCAGGACAAGAAGTCACCTTCATTATGCCAGTGGCCTTGTCAAGGAGGGTGGAGGAGCGGACAGAGGTTCAGGGCGTTCTTTTACTCTTGTGGTGGGTAAAATGCCCCAAAAGGCGAAAGAATCAACAATGATCAATTGCATGAGAAAGCAGAAGGCAATGAAGACCACTGCATTAGCAGAAATAGTGGAGGAGAGAGATGATACGGGATTTGGCGTGGACATCATCAAAACAAAGGCGTTTCTCGTTGCGGCGGGATCTTCTCGAGAAATTTTAATTACCAACTTTCTCCTCCGAATGCGAAAATACTTTGTTGACGTCGACTTACATAGAGAGCAACGATCATCATAATAAAATAAGGGAAATCAGAGCTTGCACGGAAAGATGTAGGTGTTCTAATTGGAAAGGGAGGGAAGAGAGAGGAACGGAAAAGGACGGTACTAGTTATATCGGCTGCATCAGGATTTCGTGCAGCATTAGCGGCGACGAGTGAAAATGTGTGTTGGTAGGTGTGTTAACCACTATGCCACACGTATCTAGGCGCGCCACTCCGCCGACACACAATCCCTCCTAGTGCCACCTGTCTGCAGTCCCTATTTCCTCCACACTCGCTTCTTTGAGATTCCTGCAGGTGGTCGGATGTACTTGTGCATCCGCAGTGGAGATAATGGATCCATTGCCAATCTATGCGAATCACTTATATAAATGCGTGTATCTGTTCTTTCGGACATTCATATACAGGTTTCATTCATATACAGGCTTTCGTATTTTTCCCGCATCCTGTTCGAGAGTGAAATAATATTGAATTATTGTGAACGTGGTTTGATGAACCCTCTGCCAGGCGCTTATGTATGTTTTGCGGAGTATCCATGTAGATGTAGATGTAAAAGCAGGTCTGAGCATTGTTAGTTCCTATGATCGTGAGTATTTTTCGACTGTCTCGTAAGAATGATAAATTTTGAAGATAGTTTGATATAGATTTTGGGGCCTTCATTAATCATATGAAAAAACATCAATGAGCGTCCACAACGACGCCGAATTAATCACTGTTGTAATAGGTGTCATTATATTTACCGATAACAAGGCAAATTTCAAAATTATTGTAAAATTTATAAGCTGCACTCATAAGTCACGAAATGAAGTTCACTCTGTTAAGCTTTTTGAAACTTTTGATGGTGAAATTTGAATGACTCGTCGCTAAACAATGGTTGCTATCTTAAAAGTTCCAACTCCAAGAGCATATGAACCGTCTTTTTTAAGAAGATTCCACTGCCAAACATGTACCACGCCAGTTACAAATTATCGTTGGGGGCATTTATCACAAGCCTTCCTGTCACAGTTTCTCTGATTGCAACTTTTATTTACGAAACATGTTTTACGTTTTCTAATCAATAATATCCATAACATGTTGACAGAATTATAGATTTATGAGATATTAATATAAACATTAATTTGGGATTTAATGATAAAGGAATGTTTTACCTTAATAATCTAAACAAACAAAACCAATTTTAATGTTAAGTGTGCGATATTGCACTGTATCATCATACTGTACTATCAGGAAACCCTTCACCGACGTAATATAATTTCTATAGCTTGTATTCCAATTTTATTAATAAAGTACAACATGCTGTATTGATTAATTTGTGTTTTGAGGTTCACGAGCACAGCAAACGTTAGTTCCACTGGTTAACAGACGTTTGAAGCAGTACAGTGATTTCAGTAGCAATCTGTGTCTAACCTGCTTTCACCTTTTGTGTATGTGTGTGAGTTTATATTGCAATATTGCTACATGTATAAATTAGCCATAGAGTTAAAAACTAACAGTGAACCATTTTCCTTTCAGGAACTACACCCTCAAAAGATCAGCAATCGAGAAGTCATACTCTGAGGTAAGCTTGGTGCACAAAGTTATCAATGTGATCAATTGGATGGGTACCCTGTCTCAAGCAATCTAAAACGGTGGTACTTTCACCCAGGGCTGTCAGTTAAGTAGTGAACACTTATCGCAAGCGAAGGCCAGACTCCTTAGCGCTAGCTGTTTTAAATGGACTGGGTTTCACCGCTGCAATAGTTGACAGAAGCTCTGTTTTGGCAAGCGCGTCATGGAGATAGTTCCGTTAAAATCATCAGATCAAACTGCAATCCTTCTTTTCCGATCGGCTAGGATGTTAATCGTGACTTCCTTGTTATTCTTGGTCACTGATTCTTCTACTGGTTGGCAGCTCTCGGTCTGGATCTGTTACAAGCTATCTTGGCATACTTATTGACTCCCCCAGTATTTATGACTTACTTTACAGTGCTAATCGCAGTTTTAGTGGCGTTTTCTTCCTTGTACTGCTACTTTAAGATAGCTTACAAAGGAAATGGTTAAGATGTCTTAGTGACTTAAGAACTTACATCATATATTCTTTGCCCATTATGTCTTTGAAAGACTTCGTGGTTATATCCACCTATTTTATATTTAATAGGCGTCTGCAATACTTTATCTCAAACACTTCACTTCAAGCAATTTCTTTCTATCGCTATTTATGATCCACTTTTCCCACCCATAAAATGCTATGTTCCAGACGTAGGTTTTCAAGTGTTTGCTCGTTTCAGTATTTATGTTTTTATGAGTAAAGCACTTTCATTTTATTCACAAAGATTACTTTTGCCTCTCTAATTCTTGGTTTTATATCGTGTCTACTTCGTACGTCTTCAGCTGCCATACTCCCAAAATATTTCTATGGCCCTGTTTGTTTTTAACGTATTTCATGAAATTTCAATATTTTTCTATTTGATTCCTGGAATTTCTGATGTTTCTTGACAATTTCAATTCTGTATTCATATATTAGGTGCCTTCATCTTTCCTTTCATCTGCGACTATCATACCTATGTGGTCCGCAAATTTAAGTATTTGTGATGTTTCTCCATTTACTTTGATATCTGTAGAGCATTCTTTGAACTCATTTATTACACATTCTGTATAGAAACTGAACAAGAACGGTGATAAATAACTTCCTTCTCTAGCACCTTTAAGAATTGTAGCTTCTTTCTCTGTATTGTTTGTCTTTATTGTTGCTATTCGTTCTTCAATTATTCTTCTGTCTATTCAGTCTACCTTAATAATTTTTTGGAACTCTTATTAGTTTTCCCCAGTTGTAAGTAAACACAATTTATGATATGTGCACAACAGATAAATTTTACACAATGTCCTACAAATAATTTCTGTGTTTCTCAATATCCTCTCATTCAATGTAAAGCAATTACAATAATAATGATTATTGAAAAAACTAATTCCACATTAATACTGAAAATGGGTTGCCTCATAGTGAAGTTTACTTATCGTAAACCTGTCTAATATCACTGATTAAGATTATGTGAATCTATTTTCTGCGGATTGTCAGAACTGTAAACGTGAGTAAGAAATAGATATCCTCACTGTAGCAAGTAGCTTAAAGCCCTTAATAATGACAAATCTCCCAATACAGATAGCATACCAATAAGGTTCGCTTCAGAGCATTGCAATGTAATAGCCCCGTACTTAGCAATCATAAAAATAAAACATTGTGTTTCGCTTAAGGTCAGAAGGCTCCAGAAACATATCGATATACAACATATCGACGAAAGATTCGTACCAACAGACTGGAAAGTGGCACACGTCACATTAGTACTCACGAAAAGAAATGGGGGTAATCCGCTGGATTACAGACCCATATCAATAACATCGATTTGCAATAGGATTATGGAACATATACTGTGTTTGAACATTATGAATTACCTCGAAGGTAACGGTCTATTGACACACAGTCAGCACTGTTTCAGAAAATATTGTTGTTGTGAAACACAACTAGCTCTTTATTCGCACGAAGTAAGGATGCTACCGACAGGGGATCTCAAATTGATTCCATATTTCTAGATTTCCAGAAGGCTTTTGACACCGTTCCTCACAAGGTATGCGACTGGAACCGTGATTTCCTCTCAGAAATGTTACGGTACGTAGTAATCGACGTCTGTTAAAACACTGACCATATCAACTACAGCAGGCTACATGTGGTTTCGGCGACTGTAGGCTGTTCGGACATTTTAGCTACTCTTAACGCTACGAGGGAAGATGCTTCAATTGCACTTTCGTCGGTATGGCTCGACTTACAATTGAAGGTTGTTAATTTCTCGAGCTACATAATTTTCTTCCGAAAGGGTTTGTTTTAATGAGTCAGCTGTTTTGTTTCATAATGTCGAACTAATTTTGATGGCTTCATGCTTTCATCGGTGAGACGTTGAATGCAGAAACGCAGTATGGCTTCCCATCAAACGAGGTAAAACTGTAATTTAAATAACTATAATTGTACAGCGTTACCTTTTTGCCAACGGTTTTTCTTAAATCTTTATTTTAACATCAATAATAATATTTATACAAAAGGAACCCACCACCTTAGTGATTAGTGGGTCATAACAATTCTACAATTTTATATATTCAGCAGCTATTTTCATTATTATTATTATATTGGTACTATTTTTATTATTGTGAGCTACAGACAGGATACTTCAGGATAATAGGCAGACTACAGCTATTAATCTATTCTACTTGCTAATTGTTAGTTTTATTCCTACTTATTAATTCCTAACTGCCTGCAGCGTTACAGGAGTGTCAGCGTATATATAAACCTACTACTTTAGGCCCTGCTCATCGAGCTAATCCCGATGAGCGTGCCCCTGACACTGGGCAGGCCAAGATTGTTTGTCGCTGCAGGTTCCTAACTTTATATCTATATCTAAAGCTACAACTACTGTACTAACCTACGTCAATTCCGGTGCTTTAGTCTAGATCAGTGTACCCTGGTCCCCCTAGTCCTGCACGTGGCGGATTGCAACTGAAAAGTCGACCTGTCCACGCACAGGCTCTATAAGATCAGGGTAATTGGACACATTCGGTATTTGTCGTTAGTCGTGAAAGTCCGTCAAGTATGCTGTCATCACTTTCCGTGATACCTCATTTGCCAGTCTGTTTAGAGTTTCAAAAGTTTCTTCATGTCTTAATAGGTCATATGTGTTGTTATGTGGAAGCTGTTGTCTTAGTCTCACTGCTACATCATAGAAAAGGGGGCACTCGTAAACCACATGGTCGGGAGTGCCCTCCGAAGCACCACAGTCACACTCGGGTGTAGCCTTTTTCCCAAACCGACACAAGTACGTCGGGTAGGGCCCGTGACCAGTGAGAAAGTGTATTAGTCCCGGCGTTGGCTCGAAGTACTTCATACCTAGCCTTTCTTTTACATTTGGCAAGAACCCAAAGGTTCTTCTGCCAGTTTCTTCCGTTTCCCAAGACTGCTGCCATAAGTCCTCACCCCTTCTACGTATTTCTCCCTTGTCCCTCACTAGTGCTTCCAGGATATTCTCTATTTTCGTGTTGTTCCCCTTCTTAACCCAATACCATGCTGCGTGCTCTCGTATTTTTATATCTAAAGGACAGAGCCCCATTATTATTAATAGTGCACTTCCTGGAGATGTTCTGTACGCCCCTATGGATCTTAATAGTATATTTCTTTGTACTCTTCTCACTGCCATGGCAGGCACCACCCTCGTGAGCCTATGTGACCAGACTCCCGATCCGTAACCCACTACTGACGTTAATATACTATTATGGTACAGCTTGATTAGGTGTGGTGGAAGGTGAAATCGTTTATGGCCTATGGAAGTAAGGTTGTTTAGTAATTGTAATGCTTTTTGGGTTACGGACTCAATGTGCCTTCCAAAGTTCCACCTTTCATCGATGATGACGCCCAAGTAGCGAGTCTCATGTCGTCTTATAACTGGTGAGCCTCCGATTCTGACTATAGGGTTCCTTACCAGCTGTCCCTTCAGTAATAAGTACGTCGATTTGTTGGTGAGATCGTCATCTTAGTATTCGTACACCACAGTTGTAATTTGGTCATTGCTCTGTCTATTTTTGGCTCAATGTCCTCACGGCTCCGGCCGCCTACCAACAGAAGGAGGTCATCTGCGTAGGCTATCACCTCTAGCACGTCTTCACTCTGCTGCAAACTATCTAAAAGCGGCTCCATATGGATGTCCCAGAACAGGGGACCTAAGACGGAACCCTGGGGACATCCCTTAGTTATAGTTTTTCCTACTCTACCGCTAGGGGATGATAGCCAGACCTCCCGCCCTTCACAATAGCTCCTCAGGCAACCATATAGCGACCCTGGACACTCCTTCTCCCGCAAGCAGGAGAAGAGCGAAGGCCACCACAGGTTGTCAAAGGCGCCACTGATGTCAACCGTGATGCCAACAACGTACTTGTATGGGGTAGAGGCGCAGACCTCAGCCGCCAGAGTGATGGCATCAGTTGCCGATCGCCCCGGCCTGAAGACGAACTGCCTGCCACTCATCCCGCACAGCACTCGGTGTGCAGTCAGTCTGTCAGCTAGCAGTTTCTCAAATAATTTCCCAAGCATGTCCAGTAGGCAGATCGGTCTGTAGGACTTGACCTCCGCTGGGTCCTTGTCGGGTCCCTTTTTGATTATCACAACGTTTGCCTCTTTCCAGATTTTCGGGAATTTTTCCTGTTTTAGGCACTCATTGTATAACTGGGTTAGTGGCGCCACCAGTTGAGGTGCCAGGAACAGCACCACCTCCGCCACAATGCCGTCTGGGCCGGGGGCTTTCCCTGTTTTTAGTTCTTTGATGTGGCCAGCCACCTCCTCTACAGAGAAAGGGTAGACTGCCCTGTTGTTAGCTATTCTGTCCAGATCTTGATTTCGTAGCTGGGACTGGCTTTCCGTGTCGCTGGCCTCATCGTCATCTGGCAGCAGGGATCGGAGAAGGACCTCGGCAGTCTCCTGCCAGGACTCCGTCATCCCATCCCCGTGCCTGACCGTTGATAGCATCATTGGTGATCGGATCTTTTCCCTTACTAGTTTGTAGGGTACTCCCCATGGATCCAAGGCCAACTGGTCCAGCACAAATCTTTCCCAACTGCGTATTCTGACTTCTTTCAGTTCTTTTTGAAATTTCTCTTTTGCCTCCCGGTATTGCAGTAACCATCTTTGCTTTTCCCACCAGAGGACACTGCGCTGGTAGTGCCTCCTCAGCCTTCTGGCAGACTGACGCATTTCCTCAAGTTCAGCTGACCATGGTGACGGGGAGGCCGCCATGGCCCTCCTTCTGGTTGGAACAGCTGCCTTAACCGCTCTGGTAACTGCGCCCACCAGTTCTTCGGCCCGCTTGTCTATGTCTAGGTCTTGTTGTGCGTCACCTTCTGGTAAGGGAGGAATGTCGCACTCTCTCGCTAGTCTCTCCCAGTCAGCTCTCTTGAAGTTCAGTTGCAACTCCCACCCCGTGGCCCAGTGACAGCCTCTATTCCCTAGGCTAAACATAATAAGATTATGGTCACTTGTTGTAGCGTTCTCAACGGGTTCACATGATGCAAGTGGATCACTTCGTTTCTTCACAAATTTATATATTTAGCATACGTAATTAAAGAAAAAAAAATTCAGTTTCGTGGTTGATCTCACGCTAAAATAAAGACACGAGACGCAAGCTTCGCTTACGAAACTTAACTGAAGTTGTGCAATCGCAAGCGTCTCTTTTGTACTGGTGACCGCACGAATTGTTCGAACGCATCCATATGCATGTTGAAACACGCTCTCACGCTGGGTGTTATAGAAGGTGGCCAAATTACAAACAGAAAGTACACGTCAAGTTCGCACTTGAAAGTTGCTCAGGCATGTTCACGTCATACATGCATGTACATAACCGTCGATATAAACGCAGTGACATAAAATAATAGGAACTATCATATTATATTCTTTTTTTTACTGTCGGTACTTTCTTACTATATAAAATTAGTGCAACGTGATTACATAATATTAAATATTTTTGCATTTATAATATCGGTCGAAATTCAGTCAGTTATAGTAAGGTTAATTGTTATTTTTGTGAAATATTAATTTCGTTTATACCTTCTATTTGGGGAGTCACAGAACTTAGAAGATTGAGAATCGCTGACGTATACTAATGGTTCGTGCTGTACAGTTAGTAACCGAAACTTTTTCATCTTTGGATATTTTTACGATTTATTTGCGTGACTATAGGACTCTTTATTTGATATTGCACAGAAAATCAAATGTTGACAGTTCTTACTTCCCTGCGCAACAATAAATTTAACAATGAAACTACTCTCTATTCCTTCAAGGGAAGCGCTTAAAGAAACGGTAATGCATTCTGAAACTACAGACGACCAGAGGTGCAGAATATCCACGATGCCCTCGTCTTTTATTATTGAAAGGTTACACAAAGCTCGACATGAAACAATTCCTTCATGGATGCTGAATAACTGCTTCTGCATTTTTCTTTAACTGCTCCAATGGTTAAGAGTTGCGTTATTTCATATTAATGATTTATGAAAACTAGAACTAGTAAACAACTAACTGATATTTAATTTTCTAATGGGCTTTTAACATGGTTATCCGCATGCCGAAAATGTTTTGTCACGTTGGTTGTCATAGGAGAAATAAAGTCAGTTTTGTTACATAACTGCATTTGCGTTTATATTGGATGAGACGCCCCCACACGTTTAACGATAACTGTAACCAGCTCCCGTGGCTTATTCGGTTATCAATCTGAAAGCCAGTAGTAGTCCCACGTGTTGCGTAAAAGCTTTTAGAGAACGGCGCGCTAGTGTAATTGCTATCACAACTACCAGCGAGATCTTCGGTATTAATTTAAATTGCGTGTTAACTAACCAGGAAGAGGTGTCAATGCTCTTAACTGATAGCAACATGATTCACAACGTTTCACTTACCTCGGACATGTTTTTCCTTAATAAGATGTCGTGGTAAAGCTAATATGACATAGAATCACTTGTATTTATGTTTTCGCTTCGTACAGTTGGTGTGTTGTAATATGGACAGGAATGCACAGTGTGCCCATATATTATCTTTGCAACTTTACATTGTGATACCTTGAAAATTATACTAAATAACAGTAACTTGTTTCAGTTTATAACAAGATAATACATGAAGTTCTTTGCAACCCTAGTTGTAGAGACAAGATCCAGTAGGTAATCAACTTTTCTCGATGTCTCATCATAAGCTTTCCGGGCGACTCACCTGTTTGCATTGCTATCGCTGTCCAGGCAGATGCAGTAGTTCACATAACACGATATTTTGACAGTGTACTAACTGACCACGATGTTATTGCAAAAAAATAGTTCAAATGACTCTGAGCACTATGGCACTTAACATCTGCGGTCATCAGTCCCCTAGAACTTAGGACTACTTAAACCTAACCAACCTAAGGAGATCACACACATCCATGCCCGAGACAGGATTCGAACCTGCGACCGTAGCGGTCGTGCGGTTCCAGACTGAAGCGCCTAGAACCGCTCGGCCACACCGGCTGGCCCAGCTCAATGCAGATGTTTATTATCTTCTTAACTGTACTTGTCAGACACTGATTTTCACAGTATTCTGTTTGAATTGTCCACTCAGTTTAGGCTAGTCAGAAGAGATAAATGAACTGTATTTTACATACAGTTTGATACCCAAGCTACTTTCCTACATAGTCACTGTTCGAATTTGGGCACTTGTCCTACCATTTTACCAGCTTTTCTATGCTTTCTGCATGCTTAGTTGCTGCCAAGTTATTGAACCACTGATCAATGGCTTCTTTAAGTCCACATCACTTTCTTGTCATTGTCCTCTCAAAAAATCCTTCAATTTGTGGAATAAGTGATAATCACTTGTGGCTAAGTTGGCACTGTACGGCCGAGGTTGAAAAATTTCCCACTGAAGCAAGTCCTGTATTACTCCTGCTGCATGCTGATGTGCATTATCATGAATGAGGATGAATCCCTGTCTTAGCATTCCATGGTACTTATTTTTAATGGTGCAGCGAGTCCTTGAGCGTCTGACAGTAGGCCGCTGCAGTCCAGTAATAGTGAAATGCCTATCTTCTTGGATTTTTGCTTCAGTCCTTGCTTTGAGTCAGTCAGTCACCAATGAAGGTCAGCCTGAGCAGCCTTCATTGTGGACATTCCCCTGTCCACCATTAAACATGATACACCACTTCTGAACTGATGCTTCCTTCATCACATACATTATCAAAAAACTTTGGTTATTGGTCTATAAATTTTGACAGGTCAGAATTTTTGCACGTTTAAAAAGCTGAGTACATTGTGCACCTCACACTTGGAGGGGTCATCAATTTTGTCAAACATTTTGTAGTCGCACAGCTAAACAGTAAGCAAATGTATGGGGAGATCATTGCTGTTATCAACATGTGTATCAAGGTCAATGATCGGTCAGCAGCCGTGGTAGTGGGGGATGCACTCACACATCAAAATAAAATGTTCTTTACTTTCTGAATGACCCTCATATATTTTTCCCTACATGCCAACATTATGTTTTCCCTTGGCCATTAAATTTATCTTGTCAAAACTCTCCTTCTGCAGCCACTAGTTTTTCCATAGAAAATCAATTTCATTTTAGATACCAATCGATTAAAGATAATGCTTCTGATTGTTCAATCGTTCAACGATTATGTATCTTCAAGAAGTTATATATTTCCAACATATGAACTTCTGTGGGAAGACATTCCTCATCCATATAACCGTTTAATTCAAGCACCTACTTTACCCTTTCATTTTCTCTTACATATCTACAACACAAAAATCTTATCTCTAAGAAAATTAAAATTAATCATTTCATGTTGATCAGTAATTGATCTCATGCAATCACATTATAATTGTGACTATTACCACCCACCTGGACTGCGAATTTGTGTGTCAGTCTGGTGATTTGACATGTTGTGCTGCCATTCATGAACAGCATTGGTTCAAATGGCTCTTGGCACTATGGGACTTAACATCTGAGGTCATCAGTCCCCTAGAACGTAGAACTAATTAAATGTAACTAACCTAAGGACATCACACACAGCCATGCCCGATGCAGGATTCGAACCTGCGACCGTAGCAGTCGCGCAGTTCCGGACCGAAGCGCCTAGAACCGCTCGGCCACCGCGGACGGTGACGAAGTTATTGCACTCGAGCCCCAGTGGCCGTTGTCAGAAACACTAGGTGATGAGACAGTAAAAAAAGTACAGTGGTGTAACCATAGGCTTCCGCGGCCGTGGTCACTGTCAATAAAATTTTTCGGGGCTGTTGACCGGATTGTCGATGTGTAAAATTGTTCAACGTTTCGGCCACTTTTGCAAGTGACCTACTTCAGAGCTGCACTGAGTCAGGGAATGCTGAATTCCCTAACGATTTCAGAAATGTAATGTTCCATTTGTCTAGCTCGAACTCCTATTTCGCGTTCAAAGTCTATTAATTACCGTCGTGCGGTCATAATCAAGTCAGGAAGCTTCAAATGTTCAAATGTGTGTGAATTCGTAAGGGACCAAACCGCTGAGGTCGTCGGCCCCTAGACTTACACATTACTTAAACTAACTCAACGCTAAAGACGACACTCACACCCATGCCCGAGGTAGGACTCGAACCTCCGGCCTTGAGGGGACATGGCGCCTGTAACCGCGCGGCCACTCCGCGCTGCTCAGAAAGCTTTTCATGTGGGAGTACAAATGACAGCACCGCCAATGCACTGCCCTTTTATACCTCGTGTATGTGAATTACCGCTATTTTTATATGTGCGTATCGCTATCGAATGGCATTTGTCACGTCGGTGAACAATCACTTTTTGGAATTTGCTGTCCTAAATTTTCCTTTGCCATTGCTTTGCATGTATTTTGGGAAAATATTATGAAAGAAAATATATTGAGGCGTTGGCAGATGTGAAAATTACCGAACTATCAGTTTAATAAGTCACAGCTGCAAAATACTAACGCGAATTCTTTACAGACAAATGGAAAAACTGATAGAAGCCGACCTCGGGGAAGATCAGTTTGGATTCCGTAGAAATGTTGGAACACGTGAGGCAATACTGACCCTACGACTTATCTTAGAAAAAAGATTAAGGAAAGGCAAACCTATATTTCTAGCATTTGTAGACTTAGAGAAAGCTTTTGACAGTGTTGACTGGAATACTCTCTTTCAAATTCTGAAGGTGGCAGTGGTAAAATATAGGGAGCGAAAGGCTATTTAAAATTTGTACAGAAACCAGATGGCAGTTATAAGAGTCGAGGGGTATGAAAGGGAAGCAGTGGTTGGAAAGGGAGTGAAACAGGGTTGTAGCCTATCCACGATGTTATTCAATCTGTATATTGAGCAAGCAATAAAGGTTAAAATGGCTCTGAGCACTATGGGACTTAACTTCTAAGGTCACCAGTCCCCTAGAACGTAGAACTATTTAAACCTAACTAACCTAAGGACATCACACACATCCATGCCAGAGGCAGGATTCGAACCTGCGACCGTAGCGGTCTCGCGGTTCCAGACTATAGCGCCTTCAACCGCTTGGCCACCCCGGCCGGCAAGCAATAAAGGAAACAAAAGAAAAGTTCGGAGTAGGAATTAAAATCTATGGAGAAGAAATAAAAACTGTAAGGTTCGCCGATGACATTGTAATTCTGTCAGAGACAGCAAAGGACTTGGAAGAGCAGTTGAATGGATTGGACAGTGTCTTGAAAGGAGGGTATAAGATGAACATCAACAAAAGCAAAACGAGGATATTGGAATGTAGTCGAATTAAGTCGGGTGATGCTGAGGGAATTAGACTAGGAAATGAGACACTTAAAGTAGTAAAGGAGTTTTGCTATTTGGGGAGCAAAATAACTGTTGATGGTCGTAGTACAGAGGATATAAAATGTAGACTGGCAATGGCAAGGAAGGCGTTTCTGAAGAAGAGAATTTTGTTAACATCAAGTATAGATTTAAGTGTCAGAAGCCGTTTCTGAAAGCATTTGTATGGAGTGTAGCCATGTATGGAAGTGAAACGTGGACGATAAATAGTTTAGACAAGAAGAGAATAGAAGCTTTCGAGATGTGGTGCTACAGAAGAATGCTGAAGATTAGATGGGTAGATCACATGACTAATGAGGAGGTATTGAATAGAATTGGGGAGAAGAGGAGCTTGTGGCACAACTTGACTAGAAGAAGGGATCCGTTGGTAGGACATGTTCTGAGACATCGAGGGATCACCAATTTAGTATTGGAGGGCAGCGTGGAGGGTAAAAATCGTAGAGGGAGACCAAGAGATGAATACACTAAGCAGATTCAGAAGGATGTAGGCTGCAGTAGGTACTGGGAGATGAAGAAGCTTGCACAGGATAGAGTAGCATGGAGAGCTGCATCAAACCAGTCTCAGGACTGAAGACAACAACAATAAACAGTAAAATAAAAATTGAAAATGAAAAATTGTCAACTTAGGGACTCAACTCCGGGACCCTGTTACGGTTCTCCACTCTTTCCGCTGCGTCAACCGATGCCTGGCAACTGCCCTAACATAAATGGCTAATGCCTCACATGACCCGCCCAAAAAATTATGTTTTTTAAACGCCTGGTCATACAGTTCTCCCATTTCTACCACTTTAATTTCTATCCAGTTTCGCGTAAGCCAAAAATTCCAATGAAATCGGTTATCATTAACAAGCGTGCTTTCTTTGTGATAATTAATCTACCTATTCAGCAGGCCGTCTGTCAGTCGTACTTCAATAGCCTACTTTAGAGCATAGTCGCAAAATGATAAGATCTTTTTAGTACTTCTGTTTGATCATATAGTCCCCTATAGCAACGCAGTATTCCGGAAACTGACGTTTTTTTTTGGTTGCATGAGTTCGGTATGTATACTGTGCTGCTGGTACCATTCTTCGATTGTCCGCACGGTCTGTCTGATATATGCCTTACCGCATTCTCATGGTACACGGTAGACACCTGCTTTCCGGAGCTTCTCTCCGCACGCTATGTTTCACCGTACCTAATAGTGTACGCGTTTTCGGAGGCGGGCAGAAAACGCATTTAATGTTACATCGAGCCAAGATTCTGCAGATACGCCATTGTCTTATCCCACCCCTCGTGTCCTGTTTGCTGGGTCTGTACCTCCTACCTGGAAGCACGTCGGATTTGTCTGCCGCCGCATCATTTCTTGGTGAATACGTCTTTACAGTGGTTCAGTTGGCAGGTTTTCTTCGTCAGATACTGTACGGGCCCTGTGGATCATACTACGTAGTATACCCACTCGCTGTATCGAACATAACCGGCTAATTTTGGTTCGCTATGACATTAAATACGTTTTCCTTCCCTCTCCGAATCATTTGGTACGATGGACGTTGACTGGAGGTATTTCGTATTCTATTCAAATTCGGTGAGCTATGTACCGGACAGACAGTGCGGAGAGAAGAAGAAAGTTGCCAGGAGCACAGAAAACACACGGAACTCAAGAAACCAACAAAATCACAAGTTACAGAACCCTGCACAGCTACAATGGATTCAATGGAATATGGTGAAAGCGTATAAGAGTAGGCCTATAAAGAAGGCGGTATAGCAAAGACGTTCTACTTGTATCAACTGAACATGACGGGAAGATATGCTATCGAAATGTCGTTTCACGTAAATGACTGCACGTAGTTGGACATCCGAGAGCACCACAAAGAAATTCTCTTCGTGTTTGCTCCTGTAACTCCACTTCGATACGTTCCAGTGCGTATATCTTTAGGTCCTGTAGAGCATAAATTTGGTTCCAGTGCGTATATCTTTAGGTCCTGTAGAGCATAAACTTGGTTCACTACACCTGATCCCTTACAAAACCCCATATGAAGAAGTGCAGTGGTGAGAGATCATGCGATCGTGACGGCCACCGAATCGCATCAACTAGTCCAATCAATCCATCTATCCGGAAATTTTCACCAAGAAATTGACGGTACATTTAGGGGAGAGTGATGTGGTGGTCTATTCTGCTTTAATATGACTTCAGGTTGCAAGTGTTCCAGTTATAGTCCAGCGGACTCGTCAAACATAGCCAGTTAAACGGTGCTGTTGATGCTTTGTGAACTATCGCAGTCATTTGTTTGTACTATAAGAACATTTTTGTCCGATCACAATTTTTTATTGAGTTTTTTACATGTTACACGTCCCAGTTTTCGCCATTTTCAAAGGATCTATAATAAAGTGAAACATCTATGAGGGCTGTTCAGAAAGTAAGTTCTGATCAACTGCGCAATGGAAACCATGGCGCAGTGGGTGTGTTGGACAGTGTCTCTACTAGGCTGTCGATCGCGTCACCTCGCTCTTTTCACTTCTGAGCAGGCAGTGAGCACGTAGAGATGCCTCGAATATACTATCTTCCTACAAGTACGAGTGCCTGAAAGAGATTTCCCTGATTTCATACAGCCCACATAGCGTAGCTGTCATGCATTTCTTTCTTCATGACAACACTCGGCTATGGAGGGCAGGGGCAATGAGGTCGCACCTGCAGCGTTTTAAATGGGAAATGTTTGATCACCCGCCATACAGCCCAGACTGCTCCCTCTGAGTTTCGTCTCTGCTCACGCGAACTGCTCTGGCTATGAAGACAAAAAGCTGCAGATCAGCGCAGAGAATCGGCAGAAAACACAGGCGACTGCCTTCTGTGACGAGGGTATTGGTAGGTTGGTACAACGCCGCGCCAAATGTCTCAGTCGGAGGGGCGACTATGTTGAGAAATACATAGCTGGAAGGTGTAGCTAACTGTTGCAAATAAATAATTTTCGATTTTCACAGTGGTTTCCATTTCGCGACCGATTGGACCTTACAGTCCTGATAATAATATCAGGTAACCATAAATACACCATGACAACCGAATGAACCGATACCAAAGATACGACACACTATGCCTCGTGGAGTGATAAATATCAAGAAGAAATCTGTCCAGCATATGTGGATGCACAATATGTGGCCAGTCTTAAAGTCGTGTGATGTAATTGAAAACTAATTAGAATGTTTCCAGAATGAGATTTTCACTCTGCAGCGGACTGTGCGCTGATATGAAACTTCCTGGCAGATTAAAACAATGTGTCGGACCGAGACTCGAACTCCGGACCTTCGCCTTTCGCGGGCAAGTGCTCTACCAACTGAGCTACCCAAGCACGACTCACGCTCCGTCCTCACAGCTTTACTTCTGCCAGTATCTCGTCTCCTACCTTCCAAACTTTACAGAAGAACTAGCACTCCCGCAGGAGAGCTTCTGTAAAGTTTGGAAGGTAGGAGACGAGGTACTGGCGGAATTAAAGCTGTGAGGACGTGGCGTGAATCGTGCTTGGGTAGCTCAGTCGGTAGAACAATTGCCCGCGAAAGGCAAAGGTCCCGAGTTCGAGTCTCGGTCCGGCACACAGTTTTAATCTGCCAGGAAGTTTCATAATCAGTTTTGTATACCAAGAAGAAAATACAAAGTTACAATTCTGAAACTGTACGTTGGTATGCGGGGAATTATTATACTGTCTGAGATCAGTGAGCTGGTAGCTAAAATTAAGGACATAGGAACATTATAATAGGACTACACAGGTCATGAATTCTAATAATATATCGAGTAAACGTCAAAATAATAAAACAACCTCCATAGAATTCCATAAAATAGCGGACAATGCAGTGTTGAAGACGCGAGTAGTAGAGTTTTGATGAAATGCACAAGGAGCATTACATAGTTGTTATTGTTTACATCAAAATAGCAAAACAAAATAAGTGTATTCTCCTCTTGGTATACAACACTAACTGTGCCGACCGAAGTGGCCAAGCCGTTCTAGGCGCTACATCTGGAACCGCGCAACCGCTACGGTCGCAGGTTCGAATGCTGCCTCGGGCATGGATGTGTGTGATGTCCTTAGGTTAGTTAGGTTTAACTAGTTCTGAGTTCTAGGGGACTGATGACCTCAGATGTTAAGTCCCATAGTACTCAAGCCATTTTTGAACTACACTAATTGTGTTTGACTGTATCTATATCTCAGTCTGCATATTATTTCCTTACTATCTGTATTTTGTACTTACATTAAGCAGGATCTCTAGTTTTCTAAACTTTTTAGAGTATAGACATCATTATACACGAGCGCCATCTTGTGTATGGTACGTACACCAGACGTTTTACAGCTTTCGTTGTAAATAATATTTTTATTTATTTCATTACAAAGTTGATACCTGAACATTTGTTATTCAGTACTGTATTATGATCACAAAAACGTAAATTACTGTCACAGTCACAATATATTGTATGTCATAACCGTGACGCGTTAAGCGCCACCTAGTAGATTTAATTCCTTCAGACTTCCGTGAGCACATTCTAATCAGTTTGCACGTACATCACACGACTTTAAGACTGACGAGATATCTATACATGTTGGACAGATTTAGTTATGCTTTTTATTGGTCCAAGAAACGTCGTGTGTCATATGTTTTGTATCTGTTAATGCTAATTTGCTTTTAACGGCGGGTTTACTCTTATCTAATGTCATCAGATGTTTCTCATGTACATCCATTTTATTGTATATCATTTGTGCCTTAACGCCGAAACACATAAGGTACAAACAAGTCAATAATAACTGTGAACAAGACTGCAGATGGTACATGCGTTGACTCGATCAATGTTGCAGCTGTACATATGTACATACCACGTTTTGAACTTGGGCCTGTCTCCTTCTGTTTCATGTGTGATATGAAAACGCTGTAATTCCCATATAGGAAAATTATGCCGTTTCGGTTTGCCGGATACCTGTAAACTTGACTCTGGGGTGAAACAGATCTTTTGCAACAAGTCATTATTTGCACCAGTCTTGGCTATCTTACTCACTGCAAACAGTATGTTTGTCGGTCGTCTTTAGTTCCTGAAGCACCTGCACATTGTTGGCATAAAGACGTAAGCCCTTACGCTGGACTTTGTACCCTGCTGATCGTGGCTTTTTCGTCTCTCTGGGCGCCCTATGGGCCGATATTGTCGGACTGCTAGCAGACACTTGCCGTATCTCATCCATGTTGGCTTCTGAAACAAATGGACGACCTGCACTACGTTTGTGGAGTTCACATCTCGTTTCCATAAACGAGATATGCCAAGCACGAATAGTTGGTTGGGACGATGGTTCCCTTCCATACGTGCCGAAAATCACTCTATGGTTTTCTCCTTTAACAAAATAAACACTTGGGGAATAGTTGGATGAGCCTCGTAGTGTTGAAGCAAGAAATGAGTGGGCAAGAAATAACGAAGGATATATGAGACACTTAAAATAGTAAAGGAGTTTTGATATTTGGGGAGCAAAATAACTGATGATGATCGAAGTAGAGAGGATATAAAATGTAGATTGGCAATGGCAAGGAAAGCGTTTCTGAAAAAGAGAAATTTGTTAACATCGAATATAGATTTAAGTGTCAGGAAGTCATTTCTGAAAGTATTTGTATGGAGTGTGGCCACGTATGGAAGTGAAACATGGACGATAAATAGTTTGGACAAGAAGAGAATAGAAGCTTTGGAAATGTGGTGCTACAGAAGAATGCTGAAGATTAGATGGGTAGATCACATAACTAATGAGGAGGTATTGAATAGAATTGGGGAGAAGAGGAGTTTGTGGCACAACTTGACAAGAAGAAGGGACCGGTTGGTAGGACATGTTCTGAGGCATCAAGGGATCACAAATTTAGTGTTGGAGGGCAGCGTGGAGGGTAAAAATCATAGAGGGAGACCAAGAGATGAATACACTAAGCAGATTCAAAAGGATGTAGGTTGCAGTAGGTACTGGGAGATGAAGAAGCTTGCACAGGCTAGAGTAACATGGAGAGCTGCATCAAACCAGTCTCAGGACTGAAGACCACAAAAACAACAACAACGTACAACTGTGACTTAGTTCTTTCTTTATCATTAATTTCCATTGATACTTCACAGACTAAAAGGGCGAGAAGCGAGATTTTTTACACTTGCGTGAGGAATATAATCTTAGAAAGAACGGAGAAAAGAGTAATAAAAAAGTTATTCTCAGTTATAATCCATTCGCGACTTCTGGTCCATCCTGTAGGTTCATGCTAAGCAAAAGGAAACCTCGGGAAACCCTGGAAAGCTGCCTTAAAATGACATAATGAGTTAAACTTTTCATTATAAGAGGGCTTTAACTGAATCTTTCACGACGCAGTGAGAGCTGCGCGAGAGCTTGTCTTGGGACAAAACACAGAAGGCTGGCAAATCGAACTGGAATGCCAAACTGCGAAAGTATTGTGCCAAATCTGCGTAGGTCAGCATTCGAATTGCTGAATGAATGTAGTAGTTACGGCATATATATCTGGGAGATGAGCTAGATAATCAAAAGGATTTTTCTGTTTGCTCCTGGGCTTTCGTCCAGTAGCTATTGTGTAGGCCAGGGGTGCCCGCCCGGCAAGCCAAGCGGTTTATCGCGCTGCTTCCTGAGCGGGAAGGCGTGCCGGTCCCCGGCACGAATCCTCCCGGCGGATTAGTTTCGAGGTCCGGTGTGCCGACGAGTCTGTGGATGGTTTTTAAGGCGGCTTACCATCTGCCTCAGCGAATGCGGGCTGGTTCCCCTTATTCCCCTCAGTTGCACTATGTTGGCGATTGCTGTACGAACACTGTCTCCATGTACACTACTGGCCATTAAAATTGCTACACTAAGAAGAAATGCAGATGATAAACGGGTATTCATTGGACAAATATATTATACTAGAACTGACATGTGATTACATTTTCACGCAATTTGGGTGTATAGATCCTATGATATCAGTACCCAGAACAACCGCTTCTGGCCGCGATAACGGCCTTTATACGCCTTGAGTCAAACAGAGCTTGGATGGCGTGTACAGGTACAGCTGCCCATGCAGCTTCAACACGATACCACAGCTCACCAAGAGTAGTGACTGGCGTATTGTGGCGAGCCAGTTGCTCGACCACCATTGACCAGACGTTTTCAATTGGTGAGAGATCTGCAGAATGTGCTGGCCAGGGCAGCAGTCGAACATTTTCTGTATCCAGAAAGGCCCGTACAAGACCTACAACATGCGGTCGTGCATTATCCTGCTGAAATATAGGGTTTCGCATGGATCGACTGAACGGTAGAGTCACGGGTCGTCACACATCTGAAATGTAACGTCCACTGTTCAAAGTACGGTCAATGCGAACAAGAGGTGAGCGAGACATGTAACCAAAGGCATCCCATACCATCACGCGTGATACGCCAGTGTGGCGATGACGAATACACGCTTCCAATGTGCGTTCGCCGCGATGTCGCCAAACACGGATGCGACCATCATGATGCTGTAAACAGAACCTGGATTCATCCGAAAAAATGACGTTTTGCTATTCGTGCACCCAGGTTCGTCGTTGAGTACACCATCGTAGGCGCTCCTGTCTGTGATGCAGCGTCAAGGGTAACCGAAGCCATGGTCTCCGAGATGATAGTCTATGCTGCTGCAAACGTCGTCGAACTGTTCGTGAAGATGGTTGTTGTCTTGCAAACGTCCACATCTGGTGACTCAGGGAGCGAGACGTGGCTGCACGATCCGTTACAGCCATGCGGATAAGATGCCTGTCATTTCGACTGCTAGTGATACGAGGCCGTTGGGATCCAGTGCGGCGTTCCGTATTACTCTCCTGAACCCACCGATTGCATATTCTGCTAACAGTCATTGGCTCTCGATCAACGCGAGCAGCAATGTCGCGATACGATGAACCGCAATCGCGATAGGCTACAATCCGACCGTTATCAAAGTCGAAAACGTGATGGTACGCACTTCTCCTCCTTACACGAGGCATCACAACAACGTTTCACCAGGCAACGCCGGTCAACTGCTGTTTGTGTATGAGAAATCGGTTGGAAACTTCCCTCATGTCAGCACGTTGTAGGTGTCGCCACTGGCGCCAACCTTGTGTGAATGCTCTGAAAAGTTAATCATTTGCATATCACAGCATGTAGTTCCTGTTGATTAAATTTCGCGTCTGTAGCACGTCATCTTCGTGGTGTAGCAATTTTGATGGCCAGTAGTGTACTTCTGCGTGAGGGGACGCGGAGATCCTTGGTATTTACCAGAACAAGAAATGCAGTAAGATTGTTTAAGCGATTGTTAGAATAATTAATTAGGAAAGCACGTAACGCTCTGAAATACCTAATTGCTATCATTGTCTCAATTTTAATGGCCAGAAGTGTACATGTACACTGTAATTACTCTACCACGCACAGATTTGGGGTTACACTCATCTGGTATGAAAAGTTCCCGAGGAGGGGGTCCACTGGGGGCCGAACCGCACAATAACCCTGGGTTCAATGTCGGGCGGCGGTGGGGTGAGTGGACTGCTGTAAGCCATTGTGGGGTTGTGAACCACTGAGGGCTACGGCGGGTCGAAGCCTCTCCATCGTTTCTAGGTCCCCAGTTAAATACACAAGCCAGGAGTCGATATTCAGAAACGAGGGAACTACTATGCTGCTTCGTGGGAATGGGCCAGCCATTCCAAACTGATGGGGGTCTGGGCTGCCTACAGTATCTTATCGGACGTATCCGTAAACGTTTGCGTTTATGGTGACTTGGACTCTGCTGGGAACTCTGTCAGCAAGGTGTGTGAATATCTGCAGATGAATGGCACCCTGTTCGTCCTCAATAAATGAAACCAGGTAGTGATGATGGACGCTTCGGTCTGGAGCGAAGTCGTCGTTCTATGTCACCCTGAAGGTGTTCCATTGAGTTCAGGTTGGGACTCTTGACATATCAGTGCATTTCAGGAATATTACTGCCACAAAAGACTGCCTCACAGATGCTGCTTTATGGCAGTCCACATGTCCACAGTCCTCATGTCGAGCAAGCAATTTCATTTTTCACTTTCACATACAACTCACCCTTTTATTTTTCATCTTGAACATATTACCCCAGAATTATATCAAAAATAGTAACCATCCCCCGGCTCTGACCAAAGTTTTCGGGAGGTGCAACTTGCTTATGAAACAAATACCGCGACTGTAAACGCCCTCCCAGATGTTCCCAGTAGGGACTCCTTCTGCCTCACCAGCAGCTGGTCTGGTATTTGGCCGGAAAGTTTCTGATTTTACAGGGGTCTACATCTACATCTACATCTACATCATACTCCGCAAGCCACCTGACGGTGTGTGGCGGAGGGTACCTTGAGTACCTCTATCGGTTCTCCTTTCTATTCCAGTCTCGTACTGTTCGTGGAGAGAAAGATTGTCGGTATGCCTCTGTGTGGGCTCTAATCTCTTTGATTTTGTCCTCATGGTCTCTTTGCGAGATATACGTAGGAGGGAGCAATATACTGCTTGACTCCTTGGTGAGGGTATGTTCTCGAAACTTCAACAAAAGCCCGTACCGAGATACTAAGCGTCTCTCTTGCAGAGTCTTCCACTGGAGTTTATCTATTATCTCGTTAATTAAACATCTCACTCCATCTAAAGAATGAAAAGCACTAATAAGTATTGTAAACATGCACATCGCCAGGAACACTGGCCAGCATTGTAGGAGAAATAAACTGTAAATTAGTCCAATTTCCCAGTTCAGCTTAACAGTTTTTTGCGAGCCGGAATTAGAAATACCCTCTCAAATATCCTCGTATGGTAACCTCCCTCGCCGATTCCCAAACTACAGGGAGACTGAAGAGAAAGTTTTGCAACACTACGCACGCTCTCCAATCCTCCCATAAAGAAGTACGTGGGTAGATAGGTGTAGGAATACCGCACTGCCGAGCAAGGCATCGACTTTACTCAGCCAAACACGCACTCACGTATTCATTAATACATTCACATGCACGCACTGAATCCTCTTATTTTTGGCTGGGACGTGTATTCCCAGAAAAAAATCCAAGTAAGGCAGATCCCAAAAGCTTCTGCAAGGTTTACGGGAGGTATCCCATCGCTGTAAAGAAAAGCTTGAAACTGGTAACACCACTGGAAATATTCCCGTTTGGGGAACGGTCTCCTCTAGTGCAGTCTGCTCTTGCTAAAATAATTGGCAAACCGCTTCAGAGTTTCCTGTCTTCACCGTGACTCAGGCTCCAACTTCCTCTCATACTTGCGGGCGTTGTTAACCTTGGCCTTTAACGTAATCACTGTGATTATGACGAAGCTACTAATAGAAACCATGGAGAGGTGGGGACGTTATAAACTGTTCACAGTACAGGTAATTTGATGGCAGTTATTGCTCAGTCAACTGGAGAAAATCACACTTAACAGATATTCTCCCGTCGAGTAGACGATTCGCCGGATTTCGATTTGACGCCACTGCGGCGACTTGCGCGTCGATGGGGATGAAATGATGATGATGATTAGGACAAAACAACACCCAGTCCCTGAGCGGAGAAAATCTCCGTCCCAGCTGGGAGTCGAACCCGGGCCCTTAGAATTGACATTCTGTTGCACTGACCACCCAGCTAGCGAGATGGACACTTAACAGCTATTGAAATGTACGAAAAGTGAAGGCGAGCGAGGCAGAGCTTCTGTCAAATGATACTGTGACGGCTGCAGAACAACTACCGTTAAGCTGGTAAAGTACGGATGATTCATATTCTGTTGCGGTCCTACTTTCGAGCTATTATGATTAGGAAAACAGTCGACAGACAAAATGGCCATTACTTCCTATAGCTAACCTAACTGTGCCTTTTGCAGTAGCTCTGGAAGGACCACATTGCGACTTATAATTGGGTGCCACTGGCGCCTTCCTAATGGTCAACTTCACTTTGCAGCTGCACCTTAGCCGGCGAAAGCATTCAAGTACCTACAACGAACTGGTTTTAGCAGAAATTGCCGTCTCATCGATAATCAGAAGCTTTTTAATGTAACTAGGTAACGACAAGCAAACATCAGGAAAAAATACCTCTATATTTACGTATCGTGATTATCTAATTATCTCTTGGCTGCTCTCACATCACACATACGGATATTCTTATTTTTCCCTCTGATTAATTACTGAAGTTTCTAAATACATTTTCAGTCTCATGTACTTCACATTTCACTTACTGCGACATGGTCGCGGATAAAACAGTGACCCGAATATAGAACAAATTTCCTTTACTTTACGTCTATGGTCACAAATTTTTTTGTCATCAGACTACCGGTTTCGGTCGATAATGACCATCTTCAGATCTGTTTTATAAAAACATGCCATAGTGGCATCGTCAAATGTTAAAAGCAAAATCAGCGCCATCATCATCAAATCAATAACAGCACATGCAAGAGTCATCTTGTCAGCAGACAGGATGACTCTTGCATATGCTGCCATTGTAGCAGCTGTAAGCCATGTAACAACTGCACCAGCCGTTTGTTGTCTTATATAGGCGTTGCGGACCACAGCACCGTATTCTGCCTGTTTACATATCTCTGTATTTGAATACGCACTCGTACACCAGCTTCTTTGGCGCTTCAGTGTAAGTGCTGTGTTCGATCGACAGGATACTGAGCCAAAATATGTATCCGAAGTAAATAAAGGTTTGCTGTTGTAAAGTAATTTGGGAGAGAGAGTTAAGACTTGGATTTCACTGGATAGATGGTATTTAGTTCCCACGATCGATGTGGCGGCTTCGTTGTATAATAGACTGCAAGCCATAGATAGTACATCTGATCAGCCATCATACTGTCGCTGGGCGTGAATTTTTTTTATCTCTTGCGAACAGAAACCAGACTGTGGCCATGTTTTTAATTGTGTGTCTGCTATGTTACTTGTCTGATTCCTGTGTATTTTATGAACATTGCCAACCCCTTTTGCTTTCTGTTTTAACTTTCCGCATTTTTACGCCATTTTACACTTTAAATCACCATTCTGTAGGCTGTAGAGCAGCGTAGTAAGCTGCTGCCAGCCCGCCCCCTTCGGGGGGAATTGAAAATCAATAAAGAAAAAAAAAAAGATAGCACATAAAATATACATCCCAATTCTTTGAAAATATGTTGTTACACTTCCCACGTTATCCGCTGGGAGGCTATATTTACTACTTGTGTTTGAAAGAATGAGTGAATATGTGTAATCAAAATCATCCATCTAGTACACTCCTCCGTTGTCGTGGTTGTACCTGAAAAATACTGCACCAACTTTTACAATATAAATTACTCTTGTGTAATAGCTCTTCCGTTTATCTACTCGGTTAATAAATGTCATATTTCTCTTCTTTCTGAAAATAAAGATATAATCGGTCCCACGTGACTGTAGTGGGTATCAGATTCATAATAGCTTACAAATGTCACCAGCGAAACTCTCTTGCACCGATTTTTGGAAAGTAAAAGGCTGTAATTCAACGTTTACAAGAAAAGAAACAGTTTACAATTTGATTAATGGAAGAAAGGAAATGGTTACTTACGTACATTGGTTATTTACATTCTCTCGAAAGTTTTTCAATGCTCATTGCTCGCTCCTCTTAAAAATCTCACAACAAAACCCTTTTCCGTGTCCATAAGCTCACAGATCATTTTCATGATCATTCCAGAAAGAATAACACATTTACTTTGTGCATCGAATCGAAGAAGCAGGAACTTTCTTAAGAATAGTTAATATATCGCTATATAAAAGAAAAATTATCGATTTTATGGTATTTGACCCCTATTTAAGAAAAAATTACTCTCTGACGCTGTTTAGGTTTTCTCACGCGCTCACAGATGTCGCTCGTCAACAGCTTATGTGTTATCCATCGAGTCCTTCGTATTGCCAACAGATGGCAATACTTTAATCTGTCACAGATCCTATCTCTCTCTCTCTCTCTCTCATCTGCATTTCATAAGGTCCAAGCGGAAGAGTGTTACCTTACAATCTTACAAGTTTCCTTCATTTCCAGTTGTGTACGCTGTTGACATGTAAGAAGAGCCTTATGTAGATCTAAAAGGCTTGCTTGGAGTCATCAAGTACAGTGAAATTCAGTGGCAGATTTGCGGTGAGCCTAAGATCGTTGCACTTCTGCTAGGCTTGCAATTAGGTTACACTAAATATTGTTGTTTCATTTGTGAATACGGCAGCAGGCGCCATGCGTTTCACTACACAAGAACTTAACTGGCGTCGAATAAATTCTCTATAGCCAGGTGAGGTGAATATTTTACGTGAACCATCAGTTGCTCCTGCAATAGTGTTATTTTATCCTTTACGTGTAAAGTTAGGTTTCATGGAAAATATCGTAAAGAAAATGAGCCATAAAGTCAACGCCTTTAAATATTTGAGGGAAAATTTCCCACGATGGGGTAAATCAAAAGTCAAAGAGGATATCTTCTTTGGAGCATAGATTAGAGAGCTTTTCAAGAGCAAGCAATTTGATGAAATGTTACAAGGCAATAAGAAAGCTGCCTGGGACACTTTTAAAAATGTTTGTTTCATTTCCTTAGGAAAAAAAGAGAGCACAAAATTATAAGGTGCTTGTGGGTGAATTGTCGTTATTATGAAGAGCTTGGATTTAGCATGTCTATGAAAATACTCTATGCCTACGGCGACTTCTTCCCTGAAAATTGCGGAGCGGTTTCTGATGGACGTGAAAAGTGATTTCATCAAGATATTGCAGTCATGGAGAGAGGAGGTATGCAGAAAAGTGGACTCCTGTATTTTGACCTGCTGGGCTGTTGCTAGAGTTGCTCTACGTGCATCTTTTAATCGAGGAACCAAGAGGACCACGCTGCCTATTTAAAGTTCTGATTAAACTTGTTCAAGATATTAAGTGAAAAGATTGACGTTGGTAGAACTATCATATAAAATTCTTGTTTCTTTTGCTTCAATTCAGTAATTTTGTGAGCTGATGTGTACTGAATTTTCTCACTGCAGGTGATATCCCGTTATTGACTGATCCATCACTTCTGGGATTCACAGTTGTTAACATGTTTCTTAAAACAAATGTACGCTACTAAAATAAATATGGATGTTAATCGCATAAAACAGGAGCTGCAGCTAACTATTTCCTTTGACAGCTATTTTCTACATACTATGTATATTAATAAATTTATAAATCCCAAATTTAGGTAATTTGAAAATTTTCATTAAAAAATTATTGGTCAGTGCACACAGGTCGTTGGGATTTTTGAAAAAAAAAAAAAAAGAGTCGAAGGAACCACAGAGCAACACTGCAATTGTCTAATCGTACAAACAAAGTTCCAGAAACGTATTGGGTGTCTCGTTGGGAGGCAGTGTCCAGTGTCCATACCACTTACACCTGTTATTGCAAATGATTAAGAGTCGTTTATGTAAGACCGGTCCTGACTTTGTCGTTGGGTGACGCATGAGCACGGGTACTTCCCGCTGGAGGGGA
This sequence comes from Schistocerca cancellata, assembly GCF_023864275.1. NCBI lineage: Eukaryota > Metazoa > Arthropoda > Insecta > Orthoptera > Acrididae > Schistocerca > Schistocerca cancellata. Next base: position 390,840,909 of record NC_064630.1, on the reverse strand, counting down.
ACATCTATCTGACTGTGTAGGAAAGCAGTCGACTCATGTCATGGCTGTACAGCCATTGTCCAGCGTTCCCCCCCAACAATAAGCAGAGATATGTTAACATTGTAGCCTACAGCTCCACATCCTACCACTACAAGAAGTGTGCGCCATGTTGCTACCTGCTATTCTCCAGTAGCTAACGCTTTCCTATTTGAGACTGCGCTCGCGATCGACAATTACCGAAGCGAAGCTGGAATCTGCGTTGATCACTAAAATACGATCTAGCGCCTTTCACACCGCGAGTTGCGTCTTTCACTACAACATCGGACACCGATGTCACGGTGATGAAATCTGAAAGGAAACCAGACGGGCCGCGTCCATGTTTGCAAGCCAGCTATTAACAAACTGTGACTGTCTTAGCTTACCCTCCGGGTAGAACATCACTCGTAAAGACACTGAAACTAGAACTGATACAAATATCTGCTGTCCTACACCAGTCACATCTGTCTGCTCGGGAATCCTGAAGAGTATACTCGTTCCAACAGTATAACAATATGTAGAAAAAATACATTGACTGGCCATTCATTATGAGTGTTATTCAGGTAATTTGTGGAAATGCAGACTGCTGACGTTCTTAGACAATCATCGAAATTTCGATAGGTGCACACTCTTGTCTGTTATGAAAGACATCCCATGGAATACAACAACATGGAGGCTTTGCTATACAGTTCCAGCTATTGGGCTAGTGTTATTAAGGAAGCATCAGTATGAAATTAGCGACTAAACTCATAAATAGAGACGGATATTTTTGCTTAAATTCTGCGTGAATCCTGCTCTCTCCCTGATTAAAAAAAAAAAAAACGGAGGAACAGAGTTAATGTTAGCTCACGTGGCTTATTAGTATTCATTATCGGTAATTTCCGTCTTTGATTGTGTGATGGGTCTATCATTTATAGCATGTGTGTGTGTGTGTGTGTGTGTGTGTGTGTGTGTGTGTGTGTGTGTGCGTGTGCGTGTGCGTGTGCGTGTGTGGTTCAAATGGCTCTGAGCACTATGGGACTTCACATCTGAGGTCATCAATCCCCTAGAACTTAGAACTACTTAAACCTAACCAACCTAAGGACATCACACACATTCATGCCCGAGGCAGGATTCGAACCTGCGACCGTAGCGGTCGCGCGGTTCCAGACTGAAGTGCCTAGAACCGCTCGGCCACACCGGCCGGCTGTGTGTGTGCGTGCGCGCGCGCGCGCGCGTGTGTGTGTCTGACACCTAAGTTCAAATTTCCTTGCACAGCCCTTCCTTGCCGCTTTTGTACCTTGAAAATGATGCGGTGTGCACCTGTACAAATGTCGGCAGTTGTCGAAGGCGACACGTGAGATAAGAAGAGCATAAATTCACCCCAGAGCTCACGCACAGATGAATCGTTAAGCCTTGATAATATTACATACTTGCATTGCGCCTGTGCGTGAGTCTAGTTCGAAGGAGTTAACAGCTCTGTGAATGAGTGTCCGACTGAGAGTAACGCCTTAAACGGATGCACAGAAGTACACAAACTACATGCAATATATCTGGGGGAATAAGGGACGTAGATGATTTATTGTAACGGATGCGGTGTTCTTTAATCGAAATCAAAGAGGTTTCACCACCGACCGGAAGAAGTAAAATTTATCAAGGCACATTTCTATAGTCGAAAATGGGTTTACTTTGTTGTCCGTTTCATAGTTTCCAAAGTCTGAGATTTATTCGCCCTTTTACTGACAAGTGAGAAGTCTTGGACACTTGTGAGACTGGTACCGCGTCAGTGAAAGCTGGAAGAGATGCAATCAACGCCGCATCTACCCTTCTTGACGTCCCAGGCACTGGCCAAAGATGGTAACGACGATCGCTACTGCTAGAACTTGAAGCTTGTCAAAGGAAGTATCGATTTTGCGGTGTCACACACGTGTCGATAATATAGGAATAATAAGCTGGCTGTATAATGCTCTTTTAATATTGCTTCAACTGCGACATGTGTTGGCATCACGTCCATTTTCAAATACATTTGCCAGGAAAGGAGGACGTATATAACACGATGGTCAGAGCTGGCTCCTCTATTTCCACTTATCAATAAAATACCAATCGTGACATACATACAGTCTGCGTCAATTACGGCATAGTCTAATGCCGTATTGCTAGCATTCAAGCAAATATACAAACTATAGCACATGATGAAGATGAAAAGGGAGATATCATACTGCGTGAAGAGTTTGATAGAACACTAAAAGAAGACCCCGGGAGTAGACAACATTCCATTAGAACCACTGACAGCCTTGGGAGAGCCAGTCCTGACAAAACTGTACCATCTGGTGAGCAAAATGTATGAGGCAGGCGAAATACCGTCAGACTTCAAGAAGAATATAATAATTCCAATCCCAAAGAAAGCAGGCGTTGACAGATGTGAAAATTACCAAACTATCAGTTTAATAAGGCACGGCTGCAAAATACTAACGCGAATTCTTTACAGACGAATGGAAAAACTGGTTGATGCCGACCTCGGGGAAGATCAGTTTCGATTTCGTAGAAATATGGGAATACTTGAGGAAATACTGACCCTACGTTTCTAGCATTTGTAGACTTAGAGAAAGCTTTTGACAATGTTGACTGGAATACTCTCTTTCAAATTCTGAAGGTGGCAGGTGTAAAATACAGGGAGGGAAAGGCTATTTACAAACTGTACAGAAAACAGATGGCAGTTATAAGAGTCGAGGGGCATGAAAGGGAAGCAGTGGTTGGGAAAGGAGTGAGACAGGGTTGTAGCCTCTCCCCGATGTTGTTCAATCTGTACATTGAGCAAGCAGTAAAAGAAACAAAAGAAAAATTCGGAGTAGGTATTAAAATACATGGAGAAGAAATAAAAACTTTGAGGTTCGCCGATGACATTGTAATTCTGTCAGAGATAGCAAAGGACTTGGAAGAGCAGTTGAACGGAATGGTCAGTGTCTTGAAAGGAGGATATAAGATGAATATCAACAAAAGCAAAACGAGGGTAATGGAATGTAGTCGAATTAACCCGGGTGATGCTGAGGGAATTAGAATTGGAAATGAGACACTTAAAGTAGTAAAGGAGTTTTGCTGTTTGGGGAGCAAAAAAAGTGATGGTCGGAGAAGATGTAAAATGTAGACTGGCAATGGCAAGGAAAGCGTTTCTGAAGAAGAGAAATTTATTAACATCAAGTATAGATTTAAGTGTCAGGAAGTCGTTTCTGAAAGTATTTGTATGGAATGTAGCCATGTATGAAAGTGAAACATGGACGATAAATAGTTTGGACAAGAAGAGAATACAAGTTTTCGAAATGTGATGCTACAGAAGAATGCTGAAGATTAGATGGGTAGATCACATAACTAATGAGGAGGTGTTGAATAGAATTGGGGAGAAGAGGAGTTTGTCGCACAACGTGACTAGAAGAAGGGATCGGTTGGTAGGACATGTTCTGAGGTATTAAGGGATCACCAATTTAGTATTGGAGGGAAGCGTGGAGGGTAAAAATCGTAGAGGGAGACCAAGAGATGAATACGCTAAGGAGATTAAGAAGGATGTAGGTTGCAGTAGGTACTGGGAGATGAAGAAGCTTGCACAGGATAGAGCAGCATGGAGAGCTGCATCAAACCAGTCTCAGCACTGAAGACCTCAACAACAAACACATCACACAGTCCTCACCGTAAATATCTTACATTTGTGCAGGCACATTATACACCACTTATACAAAGATAGATATAAAATTTTATCCATTTAAGTGAGCACTGCTTTCACTCTCAACCCTGTGTGTGAGGCTGTTCCTTCCACACGGCCCCTCCCTCCGGAGGTTCTAGTCTTCCCTCGGGCATGGGTGTGTGTGTTGTTCGTAGCATAAGTTAGTTAAAGTAGTGTGTGAGTCTAGGGACCGATGACCTAATCAGTTTGGTCCCTTAGGAATTCACACACATTTGAACATTTTACTTCCACAGCAACCTTCGCAGGCCTGCACGCAACAACTCGCTTAAGTCTATTCGTAATCGGATGAATGGTACTGAAATCCACACAAAGCCAACAAACAATCAAAGAATCACATATTAATTTTTATATATTAGTTTAGATTACGATACAGTCACGTTACGTACACTCTCCAATAAAACCTGACCGGCAGCGGGCTACCTCACAGCATAAGTTTGCGCCGCTCACGACGTGAGACGGACAAACGGGCCACGCCGATAAATCCGAAGTCCGGCTGTCTGCACAGTCTGTCATCAGCGTAGACTGCGGCAGTTTCTAGAGGAGGTCTTGTATTCTGTTAGACCTGTTCTGCGACGTCCACTCATGGGGGCTTGCGGCAAACCGCATGTCGTCTGAATGTAACATCAGACGATCGGGACCACTGTTTGCCTAAATTTTTATAGCGCCTTTCGTCTGAATGCTGAGCGATTGCGTATTTCACTTTCTGACACACCGATAATAACAGTACCCTCCAATAATATTTTGATGTCAGATTTCTTGGTAAACTGTCTGGCTGCCAAAGCCTCATGCGCTAGAGCTCTGCGGAATCCTATTAGCTGGGAACAGGTAGTGGCTGCGGTAGTTACGCTCCGCTTCCTCGCCCGCTGTCGAAAAGTCCAGCTACCGCTAATGGCTCTGGATAATATAAAATGCTTTACTGTTGCTGAGCAAAGCTCCACAAAAAAGTCTACGATTTGCATTTCGTGCTCAATGGCAACGGAGGCTGATGACCCGTTTTGAAATGATGAGTATTCTATTACACTAATATGCAAGACATGAGTGTGGCTCAAAATTAATTACATAGTGTGTGGTCCAATCAGGATTCTCACTACATTGTTTAAAGTTATTATTAATGATTTATATCTCGTTTCTTTTCCTTTTAGAAACGATTCTTCATGCAATTTCTCCGTCAGGGATTCGTATGTTTTCGTTAAACTGAAATACAATGAAGAGCGTCCGCCTGCTAATCTGGGTGGTAACGTGCTCGCGTCCCACGCAAGCGGGCTCAGGTTCGATTCCCGGCTAGGTTGGAGATTTTCTCCGCTCAGGGACTGGGTGTTGTGTTGTAATCATCATTTTATCCTCATCACCGGCGCGCAAGTCGCCCCCAACGTGGCTCCGAATCAAGTAAGACTTGCACTTGGCGGCCGAACTTTCCCGAATAGGGGTCTCCCGGCCAACGATGCCATACGCTCATTTTTTTACAATGAAGAGCGAAAGAAACTGGTATGCATGTGGGGCCCCAGTGAGCACGCAGAAGTGCCGCAACACAACGATGCACGGACTCGATTAATGTCTGAAGTAGTGCTGGAGGAAACTGACACCATGAATCCTGTAGTGCTGTCCACAAATTCGAAAGAGTACGAGGGAGTGGAGATCTCTTCTGAACAGCACGTTGCAAGGCATCCTAGATATGCTCAGTCAGGTCCATGTCTGGGGAGTTTGGTTGCCGGCGGAAGTGTTTAAACTCAGAACAATGTTCCTGGAGCAATTCTGGACGTGTGGGGTGTTGCATTGTCCCGCTCGAATTGCCCAAGTCCGTTGGAAGGCAGAATGGACATGAGTGGATGCAGCTGATCAGACAGGATGCTTATGTACGTGTCACCTGCCAGAGTCGTATCTAGATGTATCAGGGGTTCCATACTACCACAACTGCACACGCATAACACGATTACAGAGCCTCCATCAGCTTAACTTCTCTGCTGACACGCAGGGTCCATGTTTTCAAGATGTTGTCTCCATCTCCGTACACGTCCATCCGGTAGATACAAACTGAAACGAGACTCGTCCGACCAGGCAACATGTTTCCAGTCATCAACAGTCCAATGTCGTGCAGTCATCAAGGGTACACGAGTGGGTCTTCGGTTCCGAAAGCCCATATCGATGATGTTTCGTTGAATGATCCGTACGCTGACGCTTGTTGATGGCCCACCGTTGAAATCTGCAGCAATTTGCGGAAGGGTTGCACTTCTGTCTCGTAAAAAAAAAAATTGTTCAAATGGCTCTGAGCACTATGGGACTTAACATCTGAGGTCATCAGTCCCATAGAACTTAGAACTACTTAAACCTAACTAACCTAAGGACATCACACACATCCAAGCCTGAGGCAGGATTCGAACCTGCGACCGTAGCGGTCGCGCGATTCCAGACTGTAGCGCCTAGAACCGCTCGGCCATCCCGGCCGGCTTCTGTCTTGTGAATGATACTCTTCTGTCGTCGTTGGTCCCGTTCTTGCAGGATCGTTTTGCGGCAGCAGCGATGTGGGAGATTTGATGTTTTATCGGATTCTTGATATTCACGGTACACTCGTGAAATGGTTGTACGGGAATATCAGCACTTCACCGCTACGTCGGAGATTCTGTTCAAATGGCTCTAAGCACTATGGGACTTAACATCTGAGGTCATCAGTCCCCTAGATTTAGAACTACTTAAATATAACTAACCTAAGAATATTACGCACTCCCACGCCCGAGGTAGGACTCGAATCTGCGGTCTTAGCAGCAGCACGGTTCCAGACTGAACTGCCTAGAACCGATCGGTTACAGCGGCTATAACATTACGTTTAAGCTCGCTTAAATCTTGGTAACATGCCATTGCAGCAGCAGTAACCTATCTAGCAACTGTGTCAGACTATTGTTGTCTTATACAGGCGTTGGCGACCGCAGCGCCGTATTCTGCCTATTTACATATCTCTGTATTTGAATACGCATGCCTATACCAATTTTTTTTGCGCTACACCGTATTAACGTACATAATTTTCCATCACGTTTACAGTTTTCCCATAATACAAAGGAATAAAACACATTGACAGTTTGTGACGAAAATTTATTTCAAGGAAATAAACCGTAGTTTGAAATCAACCTAGCCCACAAGTGACGAAACGGAAATCAAATAATTTGCACCTCGAAATCGGCTGTTTGTAAGTGCAGTCTTGTGCCACATTTAAATAGAATTCCACGTCTACTACGAGAATGTGAGAAGTATGTTGATGGGAAGAAAAGGAAGAAGAATCGGCGTTAACTATCTACTCGATGTCAGTCAGTAATCAACTCATTCGAGAATTTAGAGGAGAAGTAACTGAAAATGATATTATTAACACAGAAACTAAGCTATAGATGTGGGCAATTTTCAACTCTGCACCTTCATACTTTTTTCATCTTGGGATCTGTACATATAATCCATACTGACTAGCCTGTTCATTGCTCTCTTAATGTCTACATCTGGCCACTATTTGATGTATCCTTCCAATCATTCCAGCGACTTTATTGTGTGTTGTTGCTTGGTTTTTGTTGTGTACATAGTTCCGCGTAGTCAGCGCGTACACAACTTTCCCACTAGAGCGCGCCCCGCCAAGGACAAAAGCGCAGGCGCAGCGCTCGTCCGTCTCTGCACTACTAGATGGCGCTGCCATGGAGACGGACCAAATTCTGCTTCCGCCGATCCGCGTATTAATATGTAACGCAGCCAATGAGATTGCTGCTTACGTAGAACCTTTTCTCGTCGCGGATCACACTCGCGCAATGATACATGAACGCGCGAGGTATTATAACGAGTGTACAGACCTCCGATTAGTCAGTCTGCATTTGTCTGCACCAGTCTGTACCATTCTACATTTGTCCGTACCCGTCTATAGTCAAGTTTCAGTCTGCGCCTAATAAGATTACCATATCCCTGTACATAGCCATGAAGATAAATGTATAGACACTTTTGGCAAGTATCAAGAGATATATGTGAGAATAACATTAACGTACCAATACCAATGGAACTTCAGATTGGCAATTGTAAATAGCATCCAGAACCAAGTTTTTATGCTTGTTATTATTTTAATAAATGCGTGTGAAAATTAATCAAGTTCTGTTTAAAGTTGGTTACCGTCAATCTGCTACTCTAAGCGTGCAAGTGGCATTTCTATCGTCTGACCTAACGGCAGAAGATAAACACGCCACGATAAGACCCCGAGACATATTGCTGACACTCGCCTACTACGTTAGAGCGACAAGTCAAATAATCTGATGGTGTGTGTACTGAAGGTCTTACAGTACTCACACCACAGTTTTTGTAAGGAAGATCACTATTGCTACTCCCAGGAAGTATTGGGACGAGGTTGCCAGAAGGCTTATAAATTGTATTCTGTATGAAAGTCTCAAGCGAAACTCGCACTTGATTACCCGGAATTTCCAAGTTAGCTTACCTAGCTATGTAAATAGAAGCAACAATGAACCTCAATTTACACATGAACATAACTCAATCGAACAGCAGCAGAACAAAATTATGAAAAATAGTCTTCGATTTACAGATATACCAACAGCTGAGCCAGTGGCAAACCATGGTCATTCTCAAAATTTCGTAGGTATCTATAGCTGCGGCAGATTCCAAACTACATATCCGATGGTTGAGCAATGTACTGGGAACCGAATTTATCCATCTTCACGGTGTTAAATCAACAAAAGAAATTGCATAATTCTGCCTACATTACCGGCCTCACGTATTGTCTTATCTTATTGTGGTTTTCCTATAGTCTCGAAATGACGTGGTAAATTTACGTTTTATGCGTGGCGAAACATCCAACATTCCAGTCTTTCAGATTCACTGCTAATGTGCATCGGTGTCAAACAGTGATTGGATAGCTCTTGCGAGTGAACTATAACAATAATAACAACGACAATAATAACCTAACAATGAAAGAATTTCATTGCTTTACAGGAGAAGCTTAACAGGTGAAAATAAAAATACGCTGATCGTTTTCTATGGTTTTCTTATCACTTTGTGTGTAATCACTCAGGAAATCTTGCCAGTAAATGCGAACAGCATCTTGTGAACGAGCTTTTCAATCTGAAAGAAAGTAATAAATGAAACAGGTTTACTATTTTGTGCGTGGGCAGGGTTGACACAGTGCTCTGAAGTTGGCACTATTTCCTACCAATTTACTATCTGACTGCTCCCAAACAAGTTGTTGGTACAATAATATCGTCATATTCATATCGGAATTACTATCGAGGTGTAGTAGTTAATATAACTTGCTATGTTAAGCGGCCTTCAGTTACACGTCGTCTCTTGACTTACTGAATGGTTTCCGAAATCCTCTCACTGTTGATTTCGTAAAGCGCTACGTCTAATTCAGCGCTGTATAGCTTCAAATCGTTTTAGCTGTAAGTTGCTCCGTACAGCGATTCGAAAATAAAGAATAACTGAAATTTGTAGAGCACACAGTGTCTCGCACCAGACTGGATGCCCGGATCCGATTATCCTTTATTCTAGCTACAAAATCGCATTATTCTTTCCACTAGCGATGTCGAGACTTTGCAGTGTCATAGGCATTGTTTGGAACTCCTTTATCATAACAATGATTTGTTGATGTGGGACTGATCCATCCTGTTTTTATTTTTCTTGTCATCTCAGTGAAATATTCTGAACAATTCCCATTTAAGGTATCGCATTGTGTTATTAAGGTATGGCTAGGCCCGGCGGAGGGTCGAGTCCTCCCTCGGGCATGGGTGTCTGTGTTTCTCCTTAGGATAATTTAGGTTAAGTAGTGTGTAAGCTTAGGGACTGATGACCTTAGCAGTTAAGTCCCATAAGATTTCACGCACATTTGAACATTTTTATTATAGTCTACTTTTTGTTTCCAAGAAGGTGGTTTCATGGATAAGCTACATCTTTTCTCATCTTTCATGGTGTGAGCTGTCTACCTCAGCCATGATTATGGCAGTGAGAGAGTGTTTACTTGGGTAACTGTGCTACCGTTCTACTCACAACTACAGTGTTCAGACGAAAAGTAGCATAAAAAGTTGGGCAAAGAGTGGTCTCGATTGTCAGATGTTGCATTCAGGCGACATGTGGTTTACCGCTATGCCACAGACATAAACATCGCAGAACATTTCGAAGAGATGACAAACCTTCCTCCAGAAATTGCCACAGTCTACAGCGTTGCGAAGTTGTGCAGACAGCCGGACAGTATTACTAGCATGGCCATTATATTTGTCCCAAGTCATGACTGACTCGGACGTATAATGTGATTTAGACGGCTGCCGGTCAGGTTTTCCGTCAGAGACTCTGCGATGGCGGTCGCTGTCCAGATTTTATGTCGAAGAGTGTTAGTGATCCTGTGCTTGAACGTGACACCCGAAAGATATAACACTTGACGGAGTATTAAGAAGCATTAAACAAACGAGGACAGAGTTATTGTGTCATACTTGTGGAGTATAGATACAGATGTAGTACGAAATAAGCGCCTGGCATCACCTGTATTCTGCTCTCGCCCTATGTGTACGTCTAGATATGACAGACAAGGGTGGAGTTGTGAGAACTGACACAAGCAACTCCTCCCATGAAGCGTCAGTTTCATTTTCTCCTCCTACTGCTAACGTGGTCCCTTCTACAGCCTCTTTGGTCGTTTTTTAAGTTTATATTACTGTACAGTATTCCCCTACATTCCGTAAGATATCCAAAATCTGCTACTAGTGGAAGTTATCTTTTACAGCCCCAGGAATGCTTCATTTGCCAAGTGATGATACGGTAAAAAAAAAAAAAAAAAAAAAAAAAAAAAAACAGGGTGCACTATTTCTGGGCATAAGGTGATCTTGTCGTTAGTAGGTAGAGCCCTGGCAGAGAAAGTGGGTAGCAGATTTCTCTCCGTCTTGTATCCATCATCCCTCGGCCGGGGAGCTCCTGAGAAGTTTTCGGGACGCTAAACCAAGCGTTAAACTCACATTCACATAGCAACCTGTCCCATTGTTGCTTCTGTCTACGTTGCCATATGGGACAGTGAAAAAGGGTCGATAAATGCACGCATAATAGCCCAATTTTGCTCAATACAATGGTTCTTTTCTCGAGGATAACGAATAAATTTTACAATAGGCCTGGGATTATGATAATTCTGGTAGAAGTCCAATTGGCCGTCGTGGTCTAGTGGGTAGAGCACTAGACTCCGGCAGTGGAGATCATGGGTTCGATGCTGAAAAGGGGCGGGGATTTTTCTACGTTCCCGTCTCTTCAGAAAGCCCCGGGGTCCACTCATCCTCGGGTCAAGATGAGTGCTGGGAATCTTTCCCGTGGGTAAAAGGCGGCGGGGACGAAGGGCGTTCCACCCCTCACACTCCTAGTGGCGCGCTGACTGTATCTGGCCTGTCACAGTCTTGAGCAATAGACCTTATCTTTTTTATACAGACATTGCACAGTTTAAAAGTTCGTTTAAACAAATGGGTGTTATAAAGAAATGAGAGAAGTACAGGTAGATTTTGAGTAAGCTGCAGTAGTTTGAATATGATATCTGTATTACATTCTACACTACCGATGCTACTACACAGACTAGCCGAGCGGTTCTAGGCGCTTCAGTCTGGAACCGCGCGACCGCTACGGTCGCAGGTTCGAATCCTGCCTCGGGCATGGATGTGTGTGATGTTTTTAGGTTAGGTAGGTTTAAGTAGTTCTACGTTCTAGGGGACTGATGACCTCAGAAGTTAAGTCCCATAGTGCTCAGAGTCATTTGAACTACACAGACTAATACGGGTTTAATGAGCATTTCCTCCCGTTCCCAATGCATACTGAGTATTTTATACAGATTCACCATTCTGGAAGATCAGGTAACGTGCACCTCAAAGATAACACTAGGGTGTCACTGTATCTGCTAAAACATGTCAGTAGCATTTCCCTCTCCTACAACTCTGCTCTATAACTCATTAAACGGGCCCTGCGAGCTGATGTAGGTTACCGATCCGTCCTGGAGTTGTGCAACGCTTCCGCTTTTACTTATTTACATGACACCAGGACAGGACAACCTTGCGCAGCGCCTGACGTACTGTTTCGAGAGCAAAGTCCCGTAACAGCTCTCCTAGAACTCCATGGCCTTCATAAACTATTTCTCGCGTCGCTGAATCTGTCCAATCAATGGTAAGGATAGCTCGCCCTCTATAACCTTGGCTCGCACGAAACGTCTGAGCCCACGGCTGTTTTCGATTTTGTCCCTCCACGAAGGCAGTAACCGTGTGGAATCTTCCGCAACACTACAGTGACCGGAGGTCTGGCTCGAGACAACGTTCTTTTTCGCTACTTCCATAATGCCGCCGACAACATAAATATGAAAATATTACGTAAAGTTAACGAAAATGAATCCTAACGCATGATAAAGCTTGTCGACAGTTAAGAATTGCGACTGTCTAGGACAGTGTCAGTTGAGGGAAGGCACGTAATATTTTTTTCTTAACAAAAGTTTCATCAAAAACTTACACACATGGGCTCTAACTGATAAGTAATTCCCACACGTTACTCTTTCGTCGTGTCTGGTGTATCGTGTTCCCAAAACATTCGTAACATGAATATGAAATATCGCAGTTGCTCAATGGTTAAACATATGATTCAATATACTGTACTTTGATCATGCACCTACTGAAGAAACTAGAGAGCTCTCTGTGATGTCACGTGCACTGTGTATGAAGTATGTTGCCGGTCCGAGCGCCAACGGGTCCATAAATACTATCATTTGTTGTTCACTATATAATGGTCTTTCTCCTAAGAGTCCGCAGCTCGTGGTCTTGCGGTTGCGTTCTCGCTTCCCGCGCACGGAGTCCCGGGTTCGATTCCCGGCGAGGTCAGGGATTTTCCCTGCCTCGAGATGACCTGGTGTTGCTGTGTTGTCTTCATCATCATCATTCATCCCCATTACGGTCGGAGGAAGGCAATAGCAAACCACCTCCGCTAGGACCTCGTCTAGTGCGGCGGTGCGGGTCTCCCGCATCGATCCCTACGCTCCTCGAAGTATGGGACCTCATCATCATCATCATTCTCCTAACAAGAACTGCTACCAATCTCCTCGAAATTAACCATGCTCCAGAATGGGATGATCCCTTAACACAGACTGGTAACATAAGACTAAGGGGCTGTCCTTGCGCCGACACTACTGAACTCAGAATGAGATTTTCACTGTGCAGCGGTGTATGTGCTGATATGAAACTTCCTGGCAGATTAAAACTGTGTGCCGGACTGAGACTCGAACTCGGGACCTTTGCCTTTTGCGGGCAAGTGCTCTACCATCTGAGCTACCCAAGCATGACTCACGTCCCATACTCACAGCCTTGCTTCTGCCAGTATCTCGTCTCCTACCTTTCAAACTTCACAGAAGCTCTACTTCCTACAGGAGGAATGTACACTGCTGGCAAATAGAATTTTGAAATTTGGCACGCAGACCTACTACCTGTGGCAGCAAGAATGGATCTAACGCTGCTGGACATTGAGTGAATCCAACGGAGCTTGGATGACAAAAAAGGTTGACGTATATCCATGCTTTTTCAACGAGGTGTTTTTAGTGCGTGAGGGATCTGAGAAACGTGTACGTCAGAGGAACACTCAAGTAATTTCTGTATGATGTAGGTGAGGACAGCATAGCAATATCCGGTCTAGTGTAAGATATTGCCACGCACACGTCGAAGATAAGGCACAGCCATCGACCTTAACACGTCAAAATTATGACTACTTTCAAAATTACTGCCTCTGCGAACAACGAGTGATAGAGTTTTGTAGCTCATGGCACATCTGTACATCTACAAAGATACTCCGCTAGACACCGTACACTGCGAGATGGAGGGTACTTGTAACACTACTAATCGTTTCCTTTCTTGTTCCACTCGCAAATAGAGTGAGGGGAAAACGTCTGTCTATATGCCTCCCTGTGACACCTAATTTCTCGTATCTTATCTTAGTGGTCTCTACGCGAAATGCATGTTGGCGGCAATAGGATCGTTCTGCAGTCAGCTTCAAATGCCGGTTCTTTAAACTTTCTCAGTAGTGTTCTGTTCCGTCGGGTGCTAGTTGCGTGGCACCACTGACGTACTGCATTGCGTTTGGTATGTTTGGTATGACCCTTCTGAAGTTACCAACTCCATAATCACATGACATATTCGACCAACACCAGCAGAGATATTGCAAATTGATAATCCGCAGCCGGCCGCTGTGGCCTAGCGGTTCTAGTTGCTTCAGTCCGGAACCACGCTATTACTACGGTCGCTGATTCGAATCCTGCTTCGGGCATGGATGTGTGTGATATCCTTAGGTTAATTAGGTTTAAGTAGTTCTAAGTCTAGAGGACTGATGACCTCAGATGTTAAGTCCCATAGTGCTTAAGAGCCATTTGAACAATTTTTTTACCAAGCGAGGTGGCGCAGTGGTTAGACACTGGACTCGCATTCGGGAGGACGATGGTTCAATCCCGCGTCAGGCCATCCTGATTTAGGTTTTCCGTGATTTCCCTAAATCGCTCCTGGCAAATGCCGGGATGGTTCCTTTGAAAGGGCACGGCCGACTTCCTTCCCCATCCTTCTCTAATCCGATTAGACCGATGACCTCGCTGTTTGGTTTCCTTCCCCAAAACAACCAACAAACTAACAATTTTTTGATAAAGCGCATTCTTAATAGGTAACTATCCTGCCTCTGTTGAATTTCGACACGTGCTGGTTAACATTTCTCCTTCTTACGTGATGGATAACATTTTCTCCCAACAAGCAGCCGACATTCAACTGCAAACTCCTGACGAGAATCTTTCCTTTTATAGAGAATAGAGATGCCGTTACTCCTACCTACTTTGTGTGGTTGTTCTGAAATGTCTATCATGTGCACGCTAAAGGATATAGTACACTTCATGCCAGTTAGACCGTCACTTTCATCGTTTTGCAGTTTCAATGGCCAGTAGGGTACACGTGAGGCAGTGGCTTCTGTAGGACATAACAAAGTAGATGATTCTGGATGGTTGATCTGCTCAATGGTCGTCGTTGTCCAACATTGAACTGGCGAATGATCAGCTACACCGTTTATCCTCCGTCACGATCCGCGGTAATTGGTAAAGATCCGTCCCATCGACACGCAGCTGCCGATAGCAGCCAACTGTAACACGGGCAGTTCTTCCCGAATTTGGTCATTCACAGTTTACGAGAAACCAAGTGCCTGCACGAGTTAAAGAGATGGAGACAGCCGTACGCTCGCGATCTTGCCGACGGCAACCTCGAGTGTCAGGCGTCGGAAGAACTCCCTGTCACGGGACACGCCCGAGTATCGCCTTCACCCTGATAGCAGGGGTGCTCTCTCCAGGCTCCTGGTTCATTGCTCTAGATACAACATCCAAGTGGCATTCAAGTTCAAGATTGCTAACGTCACGTGTCCAAACGAAGTTAAAAATCCGACAATTTTCACCTTGCAACGGAGGGTTCACTGATTTCAAACTTCCTTGCAGATTAAAACTGCTCTCAGTTCCGGACCGTCACACAGTAGCAAATCTGTCAGGAAATTTTTCCAACAGCAACGAAATAAGAATCCCCATTTATGATCATTTTTACCTGACGTGTTCCTTTGCGAGTATAAACAATTTTAATACAAATTTATCAGAAACATAGCGTTCTTCGTAGCATTATATCGTAAGAATAGGAAAAATACACTACCTTATCAAAAGCATCCACACACACGGTAGTGGGTATTAATATTGGGTGTGTCTATCATTCACATTTCTTACAGCTGTAACTTGCTGATGACACTTCAAATGAGGTGTCTGAATGACTCTACAGGAATGGCAGCCCTTTCTTTGTCAGGAGCCGGAGCCAGAGAAAGTACTGATGTTCGACGCTGATGTCTGGAGCGAAGTCAGCATTCCAACTCGTCACAAACGTGTTGCATTGGGTTCAGATCGGGACACTGAGCAGGCCACTCCACTTCAGATATGTTATTCTCCACATACCACTGCCTCAAACATGCCGCTGTATGACAGCTTGTATTATCATGTTTATGTAAACAATCATCGTCTCCGTACTATTCCTCTAATGTACACACTACACAATGCTGTGAAATGTGTTCATACACTAAAACACCCCATACCATAACACCTCCTTCATATTTCACTGATGGCACTGCTCATAATGGCTGTGTACTCCAGGCGTCCGCCACACCCAAACGATTACAGCAGATTTAAAACTAAACTAAAATAACACCTCTCGAACAGGCCTTGAAGGCCCAACGGTACTGACCGGCCGCCGTGTCATCCTCAGCCCATAGGCGTCACTGGGTGCGGATATGGAGGGGCATGTGGTCAGTACACCGCTCTCCCGGCCGTATCTGAGTTCCCGAGGTCGGAGCCGCTACTTCTCAATGAAGTAGCTTCTCAGTTTGCCTCACAAGGGCTGCCAACAGCGCTCGGCAGACCGGATGGTCACTCATCCAAGTGCTACCCCAGCCCGACAGCGCTTAACTTCATTGGTCTGACGGGCACCGGTGTTACCACTGAGTCAATGTCGTATAACAGATTGGGATTCATCAAATCTCTTTTCCAGTCATCCAGCGTCCAGTGGGGTTTCTCTTCCCGCCACCTCAAATGTCGCTTACCACTGAGTAAAGAAATATGTGGCTTATGAGGAGCTGCTTGACCATTTTACTCCATTCTTTTTAACTCTCTACTCACAATCATTACTCTGTCTGAATTGCTGATAACACTGTGCAACTCACTAATGATTCCTTTCACTGATTTCATGCGATTTTTTTTACAACGACCGTCATTAGTTCTCAACAATCCGTGACCCACAGTACACGAGGTTGGCCTGGTATTGGTTTAGCTCTGGCCATTCCTTCACTTTTCCATTTCACAATTACGTCACCAACAGTCGATCTGGGCAGCTTTAGAAAGGTGATTACTTATTGCGGTGACGTCAAATGACTAGTAAGTTTCGAAGTCACTGAGCTCTGCTGACCGATCCATTCTGCTTCTCTACTGACAACTAATTTCTCTCCGCCTACTTTTACTTTGGCTGGTCCGCCTCTCGTGACATCTAGTCGTCAACTGCGCATTAAATAGAGGTGTCCGGGTATATTTGGGCAGAAGCTGTACAGTGTATCGGTTCTGGGGCTGAGCATATAAAACCGTATGAATTGGTGCTTAGACTTTACAAATGTACAAATGTGTGTGACATCTTATGGGACTTAACTGCTAAGGTCATCAGTCCCTAAGCTTACCTGCTAAGGTCATCAGTCCCTAAGTTTACACACTACTTAACCTCAATTATCCTAAGGACAAACACACACCCCGACGCCCGAGGGAGGACAGGATCCTCCGCCGGCACCAGCCGCACAGTCCATGACTGCAGCGCCCGAGACCGCTCGGCTAATCCCGCGCGGCAAAGATGTTACACGTCTGTATAATACATCATCCAACAGGAATTATTTAGTTTCTTTAAAATACGTTTAATGTCATATCTCCTGTTTTCATCATGATCACCAGATAACTGAATGTATGTTTCCATTGGTTTGATGAGCCCGTCACGTATAAAACTGGCCTTTTCTGTTCATAAAAATCTTCTGATGACTATTTTAATTTCATCTTTGGTGTGGTAGTGATGCCTAGAAAAATCAGTTTTCATTTTGGAATAAAAGCCCCTCACAGGTTCCTCATTACTGAACAACATCGGACTGTACACTTCCGCAGGACTTTTTGCACCGTAGTTCTTCCTTTTAACTCGCGAGTTATAAGGGATTACGACGGCTTAGCTCTCAAACTGTATCCGTTCGGCTGTTAAGTGCGTTACGTGATTTGTTCGCCTCAACAATTCCCGTCGATTATGCAAAGCTGTACTTAAACCACCGGCTGGCAGCAGGGGGTGATGTCTGATATCGGAAATTAGCGCGTAGATTAGCTTTGGAGACGGGAAGGCTGCAGACACGTAGTTACTGGATTTCGTCAGTCGAACAAAAGCACGGCGTACCACTGTCCGAGGTGGCGAGTTTCCTCGTCAGGCACTTAGCTTCGTGTTCAATGATGTGTCTAGATGCTACGGGAGACTCACAGTTAGATAAATGGCTCAAATGGCTCTAAGCACTATGGGACTTAACATCTGAGGTCATCAGTCCCCTAGATTTAGAACTACTTTGACCTAATTAACTTAAGGACGTCACACACATCCATACTCGAGGCAGGATTCAAACCTGCGACCGTAGCAGTCGCATGGTTCCGGACTGAACCGCCTAGAACCGCTCGGCCACAACGGCCGGCCACAGTTAGATAGACGCGGCGAGGGGTTGTTAACTGCAGTCTTTTCAGGTGCGGTCGATCGCATCGCCTGCGACCGCCAACGACTGCACATTTCGAGCACACGAGCGACTTTACTCTGTGTGAAGAAAAGAAAAACTTACTTACACGTACATTAGGACTTTTCATATTTTTTTCCCCGGGGAGTATTGTCCCAGGATTGAATTAAAACTAGGTATCACCCTCCATATCTAACCAAAGTTTTCTGGAGGTTTCCTTTGTAATTACAATGAAATGAACACCCTTAGCTGCTTACAGGCGTTGACATACGTCAACGGGGAAAGATGAAAATGTGTGTCCCGGCTGGGACTCGAACCCGAGATCTCCTGCTTATATGGCAGACGCCACCGAGGACACAGATGATAGCGCGACTGCAGGGATTTATCACTGGCACGCCTCCCGCGAAACCCACATTCTCAACGTATTGTCCCGCGCTACATTCCTAGTGCCCCCGCCCATTATACTCATTACTCGCGGCGCGTTGAGGATTCCCGTAAGAGTTCGGGCACTGTTTGTGCATTCGCACAGAAGAAGAAGATGGTCAAGTGGCCGGTGAACCTTAACTATACATATACTAAGTTGTATATGTTCTTTCGGACATGTCCGAAAGAACAGATACCATCGGTGACCATGCAGCTCGTTAGAATGAAATTATAATGAAATGAACACCCTTAGCTGCTTACAGGCGTTGACATACGTCAACGGGGTCAGTCCGAAAGAACAGAGGCTCGATAGAAAGTTAAGTGAGGATTCAACTTTCATGTCGAAGATCAGTGGGCGCCGAACTTCGTAGCACTCGCAAGCAGCACCTCACTCCAAGCGCCCGTCCACGCCACCAGCGGTTCCAGCCCGGACTCCACGCGACCGGTGCTTGCTTGCTGCTCCACTCCAACCGACCGACTGGACTGCTGGTCCGTCCGCGACTGCTGCTCCGTCGCGACTGCACTGTTGGTGCGTCTCCCACTCACTGACTACTCGACACACGATGACCCGGAAATATTATCGGTCGCTTCAGAGATGGTACGAAAGTGCGCTTATCGATATGCGCAGCTGCTGCCACTCATGGGCAAGTAAGGCAGGAAGTTAGAGACGCCAGTAAATGGAATAAGAAAATGAGGCGGCACTACATTAATAGCTCTTTAATTGATGAAATGTATGATGAGATAAAAGAAATTGTTCAGGTAGTGAAGGGAGACGAAAATTTAATAGTCATAGGTGACTGGACCTCGACAGTAGGAAAAGGAAGAGAAGGAAATGTAGTAGGTGAATATGGATTGGGGCTAAGAAATGAAAGAGGAAGCAGCCTGGTAGAATTTTGCACAGAACATAACTTAATCATAGCCAACACTTGGTTCAAGAATCATGAAACAAGGTTGTATACATGGAAGAACCCTGGAGATACTAAAAGGTTTCAGACAGATTATATAATGGTAAGACAGAGATTTAGGAACCTGGTTTTAAATTGTAAGACATTTCCAGGGGCAGATGTGGACAATCTATTGGTTATGAACTGTAGATTAAAACTGAAGAAACTGCAAAAAGGTGGGAATTTAAGGAGATGGGACCTGGATAAACTGAAAGAACCAGAGGTTGTACAGAGTTTCAGGGAGAGCATAAGGGAACAATTGACAGTAATGGGGAAAGAAATACAGTAGAAGAAGAATGGGTAGCTTTGAGGAATGAAATAGTGAAGGCAGCAGAGGATCAAGTTGGTAAAAAGACGAGGGCTAGTAGAAATCCTTGGGTAACAGAAGAGATAGTGAATTTAATTAATGAAAGGAGAAAATATAAAAATGCAGTAAGTGAAGCAGGCAAAAAAAGAATACAAGCGTCTCAAAAATGAGATCGACAGGAAGTGCAAAATGGCTAAGCAGGGATGGCTAGAGGACAAATGTAAGGATGTAGAGGCTTATCTCACAAAGGGTAAGATAGATACTGCCTACAGGAAAATTAAAGGGACCTTTGGAGAAAAGAGAACCACTTCTACGAATATCAAGAGCTCAGATGGAAACCCAGTTCTAAGCAAAGAAGGGAAAGCAGAAAGGTGGAGTCTATACAGGGGCGATGTTCTTCAGGACAATATTACGGAAATGGAAGAGGAGGTAGATGAAGATGAAATGGGAGATACGATACTGCGTGAAGAGTTTGACAGAACACTGAAAGACCTAAGTCAAAACAAGGCCCTGGGAGTAGACAACATTCCATTAGAACTACTGACAGCCTTGGGAGAGTCAGGCCTAACTAAACTCTACCATTTGGTGAGCAAGATACAGTAATTCCAGTCCTAAAGAAAGCAGGTGTTGACAGATCAGTTTAATACGTGACAGCTGTAAAATACTAACGCGAATTCTTTACAGACGAATGGAAAAACTGGTAGAAGCCGACCTCGGGGAAGATCAGTTTGGATTCCGTAGAAATGTTGGAACGCGTGAGGCAATACTGACCCTACGACGTATCTTAGAAGAAAGAATAAGGAAAAGCAAACCTACGTTTCTAGCATTTGTAGACTTAGAGAAGGCTTTTGGTAATGTTGACTGGAATATTCTCTTTCAAATTCTGAAGGTAGCAGGGGTAAAATACAGGGAGCAAAAGGCTATTTACAATTTGCACAGAAACCAGATGGCAGTTATAAGAGTCGACGGACGTGAAAGGGAAGCGGCGGTTGGGAAGGGAGTGATACAAGGTTGTAGCCTCTCCCCGATGCTACTCAATCTGTATATTGAGCAAGCAGTAAAGGAAACAAAAGAAAAGTTCGGAGTAGGTATTAAAATCCATGGAGAAGAAATAAAAACTTTGAGGCTTGCCGATGACATCGTAATTATGTCAGAGACAGCAAAGGACTTGGAAGAGGAGTTGAACGGAATGGACAGTGTCTTGAAGAAGGATATAAGATGAACATCAACAAAAGCAAAACGAGGATAATGGAATGTAGTTGAATTAATTCGGGTGATGCTGAGGGAATTAGATTAGGAAATGAGACACTTAAAGTAGTAAAGGAGTTTTGCTATTCGGGGAGCAAAATAACTGATGATGGTCGAAGTAGAGAGGATATAAAATATAGACTGGCAATGGCAAGGAAAGCGTTTCTGAAGAAGAGAAATTTGTTAAGATCGAGTATTGATTTAAGTGTCAGGAAGTCGTTTCTGAAAGTATTTGTACGGAGTGTGGTTACACTCCGTACAAAGTATGGAAGTGAAACATGGACGATAAATAGTTTAGACCAGAAGAGAATAGAAGCTTTCGAAATGTGGTGCTACAGATGAATGCCGAAGATTGGATGGGTAGATCACATGACTAATGAGGAGGTATTCAATAGAATTGGGGAGGAATTTGTGGCACAACTTGACTAGAAGAAGGGATCGGTTGGTAGGACATGTTCTGAGGCATCAAGGGATCACCAATTTGGTACTGGAGGGCAGCGGGGAGGGTAAAAATCGTAGAGGGAGACCAAGAGATGAATACACTAAGCAGATTCAGAAGGATGTAGGCTGCAGTAGGTACTGGGAGATGAAGAAGCTTGTACAGGATAGAGTAGCATGGAGAGCTGCATCAAACCAGTTTCAGGACTAAAGACCACAACAACAACAACAACATGCAATGCGCAGCAGCACATTGGCTTGAGGTTTTCCTGTTACTGTATACCATAACCATTCTATTATACTTAGTTTGCTAATAAAGGAAAACAACAGGTAATTATAACTGTTACCAATAAAGTGACAACAATAAAAGTATCTTCTAAGGAACATTTTCGTATATCGATTTCTCTTCTCTTGGGTAACGTGGCATCACAACATTAACCCATCCACACCTATCGCGGCCGCCTCCTTCTGATTTAGTTATTTACTCACTTTGTATTCTATGTAATATTTTACAAAAATTTCATAAGAGCAACAATACTAACAATATTAAAACTGCAGCCTAAGAATTCACTACGTGTTATCGTGATTAAGAATGAGGCAAGTGGTGTCGTAGCTTACTAACAGGAATTATATGGCATTCGCCAAAAAGAATTTAAGAACACTGTTTGTAGTGGCAAGTGTAAGTTTTTCGGCATTACATGACATTTGCCTTCGTAGTACCATCTCCAACTATATTTTCGTAACCATTTTTGTAGCTCTCTTGTTATATCGAATTACACAGGTCGTCTGTGCATCGTCTCTTACCATTCCTTTGAGTATGGTTAGGATCTCAGTCTAACGAACAATGATCAAACACTTCTAAACTCGATTCCCACACGTCATCGAGTAATGGCAGGAATCCGTCGCGAGGTCGCGGGGTGGTCTACAGATCGCACGTGTGTGAGCAAATCGCCCATCGCAGCGATGGGTCGCTGATCACTCGGAATTCCAATAGTCTGATAATCACATGTGACGAATCGGCCATGTGTGACAATATGGCTACCCGACTGCGTCCTATTTGTCCAGTTAGCAAGTGTGAAGTTGTAGTTCTGTTTCGTTTCGCTTTTCCTAAGTGGAGTAACAACTTTACATCAGAATTTATAGTTATTGAGGGAGTATGAAACACTCTTATAAGCGAAAATGAAGCTAGAGCTGCCACATATATTAAAAAGGAACAGAAATAATAAACAATAGCACATCATATTTTGAAGCTTATATTGTAAAAGTAGAAATTCATGGGAAGTTCGTAGCAATGTCTCATCCATAATTTGGAGTAATTTATAAAACAAGTAGATGCATTATTGAGGTTTTTAACATCTGAACAGGATGAAATAGTATTAAGTGAACATTTCAATTTAAACGTGTAGATTGCACATATTTTACAGTTACAATTAATCCCCTTTTCATTTTATATAATTTAATTCTACCTCGTACAATTTACAGCAAATGTTATGGAAACCAACAGTATCGCAAACATGCACAAAACTCTCTAGGCGTCAATAAAAAAGATGACGTATTTTGTAATATAACATACAGTTACCAAGAAAAAGTTTCTAAAAAATGTTTAATGCGTGATTCTTGAGTTTCTCCCGGCGTATTTGATAATCAAAATATCCATGGGTGTACTGCCGGTCTACAATGTCAACGGGCACAATATTTCGGCGATCATACATGTCGCCATCATCAGGTGAACTGACGAACTGAGCTCCTGTGAAGGTGCCGGCACGGAGATCCGTACGCACGAGGATTCTGGTACAGACGTCGAGATACTGGGACAGCGTTGTTAGAGAGGCCATCGAAATTCACACCAATGACGACCTCATAAACCGTGACTGTGACTATAATCTTAGCAAGGCTTGGGAACCAACGATTGGGTTAACCAAGAGTAAATCGAGCAAACGTATAGTTGTGACGACCACGGCGGACAGAGCCATCACTCCGACGTCATCTCAGACGCCGTCGCAATCTGTTCCACCGCGCGACCGTGGCGCGGGGCGCGGACAGCGGAGGGAGCGCGCCGCGGGCGGCGTGTATTTAAATCGGCCGCCGCCGCGACCGAACCCAGTTCCCACTGAGCAGCCATAGCGTGCGGATCTCCGTGCCGGCACGTTCACAGGAGCTCAGTCCGTCAGTTCACCTGATGATGGCGACATGTATGATCGCCGAAATATTGTGCCCGTTGGACACTGTAGACCGGCAGTACACCCGCGGATATTTTGATTAGTGTTTAATACATTTAAACTCCCGTATTTATTTATTGTTTTGGAACTATTAGTGGGTAAAACGAGATCAGTTGACACTGCTGTCAAACGTAGCAAATTAATTTTTTATACCAACAGTTCATGAAAGTGGCGTTTACCAAGTACTGGTCAAAATGGCTTGGTAAATCGCTCTTGTTGCAGGATCAAGGCGAGCGATCGATTGCAGGCGATTTCGCTGACCGTGGCAGCTCTCTCTACGTAACTTCTCATCCCATACACCTCAAAATCTCATATAGATTTAACAATGTATTCTTATAACTATACAGTAAATGCACAGCAAGTAAAAGTTTGATACTGGATATCCCTCGCAATGTTACCATTTTTTGTCGCCTGTGTGACCCCACAAGCGACGGAAGGAAAGTTGGTGAAAATAAACAAGGCCTGCGCTAGCACCTCCCTTGTAGTGTGCCAACTATTTCAGAAAAAACTTAACTGCTAAGGTCATCAGTCCCTAAGCTTACACACTACTTAACCTAAATTATCCTAAGGACAAACACACACACCCATGCCCGAGGGAGGACTCGAAACTCCGCTGGGACCAGCCGCATAGTCCATGACTGCAGCGCCTTAGACCGCTCGGCTAATCCCACGCGGCTAGTTTAGAATGGTCGCAGATCTATCATCTCTTTCGGAAAATATAAATTAGATTGGGTACACAATAAAGCGTTTCCGGAATATGTAGCTCCTTCCGAGGCGGGAACTGGTTAGGAATGAATAACACAGCTTAAATTACCGTGAGTGAAACTAGCACCTCGTCAAACAAACTTCTCGTTTGTTTCGGAATACGTTCTGATTTACGAAGCATGAGTTTGCGACCTGGTAGCGCCGCTTAAATTTAACTGCACATTCCCTTATTCTTCATATCATCATATTGGCAGCGTCATGATGACGCTTATCGAACACCTATCTCTCAGTGCTTCTCATTGCGTATGTTGCATAGCAACTTTTATAATTTCAAATTATGAATGTAAGTCGTGTCTACGGTTTAGTGTCGCACATATGTGTTAATTTATGACAATGTCGCATAATCGCTTTAAGACTTCTGCTCAAGTATTACATTGAAAAATTAGCTGTGAATGAGTATGGTTTTCTTCTGCAACACATATTTTAGTGAGCGGATTTCATCCGCTCCGTGAACAATGAAAATACATTCGGCGCCCTAGTGTTAATCGTTGTGGAACTGCAAACCGCCATGTATGAGGGAAAACCTTTGCAACACAGTCTAACGTTCTAGCTGATTCAGCTGCCACTACTTCTGTTTATTATGCAGTATCTGGCATTAGTTTACCAGACACAGATTTTCATATTCTCTCTCTCCTTACGCGCAAACTATTAGCCCTACAGAAAAATCTAGCAGGTCCTTTTTGTACCAAATTTAATGTAGTTAAATTTGTTACTGGAATACGTTTTCTAATTATTCAAGGAAAACGTACAAAAGTCACCTTTAAACGCATCTCCACCCCACACTCGTCTCTCACAAGTGAGGATTTCTAATATGTTGTCTGTGGCACTCCTCCAAAAGCAGTACAAAAATTTTTGATTGCACGAACTATTCCCGATATTCGACCTCTTTCGGTCATTTTTGATTGGGCTATTATACCACCAACATAATCGGCTTTTTCGTTAACATTATTAACTTAAACGTTCCCGTGAGGAAAATGAACGAAAAACTTTTGTAAACGTCACGTGAAAACTAATTACGTTAGCAATTCGATCCAAACTTAACCTTGCAGGCACAATAGTTTCGTAGTCAGAACGCTTGACGAATACATCGATGTAATTGTTTATTTTATGCTGTTAAAATTCACAACAAATATTAGGTAATATTTACGCAAACGTTAGTTTTCAATTTTTAAGTGCTCGACGTAGACGGTGGCTTAATAAGGCCAGTCAATGAAGACCAAGAAAGGACGAATGTGGGAAATTATTCGTGCAGTCGCAAATATTTGTACCGTGGTAGGAGGGAGTGCCATGAACAACATATCAGAAATCGTGAGAGGTGGGGGCGAACTGTGGGAGTAGGGGTGCGTTTGAAGGTCCTTTCTGTAGTTTATCTCGATTAACTCGAAAACTATGGCCTCTAGCGAGAACGGGTCTCAGAACACAATTTAACTACATTAAATTTCCTAGCAAAAGAACCTGTCCGTTTTTTTCTGTAGGACTAACAGTTTGCGCATAGCGAGCGAGAGAATATGAAAATCTGGCGCATGGTTTATGAAGGCTAGGTAAAACATTGCGGGTTGCATAAAACGACAGCTGTAGGGGTAGTTGAATCACCCTATATTTAGGAAATCTGGCGATGGAATGAATATAAATGATTTGATCCAATGAACTATTTGAGTTTGAAAACTTTCAGCTGTAAACATTCCAGGTTATCATCAAGAGAAATTTAGTTATCATAAATTTGTTCTTCATCTTCATGAGTCGTTGCGAAATCAAATAAACTCATTTCAAGTACCACTACCATCGCATCAGTTAGTACTTCACTTCTCAGCTATGGCAAGAAACAGTAACTGCTTTTCCTGTGCATTGGGTTCCATCTTTCTCACATACCTTTATATGTCGATACTTTTTACTCGATAAAAACCCATCTGTGTATAACGTCAAACACCAGCTCATACTTTATTGCTGCCATGTACGTTTGATTACGTGCGAAATGTGCAGTCCATATGCGTGGCCCCTGTTTACTGCGCTCGCACAGAAGCTACACTAAACGTCACAGATGTTAACTTTTATGACCGAACGATTTCTGTCTCTGATGTTGTCCACCACCTCCGTGCTTTTTTTTTGTGTGGGGTGTTGGGGGCTGGTGCTATTTTCGATATGAAGGGTGTTGGCGGCTGGTGCTAGCTTCGAGACGAGATATCTTAGAATTCTGCTAAAACGTATTGTATTATGTGATTAATAGTACATAGTAACTAAAATAACTTCCCACATTTATTTCTGTCATTTTTATTCCATTATCGAAAATAATGAAGAAACTGAAATTGTGTCGTCGCAGTATTCTTCAAGAGATCATCTGAGCATGTTTCAGTATAACATATTCAATATCAGTATTGGGAATGAAATTTAAATCCAAACGTAATCATAAACAGAAATCTTGAATCACATTAAATGGCTACATTCTTACATGAATGAAACACAAAACTCCACAGTTTAAATCGTAATTAGTAATTCTCAACATTACAGAATAACACCCACCTGGATATTCACGCGCGTTAGCTCGGCGATTCCGCGATTCTGGGAGGCGCGCCGGTCCCTTATGGAATCCGGCCGGAGGATTAACGGCGAGGGCTCGTGTGCCGTCTGGCCTTCATGTGGTTTTTAGGAGGTTTCCCACATCCGATTAAGTGAATACCGGGCTGGTATCTCATGTCCCGCTTCGTTAAACGATTCATAGCCAAAAAGAAAATGTGCACAACTTTCATATGGGATAACACTAGACCCAGACAGTTGTGGTACACAGATTCCATCATCTACAACTGCCAAAACGTATATTGCCAAATAGAATACCTAACATGCCGACTCCCTCAGGATACGGGATAAAGGACAAGAAAAAAAAGAAGACAACACTACAACGTATGAAGGCGTTAACGGATGATTTGCAGAACTCTGAGTACAGAACTGCGGGTTAAAATTAGTCTGCACATGATTAAGAATTATTTACTATTTGTTCACGAAATCCTGTGTGGAACGGAGGAAACAACTTATTCCCATGAATCGCAATGCATTAATAACCTCGAGGAGAGTGGAAGTGCTAGGGGAAGATGGTGACTTTCCTCACGCGCGACCCGTGTGCTTATTCCTGCAGTCACTCCGTAAAGGCTACTCTGCATACACGTGCTGTATTTTTAGACGACCAATGCTGGCAATTGTCGCCACAAAATCCTCGTGGCCCCAAGTCGAATAACTTCACCTGATGCAGAACTAGGGAACAGCCAGTCAGGAAATTGTGAATAAATTATACTTATTTCAGATAATAAGCCATGTCATGGACTGTAAGCGTCTCTGATTCGACGAATTATCATATCATCAAATACTTCATTAGAAAACGCCGAAAGAACCAGAGTAATTGCTTTGTTCATGTAAGCGACAAATTTTGCTATCAGTAAATGGTACCATGAAACGTAGCGCGGCAGGAATTTTTCGTGTTCTTTCTACCTTTAATGTGTGTATCCTGCGGGAAACTGACGAGCATGTGCAACACTGTTCCTAAATTCTTTTCTTTGTCGCCTGACACACGTATCTCTATTGTCAAAACAGACAAAATATAACATCCGTAAGTGCAGGTAATTTCCCTAAAACTCGATACTTAGTGCATTTCAGATTGAAATATATTGGTGCGTCTTGACTAAGAATTTCTGCATATGACGCCGAGTGGCAACATTAATGACAAAAGGCGATGCATCGCTTCCGATACGAAAAACCAGTATGTGAAGATGCATTTCGTTTTAGACTGAGATGTAGATGGACTTTAACATTTTAATACCAGTTTACACTTAACCAGTAACCCGCCCCCCCCTCCTCCAAATTCTTTAAATAATCGAACTCCAATGTATAAAACCTCTTCAAACTACCGATTATTCTAGGAATGAATTGATGTGTTAAATATTTGACGGTAAGCATGTAAGCGAGAAGAAGTTTAGAAAACTTATGAAATTCTGTTTAGAGTTTGTTGCAAGTTGCTAAGTTATCTGATTATCAAACACTGAATGAGCAGAAACCGGTCGGTGTGGCCGAGCGGTTCTAGGCGCTTCAGTCTGGAACCACGCGACCGCTACTGTCGCAGGTTCGAATCCTGCCTCGGGCATGGATGTGTGTGGTGTCCTTCGGTTAGTTAGGTTTAAGTATTTCGAAGTTCTGGGGGACTGATGACCACAGATGTTAAGTCCCATAGTGGTCAGAGCCATTTGAACCATTTTAATGAGCAGAGCGCGGGTAACATACGTCCTGTTTTAAGCAAAAGCTAGTTTCTCAGGCATCTCAATGTTTATGACGTCGTATTTCCTGAAGTATGCGTTGTTTAATAATATAATTTTTCTTTTGTGGTCAGTGCTATATGTGGACGCTGTCTGAAAATTGTGTTGCGAATGCAGCTAAGAGTAAAGAAGAAATAAATTAGAACGTCATGCCTGATGCCGCAAATTTACTGCATGAACAACAGAACTGTAGCAAGCGATAAACATTTTTCGTTTCATCATTGTGTGGACTGTGTCAGCGAGAAAAAGTTTGATGATGGTTTGAAATTATGTGTTAAGTTCAATGCAACCACTGGTGGCCTCGTTCTCAAATACTGGATGAATATAGTTTGGATATTTGCCAGCGATGACTTACACTGCCTCTGTACATTTACTGATGAGACGAAATATTATGACTACCAGCTTAATAGCTTCTTTGTCCGTCTTTAGAACGAAATACACACTAATTCTGCGTATCAGGGATCCGACAGTTTGTTGGTAGGTTTGTGGAGGAATGTGGCCTTAGACGTCTAGGTACATGGCATGTAATTCGAAGAAATAACGAGCCACTGATTTGGGTACTCGGTGATGGCACCCGATAGCGGACCAAATGAGTGCCATAGGATTTAGGTCAGGCGAATTTGGTCGCCAAGACATCAACGTAAATTCACTATAATGCTTCTCGAACCATTGTAGCACGGTTCTGGCTCCCAGCCACGAACAATTATACTGCTGAAAGATTACATCGCCGTCGGGGAAGATTTCAAATACGAAGGGGTGCAGGTGGTTCGGAACTGTCAGCGAATCTTTGATTGCTACAATTCCCCTTACAAGGGCAGGAGAATGTCTCCCACAGCATAATACGAGGTGCATTCAAGTTCTAAGGCCTCTGATTTTTTTTCTAATTAACTACTCACCCGAAATCGATGAAACTGGCGTTACTACTCGACGTAATCGCCCTGCAGACGTACACATTTTTCACAACGCTGACGCCATGATTCCATGGCAGCCGCGAAGGCTTCTTTAGGAGTCTGTTTTAACCACTGGAAAATCGCTGGGGCAATAGCAGCACGGCTGGTGAATGTGCGGCCACGGAGAGTGTCTTTCATTGTTGGAAAAAGCCAAAAGTCACTAGGAGCCAGGTCAGGTGAGTAGGGAGCGTGAGGAATCACTTCAAAGTTGTTATCACGAAGAAACTGTTGCGTAACGTCAGCTCGATGTGCGGGTGCGTTGTCTTGGTGAAACAGCGCACGCGCAGCCCTTCCCGGACGTTTTTGTTGCAGTGCAGGAAGGAATTTGTTCTTCAAAACATTTTCGTAGGATGCACCTGTTACCGTAGTCCCCTTTGGAACGCAATGGTTAGGGATTACGCCCTCGCTGTCCCAGAACATGGACACCATCATTTTTTCAGCATTGGCGGTTACCCGAAACTTTTTTGGTGGCGGTGAATCTGTGTACTTCCATTGAGCCGACTGACGCTTTGTTTCTGGATTGAAAAATGGCATCCACGTCTCATTCATCGTCACAACCGACGAAAAGAAAGTCCTATTCATGCTGTCGTTGCGCGTCAACATTGCTTGGCAACATGCCACACGGGCAGCCATGTGGTCGTCCGTCAGCATTCGTGGCACCCACCTGGATGACACTTTTCGCATTTTCAGGTCGTCATGCAGGATTGTGTGTACAGAACCCACAGAAATGCCAACTCTGGAGGCGATCTGTTCAACAGTCATTCGGCGATCCCCCAAAACAATTCTCTCCACTTTCTCGATCATGTCGTCAGACCGGCTTGTGCGAGCCCGAGGTTGTTTCGGTTTGTTGTCACACGATGTTCTGCCTTCATTAAACTGTCGCACCCACGAACGCACTTTCGACACATCCATAACTCCATCACCACATGTCTCCTTCAACTGTCGATGAATGTCAATTGGTTTCACACCACGCAAATTCAGAAAACGAATGACTGCACGCTGTTCAAGTAAGGAAAACGTCGCCATTTTAAGTATTTAAAACAGTTCTCATTCTCGCCGCTGGCGGTAAAATTCCATCTGCCGTACGGTGCTGCCATCTCTGGGACGTATTGACAATGAACGCGGCCTCATTTTAAAACAATGCGCATGTTTCTATCTCTTTCCAGTCTGGAGAAAAAAAAATCGGAAGCCTTAGAACTTGAGTGCACCTCGTACTGCTCCCACCAGCCTGCGTCCGTGGGACGTTGCTCGTTTCGAGCTGTCGTCACCTCTATGGCGGCGTTTGTGGAGACGACCATCGACCAGGTACAGCAAAAGCGCGAGTCACCCGAAGAGCCGACACGTTTCCATTAATGGGCGGTCGAATCTCGATGGTCCCATGCCGTCTGCAATCGTAATTGACGATGTCGTTCTGTCAACATGTGGACACTCTGTGATGCTCTGCTGCGGAGGTGCATGTTCAACAACGTACGATGAAAGGTGTGCTCCTAAACACTTGTGCACGGACTAGCACTGCCCTCTTTCGGCGGAGATGCCACAGATCATCATTTATCCTACTTTACAGAGCAGAAAGCCTCCGATCCCCACGTTCTGTGAAGAGTCGTTGATGTCCAACCATTTAGCGCCTAGGGGTAGTTTCACTGTCCTTCCACCTCTTTCCGTTGATGCTCACGACAGTAGCACGTGGACATTTGATCAACCTCCGTTTTCGAGATACACGTTTACAGGTCCTGCATAACAGTAATCCGACCTTTGTCAAAGTAGCTTATGTCAATGGATTTCCGCATTTGCGGCCCATGTCTTCGCTAGGGTGATCCCACGTCCCTGCCTGCTCTGCTTACAGGCTTTTGTTACAGCGTCATATGCCTGCACGTCACCAGGCATCGCGTTGGGCGGTAGTCATAATGTTATGCCTTATAAGTATATATATACACTCCTGGAAATGGAAAAAAGAACACATTGACACCGGTGTGTCAGACCCACCATACTTGCTCCAGACACTGCGAGAGGGCTGTACAAGCAATGATCACACGCACGGCACAGCGGACACACCAGGAACCGCGGTGTTGGCCGTCGAATGGCGCTAGCTGCGCAGCATTTGTGCACCGCCGCCGTCAGTGTCAGCCAGTTTGCCGTGGCATACGGAGCTCCATCGCAGTCTTTAACACTGGTAGCATGCCGCGACAGCGTGGACGTGAACCGTATGTGCAGTTGACGGACTTTGAGCGAGGGCGTATAGTGGGCATGCGGGAGGCCGGGTGGACGTACCGCCGAATTGCTCAACACGTGGGGCGTGAGGTCTCCACAGTACATCGATGTTGTCGCCAGTGGTCGGCGGAAGGTGCACGTGCCCGTCGACCTGGGACCGGACCGCAGCGACGCACGGATGCACGCCAAGACCGTAGGATCCTACATAGTGCCGTAGGGGACCGCACCGCCACTTCCCAGCAAATTAGGGACACTGTTGCTCCTGGGGTATCGGCGAGGACCATTCGCAACCGTCTCCATGAAGCTGGGCTACGGTCCCGCACACCGTTAGGCCGTCTTCCGCTCACGCCCCAACATCGTGCAGCCCGCCTCCAGTGGTGTCGCGACAGGCGTGAATGGAGGGACGAATGGAGACGTGTCGTCTTCAGCGATGAGAGTCGCTTCTGCCTTGGTGCCAATGATGGTCGTATGCGTGTTTGGCGCCGTGCAGGTGAGCGCCACAATCAGGACTGCATACGACCGAGGCACACAGGGCCAACACCCGGCATCATGGTGTGGGGAGCGATCTCCTACACTGGCCGTACACCACTGGTGATCGTCGAGGGGACACTGAATAGTGCACGGTACATCCAAACCGTCATCGAACCCATCGTTCTACCATTCCTAGACCGGCAAGGGAACTTGCTGTTCCAACAGGACAATGCACGTCCGCATGTATCCTGTGCCACCCAACGTGCTCTAGAAGGTGTAAGTCAACTACCCTGGCCAGCAAGATCTCCGGATCTGTCCCCCATTGAGCATGTTTGGGACTGGATGAAGCGTCGTCTCACGCGGTCTGCACGTCCAGCACGAACGCTGGTCCAACTGAGGCGCCAGGTGGAAACGGCATGGCAAGCCGTTCCACAGGACTACATCCAGCATCTCTACGATCGTCTCCATGGGAGAATAGCAGCCTGCATTGCTGCGAAAGGTGGATATACACTGTACTAGTGCCGACATTGTGCATGCTCTGTTGCCTGTGTCTATGTGCCTGTGGTTCTGTCAGTGTGATCATGTGATGTATCTGACCCCAGGAATGTGTCAATAAAGTTTCCCCTTCCTGGGACAATGAATTCACGGTGTTCTTATTTCAATTTCCAGGAGTATATATATATATATGATATTACACATGTTAAAGAGTAGATTATGACAGTATCTTAAAGTTGTACATGTAAAATCAATATTCTTGCAACCTGCAGGTGAATCTGAGTTCCGGAACACACGAAAATTCTGAAATGGCACAGCAAAGCACTAGGCTTGTGAAGTTTTTCCTCAGAAATCTGGAATATTCGTTGTAGTAGGTCCACATTGGAGCTGAATCGAACAGTATATATTTTTGTGCTCTAGAATCACTTCGTGGCCGTCATATTGTAGTTGACAACATAGAGAGCATGAGGGTCTGGATTTCGACACCCAATTAAGATAGAGGTCACTTGTATCCTGTAACGAGTTACGTTCACTCATTTTTGGTTTCTTTGACACGACATTTTTGGGTAAATGTGGAACAACTGTTGCTAGGAATCTGGAGCTATTTCTTTTTTAATTTTGAAATGGTCCGAATAATGGCATCACTGTCCCATCGGTTGTCAGTACCACGCTTATACATGTTAAACTAAACGACCAATCTCTAGCTACCTCAAAATTTTATCTTCACTACAGAAAGTTTATTTTCAATGCCAAATGCATCCAATACCCAAGTGCTAGCATCAAACACTTGTGGTTATCATTTGCTCGGAGGTGAGTGAGATTCTAGGAATTTAGCCGGCCGGTGTGGCCGAGCGGTTCTAGGCGCTACAGTCTGGAACCGAGCGACCGCTACGGTCGCACGTTCGAATCCTGCCTCGGGCATGGATGTGTGTGATATCCTTAGGTTAGTTAGGTTTAAGTAGTTCTATGTTCTAGGGGACTGATGACCTCAGAAGTTAAGTCCCATAGTGCTCAGAGCCATTTGAGCCAGTCTAGGAAATTTGTTGTCTTTGGGATTGTTCGTGACAGGTGTCGCGTGCTTCCAGTCGTAACCGAACTTTGGCAGTGAGCCCAGCGCCTCGTGCCTGCTGTGGTCTATCCAACCACCTAACACTTTCTCTAACAGTTCCGGCCGATGCTTTGGGTGTCCTGCAGGTCTGATGAACGCTTCCTGATTGACCAGTTGCGAATCATACACGTACATCAACTTACCTACCATATCATCCACCCACACCTAGACGACTTTACAACTTTGGAATCTCTGTATTAAAATATCGTCCACGCCACAGAACCTTTTCAGAACTCATAGCTATTTTCTAATCCAATAATGTTGGAATAACAACGATAGAAAACTGAGTTAAATATCTTACGAATTTGCTATTAATTTCTACCTTCCCAATCACCTTAAGTTCTGACATTCACGGATGGCAAACTCTACCTGTCTGCCCGATGGGTGTAAGCATTTATACGCAGGTTTCTTGCTTTCATAACGCCGAAAACTTTAAATGTACTGTAAGATGCACACGTACCAATATCTCATAGGTACACACTTGCACTAAGTTCTAAGATTCTTCGTTTGACAAAGGAAACTTATCGATAAATGTGCGACCTTAGAATAAAATGTACACATTTTTTTATTTCAACGTTATTGCAGCAATCATTATTGCGTGATTCATTCCTAGTGACTCAAATATACACAACTGGCCATTGAAATTGCTACACCACGAAGATGACGTGCTACAGACGCGAAATTTAAACGACAGGAAGAAGATGCTGTAATATGCAAATGATTAGCTTTTCAGAGCATTCAGATAAGGTTGGTGCCGGTGGCGACACTTACAACTTGCTGACATGAGGAAAGTTTCCAACCGATTTCTCATACACAAACAGCAGGTGGCAGGGGTTGCCTGGTGAAACGTTGTTGTGATGCCTCGTGTGAGGAGGAGAAATGCGTACTATTACGTTTCCGACTTTGATAAAGGTCGGATTGCCCTATCGCGATTACGGTTTATCATATCGCGACATTGCTGCTCGCGTTGGTCGAGATCCAATGACTGGTAGCAGAATATGGAATCGGTGGGTTCAGGAGGGTAATACGGAACGCCGTGCTGGATCCCAACGGCCTCGTATCACTAACAGTCGAGATGACAGGCTTCTTATTCGCATGGCTGTAACAGATCGTGCAGCCACGTCTCGATCCCTGAGTGAACAGATGGGGACGTTTGTAAGACAACAACCATTTGCACGAACAGTTCGACGACGTTTGCAGCAGCATGGACTATCAGCTCGGAGACCATGGCTGCGGTTACCCTTGCTGCTGCACCACAGACAGAAAAATGGTTCAAATGGCTTTGAGCACTATGGGACTTAACATCTGAGGTCATCAGTCCCCTAGAACTTAGAACTACGTAAACCTAACTAACCTAAGGACTGCACACACATCCATGCCCGAGGCAGGATTCGAACCTGCGACCGTAGCGGTCGCGCGGTTCCAGGCTAAGGTGCCTAGAATCGCTCAGCCACACCGGTCGGCCATCATAGACAGGAGTGCCT
Source organism: Schistocerca cancellata (assembly GCF_023864275.1). Taxonomy (NCBI): domain Eukaryota; kingdom Metazoa; phylum Arthropoda; class Insecta; order Orthoptera; family Acrididae; genus Schistocerca; species Schistocerca cancellata. The sequence continues at coordinate 390,805,517 of NC_064630.1, read as the reverse complement.
GCGATGGTGTACTCAACGACGAACCTGGGTGCACGAAGGCAAAACGTCATTTTTTCGGATGAATCCAGGTTATATTTACAGCATCATGATGGTCGCATCCGTGTTTGGCGACGTCGTGGTGAACGCGCATTGGAAGCGTGTATTCGTAATCGCCATACTGGCGTATCACCCGGCGTGATCGTATGGGGTGCCATTGGTTACACGTCACGGTCACCTCTTGTTCGCATTGACGGCACTTTGAACAGTGGATGTTACATTTCAGATGCGTTACGACCCGTGGCTCTACCCTTCATTCGATCCCTGCGAAACCCTACATTTCAGCAGGATAACGCACGACCGCATGTTGCAGGTCCTGTACGGGCCTTTCTGGATACAGAAAATGTTCGACTGCTGCCCTGGCCAGCACATTCTCCAGATCTCTCACCAACTGAAAACGTCTGGTCAATGGTGGCCGAGCAACTGGCTCCTCACAATACGCCAGTCACTACTCTTGATGAACTGTGGTATCGTGTTGTAGCTGCATGGGCAGCTGTACCTGTACACGCCATCCAAGCTCTGTTTGACTCAATGCCCAGGCGTATCAAGGCCGTTATTACGGCCAGAGGTGGTTGTTCTGGGCACTGATTTCTCAGAATCCATGCACCCAAATTGTGTCAAATGTAATGACATGTTAGTTCTAGTACAATATATTTGTCCAATGAATACCCGTTTATCATCTGCATTTCTTGTTGGTGTAGCAATTTTAATGGTCAGCAGTGTAGCTTACCTCTCCAGGTCCGTACAATCTAATTATACATACACAGCACTTCACTGCCAGGACTTACATCAGAGACTGAGGCCCACACCAGTTCTACACCACATACAGCATTCCAAGGCCTCCAGTGTGCCCTTTTAAATCGATGACTATTATTTTGCCTGGTGAGTTAATATTTCAGTATTAAATTCCCAGCCACATATGGTCTGGAAGGACAAACTCTCTTCGAATAACAACGAATGCCATTGTTTGGCTGACCTCCATGTTTGCCTGAGATGCGAGTCCTACTGTCTTCCCTGGGGTGTTGTTGTTCATCTATGGTTTTGCCCTGATATATCATCAGTTGCTTTGACGCTTTGTGCGCTTGCTTAGAGGAATATACCAGACGAATATATTGAGGGTCTATTTGTTACAATATTACTTTACTGATATAATACTGCCTGCCGGAGTGGCCGAGCAGTTCTAGGCGCTAAAGTCTGAAACCGCGCTACCGCTACGGTCGCAGGTTCGAATCCTGCCTCGGGCAAGGATGTGTGTGATGTCCTTAGGTTAGTTAGGTTTAAGTAGTTCTAAGTTCTAGGGGACTGGTGACCTCAGAAGGTAAGTCCCATAGTGCTCAGAGCCATTTGAACCATATGATAAAATACTCTCGAGCTCCCAGCTACGTCACATGGTTTAGAATCCGCGAGCTTTAGGCCGAGTACTCCTTGGTCATTGTCAAGTGGTGCCTGTCTTTTGGTTCCTGCTGTCGTCCTTATATAGCCGCGTTGCCTTCTGTGATGTTACTGGTGCTCACTCCGTGGTCCAAATGGTTCAAATGGCTCTGAGCACTATGGGACTTAACATCTGAGGTCATCAGTCCCCTAGAACTTAGAACTACGTAAACCTAACTAACCTAAGGACAGCACACACATCCATGCCCGAGGCAGGATTCGAACCTGCGACCGTAGCGGTCGCGCGGTTCCAGACTGAAGCTCCTAGAACCGCTCGGCCCTAATGGCCGGCCTCCGTGGTCCACATGCTCGCTCTACCGCCGTAGAGGGTAATGTCTTCGTTGCGTGCCCGCCACGCGTGCTTCAACCTTCCGATGCCCGCACCTCAAGCTGTGCTTATCTGCAGACCCCTGTCTTTATTCAGCGTGTATTCGTATGTTCGTAAGTGACGGCGATTTAAAATTCTGTCCTGCAATCAGGATACCAACTAGATATAAATATTTTTATAGCACCATAAAACGCCAAGCAGAGAGTTGGCTGCAGCAAGCAAAAATACAAATGTGAACTACTGTATCTGTGGCATCGTCCAGAGATCGCGGTGCCACACCAAACTGGGCAACGTACACCAGTACCACAGACATTGGCGATGTCTCGCTGCAGTCCACAACGGCGCTGTGGGCAATGGCCTTCTGCGAACTGCACGACTCCAAATGTCCATTGCACGCAGAGTCCATAGAAAGTCACACTCTCTCTCTCAGCATAGCAGCGCCCTCACACAGATGCCAATATAGAGCCGAGCACGGAAGCCCTCTGCCCCAGTTAGTGACCTCAGTTGAAGCAGTCATCATCATAGTATCATCATCATCATCATCATCATCATCAACGAGTAGCGCTAAAGTGTTACAAGTCTCAGATGGCAACGTACTTTCGTAAATGTTGAACACTGTACTTCAAGAGACAAGTTTTAACTTTAGGAAAAATGTGTTGCTTTAATAGCCGATGGCAGTTGAGAACATTCTACATATTCTTGCGCGAAAGGGCTGAATCAAGTTAGGTAAGTATTTTCATCATTCACTTAATAAAGTGAACTAACATGTTGTAGTTCCCAACAGCTATCTCCTAGAATGGTCAAAGAACCCGCACACGATTGTAGATTCGTCTGGTCATAACAGTGGATGATGATGCTGATGATAATGATAAAGTTTTGAATGCGTCGAATAGTTTTGCTAAGAAAGTGAATGACACAGATATCTGTTTTTATTTGTCTTAAATGCACAGTAGTCTCTTCAATGACAGAAAATTGTCTGAAAATACTGCCATCTTTTAGAAACTGTTCCTTGAGTTTATTTACTGTGTTCTGATTCTTGTGACTGAGTCTGTAGGTGAACGCTCATATTTCTGAAATGTATCAGTCTTTTAAGTGACTAAGTTTAATCTGATTAATGTTGTAAATGAAGCTGAGACTAAGTATTCCCTTGATTATTAAACTGTAACCAAGACCCGGATTCATCGAGTTGTACGTAAAATAAAAGCTTTGTTCGCTGATTGTGTGCTTAAAATTGTCAGAACAAGTAAAGGTGAATGAAGGAGATACAACGTTCCCAACGTCTTTAGTGTCTTGTGAATGCAGTGACCTATGTCATACGGTTCCTTATGTCCACAGGTTTTGAGCTGGAGTCCTGTTCGTGAAACGAACACAGTACCATAATGAGTAGCAGATAAGAAAAAAAAAGAAAGAAAACCACTGGAACGGTATTATAGCCTACTGAAGAGTAAAAAAGGGAAGTAATTTCCCGAATTCTAATGAAGAAAACAATCCCATCATTCGCCAGGGACAATGTGGCAAAACTAAACAAAGCTGAAATCATATGGCCAGAGGGTTTTTTGTGTCACGCCCTTTTCTAATGCGAGTGGGTCGTATTAACAACACAAAACTCTCAGAATACAAGATGTTTGAAAGGTTCCATCCCATTGGTCGTACAAACGTATAGTACCACACCATCCACAATTTCTATCAACATCTACATAGATACTCCGCAAGCCACTGTAGAGTGCGTGATGGAGGGCTATTACGAGTAGTGTTATGTCATTGTTGATTATGGTTTACTAAACAGTGCGACTACTGGTGCCAGTTCTGCATATTCTTAGAGGAATTTGTTTACGATGTTTTAAAATACATAAAATTCAGAGTGTAATAGCGCAAAATACTTTATGAACTCTCTCAGCCGTATTCCATTTCTTTGACTCATCAGCCTTCCGGCTGGCTTGATGCGTCCCGCCACCCAAATGGGGGACTAATACGGAATTTTTAGCCAATAGAGAGAGCATAATGAATCATGACACTTTTTCAGTTACAGGCCACGTGTCCTGTGGATACATCTTATGTGTCTTTATTGCAGTGGTTTTCAATTTCTTCTGCACCACGGTGCCGTTAATCTTTGCGGTTCATTCGAATCTTAGGGGTAAGAAAGTGTCCTGAATTTATGTCCGCTCTTCCGCCTTCTTTGACAAAGTCGTTGGGAGAACGAGGGTGACTTCTTAGGCCGGATGTCTTAGATCACCATTGCTGATGGTTTTTATTCAACGCTTAACAAGTGGCATTTTGACTAAAGGTCAAAGACGCTACACCTAGACCATGGGTAATCTGTCTCGCAGATCATTATTGAACGATTCACCCGCAGCTTTCGTTCACATAACTTGTACATGACCATTTATGACGTTCCTAATCTCTTAACGAAGGCATTAAAATACCACATCCCTTGATTGTAAACTACGTACCAACTACCCAACAGAAAGTATTCAATAGACTATGTGACTACCGACTGGTGGAACATGATGATTACATCCTCGCGCAATCTCCACAGCTACAAAGCCTTGATTTGACACATTCCCTACCGTGCCAATGTAGTACCTATCTGCTCCACGTAGCCACTCTAAATACTTGAAGACAATGCACTCTGGCTTGCCTGTCACATTCACGCACGTCCTCTACCCGAATGCCTCAGCCCTCCATAAACTCCTCAAATTTCTCTTCGACAGTCAACGTGTGTGTGTATCTTGTTCTCGTGGTCTTCAGTCCGAAAAGACTGATTTCATGTAATTCTCCACGTCAGTCTACCCTGTTGCAGATCTCTTCGTCTCTGCATATAGCAACTTACATCCATCTGAACTTGCTGACTGTCTATATATCCTATATATTTAGAGAAATCGATTCTAACAACCACATAGTTTCCCCCTAATTACCAGTCCTGGCATGCTGCCGAGAAACATCAATACATGCTTCTACACCTAAACACCCTGCATATCCCTTCACAATGCAACTCCCTAAAATTTCGTCTTAAATTTCAATCATATCCTTTCTTTACTTGCCCATAACTATGATCTGGCCAGCATGATTTCACCCCTGTCCTAAAGCCCATTCTTCTGCCACTCAGTGTACAGCAGTACACATTCCCACATATCAACTATCAACTTAAGGGGGAAACCACATTAGGAGGTTCAAAAAAACTCCTATTTTTTTAAATTGCATAAATCGTTAACTTAACTACCCAAGAATACGCTGTCAAAATTTAAAAGCGAAATTCGTATTCGTTCAGATTTTATGAGCATAGAAATTCTTTCTGTATGATTTATCAAGGGATGAATTACTAGAGAGACGTTTAGGTGGCCACACACAAAATGCGAATGAAAGTTTTAATTCCACTACTTGGCGATTAGCTCCTAAACACTTGCACTCCGCGCTAAAAGTCGTTGAATTGGCATCGTATTTAGCAGGGCGCTTATTCAGTGAAGGAAATTCATCCCTTATAATGGCCATGAAAGAGGCAGGAAATGTAGTAGGTACTCAAAGCTTCAATTATGCCAAACGACGTAGTTCAGTGGAATCGAAGGAAGGTCGGAAAGCTCGGAAAGCACTACTGCAAGCGCAAAATGAAGCCTATGAGGAAGAAGAAGGATTATTATATGGTGCTGGAATCGCAGATTAATCGGTATGCATTTTAAATTATTGTTAACTTCCTTGAATTTCTATGTTTCCGAGAATTTATTTTTCAAACACGTTTATCTCGAAATGACTTTTTTCACATTTTCGTGCAGTCTAACTCAGAAAGTATAGAACCGATCATTATGAAAACTGCTAGCATGATTCTTTATAAAATCACAAATTATATGAACCAAGTTGTGAGATGATATCATGATTTTAAGGGTATTTTTCTTTGCATGATTAGAGAAAAAAATCGTGAAAATCGAAGAAAATTGTTCCAACGTCTGCAAAATTGAGGCTCATATTGTTAGAAAGTAGGTTATTAATGAAAAATCAAAATCTTTTTGATTTCAGATGTAAATCGGAATGCCTACACTGCACGCAATTCGAGAATTATAGTCACATCCTTCAGCGGATATCACAGCGTAACTTTGTTATTTTTCGCTGAAATTATTCAAAAAAATTCAAAAAACTGTTCGACATATGAATTAAATGATGTCAAAATTTGATTAAATCATAATTAATTCTTCTCACCAAAATAAAATCCCAAAATATGTCAAACAGTTTCCTAATTTGGTTTCCACCTTAATTGGCAACCCCGCTCCACACATCACTTAACTCTCCTACTATTTCATATCCTTTCCCAGTGGAGAGCATACTCCATTTCGTGAAGTGATTCACTCTCATTATGAAGACTTTCATCAACATTTCTTGTTAAAGGACAAAAAAACGTGTTTTAACAACGTAGGTGTACACTCGTCTTTTATAATAATTTTTAAAAGTACAATATTTCTGTCACTTAAGTTTCTTATAAGTATCATTGTAGCTTTGAAATGGGTTTCACTGCATAGCGGAAAATATACCCGTCAGTTCACCTTCGCCACTCAGATCGATGGGATATCTGTAGTAAAGATAATATGTGGAAGTGTGGTTTGAGAGTTCCAAGCAAGTGAACATCGGTATTACTTGTGCAGAAGAATAATACAAGAACTAATGAATCATCTTCACGTCCTTTGTAGGAAACAACAAGCTATAAATTCCAGTTATTGCTTGGAAAGAACTTTTATTTGGTCACTTTTCGCATATGTAAATTTCAAAATGTTCGGAAGGGAGGAACATCGTAACGCCTTTGTTTATGTTTTCAGGCGCTGCTTAAGATCTCATCGGCATACCTCAATAAGAAAATCCCCAACATCCCAGACATCAAGACAGAAGGCGGTGAAGAAAAATGGTGAGTGACGACCAACAAAGTATCTTCTCCTCATAGTCACATCTGTGCCAAATATAATTTTTATGGAGGTGTATACTCTGATTATTAAAATTACTTGTCGCTTTATCTTAGTCAATACTGACAGTCATGTCAGCTGAGGTAACTGCGTACTTTTGTTGAAAATAACTACACTACGCTGCTACAACTTTTGGTTTGTTATTCTGCAGCTACTTGCAACCTTGAGGTCATCGTCTGGCAGAACTATAATTTTTCATGGGGAATACCAAGTGTCTGTCACTTTAACATTTAAGCCTTGATTGCTTATCGTTGTGTGAGTATGTGGCCCTTGCGTATTGCACGACATCGACAAGTCCGGAGTTTCGGGAATTCCAGATTTGACGATGTGATATACAGAAGGGTCACACATTCGCACATCAGTAAGTAGTCACGATCTCTGCAAGCACGAAACATATGATCCCTTAATAAAATTTTCATGCTATTTTGGGTGTGGGTAGACAAGCCTGTGTACTTTGATACAGTATACAATTTCCTCACATCGAAGGAACAGCTAAATGAAGTGAGCTTGGCAACAGGGTGTGTCGCGTAAAGTATAAAACTCGTTTTTTTTTCGTGAACGGTACATGATATCGAAACATAATTCTCTGCAAATGGCAGTACTTATAGAAGCACGTAGTTTGTTTCTTGGTTAACACACTTAACTTTTGTATCACTCGAGATATTGAAGCATGAATGCCATTTTTTAATGGAACGATGTAGATTTTCAACTGCGTTAGAAGCTGTTGAAAACACGAGCACAGTGATGTAAAGCTTTGTAATGTCAGGGTTGAAAATTTACACAAAAGTACTTAAGAGCATTACTAAAACTGAAAGGCAAAACGCCTGAAATGAGCTCCTGCGATGTTAAGACCACCTAGTGGGGCTCTTGTACAAGGTTCCATCCTTATATGCAATGAGAAGACTGACCTAAGCTACTAAGATAACCATATGTCCTTTTGGCCTTACTGTGTACATCATAGATACAGGGTCAGCAATGACTTTTGGAAATGGAACTATATGTTAACTCTAGGTTATCAGAATGGGTTTCGAAGAGCTAGACTGCCTGACATCAAGAACAACTGCCAAGATGAGAAACATAGAAGTAGATATCCTCGGTGTAACAAAGCAGCTTAAATCACTTAATAAAGGCAAGGCCTCCGGTCCAGATTGTATACCAGTCAGGTTCCTCTCAGAATATGCTGATAAAATAACTCAATATTTAGCAATTATATACAACCACTCGCTCAGAGAAAGATCTACATCTAAAGACTGGAAAATTGCTCAAATCACACCAATATCCAAAAAGGGAAGTAGGCGTAATCCGCTGAATTACAGGCATATATCACTAACGTCGATTTGCAGTAGGGTTTTGGAACATATACTGTATTCGAACATTATGAAGTGCCTCGAAGTAAACGATTTATTGACATATAGTCATCACGGATTCAGAAAATATCGTTCTTGTGAAACACAACTAGCTCTTTATACTCATGAAGTAATAAGTGCTATCGACAGGGGATGTCAAATTGATTCCATATTTTTAGATTTCCAGAAGGCTTTCGACACCGTTCCTCACAAGCGTCTTCTAACCGAACTGCTTGCCTACGGGGTATCGCCTCAGTTGTGCGACTGGATTCGTGATTTCCTGTCAGAAAGGTCACAGTTAGTAGTAATAGAGGGAAAGTCATCGAGTAAAACAGAAGTAATATCCAGCGTTCCCCAAGGAAGTGTTATAGGCCTTCTATTGTTCCTGGTCTATATTAACGACATAGGAGATAATCTGAGTAGCCGTCTTAGATTGTTTGCAGATGATGCTGTCATTTGCCATCTTGCAAAGTCATCATATGATCAAAACGCCTTGCAAAATGATTTAGATAAGATATCTGTATGGTGCGAAAAGTGGAAATTGACCCTGAATAAAGACAAGTGTGATGTTATTCACATGAGTACTAAAAGAAATAAGCTAATTTCGATTACGTGATAAGCCACAAAAATCTGAAGGCTGTAAATTAAGCTAAATAGTTAGGGATTACAATTACAAATAACCTAAATTTGAACGATCACATAGATAATATTGTGGGTAGAGCAAACCAAAGACTGTGATTCATTGGCAGAACACTTAAAAGGTGCAACAGGTCTGCTAAAGAGACTGCTTACACCACGCTTGTCCGCCCTATTCTGGGGTATTTCTGTGGGGTGTGGGATCATCAGGTGGGACTGACGGATGACTTCGTAAAAGTACAAAGAAGGGCAGCTCGTTTAGTGTTATCGCGAAATAGGGAAGACAGTTTCACAGACATGATACGTGAATTGGAGTGGAAATCATTAAAACAAAGGCGTTTTTCGTTGCGACGGGATCTTCTCATGAAATTTCAATCAGTTTTCTCCTCCGATTGTGAAAACATTCTGTTGGCACCCACCTACATAGGGAGAAATGATCATCACGATAAAATAAGAGAAATCAGGGCTCGACTAGAAAAATTTAAGTGCTCGTTTTTCCCGCGTGCCGTTCGAGAGTGGAACGGTAGAGAGACAGCTTGAAGGTGACTCATTGAACCCTCTGCCAGGCACTTTATTGTGAATAGCAGAGTAATCACGTAGATGATGTAGATATAGACATAAAAAGTGAAGCAGCCAGAAGATACGATCGATTGTCATGTACTTCGAATGTACACATCATCGGCGTGCATGTAAATGACTAGAGTTACAATTCTCTGCGACGGGTAGAATTGCCACTACAGTGCATTACTGTTGGTCTTTTTTATTATTGATACTACGCCTGATAGGGTACATAATGGGTATGAACAGCGTCAGATGCTGACTAATTACTGTGGAGGATACGCAGTTGTCGCGTCCTCGTGTAAGGCAGCGTTATCGGCACATAACAGAGTTCGAAAACGGACTCATTGTTGGTCTCTATTTGGCAGGCTGATCGAATCGCTGAATATCCAGATTTGTGACGCATTTTAGTGTGGTGATATCCAGAAGTTAAGGTACGCGGCTACATGAGGGCAGGCACATTCGTTGTCAACGTTCCGGTTGACGAAGTCTGACAGCCAAAAGAGAGGATGACCGTATTGTACACCAATCACATCGTACGCCTCGCACAATTTCGCCTCCCATTCGAGAACAATAATGGATTCCCTGCAACATTCTGTGTCATTGCCCAGAGACAAGCAACAGACGAGATAGGGTATTACCATCAGACGCGTTGGCTGGCGTTAACGCCACAATACAAATCTCTGCATTTGGTGTGATGTCGTGACGGGGAAGCGTGGATTGCTGAGGAAAGTTGTAGCTTTGTTTTCAGCTGTTCTGTACTACCGCGGATAACCATCGTCGGTGAGTATGGCGGTCACATGGTGATAGGTCCTGGTCTTCCAGTGCTTTGCAGGCGCACAGCGAAGTTACCTCTGACGCCAAGGTGTGGGGGGCATAACCACACGGCACGGACATCATGCGTCTTCAGATGTTATCGTGATGTCGTTTTATGGTGTCATTTACGAAAAGGACATATCTGTGTTTCTATGAACTGTCTGCGTATTTTTGAGGTACCTTCTTGGCCAACAAGGTGCCAAGATGTGTCTCCGACACAACATGTCTGGAACCACCTGCCAGTATCCATGATATGGACCAGTTGTGATAGTTGCAGGCTAGATTACCTCAGCAGAAGGTACAACGCCTTTGTGACACTCTTCCTCACCGAATTAGAGCACGTATCCAGCCGTGAGGGTGTGCAACGTCTTTCTGGTAAATGGGTGTTGACTCCCATTTGTAATCACTTAAATAACATCGCATACTCTCTCAGCCCGTGAAGTTTCATTTCGTTTCCTCCTCTCCTTCTGGGTGCTTCACCTTTTTGGACAGGCAGTGTATTTAAAGTACGTGTACTTATTCAGGTTTAAGTGAAAAGCTCTTGAGGAAGCAAGTAAACAGTCGAAAGGCTTGATAAAACGATGGACCCTGGCGTGAAAGCCCCGTTTATTGGTGTAATGTCTTTCACATTTCAGATTTCACATTTCTCCTTTATTTTCACGAAATGTCTCAAAGCCAACATTAGCAGGTATAACATCACTACAGTCGTTTTCCCACATCTACATGTCTATATATATATATATATATATATATATATATATATACTCCGCTAGCCACGCAGTGGTGTGTGGCGGAGGGCACTATTCGCGCCAAAGCCATATCTCCCCCCATCTGTTCCACTCGCGGGCCGCGCGAGGGAAAAACGACTATCTGAACTCCACAGTACGAGCTCTAATTTTCCTTATCTTTGAATGGTGATCATTGCGCGATTTGAAAGTTATAGTAACATATGCTCTACATCCTTTCGGATACCACTGAAAAGTAAATTGTTCTGTTAAAAAAATCCTTGCTTCGTTACCTCGATTGATATAAGAATTAAGCGAATTAACTATGCAATTGCCGAAAACCTCGGTCTGATAACTTGAACAGTAACGAAAGAAAACCGGTACAGGCTTCTAGTGTAAGAATAATACGATGGTTGCAATTTTGATAGTGGCAACTATTTATTTACAGCTCGTGCAAAATAGATACGTGTTTCAAACTTTTACTGACCTTCAAAGTAGTCAGCAGCATAACCCGTTGCCAGCGATGTGGAAGTCGTAGGATACTCTTAGCAGTGCCAGTTGTGTTGACAGTTCGAACGGTGCGGTATATTACCCGTCGAATTTGTAGTAGTTCTTAAGCGAATGCCGTAAAGTGTTTCCTTCAGTTTAGAAATCCATTTGAACTCACGAGGGCTTAAGTCAGGGGATTTACAGTAGGTGGTATAGCACTCAGCAGCCCCATCAGTCAAACAAATCAGTAACAGCTTTCACTGTACGTGCTTGAGCATTGTCCCGCAAAATGATGGTCAGGTCCTGCAGAAAGTGTCGTCACTTCTGTCTCTACGCTATTCATTTTTGGAACTGAAGGAAACACTTCACGGCATTCGCTTCAGAACTGCTACAAATTCGTCGGTCAATAGTCCGCGCCGCTCGAACTGTCAACACAACTGGCACTGCTAAGAGTATCCTACGACTTCCAAATCGCTGGCAACGGGTTATACACAATGCTGGTGACTACTTTGAAGGTCAGCAAAAATTTGAAACACGTATCTATTTTGTACGAGCTGTAAATAAATAGTTGCCACTATTAACATTCCAACCCGCGTAATTACACACGGCACCACGGTCAGGTGCAAATCTTTCAACCCACCCCATTTCTGCGACCTCCATGCCTCTGTGCCAGCGGCACCAGGTTTTTCCGTGGATGATCACCCATCCAAGTACGAGCCGGGTCCGACTTTGTTTAACTGCCATGACTGGACAGGAATCAGTGTTACCAACTTGTCAAGACCGTCGGAAAGTTTCAGCGGATTCACCCTGTACAGAGCATCGTATCATTGCCGCTTGGCGGTTGGCGTCTCCTTGATAAGCAATTCACAGGTCGTCGTTTTGTTTTTGGCGACCGGCCCGTCGACCTATTTGATGAACTGTTCTCACCCGAATTAGCTTTCCCTCGTAAGTCTCTATTTGAAAATCAAGCACATATTCCTAAACGTCTACCCGTTCGCGTCTCTGGGTTACGAAATCGATTTCACGGTGCAGCGGCGGTTCTGAATGATGGGATAACAAGCCTTATTCTGCCGAGGGAAAAGAAAATGGTGCTCGTGGGAGGTCTTCTGCTTCCCAGCACACTTCCTGCTACGCTGGACCGCATCCTGTCGGCCCTCAGATCGACATTGTTCCAACAACTGCCGTACACTTCGGACGACGAAACTTTTCCACACCGAAACTCAGCGAATTTCTCTCTCGAACTCGAGATAGTCTTCCACGGGACGCCTCGGAGAAAGGAATCGCACGAAACTGCGTGTCGCTGTGCTACTACGGTGCTAGGCTCTCAGTCCGCTGCCTTTCAGCGTGATGCAGTTCAGAGTAATATGTCATTAGTAGCAGTATTTCAAATACCATAAACTTACACAACTATCGATAGATGGGAGTAATTAAAAGCATACACTCGAGGTATTCGTTACGATCAATACAATGAGAACTTCTGTAACGCTGGAACTCATAGTAATACAATGGTATAGATATAATTAAATTATTAATTTTTGCGTTTTACGTCACGATCAGTTGAGTATTTCGGAATGTTATAACCAGTTTCGACTAGTAAGTGACCCTCTTCAGACGTCATAATATAAAAACTGGAAATACACAATTATTGTATAATCTGTAAAATATGCCACGTAACCATTTGAGTAATGATAAAAGAAAAGAAAATTATACCTAAAAGCACATGCTGCAATCAGTTTCCGTTGCGTTGTCAACAACGGAAGCTATAGTTGGACGTTTTGTATGAAATCATCCTTTGGCTACTGTCACTTGTGATACGATTTTTACTTAATTCTTTTTTTTTTAAACACGTTTTATATCGAGGTTTAGATGTACTATAATGAGTGGAAAGAGGAATGGTGGAGTGGGGGAGGGGGATGGTTCAAATCGCTCTGAGCGCTATGGGACTTAATTTCTGAGGTCATCAGTCCCCTAGAACGTAGAACTACTTAAACCTAACTAACCTAAGGACATCACACACATCCATGCCCGAGGCAGGATTCGAACCTGCGACCGTAGCGGTCGCGCGGTTCCAGACTGTAGTGCCTAGAACCGCTCGACCACCTCAGCCGGCGGAGGGGGATGGTACATAGGCATATAATCGACGGGATAGATTAAACCAAACAAAAATTACTGGAAAGGAGTAATAATTAAGCACTCTAAAGCAGTTTGGAAGCAGAGGAAACTGATTAGTTGCATCTGTGATCCACATTCTGACGTCTAGGTTGCGCTGCATTTGTCATAACGTGTAGTTGGATTTTGGCACCGTTTCCTCGCAGCATGCCAGGCTTGAGAGAACGACACGCTGTAGTTCGTTACTACACTGGGCGCCAGACACCGTAAGTCATATAACGGAATATGAAGGAAGGTGGTACAACCAATGCCAGATGAGCGGTTCATCGTAGATACTGAAACAGGCATCGGAGGAGAACTAGTTCTGTTAGTTCAGTAGATTATCAAATTCCTTCAACTCTTTTCGTTCTAAAATGTCTAAGTGTCTACCTTTTTTCTTAACATATATTGTTCTTAAATAGAACTAATACTATGAAACCCCTTCGCAAAATGGCGTCTCAAGCAGTTTCATTACTGGAATAGGAGTCGTCTTCAAAATCGTATATCAGATGTAGTATACGTCAATAGAAGAAGAATCAGAAAATTAAAATGTTTTTCGTTAAATTACTGTACTCTTGTGCATAGTGCTTTTATTTTTCGAGGTTGTCCCGTTTTAGTTCACTGCACTCCGTTCACTGTTTTTCCAGCGTGTTGATTCCGCCCCAAGTACGGTATTCCGGAAAATCTGCAAAATATTCATCTACAACTACCATAACATTATCCGTCACAAACGTACTTTGATTTGAAAATGGGTGTAATTACAAGTGCGCCAAATCGGCTGAATGTGTTGGATGATTTGAAAATGGGTGTAATTACAAGTGCGCCAAATCGGCTGAATGTGTTGGATGTTCTAATAATACGTTCTACCGATCCCTCAATTTGCCCACTGCCAAAGCACTTTTGTGGATTGTCCTGACGAAACACGATTTTTATCTTTCCGATTCAAACCTTTTTTTATGTATTTTATCATCTAGATGCTCCAAACGTCTTGCGAAGTATTCATGAGTAACTGTTTCACGCTTTGAAAGTTTATCGCTGGCCGGTGTGGCCGAGCGGTTCTAGGCGCTACAGTCTGGAACCGCACGACCGCTGCGGTCGCAGGTTCGAATCCTGCCTCGGGCATGGGTGTGTGTGATGTCCTTAGGTTAGTTAGGTTTAAGTAATTCTAAGCTCTAGGGGATTGATGACCTCAGAAGTCCCATAGTGCTCAGAGCCATTTGAACCATTTGAAAGTTTATCAATACGAAGTAATCTGAGTGTTTATGTATTTCAACTCGAAACTGTCAGATCGTAAGAGCTTCTCCCAGAAAAAGAATAATGCAATCTAGAAAAGTGTTCATATATAAAGGTGGAGAACATGCTCTGAATATATACACTGATTTCACAATGTCATCTTGTGGTACTTGGGGAAATGCATGATACACACTGTGCTGTCTTAGTACCTTTATTCACGAACAGTTTCGATCACGGACTATCTTCACATTGGAAAAATATCTATTGTGACAATGTCACATCGCATAATGCTATTAGTATAGATAAGTAAGCCATTGCTGAATTGAAAACGGTGTAAAACGATACTTAACATCGTAACACAGGCTTAACCAAGAATATAACAATGTTTAAAACACAAAAACGTGCAAGAGCAGTAAGTGAAAGTGAACAGAACCATTGCTTAGGCAAAACACGTTTTCAAAGTTGTTTTCTGCTTGGATAAGCCTCTGTTACGGCGCGAAGTACCGTTTTCTTACATTTTTACGTCACCAATGGCTTATTTTCCCATATTAATAGTATGTATGCCATGTGGAGTTGTCACAACACATATTTTCCCACTGTGAAATTAGTCCATGATCGAAATTGGTACTGAATAAAGATACAGCGAGACAGCAGAGTGTGTATCATGAATTTCTCCAACTATATAGAGGATGTTGACAGGTCCCTGATTTTTTTTCCTATATTCTACTGTTATATATGTTCACCTAGACGGAAATGTGAAATACATTTTGTCCTGAAATATCTCATCTTATCTACTTATAAAGAAAATCAAGTCGCTGAGGTGCAAAGAATTGTTTTCATTTGGTACTGTTCTTTGTTGCACCGTGGTAAGTTGTTTCGAAATGAGGAATAACACTTACCTGCCGTATGTGATAGATTACTCTCGTAAGACTCGAGCGGTGTTGAGTACCTAGCGCAATGGGTAAAGCTTTCTATCATTTGCTGCAATATACTTCATCATGACTTTAGGATGCAGGTACCGAAATGACGGTTTCTCGTGACTTAGAGAACAGAACGATCTTGATATCAAAACAAGCTTTACACTGGAAGCTAGGTTGCCCTCAAAACATTTCTTTTAGCATTTACTTTTCGTAAAGATTCAAGCAATGTAGTATCTTTCTCGCAAAAAGCGTGTAAAGGTTAATTGTTCATGGAAAACAGGTTGGTCTCTTTTCCTGGTATGTTGCCGACGTCACACGTTATCATTTGCCGAAAGTTAGGTATTATTTTCCCCATGACGTTTATCTGTAGCTGAAGGTTTCGGGCGTCATTCATACGGAATATCTTCAGTGACAGTATGGCCACGTTTGAATTCAATAGTCTGTTTTTTAATTGTTAAAAAATGAAGATCCTTACAAATACAGTTTTGCTGTGGGATAATATTCTAGTTTATCCACTCACATATCGAAACTACTATTTTTTTTCTTTCTTCGTTAATGCTATTACATTCTCTCACCCTATATCTGCAGCCAGTGGGCTGTCAAATGAGAGACACTTACAAACGCACATTAGCCAGCGAGATTGATATATACTGTTGCATAAAATTTTGGGCATGGAGCCGCATAAAGCTCACTTCTTCTTCTAATATTTCAGCTGTATACCGTCCATTCGTCTTCAGACTGAGCCTCAGCTCTCTGAAGATGGCTGGACCATTCGCAGCCGAAATATAGGAGCACAAGTGAAATTTATGCGGCTGCACGCCCGAAATTTTAAGGACCAAACATTGCGCAGCTATAATATCAAGTTGATATACAGTGCCTGACAAAAAAAAAAAAAAAAAGTGAAGCACCCAAATCAGACTAGAGAATGAAATGAAACTTCACAGCTTGACAGGATATGTGATTTTATTTTAGTGATTGCAAAGTCGAGACAAAATTACAAAGAGTTCTGCAGCATGAGCCCATCATCAATATAAGGTAGCACCACCTCTGGCAGGATGTATGGTCTCATTCCTTTGGGAAGGTGGACATAAAGCTGTGCATCCTCTTCTGGCTCAAGCTGATCCACAACTGTTGTAACTGGTCCTTGATATTCTGGACACTGGCCTCTGACTGAGTTGACGCCCGATCCTGTCTTGCTCATGTTTTATCGGGAACAAATCTGGGATTGTTGCTGGCGAGGAGAGTACCTCTACATCACGCAGAAAGTTCATAAAGACATGTGCTTGTTGAATAATAGCACCACGATACTGCAGCATGACAGGTAACAAATAAGGCCACCGGATTTTCGTGATATATCGGTGTACCGGTACCGCTAGAGTTCCCTCAGTCACTGCCAGCCCTGACTTGATGTCATACTCCATGGCTTCCCACACCATGATGCCGGGAGTAAAAGCACTGTGCCTCTCCAAAACATTAGAAGAATGCGACCTCTCCCCAGATGGTCACCATACTTCCCAAAGATTGTCATTCAGATACTGCAGAACCACAGTTCCTCGCTGAATATAATACGGCGACATTCATTAGCAGCCCACGCTTCCCAGTCATATCACCATCCTAAACGTAGCTGCTTGTTTTGTGATGTTAACGGCAGCCTGCACATGGGACAGCAATTCCCTAGTAGACTAGTGCAGATCTCTGACCAGTGGTGCGGGATGACACAGAATGTTGCAATAAGTCTATTACTTGTCCGCGTATTGCAGATGTGAAGGGGTTTTCCCTGTCACAGATAATTGCAACTCTAATCATTTACATACGCTCCGATGGTGTGTGCGTCGCGCGAAGCTACATTGACATTGAACCATGTCTTCTGATTGCTTCACTTTATCTTTAGAGCACTGTATACTCATCAGCTAGTACATTATGACCATCGACCTACTATCGATATAAATCCGTCCAGGCGATAGTAGCGTTACCTGACTAGGAATAACAGCTAGTCAGACACACAATGGTGCATGTAGTATCAGTCCGCGTGTAAAATGAGGAAGGCATACGATCTATCTGAGTTTGAACGAGGGCAGATTGTGATGGCCTATAGGCTCAGCACGAGCATTCTGGATTCTGCACGACTTATAGAGTGTTCGAGGACTGCTGTGGTGAGAAGTTTCTTCAATACGTGGCGAAAACAGATACCACGTCCAGACGTCGTGGGGTTGGCTGGTACCGCTCATTACAGATGTTGGACGTCATAGGCTGGGCAGACTGGTGAATCAGGACAGGAGGCGAACTCTGGCTGAACTATCATCAGTGTTTAACACTGGGTGGATTACAAGTGTGTAGCGTTCTCGCTTCCCACGCCCGGGTTCCCGGCTTCGATTCCCGGCGGGGTCAGGGATTTTCTCTGCCTCGTGACGGCTGGGTGTTGTGTGCTGTCCTTAGGTTAGTTAGGTTTACGTAGTTCTATGTTCTAGGGGACTGATGACCATAGATGTTAAGTCCCATAGTGCTCAGAGCCATTTTTTACAAGTGTGTCTGAACACAAAGTGCACCGAACACTCGTACGTCTCCACAGGCGACGATCCATGCAAGTGCCGATGATAACACCACGATATCGGAAAGTATGACTGAAATGGGCACGTGACCATCGGCACTGGACATTGGCCCAGTGGCAGAATGCTGCATGGTCTAATGAATCCCGTCACCTTCCTGGGAAACATTTCCTTGATACCTGTACTGCGGGACGGAGACAAGCTGGCGGTGGCTCCATTATGCTCTGGGAAACATCCACCTGGGCATCCATGGGTCCTGTGGAGCTCGTGCAAGGCACCATGGCGGACAAGGAGTATCGTACACTGTTTGCAGACTACGTATACCCCTTCGTGATGATCATGTTCCCCGACGGCAGTGGCATTTTTCAACATGATAATATGCTGTGTCACAAGGCGATGACTGTGATGGAGTGGTTCGAGGTACACACTGGCTAGTTCCAGTTGATGTGCTAGTCCTTCATCTCACCGAATCTGTATCCGATCTAAGACATCTGGGATGTTCTTGAACGTTGTGCCAGAGCTCATCGCCCCTCTCCCCGGAATTTACGATACTTAGGTGACTTGTGTACGCAGATGTGGCGTCAACTCCCTTCAGCGGCCTAGCAAGGCCTCATCGCTTCCACGCCACGACGCATCGCCGCTATTATCAGTGCCAAAGGTGGAAATTCCGGGTATTAGGAGGATGGTCATAACGTTGTGGCTGATTAGTGTCTATGGTGTTGGTGCTTCTGTACACATTCACCCTCCAATACGACACATTTTTTTTCCGACGATGCTTGAATTCTCCCAGACCATGGTTGTGTAAGTCTGCATTTTGGCAGTTCAGTAGTACGAGGGTTGCCCAGAAAGTAATGCACCGCATTTTTTTTTCTCAGCCGAAAACAATGCTAGGAATGCAAAATATTACATATGTACTATTTGAAGTATCCAGAGTGAGCGTGCCAAGTTTCCGTCACATCCGAAAGATAGCGTAGCTGTAGGAGAGTTTCAAAATGGCCTCTGTAAGTGATGTACGTTACAAGCATCATGCAGTCATTGAATTTATCAGTGCAGAAAAAGAAAGTGCGGGGAATTTTCTCAGACACTTGTGCAAAGTCTATGGATGACCTGCTGTCGACAGAAGTACAGTTGGTCGCTGGGAACGGAGGGTGAGGTCATCAGATGGCGGTTCGGCGGAGCTGCACGATTTGCAGAGGTCGGAGGGATCATCCACGGCTGTCACACCTGACATGTCGCAGAGAGCTGATGTCATCGCGAAGACAGACACGTTACGACTCGGCAGATGGCGCTGCATCTGTCAATCAGTAAAGGAATTTTACATAGTGAAGCACTGGTTCCGGCACCAGGAGCAGGTTTGGTACCGACAGGGCACACACGCCCTTGTTTCGCGCTGGAGGAAGGACATAGAGTGGGACGGAGATTACGTGGAAAAATAGGGTATGTAGGTAAAACACCATTCTTTCGTCTGTGTAATTTTTATTATGCTCAGTAAAAAATTGTTGAAGAAAACAAATGCGGTGCATTATTCTTTTGGAAACCCTCGTAGTTCTCTTTCAAAAATCACGTCGTCGTCATTCTGAAAACGCCCGCAGCGCAGTTGTTTCTTCATCCGAGCAAAGAAGCAGAAGTTACTGAGTGCCATGAGAGGAGAGTACGAGTTGTGAGGCAAAATATTACAGCAAAATAAAGCAGCTTGTCTGACCGTGTCCTGTACAAAATGGGCTGGGGCGTTGCTTTGGAGCAAGTACGCCCTCTTCTACTACGCTTCATGTAGATAACGTCCTGTAACCTCGTCAGAAGATTTTGTTAATGTGCTCTTACGAGTCTAATCTATCAGCAGGACACAGCTGCGGTCCCAAAGTCACTCAGCATCTCTTTCCAATTGACGATCGCCTTTTTCGATTCTGATTTGCTTTTTGTCACAGGGTGGTACTGAGACATCCAGCCCTCGTCCATAGCTATTAGGTGCGTAAAAATGTCATCTGTATTGCCCTGACACAATTCCTCCGTTCGCCAGGATCTCTAAATATGTGGAAGGGTCGTAGTTGCAAGCGGGCGAAGCCATTTGTTATGGTCAGAAAGTCGTGCAAGATGTTGAAAACTGATACTTGCCTGTTTTTAACTATTTTCACTTTCTTCTCGATTGTGATAAGTTGGTCTTGTAACACCAGAGGCTCCTCACCTCTTGAGATTCCCGGCGCTCCACAGACATGTGGTCTTACACTTACCAGCCATTGTGGCCGAGCGGTTCTAGGCGGTTCAGTCTGGAACCGCGCGACCGCTACGGTCGCAGGTTCGAATCCTACCTCGGGCATGGATGTGTGTGATGTCTTTACGTTAGTTAGGTTTAAGTAGTTCTAAGTTCTAGGGGACTGATGACCTCCGATGTTACGTTCCATAGTGCTCAGAACCATTTGTACCACTTTTTTGGTCTTACACTTCGTCTGTTGCCAAGAATTGTTTCACAATACGGAAGTGTTTGCACCATATAACCACCGTGCCGTGTTATGGCTTATTGTTGCCGTACACCTCCAGCAGCTCAGCATGAATTGTTTGCAGCATTGTTCACTTTAAAAAGCAAAAATCGAATTACCGCAGGAAACTCCATTTTATCAGCTTGTTTTGGCGTCTCTAACGCTTGCCGTACTGAAGCGCGATTTCTTCGTGTCCAGGACAGTGCTCATGCAACTGCAACAAAGGATTAATTATGTAACTTTATTTATAATTTTATGACTACCTCTAGTAAAAGTGATTTGTTGTTGTTGTGGCCTTCAGTCCTGAGGCTGGTTTGATGCAGCTCTCCATGCTACTCTATCTTGTGAAAGCTTCTTCATCTACCAGTACTTACTGCAACCTACATCTGCTTAGTGTATTCATCTCTTGGCCTCCCTCTACGATTTTTACCCTCCACGCTGCCCTCCAATCCTAAATTTGTGATCCCTTGATGCCTCAGAACATGTCCTACCAACCGATCCCTTATTCTTGTCAAGTTGTGCCACAAACTCCTCTTCTCCCCAATTCTATTCAGTACCTCCTCATTAGTTATGTGATCTACCCATCTAATCTTCAGCATTCTTCTGTAGCTCCACATTTCGAAAGCTTCTATTCTCTTCTTGTCCAAACTATTTATCGTCCATGTTTCACTTCCATACATGGCTACTCTCCATACAAATACTTTCAGAAACGACTTTCTGACACTTAAATCTATACTCGATGTTAACAAATTTCTTGACACTTAAATCTATACTCGATGTTAACAAATTTCTCTTCTTCAGAAACGCTTTCTTTGCCCTTGCCAGTCTACATTTATATCCTCTCTACTTCGACCATCATCAATTATTTTGCTCCCCAAATAGCAAAACTCATCTACTACTTTAAATGTCTCTTTTCCTAATCTAATTCTCTCAGCATGAACCGACTTAATTCGACTACATTCAATTATCCTCGTTTTGCTTTTGTTCATGTTCATCTTACATCCTCCTTTCAAGACACTGTCCGTTCCGTTCAACTGCTCTTCCAAGTCCTTTGCTGTCTCTGACAGAATTACAATGTCATCGGCGAATCTCGAAGTTTTTATTTCTTCTCCATGGATTTTAATACCTACTCCGAATTATTCTTTTGTTTCCTTTACTGCTGGCTCAATATATAGATTGAATAACATCGGGGAGAGGCTACACCCCTGTCTCACTCCCTTCCCAACAGCTGCTTCCCTTTCATGCCCCTCGACTGTTATAACTGGCGTCTGGTTTCTGTACAAATTGTAAATAGGCTTTCACTCCCTGTATTTTATCCCTGCCACCTTCAGAATTTGAAAGAGGGTATTCCAATGATTTAATAGAATTAAAATGATATTAAGTTACGTAAAGCTTATGAGTTGAAACAGTGATATGTTTCTCGAAGTTTTCCTATAACAAGAAAGTCTACTTTTTGGACGATTAATAAGGAGGCAGTAGGTGGTGAAGGTTATTGTGGGGGAAATAATTGTGGTTGGTAGGATCACGAACCAAGCAATTAGTAAGGTAGAGAGAAGAAAGGAAAGAGAAGGGCATCTGAGGTGGAAAGAGGAAGAAATATTCTGTTAAAGATGGAAGTGTGACTAAAATTCTAGACCGATATCGTAGTAAGGTAGGTTAGGTAGCTTTAGCTGGATTGGTATAGGATGTGATGTGTGTATAATTGTAGGCTTGGAGAGACGTGCTCGCATAAGCGCAATAGAATCCGAAAATTGGAGATGAGTGATGAAAAGATCAAATTGGCGTCAACTTTACGAACATGTAGGTGGACTGATAAGGTAAGGAATGACGAGGTCCTCCGAATCGGTGAGAAAAAGAATGTATGGAAGACACTGACGAAAAGGAGGGACAGAAATGGTAGGATACCAATTAGGACATGGAATAACTTCTATGGTACTAGAGAGAGGTTCAGAGAGAGAGAGGTTCAGAGAGGAAAAAATTGGAGAGGAAGACAGAGATTGGAATATACCCAGCAAATAATTGAGGACTTAGGTTGCAACAGCTACTCCCGGATGAAGATGTGGGCACAGGAGACGAATTCGTCGCGGGCCGCATCAAACCAGTCAGAAGACGGATAACCGAAAAAAAGAATGAAAAACAGATTCGGTGTTCAGTGTGAGTAAGGTCAGGGAGGAGATTAATAAGCTCATAAGAGATCGAGTGGGGGATGGTAAATGAACATGAAAGGCGAGACGGAGCAAATGCCGTTTGAAAATTTGGTAGGAGTGATAAATTTCGTGTAACAGAAATCCAGGCGACACTTCTATAAAGACAGAGCTGATGGACTTAAGACTTGTAGGTTTGTAATGTGGTGGAGGGATGCTATTCCCTTGTTCGGCCAGTTAGTAATGTAGTATTATATCGAAAAAGAACTTCTAAATGTGACTATAGTGCAAATTTTCATCATTGAAAAGATTTAAAACAAACATTTCAGCAAGACTCTCCTGTAGACGATGTTGATATTACAAAGCGTGTAGCAACATAAGAAAGAGGAATTTATCTCTGTGGTAGTCAGAATACTTTTTATCTAAAACAAGAAATACTACATAGTGTTTCTTCAACATTTGCCTCTTGACCTCTCTGGGCTGACAAATCTATTTCATGATATGCGACTCTGCAGAACGAGAAGTTAGGGTGACCTCCCCTGTCGACTGAAACCCGCTACGTTGCTCCTGGTGTCGCTCGGAAAACTCTCCGCTGAGTTGGAGCGCATCCCGTTGTGCCGTCAGATGGAACTTGCCTCGACAACTACCCCCAGGCTGTGTGTGCAGCGAAAGTTTCCTATCCCAGAAGTTGAAGGATCTCGCTCCTGGCCTTAAGAGATAGTCTTCTTTGAGATATTTCGGATAAATGGAGAAAATAAATGGGACGTTCTCGTCGATGCACACTGCGATGAACTAGATTCGGCAATGTATGCTGCGTAGATTCAGTCGAGAATAGTTTAAAATTGGCAGCAGTTAGTGAAATAAAGAAGTTTTACATAATTGCGGCTGGAGCGAGATCAGTAAACTGCCATCTAAGAGATACTGTTTGGGACATACAGCAGGAGATTGTATGCAGTACTGGAGCGTTTATTGTACTTTAAATAACAGCACTAAAAATAATGTAGGCACTGGATGTGAACAACGCTCTAACAGATGGACGTGTACCGTACGATACGGTCAACTGAACTTAGCATAATGGGAAATACAATTTTCTGAAAGTAATTTACTAAAAAATAAATACTCCGTTATTTCTTCCTAGTTAGGAAGCGCAGTGGTTAAACATCTGACTCATCTTCGTGAGTAGAAAAAGTCGTTTTTCTTTCAGATATCTTGTGATTTACTTAAATTATCTCGAATAAATGTCACCGCTAATTTTTTTACGCGTTCTTATCGTACCGAGCTGGTATTCTGCTTCTAACTAGCTAATGGCATCTCAACTCAGAAAAATAAGACTTGTTTTCATTATTCGATTGTTTACTATACGTGTATTACATTCAGGATAATTCCGTAAGTGCTTGCAAAAATTTAACAGGACGTAGAGAATGCCCCACTGAACAATTTGAGGTAGGGAGCTTAAGGAGATAATAGGAATAAAATAACATTACTGTGTACTTTTTTATTTACATTTGTTAGAGTTAACTGCAAATACCATCACTGATACAATGAAAATACAATTTGTGCTGTATCTTACAAAACGTGCTGAAATTTACGGTCATCAACCTCTGTACAGGCATGACATCGAGGAACAAGATTCTGATGCACCCTGAAACATATGCCTGATGTGTGTCGAATCACATCAAAGGCAGCCACAATTCTGGCAAGTAATTCCATCTCCATATCCACTGGGGTCTCATGCACAAGTGACTGTAGATACCACCATACGAAATAGTCAAGGTGATTCAGGTCAGGTGACCTCGCAGGCGATGGAATAGGACCTCGACTTCCAATCCAGTTACCAGGAAATACAGCACTGAGATGATAGCAGACATCTACACTGTCGTGAGGCGGTGCACCGTCATGTTGAATGGGTCTGTCGTTGATTCATAGCACGTTCTGTCATGGGATAATGTAAATACGATAAAACAGAGCCACTTTACGGACAAGTACGCCGGCCGCGGTTGCCAAGCGGTTCTAGGCGCTTCAGTCCGGAACCGCGCGACCGTTACGGTAGCAGGTTCGAATCCTGCCTCGGGCATGGATGTGTGTGATGTCCTTAGGTTAGTTAGGTTTAAGTAGTAGTAGTTCTAGGGGACTGATGACCTCAGATGTTAAGTCCCATAGTTCTCAGAGTCATTTGAACGATTTTTTTTCGGACAAGTAAAGTAAATGAAATCTGCATCATGACTTCGTCGTAATAAGCCTCGTTCTCCTTATTTCCTTGCAGTAAATAAAGAATGTATGAATAAATAGAAAGCACTGTACTTGTAAACGTGTACGCATGTTAGTTTTAAAGAACTGGAAGCCAAAGCTATAGGCAATTTTAGTTCCGTACCGCCTTAACCTGGCTTCTCCGACCACAGGTCCCCTGCCTCAGTTTGTTCAGTGGAGCATTCTCTATGTCCTGTTACATTTTTGCACTCTCTTACGGAAAAACCCCGTGTAAATGAAACAGGGAGCAAAGAGACTACGTACGCACAGTAAACGTACTCTGGATCTTAACAACAAAAATCGCAAGGCTGCGTTTCTGCTCATTCAGATGTGACGTGTACTAGTGTACAAGTCCGAGTTGTGATCATACTGGCAAACAAGGCAAAAGTAAACGTTCCTACAGTATAACGAAAATGTGATGTTCTGTACATTTTTTTATTCTGACAGCTGAACATTGACAGTGCCATGACGATAATGGTGCATCTTGAAGGCTGTCGCTGTGCTATGAACATTTCTGTAAAATGTGTTGAATGCTAGTAAGCTACAGCAGTCACTGCCGTATGTGCTAATGTTTGTACCTCGCACTGTGTCAGTCTCTCTTATATGGACAGTTTTTCTACTGGGACGAACACCAGCAAGTACGTGGTGGGCAAAGCGAGACTGGCTCAGCAAATATTTCAAGCAACTTAGGATAGACAACCCAACTTATCTCATATGTCTCAGATGAGAAAGATGTAAACTGGTTTGCCTATCTTAACTTGCGGGAAATATTTTCCGGGCCGTTTTTATTTTTCCTCCCCTTCATTACGAGATCACAGAGTGTGAACAGCTTACAAAATGGAAACGCTAGGATATGTGTTCACCGCCCTTGTCTTCGTTAACATTATTGCACAAAGCATTGATGTTTTCTATAAGGGAAGATAGTTCCATCTAAAACGATTTAGTCTATTAATATGCGCTTATATACCTTACTTTGTAATGGGTACTATTATCGTCAGTGCTATGACACAGTCAATAGTTCTGTTAGGTACAGCTGGTTCTCCGGAAAATTCGGATCTGATTGTGCATTTTCATCTACATGCATCTACATCTACATGATTACTCTGCAATTCACATTTAAGTGCTTGGCAGAGGGTTCATCGAACCACAATCATACTATCTCTCTACCATTCCACTCCCGAACAGCGCGCGGGAAAAACGAACACCTAAACCTTTCTGTTCGAGCTCTGATTCCTCTTACTTTATTTTGATGATCATTCCTACCTATGTAGTTTGGGCTCAACAAAATAATTTCGCATTCGGAAGAGAAAGTCGGGCACTTCCGGCAGGAGGCACTGTATTGTCTTGCTGTTTCGTTCTGCAATGCCCAAGCGCTGCTGTTTCCGCGCCTTTATACGAGGCGAAGGAAAAGTCGTTAAGATTTCGCCTGTAACGGTCGAATGCAGCCAATTCAAACAAAAAAGTTACGATCAGTTTGCAGAAATTGATAAAAATATGTATTTAGAAGTTTCCCATCGAATAGTGGGGTAAAGTGAGTGATTAATCGGCTTATTCACGGAGTGTACGCGTAATTACATCCAGCAAATGGACAAATCGTTCCGTCATTCTCAGTCGGTGTCATTCGTTGGCGGACTATATTTTTGTTTGAACAATTATTAAGGCGACCGCGAACTTTTATAACATGATAGTCTGATTTTGAAAAGCATTACAGTAATGAGAAATTCCAGTGTGAAAGTGGAACAGGATTTAAATGTTGAGCAACATTGTGTGCAGTCGTTATTAGAAAATGTGTTAGTTACGAACTCAGTGAGCGAAGTAAATAGCAGAAACTTTTAGCCTTTATAAGCAATCTTTTCAGTTAAATATTCGTAAATTAGAGGTACAAGTTTTCGTTTAAGCATTACAGTCAAGTTTCGTATGGAACGTGTTCTCTCTCTCAACTACCTAATCCCGATCGCTGCAAAGAAAACTATTTCAGTTAACCATCAGGAAAAAAAAGTGGAAGGGAGGCTAAAACTTTGATGTTGCTAATAAATGAGGACAAAATTTTTTCGGAAGATATATGAATCTCAAAAGAAACTGAGTCTACCAATTCTTGGCATTATGCCACTTTACTGCAACAATAACAGGTTGAGAAACTGAGAAGAGGTGTTGATATTATTACAGCCTAAATGAAAAAATGGGCACCTACATTTAACAAAAACCTTAATTACATAGAAATTTTTATTAACTGTCCTCGCGCGGGATTAGCCGAGCGGTCTAAGGCGCTGCAGTCATGGACTGTGCGGCTGGTCCCGGCGGAGGTTCGAGTACTCCCTCGGGCATGGGTGTGTGTGTGTTGGTCCTTAGGATAATTTAGGTTAAGTAGTGTGTAAGCTTAGGGACTGATGACCTTAGCAGTTAAGTCCCATAAGATTGCACACAAATTTGAACATTTTATTAACTATCTTTAATTGCTGCCAGAGCTTCTTAATTAATTCTCTCTTAACACTTTCGTACTTACTGATTTTCCATCTCCGCCGCATACATCACTCAAATTATTTATGTATCTTCACTTCTTTCTGGGTTTTGTATTTGTTCTTTCCGATAGTATTATTTGTGCGGGTTTTCTGGCTTTCCAGAATGCATAAGTCGAAGCTAATGCTCCTGTTTCACATGAAACAAAATGCTGTAAAACAAGAGCATATCATTTGTAAATTCAGAAGCATTAATTGTTTTAAATGCATTCCATTGATTGTGTATTTCTCCAAAATTCGAATTATCCGCAGGGTTTCGCAGATTTTCATTTATTCTTCAGTGCACTGCCGAACAAATGGTGGCAGATATGTTGCAGTAAGTCTTTATATTTTGACCTGGGATAAATTGCCCCAGATTTAAATTAACAATAGTGGTTAATCCACAGGTTTCACCAAAGATTTTAGATAGGTTTCCTTTAACGGAAGAGAATAACTACTATTTGCTTCATTCTAGTTGTATCTTTAACGATTCGGCTGTGATTATTATTTTGCAGTTTCAAATGGTTCAAAAGGCTCTGACCACTATGGGACTAAACTTCTGAGGTCATCAGTCCCCTAGAACTACTTAACCTAAGGACATCACACACATCCATGCCCGAGGCAGGATGCGAACCTTCGACCGTAGCGGTCGCGCGGTTCCAGACTGTAGAACCTAGAACCACTCGGCCACACCGGGCAGCATTTTGCAGTTTCATTGCTATCTATTTCGAAGCCAAAAAGTCCACATCTTCAGGCATAAGAATTCAGAAATCAATATATGTCCTGTTCATGTATCATTTGAACATAAGAAAACTGTTTAACCATCCCTGTGACAACTGATACAAAAAAACCACAACTGATAGAAGTAACATAGGTCTTGTCCTCCGATTTCGCCTAAGATACGTGATGGGTTTTCCTTGATTTGCCACAACTGGAAATGCACTCTAAAATATTCGGAAACCGCATACCGAAAGCTTCCTTCAGTTAGGCTGAAAAGAACTGTAAGTTGTCCGACGCTCCAACCTCACCACTTAGTTAGGAAAAAAAAAAGAAACAAAACGAATACCAGTCTTCAGCCACGAGGTTATTCGTGTCTGTTGCTAAGCGAAATGTGATTTGAAAAGAAACGTCTATATATTTTGCAAAATCGTGGCGTCCATATGTCATCCTGTCAGTGCTTGATCAACAGGTACTAATGCTGCCGCGTCAGACGTATCATTGCATACAACCAAATTAGAGTGCTCCACAGGTGACATTATCGCAGGGAAACGTTGCAACGATTTCCTCGTTACCTGTGGATCACAATAATATTCACTGCAATTTTTTATGCAGAATACAGTAATTCATCATAGAAATCGATATCTGGTCGACCTGCAGAGATTTTCAAGAGTGTACGAATGAATATTTTTCCCCCCATCACCAAAATTACTGTATTATTGTGTAGGAGAGACTTTCTTCGTAGATAACAGTTCGTCGCTGGATATTGTATGAATAACTTCACGATGTGTGTACCTCTGAAAGGTTTTCGCCAAATTAACATAGTATCTTACCACTGTTATTTCTGCATTACAACTGGTGATGTCCGAAGTAGAGAAGATATAAATGTAGACTGACAACAGCAACAAAAATATTTCGGAAAAAGAGAAGCCAGTTAACATCGAAAATAAACTTAAGCTTTAGGAAGTCATTTCTGGTGTACAGAAGTTAAACGTGAACGATAAACAGTTCAGACAAGAAGAGAATATATGCATGCAACCGTTATGTACAGTGTTGTACAGGTGCCGGATGTCAGTTTAATGCATGCATTTGCGTATCTGTTGCTCTGGGTCGGACAATAGAAGTACGCTTAGTTATGTTTGTGGATGACGCTGTATTTGTCGTACGATGATGTCCCATATGTTATCGACTGGAGATGGATGTGATGGTGGAGCAGGTCAAGGCAACATGTCGACGTTTTGCAGAGCATGTTGGGTTACAACAGCAGCATGTTGAAAGACCCCGTGGAATGCTGTTCATGAATGGCAGCACAACAGGTCGAATCATCAGACTGCCGTGCAGATTTGCAGTCTGGTAGCGTGAGATAACTACGAGAGTGCTCCAGCTGTCACACGAAATTGCACCCAATACTGTAACTGTAGTGTGTCTAGCACGCAGACAGGTTGGTTGCAGGCATTCAGCTGACCTCCTCCTAACGAATACTTGTCCATCCCTGGCACCGAGGCACAACCAGAGCAGCCCTCCAGCCTGCTCTTCTTTGAGCTCTCACTAAATTTGCGTATTGCGATGGTTTGGGGTCAGTGTAATGCACGCTACAGGGCATCTGGCTCAGAGCTGTCATTGAAGTAACTGATTTGTAACAGTTCGTTGTGTCACTGTGGAGCCAACCGCTACACAAATTGTGGAACTTCATTGCAGATTCCGTAGAAATGTTGGAACACGTGAGGCAATACTGACCGTACGACTTATCTCAGAAGAAAGATTAAGGAAAGGCAAATCTACTTTTCTAGCATTTGTAGACTTAGAGAAAGCTTTTGACAACGTTGACTGGAATACTCTCTCTCAAATTCTGAAGGTGGCAGGGGTAAAATACAGGGAGCGAAAGGCTATTTACAATTTGTACAGAAACCAGATGGCAGTTATAAGAGTCGAGGGGCATGAAAGGGAAGCAGTGGTTGGGGAGGGAGTGACACAGGGTTGTAGCCTCTCCCCGATGTTATTCAATCTGTATATTGAGCAAGCAGTAAAGGAAATAAAAGAAAAATTTGGAGTAGGTACTAAAATCCAGGGAGAAGAAACAAAAACTTTGAGGTTCGCCGATGACATTGTAATTCTGTCAGAGACAGCAAAGGACTTGGAAGAGCAGTTGAAAGGAATGGACAGTGTCTTGAAAGGAGAATATAAGATGAACATCAACAAAAGCAAAACGAGGATAATGGAATGTAGTCGAATTAAGTCGGGTGATGCTGAGGGAATTAGATTAGGAAATGAGACACTTAAAGTAGTAAAGGAGTTTTGCTATTTGGGGAGCAAAATAACTGATGATGGTCGAAGTAGAGAGGATATAAAATGTAAACTGGCAATGGCAGAGAAAGAGTTTCTGAAGAAGAGAAATTTGTTAACATCGAGTATAGATTTAAGTGTCAGGAAGTCGTTTCTGAACGTATTTGTATGGAGTGTAGCCATGTATAGAAGTGAAACATGGACGATAAATAGATTGGACAAGAAGAGAATAGAAGCTCTCGAAATGTGGTGCTACAGAAGAATGTTGAAGATTAGGTGGATAGATCCCGTAACTAATGAGGAGGTATTGAATAGGATTGGGGTGAAGAGAAGTTTGTGGCACAACTTGACTAGAAGAAGGGATCGGTTGGTAGGACATGTCCTGAGGCATCAAGGGATCACAAATTTAACATTGGAGGGCAGCGTGGAGGGTAAAAATCGTAGATGGAGACCAAGAGATGAATACACTAAACAGATTCAGAAGGATGTAGGCTGTAGTAGGTACTGGCAGATGAAGCAGCTTGCACAGGATAGATTAGCATGGAGAGCTGCATCAAACCAGTCTCAGGACTGAAGACCACAACAACAACAACATTGTAGATGACCGTCAGCTGTTTATTTCTATTCTCATTGCTACCGGTTTCGATCAGTAGACCACTATCAAGCCGCAGAAAAGCTGCTCAAAATGCTGCTGCACATATAGTACGATGCGCCAGAGCCATACTACGATCACTATGGTCTTCCCTCTCGTTAGTGCCACATGACCGTCCGGATACCGGTCTCCTTGCGACCAAACATGCTCGTGCCCATCGCTGCAGCAGTCATACAGTTGCTACTTTCCTGTCAAGCAGCAGTAGGAACACCCACCTCCTCGTAGCCCTATTATACGACCTCGTTCAAACTCAGTGAGGTGTCCGTAATGGCGTCTTGGTCGCCTTAAGGGAGTTCTTGACTAACATCTCCCAGTACCTACCGTAACCTACATCCTTCTGAATCTGCTTAGTGTATTCATCTCTTGGTCTCCCTCTAAGATTTTTACCCTCCACGCTGCCCTCCAGTACTAAATTGGTGGTCCCTTGACGTCTCAGGATATGTCCTACCAACCGATCCCTTCTTCTAGTCAAGTTGTGCCACAAGCTCCTCTTCTCCCCAATTCTATTCAAAACCTCCTCATTAGTTATGTGATCTACCCATCTAATCTTCAGCATTCTTCTGTAGCACCACATTTCGAAAGCTTCTATTCTCTTCTTGTCTAAACTATTTATCGTCCACGTTTCACTTCCATACATGGCTACACTCCATACAAATACTTTCAGAAACGACTTCCTGACATTTAAATCTATACTCGCTGTTAACAAATTTTTCTTCTTCAGAAACGCTTTCCTTGCCATTGCCAGGCTACTGTTTATATCTTCTCTGCTTCGACCATCATCAGTTATTTTGCTCCCCAAATAGCAAAACTCATTTACTACTTTAACGGTCTCATTTCATAACCTAATTCCCTCAGCATCAGCTACTTGGTATTATTTTAAAGCGCATACCAGTTCACGGTTTTCAGCAGTTTATGAGCCATATAAAGTATGTGACCATTCACCATATCTGCTTCCCTTCTTTTGATATGTTCAGTATCGCCTGTTAGTCCTGTTAAGAGTCCCACACAGGTGAGCAATATCCGTGAATGGGTATACTCCTGGTATCATACCGATGGCCCGAATTCTGCGATCTGCTTTGCCTTCAGTTGAACCTACCTCATCATTCCATATATAGTTGGAGTCACGAATAGTGTGGGCGAATTTAGGGTTGTTCTGGGCATGAACGTCACGCATTCTTCGACAGCCAATGAGCATTCCTTTGAATGCCTTAGTCAATGCGACAATTAAACGAGATCGTAACGTGTTATTTAGCGAATTTTTATACCATTTGTTGCGAGTCGTCACTGCTGATGTTGGTGGTAAACGAAAAATTCTATATAAGCAAGCGAGCCACATAATTTAACGGATAGAAGTTTGTTTCAAGGGAAAAGCACATGTATGCCTGTATCAAAAGTATTGCCTGGAACCGGCAACAATGCGAACACCGTCCTTGCCTCGATCTGTGCGAACCACCATCGTTCACGAATTGTACTCCGCGGTACAGGTGAGTCAGAGGAGTTGCCTATGCAGCAGGCGCATGCAATGGGATGAGAACATAGATCTGGTCTGGCATACAGAGGATGCAGCTGAGATGCCTTTGCCGCACACTTTTGCTGTTCCGGTCACGTCAGCAGAACTAGAACTTTGCTCAGCGTCCTTGCACCCGCTGGTATTTAAGAGGTTGCTTTGCTCGACAACAAGAGAATGAAGTAGTGTCTGCGGGTATAGTTATGGGGTAGACTTCCTGCCAGCTAATATGACGAGCGCCAACACCGCCGTTGCTCACCCACCACACTCGTCGCCTTAGAACGTCTTGGAAGTGTGACTTAAGCCGACTAGTAAAGAGTTTTTCATGTTGCTGAGCAACAGTCATACAATAATTTGTAAATGAACACACCGTCATTTGACTGTATTGTTGTTTATTTAATTAAGACCCAGGTTTCGGCCTTTTATGCCCTTTTCAAGTGATTCAGTTCATGTCATTAAACACATATTGCAGGACATCAAGCATAAAATTGGTCATAACGTGAGAAAAATATTGGGTTCCCGCGATACAAGGTGATTACTAGTCTGTGTTGTGTTTAATGTCAGTGCTTAATAGAAGACTGTTAAGTACTGTATATATTTCAGAACTGATATAATATTTTATGTGTGCAATACAGCAACATCCTCTCATATGTTGACACACAAGTTCTTGTATACTCCGGATGTTAGTTATTGGTATTGTACGAGGGACGTTCAGTAAGTAATGTGATACGTTTTTTCCAGTAGAAGGTTGATTTTACTCAGGATTCCAATATATCACTCTTTTGGCTACAAAACCCTATTTTTCAAGATACTCTCAATGCGACAGCTTCACTCCACCTTACTCGGAGGGCCTGTATGCCCGTATTGTTCACTCTACTGGTCGACGTCTGGGTCAACGTCTCGCTGCATCAATAACGTACTGCTTGCCGTGGAGTGTATCCTTCATTGGGCCAAACAGATGGAGACAGAAATTACGAGGTACAGGCTGTATGGTGGATGAGGAAGAAGTCTGATGCAGTTTTTGTCAGCCCCTCTCTGGTGCGCAGTCTTGTCTGAGGTCTTGCATTGCCATGAAGAAGAAGAAGTTCGTTTGCATTTTTGTGGTGACGAACACGCTGAAGTCGTTTCTTCAGCTTCCTGAAGGTGGCACGATACACTACAGGGTGTGGTCGTTGCACAGGAAGAGGGGAGGGTATGGAACAGAATGACCTCCTTAGCGTCCCAGAAGACCGTCGCCGTGACTTTACCGGCTTTAAACTTTATCTTCCGAGGAATGGTGGTGCGGCATTATGGATTGCTGTTTTATTTCCGGTTCGAACTGATCAAAACAGTTTTCATCGCCTATGACGATGTTAGACAAAATTATTATGATCAACCTCGTAAAGCGCAAGCAATTCCGCACAGATGGTGCTTCGTTGTTCTTTATGGTTGTCTGTTAGGCAGTGAGCAACCTAGTAGACACATACCTCTAAGTACCCGAACTGGTGGACGTGGGTGTCAACACTACCAACAGAGACGTCCAGTTGTCCAGCGAGGTGTTTGATTGTGACCTGTCGATCACCTAGAATGAGTGTGTCCGCACGTTCCAACATTACAGACGTCATAGCTCGTGCGACCGGCCGGGGTGTGAGAGGTCGGACAGGGCTGCAACACCTTGCGATGATGACACATGCGTCGCCTAACGACTCATCGCGCTTTTGTTCACCGCCATATCTCCATAGAAATTCTGCACGCGCCTATGAATATCTGCGATGCTTTGTGCTTGGAACGCAGCTCCGGTACAGATGCAATTTTGAAGGCTACGTATAGTGCCGCCATCCATCGGAACTTCATGGAACTACCCATAACAAATTCTACATGTATTCAACCGAAATTTTCCGAGAAGGAAATGAGCTGCATTACTTACTGAACGCCCCTCGTAATAGTAGATAACGGTTTTGGTTTTTGTAAAGTAGACAACTATATATTTCCGATTCAAAACAGGTTGCTAATCTTTGCAACATTCAGATCCTTACCAAAGCTGAATCGTATATCTGTGCAGCTTTTTCTCCATAGAACTTCATTATAGATAACTCCATCATTATTAAAAATTGGAGATTTGTGGTAACGACTATGGGACAAAACTGCTGAGGTAGGCTTACGCATTACTCAATCTAACTTACGCTAAGGACAACACACACACACACACACACACACACACACACACACACACACACACACACACACACACACATGCCCGAGGGAGGACTCTAACCTCAGACGTGGGGAGCCGCGTGAACCGAGATGTCTCAGACCGCACGGCTACCCCGCGCGGCCTATCATTAAAGTCTAAGTTTACTATTAATATTGTCTGCCAGGTCATTAAAATCGATCGTGAACTGCATGTAACCGCTGAAGCTACTACAACTGTTGATGAATCTCCATCCAGGATAACATATGCGTCCACAGTGCCAAGAAATTCTCAGCCCGGTTACAAATTTCGTTTGATACACCGTAAGGTCGCACTATCGGCAGTAAGCGTTGGTGATGTAGCGAGTTTTGTGTGTTTTCGAAGTCAAGAAATACTGCTTCTACCCTACCTGTCAACACCTGCTTACTTTGGGATTGGAATTATTATATTCTTCTTGAAGTCTGAGGGTATTTCGCCTGTCTCATACATCTTGCTCAGATATCAAGAATCAGATGGAAACCCAGTTCTAAGCAAAGAAGGGAAAGCAGAAAGGTGGAAGGAGTATATAGAGGGTCTACACAAGGGCGATGTACTTGAGGACAATATTATGGAAATGGAAGAGGATGTAGATGAAGAGGAAATGGGAGATACGATACTGCGTGAAGCGTTTGACAGAGCACTGAAATACCAGAGTCGAAACAAGGCCCCGGGAGTAGACAACATTCCATTGGAACTACTGACGACCTTTGGAGAGCCAGTCCTGACAAAACTGTACCATCTGGGGACAAAGATGTATGAGACAGGCGAAATACCCTCAGACTTCAAGAAGAATATAATAATTCCAATCCCAAAGAAAGCAGGTGTTGACAGATGTGAAAATTACCGAACTATCAGTTTAATAAGCCACAGCTGCAAAATATTAACGCGAATTCTTTACAGACGAATGGAAAAACAGGTAGAAGCCGACCTCAGCGAAGATCAGTTTGGATTCCGCAGAAATTTTGCAACACGTGAGGCAATACTGACCCTACGACTTATCTTAGAAAATAGATTAAGGAAAGGCAAACCTACGTTTCTAGCATTTGTGGACTTACAGAAAGCGTTTGCCAATGTTGACTGGAATACTCTTTTTCAAATTCTAAAGGTGGCAGGGGTAAAATACAGGGAGCGAAAGGCTATTTACAATTTGTACAGAAACCAGATGGCAGTTATAAAAGTCGAAGGGCATGAAAGGGAAGCAGCGGTTGGGAAGGAAGTGAGACAGAGTTGTAGCCTGTCCCCGATGTTATTCAATCTGTATATTGAGCAAGCAGTAAAGGAAACAAAATAAAAATTCGGAGTCGATATTAAAGTCCATGGGGAAGAAATAGAAACGTTGAGGTTCGCCGATGACATTGTAATTCTGTCAGAGACAGCAAAGGATTTGGAAGAGCAGTTGAACGGAATGGACAGTGTCTTGAAAGGAGAATATAAGATGAACATCAACAAAAGCAAAATGAGGATAATGGAATGTAGTCGAATTAAGTCGGGTGATGTTGAGGGAATTAAATTAGGAAATGAGACTCTTAAAGTTGTAAAGGAGTTTTGCTATTTGGAGAGCAAAATAACTGATGATGGTCAAAGTACAGAGGATATAAAATGTAGACTGGCAAAGGCAGAGAAAGAGTTTCTGAAGAAGAGAAATTTGTTAACAGCGAGTATAGATTTAAGTGTCAGGAAGTCGTTTCTGAACGTATTTGTATGGAGTGTAGCCATGTATAGAAGTGAAACATGGATGATAAATAGATTGGACAAGAAGAGAATAGAAGCTCCCGAAATGTGGTGCTACAGAAGAACACTGTAGATGGGAAGATCACATAACTAATGAGGAGGTATTGAGTAGAATTGGGGAGAAGAGGAGCTTGTGGCACAACTTGACAAGAAGAAGGAATCGGTTGGTAGGACATGTTCTGAGGCATCAAGGGATCACAAATTTAGCATTGGAGGGCAGCGTGGAGGGTAAAAATCGTAGAGGGAGACCAAGAGATGAATACACTAAGCAGATTCAGAAGGATGTAGGTTGCAGTAAGTACTGGGAGATGAAGAAGCTTGCACAGGATAGAGTAGCATGGAGAGCTGCATCAAACCAGTCTCAGGACTGAAGACAACAACAACAACAACCCTACCTGACTATATTAGCGCATGGCTTTCAGGTTGAGATATGAGAAAAGTGTGAGTCAGGTTTTGTGTGACCCAGTTCCTCAGAATCTATTTTGACTGGTATGAGACCGTGGGAGAAGTTCGTTCTGTTTGAGATACCGCATTACGTTTGAGCTCAGAACGTATTTTAAGACTCTACGACAGGCGAATATCAATGAACTGAGGGGTAGTTAAGTGAATCTAAATTTTTACATTATATTTAGTTATTTACTGTTATTGTACTAGGTTCTATAGTTACAAATTGTAATCATAATAATAACTGAGACAGTAAGTCCAAGACATTACCAAATGTTAAATTTATTTATTACTGGTGCTGTCATGTATCCCGAAAATCTAAAACATCTTATGTAATATATCTTTACGTAGATTTGCCATGCGATATGTAAATTATGCCAATGTATTCCCGGAGTAACTTAGGCTGCGGTACTTGGAGTTGCCCTAAAGTGATAAACTACGATCACTCCTAGAAAAACAGACTACATTACTACACTCAGACTGCTAATGAAATTCTCTGATCCAGTCGTCTAGAAGTGTCTCAGTCACAGGATGGCTACCACGCCATTAGGAAATTTTTTTGATATAATGGTCATTCCTATGGCCTGTAAGTACATCTTACGTCTTACAGTGGCGCAGCGCCGGAGTCCAGCACTGACACTTCCCCAGATTCATCAGAAGATTCATTGGAATTTCTCATGACAACATCAAAGTGGACACTTGACCCCACCCCCTCAATTTTACCCCCAAAAATAGTCTTTCGTTAGTAGTTATTTATCTTTGCTCTTCCATAGATCTTAGCTGCCTACGTCGTTTGGAAGGCCACGTGTTAACTGTGTCTCAGCTCCTAGTAATGCGTCTTCTACAGTGTTCGTAAAAACCTAATAGTCTGACATTACTGAACTGGTCAGACTGCTGCCGACTTTATTTTCTTGCAGGGTATTCCTTGTAATTGTTACTCACGTAATTCAGCTTTGAATGTTTCGTACTCCATAGTATAAGGGTGCTGCCACTTCGCCTCATAACACAATATAACACACAAAGTCTCAGATCTTATTTCTGTTCCCTACTTAAAATCAGTTTACTTGTCAGTTCAATAATTGTACCCTCAGGTGCGTCATCTAGCCCAACTTGACGCTGTTCGCACCGAGATAGTATAATCTGACGGACTTGCTTTTCAGGTTGAACCAATTTCTCGCATACTTTTGCAAGAAGTTTCAACTTCAACATGACAAGCGGTGTATCAGTGTATCGTCTTTTCGAGATGACATTAAGAAGTACTGTATATACCCCCATTAAAAAAAAAGATATAATTGCACTCGAGTGATACAAGAGATATGTTCGTTTGACATACCCATCTGCGTAGTGTCGTACGCCGGAAACCACCTTTATTGTCTCGAACGGTTCATAAAATAAAAGGAATGATATATGTAACTGACTCACTCTGTAGACTGTGCTTGTAGTTTTATCTCGATAGTGGAAAAGCGCCTATCAATCTGACCAACATTCCTGTACAGTATGCACTAATTGCAAGAAGTCCCGTTCCTAATTTTGTAACTGATGCCTTTGCTGAGAAAATTGTATTGTAATATATTTCAGACTGAGTGCATGCTGGTAACAAGTATTTATTTGCTAATAGTGCTACCGTTTTCTGTATTACCTTTGTAGTCCTTTGTCTAGTTTCCATAATATGTGCTTAAAATTCCGTATCTCATCAAGACACCCTATCTGCATCCCTCACTTCATGAAACGTGGTTACCGTCAAGTTTTATAGAGGGATTTCACAACAGCATACCTTTAAGTAGTATATGTGCCGTTTTGTTTACCGCTACTGTAGGATTTTGCATGATACACCGTCATTCTAAAGATTTCGAGACTTGATTAGTAAGAAATAGAGAAAAATTATGATGGCGGTTTTAATGCTTCAAGTATTATATGTCGTGAGTCCTCACTTGGGTGCAACGCACAGAACGTTCATATAACCATGTGAAACTGCCAAAGACCTTTTGGACGTTTTTCAACTAGCGGGTCATATTCACACCTTCTTCGGTCTTTGCGAACAATCAGAGACCCATTGTGCAGTTTGTAGTTTTGTGGAAGGTTCGTATTAATAAACTGAAGTGCCAAAGACATCGTAGAGGCATGCGTAATCGAACACAAATAGATGTAAACAGGCAGAATACGGTGCTGCAGTTGGCAACGTGTAGATAAGACAATAAGCGTCTGGCGCCATTGTTATATCGGCTACTGATGCTACAATGGCAGGTTATCAAGTTTGAACGTGGTGTTATAGTCGCCGCACGAGCGATGGGATACAGCACCTCCGAGGTAGCGATGAAGTGGGATTTTCACATAGACCATTTCTTGAATGTACCTTGAATATCAGGAACTTGGTAAAACATCAAATCTCCGACATCGCTGAGGCCGGAAGAACATCCTGCAAGAACGGGACCAACGACGACTGAATAGACTCGTTCAGCGTGACAGAAGTGCAACACTTCCGCAGACTGCTGCAGATTTCAATGCTCGACCATCAACAAGTGTGCGAACCATTCAACGAAACATTATCGATATGGACTTTCGGAGCCAAAGGCCCTCTCGTGTACTCTTGATGACTGCACGATACAGAGATTTACGCCTCGCCTAGGCCCGTCAACACCGGCATTGCACTGTTGATGACTGGAAACATGGTGCCTGGTCGGACGAGTCGCGTTTCAAATTGTATCGAGCGGAGAGACGTGGACGACTATGGAGGCAACATCATGAATCCATGGACCCTGCATGTCAGCAGGGGACTGTTCAAGTTGGTGGAGGCTCGGTAATGGTGTTGAGCGTGTGCAGTTGGATTGATATGGGACCCCTGATACGTCTAGATACGTCTGATACGTCTAGGTACGTAAGATCCTGTCTGATCACTTGCATCCACTCATGCCCATCGTGGTTTCCGTCTGAGTTGGGCAATTCCAGCAGGACAGCGCGACACCCCTAAAGTCCACAATTTCTACAGAGTGGATCCAGGAACATTCTTCTGAGTTTGAACACTTCCGTTGCCCACCAGACTCCCCAGACCGTTATTGAGCATATCTGGGATGCCTCATAATGTGCTGTTCAGAAGAGATCTCCACCCACTTGTGCTCTTACGGATTTATGGGCAGCCCTGCAGGATTAATGGTGTCAATTCCCTCCAGCAATACTTCAGACATTAGTCGAGTCCACGCCACGTCGTGTTGCGGCACTTCTGCATGCTCGAGGGGGTCCTACACGATATTAGGCAGGTGCACCAGTTTCTTTGGCTCTTCAGTGTAATGTCAAGTTTCGTCATCCGTGATGATTATGTGAAGGGAAGAACTGTCTCGTTTTGCATTTCCACCAAGTCATGAGTGGCGTCCAAGCGCTGTTGTTTTTGTTCGAGAGTCTAGGTATGTGGAACAAATTTATTACATTCTTTTCTCATATTCACACCATTCTCGAGAATATCTCGAACACTTGATTTAGCAGATCAAAAAGTTTCGTCGCAATTAGTGAGACAATAACGTTGACACATTACAGTCGCACGTCTACTTGCTCACAGATGACTGGTCTAATTCACATCTGTTGTTTACGGTTGGTTCAGAGTCCCTCCGCAGTACAGTGCTGACATCGCTTATACACCAGAAATAAAATCTGTCTCGGATCTTGATGGGAAGTGTCAGAGGTTCTATGTTAGAGGTTCTGCTTTCCAAATTTTTTCTAGAATTATGTAATACAATCAACATGGTATCATCACCTAATCTAGTGACACCACCTGTGTTTGGATTCACGAGTAGCTGTTCGTTTGGGATGTCCCAAAAATAAAGAAAGGCCACACACTGAACCCTGTGGAGTTTCTTTTTGTGATTCTCCTGGCAAAGCGCGTACTACTAGACTGATCGAGCCTTAACTAGACAAACAACAACAACTGAGGAAACCCTATAACAACACGTAACAGACAATAGTTACTAAGTTAAGTAGATTATAGTGCGCATTCGACAAACAATGATTTCCAGATTAGTTACCCTGATAGCAGTTAGAGACACACTGAAAACCTAAAAACCATTGCTTGGTGTTTTCACACCGACGTACCATCACAAAAATTAACGCCCTCCTGAGATCTTCCACTGCAGTGCACCTTGTCAACTGAAGTTGGCCGCGCGGTGTAGCTGCTTGGTGTGGGGCGCCTTGCACGGATCGCGCAGCTTCTCCCGACGGAGGTTCGAATCCTGCCTCAGGTATGGGTGTGTGTGTGTTGTCCTTAGCGTAAGTTAGATTAAGTAGTGTGTAAGCCTGGGGTCTGACGACCTCAGCAGTTTGGTCCCATAGGAACTTATCACAAATTTCCAAAAAACTGAAGTTGGAGATACCGTTAAACAGAATTTTAACTGTTGTACATCTACATGTACATCTTACGGTGTGTAACGGATCGTTCTTTGTGTACCAGCGTCAGTTCCCCCTTTTCTTGTTCCAATTACGAATGGATGACGGGAAGAACGATTGCTGATAAGCCTCTGTGTGAGCTCGAATCTCTTTAATTTTACAGTCGTGGTCTTTTTGCGAGATGTACATTGGAGAAAGAAATCTAGGAACGTACACTCCCGGAATTTTAGCAGTAAACCACACCTGCTCCTCTTGTAGCGTCTGCCATTGGCAAAGAACCTGTGGCGCTTTCGCGCTTACTACACGAGGCTATAAATGAAACGTGCAGCTCTGCTCTATTTCCTCCATTACTTGAATACTGAAGAAACAAAACGTAAATCCGACGCAGGAAGCATAGAAAGCTTGAAACTAAGAACAGTCAATCAAGACGGAGAAGAGAAAGTGGAAGCTTCTTGGTGCGCCGAAGCTTTTGTATGTAGGCTACCGAGCGCTACAGGTCACCATCTGGCAAATACTTGAATATTGCTCGTTTGTCTGAGATCCATACCAGACAGAGTTGGTAGTATCTGGTATGGATCTCAGGCAGACGAGCAATATACAAGTATTGGTTGCCTCTGGATCACGGGGTCCTGGGATCGATTCAATGCCAGGTTGGAGATTTTCTCCTTGTGTTGTCCTCATCATTTCATCATCATCATCTTTCATGAAAGTGGCGAGACTGGACTGAGTAAAGATTGGGACTTTGTGCCGGTGCTGATAACACGCTGTTGAGAGCCCCACAAACCAAACAACATCATCATCATCATCATGATCAAGTACTGATAAGACGAGGGTTTCATAAGCTATCTCTTTGTGGGTAATTACCTTACCTGTGGACTGTTCCAGTGAATCTCGGTCCGCCCTCTGCCTGACCTATGATTAGTTGTATGTGTGGGTTCCATTTTAAATCGCTCCAAACACATATTCCTATATATGAGGGTTGGAACTTTAATAGTGGCAACTATTTATTTATAGCTCGTACAAAATAGAAACGTGTTTCAAAGTTTTACTGACTTTCACAGTAATCACCAGCATTGTGAATAATCAGTTGCCAGCGATGTGGAAGTCGTAGGATACTCTTAGCATTGCCAGTTGAGTTGACAGTTCGAGCGGCGCAGTCTATTGCCCAACGAATTTGTAGCAGTTCTGAAGCGATTGCCGTGAAGTGTTTCCTTCAGTTTAGAAATCGAGTTGAACTTACGAGGGCTTAAGCCAGGGGAGTGCAGTAGGTGGTATAGCACTTAGCAGTCCCATCGGTCAAAAAATCAGTAACAGCTTGCGCTATACATGCTTGAGGATTGTCCTGCAAAATGTTGGTCAAGTCCTGCAGAAAGTGTCATCACTTCTGTCTTTATGCTGCTCATTGTTGGAACACAACCTACAGCCAGCTTAGAAACGGAAGTGATGACACTTTCTGCAGGACCTGACCATCATTTTGCAGGACAATGCTCAAGCATGGGCAGTGCAAGTTGTTACTGATTTGTTTGACTGATGGGGCCCGCTGCACTCCCCTGACTTAAGCTCTCGTGATTTCAACTCGATTTCTATACTGAAGGAAAAACGTCACGGAATTCGCTTCAGAACTGCTACAAATTTGTCGGGCAACAGACTGCGCCGCTCGAACTGTCGATACAACTGGCACTGCTAAGAGTATTCTTCGACTTGCACATCGCTGGCAACAGGTTATACACACTGCTGGTCACTGCTCTGAAGGTCAGTAAAACTTTGAAACACGTATCTATTTCGTACGAGCTGTAAATAAATAGTTGCCCCTACCAAAGTTCTAACCCTCGTATTTTATGCATGTGACTGCTTCCAATGATTGTTCCGATATCGTATAATCATACAGTTACGAGTATTTCTCCCCAGTCGGTGCAATACGTCTCGATTGTTTATGTTGAGGGTTAATGGCCAGTCCCTGAACCAAGCATCGCTCCTCTGCAGGTCTCCTTGCATTTGGTGATACACAAACTGGAGAAAAGAAAATCTAAGCCTTCGGCGTGTGGTGCTGTAGAGGAGTGCTGCAAATTAAGGCACTAAGCGGGAGCTGTAGAGGGTAAAACAAGGACTGAAATGTATCCAATGAATATTTGTGAATGTGGCTGCGCGCTTTCATGCACCATGTCAATGTTTTCACTGTCTGTCCCGCCGGAGGTTCGATTGCTCCCTCAGGCAGGTGTGTGTGTGTTATTCTTAGCACAAGTTAGTTTAAGTTAGTTCAAAGTAGTGTGTAAGTCTAGTGACCGATGACCTCAGCAGTTTGGCCCCTTAGGAATTCACACATTACAGAAGAGTAATTCGCAGCAGGCTACATCAAACCAGTCAGAATTATGGTGATAGTAAC
The DNA here is from genome assembly GCF_023864275.1 of Schistocerca cancellata. Classification (NCBI taxonomy): domain Eukaryota; kingdom Metazoa; phylum Arthropoda; class Insecta; order Orthoptera; family Acrididae; genus Schistocerca; species Schistocerca cancellata. The sequence continues at coordinate 390,761,708 of NC_064630.1, read as the reverse complement.
AAAAAGAAGAAAAAGAGAATGCACTAAACCAGTCAAAACTACTAAAATCAAATATGTATTTTTGTTCATAAATTCTCTCCGCAGTTACAAATAAATCTGAATGTTACCTGTAGAAGCTGAGACTGTGCATGTCGTTGGGCTGTGTTAAGTACTTCTGCAGATAAGTGCTGCTCACTGGCAATATGTCAAATGCTAGCAGTAGGTTGGTAAGTCGCATCTGAGCACGAGACCTGGCTGCTCTGTGCTGCTCGCAGCCCGAAGCGTCTGCGGCTTCGTGGCAGCTGGTTCCCTGCTTTACAGCTTCCGTTACCGCAGGCACTCACGCAATAACAGCAGAGCGGAGCAATGCTCTACTGCTAGACCCTCCACCCTGCTCTGCTTCCTCATTACCACACTCACCCCACGCTGCTCCCTCTCGCCCCATCAAAGGCGTTACCTGCGCGAAGGTCACGGAGGTAGCATTCCGCGGCCGTGAACCCCGACATTTGCCAGGGGGTGGCCTGTAGCGCTCGGTAGCCTACATCCACAAGGGTAGGCGCACCAAGCAGCTCTCACTTTCTCTTCTCCTTCTTGATTGACTATTCTCAGTTTCAAGCTTTCTATGCTTCCTGCATCGGATCTACGTTTTGTTTCTTCAGTTACCAATACCCTAAACTGATCGAACTAGTCTTCAAATACACTGTCGTCAAGGACAGTGTTACACCATGTAGCACCATCCGAAATTCATCGATTATGTTGATAATTGTCACGTTAAGCCCATCTATGTGCAACTGAAGAGAACCAATTTTATCACGCCGTACGCGTTTTGCTTCTAGTTTTTTGTAAGGCGTCATCTGTGATCTGAAACATAGAGGGTAATTTTGATAAATGGGGACGAATTGCAGGAAATGATGCCTGACAGGTGATACCGTACAGGTTGTATGGGAATGTGCATATGGTGTGGATGACGAAATAAAATACAATCTGTCTCATCAACGCGCCAAAATTCAAAGTTCTAAACTGTTCACGAGTTCTATATTAGCTCGGAGCCCCCACGTACTACTGCATGAAAAGATTTGCCTGCATATTACACAGCATAAACACTTCAATGGAACGCCTTAAATGTGGTTGGACTACGTTTCGTCTATGGGGCGCCAAATCACATTCGTCGCAATGTACCCAATGCTCCACAAAAATATTTAAGAAATGCAGGCAGAATTTGCTGCGCAAAAATCACGAACGCACTCACGTATTTTTTTTAAATTTCACAAACAGAAAGTCACAGTTCACAATAAATTAATTTCGGAGCCAGACTCAGTTTCTTAAGATATTGGAGGTGGTGTGAAGCAAGAGATCGTTGGAGGGCAGCACGGAGGTCTGTGATGTTTTCGGATGAACTCTGGGTTTACCTCGGTGCCAGTGATGGCCGTATATCGGTTATAAGGATTTCTGTTGAGGGTCTGCAACCAATCCATCTGCGTGCTAGACTCACTGGGCCCATCCCTGGAGTTATGGTCTTGAGTACGATTTCGTATGACAGCAGGAGCGCTCTCGTGGTTATTCCTCTCACTCTGAGAGCAGATTTCTACGTCAATCTAATGATTCGATCTGTTGTGCTGCCATTCATGAAAAACATTCCAGGGGCGATTTCCAACAGGACAATACTTGGCCATATACCGCTGTTGTGACCCATTACCCTCTACAGAGTGTCGAGACGTTGCCTTGACCAGCTTGATCGCCAGATTTGTCTCTAATCGAACACGTGTGGGACATCATCGGACGACAACTCCAGCGACATCCTCAAACAGCATTAACCGTCTCTGTATTGTTGGTCCAAGTCTAACACACATGAGACTCCATTCCTTAAATTGATATCCGATACCTGTACAACAAAATGCTTAAGTGGTTGTATGCTTGTATTTAACTTACTGGCGCTTACACCGGTCATTAATGTACCAACATTTCACATCTGCAATGGCTTATCTCGCGCTTACATTGCCCCGTGATCTTAAATATTTTACCCAGCTAAATGTACTCCCGACACTTCATTACTCTACATCAATTATATTTCTACTGCTGCGATTGCTTTTTCATTCAGTGCATTTTCCACTTCTTGTGGAGAACACCGCCAAAACATCGGCCATACTGCAGCCACTAACTCCAACAGCCTGCTACATCTGCTATATTACTGAGTTACTGAAAAATACTGTCGTGTATTGTATCAGTTTTGACGGCAACGCTACTGTGGCCACATAGTGCAGTGAAATGTGGCCATGCAAACGAGCCTTAAGTTAGAAGACGGACAGAGACATCGCTTTAGTACCACATAATTGAAGAGACGATTGTCTTGAACCTGTGTGGATGTGTCAAGTCCTACGGAGCGATGGCTTAGTTTAGGTTTTGATTAACGTCTTCAACCAGGCCATCTTCGTGAGAAACGTTTTCGCCGTTGTTGGATTACGACATGCACATACGACGATAAATCTCGTGTTATGACACCCCTATAGCTGCTATAAGTCTCTCTCCAACACGCTATTTCTGTTTAGAGGCTCCAGTGTACGACGGAGAGTCTTGTAACATGGGCAAACTGTAGGGGCGTCATACACTGCAGCACGACCATGGGCTTGTTTCCAAATAACTTGCCCACGTGTAAGCGTTAATTTCATTGAGACAGTGTAATGACGAAGAATATTTAGTATTAAGGTTATATTGTTACCGTAGTCTACAAATGAGTTTCAAAATTAGAACTTTAAAAGGTAGCGTGAAACTGTAGTAACTTAGTTAATAACTTGTGTACTTGACTGAAACTACAGAGGTTTCGGGAGTCAGGTATTTCATCCGCCAGTGATCGCCTTGATCTTCACGCAATTGACTTGGAACTGGATACTCTTTCCTTTCTAGCGTTTAAATGGATAACTTATTCCATAATACATACCTTAATTATACTCGTGTGTACAGGTACTTCTGCTTTGATTAAAGCCGTGTAAAACCTGTATAACGGTCCAATACAGTCGTAGTTATATTGCGGCACGCAAAGGCCAAGTAGATAAGTGTTGCTTTGTTTTTACATTCAGATAGTTCACTCAATGTTGACACAAGCAATGGACGTGAACCTAAAAGTTTTCCAGAGTTAATAACGGTTGACATTTTACTCAGATTTCTAGACGCGTAATGCTACTGGCTCCACATAATGTTCTGCTAGGCAACTATAACCTTATCTACGGAAATGTCTTATAAAATCTTTAGCTTACAATTTCAGATTATGTTAGTTTTGGCTCATTCGTCCAATTAAACATTGTGTGGCTGCTAACAATGACACTGTTGGGCACCGTAATGCCGGTATTGACTAAACAACCATTTCTTACCGGCTTTCGGATGACTCCGCGCAGTCATTCACGTGAACAAACCAGGCTACAAAAATTATACACAGAATAAATAACAATTAAAAATGAGTCATTGTAATAATATTATACAGATTCCTTTCGGTTAAGTCTATAATTAATTTATCTCACATCTGCTTAACAGACTAGGCATACGTTATGCTGATATAAAAACAAATAAAAAATAAAAAAAAGAAACGTTGGTGTAATATGCTAGCAGGAGACAAGAATGATTAATTTCCATCTTGTAGATCATGTATCTATTTTCACAATCGTTAGCAAGGAGTATAGAACTGCGTACATTTCAAGGTGTGTGGGCGCAAATATCGGTTTCTGACATTTTTTCATAAGGTTTTATGTCAAATTTGATTTAAGGTAACTTGTCATACAAGCCATCGAAATGGTGTTAATCACTAAAACTTGCACGAGATCATCAGCCACATGAATAAGCACAAGATACTAATTAAGTTTGATTACTCGTCTTGTAGAAGGTATCGTTTCCACATATTAGTTACTACCGTACTGGTTTAAAAATTGTTGGGAAAATAGGTATTTTTGGCCTCGTATTTTACAAAATGTAAGTAAACTATTTAATAACGGCTACTCTCAAGGAAATACAAATCTGGCATTTTATGGATCGGTGCGTTTGTTACATCCGTTAGTCGGAAAGGTCGGATGGAGAATGTGAAACCGCCGGTCGATAGGATCAAGTTACATATAGCGGGAAATAATGGAGTGCGTTGGTAAGAAGATTAGAACTTCTGTCAAAGAAGTACAGGATTATAAATATAAAATCAAATAGAGGTAATGCAGGAGTAGCTCCAATAATGAAAACGAAAGCAGGAATTTGGTCTACGTAGACGTAATGGATTGGCCTGCACCGAGTCCTGACCTGAATCCTATAGAATACCTTTGGGGTGTTTTGGAACGCCGACTTCGTGCCATGCCTCGCCGACCGACATCGATACCTGTCCTCAGTGCAGCACTCCGCGAAGAATGGGGTGCCATTCCCCAAGAAACCTTCCAGCATTTGATTGAACGTATGCCTGCGAGAGTGGAAGCTGTCATCAAGGCTAAGGGTGGGCCAACAACATACTGAATTCAAGCATTCCCTCAGAATTACTACGATCCTTGGAAGACCCAGCCACGGCGAAGTTATTCCATGACTTAATTTCGTTCATCGTATTAGATGTTTCAGAGAAGCCTGCAACTGTGTCATTCATGAATAGATAGTAAAAACTGCACGAGTTACAGAGCTTTTAAATGTTAGCAGGGCGCGTTTCGAGAATTTATTCTCATTTTCAAGTGCATTTGTGCGTTTGATTACACATATGCAAAAATCACCAAACTTGTTCATGTAAACAAATGCACAAATGCACTTGAAAATGAGAATAAATTTGCGAGACGTGCTGCACTAAACATAAAAAAATAAATAACTGATGCAGTTTTCATTGTTTAAATCACGAAAGTTAATCCACCTGGTGTGCAAAACATATGAGAAAAGGCGAGGCACAGCGGAATGTCCACAGAATTTAAGAAGAATGTAATAATTTCGGTTCAAAAGTAGAGAGGCTCTGTTGAGTGTAAATGTTACCAAACTATCAGTTTAATAAGTCGTGCTGTAAAATACTAAAACGAATTATTTACAGCCGGCCGGTGCGGCCGACCGGTTCTGGGTGCTTCAGTTTGGAACCGCGCGACCGATATGGTCGCAGGTTCGAATCCTGCCTCGGGCATGGATGTGTGTGATGTCCTTAGGTTAGTTAGGTTTAAGTAGTTCTAAGTTCTAGGGGACTGATGACCTCAGATGTTATGTCCCATAGTGATCAGAGCCATTTGACCCATTTTGAATTATTTACAGAATAGTGGAAAACCTTGGAGAAATCGACCGCTGAGAGGTTGGTTTGAATTTTGGAGAAATATAGGAACACATGAAGCAATACTGACTGTGCAACTTATCTTGGAAGATGAGTTAACGCAAGAGGAACTTAGGTTTCGGGCTTTTGTGTATGTAGAGAACACGTTTGCCAATTTCTGTTTGGCACCTCATATTGAATGAGGATGAATATAACTTACTGCGGTAGGGTAGGAGACACTCCCCTGCAGTGTCCGAATACCATATTAATGATATGCAGCTTGACTCATTCATATCAAATAGTCATGTCTGACTTACGAAATGACAAGAATCGGAACGAGCACATAAGATCAACTGTAAGGAAGGGGAATGGTCAACTACGATTGATTTCGAGATTTCTGGGAAGGTGCAAACGGAGACGAAGACCCTGAACGGAACGCGTGTGTGACAGCTTCTTTAGGACCGTGAATATTTGGGATTAAAGGAAGACATCTAAACAGTTCGTAGGGGTGCTACTACATTTGTGAACGGTCGTTTCGATCAGAACGACAGTGTTAAGGACATGTTCCAAGAACTAAGATTGGAGTTTTGAATGGAAGCAGACGATCTCTTCACGGGAACCTATCGAGATAGTTTGGAGAACCAGCTTACAATGGTTTTGCGACACCCTTCCCAAAAGAAGGAGAGCTGGCCAGATGTAATGCAAAGTCATATTGATAAGTGGGATCATGCTGCCAACTTCTTTGTAAATTTGACTCTATTTTATGATGACTGAAATTATATCACTTACACTATCAAACCCTAAAGCGAATTCCTTACAGACGAATGGAAAAACTGGTAGAAGCCGACCTCGGGGAAGATCAGTTTGGATTACGTAGAAATATTGGAACACGTGAGGCAATACTGACCCTACGACTTATCTTAGAAGCTAGATTAAGAAAAGCCAAACCTACGTTTCTAGCATTTGTAAACTTAGAGAAAGCTTTCGACAATGTTGACTGGAATTCTCTCTTTCAAATTCTGAAGGTGTCAGGGGTAAAACACAGGAATCGAAAGGCTATTCACAATTTGTACAGAGACCAGATGGCAGTGATAAGACTCGAGGGACATGAAAGGGAAGCAGTGGTTGGGAAGGGAGTGAGATAGGGTTGTAGCCTTTCTCCGATGTTATTCAATTTGTATATTGAGCAAGCATTAAAGTAAACAAAAGAAAAATTCGGAGTAGGTATTAGAATCCATGGAGAAGAAATAAAAACTTTGAGGTTCGCCGATTGTTGTGGGTTGGCAGGAGAGCCAACACCGTGATACTAGAGGAAGCCGAAAGGCACGAGTTTTAGCTCACGCAGGCTGGCGTGAGGTCTGGAACAGGACAAGGAAAATAGAATTTAGAAAAAACGGACGTAGCTGGTGGAATACTTAACTTTAATACGTTAATGGTGAACGTCGCTCTTGATGGTACATAATTACAGTATCAATAGTAGCTGGTAATGGCGCCTTGCTAGGTCGTAGCAAATGACGTAGCTGAAGGCTATGCTAACTATCGTCTCGGCAAATGAGAGCGTATTTTGTCAGTGAACCATCGCTAGCAATGTCGGTTGCACAACTGGGCGAGTGCTAGGAAGTCTCTCTAGACCTGCCGTGTGGCGGCGCTCGGTCTGCAATCACTGATGGGGTCCGACGTATACTAACGGACCGCGGCCGATTTAAAGGCTACCACCTAGCAAGTGTGGTGTCTGGCGGTGACACCACACCGATGACATTGTAATTCTGTCAGAGACAGCAAAAGACTTGGAAGAGCAGTTGAACGAAATAGATAGTGTCTTGAAAGGAGGATATAAGATGAACATCAACAAAAGCAAAACGAGGATAATGGAATGTAGTCGAATTAAGTCGGGTGATGCTGAGGGAATTAGATTAGGAAATGAGACACTTAAAGTAGTAAAGGAGTTTTGCTATTTGGAGAGCAAAATAACTGATGATGGTCGAAGTAGAGAGGATAGTATAGAATAGAATTGAGGAAAATAGGAGTTTGTGGCACAACTTGACTAGAAGAAGGGATAAGTTGGTAAGACATGTTTGAGGCATCAAGGGATCACCAATTTAGTTTTGGAGGGTAGTGTGGAGGGTAAAAATCGTAGAGGGAGACCAAGAGATGAATACACTAAACAGATTCAGAAGGATGTAGGTTGCAGTAGGTACTGGCAGATGAAGCAGCTTGCACAGGATAGAGTAGCATGGAGAGCTGCATCAAACCAGTCTCAGGACTGAAGACCACAACAACAACAACAACATTAACCCCTGTTTCCGCCTCCTGTACTGGTTGCCTTACTTTATTTGTTAGGCAATGTAATACGTAATGAACAGTGTCTTGAAGAGAGGTCATAAGATGAACATCATTTATAATAAAGAAGAGTAGTGGAAAGTGGTCGGATCGGGTGGTGCTAATAGAATGAAATTGGAAAATAAAGAAAGAAATAATTTATTAATATCGAATATAAATGTAAGTGTACAGAAGATATGTGGTGCTAGAGAACAGAGGGGTAGATGAGATGTAAAATGAATAGGTAGTGAACCAAACTGGGGAGAAAAAATTATGCAATAACTTCACTAAAAGGAGGACTCGGATGATACGACACATGTTAAAGTATCAGTATATCGTCAGTTCACTAATGGTGGGAAGAGTTGGGACTAAAAGTTGTAAAGGGTGACAAGGCTTGAGTACCGTAAGCAGATTTGGAGGATGTAGATTGCAAAGAATATAACACAGAAATCCAGGAGATAACAACAGTGAAAGTACTCGATACAGTTAAGCAATTCTAAAATGACCAAGTACCAGGACTTGTTGCTGTATTATGGAGTTGTTGCAGGCTAGGGCAAACATGTTACATGAACTTCGCGAAAGCTATTTAACCGCTGGGAGGAAATCCCTGTCGTGTTTAATGAAGGGTTCAGAGTTCATCACAAAAATATTTGAAAAGGGAAGCAAGGATGACTACCCGAATTATTGAGGTATCACAGTTCTCAGTTCTATATCGAGACCATATGGTACGATATTTAAAATTAGAATTGAGAGACGTTGAAGAAGTAGAAGGACAGAGTGGCTTCGAGTGGGAAGATCTTGTATCGATAATAGCTGCAGTGTTAGACAAGTGACTGACAAGAGATTGGCACGTAACTTAGAGACACACATGTTTTTTATAGACTTGCATAATACCTATGACAGTGAACCACTTTCTAGGATGTGCGAAGACACGAAAAACCAGACCATTCGGAAATGTTATGTACAAGCCGTTAGAAAGCTGTATTCAGATAATACATGTCGTGCTATGGTTCAGAAGTTACTATCACAGAAACTTAAGGTTGGGAAACGACTGGGACAAGAATGCTATTTAGAGCCTACCTTCTCTGAAATATTTTTTTTTACGCAGTACTGAAAAACTGGAAAAAGAAGCGCAAAGTCACAGGAATTAGGGTAGGTGACAACATACTGTTCTCCCTAAATTTCACCGACGGCCAGGTCATCTTCGCCGAGGAAGAGGAGGACGTGTCTCATATTTTAAGGAGGCGTAAAGAAAAATATGAGTTGTGGTGCATGAAAATTAACTTTGCAAAGATTGAGTACTTGGTCGCTGGAGGTTCAAATTGCTCTGAGCACTATGGGACTTGACTTCTGAGGTCATCAGTCCCCTAGAACTTAGAACTACTTAAACCTAACTAACCTAAGAACATCACACACATCCATGCCCGAGGCAGGATTCGAACCTGCGACCGTAGCGGTCGCGCGGTTCCAGACTGTAGCGCCTTTAACCGCTTGGCCACCCCGGCCGGCGGTCGCTGGAGGCATAGGAAGGGTTGCGGATGATGAGAATAAAGAGCAGCCGTTTCTATAAATCTTTAGGGACGATCATTTCGGATAAAGTTGGAAGCAACGAGGAAATAAGCACAGAATAGGGAAGAGAAAGGTGGTATTTAAGCTGTCATTCTCCACAATTTGGAATAAAAAGACGTCAAAAAGTTTGAAAAGGATGTATACGAATTTAAAGCCGCGACCATTGTTGTGTGTGGTGCTGCCCTGTGGGAAGTCTCCAAGGACAATGAGAAGAAATTAAAGCCAATGGAACTGGAATTTAGGAAACGAAGTTGTGAAGTAAGAAGAAGAGACAAAATAAGAAATGAAGTGCCCCGAGAACAAATGGTTCAAATGGCTCTGAGCACTATGGGACTCAACTGCTGAGGTCACTAGTCCCCTAGAACTTAGAACTAGTTAAACCTAACTAACCTAAGGACATCACAAACATCCATGCCCGAGGCAGGATTCGAACCTGCGACCGTAGCGGTCTTGCGGTTCCAGACTGCAGCGCCTTTAACCGCACGGCCACTTCTGCCGGCGCCCCGAGAACAATGGGAGTTACAAAAGATAGACACAACTGAAAAAAAAAAACTGCTGTCTTGGTATGAACATCTTAGACGAATGCCAGAGGAAAGACGGCCCTCTAAAATATGACATTGGGGACTTCCACGACACAGGAAAAGAGGCAGATCCAGACTACATTTGATCGATGGAGTGAAGCATGCAATGCAGGAGAGGGCCATGCAAGAAGAGGACTGGCATGATAGATGGAAACTTGGGTGCGAGAGACGCCGCACGCTGTAGAAAACTCGTAGAAGAGAGAGAGAGAGAGAGAGAGATGTAGATATTAAGAGACAAGCACTGGAGACAGTGTATTGGAGTGCTCCATGAAACCAGTCGTATGAGTGAAGACCTCAACAACAACAACATATAGATATTTTCTTTCTCTTATCTGAAATGACGAATATCACTATCTGTATTTAATGAAGGTGTGTCAACCTCTGTCCGAAATCAGTACATAATTTATAGGTCAGGTGGAGGTATTTATCTGTCCTAAAAATACGCAAAACCAAGCCACCTGTACTGTGTTAACCTAGAAATAATTTGCTATGGTACATTCATCAGTACAACTGTTTTTTTCTCGCAAACGTAGATCTGGTTTTTGTACGACTCTGTTTAGGGAGTACTCTATTACTGCCCAGCTCGGACGTGTCAGAGCGTACGGATTTTATCACCTCACCCGCAGCGTCGTCCATCGCGCCTCTCCATTGACGGCGGAGAGAAGCAGAGCACACAGCACAGGGTGGGGCGGGGAGCGACGTAGCGGGCGTGGCGCCTGGAGCGCCCTGGCGGTAATCTCCGTAATTAAACGGCTGTCTGCACAGGCGTGCCGGCCAGCGGGCCTCAGATAAGCTCGCTCTCCTTTTTCAAAGGCGTAGCGCGGCCGGGTAAACTCCGCGCAAATAACTCCCCACCGTCTCGTCTTAGCAGTTCAACGCATCTCTCATTAACGGCTGTATCCGCGGATGTTCCGACACACTTCCGCATGTCCGCAGGCTAAGCGTTGGACGATGTTATGGTAGTGCACGCTCAACTGAAAAAAAATTAAAAAATTAACAAATGCGAAAAGGACTCGCAAACTGAGGGTTCCATATAAATTTAATTATGCATATAGGCAGTTCATCCATTCCGTGAATGGAGACTCTTGACCGTTCTTGGACGTTATCGACACATACTAAGAATATGTCGGTCACAGGGATTCCAAGATTTTTGAGAATATTTGAAATAATATAAATGTGATATAAAGTCATACAGGAGGCACGCGACCATTAGTATAATAACCAGTAGTTCTCCATTCAGGTTGTCTGTGTCGCAATGGTAAAAGCCAAACAGGCAAGGAATGATTCCCTTGCTTCTGAATGTATCCATCATTAGCTATTCTGGATATTTGACGACGAATATATTCTGAAACACGGATAATGAGCAGTAAAGTCACCCACTCAATTTGATTGGAGAACTACTGATTGTCTTAATTTCAAGTTTTACGTCGGATAACAAATGACAAAAGAAGTATTTTTTTGTGTGACATAATTTCAAAGTAACAATTTTCAGACTTTTTCGTTTACTTGTACTGTGAAACTTTGCTTCTTACCAAATTTCATGGTTCTAGGCCAAAGGGAATTAGCCTGTAAATTTTGATGAGTGAGTTTGCGAGTTTCAAAATACATGACCTGAATGGCCGGATCTTTCGACTCCATTGCCTTAGAAGCTAACGTTTACTATGCCTCCAAGGGACTATAGATCTCATTATGAGACATAAATTTCAAACTGATACGTCTACCCCTTCCTTAGACAAGTGGTCTTGACAGAAGGGCGAACAGACAGAGCTTCAGATGAGAAAACCCAAAAAACTTTTTCGTGTGATATAATTTAGAATTTACAGTTTTCGGATTTTTTTCCCTTTGGGTTGTACTGTGAAACTTTGCTTCTTGCCAAATTTTGAAAGGTGGCTACACTGAGTCACAGCGCCAGAGATTGCGCCAAAGAGTATTATTCAGCCGCCTCCACTGGCAGTAGTGATTCAGAGGTTGCCGTGGGCACTGCTTGTTGAAAAAAACAGAAATACTATGATGCACATAGAAATCAGAATTACACTCTAATACATCAACACAAGCCAGATGCTTGGTTGACTGAACCTGTGACCAAGAAGCATTGTTATTTAGGAAATTTGAAATACAAAACTTTTTTTATTACCTCATATATATTGACGAAAAATACACTCTGATCATTACAACATCCCCAATCGAACAGCATCGGCTGTCTAGCCCATCAGAACAACTGCACACGACATGCTCACAACTAGTACTGCTATCAACATCGTCTCAACAAGCACTGTCCACGGCAACCTCCGAATCACTACTGCCAGTGAAGGCGGCTGAATAATACTCTTTGGCGCAATCTCTGATGCTGTGACTCAGTGTAGCCACCTTTCAATAGCCATTACGGATTCAAAAAATATCGTTCTTGTGAAACACAAGTAATGAGTGGTATCGACAGAACATCTCAGACTGATTCCATATTTCCAGATTTCCTGAAGGATTTTGACACAGTTCATTACAAGAGAATTATGATCAAATTTCGTGTCTATAGAGTATCGCCTCAGTTGTGCAACAGGATGCGCGATTTCCTGCCAGTAAGGATACAGTTCATAGTAATTGACGGAAAGTCATCGAGTAAAAGAGAAATGCTATCTGTCGTTCCCCACAAAATGTTATGTGCCTTCTCCCGTTCCTAATCTGTATGAACGATTTAGGAGACAATCTGAGCAGCCTTCTTAGATTGTTTGCATATAACGCTGTCATTTGCAATCTAGTAAAGTGATCATAAAATCAAATCAATTACAAAATTATTTAGACACGATACCTGTATGGTGCGAAAAGTAGCAACTCACTTCAAACAATAAAAATGTGAGGTCATCCACTCGAGTACTAAAAGGAATCCGTTAAATTTCGGTTACACGATAAATAACACAAATCCAGAGGCTGTCAATGCTGCTAAATACCTTCAGATTACGATTACGAACGCCTTAAATTGGAACCCCAACATAGGAAATGTCGTGTGGAAGACGAACCAAAGACTGCGTTTCATTCGCAGAACGCTTAGAAGTTGCAACTGGTCTAGACCACCTACGTTACGTTTGTCGGTACTATTCGGTTGGTTGGTTGGTTTGTGGGAGGGACTAAACAGCGAGGTCATCGTGTGGGATTGAACCGTCGTCCTCCCGAATGTGAGTCCAGTGTGCTAACCACTGCGCCACCTCACTCGCTGCTTGGTATGGGATCCTATCCTTACCAGACAGAACTGACAGAAGGCACCGAGAAAGTTCAAAGAAGGGCGAAGTTATAATTAAATCTAGACCTTTCACTGCTTACAGGCGTTCACAAACATCAACGGGGAATTTGAAAACGTGTGCCCCGACCGGGACTCGAACCCGTGACCTCCTGCTTACAGGGTAGACGCTTTATCCGACTGAGCCACCGAGGACACAGACGATAGTGCGGCTGCAGGCACGCTCCCCGTGAGACCCACAATTTCCAACTTTATGTCCCTGCTTCGAGTCCCGGTCGGGGCACACATTTTCAACTGTTCCCGTTGATATTTATCAATGCCTGTAAGCAGCGAAAGAGCTAGATTTAATTATAACCTCATTCTTCGAGTAGTTCAAGATCACCAATGATATCTGTACAGATACCAGCTTCCAAGAAGGGCAGCTCTTTTTGTATTATCGCCAAGAAGGGGACGGAGTGTTATGAATAAGATAAGCGACTTGGGATGGCTTTTCTCTTTGCGGCGAGTTTTTTTCACGAAATTTCACTACCAACTTTCTCCCTCAAATCGAAAATATTTTGATTGAATCTCACCTACTTGGTGCAAAATGATCATTATAATAAGATAAATCAGATCTCGCACCGAAAGATATACACTCCTGGAAATTGAAATAAGAACACCGTGAATTCATTGTCCCAGGAAGGGGAAACTTTATTGACACATTCCTGGGGTCAGATACATCACATGATCACACTGACAGAACCACAGGCACATAGACACAGGCAACAGAGCATGCACAATGTCGGCACTAGTACAGTGTATATCCACCTTTCGCAGCAATGCAGGCTGCTATTCTCCCATGGAGACGATCGTAGAGATGCTGGATGTAGTCCTGTGGAACGGCTTGCCATGCCATTTCCACCTGGCGCCTCAGTTGGACCAGCGTTCGTGCTGGACGTGCAGACCGCGTGAGACGACGCTTCATCCAGTCCCAAACATGCTCAATGGGGGACAGATCCGGAGATCTTGCTGGCCAGGGTAGTTGACTTACACCTTCTAGAGCACGATGGGTGGCACGGGATACATGCGGACGTGCATTGTCCTGTTGGAACAGCAAGTTCCCTTGCCGGTCTAGGAATGGTAGAACGATGGGTTCGATGACGGTTTGGATGTACCGTGCACTATTCAGTGTCCCCTCGACGATCACCAGTGGTGTACGGCCAGTGTAGGAGATCCCTCCCCACACCATGATGCCGGGTGTTGGCCCTGTGTGCCTCGGTCGTATGCAGTCCTGATTGTGGCGCTCACCTGCACGGCGCCAAACACGCATACGACCATCATTGGCACCAAGGCAGAAGCGACTCTCATCGCTGAAGACGACACGTCTCCATTCGACTCTCCATTCACGCCTGTCGCGACACCACTGGAGGCGGGCTGCACGATGTTGGGGCGTGAGCGGAAGACGGCCTAACGGTGTGCGGGATCATAGCCCAGCTTCATGGAGACGGTTGCGAATGGTCCTCGCCGATACCCCAGGAGCAACAGTGTCCCTAATTTGCTGGGAAGTGGCGGTGCGGTCCCCTACGGCACTGCGTAGGATCCTACGGTCTTGGCGTGCATCCGTGCGTCGCTGCGGTCCGGTCCCAGGTCGACGGGCACGTGCACCTTCCGCCGACCACTGGCGACAACATCGATGTACTGTGGAGACCTCACGCCCCACGTGTTGAGCAATTCGGCGGTACGTCCTCCCGGCCTCCCGCATGCCCACTATACGCCCTCGCTCAAAGTCCGTCAACTGCACATACGGTTCACGTCCACGCTGTCGCGGCATGCTACCAGTGTTAAAGACTGCGATGGAGCTCCGTATGCCACGGCAAACTGGCTGACACTGACGGCGGCGGTGCACAAATGCTGCGCAGCTAGCGCCATTCGACGGCCAACACCGCGGTTCCTGGTGTGTCCGCTGAGCCGTGCGTGTGATCATTGCTTGTACAGCCCTCTCGCAGTGTCCGGAGCAAGTATGGTGGGTCTGACACACCGGTGTCAATGTGTTCTTTTTACCATTTCCAGGAGTGTAGGTGTTCGTTCTTCCCGCGCGCTATTTGAGAGTGCAACGGTACAGAAACAGCGTGAATGCACCTCGGTGACCCCTCTGTACTTATTGTCAACAGCTGAGCAGTCATACAGACGTATATTTAGTACAGTACTATCTGACTTCACCCACTGCTTTGAGGGCTGTTCCGTTTGTTGAGTGAAGCAGTGGACCCACGTATCTTCCGCAGCAACATAACGGCTTGAAAGTCAGTTACTGGTGAGAAATTCCCTTGTTTTGATCAGCAGTCAAAAAATGTTGGACTCATTTATTGCCAACCTATCTTAGCAATTGTTCTTCATTTAACATACAGGGTGTATCAAAAAGAAACATCCGTTTTTTAAAAAATCAAACTATTATGTTATTTGAGATATGTAAGCAACGTACTCTCGGGAAGAGCAAACCCTCGGTTGTACATGGTTCCCACTACGTAGCAGCAGTGTGTGCCCACTTTTGTTCTAGCAAAAATGGTGTCGGGACAACAGAAAGCGTTTTGTGGTCTAAGTTTTGCGCAGTGCGGGTCAATGATAATTGTTCTATGTGACTTTCGTTCTAAGTATGGTATGGATCCTCCTACAGCATAGAGCGTTAGACGATAGCATGAACAATTCCGAGAAATAGGTTGTTTGTGTAAAGGCAAATCGCCGGGCAGTTCCCAGGTGTGTGAGACGTAGAACGCATCCGCCATAGTTTCACAAGGAGTGCGTAGAAATCCGTTCGCCTTGCAGCTCGACAGCTCAACATACCTCCGATGTCCGTCTGGTGTGTGTTGTGTCTACGTTTACACATGAAACCTTACAAAATTTAGCTACTGGAAGCTCTTCATGAAGATGACAAAGAGCAACGTGTGGAGTTCTGTAATTTCGTTCTTGGCAAGATGGAGGATGACAGTTTTCTTCCACACTTAGTGTTTAGTGACGAGGTAACATTCCATTTAAATGGAAAGGTGAACCGTAATAATGTTAGAATATGGGATACAGAAAAATCACGTGAAATTGTAGAAAAAAAGAGGGGCTCCAAAATTTAATGTCTTTTGTGCAGTTTCACTGGAAAAGGTGTGTAATCCATTGTTCTTCGCCGAGAACACTGTTACAGGAAGTACATATCTCGATTTGCTTGAGAACTTTCCTTTCCAACAGTTGGAGACTGATTCGAAGGACTTCATTAACCAACAGGAGGGAGCGCCGCCACGCTGGCATCTGGAAGTGCGAAAATTTTTAAATCGGGGATTTACTGGACGAAATGATTCAGCCTTACATTACTGGCCTCCAAGGTCACCGGACCTGACTGTATGTGATCACTTCTTATGGGAGTCTATAAAAGACTCTGTTTATGTGCTTCCGATACCAACAACAATGAATGAACTGAGACGTTGCCTAACAGCAGCTGTGGAAGCTGTAACTCTGGAAATGCTTGCTACAATGTGCGAACAGTTTGAATATCGCATTGGCATATGCCGTGAATCTCAAGGGGGGGGGGGCATATTAAACACCTATGAAAAGGTATGAAAAAATACTTTCTGAGTTTCCTGTTCATCAAAAACCAAAAATCATTTTATATGTTTATTAGTTTCAGAAATATAGACGTTCCAGATTGGATTATTCTGTTTTGATACACCTTGTATATTGTCCCTCATATGCCTGTGGCGCCAGCTGTTTCATACCCCTTTTAATCGCCGACCATCTAATAAAATATTGTACTATTCCCCGATTTTATTAATCTATGCTGTAAGGTGTTGATAGATTTTCAGTGGATCACCTTAAGGGGAAGCGCGAAGTGTGCTTTCAACTGTTTGTCATGTGCTGAAGTGTTTAAGGTGGCATGATATTAAAGTTCATTCATTTCACTACTTTATGTAGCCATATAAATAAAAAAAAATCGTTAAGAATGGACCTTGGAGCGGAGCACCGGAGATCTCACAGCATCCACCCGTTGCCGGTGATGTTAGAAACGTAGGAAGCTAAGATAAAGAAATTGCAGCTCATGAAGAAACAATAACGAACCGCAGTGTAGGAATCGCAAACTTTATTAGTTCTATCACGGCAATTGCTGTTATGTTTATATGAAAAAAAAGGTGAAACAGGTTTTTACAACGAAATAATGTGTTAAAAAGAGAGATTTTTTTGAGGTGAAATGACAGGAACTGTTGTAAATTGACGCGTTTATTCCGAAATAGTGAAAACGTATAACTCTTTCGCAAGTAGCACTTTTGTAAACCCTATTATATCGACTGTGTAATTCATAATGCCATTAGTTGATGTTTCATAACAGATCTGTGTTATACAGTTATAGAAGGCTGGATGCGTGATTGTGTACAAACAGTTTAAGTATTAAAAAGGAGCGGATTGAAGATCTGATGCATGTTGCGTGAAGTCTGTAGTGGAACAGTTGAATTTTATCGACAACAGGCTTCTGAATAGGCACTGAAGAAGCAGCCTTACTTGAGTAATCATAGGGCAGTTTAACAGAGACCGTGACAGTTGGTTAGCAAGGAAACTAAATAAATGTAAATTGTTATTATTAAAATCGAAAATTAGAAGTCCAAGATGGAATAACGATAATAGTAGGAACAGGATAGACTACTACTCGCAACATAGAGGAGGAGTTGTGTTTCAGATAGGCCAATGAAACGCCTACTCAGTATTTAAGCTTTACGCCAAAGGCCTTCTTCGGAAATAGAAACCACATATTCACACAAGTATTCACACAAGCACAATTCTCACACACATGGCCACTATCTCCGGCCACTTTGTGACCATTTCCTAAGAAGGCTCTTTCCGAAGAAGGCTCTTTGGCCGAAAGCTTATACAGGGTGTTTCAAGAATGACCGGTATATTTGAAACGGCAATAAAAACTAAACGAGCAGCGATAGAAATACACCGTTTGTTGCAATATGCTTAGGACAACAGTACATTTTCAGGCGGACAAACTTTCGAAATTACAGTAGTTACAATTTTCAACAACAGATGGCGCTGCAAGTGATGTGAACGATATAGAAGACAACGCAGTCTGTGGGTGCGCCATTCTGTACGTCGTCTTTCTGCTGTAAGCGTGTGCTGTTCACAACGTGCAAGTGTGCTGTAGACAACATGGTTTATTCCTTAGAACAGAGGATTTTTCTGGTGTTGGAATTCCACCGCCTAGAACACAGTGTTGTTGCAACAAGACGAAGTTTTCAACGGAGGTTTAATGTAACCAAAGGACCGAAAAGCGATACAATAAAGGATCTGTTTGAAAAATTTCAACGGACTGGGAACGTGACGGATGAACGTGCTGGAAAGGTAGGGCGACCGCGTACGGCAACCACAGAGGGCAACGCGCAGCTAGTGCAGCAGGTGATCCAACAGCGGCCTCGGGTTTCCGTTCGCCGTGTTGCAGCTGCGGTCCAAATGACGCCAACGTCCACGTATCGTCTCATGCGCCAGAGTTTACACCTCTATCCATACAAAATTCAAACGCGGCAACCCCTCAGCGCCGCTACCATTGCTGCACGAGAGACATTCGCTAACGATATAGTGCACAGGATTGATGACGGCGATATGCATGTGGGCAGCATTTGGTTTACTGACGAAGCTTATTTTTACCTGGACGGCTTCGTCAATAAACAGAACTGGCGTATATGGGGAACCGAAAAGCCCCATGTTGCAGTCCCATCGTCCCTGCATCCTCAAAAAGTACTGGTCTGGGCCGCCATTTCTTCCAAAGGAATCATTGGCCCATTTTTCAGATCCGAAACGATTACTGCATCACGCTATCTGGACATTCTTCGTGAATTTGTGGCGGTACAAACTGCCTTAGACGACACTGCGAACACCTCGTGGTTTATGCAAGATGGTGCCCGGCCACATCGCACGGCCGACGTCTTTAATTTCCTGAATGAATATTTCGATGATCGTGTGATTGCTTTGGGCTATCCGAAACATACAGGAGGCGGCGTGGATTGGCCTCCCTATTCGCCAGACATGAACCCCTGTGACTTCTTTCTGTCGGGACACTTGAAAGACCAGGTGTACCGCCAGAATCCAGAAACAATTGAACAGCTGAAGCAGTACATCTCATCTGCATGTGAAGCCATTCCGCCAGACACGTTGTCAAAGATTTCGGGTAATTTCATTCAGAGACTACGCCATATTATTGCTACGCATGGTGGATATGTGGAAAATATCGTACTATAGAGTTTCCCAGACCGCAGCGCCATCTGTTGTTGAAAATTGTAACTACTGTAATTTCGAAAGTTTGTCTGCCTGAAAATGTACTGTTGTCCCAAGCATATTGCAACAAACGGTGTATTTCTATCGCTGCTCGTTTAGTTTTTATTGCCGTTTCAAATATACCGGTCATTTTTTAAACACCCTGTATATTTAACAGTCTTTTCATTGTGCCTGTCAGGGACTAACTGCCTCCTCCATGTGGTGAGTAGCAATCTATCCTTTTCATAATTTAATTGCTATTACTAGTTGTTCAACGTTTGGTACGGTAATAATTGTCCCGACAATATCCGGTAGCACTCCAGATGACTGCTAGGTAAAGCTATAGCGGCATCAGGAAACTATTAGGACAATATTATTACTACAGGGTAAGTATTCATCGTTATGCTGTGTGTACAGTGAGGTGTCACGTTTCTGTTGTATGATGATGAGAGAAGGGAGAGGATAGCCCCAGCGTCAGCGTATATTCTGGCCCTCCAGAGTAGCACTTCGGGGGCCGCCGAGTTTAACGTCCCCATCCGGCTTATGAATGAGCCTCATCAGTATCGCGTGTCATGCACTCACTTCATGGTGCTCTACGGAGAGATCTGAAATCTAATTTACGACAAAGTCCGGTAATCAGAAACTTAACGCCACCACCTCTCGGAGCGATTCTAGGCGCTACAGTCTGGAACCGCGCGACCGCTACGGTCGCAGGTTCGAATCCTGCCTCGGGCATCGATGTGTCCTTAGGTTAGTTAGGTTTAAGTAGTTTTAAGGGGACCGATGACCTTAGAAGTTAAGTCCCGTAGTGTTCAGAGCCATTTGAAGCAACACCTCTTCTCCCCTTGCTGGCCTAGTAATGTCGGTAAAAATTTCTTCGACCAGCAGAATTCAAACCGGCTACGTCCCATTCTAACGCCATCGATCAGGGGTGCTTTGGCGATCTCGGTTTTGGGGGCATTTGGAGCGTGTTGATCAGATTAGGCAACTTTAATTCAGATTTTGTTTTTATAATCATCAGTCTACTGACTGGTTTGATGCGGCCCGCCACGAATTCCTTTCATGTGCCGACGTCTAAATCTCACAGTAGCATTTGCAACCTATGTCCTCAAAGATTTGCTGGATGCATTCCAGTCTCTGTCTTCCTCTATCTACAGCTCCCTCTAGAGCCACGGAAGTCATTCCCTGATGTCCGTCCCTTCTCCTTGTCAGTGTTTTCCACATATTCCTTTCCTCTCCTATTCTGCATAGAACCTCCTCATTCCTTACCATTTCACCTAATTTTCAACATTTGTCTGTAGCATCACATCTCAAATGCTTCGATGCTCTTTTGTTCCGGTTTTTCCACAGTCCATGTTTCACTACCATACAACGTACATTATAAGAAATTCTTCCTCAAATTAAGGCTGGTATTTAATGTTAGTAGACTTCTCTTGACCAGGATTTCCCTTTTTGCCAGTGCTAGTCTGCTTTTGATCTCCTTGCTCTGTCTGTCATTCGTTTTTTTTTTTTTTTTTGCTGCCATTCTTCGATTGACTCTCAGTCCATATTCTCTACCCATTAGACTGTTCATTCCTTTCAATACAGTCTGTAATTCTTCTCCACCTTCACTGAAGGTAGCAATGTCGTCAGCTAATCTTATCTTTGATGTCCATTCACTTTGAATTCTAATTGCACTCCTGACCCTTTCTTTTATTTCCGTCATTGCTTCTTCAATGTACAGATTGAATAGTAGAGTGAAAGACTATATCCGTATCTTAAACCCTTTTTAATCCGAGCGTTTCGTCCTTGCTCGTCCACTCTTATCGTTCCCTCTTGGCTCTTGTACATATTACACTACTAGCCATTAAAACTACTGCACCACGAAGATTACGTGCTACAGATGCGAAATTTAGCCGGCAGGAAGAAGATGCTGTGGTATGCAAATGATTAGCTTTTCAGAGCACTTACACAAGGTTGGCGACGGTGGCGACACCTACAACATGCTGACATGAGGAAAGTTTCCAACCGATTTCTCATACACAAACAGCAGTTGACCGGCGTTGCCTGGTGACACATTGTTGTGATGCCTCGTGTAAGGAGGACAAATGCGTACCATTACGTTTCCGACTTTGGTAAAAGTCGGATTGTAGCCTATCGCGATTGCGGTTTATCGTATCGCGACATTGCTGCCCGCGATGGTCGAGATCCAATGACTGTTAGCAGAATATGGAATCGGTGGGTTCAGGAGATTAATACGGAACGCTGTGCTGGATCCCAACGGCCTCGTATCACTAGCAGTCGAGATGACAGGCATCTTATCCGCTTGGCTGTAACGGATCGTGCAGCCACGTCTCGATCCCTGAGTCAACAGATGGGGACGTTTGCAAGACAACAACCATCTGCACGAACAGTTCGACGACGTTTACAGCAGCATGGACTATCAGCTCGGAGACCATGGCTGCAGTTACCCTTGACGCTGCATCACAGACAGGAGCGCTTGCGATGGTGTACTCAACGACGAACCTGGGAGCACGAATGGCAAAACGTCATTTTTTCGGATGAATCCAAATTCTGTTTACAGCACCATGATGGTCGTATCCGTGTTTGGCGACATCGCGGTGAACGCACATTGGAAGCGTGTATTCGTCATCCCCATACTGGCGTGTCATCCGGGGTGATGGTATGTGGTGCCACTGGTTACACGTCTCGGTCACCTCTTGTTCGCATTGACGGCACTTTGAACAGTGGACGTTACATTTCAGATGTGTCACGACCCGTGGCTCTACCCTTCATTCGATCCCTGCGAAACCCTATATTTCAGCAGGATAGTGCACGACGGCATGTTGCAGGTCCTGTACGGGCCTTTCTGGATACAGAAAATGTTCGACTGCTGCCATGGCCAGCACATTCTCCAGATCTCTCACCAACTGAAAACGTCTGGTCAATAGTGGCCGAGCAACTGGCTCGTCACAATACGCCAGTCACTACTCTTGATGAACTGTGGTATCGTGTTGAAGCTGCTTGGGCAGCTGTACTTGTACACGCGATCCAAGCTCTATTTGACACAATGCCCAGGCGTATCAAGGCCACTATTACGGCCAGAGGTGGTTGTTTTGGGTTGCGAGTTCTGAGGATCTATGTACCCAAATTTCGTGAAGATGTAATCACATGTCAGTTCTTGTATAATATATTTGTCCAATGAATACCCGTTTATCATCTGCATTTCTTCTTCGTGTAGCAATTTTAATGGTCAGTATACCATCCGTCTCTCCTTATAACGTACCCCTAGTTTTTCTCAGAACTTCGGACATAGGAAATATTCAACAACATTTTTTATCAATTTAGTTTTTCCTTTTCGGCCTTACTTATGTTCAGGCGTCATGAGAGAACAGAGGTTGACTGATACAGTATTACGTGTAAACCGCAACATAGCATTCACTGGCCGTTGAACATCTTCATGTTACGACTCCTCCACTCTAGAGCTCCTTTGCCCATTAAATGCAACAAAGCCTCCTGTGCTACACGCGACATGGCATGTTAGCTGCGATGTCGCTCCTAGCATATGCGGGTCCTCCGCGTCGCTTTGTGTCAGGCCGTTTACGCTCTGTTCGCGCAAGGGAGGGTCATGATAAAGCGCCTTGCGGACAGCGATATGTAGGAAATTTATGAGGTGCCGTACAGCTCCTTTCAGGCGGTTTTGTTTGCGCTCTCCGCGTAAACATTACAGCAGTAACTGTGAAATGATGGACTATCGTGACGTTAATACCCTTGATGCACTGTGTTTGACGGTTAATGTTTCAAATCTGGAGCGACGGGACATAATTTGTGGCTTACTCTTCGATAATGTACACGGTGAACGAAATTAATCACTCAGTTTTGGACAAGAATCGAATGAGTAAACTAAAAGAGACGTTTAGCGGCGCACATGGGCAAAGCGTTTGCTTCACTTATTAACGGACAACCAACACAGTCAATATGATACGCGTTTCACGTTAAAGTCTTTTTAACTCACCCTCCCTTCTTTTAGTGCTCATTCCCAGAATTGGTCTCCAGTAGAAACTGTCATCCAGTTCTGTTGATATATCGCTGGCATTAAAATTGCAACACCAGGAAGGATAGAAAATAATGAAACTTTGGATGTCGTGCGTATATCGTTTAATAAGAAGGATACGAAATAAAAGTTGTATGGCGCGGAGAAACCACGGGGAAGAGAAGAAATACTTAAGTTGATCGATGAAAGAAAGAAGTACAAAAATGTTTAGAGAAACTCAGGAATACAGAAATATTGGTCACTTGGGAATGAAATAGACAGCAAATTCAGGGGGCAAAGACGAAGTGACCTGCATGAAAAATGTGACGAAATGGGGATAGAAATGAGTATCGGAAGGACTTACTGCATGTAGAAAAGTCAGAACTCCCTTCGGCGCGGTTAAAAGCAAGAGTGGTAGCATTAAGCAAGCAATGGGAATTCCATTGTTGATTGCAGAGGAGCGAACGGACGGAAGCAAAGAGTACACTGAACGTCTCGATGACGGAGAACTTGTCTAATGACGTTACAGAACAAGGAAGAAGAGTCGATAGCTAAGTGATAAGGAAACCAGTATTAGAATCAGAATTTAGAAGAGCTCTGTAAGACTTTAAATCTGATAAGGCAGAAGGTATTGACAACGTTCCATCGTAATTTCTAAAATCATTCGAGATCACATCAATACTACTATTCACGTTGGTGTGTAGAATATTATGCTGAAGAATGGAACAGAAAATTGAGGTTGTGTTAGGTGACGATCAGTTTGGCTCTAGGGGGTTGGGTTGTTTGGGGGAAGAGACCAAACAGCGAGGTCATCGGTCTCATCGGATCAGGGAAGGAAGTCGGCCGTGCCCTTTCAAAGGAACCATCCAGGCATTCGCCTAGAGCGCTTTTAGGGAAATCACGGAAAACCTAAATCAGGATGGCCGGACGTGGAATTGAACCGTCGTCCTCCCGAATGCGAGTCCAGTGTGTTAACCACTGCGCCAACTCGCTCGGTTTGGCTCTAGGAAAGATAAAGCCACAAGATAATGGATAATGGAAGACAGACTGAAGAAAAATCGAAACAGGTTCATAGGATCTGTCGACGTAAAAAAAGCGTTCGACAATTTAAATTGATGCGAAATTCTGCGAAAAATAGGGGTATGCTATAGCGAAC
Source organism: Schistocerca cancellata (assembly GCF_023864275.1). Taxonomy (NCBI): domain Eukaryota; kingdom Metazoa; phylum Arthropoda; class Insecta; order Orthoptera; family Acrididae; genus Schistocerca; species Schistocerca cancellata. Next base: position 390,737,366 of record NC_064630.1, on the reverse strand, counting down.
GATGGGTAAGGCACGTTATGTACAAGAACCATAAGGGAACAGTCAAGTGGATGACCAAGAATGAAATGTTCCGATTAAAAAGGCTTTAAGAGAGGGATTTAATCTTTCGCCTCTACTGTTCAGTCTATACACCGGAGAAGCAATCACGGAAATAAAAGAAAGGTTCAAGAGTGAGATTAAAGTTCAAGGTGTAAGTATGTCAACGACAAAATTTGCTGATTACATTGCTGGCCTTAGGGATAGTGAAGAAGAATTACAGGATCTTCTGGATAGAATGAACAATTTAGTAAGTAGAGAATATGGATTGAGAGTAAATCGAAGAAAGACGATAGTTATGAGAAGTAGCGGAAATGAGAACAGCGAGAAACTTAACACCAGAATTAGTGACGACGAAATAGACGAAGTTAAGGAACTCTGCTACCTAGGCAGCAAAATATGAAAATAACTCATTACGGACGGAGGAAGGAGGACATAAAAATCAGATTAGCCTTGCAAAAACCACATTCCTGGCCAAGAGAAGTCTACTAGTATAAAACATGTCTTAATTTGAGGAAAAAATTCTAATAATATGCTTTCTGAGCACAGTTTTGTATGGTAGTGAGACATGGACTGGGGGAAAATAGGAATAGAAGAGAATCGATGCATCTGAGATGTGGTGCAACAGGAGAAAGTTGAGAATTAGGTGGCGGAATGACCTATGAGAAGGTTCTCCGCAGACTAGATGAGGAAAGGAGTATATGGAAAACAGGACGATAGGATATCTTTTAAGACATCAGGGAATAACTTCCTTGGTGCTAGAGGAAGCGGTAGAGGGTGGAAACAGAAGAGGAAGGCAGAGGTTAGAATACATCCAGCAAATAACTGAGGACGTGTGCTCCAATTGCTAGTCTGAGATGAAAAGATGGCATGGGGGAGGCATTCGTGGTGGGCTGCGTCAGACCAATCAGAAGACTGACGACTCCGCAAAAACTACGGCCGAGCATTGATTCTAGCTGAACTTGAGTAACAGGTACGGGTACCTCATTTCATAGAGCTTCAGCTGCGTACCACTGTATGTTAATCATACTGGCAGGAGAGTAGGAGCTTTCCTGCCTCTCGACAGTCGATGTCCAGATGATTTCACTGGTAGAGAGGTCTGGAGAACATTCGAACACACTCTGTATCGAGGCAGTTCAGGACAGCACGCGCAACATGCGGTGTTGTGTCATATTACTGTAAGATAATGGCACGTAGACTTGAAGATGAGACACAGCCTTCGGCGTCAACACGTCAGGAAAGAACGTCTGATGTCAAAATTACCGGCTGTGCCAACACAGATGATCTTATTGAGTATCCAGTGACTCCCCTCACCATCACAACAGGTGTTGTATGAGGATGACGCAATCTGCCAACGGTCGTTCCCCTTGATGTCTCCATTGGCGGATACGTCCATCTCGACACTGTGGGCAGGACCAGGACTCACAGTTTTCGGTGCTTCAGACGAAATCGTACAGTCCCTGTGGATACTTGTGTTGCTGCTAACAAGCCGATTTCCTGAAGCAAGATACGTTACATAGTCGTATGATCCTACACGCCCAAGTGAAAATTATTTCTAACCTCTCGAGCGCTAGTCATGCGGGGCCGCTGGGTTCCTAAATGGCATCGAGTATGGTCGTCCGAATCCATCGATTCCTAACAGTCGTGACGTCCCAATCAATGCCAGGAGCAGTACTGCGGAACGATAAAACATGAGCTTCCATTCTTGAATTCCGACTTGTGCTGCTTTACGTAAGCAATGACATGTAGTAAAAAACGATATTCTCACAGTCAATTACGATTTCTGAAAGAGAAACCGTTTGTGTAACTTTTCCATACATGAAGAACTAGCTCATCTGGCCATGTGTTGCTTTAGCTCAATCTGGTTAAACGGAAAAGGAAGAAGAGATAGCTCACATCTCTAATATGTATGGAAATGAAGATTCGGGATTGCAGCCGGATGATATCGACTTCTTGGCACGATATTTCGACTGAAAACTTTTCAGCCATCTTCAGGTGAGTGATTTGCACTGGAGGTTGCTAATTCACATTGCTTCCTCTATACGAAAAACTGGCGCGGAGATGCATGCATACTGATGACACTACCATGTGCTCTCTCTGTCGGAATGTGGACTCGCACAGCTAAAATTCAGATGTAAGGGTTAATAAAATTAACTGCCGTTAGGCGTGTCATTAGCTATAAAATGATTTCTTTCTGAATATATTAAAGAAATCTTCCTGTCCCACGCCTTATCTAGTTGCAATCCGCCATCATGATTAATCAGATCTTCCACGAAATGTACTTCCACCAACTCGTTAGTAAATGATTCTCAAAAGGATCTCGTCGAGGCCGAGATTGCAGTCGCGGAATAATACATGGAGTGTCCTGTGGAGATATAAAGCTCGGGTATGTCTGACGTATTGAGCTGCGAAAGGCAAGTGTGGTGATCATGTTCAACGCATGTTTCACGCACTATGCGCGTTGTCTGACCAATCTAGGCTTTGTCACATTGGCAACATATTCTGTAGATTCCAGCGCTCCGCAGTCCTCAATTGTCCTTTGGCGAACCTAGAAGAGCACAAATCTTTGTAGATGGGTGGAAGACTACTTTGACCTGATGTTTCCTTAAGATTCTTCCTAATTTAGACAAAATATTGCTGACATGTTGGAGGAAAGCTCTGGACTTGAACCGTTCCTTCTCCTCTTGAGTTGGTGGCTGGTCGCCTTTCTTCCTCCTTAAAGCTATGATGATCTATCTGGAGAATAACCATTGTCTTTGGACTCAACTTGCAGATGTTCAGCTCCTTTGTAAGGCGGTCTCCAACAGACACTACATATGCCAAATGCACCAACGTTCGAAGGAGACCCATAGTCTGATGGTGGCAGCTAGAAGCCTGAAAATACAGCTCTGTTTGTGTGGGCTTACGGCAAACGAAATGTCCCAATGATCCATCCACTTTTTGACTGACCAGGACATCCAAAAACTCCAGGCAACTGTCCTTCTCCACTTCCATCGTAAATTAAATATTCTCGAGGATTGAATTCAGGTGCTGCAGAAAGCATGACATTTCTTCTTTGCTGTGGGGCCACATTAAAAAGTATTACCTACATATCTTCAGAAGACTTTTGGTTTAATTTCTGCTGAATCAAGTGCCCTCTACTGAAAGTCTCCCCTATAAATGTTTGTTATCAGAAGGGAGAGAGGACGACCCATGGCAACACCGTCAATTTGCTCAAAATATTCATTGTTGAATAAAAAGTAGATTGAGGAAAAACCATGACGAAATAGCTCTGTTATATCGGCTTTGAACTTACTGCTGATGAGACAACGAATCAATGAGAGGGACCCTAGTGAACAGTGAGACGATGTCGAAGCTGATTCATATGTCAGACTCAGATTCGAAATGACTTCAGTCTATTAATAAAGTCATCTGAGTTGCAAATATGATGCGAACACTTCCCCACATGACATCTCAATGAAGATACAAGATGTTTAGCTAAGTCACAAGTCAGAGCACCGATATTGCTCACAGTAGGACGTAATGGAAGATCTTCTTTGTGGATCTTTGGAAGAACATACAGCCTCGGCGGAACGCAGCTATGAGGTCATAATCTTTTCGCAACTGCTTGTGGAAGTGAAGTCGAATTCAACAACATTGACGTATTTCTTTCTACTATCACTATGGAGTCTTCAACAATCTTCCGGCACGTTGGTTCACTCAGCATTCTATAAACCTTTTGGTGATAGATCTCACGTGGCGACAGTACAGTGGCGTTTCCCGTATCCACTTGAAGGACCATCGTGTGAGGGTCATCACGTAGCTTCCGGTCCGGCGCAATCTACCAACATTCGCCATTGCATTACCACAATACCCTGTACTGCTGGAGGTCTCAAGTTTCTCACTCACCCTTTCTCTTTCCTTCCCCGTCCTCTGTTTCGTATAAATTAGAGAAATGATGAGAAAACACGAGAAAACATAATCCTGTAATTCAGCAACGAATGCATCACAAATTTCACGGTTCCAACTTAGGCTGAAACAGCATCCTACCATTTTGCAACTGTTGAAATCGTCCTGGTATTGAACTTGGAAAAACTTGCATGTGGCACCCATTGTATCGGAGTTCATATCCAAATCATCATCCGAGCCGAGTATTGCTCATCAGAATCGTAATCGTTGTTGCTTGAATTTGAGACCTTATGTGTTCTTCCAGTAAGTTTCTACTGATTTTTACTGGCAGGGTTCTTCTTTTGTGCAGCCTTATTTGCCATGGAACGCACAGAAGGTTTCTTTTCTTTTTCTTCTAGCTTTCTGTTGAGAAAGTGCTCAGTGGTGTGCTCTCTTTACATTTCCGTTTGTTTGCTGTTTTCTGCCTGTCATGTGTACTTTGGGAAAGTGTAAGTGGAAACTGTATGTGACTGGCTTGTACACCAGGAATAAAATGTCTCGGAAATTTTTGGGTAGACGATCTGTATAAAACAAAAAAGCCATTTGAAAAGATCCTGGTAATTCGACCACTTTTTCAAGTAATTTATTAGATGTGACCCAGTACATCACTTGCTTTACAGTTCAAATCAGAGAAACAAAAAGGAAAATTAATCACCTTTCACTAACACTGCTGTTTAAAGGCAAAATTAAACCGTTTTTGTCCTTTTCAGAGAAGGATTAGAATTCTGATCCACTGCAACCAGAGTTCGATGTGGCGACCACCAAATTCTGTGCATACGTTTTACCTACGAAAATGATGTTGTGGCAGACATTGTCTGTCCACATCTGGTGTCTCTGCAGTCTCTCCTGCAGGGACTACAACTCGTGCCACCAGATCTTCTCCTCTCTCTACAGGAGCCTCATAAACCAAACTCTTCATTCGATCCCAGAGAAAAAAGTCCAATGGAGTTAAATATGGTGATTGAGGAGACCAAGGGATTGGGCCATTTCAGCCTATCCATCTGTGTCCGAATCGTTGCTCCAGGTTACGTGAACGTGAGCGGATGCGCCATCATGCTAAAACCGCATGTCTTGACGGACGTTCAATGGCAAAGCATCCAACTCGCCCAAAAGATGTTGTAAGAAGGTCAAGTAGATGGGAACCGTAAGCGTGAGTAGAAGGATGTACGGCCCAATCACATGACCATCCAGAATAGTTGCCTACACACTGATACAAAATCTGCGCTGGAATCCCTGGACTCGCATTGTCAGTTGGTCTTCGTCTCCACAGACATGGCTGTTTCGAGAATTGAGAACACAATCGCCAGTAAATTTCCATTCATCTGTGCAGAGAATGCACCGTGGAAGTATTAGTGGCTCGTTGATGCAGCGGCGCAAAAACTGCGTACAGAACTCAGTGCATGGTGTAAAATCGGCTGGCGTTAGTGACTATATAGTTTGTGTGCTCGTATACTCGTTGACGGGTTCTCTTCAACGTGGTACAGTACGGCCTTTCGAATTCGGGTGTGCGGCGTGTCCTCGGAGCAGCACAGTCACGCCTGCCGGCGGCGAAGCTACACTTCTCGAAGCCGCTGTGTATGCGATAGAGTCGGTCATTGTGAACAACGATCTTGATTAAAGAAACGAGCTGCGCTTCCGTTACCGCCAGCTTCGCCATGCAGCAGAATCGTGTCGGTGTATTCTGCAAACATGTTCTCAAACATGTCGATCTGATACTCACTGACACGTGGATAGACGTCAAACGGCATTAGCCGATCCGACGTAAGCACCCTCCACCATGACAACCCTGTTGCAAAATTTATTTATTTGAGTCGTCAGTCTTGTGACTGGTTTGATGCGTACCGCCAGGAATTTCTCTCCTCTGCCAACTTCATCTCAGTGTAGCACTTGCAACCTACCTCCTCAATTAGATGCTGGATGTGTTCCAATCTCTGTCTTCCTCTACAGTTTATGCCCTCTACAGCTTCCTCTAGTACCATGGAAGTTATTCCCTTACGTCTTGATAGATGTCCTATCATCCTGTCACTTCTTCTTGTCAGTGTTTTCCACATACTTGTTTCCGATTCTGCGCAGAACCTCCTCAATCCTTACCATATCAATCTACCTCATTTTCAACCTTCGTCTGTAGCACCACATCTCAAATCCTTAGATTCTCTTCTGTTCCGGTTTTCCCACAGTCCAGGTTTCACCGCCATACAATGCTGTGCTCCAAACGTACGTCTTCAGAAATGTCTTCCTCAAATTAAGACCTATGTGTGATCCGAGTAGACTTCTCTTGGGCAGGAATGCCCATTTTTGTCAGTGGTGGTCGGGATTCTGGTGTCCCTGTACCATCCACCATTGGTTATTTTACTGCCTAGACAGCAGAATTCCTTAACTTCACCTACTTCGTGATCGTCAATCCTGATGTTAAGTTTCTCGCTGTTCTCATTTCTGCTACTTCTCATTACTTGCGTCTTTCTTCAATTTACTCTCAATACATATTCTGTACTCATTAGACTGTCCTTTCCAATCATCAGATCATGTAATTCACTTTCACTCAGGATAGCAATGTCATCAGCAAATCGTATCATTGATAGCCTTCCACCTTCAGTTTTAATTTTACTTCTGAAACTTTCTTTTATTTCCAGCATTGTTTCTTCGATCTACAGATTGAACAGCAGAGGCAAAAGACTACAGCCCTGTATTTTACCCTTTTAATCCGAGCACTTCGTTCTTGGTCGTGCACTTTTATTATTCCCTCTTGACTCTTGTACGGATGTATATTACCCGTCTCTCCCTATAACTTAGCCCTATTTTCCTCAGAATTTCGAACATCTTGCACCATTGTACATTTTCGAACGCTTTTTCCAGGTCGACAAATCCTATGAGCGTGTCTTGATTTTTTTTTTTTAGTCTTGCTTCCATTATCAACGGTAACGTCAGCATTGCCTCTCTGGTGCTTTTACCTTTCCTAAAGCCTGTTGCATACCTACGTAGCAAATATGTTTTTAAATGGATGTAGCGCGGAAACGGACATGGGTTCCTAATCATTGTGCGGAGATCTCGGGTGCAAATTTCTCAACCTCCGCATTCGGGTGGAGAAATGCAGGGTCCCCCTGAATAGTTCAGGCGTGCACTACACCCAGGAAGCGGCTACAAGGGTAGGTTATAGAACTCCTTCCCTAGGCCCGACAAGACGCCTCCTGAGACGCGACAAGGTAGCAGTAGGCAAAACGTAACAGGGAATGACAATATTAATGTGGTAACAGTAAACTGCAGGAGCGTCTATAGAAAGGCCCCAGAACTGCTCATGGGAAGTTGGCTGAAACCAGATATAAACAGTAATGAAATTCGAAACTCAGATTGGAATGTATACGGCAGAGACAGGCTGGACAGTGAAGGGGGAGGCGTGTTTATAACGATAAAAAGTGCAATAGTGTCGAAGGAAATTGACGGAGATCCGAAATGTGAAATACTTTGGGTGAAGGTCACGGTTAAAGCAAGCTCAAACATGGTAATTGGACGTCTCTACAGGCCCCCTGGCTCAGCAGCTGTTGGGGCAGAACACCTGAAGGAAATTTTGGAAAATATTTCGAGTAGATTTCCCAACCATGATATAGTTTTGGGTGGAGATTTAAATTACCAGATATAGACTGGGAGACTCAAACGTTTATAACGGATGGCACAGGCAAAGAACTCAGTGAAATTTTTTTATTGCATTATCTGAAAACTACCTTGAGCAGTTAAACAGAGAACCGACTCTTCGCGATGACATATTAGACCTTCTGGTGACAAACAGACCCGAACTATTTGGAACAGTTAACGGAGAACAGGGAATCAGCGATCATAGAGCGGTTACAGCATCGGTGATTTTAGCCGTAAATAGAAATATTAAAAAAGGTAGGAAGATTTTTCTGTTTAGAAAAAGTGACAAAAATCAGATTTAACAGTACTTGACGGCTCAACACAAAAGTTTTATCTCGAGTACAGATGGTGTTGAGGGTCAGTGGACAAAGTTCAAAACCATTGTACAATATGCATTAGATGAGTATGTGCCAAGCAAGATCGCAAGAGACGGAAAAGAGCCACCGTGGTACAACAACCGAGTTATAAAACTGCTACGGAAGCAAAGAGAACTTCACAGCAAACATAAACAAAGCCAAAGCCTTGCAGACAAACAAAAATTACACTAAGCCAAATCTAATGTGAAGAGGGCTATGCGAGAAGCGTTCAACGAATTCGAAAGTAAAGTTCTATGTACTGACTTGGCAAAAAATCCTAAGAAATTTTGGTCTTATGTCAAAGCAGTAGGTGGATCAAAACAAAATGTCCAGACACTCTGTGAACAAAACAGAACTGAAACAGAGGATGACAGACTAAAGGCCGAAATACTAAATGTCTTTTTTCAAAGCTGTTTCACAGAGGCATACTGCACTGTAGTTCATTCTCTAGATTATCGCACAGATGACAAAATGGTAGATATCGAAATAGGTGACAGTGGGATAGAAAAACAATTAAAATCGCTCAAAAGAGGAAAGGACCTGATAGGATGCCAGTTCGATTTTACACAGAGTACGCGAAAGAACTTGCCCCCGTTCTTGCACCGGTGTACCGTATATCTCTAGAAGAGAGTAGCGTTCCAAAAGATTGAAAAGGGGCACAGGTCATCCCCGTTTTCAAGAAGGGACGTCAAACAGATGTGCAGAACTATAGACCTATATCTCTAACGTCGACCAGTTGTAGAAGTTTGGAACACGTATGCCGTTCGAGTATAATGACATTTCTGGAGACTAGAAATCTAATCTGTAGGAATCAGCATGGGTTTCGAAAAAGACGATCGTGTGAAACCTAGTTCGCACTAACTCAGAGGGACATAGACACGGGTTCCCAGGTAGATACCGTGTTTCTTGACTTCCGCAAGGCGTTTGATACAGTTCCCCACAGTCGTTTAATGAACAAAGTAAGAGCATATGGACTATCAGACCAATTGTGCGATTGGATTGAAGTGTTCCTAGATAACAGAACGCAGCATGTAATTCTCAATGGAGAGAAGTCTTCCGAAGTAAGAGTGATTTCAGATGTGCTGCAGGGGAGTGTCGTAGGACCGTTGCTATTCACAATATATATAAATGACCTTGTGGATAACATCGGAAGTTCACTGAGGCTTTAGGCTTTTTGCGGATGATGGTGTAGTACATCGAGAGGTTGTAACAATAGAAAATTGTACTGAAATGCAGGAGGATCTGCAACGAATTGAAGCATGGCGCAGGGAATGGTAATTGAATTTTACTGTAGACAAGTGTAATGTGCTGCGAATACATAGAAAGATAGATCCCTTATCATTTAGCTACAATATAGCAGGTCAGCAATTGGAAGCAGTTAATTCCACAAATTATCTGGGAGTACGCATTAGGAGTGATTTAAAATGGAATGACCATATAAAATTAATCGTCGGTAAAGCAGATGCCAGACTGAGATTCATAGGAAGAATCCTGAGGAAATGCAGTCCGAAAACAAAGGAAGTAGGTTACAGTACACTTGTTCGCCCACTGCTCGAATACTGCTCACCGGTGTGGGATCCGTACCACATAGGATTGATAGAAGAGATAGAGACGATCCAATGGAGAGCAGCGCGCTTCGTTACAGGGTCATTTGGTAATCGCGGAAGCGTTACGGAGATGATAGATAAACTGCAGTAGAAGACTCTGCAGGAGAGACGCTCAGTAGCTCGGTACGGGCTTTTGTTGAAGTTTCGAGAACATACCTTCACCGAGGAGTCAAGCAGTATATTGCTCCCTCCTACGTATATCTCGCGAAGAGACCATGAGGATAAAATCAGAGAGACTAGAGTCCACACAGAGGCATACCGACAGTCTTTCTTTCCACGAACAATACGGGACTGGAATAGAAGGGAGAACCGATAGAGGTACTCAAGGTACCCTCCGCCACACACCGTCAGGTGGCTTGCGGAGTATGGATGTAGATGTAGATCATAACATTGTCTAATCAGTCCCCACTACAAGTCCTAGACGTCTGCAAGGAGAATTTTCGAGCACCCTGTATATTTGACTAGAGCACAGCACAGCAATGTTTACACAGCACAGAAATGCTTATTGCAGCGGCTACGACGCTGCGCATATCAACTAATAAGCCTCACAAGTTTTAGTGCTTACGATCTTTGATTTACGAAACGAGCGGAGAATTCAATAGAATTATATCACAACCTAAGCAAGCTGCCGGTGAACAACCGATGCAGATGGTGGACTCGTAGGTCGCGTAACGGGTTTTAAGTGGGACAGGCTGCACGCTCTGGTATCAAATGGCGGCGACGACGTACGCGCGTATCCGGAGGCGCCGGCGTATCGATTGAGGCGTACGCAGGCAGCCGGCCTGTAGTGCCGAGTGGGCGTCGCGGCGCCGCCTACGCATTGCGGGGGGAGCGCCGGCGACGCCTGGCGTCGGATTTATGACGCTGCCACGCCTGCGCAGCGCCAACAAGTGGGGCGTCTCCGGGGCGCCTGGCCGACGGAGGTCAGGGGCGGCGTAGCGACCCCTCCGTCGCTGGCCGGCATGACAGCCTTATCGCCAACGGTACTTCCATAAAACGACCTGGGAACTCGATAAATAAAGCTATTTCTAGATGTCGATTTACGTCTTGTTTACCAGTTTGGTATTGTTACTCTGTTGTAGGACAGTTCTTCGATTTAAGATCTGATTTAATTTATCAGTTGCGCCGCGACAGTTTAATAAAATGTTCAAATGTGTCTGAAGTCCTATGGGACCAAACTGCTGAGGTCATCGGTCCCTAGTCTTCTACACTACTTAAACTAACTTACACTAAGAACAACACACACACCCATGCCCGAGGGAGGACTCGAATCTCCGGCGGGAGGGGCCGCGCAGTCCTTGACATGGCGCCTCAAACCGCTCGGCTAATCCTCGCGGCGACAGTTTAATAGTTCACAGGAGTATTTCGTTGTACGAGGAGCGTTCAATAAGTAATGGAACACATATTTTCTGAAATCAGGTAGGTTTTATTCAGCATTGCAACACACTGTATTATTCCCCACTCTTTTGGCTTCAAAACCCTATTTTTTATCGTAGTCTCCGTTCAGTGCGATGGCCCTACACCCTTGGAGGACCTGTATGCCCGTGTGGTACCACACTTCTGGTCGATGGGGAACCAACAATTGCTTCCCACAGAGTACATCCTTCATTGGGCCAAACAGGTACAAGTGAGAAGAAGTGGTGTGGCGCCACTCCATGTATTGACGTTCCTGTGACGACATTAGAGGAAAAATTGTTACGATCAGCCTCGGAACGCGCAAGCAATTCCTCAAAGCTGGTCCTTTTTTGCTCTTTAAAGTCTTCTGTTAGGAGGCGAGGAGCCCAGCGTTCACACGCCTTTGAGTACCCCAACTGGTGGATGAGTATGTCAGCGTACCAACAGAGACGTCCAGTTGAGCAGCGACGTGCTTCATTGTGATCACCTCGAATGATAGTGTCCACACGTTCCAATAATGCACAGCTGTGGGATGGCCAGCTGACACTTGGGAGATCGGACGGGTTTGCGCGACCTTGCCGAGATGATTACAGACGCCTCGCCCAGCGACTCGCCGTGCTTTTTGTTTCACTGCCAGCTCAACGTAGAAATTGTGCAAGCGCCTATGAATGTCTGCGACGCTCTGGTTTTCCGTTCAAATGGCTCTGAGCACTATGGGACTTAACTTCTGAGGTCATCAGTCTCCCAGAACTTAGAACTACTTAAACCTAACTAACCTAAGGACACCACACACATCCATGCCCGAGGTAGGATTCGAACGTGCGACCGTAGCGGTCTCGCGGTTCCAGACTGTAGCGCCTAGAACCGCACGGCCACTCAGGCCGGCTCTGGTTTTCCGTAAAAAGAAACTCACTCCCAGCTCTCTGCTTGGAAGTACCTCCGTTACAGGCGCCATTTTGAAGGCTGCGTATAGAGCCGCCACCAATCGGAACTTCATGCGGCTATAGGAGCTGAAGCAAGAATATTGCACGATGTCCCACAACAAACTGCACATTTTTTTCGATCGAAATTGCCCTAGAAAAAAAGTGTTGCATTAATTTATGGAACGATTCTCTTAGTTTGTCATCATGTCTTGTCGCAGTGCAGTTGTAATAACCGAGTGAATGCAATGAGAATGGGAGCCAATCCTTGTCGCGTTGTCACTACGTTGGTTCAGGTAGCCACTGCTTACAGATTTTGTTTGTTTGTGAACTTCTATCATAGTCATAATTGTGACATCTTTTCCTCGACCATTATTACAGGTTGTTCGTAGGCCTCCGTAGAATTAAACTAATGGGAGGAGAAACTTCTTGTCGATGAAAATATTCTTTTCGGGAGTTTTCTGTAGCGATGTAAACGTACAGCTTTGCAGTTCCAAAGATATTCCATACATATTCCCCTGACTAAATAACTTTGATATACGCAGAATTTATTCTTTATTACAGATTTTGTTTTTATCTTCTTAAAAAAGAATAGAGAATTATGTGTAACTGGGACTGTTGACTTCCTATCTTTGGTTAAAATTGCTTCTAATTTTTGCAAAATCATTTTACTGGTCATGTTAGTTTACATAAATTTAATTCCTGAGAGATGTTCATCAATATTCTTCTGACTTCTCCTTTAAGACATTTTAAAAGTTTTCGGTACATTTTTCACTGGTCGTAAATAACAAAAATCTTAATAACAGGAATGTCGCTCCAGTCGCTGACAAGAACTTTGTTAAGTCCGCAACTGGTTTCGGCCTTTACATTAGGCCATTTTCAAGCGGGGCTGAAGCTGACATTGTGTTACGGAGAAACAACATCAGTTTTATTGAAAACTCTCAAGGATCGTTTCCTGCAGTTTGTCGCCATTTTGGGAACAGCCCTAGAAATTTGTTTTTCACAAGTGTGAGTCGCTTGAGTCATTGATACACTGTATCATACTAATAATGTAAGCGACAAACTACACTTTCGAATCGTCGCCGAACTGTAGATACTCGCTGGGAAAAACTGTGGCCTAAATATAGAAGTCGATTCGTGCTGACGGTATAATCACATTCTTATTCTGTTTATTAGAAAAAGCGCTGTCGGCGGTGTAGAATCTTCAGATGGTTGTTCACATTTATGTCATGTCATTTACTCAGCTCTGATTGTCCCAGCAATGGTGAAGGTTTATTGAAAATATGTTGCCGTTGAAAACTCTGCACCGTTCTTACCGTTCTTGCGCGGTTAACGTGTTGCGTCGGAAGGCTGCGTGGAAAAATAAGCTAGAATAAGCGTTCTTCCTATTTACTCTCGCCGCAGAACATAACAAATACTTGGACTACATGGAGGTAACAGTAGCTCGTATCTTTACTTCCCTTTAAGGACATGTGTTCACGTTAGCAAAATACGTTATTGTTCTTTGACGCTCCCGTATTGTGCACTCGAAGCGCGATGATGAGGCAGCTCTTGACAGCGAGGCAGCTTATTCAACTTCATTTGTCACACGTAACAATATATGCCCATATCTAGAACAGAACAGGTGGGGTATAATTTCTAATAACGGAATTTCCATTATTCAGTGCCAAAAAAGAGTACACTTTTAGCGGCTGAAACCTTATGAACGTTGGTCTGTCTTTGCCCCTTGGAAAGGAGAGGCTGTAAGTTGACGCCTTTTTTCCATTTTTTACGCTGGTCATTCCTTTCAGTTCCTATATTCATCCGTTAAAACACAAATATACGATTAAAATGCGTAATAATCCAAAAAAAATGCAGCTATAAATTGATCCCCATACTGTAACTACGCTTTTAGCTTCGTAGAGGGGGGGGAGGGGGGTGGAAGTGGAAAATTTAGAGGCCATAGGTTCAAAACAATCCCGTAATTTTTTCCTGCCACTGGTCGCATCTTCCACAGCTTGTAATTGTAACGACACAGTTATGTCAAGACGATAACATAAACTTAAACTCAGGCACTTACGAAACGTAAAAGCACAGCAAAAATTTTATTGCGAGTTTATCGATTTCAGTGTGTAATATGACCCGAAATATATCAAAGTATGGGCCGCTGTTCTGAGACTAGTCAGTGTCTCCATCTGTTACTAGCGAAAGGAACAATTTGCATAAATATTGCCATTTATGTTTGAGCGCTTTAGTATTTGCAGATAATATTATTCATGTAATCAGTTATTTCAAAAATTAAACTGTACTGAAAATTTGGATGTGTGTTACACATAAAGAACGTATGTAAAACAAGTATTGTCGTTGTACTAGAGCTGCACTAGTTAAGCAGAGGTTTTCTTTGTAGTAACAACTCTAGCAATAGCACAGTCTAGCTCAAAAAGTCGTGACACTCATGGCTATGAAACTTGTTACCGTCTGACAGTTGGTCTGATACTAACGCCTCTACCGGCGAGAAAACAGCCCTTAGATTAACGTTTGTTTTTAATTACTTTTCTACTTAATTAACGAAATAGCTATTACATTTTTGCGTTCCAAGGATTACTAAATCATCGACAGATTGGATGGTCGTGAAATAAATGTAAAAACAGATGTTGTTGTGGTCTTCAGTCCTGAGACGGGTTTGATGCAGCTCTCCATGCTACTCTATCCTGTGCAACCTTCTTCATCTCCCAGTACCTACTGCAGCCTACATCCTTCTGAATCTAACTTATTCAGCGCCATAAGCTAACATTTATTCATGAAGAAATACTTTCGAATATATGTGTGTAACTGCAGCTATACCGCCGAAATCAAGAGAATATGGACACATACTTCATGCATGAGGAGCATATATTTCTTTTGTTGTCTGTCCTTGTTACGATAAGCACTTTCCTTGAAACCTAACAATTTTGTATGCTGTCTAACGATTCGCACATTCTTACACTTCACTCGACTTTCCAGTACACGAATATTTTTGCAAATGTAGCTATTTTTGCTTCGAAAGCGAATGTGCTGAAGATTCTTGCCGTCTGTGGCTCAGATGTAGCACCAATTGCGGAATTGGTTCATTTTGTGTTGGGAAACACTTTTTTTTACTTCTGACGTTTCAATATCACTTCTGTGTGGTTACCCTTTCTACAATCGTGGTGGCACATTGGGTATGTTAGGTAACGCAGGCACTGCATCCCATACAGGTATCCTGCGTTCCAAATTCACTGATTTGACTGGAAAAGTAGTGGAGAAAGCTTCTCGTTCTTGAGTAAATATGTGGCGCCTTTCTACAAAAGATCATGTCTTCCGCTGATTACTCGCTATTTATTTGTTCTTAAAAGAAATCGACATTCTTCAGTAAATATGGATAGGTTACAAGAGAACAGCAAATAAACTGTTTTGTAATGTACCGTTCCATACCTCTCAGGGACATTCTGTAAGTAAAGAAAGAGAAATGCGGTGTCAGTTTTTGATATTGTCGATTTTTATGTCACTATATACGCTCCCCGTTGTAAAAATCGTGTTACATGTCAGTATAAGCTATACTATCCGCAGTTATCTGATACCGTATACAGAGCTATAGCCTGCTGGATGCTGTGAGCACTGATGTCGCAAGATACAACAAAAAATAGCTGGAGCGTCGCGACAGTATATGTTAGACCGTGGTAGTAGTCGTTTCGTGGTGGTAATGGCGACCGTTCTGTGTACAATTGTAAGCACTCAGTGAGGACCGAAGAAATACATATGGAGGAATGGCTGTGTATGGACATACTACAAGAAGAAATGTGACACTCTGTACTAATTAATGTAACATGGCAGTAAGTGAAACGAAGAAGGACATGGAAATTATTTATCTGCCACTAAGTCTCCGCATCACAGCAATAACCCGGCTAAGTGATATTTACTTGTAACGTGCAGTTTCTCAATGACAGTTTGCGTGCACATACTGTAACTAACGAGTTAAAGAAAGTGTTGATAGCTGATTCCCTTTATTATCTATTTTCACAATCCTGCATTACAAAATATTTTGGCATTCAAATATATATTTTCAATATGACAGTGCTGTCGCGCTCAGTCCGGAACCGCGCGACTGCTCCGGTCGCAGGTTCGAATCCTGCCTCGGGCATGGATGTGTGTGATGTCCTTAGGTTCGTTAGGTTTAAGTAGTTCTAAGTTCTAGGGGACTGATGACCACAGATGTTAAGTCCCATAGTGTTCAGAGCCATTTGAACCATTTTTGAACAGTGTTGTCTCCGTCATTGCAGAAAATTATTCAGTTCAGTAACTGCATTGCATTGTTTGGATAGTTATACGGATCAATCCATGAATGAATTTTAATGTGCGTGTATCATGATGTGAATAATTACTGTAGTTACTATGATACTAAATTATTATGTGATTATCAGTGTTGCAGCATAACTAGTCGTTATCTGCTCCATATCGACGTTCCAATTGTCGCAGGTGTTTGGTTCATTTTAATTACAATCGTCAGTACATGAACACGAAACTGGAATATTATCGCCACGACGTTGGTTGGTCCCATACCTATACGGTCCTGCTTTGAAATAATTGACATCACTTATAATAAATCGAGATAACTACCTTATACACTGAAGAGCCAAAGAAACTGGTACACCTGCCTAATAGCATGTAGGGCCCCCGCGAGCACCAAGAACTGCCGCAGCACGACTTGGTATGGACGACTCGACTAATGTCCGAAGTAGTGCTGGAGGGAACTGACACCATGAATCCTGCAGCGCTGTCCATTGATCCGTAAGAGTACGAAGGGTGGAGATCTTTTCTGAACAGCACGTTGCAAGGCATCCCAGATATGCTCAATAATGTTAATGTCTGGAGAGTTTGGTGGCCAGCGGAAGTATTTAAACTGAAAAGAGTATTCTTGGAGCCACTCTGTAACAATTCTGGACGTGTTGGGTGTCGCATTGTTCTGCTTGAATTGCCGAAGTACATCGGAATACATTATGAGCATGAATGGATGCAGGGGATCAGACAGGATGCTTACGTACGTGTCACCTGTCAGAGTCGTATCTAGACATATCAGGGGTC
Organism: Schistocerca cancellata; assembly: GCF_023864275.1. NCBI lineage: Eukaryota > Metazoa > Arthropoda > Insecta > Orthoptera > Acrididae > Schistocerca > Schistocerca cancellata. The sequence goes on along the minus strand of NC_064630.1, from coordinate 390,720,419 downwards.
TCATATCACTCCAATTGCACTCGCACCATACTATTATAGAGCCTCCAAAGGCTTGAACAGCCTCCTGCTGAAATGCAGAGTCCGTGGATTCATGAGGTTGTCTCCATACCCATGTACGTCCATTCGCTCGATATAATTTGAAACGAGACCCGTCCGACCTGGCCACATTTTTCATCAATAGTCCAATGTCGGTGTTGACGGGACCAGACAAGACGTAAAGCATTGTGTTGTGCGGTCATCAAGGGTACATGAGTGATCCTTTTGTTCCGAAGACCCATATCGAAGATGTTACGTTGAATGGTTCGCACACTGACACTTGTTGATGGCCCAGCATTGAAATGTGCAGCTATTTGCGGAAGGATTGCACTTCTGTAACGTTGAACGATTCTCTTCAGTCATCGTTGGTCCCGTTCTTGCAGAATCTTTGCCGGCCGCAGCAATGTCGGAGATTAGATGTTTTACCGGATTCCCGATATTCCCGGTACACTCGTGAAATGGTCGTACGGGAAAATCCCCACTTCATAGGTACGTCAGAGATGCTGTGTCCCATCGCTAATGCGCCGACTATAACACCATGTTCAAACTCACTTAAATCTTGATAAACTGCCATTGTAGCAGCAGTTACCGGTCTAACAACTGCGCCAGACACTTGTTGTCTCGTAAAGGCGTTGCCGACCGCAGCGCCGTATTCTGCCTGTTTACGTATCTCTGTATCTGAATACGCATGTCTATACCAGTTTCTTTGCGCTTCAGTGTATAATGATTTGATGATTCGGAGGCCGTTAACTGTAACTGGCTGATTGGTTGGCTGGCAAGGTACGTGTGTTGAAAGGAAGACAAATATGTGGCACCTCCAATAGAACTATGTCTAGTAAAACACTGCGGTGTTCAAACCAAGCTTCATGCTGATACATAAGATAATTAATACGGGGAAGTCGATAGAACATGATTTGTCCAAGGGGTAGCTACGCTGAATATAACGTTACGAATTTGCCACCCTGCACATTCGCTGCCAGGAGATTTAAATGAGCAGACAGAAACTTACGCCGCAATATGATTTGTAATTTCACTTCCCACCTCTGCATTACACTGTTAATGCAAGAGTGAAGAGAAGCAAGACAATGCTAGGCACAAATATTCTGTGAGAGTTGGAAGTTTATTCAAGGACGACTTCCACGAATGAGCTTCCTGGGGTTCAGCCTTGAGTTTTCCACACAGTAGAAACGTAGCAAGATGAGAAAAGTTAGGTGCGTAGACAGTGCAGGGAGGAATTTCATTAGCACTCGCAGAGAGAGCGGCCGAGTCAGTTTTCCGCGTCGTTGATTTTACGCTTACGTACTGGGCAACGAGGAAGCAAACTCTTTGGCCGTGGATGCCGTTGACCGCCGAGAACTGTCGTCACTTGAGTTTACGGGAAAAGGCGGAGGAGTGTCGAGTGACAAACTTTCTAGACACTGCGCGCAATGACCTCACAAGTAAGCGAGAGGCTTTATGAGAAAAATATGTGTAGGCCGCATGGAAATACTGATAATGTACAATATGTACAAGAACATAGAGGGAAAAATAAAAATTGAAGACAAAAAACTAAGCACTCGGGTTAGGTATAGGACAAGAATGTTGTCTTTTCCCCTACTCTTCAATCCGTACATCGATGAAACGATGACAGAAATGATGGGAAAGTTCAGGAGTTGGATCAAAATTAAGGGCGAAAGGATATGAATGATGTTTCTCTTATCGCATCGCTTTCGGCAGTGAGAGTGCGAAAGAACTGCAGGAAGGGTTAAATAGAATGAACAGTCTAATCAACGCACCCTCTATATTTAGAATGAACAGAAGAAAGACGGAACATGAGTAATGCCAGAAATGAGATGAGACATAAACTTAGAATAAAATTGGGATCACGAAGCAGATGAACTGAAATAGAAGAAGCAAAGAGGGTGTAATAAGCAACCTAGCACAGATACTGCCGGCTAAAAGAAGTCTGCTAGTATCAAACATTGACCATAATTTGCAAACATCGACCATAATTTGAGGAAGAAATTTCTGAGAATGTGTGCTTGGAGCACAAGACTGTATGGAAGTGAGTTATTGTGGGAAAACTGGAAAAAGACGATAAGTTTTGAAATGTGGTGCTGCAGAAGGTTAATGAAAATTAAGTGGACTGCTGACATGAAATGAGCAGGTTCTGCGCAGAAATGTCTAATAGAGAAAGAGGTGGAATATATTGGCAAGTAGAAGGGACAAGATGATATGACATGTACGTGAGACTGCTGTAGAAGGAACAAACTGTGAGGGGAGACAGATTGGAATAGGTTCAACAAATAATTGAGGATTTTGTGTGCTTATTTGGGATGAAGTGGTCGGCACAATACAGGAGAGAAATTTGCGCGGGGCCGTATCAAACCAATCAGAAGACAGAAGAAACTCCACTACACTGTTTAATCCTGTAGCTAAACAATGAAATACTGTCTCAATACTAAGTGAACAAAGCAGTGCTGTGCAGTTCTTTGTAGCTCATGTACAGAAGACACTTAATTCTTTTTTTTTAAGGCTCTTACACATTATTTTGTATATTAAGCAGTCCTTTGCTATCATCAACTGTTCTCCTTAATTTTAAACTACAATTATTTATTTAGTCCTAGGCAGAATTAGTGTTCTCTCATTCCAATAGTCGTACAAATATTGTCCTCTTCATTCACATTTTGTAGGAGCATTTTTCTACAACTTACACTTGTTCTTTCTCAAAACATCTAATACGTTACAAGAATACGTCCGCGAACTACCTGTTATGGGTATATCATAGTGAAATCTTGTAGAATGGTTTTCCAAAAAGATATCTGTATGGTCCGTAAAGTGGATATTGACCGTAAACATTTAAAAGTGTGAGGTCATCCACATGGGTGCTTAAAGGAATCTATTGAATTTCGGTTATACGAAAAATCACACAAATCTAAAGCTGTCACTGCAACTAAATACTAGGAATTACGATTGCGCAGAACTATAATTGGAACGAGCACACACAAAATGTAAAGGGAAGGCAATCCAAAGCTGAGTTTTCTTGGCAGGGAACTTAAAAGATACAACAGGTCTACTAAACAGATTGTCCACACTACGCTTCTCCGTCCTCTGCTAGAGTACTGCTTGCAGTAAGGGACTCCTTACCAGATAGTTCTGACGGAGAACATTGGAAAAGATAAATGAAAGGCAGCTCGTATTGTTTTATCACGAAATAGGGGAAACAGTGTTACTGAAACAAGTCATCAATTTGGGTGTCAATTGTTAAAACGAAGACTCTTTCCTTGTGGCGATAGCTTTCCACGAAATTTCAATCTGTGACACTCTCCTCCGAATGAGAAAATATTTTTTGGCACCCACCTACATAGCGATAAATGATCACTGTACTAATAGAAAGCAGACCATGTACGAAAAGATGTAAGTGTTCGTTACTCCCGCGCGCTGTTAGTGGAAAGGTACACTAATGGCCATGACAATTGCTACACCACGAAGATGACGTGCCACAGTCGCGAAATTTAACCGACAGGAAGAACATGCTGTGATATGCAAATGATTAGCTTTTCGGAGCATTCACATAAGGTAGGCGCCGGTGGCGACACCTAAAACGTGCTGACATGAGGAAAGTTTCCAACCGATTTCTCATACACAAACAACAGTGGACCGGCGTTGCCTGGTGAAAGATTGTTGTGATGCCGCGTGTAAGGAGGAGAAATGCGTACCATCACGTTTCGAACTTTGATAAAGGTCGGATTGTAGTCTATCGCGATTGCGGTTTATTGTATCGCGACATTACTGCTCGCATTGGTCGAGATCCAATGACTGTTAGCAGAATATGGAATCGGTGGGTTCAGGAGGGTAATACGGAACGCCGTGCTGGATCCCAACGGCCTCGTATCACTAGCAGTCGACATGACAGGCATCTTATCCGCATGGCTGTAACGGATCGTGCAGCCACGTCTCTATCCCTGAGTCAACAGATGGGGACGTTTGCAAGACAACAACCATTTGCACGAACAGTTCGACGACGTTTGCAGCAGCATGGACTATCAGCTAAGAGACCATAGCTGCGATTACCCTTGACGCTACATCACAGAGAGGAGCGCTTGCGATGGTGTACTCAACGACGAACCTGGGTGCACGAATGGCAAAACGTCATTTTTTCGGATGAATCCAAGTTCTGTTTACAGCATCATGATGGTCGCATCCGTGTTTGGCGACATCGCGGTGAACGCACATTGGAAGCGTGTATTCGTCATCGCCATACTGGCGTATCACCTGGCGTGATGGTATGGGTTGCCATTGGTTACACGTGGGTCACCTATTGTTCGCATTGGCGGCATTTTGAACAGTGGACGTTGCATTTCAGATGTGTTACGACCCGTGGCTGTAGCCTTCATTCGATCCCTGCGAAACCCTACATTTCAGCAGGATAACGCACGAGTGCATGTTGCAGGTCCTGTATGGGCCTTTCTGCATACAGAAAATGTTCGACTGCTGCCCTGGCCAGCACATTCTCCAGATCTCTCACCAATTGAAAACGTCTGGTCAATGGTGGCCGAGCAACTGGCTCGTCACAATACGCCAGTCACTACTCTTGATTAACTGTGGTATCGTGTTGAAGCTGCATGGGCAGCTATATCTGTACACGCCAGTCAAGCTCTGTTTGTCTCAATGCCCAGGCGTATCAAGGCCGTTATTACGGCCAGAGGTGGTTGTTCTGGGTACTGATTTCTCAGTATCTAAGAACCCAAATTGCGTGAAAATGTAATCACATGTCAGTTCTAGTATAATATATTTGTCCAATGAATACTCGTTTATGATCTGCATTTCTTTTTGGTGCACCAATTTTAACGGCCAATAGTGTACATAAATAGTGTGAAACTGCTTCGATGAACCATATGCCAGGCACTCAAGTGTGAACTGCAGAGTAGTCATGCAGTTGTCGACGTACATCTCATTCGGCAGATGTGACATTGCAAATCTAGCTTTCCTTTAGGTATATAAAAGCTTTCATGTACACTCCTGGAAATTGAAATAAGAACACCGTGAATTCATTGTCCCAGGAAGGGGAAACTTTATTGACACATTCCTGGGGTCAGATACATCACATGATCACACTGACAGAACCACAGGCACATAGACACAGGCAACAGAGCATGCACAATGTCGGCACTAGTACAGTGTATATCCACCTTTCGCAGCAATGCAGGCTGCTATTCTCCCATGGAGACGATCGTAGAGATGCTGGTTGTAGTCCTGTGGAACGGCTTGCCATGCCATTCCCACCTGGCGCCTCAGTTGGACCAGCGTTCGTGCTGGACGTGCAGACCGCGTGAGACGACGCTTCATCCAGTCCCAAACATGCTCAATGGGGGACAGATCCGGAGATCTTGCTGGCCAGGGTAGTTGACTTACACCTTCTAGAGCACGTTGGGTGGCACGGGATACATGCGGACGTGCATTGTCCTGTTGGAACAGCAAGTTCCCTTGCCGGTCTAGGAATGGTAGAACGATGGGTTCGATGACGGTTTGGATGTACCGTGCACTATTCAGTGTCCTCTCGACGATCACCAGTGGTGTATGGCCAGTGTAGGAGATCGCTCCCCACACCATGATGCCGGGTGTTGGCCCTGTGTGCCTCGGTCGTATGCAGTCCTGATTGTGGCGCTCACCTGCACGGCGCCAAACACGCATACGACCATCATTGGCACCAAGGCAGAAGCGACTCTCATCGCTGAAGAAGACACGTCTCCATTCGTCCCTCCATTCACGCCTGTCGCGACACCACTGGAGGCGGGCTGCACGATGTTGGGGCGTGAGCGGAAGACGGCCTAACGGTGTGCGGGACCGTAGTCCAGCTTCATGGAGACGGTTGCGAATGGTCCTCGCCGATACCCCAGGAGAAACAGTGTCCCTAATTTGCTGGGAAGTGGCGGTGCGGTCCCCTACGGCACTGCGTAGGATCCTACGGTCTTGGCGTGCATCCGTGCGTCGCTGCGGTCCGGTCCCAGGTCGACGGGCACGTGCACCTTCCGCCGACCACTGGCGACAACATCGATGTACTGTGGAGACCTCACGCCCCACGTGTTGAGCAATTCGGCGGTACGTCCACCCGGCCTCCCGCATGCCCACTATACGCCCTCGCTCAAAGTCCGTCAACTGCACATACGGTTCACGTCCACGCTGTCGCGGCATGCTACCAGTGTTAAAGACTGCGATGGAGCTCCGTATGCCACAGCAAACTGGCTGACACTGACGGCGGCGGTGCACAAATGCTGCGCAGCTAGCGCCATTCGACGGCCAACACCGCGGTTCCTGGTGTGTCCACTGTGCCGTGCGTGTGATCATTGCTTGTACAGCCCTCTCGCAGTGTCCGGAGCAAGTATGGTGGGTCTGACACACCGGTGTCAATGTGTTCTTTTTTCCATTTCCAGGAGTGTATAAGGAAAGGACTAGTTAACATTTTAACGAGCATCCAGATTTAGTTTTTTCCTAGCTTCCCTAAAACAGTTAAGGCACATACAAAGATGATTCTTTTAGGGAGGATTTCCATCCAGACTGCATCCCTAAGTAAAGGTGTCATCGACCCGAAGGTTCGTTTGAACACCACAGTGAATTACTGAACATGGTCCTGTTGGAGGTGGTTTGCCGTTTGTTGCCTCCGACCTATGAACTGACTTACCCAGCTAGCTATAGGGCGACATATAGTTTGATACTGACTCCGAAACACGGTGCAACTCAGCATTTTTTACATCAAGATACAATGCTAGAGATGAAAGAAGTGATGTCAGACAAAACTCGTACGAGGGTCGATCAATAACTAATGTAACCCATTTTTTTCGGACAGTTTCGGTTGAAAAAGTACTGACTTTGCTGTGGGCCATTCCCGTTTAAGCTCCTACAGTTTCGTGACTTTCCAACAGGTGGTGGCGGCGTCGTACATCGCCTGCAAAATGACATTTGTAATGGAGGTGCGTTCTAAGTTGTCACTGAGTACCTTCTGGCGGAAAACCAGAGCGTAACAGGTATTTATAGGCGCTTTCAGAATGTCTACGGAGTCCTGGCAGTGAACAAAAGCACGGCGAGTCGTTGTACGAGGCCTATGTCATCACCACAAGGTCAGGCAAACCTGTCTCTTCTCCCGCGTGCCGGACGCCCACACACAGTTGTCACTACTGCAATGTTGCAACATGCGGACGTTCTCATTCAAGGTAATCGACGGGCCACAATTAAACACCTCGCTGCTCAACTGGACATCTCTATTGGTAGTGCTGCCACACTCGTCCACCAGTTGAGGTACTCAAGAGTTGTTTTCCTGCAGGGTTCCTCGCCGCCTAACAGAGGACCATAAAGAGAAATGAAGGACTACCTGTGTGGAACTGATTGCGCGTTATGAGGCTCATCGTGACAACTTTTTGTCGAATGTCGTCACAGATGATGAAACATGGATTCATCACTTCGAACCGAAAAGAAAACGGCATCCATGGAGTGGTGCCACATCACATCTCCTCCGAAGAAAACGTTCTAAAGTGGCACACTCAGCCGGTAAAGTCATGGCGACGTAATTCAGCGACTCTGAAGGGATTATGCTGCCTTATGCCCTCCCTCATGGTACAACGATTAATTCGAAAGTGTAATGTGCTACCCTCAGGAAATTCAAGAAACGACTTCATCGTGTTAGTAGCCACAAAAATGCAAAGAACTTCTTCTTCTCCGTGAGAACGCAAGGCCTCACACAAGTCTGTGCACTCGAGAGGAGCTTACAAAACTTCATTAGACTGTTGTTCTTCATCCACCCTACAGACCGAATCTCGCACCTTTCAACTTCCATCCGTTTAGCCCAGTGAAGGAGGCACTCGGCGGGAAGCGGTGCGTGGATGGTTCAAATGGCTCTGAGCACTGTGGGACTTAACACCTGAGGTCATCAGTCCCCTAGAACTTGGAACTACTTAAACCTAACTAACCTAAGGACATCACACACATCCATGCCCGAGGCAGGATTCGAACCTGCGACCGTAGCAGCAGCGCGGTTCCGTACTGAAGCGCCTAGAACCGCTCGGTCACAGCGGCCGGCTTGATGATGGGGAGGTTAGTGATGTAACAAAACATTGGATCCGACGTCGAGCAGCAGAATGGCACTATGCGGGCATACAGGCTTTCCCAATAAGGTGGCATAAGGCCGTCGCATCGAACGGAAATTGTGTTGAAAAAGAAGATTTTGCAGGCAGAAGAATGGGGAATAGTATGGTGTACTGGAAAACTGAATAAAACCAACCTGCTTTTAGAAGAAAAAAAGTGTTGCATTTCTTACTGAACGACCCTCGTAGAACCGACTGGGAGGCGACCTGTGACCTTTGAATCTACAGGTTGGCACTTTACCCACTCAGCCACACCTTTCCCCATGATGTATCAATCCGAGCTCGTGGTCTGTCTGTAATGACCTCAGTCGTCGACGGGATGTTAAATCTTAATCCTCCTCATTCTCTGCCAGACATTCGTGGAAACATTCGAGGAAAGCGAAAGACTTCACTGTGCCATTTGGTGGTGCATTGTCGCTGTACGCTTCCTCCAGCTCAGCGTGAGTGGTTTGCAGCGTAGTGCCTCCTCGAATTTCGAGAACGAATTGTTTTGTCCCCTGTAGCGGAGTGCTACTGTACTGTGTGACGGATGTTTCAATATATATGAGGGCAGCAGACATGAAGCTGCAAACGAACATAAAATTAATTAGACTATATTTTTGTAGAGGTGATAATAAAAACTTAATTACTACCCCTTGCAATGGGACCAAGTTTCTCAGTTATTGACACGAATATGCCATAAGCAATAAGATTTTAAGCCTGTGATGCACGAATTTCATTGTAGCGGACAGCTTTTAACTGACACTTCTCTGGCGTTTTCAATCAGTGATGGCGTTGCAAATGCAAGCAAGTCACAACACCAATAGGAGTGCTCACGGCAGTGATTGTGTGCGTGTGCAGCATCAGGAATAATTGAAACGCCAATAAAGTGACCAATATAAGCTGTCCACTGTAGTGGGCGCTAAGCGACAGAGGGAGAAGGTTTGTTCCAACGATCTCAATGATTGTCGAATTACGATTTCAGATTTACTAAAATACAGGGTTATTACAAATGATTGAAGCGATTTCACAGGTCTACAATAACTTTATTATTTGAGATATTTTCACAATGCTTTGCACACACATACAAAAACTCAAAACGTTTTTTTAGGCATTCACAAATGTTCGATATGTGCCCCTTTAGTGATTCGGCAGACATCAAGCCGATAATCAAGTTCCTCCCACACTCGGCGCAGCATGTCCCCATCAATGAGTTCGAAAGCATCGGCGATGCGAGCTCGCAGTTCTGGCACGTTTCTTGGTAGAGGAGGTTTAAACACTGAATCTTTCACATAACCCCACAGAAAGAAATCGCATGGGGTTATGTCGGGAGAGCGTGGAGGCCATGACATGAATTGCTGATCATGATCACCACGACCGATCCATCGATTTTCCAATCTCCTGTTTAAGAAATGCCGAACATCATGATGGAAGTGCGGTGGAGCACCATCCTGTTGAAAGATGAAGTCGGCGCTATCGGTCTCCAGTTGTGGCATGAGCCAATTTTCCAGCATGTCCAGATACACGTGTCCTGTGACGTTTTTTTCGCAGAAGAAAAAGGGGCCGTAAACTTTAAACCGTGAGATTGCACAAAACACGTTAACTTTTGGTGAATTGCGAATTTGCTGCACGAATGCGTGAGGATTCTCTACCGCCCAGATTCGCACATTGTGTCTGTTCATTTCACCATTAAGAAAAAATGTTGGTTTATCACTGAAAACAAGTTTCGCACTGAACGCATCCTCTTCCATGAGCTGTTGCAACGGCGCCGAAAATTCAAAGCGTTTGACTTTGTCATCGGGTGTCAGGGCTCGTAACAATTGTAAACGGTAAGGCTTCTGCTTTAGCCTTTTCCGTAGGATTTTCCAAACCGTCGGCTGTGGTACGTTTAGCTCCATGCTTGCTTTATTCGTCGACTTCCGCGGGCTACGCGTGAAACTTGCCCGCACGCGTTCAACCGTTTCTTCGCTCACTGCAGACCGACCCGTTGATTTCCCCTTACAGAGGCATCCAGAAGCTTTAAACTGCTCGTACCATCGCCGAATGCAGTTAGCAGTTGGCGGATCTTTGTTGAACTCCGTCCTGAAGTGTCGTTGCACTGTTATGACTGACTGATGTGAGTGCATTTCAAGCACGACATACGCTTTCTCGGCTCCTGTCGCCATTTTGTCTCACTGCGCTCTCGAGCGCTCTGGCGGCAGAAACCTGAAGTGCGGCTTCAGCCGAACAAAACTTTATGAGTTTTTCTACGTATCTGTAGTGTGTCGTGACCATATGTCAATGAATAGAGCTACAGTGAATTTATGAAATCGCTTCAATCATTTGTAATAGCCCTGTATTTTTCACTATATAAAACAGCTTCGCAGCTCGGGACTAACAAATATTCACCACAACATGGATTGAAACTTCCTGGCGGATCAAAACTGTGTGTCGGACCGAGACTCGAACTCGGGACCTTTGCCTTTCACGGGCAAGTGCTCTACCAACTGAGCTACCCGAGCACGACTCACGGCCCGTCCTCACAACTCTAATTCCGCCAGTACCTCGTCTCCTACCTTCCAAACTTCACAGAAGCTCCACTGCATACCTTGCAGAACTATCACTCTTGGAAGAAAGGATATTGCGAGTCATGGCTTAGCCACAGCCTGGGGATGTTTCCGGAATTCCACAATTCTGACAACATGGAGTGCCAAGATTTGTGAGCCTCTTGAATTGAGCGCTTCTCCAAACCATTTACTTGCCTCCCGACACTCATTCTGAAAGAAAATATGACGCTTTGTGCGTGATCTTACACAGAGTGGTCCTCACTTAGAGATAAAAAAACTATGTGTTGACATTCTCTTCGCAAAATGGGACACAAAATGTCAGATGATCTACGTGGCACAGTAACGTGTAACAGTAATAGCCACGTATCACAACCAACAGTTCAAACGGGTTTAAGTAATAAACCTGGCTGATATGGTTCAAATGGAGCTGAGCACTATGGGACTTAATATCTGAGGTCATTATCCCCTAAACTTAGAACTAATTAAACGTAACTAACCTAAGGACATCACTCACGTCCATGCCCGAGGCAGCATTCGAACTTGCGACTGTAGCAGCAGAGCGGTTATAGACTGAAGCGCCTAGAACCGCTCGGCCGGCCGACTGCTATGAAAGAGCAATTTTCTAAATAATATTTGCTTTAATAAAAGCCTCAAAAACATGGGAATTGTGCAGTGTTATCCTCCTGTGTGATGAGACAGTTTCGCGCGTAAAGTACGAAGAAGTTTCTGTGATATGTGGTCTGGGTATCGGAAACATCTACCTAATTTGTTTTGATGACGGTGGCTATAAATTAAGTTTCCATTCGTTATTTAATAAAAGATTCAAGTGATAACTCTTAAGCAATATCATAAGAAACTGTTGCTGGTATTTAAGCAAACATTTTAAAAAATTAGTCAGAAAAGTGCATAAAAGGGATCAAACAAGTCGAGTTCAGATGTTACTAAAGGATTACGCTTCCCTGACCACCACGGTAGTGGAAGTGGTCTTCATTAGTAGGGAAAGGCAGGTGGTGTCCTAACGTTGCAGATCGCCAAACTGTGTAACATTCCGAATACACTTTAAGACAAAAAGAAGAAAACGACGCACCATGAAGGAATTATCCGAATGGGAGGAAAATAGATTGAAGTGTTTATAGACAAGCAAATGATTACAAATTCATGAAAATTGGATGATTTATTGACCACAAAGAGCTTCACAAATTATGCAAGTCAATAATGCGTTGGTCCGCCTCTGGCCCTTACAGAAGTAGTTTTCGGCTTGACATTGATTGATAGCGTTGTTGGATGTCCTCCTACGCGATATAGGGCCAAATTCGGTTTAATTTGCGCGTTATATCATCAAAATCCTGATCTGGTTGGAGGACCCTGCCCATAATGTTCCAAACATTCTAACTTGGGAAAAGATTCGACGACCGTGCTGGCCAAGACTGTGTTTTGCAAGCACGAAGACAAGCAGTAGAAACTCTTCCCCGGTGCGGGTGGGAATTCTCTTGCTGGAATGTAAGCCCGGGATGGCTTACCATGAAAGGTAACAAAATGGGGCGTACAATATCGTCGACATACCGCTGTTCTCTGTTGGCGCCGCGGATAACCAAAGAAGTCCTGCTATGAAATGAAATGACAGCCCAGTCCATCACTCCTGGCTGTCAAGCCGTATGGTGGGTGACAGTCAAGCTGGTATCCGACCGCTGTCTGGGGCATCTCCAGCCACGCCTTCGCAGGTTCAAATATGGTTCAAATGGCTCTGAGCACTATGGGACTTAACATCTGAGGTCATCAGTCCCCTAGACTTAGAACTACTTAAACCTAACTAACCTAAGGACATCACACACATCCATGCCCGAGGCAGGATTCGAACCTGTGACCGTAGCAGGAGCGCTGTTCCGGACTGAAGCGCGTAGAACCGCGCGGCCACCTCCGCAGGTCATTGGAGCTCAGTTCGATGCGGGACTCATCACTGAAGACAGTTTTACTCCAGCCAGTGATACCTCTGAAAACGCGCTTGTTGGTGTACAGAGGTCAATTGGTAGTAGGCGCGATGGGTGCCGTGACGTCAGCGCCTTTTCTGTGAGCCGCCTAGTTACGGTAAGCACCAGCTGCACTTCGGTTTGATGATAATGATGAATCCTGGATTCTCCCTCTCTGACGATTGCTCGGTTGTCCCGTTCTGTTGTCTCTATAAGTCGACAGTTTCTTTCTTGACGCTGTGTTCGGCCATTGTTCATCCATTCCTGAACATCATCGAATAGTGGCATCGCCGTTATTCAAATGTCGAGCGATTCGCCGATTACTCCAACCAATTTCTTTGAGCTCAGCTACACGTCCCCTCTCAAATGATGACATCTGCATACATTGTTCACGCGCCTGTCCAAGCATATTTACTGTCCACATGAGTACACGGAACGAAATTCGCGGACTTTATGCCCTAGTATCCACATGTCCATTTACTATACTGCGTGGTGAAATTGCACTGCAGCGTCACACAGTCATCCATTGGCTGCCAAAGTTTACAAGGTTTCTTGCATTTTCAATCGAAACCTGTATGAATATCAATGTTTGACCTATTTCCATAACTTCTCAATGGTACGTCCTTCGCCGCGCTGGATACACGTGATAGTCAGCTACCCTAAACAGAGAACCTGAACTCAAAACATGGCTCCCACACAATCTGAAGTAAATGTACCGATGAATGCTGATATCTCCAAGTATGAATCCGATCCCACCACTGTGACCAGCCAGAAAGCCACAAGAGACATCACCTAAGGAGATTTTCTGTCAGTCCTGTCGTTTATTCCTCTTTTCTATGAGAAGGGACACAGAGGCTGGAAAAAAGTATGGAAACATCGCGAGAAACGCTTGCTTGAACATACATTAAAGAGCCACAGAAACTGTTACAGGCATGCGTATTCAAATACAGGGATATGTAAACAGACAGAACACGGCGCTGCGATCGGCAACGCCTATGTAAGACAACAAGTGTCTGGCCCAGTTGTTAGATCGGTTATTGCTGCTAAAATGGCAGGTTTTCAAGATTTAAGTGAGTTTGAACGTGGTATTATAGCCGGCGCACCAGCGATGGGACACAGCATCTCCGAAGTAGCGATGAAGTGCGGATTTTTCCGTACGACCATTTCACGAGTGTACCGTGAATATCAGGAATCCGGTAAAACGTCAAGCCTCCAACACCTCTGCGGCCGGAAAAAGGTCCTACAAGAACAGGACCAACGACGACTGAAGAGAATCGTTCAACATGATAGAAGTGCAGCCCTTCCACGAATTGCTGCAGATTTCAATGCTGAGCCATCAACAAGTGTCAGCATGCGAACCATTCAACGAAACATCATCGATACGGGCTTTCGGAGCGAAAGGCTCACTCGTGCAGCCTTGACGACTGCACGACACACAGCTTTACACCTCGCCTGGGCCCATCACCGACATTGGACTGTTGATGATTGGACTGTTGATGATTGGACTGTTGATGATTGGACTGTTGATGATTGGACTGTTGATGATTGGACTGTTGATGATTGGACTGTTGATGATTGGACTGTTGATGATTGGACTGTTGATGATTGGACTGTTGATGATTGGACTGTTGATGATTGGACTGTTGATGATTGGACTGTTGATGATTGGACTGTTGATGATTGGACTGTTGATGATTGGACTGTTGATGATTGGACTGTTGATGATTGGACTGTTGATGATTGGACTGTTGATGATTGGACTGTTGATGATTGGACTGTTGATGATTGGACTGTTGATGATTGGACTGTTGATGACTGGAAACATGTTGCCTTTTTGGATGAGTCTCGATTTAAATTGTAAGGAGCGGATGGGCGCGAGCGGGTATGGAGACAACCTCCACGGACCCTACATATCAGCAGGGCACTGTTCAAACTAGATACGACTCTGACAAGGTAACACGTACGTAAGCATCTCGTCTGATCACCTGCATCCATTCATGTCCATTGTGCATTCCGACAGACTTGGGAAATTCCAGTAGGACAATGTGTCACCCCATACGTCCAGAGTTGCTAGAGATGTCTCCAGGATCACTCTCCTGTGTTTAAACACATCCGCTGGCCACCAAACTCCCCGGACATGAACATTATTGAGCATATATGTAATGCTTTGCAACGTGCTGTTCAGCAGAGATCTCCATCCCCTCGTACGCTTACGGATTTGTGGACAGCCATGAAGAATTCATGGTGTGAATCCTCTCCAGTACTACTGCAGACATTAGTCAAGTCTCTGCCACGTCGTATTGCGGCACTTCTTGTGCCTGCTGGGGCCCTACACAATATTAGGCAGGTGTACCAGTTTCTTTAGCTCTTCACTGTAAATACAGGTACTAGCCAAGCCTGCAGGTTTCCTTGTTGTATTTGACCACGAGCTGCAACTGTACAATGTTCTCAGTAAATGTGTGAAATCTTATGGGACTTAACTGCTAAGGTCATCAGTCCCTAAGCTTACACACTACTTAACCTAAATTATCGTAAGGACAAACACACACACCCAGGCCCGAGGGAGGACTTGACCCTCCTCCGGGACCAGCTGCACTGTCTATGACTGCAGCGCCTTAGACCGCTCGGCTAATCCCGCACGGCTTGTTCACAGTACGTTGCAAGTGTCAGCCGTTGTGAGATCAGTGTTCTGTTTAGTTGCGAGTGCAATACGCAGACCTAAGTGAATTCCACATTGGGAAAATTTTTGGTGTTCGTATGGTGGATTCCTTCGAGCCAAGGTAGCCGAAATGATTCGTGTTTCTGGAGGCACCCAGTCAGAGAAAGCAAAACAATGTCATTCGTCAAGTCTTAACGCAGACGAAAGTGTGTGTGTTTAATGATCGTGACGGACGATCATTAGCGACGAAAAATAAGGGGACGACAGCTGCAAAAATCGCCGCAGAACTGAATGTTGCACACACGAACACAGTCAGCACCAAAAAGCGCGAAGGGAGTTCCATAAGCAGAAAATTGCATGGTGAGCTGGAATTCCAAAGCCACTCATCAGTGTTGCAAATGGGCGTAACAGGAAATCACGGCGCCGAAGTCATAAAACCTAGATTATGGAGTAACTGAAGAGAGGCATTTTGTTGGATGAGTATTGTTTCACGCTGTTTCCAACATCTGGTCAAGTTTGTGTCCCAAGAGTGATAGATTAATGGGGTTTGGTGATGATTTGAGTAGCCATATCGTGGTATTCCATGGGTCCCACGGATACTCTGCAATGTTGCATTATTGCTAAACACGATATGGTCATTTTGGGGTGATCATCTGCATTCCATGGTGCAGTGTTTGTTCCCAAATGGTGATGCTGTGTTCCAAAACGAATGGGTCTCAGTTCACACAACTCGCGTCGTGCAGGGCTGGTATCATGAGCACTAGGAAGAATTACCGCGTCTTCCCTGTCTATCACAGATCTCAATATTATTCAGCATATGTGATCTAATTCGAAGAGACGGGTGCGTGCTCGCTGTCCACCTTTATCATCTTTGTCCGCAGTTGCCACTATTTCGCAAGAAGCCTTGTGTAAGATTCTCTTGGAAATTATAGAGGACCTGTATTCATCCATTCCTAGACGACTGGAAGCTGTTTTGAATTCCAGCTGGTTTCAAAATGTTTCTGAGCACTATGGGACACAACATCTGAGGTCATCAGTCCCCGAGAACTTAGAACTACTGAAACCTAACTAACCTAAGGACATGACAGACATCCATGCCCGAGGCAGGATTCGAACCTGCGACCGTAGCACTCACGCGATTCCGGACTGAAGTGCCTAGAACCGCACGGCCACAGCGGCCGGCTTCCAGCTGGTTTCCTACGCCGTGTTAGGCATGATAATGTGTTATGTTTTTGGTGTTTCCATATTTTGGTCTAACACTTGCATGATGCATTGTGTGTCTAGTCATTGAGGTAAAAATGATGGGTGCAGTAGAAATTAACACGGATTCAGAAAGCATTGATCATACGAAACTCAGCTTTCCCTTTTCTCGCACAATATCCTGCTAACCTTGGATGAAGGAGAACAGACGGATTCCTTATTTCTCGATTTCGGGAAAGTAATTGACACGGTGCGGCACTATAGACAGCTGACTAAGGTGCGAGCATACGGGATAGGTTCTCAGATATGTCAGTGGCTCGAGTGCTTTTTAATGGAACCAAGCACGTTGTCCTAGACGGCGATTGTTCATCGGAGACAAGTATATTGTCAGGAGAGCGCAACGGAAGTGTAATAGGACTGCTCCTCCCTAAATACATGAACGATCTGACGGACAGCAATCTGCGACTGTTCACTGTACGGGATGGTGTCATCTGTGAGTGACTTCAGGAATGTATAGATTGACTTGGATAGAATTTCTGATTGGTGCGATGTGTGATCTGAGACCCTAAAGGTGGGCAAATGCGAGTTACATAGATGAGCAGGCGAAACAACCCTGCAACGTTAGACTACAGAATTAATGGAGTCCTAGTACTGAAAACTCTAAAAACGGAATAGTAAACTAAAAGGAGTTCAAATTCCTTTCTTCCTCTTCCCTGCCTTTTTTACCACGATGTGGATTCTTGCAAAAATTGAACAGTGTTGGTTTTTTCGTTAATTGCGTAACTACTGTCAATTTCTAAACAGACATTGGCGCTTTTTCACTGTTTTTATATCAGGAGAATCATTGCAGATGTCCGCTGCCACAAACAGCCACCTAACAAATGGTTCAAATGGCTCTGAGCACTATGCGACTTAACTTCTGAGGTCATCAGTAGCCTAGAACTTAGAACTAATTAAACCTAACTAACCTAAGGACATCACACCCATCCATGCCCGAGGCAGGATTCGAACCTGCGACCGTAGCGCCTAGAACCGCCTGGCCACTCCGGCCGGCGGCCAACTAACAAAACGGAGATAACGCACCCGTCATTATACATCAATCGATCTGATTAGTCTGCGCGCTCAGTTTACACAAGAGAATTACACGCCACGGGCAATGGGAAGGAAATTATTATTAGCGAGCAAGGGTGGATGTTATGGTCTGGCTGTTCCGTTACTATTTATTAGACAAACACATATTATAATCATAAAACAATGAAACAATACCATATGATAATGTTACGGGTATTTAGACAACATTCATGATCTTTGTATTAATTTAAACATTCATAAAAATAATGTCCTAAGGAAAAAGCGAAGCATTTGGGGAAGGAGAAATTTGAGATGGAAATCGATTGGCCTTACTCATCAGTTCTCTCTGTCCAAAGTTCTCAATATTTTGAATTAATAACCTAAGACATATAACTTCTTGAATGTTCCACGTAGGCCTCATTGTCCTGCAAACACCGAGTGAGGTGCCGCCGTAGTTAGTGAAAACTGAAATCCGCGTCTGGCTATCTTCATTTAGGTTTTCCGTGGTTTCCATAAATAGATCGTGGCAAATGCCGTATCCGAAGTTTGGAGATAAATTTCAAACATCAAAACAGCATCTGGTCCACCGACGTCATAGGACATTAGACTACTGATGTTGGAATGAGATGTTAAGTCTGGCAGCCCATTTGATTCTGTAGCCATACAGACACCCCTCAAGCCACCATATCTAGATCTACGTGGATACTCCGAAAACCACACTTATGTGCCTGGCAGAGGGTTTATCAAACCATCTTCAAAATAGTTCTCTGTTATTCCACTCTCGAAGAGTGTGCGAAAAATATGAAGGTCTATATCTTTCTGTGCGAGCTATGATTTCCATCGCATGCGGAGGAGAAAGCTGGTGACTGAAATTTCGTGAGAAGATCCCGCCGCAACGAGAAACGCTTTTGCTTTAATGATGTCCACCCCAAATCCTGAATCATGTCCGGGACATTCTCTTCACTATTGATCGGTAATAGAACACGTGCTACCCTTCTTTGAACTTTCTCGACGTATTTCGTTAATCCTATCTGGTAAAGATCCCACAACACGCAGCATTACTCTAAAAGAGGGCAGACACATGTAATGTAGGCAGTCTCTTTAGTAGATCTGTTGCATCTTCTAAGTGTTCTGCCAATAAAACGTAGTCTTTGGTTCGCCTTCTCCGCAACATTTTCTGTGAGTTCTTTCTAGCTAAAGTTGTTCGTAATTGTAATTCCTAGGTTTTTAGATGAATTTACGGCCTTTACATTTGATTGATTTGTCGTGTAAACGAAGTTTAATGGATTCCTCTTACCACGCATTATTTAGGGTCAATTGCTAAGACAGATGTGTTACAAATCCTTGTTTACTATTTGTCAATAGAACGTTCTCCTGGAGGTAATTCACAATGCCTCAACAAAATATATGTTCCAAAACCCTGCTGTATCGACGTTAATTATATTGGCCTATAATTCAATGGATTACTCCTAATGCCTTTCTTGAATGTTCCTGTGACCTGTGAAACTTTCCAATCTTTGGGTACGGATCTTTCGTCGATCGAGAAGTTGTGTATGATCGCTAAGAATGGAGCTATTGAATCAGCATGCTCTGACAGGATCCTGGCTGGTGTGCAAGCTGGAACGACAGTCTTCCTTTTATTAAGTGATTTGTGTTGACTCTAATGGCTCTGAGCACTATGGGACTCAACTTCTGAGGTCATTAGTCCCCTAGAAATTAGAACTAGTTAAACGTAACTAACCTAAGGCCATCACACACATCAATGCCGGAGGGAGGATTCGAACCTGCGACCGTAGCGGTCTCGCGGTTCCAGACTGCAGCGCCTAGAACCGCACGGCCACTTCGGCCGGCTGATTTGTGTTGCTTCACTACTTATACGTTACTCTCCATCTTTGGTGAAGGAATTTCGGAAGGCTGTGTTTAGTAACTCTGCTTTAGCAGCGCCGTCACTGATAGTATTTCCACTGCAATCGCGCAGAGAAGGCATTGATTGTGTATTGCCGCTAGCATACTTTACATACGACCAGAATCTTCTTGCATTTTCTGCCAGAGTTTGAGACAATGTTTCGTTGTGGAAACTATTACAACCATCTCGCACTGAACTTTGCGCTAAACTTCGAGCTTCTGTAAAAGTTCGCCAATCTTTGAGGTATGGTGTTAATTTAAATTTGGCTTACTTTTTTCGTGGTTTCTGCTGGAGTATTCTGACCTATTTTGTGTACCATTGGACATCAGCTTCCCTGTTTGTCAACTTATTTGGTATAAATCTCTCAATTACTA
The DNA here is from genome assembly GCF_023864275.1 of Schistocerca cancellata. Taxonomy (NCBI): domain Eukaryota; kingdom Metazoa; phylum Arthropoda; class Insecta; order Orthoptera; family Acrididae; genus Schistocerca; species Schistocerca cancellata. The sequence continues at coordinate 390,700,564 of NC_064630.1, read as the reverse complement.
TCGACATTATTTCTTTGAATTTAAGCCATACCCGGTCTACACTTACATTGTTAATTTTTCTATGTATATACATCATAGATGTGTTATTACAGTAACATATGCGAATTAAGTTCGTATAACGGCACAGTAGTTCTCGGAATCAGCAGCAAATATTCAAAGTTTGAAAGTGATCTTTCTCACTTACACTCACAACGTAAACAAAAGTTGTAATTCTAAATAACTACCGCGAAAATATCCAACAAATTCATCACGCAGTAATAAAGGTAATCATTGCAACAAATAATCAGAGTCCACCTGTCTCAACTCCGCAAAGACTGTTAAAGTTCGGCTAGTCGCACAATAATAATCACCGAAAACACAGTCGAAATACGCAAAGTCCCGAGAAAAGTTAAAGCCAATAACTCTAACTCACAAAATTATTCTAAGCACCGTGAAACGTTAAAGTATTTTACGTTCGTGCTCACTAGAAATTTTAAAAGTCCAACGAACGTTAATTTAGCCAACACGGCACGTTGGCTGCACAGTACGCCCAACAACCCTCGAACGCCGAATATTACTGACTGTATAAACGATCTCCAACGCAGTTTGTTGGTACTTTTATGTTCTTTTAGACGTCACAACTACTGAGTTCAAGCTAAATATTTACATGGTGATCAGCATTCGATTTTAAAGGTATTTACATACATTTGTATATACTACAACATAGAGAGGATTATCATAGTCACTCTGCGACCTTTCGTTAAATTATCGATGCTGTATTAACCAAGTTACTAGCGAAGTTCAGAAACAAATGCATACATCCGGACTTTCAAAGTATTTAAACTGCACTTAAAATTACGAACACTTATCAAGGCACGGTTTGTGGTTACTCGTACACTATGAATATTATATACGGATCTGGAACATTCACGCTGCCTTCATATTACCTGTATCTGTGGAGAATTTATGGCAGCGGCATAACTTGGGTATCAGTTCAGTAAATTTCTCTGTAATTGTTTACACAAATACTCAACTTAAAAAAATAGTGTGGTGATTATTGACTCGTCAGTTTTCATGTGATTTATTAAGTATGTTGCTTAAATGATTCATTTGTTATCAGTTTAGTAAAATATAGCAATTAAAAACAATTATAACTTTTAAAATAATAAGTCCAGAACTATGTTGTAAGTTGCAATATGCACGTGTCATCACCTAGATATCTCTAATGAATTTACACTGAAGAGCGAAAGAAACTAGTACACCTAGCTAATATCGCGTGGGGCCCCCGCAACACGACGTGACATGGACTCGACTTATGTCTGAAGTAGTGCTGGAGGGAATTGACACCACGAATCGTGCATGGCTGTCCATAAATCCGTAAGTACTAGGCGGTGGAGATCTCACCTGAACAGCACGGTGCAAGGCATCCCAGATATGCTCAATGATGTTCATGTCTGGGGAGTCTGGTGGCCAGCGGAACTGTTTAAACTCACAAGAGAGTTCCTGAAGCCACTATGTAGCAATTCTGGACTTGTGGGGTGTCGCATGTCCTGATGGAATTGCCTATGTCCGTCGGAATGCACAATGGACACCAATCGATGCAGGTGATCGGACCGGATGCTTACGTCGTATCACCTGTCAGAGTTATATCTAGACGTATCAGACGTCCCATATTGCTCCAACTGCACACGCTTCACACCATTACAGAGCCTCCACTAGCTTGAACAGTTCCCTGCTCCCATGCAGGGTCCGTGGATTCATGAGGTTGTCTCCATACCCGTACACGTCCATCCGCTCGATACAGTTTGAAACGCCGGCCGAAATGGCCGTGTGGTTCTAGGCACTGCAGTCTGGAACCGCGAGACCGCTACGATCGCAGGTCCGAATCCTGCCTCGGGCATGGATGTGTGTGATGTCCTTAAGTTAGTTAGGTTTAACTAGTTCTAAGTTCTAGGGGCCTAATGACCTCAGAGTCCCATAGTGCTCAGAGCCATTTGAACCATTTGAACAGTTTGAACCGAGACTCGTCCGACAAGGCAACATGTTTCCAGTCATCAACAGTGCAATGTCAGTGTTGATGGGCCTAGGCGAGGCATAAAGCTGTGTGTCATGCCGTCATCAATGGTACTGGAGTGGGCCTTCTGCTCCGAAAGCCCATATCGACGATGTTTCGTTGAATGGTTCGCAAGCTGACACTTGTTGATGGCCCAACATTGAAATCTGCAGCAAATTGCGGAAGGGTTGCGCTTCTGTCACGCTCAACGGTGGTCCGTTCGTGCAGGATCTTTTTACGGCCGCAGAAATGTCGGAGATTTGATGTTTAACCGGATTCCTGATATTCATGGTATACTCACGAAACAGTCGTACGAGAAAATCCCCACTTCATCGCTACCTCGGAGATGCTGTGTCGCATAGCTCGTACGCCGATCATAACACCACGTTCAAACTCACTTAACTCTTGATAACCTGCCACTGGAGCCGCAGTAACCGTTGCCGACTGCAGCGCCGTGTTCTGCCTGTTTACATATTTCTGTATTTGAATAGGCATGCTATACCTGTTTCTTTGGCGCTTCAGTGCATGTTCCACTCCGCAATGTACGACATTTACTGCCATTACCATCAATCATATAGAGCGAACACTTTTACTTTAAACTGGAAGAAAACAAGCAAGCTTCGAAGTGGCCTAGTTGGGTAGAATCGATACCTGTTAGCTGGACTACTCTTCCTTTAATATCCTCGCCAGAAATCGGACTGGACGCTGACAATGGTGGGAGGACATCCGAGTGCACAATGCACGACCTCTCTGCCGGCGCCGTCAGAATAGGGTCAGACCCGTCTGGTCACCACTGCACACTATCTACCGCCAGTGTCGCCTCGTATTTATAGCTACTCAGTTACTCCATCCCACCAGACAGCGGCTATTTATAGCTGGCTGTGTTCACAATTAGCTACGTAACGAGGTTCAGTTACGGACACAAGCTCCGTTGTCCAAACGACAGGTTAGTGTAATAATACACGATGCTCGAGAAACTCGGAATGAACCGCCGTGGTGAGGCAGCTGTTTTAGAAGGCTACTCCTAAAGCAAAGAGGGTCTCACTTCAGGTTTAAACGTTGGAAATACCTCTTAGAGAAGCATAAACTGAATGAAGCCAAAATGATTGTAAGGAGAGTCTTGCATGAAGCTTTCAATAAATGCGGAGGAAACTTTTACCTACCGACCAGGTAGAAAATCGTTGAATATCTGGCCTCACTTTGAATAAGGTAAGGATCAAAGCCGTCTCTCCAGACGCTTAGTGATCAAAATGATATCGAACCGGATCATGACAGAATGAAAGCCAAAATATTAAACCTTTTACCGAATCCGTTTCACCGAAGAATATCATACAGTGGTTCCTCTTTTCAGTCGTCGTACTTAGCTAATAGCTTTTTGACGGGATGTTGTCCGTGGAGCTGACATTGACTGGTTTTGAGCCAAGTAGAAGGCCTGAAGCCGGATATTCAGCGACTCTGTGAGGACCTACGCTGTAACATGGTAGGGTTGGCAATATGACTGAAAAGTGAGCAGTTCAAGAGTACGTTATACACAGCAGGAAACCATATGGGCAGTTACATCACTGACGTTAAAGTGAAGTGAGAAATGTGTTGGGAAATTTTGGGTCACGAGGGATATCTAGAGATATCTACCCAGAGCCTTGTAAAATGGAACAATCTCATGTATCTAATTGTGGATAAGAGAATGCTAGGTTGAGAGTTATTAGATGTATCTGAAAAGATTGTAAATCTTAAAACTCTCATATGATCGCTTTGCTTGTAAACACCCTTAAGGAAAATTTAATGCTTGAATTTACTCATGAAATGGGAATGAATTACAGAAAAGCAGTTACGAAGTCTATTTATTCACCGCTAATGGGTCATAGTTAAAAACGTCAGTGAGAGACGATATAAGACCTGTTTGCTCCTAAAATACCAATACCAAATTTTCATGCTGATTCAAGAGACATCTTACTTCCTTCGTCATATACTTTTGGTGATGACAATAGAGGTAAAACGAGAGAGGTGTTTACTTTGAGGTACGCTACAGACGTTCTCCCGTTAACGAAATAGAAAAGGGGTAAGATTGCTGTTGCAAGACCGGAATCGAACACATCACATAAACACAAAGTTAGATTTTATGCCTTTATACTACCAAACAAACCGAGGAAAGCGTGGTAAGCCGAAGTAAAATGTGTATTGGAAAATGGGCTTACAGACCGAAGCCTGTGTTATACGAAAACAATACAGTTTTGTGAAAAGCTGCAAAAAAACTGTTTTGTTTACTTAATACGAAGTCAAAATGAGTTAACTGTACATAGCTTCTTACTACGAATGAGATTCGGTATAATCGCTGACTTCTGGGAAAGAAATCTGTCGAGAACTCTTACCAGAAGAAGGACCAGTTTAGTGGGACATGTATCGGAATAATTAAGGAGGTAAAAAATAGTGGGCGCAGGCACCGACTGGAATATGTAATACAGACTGTAGACGATGCTGGATGTTTTTGCTGACATTGACTGGTTTTGAGCCAAGTAGAAGGCCTGAAGCCGGATATTCAGCGAATGATTATTTAAAATGCACCGACGAGCCAAAACAGTTTGACTACCTGCTTAATACCGTGTTGGTTCACTTTTGGACCGCAATACAACAGCGATTCTACATGGCATGGATTCGACAAGTCCTTGGAAGGGTTTCCGGAGCTATGCAGCACCAGACACCTACGCACAGGTCACGTAAATTACGGGCCAGTGGTATGTGGCCGGCCGATAGTGTGTGAGACGTCTTCCATCGGGTTCTAACAAGACGAATTTGGTAGCATGACATCGTTAGGTAACTATCATACTGTCTAAAATGGTGTAACACGATTTCGGCGCTGTGCCGCGGAAAGTTACCCTGCTGGAAGAGGACAGGAGGACAACAAGCATGAACGTACGCAAGTGATCCGCAATAATCTTCAAATAGGCCACAGCTATCATGGTGCCTTCGATTATATCACAAGTCACATAGAAGTACGGGGGAATGTGAGCCCATAGCATTAAACTGCCCCCCCCCTCCCCCCGCCACCACCACCACCGCTTGTGTTTGTGCGTGTTTTAAGCATCCGTTCGCTTGGATGACGGCGCTTCCGGAGACGACCATCAACCTGGTGTAACAAGAAATGTAATTCACTGGACCAGGCGACATGTTTCCATTCATCCGTTTTACAGTTTCGAAGATCCCATGCCCATTGCAGTTTTAACTAATGACGCCGTTGGGTCAACATGCCAACATTTAAGTGTCGCCTGGCGTGAAGCCCCATGTTAACAACTTGTACTGAAAGGATCTTCTGGTATGTGCCCAACAGTGTACTCTGTCGACATATCTGCCATGGAATCTACCCTGGAATGTAATTCAACTTTTTCTTTTCCAAATACCGTTTTGGATCTTGGATGATTATTATTCTTATTATATTGTGCACATATTACAATTTTGTATGCATAAACACGTTTGTATATCATGCAAAAATTAAAAAAAATTGTTATGTGTTAGTTAGTTACGTGTTCCCTAGATCACTTGAGCGATTCTTTTATCGAAATTGTATGGAATGAGTCAGTTTGCAGGATATGTATAAATGATTAATGTTAACTATAATGAATGCGTTTTTCATTTTTTCTTATTTATTTATTTTTGATTTTTTATAGGCTACCAGTTTTTCAGTATAAATTCATCGATGGAATAGGAGTAGCCAGGACAAATGATTTTAGGTTAGATTGAAATTTGAAAATTTCCTTTGCTACCTATCAGGCATTTTATATTAGTGCACAAATGATCAAAGATTTTCGTTGCTGCATATTGAACTCTTACCTTCCCTTATCTTATCAGCCCATCTAATTTTCAATGAGCAGGTTCTTCTTAAAATCGGAGAGGAATATGTTGAAAACACTGACAAGCTGAATGGACAGGATGGTAGGACAAATGTTAAGACATCACGGAATGACTTTTATGGAACTAGAGGGAGCTGTAAATGAACTCTTTTCCGAGCTACTGACAGCTTTAACAATGGATAATGAAGGTCATTTTGCTCTATAGTCCTGTAGGTATGAACATCACTGTAATTCTTCAATTATGATGGATTATTTACGGCAAATTTCTTAGCATCACATATCATTCTTAATGCTCGCTTTGTGCAATCAATACTTTCGTTCTGGGTAGTGAATTATCGCAGAAAACTATTCCATAAGACATTATTGAGTGGAAATATGCAAAATATGCCAGGATGTTAATTCGTCTGGTTCCAAGATTAGCAATTAAGCGAAGAGCAAAAAAAAAGGACTTAATTGTCCGAGAATCTCAATAATTTGCTTCTCCCATTTAAAGCTTTTATCAATATGCAAAGCCAAAAATTTGGAGCATTGTTACCTATTTACTGAGTGCTGCTCCAGAGCTACATCAATTGTTAGTATAACTCTACTTGTTGTACGCAACGAATGTAGTGTGTGTCATCAAAACTTATAGAGTTTGTTTTCGGAGAATCACTTAATAATTCTTTGAAAAACATCTACTATCTCTTCTGTTGTTTTCTCTCTGATTGGATTTATTATAACACTAATATCGTACGCAAAAAGTACCAGTTGTGCTTGTTGAATGTTAAGTGGAAAGTCATACACAAACTGTATGAAAGGAATAGGAGTGGACCCATAACTGAACGCTGTGGTACCACCTTTGTTCTCCGTTGATCTCTCCCCAGTAACCAAAGTTTTCTACCCTTGAAAGATTGTTTCAGTTTTTCAGCACAATTTTTTGCATTGTATTTGTTAAAAATGATTCAGACCAACGGTGTAAAGCCATCAGTTCCACAAAACTTGAGTTTTTTCGAAGAAAGTAATTTCTACATGTACATCTATAGAAACATGTGCCTTGGAAAGTTCACAAAAATACTAACTGGCGATATTTTAGTGTAAATGTGATAGTGAACTAAAGGTTATCATCGAAGCCACATAAATTAAAAGTCACTGTTACACTGTGCACGACACACTGTACGGTTACTTGCGGTTTGTGAATGAGGAAGCGTGTGAGGAGAGCCATCATCACACTCCTACTTCGGACAAAGAGCACAGTGACGAAGCGAGCTCAGGCTGTCACCTCGTTTCTCACAAACAAAGACGTAGAGGCAAACGAGGCTGCGCATTAATATGCAGGAGTCATGCAAATGCGTCGGTGTCAGGGCATGTTTCGTCTTCCAGGCGGTCATCTTCAAGCATTCTCGCGAACGACGGCGGTCCGTGCGACGCGGCTGATGAGGCGCGCGCCGCCTACCGCAAAAGGCTGGCTCGCCTTATGAAGCCCAAGTGAGCTGTTAACGAGGCGGCGGCTGCCAACTTTGCAGGCTCTTCGGAAGTTTGCCTCCCTGCGCAGGAAGGCGGCTATCGAGGATAATTACAGAGGCAGGCGGGGCCGGCTAAACCGCCAACACGGGCCATGCTAAACCAATTACTGCGTGGCAGTAAGTCGCTGTACAGTAAGTTGCTGCGGTCTGTCTGTCACTGCCAGCTATCGCCACACCACAGTTTCAACCACTCTCACCATGTACACATCACACGAACTTCTTTGGCCAAGGGTGAGCGGTAACCGAGGCAGCTCGTGGTTCGAATACAAGGGAAGGCTGCGAATCTGTTACATATCTGGTAAAGTTCTCGGGTGTTGGAGAATGACCTCTTCAAGGTCAGTCCTATCTAGCACACTCGTTGAGAAAAGCTTCAAAATGCACCTCCAGTAGGAAAAAAAAGAAAAAAACTCTCAGTCAACGCACAGAATCAAGAAAACGCCCTTAACAACAAAGGATTTTTTTAGCCGTTCAAAATAACGGTGCATGTTTGATGTTTCGCACTCATATTTCATCTAATCTTTCGGTTCGTGAAACTCTTTGCTACGCGGCGACACAGTTTTGTATTCTAGTACACTCTAGTGAGACATTCACAAACTTAGCATGCCTTTACTACTGTGGGTAGAACATTTAATGCCGGAAACAGAGGAGTTTCTTTAACTCTGTCAAGACATTGATGTTAGATGTCGATTAATGACGCATGAGAGCATATAGAGATATACTGGGGCCGGGGTTGCCCTTTGTTGTAAACAGCGAAACGAGAAATTCATGTGAAAAATGGTACGAAACCTTTAGACTCAGCTAGCCGAACCTTATAGAAGTCCATTACAGCTACACTCAGAAGAAGCCACGGACCCAAACCTCTGATGCGTGCAGCCAACTGGCATTTCACGATGCGGCCTTAAGACTACAACGCCTATTGCCAAATGGAATTATTTAGTTATTTAAATTGTATGACAACACGCGCCCACGTATCGCCGGCCTCACCGTGCAAAGTCTCCGGGATGTTGCACTTCGGTGTGTTGGAGTATGTCTACATCTACATCTACATACATACTCCGCAAGCCACTGTACGGTGCCTGGCGGAGAATATCCTGTACCGCTACTATTCGTTTCATTTTCTACACTAATCGCAGACAGATGAGGGAAAAAACAACTGTTTACTTTCCTCTGTATCATCCCTATTTTCTCGTATCTTATCTTTATGGTCTTTGAGCGAAATGTATTTTGGCGATAGTAGGAGCGTTCTGCAGTGAGCTTGAAATGCCGATTCTCTAAAGTTCCTCAAAAGTGTTCTTCGAAAAGAACAACGCCTTCCCTCCAAGGATTCCCACCTGACTTCCCAAAGCATATCCGGAACACTTGCGTTTTGTTCGAAACTACCGTCAACAAATCTAGCACCTCGCCTCCGAATTTCCTCGATGTGTTTAGTTAATCCGACCTCATACGGATCCCAAACACTCGAACGCTATTCAAGAATGGGTGCACCATGGTCCCGTATGTCGACTCCGTTACAGATGAACGACACTCTCCTAAAATTCTCCCAATAAGCTGAAGTCGACCATTCGCCCTCCCCAACACATTCCTCACTTGCTCGTTCTATTTCATATCACTTTGCAACGTTACGCGCAGATACGACGTGACTGTCTAAAGCAGAACACTTAATAGTGCATCCGCACAGTACGCGTTTTATTTTCCTACTCATTCGAATTACTTACTTTTTGCTACATTCAGAAATAGCTGCCATTATTCACACCATATTCTCCATATAGTCTTGATTTAGTCCCGTCGAATCTCCATATATTCGAAAGCCCTTGGTATGTTTCCGCACGTATAAGGTACCAGATCTACATCTATATCTATACAACACACCTAATGGTCTGTGGCTAAAGGTACCTAGTGTATTATTGTTACTTGCCCTTCTTCCTGTTCCAGTCACTAATAGTTCACGGAAATACCGATTTTTGGTATGCCTCTGTGTGAGCCAGAATCTCTGTAATTTTACCTACATGGCCATTTCGCGAGATATACTGTAGGAGAAAAAAATCATCAGAAATGTAAGCTGTCGGAACTTTGTCACTAAACCACACCATGATACAGAACGCTGCTCTTGCAGCGTCTTCCACTGGATTTGGCTGAGCATCTCCTTGGCGCTTCCGTGCTTACTACACTCGAGCGTCAAAGAAACCGGTACAGGCATGCGTATTCAACTACAGAGCTATGTAAACTGATATAACACGGCGCAGCGGTCGGCAGCACCTATTTAAGACAACAAGTGGCTGGCGCAATCATAATGTCAGTTACTGCTGCTACAATGGCAGGTTATCAAGATTTAAGTGGGTTTTAGCGTGGAGTTATAAACGGCGAACGAGCGATGGGACACAACATCTCCGAGGTAGCGATGACGTGGGGATTTTAGGTACGACAATTTCACTAGTGCACCGTGAATATCAGGAATCCGAAAACATCAAATCTCCGACATCGCTGCGGCCGGAAAAAGATCCTGCAAGAATGTGAAAACGACGACTGAAGAGAATAGTTCAACGTAACAAGTGCAAACCTTCTGCAGATTGCTACAGATTTCAGTGCTGGCCCATCAACAAGTGTCAGCGTACAAATCATTTAACGAAACATCATCAGTGCGGGCTGTCAGAGTCGAATTCCCACTCTTGTACCCTTGATGATTGCATCACACGGAGCTTCACCCCTCGCCTGGGCCCGGCAACACCGACATTGGACTATTGGTGACTCGAAATTGCCTGATCGGACGAGTCTCGTTTCAAATTGTATCGAGCGGATACACGTGTACAGCTATGGAGACAACCTCATGAATCCATGGGCCCTGCATCTCAGTAGTGGACTGTTCGAGCTGGAGGAGGCTCTGTAATGGTGTGGGGCGTGTGCAGTTGGAGTGATATGGGACGCTTGATACGTTTAGATACGATACTGACGGGTGACGCTTACCTAAGCATCCTGTCTGATCACCTGCGTCCATTCATGTCCGTTATGCATTCCGACGGACTTAAGGCAATTCCATCAGGACAATGCGACACCACACACGTCAAAAATTGCTACAGAGTGGTTCTAGGAACACTTTTCTGAGCTTAAACACTTCCGCTGGCCACCAAACACCCCAGACATGAACATTATTGAGAATATCTGGGACGCCTTGCAAAGTGTTGTTCAGAAGAGATGTCCATCCCCTCGTACTCTTACGGATTCATAGACATCCCTGCAGGATTCTCGGTGTCAGTCCCCTCCAGCACTACTCCAGACATTACTCGAGTCCATGCCACGTCGTGCTGCGGCACTACTTCGTGCTCACGGGGGCCCTACGTGATATTAGGCAGGTGTAGCAGTTTCTTTGGCCCTTCAGAGTAAATTAGTCTGTAATGAAACGCTCTGATCTTCATTTCATCAATCAGTCCTATCTGGTACGGATCCCAGACTGACGAGCGATATTTAAGTATTATCTGAACGAACATTTCGTAACTTACCTCCTTTGTGAGTGCATACTTCCTGAGGATTCTTCCAGTGCTTCTGTCTGGCATCTGCCTTCCCTGCGAATGGTTTCATATGGCCGCCCAGTTTTAAATCTCACTATACGCACACTCCTATGTATTTTACGGGTGCGACTGCCTTCAGTAATTGTTCTGCAGTGGTGTTGTCACAGAACAACGGATCTTTATGCCTATACATGTGCAACATTTGTTTACGCTGAGGACAGTTGCCAATCCCTGCATCAAGTGTCGTTTCTCTGCAGGTCTCCTTGCATTTCGCTGCAATTTCCTAGCGTTGCGACTTCTCTGTATACAGCACCGTCCTTCGCGAAAAACACCATAGAACTTCCAAACGTTATCCACTAGATCGTTTATGTGTAGGTCGATTATTTCTAATTTAAAGACCTGTTATTTGATTTTTAGAACAGGTCGTACCATATTACAGATTTCATTTATCACTTTTTGGTAGTTTTTTGTTTTGTTTTCATCTGCAACATTTGACAAAGAATAATACTTTTTTACTATAACAATAACCTGAAGTTGAAATATGAATAAAATTTTGTTGTTTTAAGAAGAATTTTAAAAAAATGAAGGGATAGAAGACAGATTTGTTAGTGCCATCACCGACTGTGATGAAACTATAGGGTTTTTTGATCTGACGACAAAATAGTTTATAATTTCTAGTAGAGAAATGGCATTTCTAATCCCATGCATGAACATTAGATAATCATCCGTGTACAACATTCGGTACTGTCTTGACCAGGCGGCCGAAGTGGCCGTGCGGTTAAAGGCGCTGCAGTCTGGAACCGCAAGACCGCTACGGTCGCAGGTTCGAATCCTGCCTCGGGCATGGATGTTTGTGATGTCCTTAGGTTAGTTAGGTTTAACTAGTTCTAAGTTCTAGGGGACTAATGACCTCAGCAGTTGAGTCCCATAGTGCTCAGAGCCATTTGAACCAATCTTGACCCGCTACCAGCATCTTACACTACATTTACTGTATTCGCTATCCTCAATTGTTATTTGACTGATATACAAAATTTTTTCAGCTCGTTTTGGCAAATTATTTCTGATTTATAATTCTAGGTGTCATATTTACCGTTACATCTCATGTTCCTCCTCCTCGGGTTGCTCTGCAGTGTCGCTGATTTCACTAACACTGTAGGTATCGAAGCCTACCCTCTGGAGGTTGTTGTTACGTTACATAAAGGCATGTCTGTACGTCGTGTCCGCAGATACTCTTCATGTGTTGTTTTTGAAATACTGTTTGTTATGCATTTAATTGTGCCCATTGCTCTTCGTCTCTTATTGCTGTGTATATATGTGTGTCTGTTTCTGTGTACTGCAGGTGTAGTGTACGTCCATTGTTCACGTATTGTAATTAATATTACCAAGACAACCATGAAGAACCTGCGATGTAAAGAACATATCAGTAACAGTGTTGCCATTGGAATGTCTCCCCGAAGTCAGAACAGTCACTGGCAATAAATAATTTTGATTTACTAAAGAAAACATTGAAACATAATAATAGGACTTCCAAAATATCGCAAAAAACACGCACACTTCAAACGTAGCAGGACTACAGTCACGATCAAATCCCTTAAGATATATTACTAATGATAATATCGTTCCTTATTCATTATGTTACTATATGCACTGAATTCTTCACCGCTATCGAGATATTAAACAGCAACTCAAATAGAAAATACAAAGATTCCGATATCAGAGCTGTACTCTCGACCACAAACTGTGATCAAGTCTTAAGATATAAGCTACAGCTGCTGTTGTGACTGACAATTCGCAATTTTTCACAAACACAACTTTTATTGATGTAAGTTCACAAGGATGATGACTGAACAACAAACGAAAGGTAACATGAACGATGCCAGTAAAAGTCTCCTAATTTCCCACAAAGGTTCGTGGTAACACACACACACACACACACACACACACACACACACACACACTAGTAACAGTCCAATTCAGAGACGAAGACGTAGTCTTCAACGGTTGCAGTACACGAGGTTGTGATCTGGCGTGAGCTGGTTCTAGCCACTAAATAGCTGTCTCCAGCCAGCCAGGTTTTGGCTTACAAGGGGAGGCCGCCAATTGTGAAATTCAGATTCGATTCATACTGCGCATAATAAAGCTCACGGCCAGAGGTGTAATGTGGCAAAGCACCATCATGCACTTCTCAGCCGTTATCGAGAAAAGCGACAGTTAAAAGAAACCGTTGCAGTGAAATACTCTCTACGATTAATAATTTTCTACAGCGTCGTGGCGCAGCGGTAAGCGCTCGGGTTCGTAATCAGAAGGTCGCCGGATCGAATCTCGCGCCATGCAACTATTTTTTTTTTAGTATTTGTTTTTTTTAATTCAAATGTATATATGTACACACGTGGTCGTGGAAAAACTGGCGACTTCGAATATCATTATGTTTTCCGCAAACAAAGTTGTATTTCATAAATGTTATTAATTGTCTTCATAATGTTTACCACGTATAGTTAACGGAAGACTCAGAAACGATATTCCGAAACGAATACGTATAGTGTAAGTCAGACGTTCGAATTAGAATAGAGACCCCACGAACACAAATTTGCTGTGGCAGGTATGAAATATAAACTCCGTTACTCGTGCGTTACACTTGAAGGACAAATGTTGAATGGGCCGAAACGAGCCGCCGCATAACAGCGTAGTTGCCTACTAACTTCGAAAGAAGGTAGATGCGGTCCCTAGCGCAACTTATAACATCGTCGAAAATCAGTGCGTACGTGAGAGCTTTGTTACACCCTGTTAAACAAACGGAAAAATGGAGGCGGTACAATTGGAGAGCGATCCGGGCCCTTCGCATGAAAGTGATGCGATCGAAGAAGATTCTATACACAGTGAAGTGGTGAAGCAACAATTGAAAGATGCGCTGGTGTATTTTGAAAACCTCCCTCGTAACAGTAATCGCATCGCAGCAGAGCCGTCATCATCAATCAACGAAGAAGCCATGGTAATTTGGGCAGAAATGTTCCAGAATACGCTGCAAATGCTCGCCGAAAAATCCCTCGTTCATGATGAGGAATTGATAGACATTAATGAAATCGACGATAATAATGCCTACGAAGACGATGAAACGAGTCCCATTGCCAACGAATCATCAGACGAATACGAGCCGGACGAGAAGAAAAAAAAAAGGGTACGACTATATTTCTCCGGATTACAAAATTAGAACTGTCAATCTGGCAAAAGAACATCCAGGCTGGAGTCTCAAAACTCTACAAAAAAAGGGGTGCTCTCGTTTGACAAATATGGGCTATTTATCCTGGTGGGAAGAGCAAATCAAACGTGGCGGTAGCAAATTTCATAAATATTGTGCTATCGATTCATGGGTTCATGATCGCTTCGTAGAAGCTCGACAAAACGTCCAGCAAGTTACTATCAGAAACCCGCAGCAGTGGGCCTTGGGCGCTGCAAGTCAGTTCCCAGATTTCAACTTCAAAGCTTCGAAAACGTGGGTCACCGAATTTAAAAAGAAGCATGGGATTCGGCAACGGAAAATCACAAAATTTGTTACCCGGAAAGAGACGGCTACCCAAGACGAAATTTTGGCCGCAGCGGAGACATTTCGGATCCAGACGCGAACGTTGATAACTAACTTCGACAAAGATTTCATAATTAATACTGATCAAACAGGTACGTAAAGAGCTGTTCACCAACGTCATATGACAGAATATGATAATCTGAAATATGATAGACAACACGGATTTCGTATATTTCTTATATAAACGATATTTTTATATTTTGTTTGTCAGGGTGCCAGTACCAGTCCACGTTCAACAGAACTCTCGCCGAAAAAGGGTCAAAGGCTGTCCTGGTAACTCTTGGGGTGGGCAAACGAACCCGGCGTTATACGATGAGATGTTCCAGGACGATAAGAAGTTACCAACGTGCACTGTAAAAGTCATTCCTCCAAAGTGTGCTCATCTCGTCCAAACGTGTGACGTGTATTTTTACCGGCAGGTAAAAAATTTGATCAAGCGCATTCAAAATTGTGCTTTTTTAATCGAGCGAAACCGTGACATCAACTCCAGAGACGATTCTATACAAATCCAATCCATCGTCCACCACCAATTTTCTTCTCCCATTTTTGCCGATATGATACGATACGCGTGGTATGCATCAAACCTGACGAACGATAGAACAGTTTTTCAGAATGTCAATCAAGTATGTTTCCAACAGATAATTAAAAAAAATTGTTCTTGTAAAAACGCATCGTTTATCAGAAGTGCTCGATGTCGTGCTGTTTTCTGCTTTCCATGTTTCTATGATAACTATCACTCTGGTTCGTGCGATACTCCAGCTACTTCTGGTCACTAATTGTTAATTATGTGCGAGTGTATACCGAACTTTTCAATAAATTGTATCCACTTGAATATTATTTGTGATATTGTATTTTATTTCAAGTATTATTTTTCCACGACAAACGACTTTCAACAACTTACTATATGCATAGTTGTTGCAACTGATTGCCGGGAATTATATATATATATATATATATATATATATATATATATATGTGTGTGTGTGTGTGTGTGTGTGTGTGTACATTTGAATTACAAAAAACAAATACTAATAAAAGTTGCATGGCGCGAGATTCGATCCGGCGACCTTCGGATAAGGAACCCAAGCGCTTACCGCTGCGCCACGACGCTGTAGAAAATTATTAATCGTAGAGAGTATTTCACCGCAACGGTTTCTTTTTAACTGTCGATTTTCTTGGAAACGGCTGAGAAGTGCATCTTGGTGCTTTGCCACATTACACCTCTGTCCATGAGCTTTTATTATGCGCAGTATGAATCGAATCTGAATTTCACAATTGGCGGCCTCCCCTTGTTAGTGATACTTCCTGCAGGCTGTGGCTCGAGCTCACCCCTGCAGGAAGTAGTGCTCGGAATGTCTGTTTCCATTATCTTGTATGTAAATAGCTGGTGTTCACCATGGTGCTTTTGGTACGCCTTGGGCATAGACAACCTCATCCTGTGTGGTGTAATGTGGGTTGCCGGCCCTCAGGGGCTGCCTTGGCTCCGGTATAACAGCCGCCATCACGGTGTCGACTCCGACGGACGTGGTTCTTTCAGACTGTGGCGGTTGGCCGCCGTCGGTAAAGCTGCGGCCTCCCTTTTATTTCAGCTGCCACAGAGCCCTTCTCATTTCTTATCCTGAAGAAATAAAGTAGTGCCATTTTGTGCCGTCTAAGTACTCGTAACACCTCCCAGGTTACTACATGTTTTGTAGCTGATTTACACAAGTGTACGTATCTAAAGAAATTCTTATTTACTGCTTTGATTTTCGTCCCTATTGTTTACTAAGTGGTGCTGTGCTGTGGTGTTGCAGGAACATGTGGAACGTGTGGCGCACGGTACTGGAGGAGAACGAGAAGTTGGCACGCGCGAGGTTGGCAGCCGTGGAGGTATTCCACCAGCAGATAGCGGACGACGCTAAGGTGCTGCGGTCGCAGAAGGTCCAGAACGCCAAGAAGGTCAGTACATACCCGCCACACTACATTCACTGTGCACATTCAGTCAAGCAACAACACGCGTGAAGTAAATTATCTATTGTGTTATTCTTCTATTCTTCCCTAGCGTTTATCCCGTCCAGTGCGCGGTCCGCCTTTTCAGAATATCCCCAGTGTGATACAGTGGATTTACAAGAGAGCCAGAGGCAGATCCAAGGTACAAGAGGCATCCACGTTAAGACTAACACCGGATTTGCACAAACGGCATTAATTCCTGGCCTTAGGGCAGTCAAAAATTTCATCGTATCATTTATTCACTTTGATCCCAGCGTGTTAGGTTTCGCTGCGATTGGAGCAGATGAATTGCAGGTTCATCAAAATTCGAGTCTACTCTCCCCAGGCGAACTGCAAACCTGTTTATGGCGTACGGAGGTAATCCGATAAGCCAAATGATGTACGGTGCCGCTACGTGCGGAAGCAGTTTTCAGTTCCGCGCGATAAGCGACCAAAGCCGCACTGCGGTCTCGCCTATTTGCACTGAGCCCTCCGTCCAGGTCTGCTGTTTGCGCCGGTGTAGTCTCTCTGACACACACCGACCGGTAGTACTGGTTACGGCGGCAAAACACAATTAATCAAGCCGCCTGCTGTTTGCTGTCCAGCCGGGGTCTCGGTGATTAATCAACCGTGATTAAAACGCTGGAAGAAAGGCTGACCACTCGCGTCGGTAAAAGAGGCCAGATGAGATGTGGGGCTCCCTTCCAATCGCACGACCTCCAGCGGAGAACGTGGGTAACAACACAATTAGGTATAGGGGTGGCTGTGGACAGCAAACATCTGCTGGAATTATGTCTGCTTGTGTGTCTGTTACGTACAATGTAGATTCACTGCATATTGTTAAAAGCTAAATACTTACAAGAATCTACAGAATATACAGGAAATGGCCCAGATCAAAACGCCCACTTACTAACTGCGTCCCATGAAAATTTTGTTTTAACGCTAACTTCACTTACTTTGCGCAACAGCTAACCAGTAGGCTTCATTGAATACTTATGCATCTGAACGATCCAGTTTCCTATCAATGAATCCGTCTCTTGACTTATAAAATGTATAGTATAGTGCTCCACCTTACAGAAGAAATAAGTGTTATGAACAAGCTTGGTTCACAATTGTGTCTTAGATACATTTACACACAAAGATTGAAAATACTGAATAACAGAAGAAAGCTGAATGGATCCTGTACTGTCATCAACGGCTCCAAAGATCTCTATGTAAAGTTACCTCTTGCAACCTGAAAGAACCACACGAAAATGCTTCTAGCAATCTTGCTATGTATAAATAAGTGCCGACAGTGGAAGCAGTTCTCGGTTTATAAATACGTTTGCTGAGTGTAAATGATAATGGTAAAATCCTGACTACCACACAACTGAGCACGTCCCTTACTAAACAGAATCGCTACATGTATGCTATTACTTTAACAACGGCAAGGAGCGTAAATAAATTTAGACAAAATCATGGCAAAACTACTGACTATTTCAACTCAAAAGACAGCTCATAGTACATGGATTAATACTACATGAACCACATGGCACCCTACACCGCTGCATAACAAGGTACCTACCCACATTCAAGAAACCGATAAAAATACCTAGTCGTTAGATGATTTATTAAGGATTTATACTGGGGTTATCACCTAAAACTTGCACACCAAATATAACTGAAACGGGAAGTGCTGTTTATGTGGAGTTTTCACAGAATGGATTGGTAGGCAAGGGCTCGTATTGTTACCCAATCAACAGATTGTAATAATACTTAGAAAGTGCATGTTAAGTGGAAAGTCATACACATACTGTATGTAAGGAATAGGAATGGACTCAAAACTGAACCCTGTGGCACTACCTCTGTTATCTGCCGATGTCTCCCCAGTACCCTGGCGAGATTGTTTCAGTTTTTCAGCACAGTTTTTGCATTCTATTTGTTAAGAACATTTTTCAAACATACACTTTTTAAACAGGGCAATGCATATTGATACTAACAGACTAAAAGTAGGATAAATTACAATGTTTGTGGTATCTGTTGCAGTATTCTAATGCGAGTCGCTTACAAGATATCATATTTTGAAAAGTTTACACATTGACACTTGTTTGAGCCATTCGTCCTGTATAGATGCTAGGTAGGATGTTGTTATGTTTGCTTACAGTGAGCTTGTATGTTCCTTGTGTACATTCTGACTTGCAAGTTAGTGTGTGATAGTCCAAACAGTTGGTCGTGAGTGGACGATGGAATTTTACCAATTCAGAAAAACCTGACACGTTCATGGGGTATGATGAGTGTAGGAAGAATGCAGTTTGTTCTTGGACGATGTAAGCGGCAGTATATCCCAATAGATCTCAGACGTCTATGCAGTTATTTATCAACCTATTGGACCAGTTACGTGAAATTCGTGGTGTAACAACTAGCCAAGGTAACAGAAGGAAACAAGTGACAGCAGAAGAGGGGAAAATTAACGTTCTTGTTGCTGTTGCAAGTAATCCCCACGTTAGCTCTCGCGCAATCTCACAAGGAAGTACCATGAGTCAGGCAATGTCCTAAGCATTCTCCATTCACATAGGTTCCAACCTTATCACACCTCTCTCCATCAAAGCCACATGGAAACGATTAACGATTATGAGAATCGTATTAACTTACGTACAGGGGCATTAAGACGGATATTCCAGATATACCACAGATCTTGTTAAGCGATGAAGCCACATTCACCAGTCACGGCCAGATAAACATGCAATATTTGTCTGTTGACAGTGCCCGTTGGCTTTGACAAGTTGAACGTCACCGCCCATGGAGTGTAAACGTGTCGTGTGGGATAGTGAACCATCAGGTCATATCCCCATTTTTTATAGACGGAACACTGAACGCGCACAAGCATCGCAGCCTCCTAACAGGCCATCTCTATGATACTAAAAGGCCTTCTTCTGCAGACTAGGAGGAAACTGCGATGCCAAAAATGCTGTTAGCACTATGGGACTTAACAGTTGAGGTCATCAGTCCACTAGAACTTAGAACTACTTAAACCTAACTAAGCAACGGACATCACACACATCTATGCCCGAGGCAGGATTCGAACCTGCGACCGTAGCGGTCGCGCGGTTGCAGACTGAAGCGCCTAGAACCGCTCGGCCACATCGGCCGGCTGATTCTGCGATACCAATATTGTGGCTGTCCAGCCCACAGTGCACGAAGTACTACAGCACGTCTTCACGAATTTTTTCCAAATCGTTGGATTGGACGCAGAGGAGCTGTACCTTGGACAGCCTCTTCTCCGGATTTGAAGCCTGTAGATATTTTCTGTGGGGAAAGCTGAAAGGCACTGTTTACAAGGAGTTACCAACGAGACCGATGATATGCAATGATGTATTACTGCTCCCTGGTCCGACGTCTTGCTGAAATGCCAGTACATGAGCAGCATTCGTTCCACACCAGACTGGAAGCGTGTATTGCCGATGTCAGTGGTTATTTTGAACATATCCTGTTATAGTCAATTGTCTCTCCACTGGCCAGAATCTACATAACTAATGTATACACTTGTGTTGTTCTTTAGTTTTGCTACCACAGGTATTGTACAATTGTCAGTATGGCAACTTTTCAAAATACGTTATCTCGTCAACAACTCGCACTAGAGTTCTACAACAAACTCCACAGACATCATGATTTACCCTACTTTTAGTTTGTTAATGTCAGTAGGTACTGTTCCATTTAAAAACCCTATGTCTGTACAAAAAACACACTTTCTAAGTATCTTTACAATCTGTTGACTGGCTAACAATACGAGCCCTGACAACCAAACCATTCTGTGAAAACCGCACGCGAATAGCACCTTCCATTTCCGCAATATCTTCGGTGCGTGTTTTAGGTGATTAACCCTGTACAGTTCGCCCTGATTCAGATGTGTACTGTAAAGAAAACGAGTTCTGGCCCTAGTTAATTGTGGTTTGATGCCCCACAGCACTTGTACAAAACATGTTGAGTAATTCCATTTTTAATGGCTCACTACAAGGGACGTGAACTATTTTCAATAATATAACATGTCAAGCTGCTCTATACAGTGCATTATCTCAAAACCAGTGGCTCGTAGCCAAAGAATACAGTAAGAAAATCTCACTGCAAGTTTCACATACAAGTCCAAGTTGCAACTATCAGCCAGCCTCTCCGTCTACATGCATCAGAACAACCAAAGACTAAGGAGAACAGAATTTTGCGTGCCATTACAATACCGAATACGGTGCATGGTACAGGCCATGCTGATTTCCTATTGGCCGAGACATTCAGCTCGCCAGAGAGTGTCGTTTGGATTCCCCATTTTAAATGAGCAGAGACTTTCTTCACCTCAGACATCGGTTAGTGGGCACAGGTTATCTTAGCAAAAGTGCTCTAGTGTTAGCAGATGCGTAAGACATGGTAATCTATAAGCTGGCATATGTTATAGGTAACTTTCAACAGTATGTGGCTGAAAGTTCCCAGACACACAGGAGCTATCTAAGACAAAGTAGAAATGTCAACCACATTATCTTTTCAGTTAGTTAGCCAGTCAGATTTTTTTCTATAAATTTATCCCTTGCACATAGTTCGCCGATTTTCGTTATTTGGCAAACTGGTTGTCTCCTAAATTTATGGGCTCTTTGACACCACAGTTGGAAGTTAACCTATGTTGGAAGTCGTGTGTGACATGTCTGTGACTCTTACACATTTTGTTCCGAGTGGTGAGATCTATTTATTGATTAATTAGCATCCGCAAATAAAAGAACCCATATCGTTGTCCTCGACGGTGAGTGTTTGTCAGTGAGAAGGGTATCGTCAGCAGTGCCCAGGGAAATGTAATACAACCACTCTTATTCTCTATACAAATAAATGATCGCTGAGCAGCAATCTGCTTCTTTGTTGAAGATGCTTTGGTGTATCGTCGTTCAGAGACTGGATGAATTAGGTAAATTTTCTAATTCTTTCGATTAGTCGCCGCTTGCTCTAAATGTAGAAAAATGTAAATTAACGCAGATGAGAAGGAAAAAAATTTCGTAAAATGCGAATTATAATATTAGCACTGTGCTGCTTGGCATGTCGATTAAGTATCTAGGTGAATCGTTGCAGAGCGATATGAAATGGAACGAGCACTTAAGGTCGCTAGTAGGGAAGGCGAATGTTCGGTTTACATCTACATCTACATCTACATGATTACTCTGCAATTCACATTTAAGTGCTGGGCAGAGGGTTCATCGAACCACGATCATACTATCTCTCTACCATTCCACTCCCGAACAGCACGCGGGAAAAACGAACACCTAAACCTTTCTGTTCGAGCTCTTATTTTATTTTGATGATCATTCCTACCTATGTAGGTTGGGCTTAACAAAATATTTTCGCATTCGGAAGAGAAAGTTGGTGACTGAAATTTCGTAAATAGATCTCGCTGCGACGAAAAACGTCTTTGCTTTAATGACTTCCATCCCAACTCGCGTATTATATCTGCCACACTCTCTCCCCTATTACGTGATAATACAAAACGGGCTGCCCTTTTTTGCACCCTTTCCATGTCCTCCGTCAATCCCACCTGGTAAGAATCCCACACCGCGCAGCAATATTCTAACAGAGGACGAACGAGTGTACTGTAAGCTGTCTCTTTAGTGGACTTGTTGCATCTTCTAAGTGTCCTGCCAATGAAACGCAACCTTTGGCTCGCCTTCCCCACGATATTATCCATGTGATCTTTCCAACTGAAGTTGTTCGTAATTTTAACACCCAGTTACTTAGTTGAATTGACAGCCTTGACAATTGTACTATTTATCGAGTAATCGAATTTCAACGGATTTCTTTTGGAACTCATGTGAATCACCTCACACTTCTCGTTATTTAACGTCAACTGCCACCTGCCACACCATACAGCAATCTTTTCTAAATCGCTTTGCAACTGATACTGGTCTTCGGATGACCTTACTAGACGGTAAATTACAGCATCATCTGCGAACAACCTAAGAGAACTGCTCAGATTGTCACCCAGGTCATTTATATACACTCCTGGAAATTGAAATAAGAACACCGTGAATTCATTGTCCCAGGAAGGGGAAACTTTATTGACACATTCCTGGGGTCAGATACATCACATGATCACACTGACAGAACCACAGGCACATAGACACAGGCAACAGAGCATGCACAATGTCGGCACTAGTACAGTGTATATCCACCTTTCGCAGCAATGCAGGCTGCTATTCGCCCATGGAGACGATCGTAGAGATGCTGGATGTAGTCCTGTGGAACGGCTTGCCATGCCATTTCCAGCTGGCGCCTCAGTTGGACCAGCGTTCGTGCTGGACGTACAGACCGCGTGAGACGACGCCTCATCCAGTCCCAAACATGCTCAATGGGGGACAGATCCGGAGATCTTGCTGGCCAGGGTAGTTGACTTACACCTTCTAGAGCACGTTGGGTGCCACGGGATACATGCGGACGTGCATTGTCCTGTTGGAACAGCAAGTTCCCTTGCCGGTCTAGGAATGGTAGAACGATGGGTTCGATGACGGTTTGGATGTACCGTGCACTATTCAGTGTCCCCTCGACGATCACCAGTGGTGTACGGCCAGTGTAGGAGATCGCTCCCCACACCATGATGCCGGGTGTTGGCCCTGTGTGCCTCGGTCGTATGCAGTCCTGATTGTGGCGCTCACCTGCACGGCGCCAAACACGCATACGACCATCATTGGCACCAAAGCAGAAGCGACTCTCATCGCTGAAGACGACACGTCTCCATTCGTCCCTCCATTCACGCCTGTCGAGACACCACTGGAGGCGGGCTGCACGATGTTGGGGCGTGAGCGGAAGACGGCCTAACGGTGTGCGGAACCGTAGCCCAGCTTCATGGAGACGGTTGCGAATGGTCCTCGCCGATACCCCAGGAGCAACAGTGTCCCTAATTTGCTGGGAAGTGGCGGTGCGGTCCCCTACGGCACTGCGTGGGATCCTACGGTCTTGGCGTGCATCCGTGCGTCGCTGCGGTCCGGTCCCAGGTCGACGGGCACGTGCACCTTCCGCCGACCACTGGCGACAACATCGATGTACTGTGGAGACCTCACGCCCCACGTGTTGAGCAATTCGGCGGTACGTCCACCCGGCCTCCCACAAGCCCACTATACGCCCTCGCTCAAAGTCCGTCCACTGCACATACGGTTCACGTCCACGCTGTCGCGGCATGCTACCAGTGTTAAAGATTGCGATGGAGCTCCGTATGCCACGGCAAACTGGCTGACACTGACGGCGGCGGTGCACAAATGCTGCGCAGCTAGCGCCATTCGACGGCCAACACCGCGGTTCCTGGTGTGTCCGCTGTGCCGTGCGTGTGATCATTGCTTGTACAGCCCTCTCGCAGTGTCCGGAGCAAGTATGGTGGGTCTGACACACCGGTGTCAATGTGTTCCTTTTTCCATTTCCAGGAGTGTATATCAGGAACAGCAGAGGTCCCAGGACGCTTCCCTGGGGAACACCTGATATCACTTCAGTTTTACTCGATTTGCCGTCTATTACTACGAACTGCGACCTTCCTGACAGGAAATCACGAATCCAGTCACACAACTGAGACTATACCCCATAGGCCCGCAGCTTGATTAGAAGTCGCTCTTGAGGGACGGTGTCAAAATCTTTCCGGAAATCTAGAAATACGGAATCAACTTGAGATCCCCTGTCGTTAGCGGCCATTACTTAGTGCGAATAAAGAGCTAGCTGCGTTGCAAAGGAACGATGTTTTCTGAAACCATGCTGATTACGTATCAATAGATCGTACCCTTCGAGGTGATTCATAATGTTTGAATACAGTATATGCTCCAAAACCCTACTGCAAACCGACGTCAATGATATAGGTCTGTAGTTTGATGGATTACTCCTACTACCCTTCTTAAACACTGGTGCGACCTGCGCAATTTTCCAATCTGTAGGTACAGACCTATTGGTGAACGAGCGGTTGTATATGATTGCTAAGTTTACTGGGCGAATTCTAGGGAAGTGTGGCTCATCTATAAACGAGACTGCGTAATGAACACTAGTATGACCCATTCTTGAGTACTTCTCGAGTATATAGGATCCCCACCATGTCGGGTTAAAGGAAAGCATAGAATAAATTCCGAGGCTTGTCGCTAGTTTTGTTACCGGTAGGTCTAGGGGTAGCGTCTTTGATTCATAATCAAAACGTCTTCGGTCCCGGGTTCGATCCCCGCCCCTGCCTAAATTTTGATAAATAATCAGCATTGGCGGCCGAAGACTTCCGGCATAAGAAGTCAGCCTCATTCTGCCAACGGCCTTGTCAAAGAGGGCGGAGGAGCGGATAGAGGTTCAAGGCACTCTCTTGTCCTAGGGGTGGGAAATTGCCCCTAAAGGCGGAAGAATCAGCAATGATCAACGACATGAGGATCCAGAAGGCAATGGAAACCACTGCATTAAAGACACGTAACGTGTATCCACAGGACATGTGGCCTGTATTTGAAGAAGTGTCATGATGATCTCTCCATTGGCAAAAGATCCCGGAATAGTCCCCCATTCGGATCTCCGGGAGGGGACTGCCAAGGGGGAGGTTACCATGAGAAAAAGATTGAATAATCAACGAAAGGATAACGTTCTACGAGTCGGGGCGTGGAATGTCAGAAGCTTGAACGTGGTAGGGAAACTAGAAAATCTGAAAAGGGAAATGCAAAGGCTCAATCTAGATATAGTAGGGGTCAGTGAAGTGAAGTGGAAGGAAGACAAGGATTCCTGGTCAGATGAGTATCGGGTAATATCAACAGCAGCAGAAAATGGTATAACAGGTGTAGGATTCGTTATGAATAGGAAGGTAGGGCAGAGGGTGTGTTACTGTGAACAGTTCAGTGACCGTGTTGTTCTAATCAGAATCGACAGCAGACCAACACCAACAACGATAGTTCAGGTATACGTGCCGACGTCGCAAGCTGAAGATGAACAGATAGAGAAAGTGTATGAGGATATTGAAAGGGTAATGCAGTATGTAAAGGAGGACGAAAATCTAATAGTCATGGGCGACTGGAATGCAGTTGTAGGGGAAGGAGTAGAAGAAAAGGTTACAGGAGAATATGGGCTTGGGACAAGGAATGAAAGAGGAGAAAGACTAATTGAGTTCTGTAACAAGTTTCAGCTAGTAATAGCGAATACCCTGTTCAAGAATCACAAGAGGAGGAGGTATACTTGGAAAAGGCCGGGAGATACGGGAAGATTTCAATTAGATTACGTCATGGTCAGACAGAGATTCCGAAATCAGATACTGGATTGTAAGGCGTACCCAGGAACAGATATAGACTCAGATCACAATATAGTAGTGATGAAGAGTAGGCTGAAGTTCAAGACATTAGTCAGGAAGAATTAATACGAAAAGAAGTGGGATACGGAAGTACTAGGGAATGACGAGATACGTTTGAAGTTCTCTAACGCTATAGATACAGCAATAAGGAATAGCGCAGTAGGCAGTACAGTTGAAGAGGAATGGACATCTCTAAAAAGGGCCATCACAGAAGTTGGGAAGGAAAACATAGGTACAAAGAAGGTAGCTGCGAAGAAACCATTGGTAACAGAAGAAATACTTCAGTTGATTGATGAAAGGAGGAAGTACAAACATGTCCCGGGAAAATCAGGAATACAGAAATACAAGTCGCTGAGGAATGAAATAAATAGGAAGTGCAGGGAAGCTAAGACGAAATGGCTGCAGGAAAAATTTGAAGACATCGAAAAAGATATGATTGTCGGAAGGACAGACTCAGCATACAAGAAAGTCAAAACAACCTTTCGTGACATTAAAAGCAACGGTGGTAACATTAAGAGTGCAACGGGAATTCCACTGTTAAATGCAGAGGAGAGAGCAGATAGGTGGAAAGAATACATTGAAAGCCTCTATGAGGGTGAAGATTTGTCTGATGTAATAGAACAAGAAAGAGGAGTCGATTTAGAAGAGATAGGGGATCCAGTATTAGAATCGGAATTTAAAAGAACTTTGGAGGACTTACGGTCAAATGAGGCAGAAGGGATAGATACAATTCCATCAGAATTTCTAAAATCATTGGGGGATGTGGCAACAAAACGACTGTTCACGTTGGTGTGTTGAATATATGAGTCTGGCGATATACCATCTGACTTTCGGAAAAGCATCATCCACACAATTCGGAAGACGGCAAGAGCTGACAAGTGCGAGAATTATCGCACAATCAGCTTAACAGCTCATGCATCGAAGCTGCTTACAAGAATAATATACAGAAGAATGGAAAAGAAAATTGAGAATGCGCTAGGTGACGATCAGTTTGGCTTTAGAAAAAGTAAAGGGACGAGAGAGGCAATTCTGACGTTACGGCTAATAATGGAAGCAAGCCTAAAGAAAAATCAAGACACTTTAATAGGATTTGTCGACCTGGAAAAAGCGTTCGACAATACAAAATGGTGCAAGCTGTTCGAGATTCTGAAAAAATTAGGGGTAAGCTATAGGGAGAGACGGGTCATATACAATATGTACAACAACCAAGAGGGAATAATAAGTGTGGACGATCAAGAACGAAGTGCTCGTATTAAGAAGGGTGTAAGACAAGGCTGTAGCCTTTCGCCCCTACTCTTCAATCTGTACATCGAGGAAGCAATGATGGAAATAAAAGAAAGGTTCAGGAGTGGAATTAAAATACAAGGTGAAAGGATATCAATGATACGATTCGCTGATGACATTGCTATCCTGAGTGAAAGTGAAGAAGAATTAAATGATCTGCTGGACGGAATGAACAGTCTAATGAGTACACAGTATGGTTTGAGAGTAAATCGGAGAAAGACGAAGGTAATGAGAAGTAGTAGAAATGAGAACAACGAGAAACTTAACATCAGGATTGATGGTCACGAAGTCAATAAAGTTACGGAATTCTGCTACCTAGGCAGTAAAATAACCAATGACGGACGGAGCAAGGAGGACATCAAAAGCAGACTCGCTATGGCAAAAAAGGCATTTCTGGCCAAGAGAAGTCTACTAATATCAAATACGGGTCTTAATTTGAGGAAGAAATTTCTGAGGATGTACGTCTGGAGTACAGCATTGTATGGTAGTGAAACATGGACTGTGGGAAAACCGGAACAGAAGAGAATCGAAGTATTTGAGATGTGGTGCTATAGACGAATGTTGAAAATTAGGTGGACTGATAAGGTAAGGAATGAGGAGGTTCTACGCAGAATCGGAGAGGAAAGGAAAGGAATATGTGGAAAACACTGATAAGGAGAAGGGACAGGATGATAGGACATCTGCTAAGACATGAGGGAATGACTTCCATGGTACTAGAGGGAGCTGTAGAGGGCAAAAACTGTAGAGGAAGACAGAGATTGGAATACGGCAAGCAAATAATTGAGGACGTAGGTTGCAAGTGCTACTCTGAGATGAAGAGGTTAGCACAAAAAAAGGTTCGATCAACGAGCAAGCTTTACGGAGATGTTTCGTGAACTCAGATGGAAATCTCTGCAGGGAAGACGAAATTCTTTTCGAAAGGTACTGCTGGGAAAATTTAGAGGATCGGCATTTCAGGCCGTCTGCAAATCGATTTTACTGCCAGCAACGTACATTTCGCGTAAAGGCCACGAAGATAAGAGAAATTAGGGCTCGTACGTGAGCAAGGAGTTAATATGTTCCCTGTTACATACAATAAACTAGCTCCCACCCCGTGGTACCACATGTCATTAGAATTCAGTGGCACATTATAATTTTGAAACAATTGCTTAGTCTCTACCATGTTCCTGATGTGACGAGTGGTATTAGATATGCGACTGTGGGCTGTTACACTGGTTGCCCTGAATCCGTTTGTCGTTGTTAACGACAGTTGGCTTACCGATTGTCGTTGTAGATTAGAGTCATAATAAGTCAGATTGGCAGTAGTTTTACACTAGCGTTGGATATTCGTTTGTGGTTACCTGCGCAGTGTTTTTCAGAAAGAGTGGATTAATCCTAAGACCCTAAGGCAAAGAATGGGAAGTCGACTTCTTCTGCCACTGTTTTCTGGTATCCAAAAAGTTCTTCATATCGATCGCCTGGAAAAGGGAAACACAGAGACTGTCGAACACAATGGATGTGTTCTGGACCATGTAGATGAAAAATTTCGTGAAAATAGGCCTCAATGTCAGAAGAGAAAAAAAATTTTCTTACATAAGTATAAAGAGGAATCTAGTGTAGCTTTGTTAAAATACTGGGCTTGTCGAAGTGTCTAAGAGGTTTATGGGAGTTTCACATTACTCATATTACACATGGCATTTTGTTTTATCCCTTCAAATAATTAATCGGTTCTTTAGATGCCTGTAGATCATAAACGGACTAAATTTCAGTCGTTCCTGTTGATTATTTTATTATATTGCACCTGTGTTCTTGTATTATTGCGTTACTGTTCATGCCGCTGGAGTTTATAAGAATGAACGTGACAATTAAACGAAAGGAAAGAATGAAACCAGGAGCTGACACTGGCACATTCGAGTAGCATCAAGAGAATGGGTGGACTTATTGCGCCACTGATATGACAAACCATAGGGAGTCCATTTCCACTAATCAGAGATTTGCGATTTAATCGAGGAACTTGGATTTTAGTACACTGCGCAGGAAAAGTACTTCATCACTTCACCTCTCCTCGTCGGAAAAATACTGTCGATGGAAATTTATTGCTAAACCAGGATCCGACGGAGGTGCCTCTCCGTCGAACCCCACCTCACAACACTGCTTTAGCGATGTCGGTTAGGATCCTTCGCAAAGATACTGGCTAGAACATTCTATAGGCCGTGGCAGATTCAGCGTTCTGTCTTATTTTGCAGGCTTTGCAGACTCTGAAAATGTGTCTTCGCCGTGCTGCTCCACGCTGCACTTCCATAGTACACTCCTGGAAATTGAAATAAGAACACCGTGAATTCATTGTCCCAGGAAGGGGAAACTTTATTGACACATTCCTGGGATCAGATACATCACATGATCACACTGACAGAACCACAGGCACATAGACACAGGCAATAGAGGATGCACAATGTCGGCACTAGTACAGTGTATATCCACCTTTCGCAGCAATGCAGGCTGCTATTCTCCCATGGAGACGATCGTAGAGATGCTGGATGTAGTCCTGTGGAACGGCTTGCCATACCATTTCCACCTGGCGCCTCAGTTGGACCAGCGTTCGTGCTGGACGTGCAGACGTGCGACGATCGTAGAGATGCTGGATGTAGTCCTGTGGAACGGCTTGCCATGCCATTTCCACCTGGCGCCTCAGTTGGACCAGCGTTCGTGCTGGACGTGCAGACCGCGTGAGACGACGCTTCATCCGGTCCCAAACATGCTCAATGAGGGACAGATCCGGAGATCTTGCTGGCCAGGGTAGTTGACTTACACCTTCTAGAGCACGTTGGGTGGCACGGGATACATGCGGACGTGCATTGTCCTGTTGGAACAGCAAGTTCCCTTGCCGGTCTAGGAATGGTAGAACGATGGGTTCGATGACGGTTTGGATGTACCGTGCACTATTCAGTGTCCCCTCGACGATCACCAGTGGTGTACGGCCAGTGTAGGAGATCGCTCCCCACACCATGATGCCGGGTGTTGGCCCTGTGTGCCTCGGTCGTATGCAGTCCTGATTGTGGCGCTCACCTGCACGGCGCCAAACACGCATACGACCATCATTGGCACCAAGGCAGAAGCGACTCTCATCGCTGAAGACGACACGTCTCCATTCGTCCCTCCATTCACGCCTGTCGAGACACCACTGGAGGCGGGTTGCACGATGTTGGGGCGTGAGCGGAAGACGGCCTAACGGTGTGCGGGACTGTAGCCCAGCTTCATGGAGACGGTTGCGAATGGTCCTCGCCGATACCCCAGGAGCAACAGTGTCCCTAATTTGCTGGGAAGTGGCGGTGCGGTCCCCTACGGCACTGCGTAGGATCCTACGGTCTTGGCGTGCATCCGTGCATCGCTGCGGTCCGGTCCCAGGTCGACGGGCACGTGCACCTTCCGCCGACCACTGGCGACAACATCGATGTACTGTGGAGACCTCACGCCCCACGTGTTGAGCAATTCGGCGGTACGTCCACCCGGCCTCCCGCATGCCCACTATACGCCCTCGCTCAAAGTCCGTCAACTGCACATACGGTTCACGTCCACGCTGTCGCGGCATGCTACCAGTGTTAAAGACTGCGATGGAGCTCCGTATGCCACGGCAAACTGGCTGACACTGACGGCGGCGGTGCACAAATGCTGCGCAGCTAGCGCCATTCGACGGCCAACACCACGGTTCCTGGTGTGTCCGCTGTGCCGTGCGTGTGATCATTGCTTGTGCAGCCCTCTCGCAGTGTCCGGAGCAAGTATGGTGGGTCTGACACACCGGTGTCAATGTGTTCTTTTTTCCATTTCCAGGAGTGTATATCTTAGCGTAAATATAAAGTAAAAAGGTTATCAAACCCCATTTGACATATTGATCAAGCGTCTCATTGAGTAACGGGTAAAATGGAAATTCCGTGTGGCTAGGGCCTCCCGTCGCGTAGAACATTCGCCTGGTGGAAGTCTTTCGAATTGACGCCACTTCGGCGACTTGCGTGTCGATGGGGATGAAATGATGATGATAAGGACAACACAACACCAAGTCCCTGAGCAGAGAAAATCTCCGACACAGCCGGGAACCGAACCCGGGCCGTTAGGTATGACATTCCGTCGCTCTGACCACTCAGCTACCAGGGGCGGACGAGTAACGGGTAAACTGCTCCAATACCACGACTTGGCTTTTCGCGGCTATAAACGCAATTCGCTGTTGGCTCTAGGCGTCTTGCAGACTGTGATTAAAAACCACTGACCATCTACATCTAGTGAGAACAGTCGTGTCGCCCACTTAGATCCTCTCATTACTCTCTGCCTTGTCTGTGTAGATGGAATATAGTATGGGGCCGAGTATTGAACCTTGCGGTACTCCAGCTGTTAATATTCTGATGGAGGTGGTTGATTCGCCTGCGCTCACGACGAACAGCCGCCCCTGAAAATAGCCTGCTATAAATTTTAGTTAGTTAGTGGGTTTTGTTGCTGAGCGGCGGCAACATGTACAGAGCATTGTGAATAATAAGTGTAACCTCGTCACAAGCGTACGGCTCTGTTTCAGGATTGGCGGAGTATTATATCTGTTCCGCAGCAGGTTTGTCTCTGAGCCACTGTTGAGAACTGTAAGCTGCGATAATAAACGTGAGGTAACACATTTACATGCGAAACCTCGGGAACTGATTGTCCTTTGAATCGGTCATCCGTGACATGCGCTCCACTGTCAGACCGAAGGCCAATACGGGGTCTGACGAATATCTAATTACATCACACTGCTCCACTCACCGTGACGACAGGAGAGCTCTCTCTCCCCAACTCACTGGCTATCTCCAATTCAGCTGCTGATGTGTGTAATCTGATCGACAAAACCCGTTTACTAGCGTACGATAATAATACAATAACCATCGTTAATTCTGGCCACAGACGGGAGAATCGGGCTCGACCGACCACTGTATAGTCCATGAGCCAATGACATCATACGGATGCGGTATGGAGGCGCGGCTTCACCACACCGCAGTCTCAGTTGTTATCGGGTTAGTAGAGCTGGTGCCACAACTACTAGGTCAAGTAGCTCCTCAGTTGGCATTCGACGGCTGGGTGCACACCGTTCCAGTCCTCCGGCCAAGGAAAAATACCTGACAGTACCGGGAGTCGAACCCAGGTCCTCTGCGTGGCAGTCAGTCACTCTCACCACTCAGATACGGAAGCGGACTACAAGCGTACAATCACCAGAAAAAAATGGTTTATTGTAACTAATCAGAGGCGATTCTAGAAGTCAGTCAAGGAGGGTAGGTGGCTAATGGGGGGGGGGGGGGTCGGGGTAATGGAATATCGCTTCAAAAAAGGAGCGTAGGGGTCCTCCACCTACAAATTGGTAAAATTTGGTTTTGCTTAGTTTTTGGTGACTGTTTTGGGTTTCAGGGTAAAAAAAAATGTGCATTAATAAATAATAAGACGCCCATTTTAAGTTAAATGATATTTACTGGTTTAGATAGTAAGCTGTTTGCCGCTCTTATTCTTTCGTTAAAATGTGTTAGAAATACATTGCAACCTATTGTTGTTGTGGTCTTCAGTTCTGAGACTGGTTTGATGCAGCTCTCCATGCTACTCTATCCTGTGCAAGCTTCTTCATCTCCCAATACCTACTAAAACCTACATCCTTCTGAATCTGTTTATTATATTCATCTCTTGGTCTCCCTCTACGATTTTTACCTTCCACACTTTCCTCCAATACTAAATTGGTGATCCCTTGATGCCTCAGAACATGTACTACCAACCAATCCCTTCTCCTAGTCAAGTTGTGCCACAAACTTCTCTTCTCCCCAATCCTATTAATTACCTCCTCATTAGTTATATGATCTACCCATCTAATCTTCAGCATTCTTCTGTAGCACGACATTTCGAAAGCTTCTATTCTCTTCTTGTCCAAACTAGTTATCGTCCATGTTTCACTTCCATACATGGCTACACTCCATACAAATACTTTCAGAAACGACTTCCTGACACTTAAATCTATACTCAATGTTAACAAATTTCTCTTCTTCAGAAACGCTTTCCTTGCCATTGCCAGTCTACATTTTATATCCTCTGTACTACGACCATCATCAGTTATTTTGCTCCCCAAATAGCAAAACTCCTTTACTACTTTAAGTGTCTCATTTCCTAATCTAATTCCCTCAGCATCACCCGATTTAATTCGGCTACATTCCATTATCCTCGTTTTGCTTTTGTTGATGTTCATCTTATATCCTCCTTTCAAGACACTATCCATTCCGTTCAACTGCTCTTCCAAGTCCTTTGCTGTCTCTGACAGAATTACAATGTCATCGGCGAACCTCAAAGTTTTTATTTCTTCTCCATGGATTTTAATACCTACTCCGAATTTTTCTTTTGTTTCCTTCACTGCTTGCTCAATATACAGATTGAATAACACTGGGGAGAGACTACAACCCTGTCTCACTCCCTTCCCAACCACTGCTTCCCTTTCATGTCCCTCGACTCTTATAACTGCCATCTGGTTTCTGTACAAATTGTAAATAGCCTTTCGCTCCCTGTATTTTACCCCTGCCACCTTCAGAATTTGAAAGAGAGTGTTCATTGCATCCTATATTGCTACATAATTATAAAAAAAAGATTGAATGTGTTGGGGTTATACATTCCCAGATTTATGAAGTCATTTTATCCAGTGTAATATGATACTCCTTTGGGGGGGGGGGGGGATGGTGATAGCCACCATAGCCTCCCCCCCCTTTCCCATCGCCCCTGTAACTAATCGCGGATGTAAACGTTGTCAGTCGAAGGTTCCTGGTACGATGGAAGGGAATTTTTAAAACTGATGTTAGCTATTCCATCTTTCGTCAAGAAGTGCATAGCGACTACGAAAGTCCTTTACGAAGTGTATTAATTCCCTCTGTCGCAGTTGATACTTTTGTTTCGTTAATGAAAATGAAATGTCGTGTGGCTAGGGCCTCCCGTCTGGTAGACCGGTCGCCTGGTGCAAGTTTCTTAGGTGACGCCATTTCGACTGCTTGCGCGTCGAAGGGGATGAGATGATGATGCTGAATACAACACAGCACCCAGTCCATGAGTGGAGAAAATCTCCGACCCACCAGAGAATCGAACCAGGGCCTCTTAGCCTGGTCTTCGATCGCACTGACCACTCAGCTACCGAGGCGGACGTTTCGTTAATAACATACGAGGATCATTCGGTAATGAAACAAGCACACAAGGTATAACGGATATAAGTGCTAATAATTCTCTTGGTGACAGTGTAATGAAAAACATTACATCAGTATTCAGTGACTGGATACGGACGCCGTTCACACAGCCAACAAATGCGCTCACGTATTGCCTACGGCCATAGTGCTGAAAGTGTGAAGCGATTCATGTAATTACTCGAATCTAAGATGGTTTCACTTTCACCAATATTTATTGTTCTAAAAAAGGACTAAAATAAAACAAAAACATTATTTATGAATGAAACCGTCACTTCTCCAAGCCGATAGATAAGAGGATATTGGACTATAGAATATGTACAATATTCCGGTAAAATGAGAACAATACGGTGCGGCACAGTGCGCGGGACAAACTCTCGTTTCACCGGAAAGGATTAAACACACGATTTCGACCCGGACACGATGGTCACATCGAAAATTGTGGGGTAAATGGAAACACGTGCTGGAGCCCAACTACTTCAGTCGTGAACAAACCATCGTTCACAACATAATTCGAAACGAAATCCCCTCTACTCAAGAAGAATTACAACAATTCGCGTAACACTGACCTGACAATATCAAACCGCAATAACACTGGCCGCGATACAAGACGCTAGACAGCAACGTAAGTAGTTGCAGAGGCCGAGGTTAAGCGATCTGCAGAAGATGTGCCTCAGCAGAAGTGCACGCTGAAGAGCCAGTCGAAAGGTTGCGGAGAGTACTCTGTCCAAGAATCCGTCGAAGAGTCCCCACGAAGAGACTGACCAAGAATAACTTTGCCCGGAGCTCTGTGCAGAGAAGCCACCAAAAACTGTCAATCCGCAATGTTGTTGAACGAGCTCCCATTGCGATGCTGCGAAACAAGCTTTGCCCTCCCTCCTCCGAAAATTTTATTTACCCTCCAGCCAATCTCAGAATTTTGCAAGCGTAAACAAAATGGTGTAAACAAAATGGTGTCTACCTTTTAGGCATCAACAAATCGCAGTGTCTCCGCTCTGTGTGGAATGAGATGGTTCTTCATCTACATCTACATCCATCCTCCGCAAGAGACCGTACGGCTCATGGCGGGGTGTACCCCGTACCGCTACTGGTCAATTCCTTTACTTAAATGTAACTCCATCCTGGGTTCAGGAGCGCGGGGCAGTGGCTGCTCCATGAAATGTCACAATACTGCCGGCCGCGGTGGCCGAGCGGATCTAGGGGCTTCAGTTCGGAACCGCGCGACTTCTAAGGCCGCAGATTCGAATCCTGCCTCGGGCATGGACGTGTGTGATGTCCTTAGGTTAGTTAGGTTTATGTAGTTATAGGGGACTAATGACGTCAGATGTTAAGTCACAAAGTGCTCAGAGCCATTTGAACCATCACCTCTTCTCCCCTTGCTGGCCTAGTAATGGCGGTAAAAATTTTGTCACAATACTGTACCAACAGCCGTTTTATTGATATTGTTTTATTAGGCAACGAGTTTAGACTTTCCAACCACGTCATCTTCAGGTTTGTCGAACGAATGACATCAAGTACCACTTGTTCATGTATAAGACAAGACAAGAATACTCGTATCTGGTATACACAAGCTCATGAAGTTCGGACATCTACGGAACCAGATACGAATATTGGTGCCCTTGTCTTACATACGCACGTGTTGTACTTTGCGTCATTCGTGCGACAGGCCTGAAGATGATGTGACTGGAACGTCGAAACTGATTTCCTAATAAAACAGTATCATTATAACAGGTTTTGGTAGAGTATTACTGCATTTCCCGCGTCCGGCCATCCTGATTTAGGTTTTCCGTGATTTCCCTAAATCGCTCCAGGCAAATACCGGGATGGTTCCTTTGAAAGGGCACGGCCGACTTCCTTCCCCATCCTTCCCTAATCCGATGAGACCGATGACCTCGCTGTTTGGTCTCTACCCCCAAACAACCCAACCCCTTCCTATTACACTCGCAAATAGAGCGAGGGAAAAATTATCTATATGCTTTCGTATGAGCCCTAATTTTGTCTTATCTTCGTGTCCTTAAGCGAAATATATGTTGGTGACAGCAGAATTTTTCTACAGTCATCTTCAGATGCCGGTTCTCGAAATTTTCTCAGTAGTGCTTCTCCAACAGAACTTCACCTTCCCTCCAGGGATTCCGATTTGAGTTGCTGAAGCATTTCTGAAACACTTGCATGTTGTTGGAACCTAGTGATAACAAATCTAGGAGCCCGCCTCTGAATTGCTTCAATTTCTTCCTTTAATCCGACCTGGTACGGATCCCAAACACTGGAGCAGAACTCGAGAATAGATCTCACTGGCGTCCTGTATGCTGTCTCCTTTACAGATGGACCACACGTTCCCAAAATTCGCCTTCCCTACCACAATCTTCACCTGTTCGTTGCATTTCATATCGCTTTGCAACGTTACGTCCAGATATTAAACGACTTAGCTGTGTCAAGCTGGAGACCAGTAAACTGTATCCGATCATAACAGGTTTGCTCTTCCTACTCATCCGAATTGATTTGCACTCTTCCACATTTAGAGTTAGCTGTCATTCATCATGCCAACTAGAAATTTTGTGTAAGTCGTCTTGTATCTTCGACGTCTTACCGTACACCGCAGCATCATCATCATCAAATAACCGCAGATTTCTGTTCACCCTGTCCGCCACATCATTTATGTATACAGAGAACAACAGCTGTCCTATCACGCTTTCCCGGGGCACTCCTGACGATTACCTTGTCTCTGATGAACACTCGCTGTCGAGGACAATGTACTGTGTTCTATTAGTTAAGAAATCTTCGAGCCACTTACATATCTGTGAAGTTATTCTATATGCTCGTACCTTAGTTAACAGCCTGCAATGAAGTACCGTGTCAAGTGCTTTACGGAAATCTGGAAATATGACACCTGTCAGTTGCCCTTCATCCATAGTTCGCAGTATATAATGTGAGAAAAGTGCAAGCTGAGTTTCGCACGAGCGATGCTTTCTAAAATCCTGCGGATTCGTGGGCATTAGCTTCTCGGTCTCAAGAATGTTTATTATATTCTAACTGAATGTTCAAGATTTTTCAACACCTGCAGCATCTCCAAGACCTGCCGACAAAGAGACACACGGCACTTATTCAGAAAACGGTACGAAAATTCCACAAGTTTAACTCTCTCCTTTCCTTATCTCTCCCGTGATATTTTTTATTTTAAAAAAGGCGCTCGAAATTGTGAATTTTATTTTCCACTCCGATGTCGACCCTCCTTCGACACGATTTTTCGCAGCTCTCACGTGGTCCATTCTCGAATCTGACTGCACTAGTGCTTCCGTCTAAGAAAGCCTGTGTTAACTTCGTGTCGAACTGTAACAGTTGTATTGAGAGAAAGGGTGAAACTAATACGTTCAAGTTGGTGCGTGCAAAGTGGTTAATTCTCCACGTTCATTCCTTTCTGAGAGGATTGTAGAGCTTTTAGAGGAACCTTTAAGTGAAAACAAGAATAACAATGATTCTGATGTTGAGAGTCATTCACTGGTAAACAATTCGAATAATATGACGATGAACACAATCTACCCTGAAGTGTGTTATCCTGCAGAATGATGTAGTCCGTCAACATACCTGGGTGTTTGGACTTGATACCGTGTGAGATTTTTGCAAAAGTATCCACGTCCTGCTGTGCGTTGTTGCGCCGCGTGCCGCAAAGTCATTAAGCAATGGACCGACGGTCGGCAACACTCTGTTACAAGATAAGGGTCATTTCACACTTGTCCAGTTGCCATGTAAACGACGTCAGATGCCTAGCTGACGGGTAGACACTTTTCGTATCAACAGGACTGCTGTGAAACGACGCGGTGGCCTGTTCCGACAGTACCTGACAGGCTGTAGCGACAGCCGCACGACAGACTGGCGTTTTTGCAAGTTTTTAATTTCAGAAACGATTTGTAACACTCTCAGCTGGAATTTCACTATTTCGTCGCCCCAGAATTGTCTAAGGACGGCGTTATCCCATTGAAAAGCGGCCCTCCACCGGCCCGGCAATTACGCGACCACTACTCGGCAAGCGGCCGCTCCTGCTCGCGCTCCAGTGCTATCTGGCTTTTGTTTCAAGGCACTAATTATTTAAAGTTCAACTGGGTCTCGTTTACTTCCTTTGGTTTTACGCACTGTTAGTTTATACAATGTTTTAACATCTTTCATGATGAAAAAAGATGACAACAAGTATAATTTAACACGAAAGAACACAAAAGTACTGGAGACTACAACAACAAACGTCAAATACCACCAGACGAGAACGCCAATCTATCGTAGCCCCTACACAGAATAGGCGAAGGAACTTGCTCCCTTTATTGCAGCAGTGTACCGTAGGTCTCTAGAAGAGCGTAGCGTTCCAAAGAATTGGAAAAGGGCACAGGTCATTCCGGTTTTCAAGAAGGGACGTCGAACAGATGTGCAGAACTATAGACCTATATCTCTAACGTCTATCAGTTGTAGAATTTTGGAACACGTATTATGTTCGAGTATAATGACTTTTCTGGAGACTAGAAATCTACTCTGTAGGAATCAGCATGGGTTTAGAAAAAGACGATTGTGTGAAACCCAGCTGGCGCTATTCGTCCCCGAGACTCAGAGGGCCATAGACACGGGTTCCCAGGTAGATGCCGTGTTTCTTGACTTCCGCAAGGCGTTCGATACAGTTCCCTACAGTCGGTTAATGAACAAAGTAAGAGCATATAGACTATCAGACCAATTGTGTGACTGGATTGAAGAGTTCCTAGATAACAGAACGCAGCATGTCATTCTCAATGGAGAGAAGTCTTCCGAACTAAGAGTGATTTCAGGTGTGCCGCATGGGAGTGTCGTAGGACCGTTGCTATTCACAATATACATAAATGACCTTGTGGATGACATCGGAAGTTCACTGGGGCTTTTTGCGGATGATGCTGTGGTACATCGAGAGTTAGTAACAATGGAAAATTGTACTGAAATGCAAGAGGATCTGGAACGAATTGACGAATGGTGCAGGGAATGGCAATTGAATCTGAATGTAGACAAGTGTAATGTGCTGCGAATACATAGAAAGAAAGATCATTATCATTTAGCTACAATATAGCAGGTCAGCAACTGGAAGCAGTTAATTCCATAAATTATCTGGGAGTTCGCATTAGGAGTGATTTAAAATGGAATGATCATATAAATTTGATCGTCGGTAAAGCAGATGTCAGACTGAGATTCATTGGAAGAATCCTAAGGAAATGCAATCCGAAAACAAAAGAAGTAGGTTACAGTACACTTGTACGTCCACTGCTTGAATACCGCTCACTAGTGTGGGATCCGTACCAGATAGGGTTGATAGAAGAGATAGAGAAGATCCAACGGAGAGCAGCGCGCTTCGTTACAGGATCATTTAATAATCGCGAAAGCGTTACGGAGATGATAGATAAACTCCAGTGGAAGACTCTGCAGGAGAGACGCCCAGTAGCTCGGTACGGGCTTTTGTTGAAGTTTCGAGAACATACCTTCACCGAGGAGTCAAGCAGTATATTGCTCCCTCCTACGTATATCTCGCGAAGAGACCATGAGGATAAAATCAGAGAGATTAGAGCCCACACAGAGGCATAACGACAGTCCTTCTTTCCACGTACAATACGAGATTGGAATAGAAGGGAGAACCGATAGAGGTACTCAAGGTACCCTCCGCCACACAACGTCAGGTGGCTTGCGGAGTATGGATGTAGATGTAGTTTGTCGTCTCCGGCGGCCGGCCGGCTGTGGCCGTACGAGCTGCCGGATTCCCAAAGCGGCAGCATGGCAACCGTGTACTGTGGAGCCGGCAGCAGGCAAGTGTGAAGTGTCTCCAACACTTTACATCCGGACAACCGTGTACCGGCGCCATTTACACGGCAACCGATCAAGTGTGAAACGACCGTAATGCCCGCTCACATGTTGCCCAGGTTGTTTTGACTGC
This sequence comes from Schistocerca cancellata, assembly GCF_023864275.1. Lineage (NCBI taxonomy): Eukaryota > Metazoa > Arthropoda > Insecta > Orthoptera > Acrididae > Schistocerca > Schistocerca cancellata. The sequence continues at coordinate 390,660,445 of NC_064630.1, read as the reverse complement.
GTCGCGGAAGTTCTGCTGGGAGGGCCTTACACATCTTCCATTCAATCCCGAAATCTACCAATGCTATTTCTATATTTTTGGAGCCGTAAAGAGAGACATTCGCGGCAGTCGATTTGCTTCGAACAAAGAGATGCGCATGCGTACAATCATTGTCCCGCAGACAACCATAAACATTTTTCCATGAAGACAAAAATGGCTCTGAGCTCTATGGGACTTAACTGCTGAGGTCATCAATGCCTTAGAACGTAGAACTAGTTAAACCTAACTAACCTAAGGACATCACACACATCCATGCCCGAGGCAGGATTCGAACCTGCGCCGTAGCGGTCGCGCGGTTCCAGACTAGCGCCTAGAACCGCTCGGCCACCAGGGCCGACCCATGAAGACATTCACTGACTCAGTAGGATAAATGGAGTAACAATTATGGCCATTACTTTTGATATAATAAATAGTTTACTTACTTTCTTCCATCTGACTCGTTTTCATTTGACACTTCAGTGAAAGTGCACTTTTAGTTTTAATGTACATCCTAAATCTTTGTCAGTGGCCTCATTATTTCCACAAAGAGACTCGTGCAATTCTCTGTCGCGCACTCGGCACCCAGACGACAGTGAGTTAAATAAGGATGCACACGTATGCTCTGTGTCTGCCTTACGAAGAACAGAGGGTTAACACTCGTACATACCCAGTGATGTTGCACCCAGTCTGCATAGAGTGGCTTGTGGCCAGCAAGTGCTACAGAGGGCAGTTTCGGGGAATAGAACAGACCATAACGAAAGGCACGTGGCTTCTACAGTTTCAACTCTCATTCCACTCTCCCACTGGCTGTTTTGTGCAAATCGTTTGCCTGATGCCTGCTCTGCGAAAGAAGTACCTGCCTCACCAAAGCGGCGCTCTGCACGCAAAGTTCAGTGGGCGGGTGTGACAGCTGTCACTGGACAAGTGGGTGGGGGAGCTACAGTCTGCAGCGGGAAAGCTCTTAGAACTCGTGAAAGTCAGTCACCAGGAGGGCTGTACCTTCTGGTCAACAGTCCACCCGACGCTACCAAGGTCAGTCGAGAGCCGGCCAATTTATCAGTCTAGTACAACACATGAAATTAATCGTAGTGACGGTTTTAGAGGAACGTTATGAGCTCTGCGATCATCTGTGTCTAATACTGAATATAAAATCTTGCATCACTTAAGCAGGGTAAAGAGAATCGAATCTAATTGCTGGATGGTTGAGGAGGGAATAATAGCAATAGAAATGAAACAACGGAATCGCTCCAGCCTGACATGTTTCAGTATTAACCTGCCATGAAACTCGGGTTTTTCATTTTGAGACAGAATTCTAACGTCAAAGAATGCAGTGGAAGCTTACTGAATCACCTGTCCATAATAAATTAAAAAAACGCAACCATCAGCTCGGAAGGTCATGTGAATCGTCCCTGCTCAGATTTTCCGCGAGTTTTCGAAGGAGAAACGCGCTATGAATAGTGTGTAGTGTGTAGTACTCAGACGTGATGGAGAACAAAGTCAAGCCCACACTGAAGAGTAAATGTCACGGATGAAAGAGGGAAAGCATACAGCATCATGCATAAGCACGGGGTGGTTATAATTAAAGTGCATTCATAAGTACTGCGTTACTATAGTTAAAGTGCAGCTGCTCACAGATGTCCAGTATGGGCTGTAATTATAGTATGGTAGCGAAACTCGGTAGACATGCTAATGCGTCAATAAAAAACGATTGACGCTGGAAAAAAAATGAGTTCCAATTTTGGCCGCCAGGTGCATATCTGGCGCTGGACGCGCAGAAAAGATAGAATCTATTAGGATAGAGACGTGGGCAACAAACGTCAAACAAGTAAGGAAGGCATAATGTTGATTTTGTTATTAACCACCGGTTACACAATTTTTTCAGCATGAACACTGGAGATGTCGACGAGATGCAGTGCAGCGCCAGATTTACACCTAGTGGTCAAAATTGGAACTAATTTTTTCTAGAGTAAATCAGTTCCGTATTAATAGATTGGCACATCTGGCAAGTTTCCCTGCCATGCCATAATTACAGCTCCCACTGGACCTCTGTGAATAGGTGCACTTTGTTTATAACCACTCAGTATCTCTAGGGCTTCAGAAGACGACTGTGCGTAACTGACATGGCATACAGAAGAATGACACACTTCAGGGGCAGAGCCTGTTTACATGTTTCCATTAGCATTTATATATTTATTGCAAAATAAGACGGCTGCTCAGATTATCTGCTAAATCGTTTATATAGATGAGGAACAGCAGAGGACTGTAACACTACCTTGGAGAACGCTAGAAATCACTTCTGTTTTACTCGACGGCTTTCCGTCAGTTACTACGAACAGTGACCTCTCTGACAGAAAACCACGAATTCAGTCGCATGACTGACACCATATTCTATAAACACGCAATTTTATTACAAGCCGCTTGTGAGGTATGGTGTCAAAAGCCTCCTAGAAATCGAAAAACACGGAATCAATTTCAAAAAATGTCCAAATGTGTGCGAAATGTTATGGGACTTAACTACTAAGGTCATCATCCCTAAGCTTACACACTACTTAAATTGCAAATTGTACCACTAGCGGACAGAATTATTTGGAAATTTGTGGTAAGTTTCTTTGGGACCAAACTGCTGAGGTGATCAATCCCTAGGCTTACACAAAACTTACGGTAAGGACAACTCACACACCCATGCCCGAGGGTGGACTCGAACCTCCGACGGGGGGAGCCGCGCGAGCCGTGGCAAGGCGCCTGAGACCGCGTGGCTACCCAGCGTGGCCTAGGGGACAGAAAACGTAGACAAATCATCCGCTTCTTTTTGTGGCATCAAATTAGTTCGCTCTTGAAGACAGACAACCCAATGATCAAATCTCCCCAGCGGATTGCTGCCGCTGTTTCTTCTTGGGTGGCATCAGTAATGAGTTGAAAGACTTGCTTCCTTGTAAGGCGTTCGCCGTGTCACAAACGGTACGCATAATGTCAGTTAACGCTTTTAGAGATACTCTGTCCACTGATACGTGTCTGTTTTTTGCGTGCCTTGTCGATTGTACGCAGTCATCTTCGGATGAACTAGTGAATAATCCCAGACTTCCTCTTAAAGACAATGCCCGAACCCATACGGCACAAATTACGCTGGAAACGATTAGCAAAACTGGTTGGGAGTTACTGCCTCATTCTCTTCACAGTCTTAATCTTGCCCATTTCCGATATTTATCTGTTTGGCACGATCAAAGAATTTTTTGTGGCATCAAGTTAACTGGCAATGAAGCTGTAAGGAATTCTTTGCTCAGAGGATACGAAGAGTCTTAAAAGGGCGGGGCACGCGCATAGAAGTTGGTGGGCAGTATGTGGATGGATAAAAAAAATGGATTGATTTAAGAAACCATTGGTCTGTTCAAGTACTCTATAACCTTCGTACAAACATTGTACTCCTCTTGTCGTTCTCTGAGCTAAGGCGTACTGTCTTTCCCACTGTGTTGCAGTCCATCGACCAGCTGGTAGTCGTGCAGAAGGAGCTCCAGCAGTGTGTGCAGGATGTGGATAAGAACAAGAAGCTGTACTTCGACGAGGAACACAGCGCGCACGACGTCAGGGACAAAGCCAAGGACATCGAGGAGAAGTGAGTACCGCAGCACTCTTTGCACATTTCTTACTCCCATCAGTCACTATACTAAAAACCTTGTACCGCGATCCCTCTCCTTTCACTCATTTATTAGCATACCACGGGTAAATTAAAAATATGCATCATCATTAACTGGATAAGAGAGATAATGATAAAGTTTTAATTAACAACTCGAAAATAGAAAGTTAGGCAATTACACTACTGGCCATTAAAATTGCTACACCAAGGAGAAATGCAGATGATAAACGGGTATTCATTGGACAAATATATTATACTAGAACTGACATGTGATTACGTTTTCACGCAATTTTGGTCCATAGATCGTGAGAAATCAGTACCCGCAACAACCACCTCTGGCCGTAATAACGGCCTTGATACGCCTGGCCATTGAATCAACCAGAGCACGGATGGCGTGTACAGGTACAGCTGCCCATGTAGCTTCACCACGATACCACAGTTAATCAAGAGTAGTGACTGGCGTATTGTGACGGGCCAGCTGCTCGGCCACCATTAACCAGACGTTTTCAGTTGGTGAGAGAACTGGAGAATGTGCTGGCCAGGGCAGCAGTCCAACATTTTCTGTATCCAGAAAGGACCGTACAGGACCTGCAACATGCGGTCGTGCATTACCCTGCTGAAACGTAGGGTTTCGCAGGGATCGAATGAAGGGTAGAGCCACGGGTCGTAACACATCTGAAATGTGACGTCCACTGTTCAAAGTACCGTCAACGCGAACAAGAGGTGACCGAGACGTGTAACCAATGGCACCCCTTAACATCACGCCGGCTGATACGCCAGTATGGCGATGACGAATACACGCTTCCAATGTGCGTTCACCACGATGTCGCCAAACCATGATGCGACCATCATGATGCTGTAAACAAAATCTGGATTAACCCGAAAAAATGACGTCTTGCCATTCGTGCACCCTGGTTCGTCGTTGAGTACACCATCGCAGGCGCTCCTGTCCGTGATGCAGCGTCAAGGGTAACCGCAGCCATGGTCTCCGAGCTGATAGTCCATGCTGCTGCAAACGTCGTCGAACTGTTCGTGCAGATGGTTGTTGTTTTGCAAACGTCCCCATCTGTTGACTCAGGGATCGATGAGTGGCTGCACGATCCGTTACGGCCATGCGGATAAGATGCGTGTCATCTCGACTGCTAGTGATACGAGACCGTTGGGATCCAGCACGGCGTTCCATATTACCCTCCTTCACCCACCGATTCCATATTCTGCTAACAGTCATTGGATCTCGACCAACGCGAGCAGCAATGTCGGGATACGATAAACCGCAATCGCGATGGGATGCAATCCGACCTTTATCAAAGTCGGAAACGTGATGGTACGCATTTCTCCTCCTTACACGAGGCACCACAACAATGTTTCACCAGGCAACGCCGATCAACTGCTGTTTGTGTCTGAGAATACGGTTGGAAATTTTCCTCATGTCAGCACGTTTTAGGTGTCGCCACCGGCGCCAACCTCGTGTGAATGCTCTGAAAAGCTTATCGTTTGCATATTACAGCATCTTCTTCCTGTCGGTTAAATTTCGCGTCTGTAGCACGTCATCTTCGTGGTGTAGCAATTTTAATGGCCAGTAGTGTATCTGGTTGTTTACACTGCGCAACAAAATTAAAGGATCACTTTTTCGGAATCCCTCAGTTGTCTGCCATTCCGGCGCAGAGGTTTGAAATTTGGCTGAACAGTGCCTAAGACCTCCATCTGTAGTGGTGCAGGAGAGTGGCGCCCAATGACATCACCCTCAGGCTCAGCGACCCTTCAAACAGCAAGGTGTCGACAAATGTGGAAAAGAGAGCACAGTTCAGAAGTTCAAGTGAACCTTCAGATGGGTTAATGGTGTCACATTGGCATCAAATTTCACCACAATTCTGCTAAATGCCACGGGGCACCTCTCACACGATGGAAGCTCGTCACACGCCCTCTTATTCAACATTTCCCCCTTCTTTTGTCCCTCTGCAATGGAGGTCAGAAACGCGAGACCCAGCCTTGAAGTCACGCGGTTTTTGCCTGCATCTATAGCTACAGCTGCATGGCTACTCTGCAAATCACACTTAAGTGCCTGGCAGGGGGGTCAATCGAACCTCCATTATTCCACTCTCGAACAGCTTGTTGAAAAAATGAACACCTGTTTCTATCCGTGCGATCTCTGATTTCCCTTATTTTATTGTGATAAACATTTCTCTCTATGTACGTCTGCCTCAGCAAAATATTTTCGTGTTAGGTGGAGAAAGCTGGTGATTGAAATTTCGTGGGAAGATCCCGAGGCAGCAAAAAAAAAACGCCTTTGGTTTAATGATGTCCACCCCACGTCTTGTATCATGTCCGTGACGCTCTCTCCTCTGTTTCTCGATAATACAAAACGTGCTGCCATTCTTTGAACTTTCTGGATGTACTGCGTTAATCCTATCTGTTAAGGATCCCACACGGCCTAGCAGCACACCCAAAGAGGATGGACAAGATTGGTACAGGCGGTCTCTTTAATAGAAGTTGCATCATCTAAGTGTTGGACCAGTAAAACGCAGTCTTTGGTTCGCCTTCCCCATAACATTTACTATGTGTCCTCTCCAGTTTAAACTGTTCGTGATTGTAATTCCTAGGTATTTAGTTGAATTTATGGCCTTTAGATTTGATTGGTTTATCGTGTAACCGAAGTTGAACGGATTCCTCGCTCGTGTGAATGACCTCACAATTTTCATTATTTAGTGTCAAATGTCAATTTTCGAAACAGATATCTTACCTAAAGGCTCTGATCTAGTGATAACTAATAGACGATAAACGTCAGTACCATCTGCAAAATAAGACGGCTGCTCAGATTATCTGCTAAATCGTTTATATAGATGAGGAACAGCAGAGGACTGTAACACTACCTTGGAGAACGCTAGAAATCACTTCTGTTTTACTCGACGGCTTTCCGTCAGTTAATACGAACATTGACCTCTCTGACAGAAAACCACGAATTCAGTCGCATGACTGACACCATATTCTATAAACACGCAATTTTATTACAAGCCGCTTGTGAGGTATGGTGTCAAAAGCCCCCTAGAAATCTAAAAACACGGAATCAATTTCAAAAAATGTCCAAATGTGTGCGAAATCTTATGGGACTTATCTACTAAGCTTACACACTACTTAACCTAAATTATCCTAAGGACAAACACACACACCCATGCCCGAGGGAGGACTTGAACCTCCGCCGGGACCAGCCGCACTGTCCATGACTGCAGCGCCTTAGACCGAATCAATTTCAAATCCCTTGTCAACAGCACTCAATACTTTGTGCGAGTAAAGAGCTATTTCTGTTTCACAAGAACGATGTTTTCTAGAACCGTTTGTCAACAGACCGTTCTGTTCGAGATAATTCATGATATTCGAACACAATATATGTTCCAAAATCCTGCTGCATATCGACGTTCATGATACCGGCCTGTAATTTAGCGCATTACTCCTATTGCCTTTCTTGTATACTGGTGTGACCTGTGCAGCTTTCCAGTCTTTGGGTACGAATCTTTCGTCGAGCGAGCGCATGTATATGTTTGTTAAACATGGAGCTATTGCATCAGCATATTCTGAAATTAACCTAATTGGTATAGAATCTGGACCGGAAGACTTGCTTTTATTATGTGATTTAAGTTATTTCACCGCACAGAGGATATCTACTTTTAAGTTACTCATGTTGGCAGCTGGTCTTGATTCGAAATTGGAATATTTGCTCCGTGTTTTCTGGCGAAGGAATTTCGAAATGCTGTGTTTAGTAACTCTGCTTTGGCAGCACTGTTATCGACAGTAACTCGTATTGCTATCGCACTTAGAAGGCATTTATTATGTCTTGCCGCTAGCATACTTTACACGCCACCAGAATCTCTCTGGAGTTTTTTGTGACGTTTCGAGACAAAATTTCGTTGCAGAAAACATTGAAAGCATCTCGTATTGTAGTCCGCGCTAAATTTCGAGCTTCTGTAAAAGAGCCGGCCGTTGTGGCCGAGCGGTTCTAGGCGCTACAGTCTGGAACCGCGCGACCGCTACGGTCGCAGGTTCGAACCCTGCCTCGGGCATGGATGTGTGTAGTGTCTTTAGGTTAGTTAGGTTAGTAGTTCTAAGTTCTAGGGGACTGATGACCTCAGCAGTTAAGTCCCATAGTGCTCACACCCATTTGAACCATCCGTAAAAGATCGCGTGGCCGGCCGGAGTGGCTGAGCGGTTCTAGGCGCTACAGTCTGGAACCGCACGACCGCTACGGTAGCAGGTTCGAATCCTGCCTCGGGCATGGATGTGTGTGATGTCAAAAATGGCTCTAAGCACTATGGGACTTAACATCTATGGTTATCAGTCCCCTAGAACTTAGAACTACTTAAACCTAACTAACCTATCACACACATCCATGCCCGAAGCAGGATTTGAACCTGCGACCGTAGCAGCCGCGCGGCTCCGGACTGAGCGCCTAGAACCGCTAGACCACCGCGGCCGCCCGTGTGTGATGTCCTTAGGTTAGTTAGGTTTAAGTAGTTCTAAGTTCTAGGGGACTGATGACCTCAGATGTTAAGTCCCATAGTGCTTAGAGCCATTTGAACCTTTTTTTTTTTTTTTTTTGAACCATTTTTTTTAAAAGATCGCCTATCTTGGGGATTTAGCGTTCGTTTAAATGTGGCATGCTGTTTTCGTTGTTTCTACAACAGTGTTCTGATCTGCTTTCTGTACCAATGGTGATCAGGCCCTTCGTTTGTTAATTCATTTTGTATAAATCTCTTAATTGCTGTCAATACTGTTTCTTTGAATTTAAGCCACAACTGGTCTACACTTAACATTGTTAATTTGGAAGGAATGGAGAAAGTCTCTCAGGAAGGCGTGAAGCGGCTTTTTATATGCGTTTTTGAATAGATATGTTTTTCATTCATCCCTCGTCAATTTGGGAGTTAGGGTATTCAGTCTCAGGCGGTCGAGGGCAACATTTCAGACACGTCGCCGCTCACCAGGTCTGACGTGCTCTGGATCCTTTGGAGGCCAGTGGGACTGCAGCTTTCGCTCTGGTAAGGGTGGAAACACTAGGGACAGTTCAAAAACATTCGACGAAATTTGACCTTGCTATTTGAAGCGTCGCTGAGCTCGAGGGTGACGTCGCAGTGCGCCACGCTTTTGCATCATTACAGCGGAATACATGAAATTTATTCACAGTCACCGATGTGGACAACATCCAGCTGTATAATGGAAAGATGGTGTTCTGTATTGGTGCAACGTACCACAAGGGTGCAGCAGCGACCGGACGTTCGCTGCAGGTAAGGAATTTTTCTGCCCGCCCGTCCACACAATGCACGGCCGAACTGTCCGGGACCGGAGCGGGCCGTGGCCGCCAAGCAGCGCGCACGCTTCTGTAACTGTGTTTCTCAATGTAGCCCACAAATACAGTCCACTTTTACCAATCATGTATGTACTTTAACCCTTTCGTGAGCCGTGGGAAACATGCTTCCCACTACAATGAACTCGCTCCTAGTCCCGTGCGATTCACAGTTCCCACTTCTGTACGGTGCTAACACCTAGTGAACAGTATAGGGTACTACTTTCAATCGGAAGTTTCCTCCGTTTTTGCTGTACATTCGCGCAGAGGCATTGTATAGCTGAGTGTAGCTCTGTAGAGGAGCCTTTCAGTGCTGTTTGTGTGACATTTTGTGATTTTTTCCTCAAAGCTATAGTATAAGGTAAATACTTTTGATTTACCCAAATTTATGAAGGAAAACGTAAAATTGGAACGAGGAGAATTTCAGTTGGAAAGAAAAGGAGCCATTTCTGCAGTAAAATGGATGGATAACCGTCCAGTCATTTTCCTGTCCGCAATTCATGACCCATGAGAAACAGCCTCAGTGAAAAGGAAAAACAAGGATGGTAATAGTACGGAGATGCCTTGTCCTGAAGTTGTGGCAGAATACAACAAAATAATGTCTGGTGTCGATAAGTTTGATCAATTACGAGAAAGGTATCATATTGTCAGGCGTTCTGTAAAATGGTGGCACAGAATATTTTACTTCCTGGTGGACGTTGCTGCAGTGAACAGTTTTATCCTATGGAAAATAAGTAAAAGAGAAAGTGGACAGCATGATCAGCTCACATACAGGATCCATCTAGCCAGACAACTGATCGCTGGCTTCTCATCCCAAAAAAGGCTTGGACAAAAACCTGTCTTTCTGGCAAAAAGGGGTAAAGTACCTCAAGATTTTCGTCATGTGGCTGTAGGGGAGCATCAACCCATTTTAGGAGGAACCTACTGGACGTGCCGTCATTGTAGTACCAAAGCTGCGGAAAAAAGCACTCGCTGTGTTTGTACATATTGTCGAATACCACTTTGCATAGACCCATGTTTCAGAAAATTTCATGGCAAGTAATTGTGAACATTGTAACAAGAGAAGTAAATTTATCAAATAAATATGACATATATTGAAAAAGTTGTTTTTTTCATTTAACTCCAAGGAAAGGCAGTGGGAAGAATACTTCCCACCTTGCTGTGTGACCTCACTTTCACAGTTGGAGGAAATTTGATATTCTGTATGATAAATATACCTATCTGTTAACTACTATCTGCTCTCCATTCATTAAAAAAACTGTTCAATAATTTTTCCCACGAAAGGGTTAATTTCAACCGCCCTTCCTATGCAACGAGTGATATGGATTCGTTTGGACTGTGGAAGGAGCGAGGCAGCACAGAATTTACCGCGCGTTTTGCGGCTGCCTTCAGATGGTAATGAAAATTTTTGCCAGACCTGGACCCGAACCAAGATTTACCGCCCATCGAGAGCTGTCGCCTTACAATTAGGTTATGCTAGCACGACTCGCGGCCAGACCAAAACTTCCATATGCCGTCAACCATATGTCTACAGCACGGCAATAACGTTCTGCAGACGAAGATTGTAGGCACCTTTGAGCGAAACTTCAAACGTATGCGTCGCCACGGGAGACAATTACGTGGGTTCGGATGAAAGATCCTCTAATTTTGTTGCGCACTGTAGACTGACAGAAGTAAAATCGCAACACCAACAAGGGGTTGAGCGACGTAAATGGAAGTTGGTAGGCCTGTTTCTACATCTGAAAGATGACGTCTATTCAAATTTCGCGCCAGTTGTATAATAGTGGCGCTAGTAGCGCTACTATGAGGATTCAAAGCAGTTTGCTCTAAAAACGCTCTGTGCCATGTATGGAAGTCAAACATGGACGATGAATAGTTTGGACAAGAAGCAAATAGAAGCTTTCGAAATGTGGTGCTACAGAAGAATGCTGAAGATTAGATGGGTAGATTACGTAACTAATGAGGAGGTATTGAATAAAATTGGGGAGAAGAGGAGTTTGTTGCACAACTTGACTAGAAGCAGGGATCGGTTGGTAGGACATGTTCTGTGGCATCAAAGGATCACCAATTTAGTATTGGAGGGCAGCGTGGAGGGTAAAAATAGTAGCGGGAGACCAAGAGATGAATACACTAAGCAGATTCAGAAGGATGTAGGTTGCAGTAGGTACTGGGAGATGAAGAAGCTTGCACAGGATAGAGTAGCATGGAGAGCTGCATCAAACCAGTCTGAGGACTGAATACCACAACAACAACAACAACAACAAGAGTCATGAGGGTAGTTACCTTTGAGATTTGACGTGGGGGGTTAATGCTAGTCAAGAATACCTTTAAGGCGACAAAAACGCTATTATCAACACCGGACTGAGTTTCAACGAGGTGGTGTAACAGAGCTTCGAAAAGTTGGATGTTCCTCTTACGATATTGCAGAAAAAAACTTGGCAGGGTTCTGTCCACTGTACGTGATTGCTGGCAGCGGTGGTCACGAGAAAGTATGGTCACAAGCAGACCGGGCTCCCGACGACCATGTGGCGCTAACGCCCAAGGGAAGACCATCATATTCGGTGCAAGACTCGCGCATCGTACTGCAACTGCGATTTGAGCAGTAGTTGGCACCACAGTGACACAACGAACTGTTACAAATCGGTTACTTCAAGGAGAACTCCGAGCCAGACGCCTTGTAGAGTGCCCTCCACTGACCTCAAACCACTGCCATTTGCGACTTCTGTGGGTCAAGCGAGAGCTCAGTGGAGGGAGGGGTGGAGGCCTATTGCATTTTCTAATGGAAGCTAGTTCCGCCTCAGCGCCAGTGATGGCCGTGTGTTGGTTAGAAAGAGGCCGGTTGAGGGCTTGCAACCAAACTGGGTGGTAGGCACGCTGGACCTGCACCTGGTGTGGGAAGTGATTTCGTATAACACTGGGAGCACTCTCGGAGATATCCCACGCACCCTGACTGCAAAATTGTACGTCAATCTGGTGATCTGACCTGTTGTGCTGCCATTCATGAACAGCATTCCAGGGAGTGTTTCCCCACATATCGCTGTTGTAATCCAACATGCTGTACAGAGTGTCGATATGTTTCCTTGGCCTGCTCGATCACCATATCCGTCTCCAATAGTGCACATATGGGACATCATCGGACGACAACTGTAGCGTCATCCACAACCAACATCAACTGCCCCTGTATTGACCGTCCAAGTGCCACAGGTGTGGAACTCCATCCCAAAAACTGACACGCGGCACCTATACAACACAATACTTGCTCGTCTGTTCGCTGCCGTCAACATTCTGACATTTATTATAATAAATAATTATTATAATAAATAATTATTATACCAGCACTTCACATTTGCAATGGCTTATCTCGCACTTACATTAACTTGTGATCTTGCACTGTTCATCACTTACCTAGACAAATGTATGCCCGAAATTTCATTAGGCTACATTAATTATTGTTTGGTGCTGCGATTTTTTTCCGGCAGTATATTTTTAGGTACAAGTCTACTCTTCTGGTAATAATGCCCTAGAACGCCGACAGAGGTGCCAAACGGAAATCGCACAGCCTATTGATAAAGCGGAGTATTGTGCGGCTTAAATGTGATGAGCTGCGATGTGTCTGAAATCTTTTCTTCGGCCACCTATAAGAAAACCGCTTGATTTCAACACTGAGTTACGCAGATCTGGCCTCCATTGCAGAGGCGGCAAAAGAAGGGGTTGTGTGCAAAATTCATTTTGTGAGGAACAACTTTGCAACTAGAACTGCTGAATTGGTGCCACTTTTCGAGAAGAATTCGCCGTCAGGTGATACAGTGCTTTGGTGGCACAGACGCTCCCAATGTGAAAGACGCAGAAAGACGTAGCGAACCATCTCTGAAGAATCGAATACCGGCGCATCACTATCGAGGACATAGTACAAAAAGTCAAAATCTGTCCCGCATCAGTTTCCGACATTTTACACGGCATTTCGATCATGACAAAAGTCGCCGCACGCTGGTTTCCGTGACTGTTCACATCCATTCCATTACGCCCACCAAACTCAGCCATCAGCGCATATTACACATCTGTACCACATCGGTCGAGATGAATTCTTTAGCCGTGTAGCAACCTGGACGAATGATGGGTGTGTCACAAAGACTCCAATGCAAAAGAGCAAAGCAAGTAGTGGAAACATGTGCATTTACCGCCGCAGAAAAAGGCGAAGACCCAGCCATCATCGCGCAAGGTGATACTGAGTGTTCTTAGGACTATCAGAATATACCGGTAAGGACAAACGATCAGAATAACATACTACTGAAATCTCCGGACCAGATTGTGGGAGACCGTCATCAAACGCAGCTGTGCAAGGCGGTACCTTTGCTTCACGGAAATTATCCAGCTCATTCTACCTACTTAGGACACAGTCATACTTGCTGCTTATTTGCTTATCAAATTTGATCTCACACATCTCCGTCGCTGGCCGTTGTGGCCCAGCGGTTCTAGGCGCTTCAGTCCGGAACCGCGCGACTGCTACGGTCGCAGATTCGAATCCTGCCTCGGGCATGGATGTGTGTGATGTCCTTAGGTTAGTTAGGTTTAATTAGTTCTAAGTTCTAGGCGACTGATGACCTCAGAAGTTAAGTCGCACAGTGCTCAGAGCCATTTGAACCATCCATTTCTTTCTTTCCGTCCTCGAAGCACAACAACAGCATAACATGTTCGACATATTACATGTGTCTAAACACACCTACTCTCTTACCTTCCGCGTTTCTTCTCACTCTCTTATGCTTTCCGCTGTTAGATCCTCAGGATATTTCATCAAATACGTGGGTAACCAGTTTGCTATATCCTTCCCTCATGACCTACCAGGAAAAAAAAAACCGCACACTACGAAGAAGTTATGCAGATTGGTCCTAAACAGATATTCTCACAGGTATCGATGGAAAATTTAGAATTGTAAACTTTGGCGGCTGATGGACGAATGTATGACGCTGCAGCGCAACACGCCACGCAGCTGGCAATGATAACAAACATCGGACATGTCGATATCAGGGACATAAAGCCTTTGCAACTTTTGTTCCGTGTACGCAACTGGACAGTAACTACGCCTCGCAGACACGTGTGCGAACAAGATACGCAGATGTGAACATTTGAGTAGGATCGTAATTGGGCTCAAAGAAGCCGGTTGTAGTAGTCGGCGAATCGCTCCGATCCCTCCCAACCTCGCCCCCCCTCCCCCTCCCTAAAAAAAGCCAAAACAGAACCCCGGCCGGCCGGAGTGGCCGTGCGGTTATAGGCGCTACAGTCTGGAGCCGAGCGACCGCTACGGTCGCAGGTTCGAATCCTGCCTCGGGCATGGATGTGTGTGATGTCCTTAGGTTAGTTAGGTTTAATTAGTTCTAAGTTCTAGGCGACTCAGAAGTTAAGTCGCATAGTGCTCAGAGCCATTTGAACCATTTTGAACAAAATCCTGAGTACCAGTAAGGCTATGGACACAGTCTTTAGGGATCGAAAAGGCGTCCCGCTCATCGACGTAATGCCTAGGGAGACTATAAATGCAGCGGCCTACTGTTAGACCACACATGGATACGCCACGTCGTTCAAAACAAACGGTGTTGATTGTTGTCCAGCGGCATTGTGCTTCTTCACGTCAACCTCTACCCCATTCTGCGAAACCGAAGGATTTGCTTCGGCAGTTGAGGTCGGCAGTTTCGTAACATCCACATTATAGCTCGGACTTGACTCCCAGTGATTACCATCATTTACCCAAATTTCTCAATCTGTTATGCGGGAAGCACTGTTGAAATGAAAACAAACTGAAAGAGGACGTTAGTGACAGGTTAAACAAGTGGCAGGCAACTGAGCATCCAGAAGTCTTAGGACCTCTAGAGTGCTGCGACAAATGTTTAAATTCAAATATCAAATTTAGATATAAAATAATTTTTTCTTTCATTATCTTGATAGAGGAGAACACCAACAATAGTGAAACAATGGTAATTGATCGTAATCGCATTAGATCGGGTGATGTTGAAGGAAAACTTTTTGGAAATGAGAAACAAAAAGCAGCAGATTTGAAATGAGCAATAAAATAACTGATGATGACCGAAGTATTGAGATTATGAAATACGGACTAGCAATAGCAAGGGAAGCATTTCTATAAAAAGAGGCATTTGTCTGGAGTGTAGCCTTGTACGGAAGCAAAACGTGGTTGATACGTGGTTCAGACAAGAAAGCTATCTTCTTTTTGACATGTGGTGTTATAGAAGACTACCGAAGATTAGATGAGTAGACCGAATAATAAATGAGCAGGTACTTAATCGAATTGGGAAAAAAGAAATTTATGGCAAAACTAGGCTAAATGAAGGATAAGTTGATATGAAACATGCTGAGACATCAACAAATTGTCAGTTGTGTAATGAAAGGAAGTCTGAGCGGTAAACTTGTAAAGGAAGATCTAGGCATGAATACAGTAAGCAGTTTCAAATGGATGTAGTTTCCATTAGTTGGTTCAAATGGCTCTGAGCACTATGGGACTTAACTTCTGAGGTGATCAGTCCCCTAGAACTTAGAACTACTTAAACCTAACTAACCTAAGGACATCACACACATCCATGCCCGAGGCAGGATTCGAACATGCGACCGTAGCAGTCGCGCGGCTCCAGACTGTAGCGCCTAGTACCGCTCGGCCACTCCGGCCGGCTTGCATTAGTTATGGAGAGATGAGGAGACTTACACAGGATAGACTAGTGTGGAGAGCTGTATCAGATTAGTCCTCGAACTGAAGAACACAACAAAAATAACCTTGAGGAACAATATCTAGAAAAACAAATGTTCCTTACTTTCAGAATGACTCTCGTATATTTCTGAGAATCTACGTCTGGACCATAAAAGTGTATGGAGATGTATCAAGGGCTATGAGAAAGTCGAAACAGAGCATTTAAAATGTCGTGGCAATGAAGAATGCAGGAAATTAAGACGAGTGATAAGCCAGTAGAGATAGAACTTCCCCGCAGAATCGTCGAAAAAAGGAATATAATGAAAACATTGAAAAAAAGAAGGGACATGATGATAGGAATTCTGTTAAGACACCAGAGAATAACTTACACGGTATATGAAGGAACCGCAGAGGGCAACAACTCTTGGGGAAACTGAGATTGGAATACATCCAACAAATAATTGAAGAAAAGAAAGAATGTTGGGGTTGTTCGAACCTACCGCTAACAAATCTATCACCTCAAGTGCATTGGAATGCTATAGGAATTCAAATGAGAATCCCTGGATGGAAGGCGATGTTCTTTTCGAGGAACTCTATTCAGAAAATTTAGAGAACCAGCATTTCAAACTGACTGCAGAGCGATTCTACCGCCGCCAAAATAAATTTCGCTTAAGGACAACGAAGATAACATAGCAGGAATTAGGGCTCACACGGAGACACATAAATAATCATTTTCCCTCTCTATATTTGCGAGTGGAACAGGACAGTAAATTAATAATGGTGGTACAGGGTACCCTCCGTCAAAATCGTACAGTGGCTTCCGGCGTGTGTATGTAGTCTGTTAACTAAGACTTCTCTTTAAGATACCAAACTTTGTGAGTTCAAGGTATTGTGCTGTATTATGCTGTACCCTGCCCTTTATAAAACATTAATTTATTGCTAGCGCCTTCGTCCAGGTGCGCGTACGTCACATGTATTGCACACACACAGTTTGGTTAGGAACAGTCTCTTCAACTGTGAAAACAAAACAAATACTTTTCGCATTTAAAATAGGTTAAGTATTTCATCTTATTTCTGAATATCCTCTCACATTCTTTCTTTCCTTGATTTTTGTTTGTTGCAAGAGACTGGACTTAATGAATAGTCAAGACTTGTGACGTGATCTTTGGCACTGTAGCACACTGTAGTGCTCATTCTTGTAACCTGAATGTTGCACAAATAAGAGAGAAATTTCTCTTCATACTTTTAAAGTATACCAAGCCAATTAAGTAGGAAGAGAAACAGCAACAGGTCGTTTTCTAATATTTTTATGCGGCACCTCTTCCCATCCCCAGCCTCATTCATAAGGGGTAATACAGGTATCTTATTCGCACAATATTTTTGCACAAATAATGAGCAAAGTATATACCAAGTTTGGTTGAAATTGTTCCAGTCGTTCCTGAGTTATGCTTTTACATCATCCCTTTGCATCCCGGCCCTCGCCCTTAGGGCTACTAGGTATGTCTTAGGGTGTCACAGTAATTTTTCCAAGCAGTAAGTTATGTGTTTGCTGTGTTTAGTTGAAATTCCTTCAGGCGATAAAGAGATATGCTGATATGACACTTGTCTTTCCACCCCCACCTCGCATCCTAGGGTTCTCACCAGTGAGTCGAGAATTTCTAAAATATGTGAATTCCATACAAATATCGGTCGTTATCGATTATTAGCTTTTTACCACGGCTTCTCCCGTAAACACATATACCAAATATTTTTCACACACACACACATATATATCTGAATTCTCCCCTAATCTACTTTTTCCCTTCTACACTCCTGGAAATGGAAAAAAGAACACATTGACACCGGTGTGTCAGACCCACCATACTTGCTCCGGACACTGCGAGAGGGCTGTACAAGCAATGATCACACGCACGGCACAGCGGACACACCAGGAACCGCGGTGTTGGCCGTCGAATGGCGCTAGCTGCGCAGCATTTGTGCACCGCCGCCGTCAGTGTCAGCCAGTTTGCCGTGGCATACGGAGCTCCATCGCAGTCTTTAACACTGGTAGCATGCCGCGACAGCGTGGACGTGAACCGTATGTGCAGTTGACGGACTTTGAGCGAGGGCGTATAGTGGGCATGCGGGAGGCCGGGTGGACGTACCGCCGAATTGCTCAACACGTGGGGCGTGAGGTCTCCACAGTACATCGATGTTGTCGCCAGTGGTCGGCGGAAGGTGCACGTGCCCGTCGACCTGGGACCGGACCGCAGCGACGCACGGATGCACGACAAGACCGTAGGATCCTACGCAGTGCCGTAGGGGACCGCACCGCCACTTCCCAGCAAATTAGGGACACTGTTGCTCCTGGGGTATCGGCGAGGACCATTCGCAACCGTCTCCATGAAGCTGGGCTACGGTCCCGCACACCGTTAGGCCGTCTTCCGCTCACGCCCCAACATCGTGCAGCCCGCCTCCAGTGGTGTCGCGACAGGCGTGAATGGAGGGACGAATGGAGACGTGCCGTCTTCAGCGATGAGAGTCGCTTCTGCCTTGGTGCCAATGATGGTCGTATGCGTGTTTGGCGCCGTGCAGGTGAGCGCCACAATCAGGACTGCATACGACCGAGGCACACAGGGCCAACACCCGGCATCATGGTGTGGGGAGCGATCTCCTACACTGGCCGTACACCACTGGTGATCGTCGAGGGGACACTGAATAGTGCACGGTACATCCAAACCGTCATCGAACCCATCGTTCTACCATTCCTAGACCGGCAAGGGAACTTGCTGTTCCAACAGGACAATGCACGTCCGCATGTATCCCGTGCCACCCAACGTGCTCTAGAAGGTGTAAGTCAACTACCCTGGCCAGCAAGATCTCCGGATCTGTCCCCCATTGAGCATGTTTGGGACTGGATGAAGCGTCGTCTCACGCGGTCTGCACGTCCAGCACGAACGCTGGTCCAACTGAGGCGCCAGGTGGAAATGGCATGGCAAGCCGTTCCACAGGACTACATCCAGCATCTCTACGATCGTCTCCATGGGAGAATAGCAGCCTGCATTGCTGCGAAAGGTGGATATACACTGTACTAGTGCCGACATTGTGCATGCTCTGTTGCCTGTGTCTATGTGCCTGTGGTTCTGTCAGTGTGATCATGTGATGTATCTGACCCCAGGAATGTGTCGATAAAGTTTCCCCTTCCTGGGACAATGAATTCACAGTGTTCTTATTTCAATTTCCAGGAGTGTATTTCTCTCACCTGAACCACCTGCTGTACATTTTCCACCTGCCTCCTCACATGCTGTCCCTCATCCAGCTGCATTCTCACACTGTGAACCTTTTCAATTGCCTACTCACAACCTGTCCCTCTTCCACTGGCCTCCTCATACACTTGACCACTTTCACCTTACACCTTCTCCCTCTTTAACCTGCCTCCTCACTCCCTCCTCCTTTTTTGCCTGCTCACTACCCCTATCCATCTTCCACCTGCACCTACACAACCCTCTCCTCCCTCCCCATCATCGCTCCCCCTCTTTCTGTCAATCCCCTCCTCCTCCAACTGCCTATCTTCACTTCCACCTTTTCTCCGTCCATCCCCTCTTCCCCCGTCTCCCTGTCAATCTCTTCCCTCCCTCTCCAACTCTCTTATTTTCTCCTCTTTATGTCCATCTTCCCTCCTCCCTCTCTCTTTTCTTCTTCACCCTCTCTCTGTTCATCTCGTCCTCACCTTCTCTCTGTCCATCCCTCCCTCCCCTCTGCCGATCTCCCCTCTCACCCTCTGTCTTCTCCTCCCACTCTCCCTCTGTCCATCTCCCCCTCCCTCCCTATCTGCCCATCTCCCCCTCCTCCCCACTCTCTGTTCATCTCCTTCCCCCTCTCCTCATTTTCAATTGCACCTCTGTCCCATTGAAAGTAGGTGCTTCTTACCCTCACAGTGCTTCCTTCCAGACAATAAGTGATATTTGGTCAATTGTCGATCAGGTGGTTTGGGAGGAGATGTGTGACATAAATACATATCGTTTCTATAAAACATATAGATATATAGATTTTTACATGTCATATCTAGTCAGCTCCAGCCCAGCCCTTACTGTGGGAGGGGTATAATACTTCCACTGCAATTCTATACAAATTTGAGTCATACATAAAAAAATGGTTGAAATTACTACTGACTTTTCTGGATTATGTTTCCGTGTCAGCCCATTTTTCACCCCGCCCCCACCCACGTAGGTTGTAGGTATTCTTTACACCCACAGTGCTTTTCTCTGCATAGTAACTGAGATGTGTTTACAACCACAGTGTTTTTTTCGTCATAGTAACTGAAATGTGTACCAAGTTTGGTTGAAATAGATCCATTGGTTTAGGAGGGTCTGTGGAACATTCATACATATGCATACAATAATTTTTATAAGTTAAAAGATATAGACTGAAAACCGATTTCATCACTCCCACACGGTCGGATGTTCACTACCTGCTGACTGATGGTTCCACTCAGTGTTTGCTGTGATTGTCCTTATTTGTCCAATGTCATAACCGACTAATCAGTGAGTGTTTGCCATAAGCATAATCAGATCGTCTTTGCATCCACTGCTGAATAACGGCGATTTCCACAATTCTTCACCTATTATAATGCAATCTTTATACAGCCAAGCGTGACTTGTCTGTTTCTAGATTTCATCGACTAGCATTATTATAGGCAATTTCCGATAAGTTTTTGAGTGAATTGTCCATAGTATTTATATGTATAGCTGTCATAGATTAGATGTTGTGAACTACTTTCAAAATAAGACATTTTTGGTGCACTGGGTATTAATTAACTGTTAGCCGTTGTTTGCCCTGTTTACTTTGTTTTTGTCCACACACTCCTCATCCACGTTGTAAATTGAAACTCAAAAGTAATTAAAGGTATCAGATAGACTCGGAGACTGAGGAGTGAAACTCAAGATTTCTCCACGGAACCTGTAAACCGTTTACAAACACTCAACGACCCTCCGTATAACACCAGCATGGTGGCAGGAATCATGAACTAGTTCTTATTCTTGTACCATGGAAGAGTGTTGCGTTCAGTCTAATACCTACGCCTTGCTGAAAGGCTGATCGTTGAAATTGGAGTAACGACAAACTTGTTGATCTGTTTGAACAAAGTAAAATCACTATAGATAAAGCCTCATTAAACATCGAAACAAGTTATGACTCCTCTAAACAAATCTACGTCACTCCTGATTCATTTACCTGAAATTAACAACGCGCAAGAAATAATAATGGTGTTCCACTAGTAGTTACGGATACTGTACCAACATACTTACTTCGGTAATAACTTAGCAATGACGAAACTTTTCGTTAGATCCTACGATGTGGCACGTGCGGCGGTACTTCAGAAAGTAAATTATATTATTACGGCATTTCAAGTAACGTGAATGGCACTTTACACATCAAAATGACACAGATACACGACACTGTTTTCCAGTATGTCACTAAGTCTCTGAATAGGAACGGTCGTAACCTTCTGCCAGTAAGCTATTTCGTCACTGAGCCATTCGAGAACTACTGTGTTAACGTCCTCTTAGTTATAAAATACCTTGCCCCAAGATGTTCTTTCAGCTTGCCAGAATGGTGGAAATTGCTTGGTGCAGGATCTAGATTTCCCGATAAGCATCACCCACGGCTATGCGGCTTTGGTCAAATTGTTAGTACCATTTCAGTACGACTGTACGCGACATTGCATTTGGTCCATACATTGTCAGAATTTCATGCTTAAAACTTTGTGCTATTTGCAAGTTTTGCCCACATGAAACGTACTGTCCCCTGTACTTCTGCTTGGGAGTATGTTTCCAGTTGTGGCGCCTTTTCATCAGCGCACTGTGATCCACTTGTCATCTGTACCGCAGCAGAACTTTCAGCATTTTCGTTCCTGAATGAGATTTCCACTCTGCAGCGGAGTGTGCGCTGTTATGAAACTACCTGGCAGATTAAAACTGTGTGCCGGACCGAGACTCGAACTCGGGACCTTTGCCTTTCGCGGGCAAGTGCTCTACCAACTGAGCTACCCAAGCACGACTCACGCCCCGTCCTCACAGTTTGGAAGGTAGGAGACGAGGTCCTGGCGGAAGTAAAGCTGTGAGGACGGGGCGTGAGTCGTGCTTGGGTAGCTCAGTTGGTAGAGCACTTGCCCACGAAAGGCACAGGTCCCGAGTTCGAGTCTCGGTCCGGCACACAGTTTTAATCTACCAGGAAGTTTCATTTTCGTTCCTCTCCGGGTGGATGACTAATCAATCAATTACCATGTTGCTAATGGTTTGATATTATTTTGGGGTACAGGATCGAATCCCAAGTAAAAATATTACCCAGAAGAAGTCAGGTGCTGTCATAACGTGATCGCTGTTGTGCAATTTACTTCGCGCAATAACGATCGGCAGAAATAAAAAATATAAAAAATAATACGGAAACTGACTAGTGAAATTTTGGTCCAAAATTATGAATTAATTTTGACTCGCCGGCCGGAGTGGCCGAGCTGTTAAAGGCGCTACAGTCTGGAACCGCACGACCGCTACGGACGCAGGTTCGAATCCTGCCTCGGGCATGGATGTGTGTGATGTCCTTAGGTTAGTTAGGTTTAAGTAGTTCTCAGTTCTAGCGGATTTATGACCACAGCAGTTGAGTCCCATAGTGCTCAGAGCCATTTGAACCATTTTTTTAATTTTGACTCTGTTTGAAAAGTACTGTAAATAAACGTTCGCCAGCTCAAATAGTGTGAGCGAAATTATTTAAAACTCTCGACTTCGAAATAAATTACTTTATTATTGTAGCATGTTGGCAGGCGTGGACACTTGCAAAGGCACTGACTCGCCCCATTATCAAAACATAATGATCACCCAGAAAAATTTAAGTCATGGACAAAAGCAATGAAACCTGGTAGTCAGGGAAAGACAGGATTCGGTTACGATTGTGGACGGGGCCGTAGTCAGTTACTATTGGTTGCCTTTTACAATTATACACATTTAATTTAAACCAGTAATTCCAGACTCAACAATATATTAAAAAAACCACACTTTATTACTGAAGGAATGAACAACTGTGTAAAATAATAGTGTTTTCAGTGCGTCACAATTTAAGCAAATCACCATAAAATACAGATACAACAGATAATGTTTTAAAAACAAGTAACTGTGATCACGGCTGAAGGCCTTATACGCCAAGAATGGCAATAAATTAAGATTTTAAAGAACTGGCTGCAACTTACAACTTTCAAATATTAAAATGTTACAGGTAAGTATCCACAAACACAGCAGAAGGTATCAGACGCCAGACATGGCAGTAAATAAGGTTTTAAGCCTTACTGCTAAAAAAAAAAAAGTAACAGTAAAAAATTAGAATTTTAAGCCAACTAACCACAATTATAGCTGAACGTCTTACACGACAGGAACGGCAATTATATAAAAAAAATTTAGAAAGCTGCTGTAAAACAGCAAAAACAATAGCAAGGTTAATTTAAAAAAACCTCTGAGAACAAACACTTTTTCGAGCGATGAGATAGGCAGGCAAGAGTTGCATTCACTTCACAAGATGGTAGCTCAGACTAGTGGCAGCCTAACGAATGACTAATGATAACTTGCTGAAGCTACCCGACGTCCGACAAACCAAATGAAACAATATGCCAAAGCCGGAACCGGCGGTCTGCACTACGCCCCGAGAATACTGTGTTTAGAGTGCACGGAACGAGAAAGGAATCACTATAACCAGAGTAGAAAAATCACCAACCGGCCTACAATCAAGGAAGCTGTCAACTACACGCCTTACCGGACAGTAACGGCAAGACGAGGAAACCTACACTGCCGTTACAAACCTCCGGGGCAGGTAACTGGGGCGATAGCGGCCACCAGGCAGGAAAAATACCGCTGGTTGAGCTTAACAAATTGTAACAAGCTGAACGCAGTAAATAGTAATAAGAAGTCGAGGAAAGCTAATCAGCTCCACCTTCCCCAAGCACTCCACTTGCTGCTCTTCGCCTCGGCGACACTACGAACAGCAACACGACCCAAGTCACTGGAAAATCGCGAGACATCACAATGGTGGGGGTTTCTCTACTTGAATTCAAGTGTAGTCTTCTTAAAGCCTGCAGGATCCGGTTTACGACGGTGTCGTGCACCCTCGTGACAACAGCCCTTAGACCCGGCAGTCCAGGCGCGGCGCCAGCGGTCCTGGCGTGTTGACGCACTGCGACGACCTGGCTCCTCCTGAATCCCCAACTGACTCCACACTCAAGACGACCCGGAAAAACAACGACGTCGCCCCAAAGGTAGGGCAACTATAACTACATATCGATAACCGCCGCTGCTGCCATTAACTGACAGGCAACGCTTGCGAAACGTAGTGGCGCCAGTCAACACGAGAAGAAGAGAAACAATCCCAACCATGGCAACTGAACGATACGGTCCGGCCTCCAACAGAGGGTGGAAACCTACAAGACACCAACGCGAGCCGCAACACGGCTCAAGCAAACTTGCAACTTCTTCATGAAATTAATTACTAGTTCTTTGCCCTACCAATTGCGTAACAACTGAACTGCATTTCTCACTCTAATGTCAATTGCTATTGAACTGTTTTGCAAAAGGTAAACATTTCGAAAAGAATAATTTTACTGTTTAAGTTGACTGTTCTACAATAACAACTGGTTTTTAAAATGATTATGGAGTTTACTACTTTGACTTATTGTTACTTAAATTAATTCTCATATAAAATTGTCTGAACATGAAGTATTGTTAAATATACTGCTTTGTCATATTACTTGTCAATAATCAGCACTGTTAAGTGCAAGTCCAAAAAACTAACTTTTTGTTACATAAATTGCTTCTCACACAAAATTGTCTGAACATGAAATATTGTTAACTACTGTATATTGCTTTCTCAAATTGTCAATAATGAGCACTTAAATAGCAAATAAAAAAAATGACTTTTTTGTTCACTTTCATTTAAACTATTAATCAATTCGATAAACTTCATTCTTCATATAACACTGGGTTAATTATGGATAGGATCGTCAGTTGTTACTGAGGATTACACACCTCAACACACAAAAGTTACTAAAGTACGAGGCGTGTATTTTAAGTAAGTAATATTTTGAAATTTAAAAACGACGTGCTAAGATATCTCAATAACGTTATTTTTACATGAAAGCCTGTACCTTAATCTATGCACTGACGCCATTACAGTCTGATTCTTCCTTGTTTACGTTGTGTACTGAGTGTTCAAGATGCCTCCGATAATCGCCGACTGTGAAGTACGGGCTGTTACAAGATTTCTTAGTGCTAAAGGCCTAAAAGCGATAGATATTCATCGTGAGATCTGTGCAGTTTACGGAGAAAATTTTATGAGTGATGGAATGGTAAGAAAGTGGGTGAGAGCATTTAAAGATGGCCGCATAAATGTGCATGATGAGTAACGTAGTGGGCGTCCTTCGGTCGTTAATGAAAGTTTGGTGCAGGAAGTGGACAAAAAGGTGAGAGAAAAGAGATGCTTTACGATTTCCTCCTTGCGGTATGACTTTCCTAATGTTTCTCGTAGTGTTTTGTATGGCATTGTGACTGAGCACTTGAATGACTGAAAATGGTGCGCACGTTGGGTACCGACAATGTTGACGGATGTGCACAAAACCAAACGTTTAGACAGGGCATTGACTTTCCTTGAGCGGTACCACAGCGACGGTGATGATTTCTTAAGCCAATTTGTTACGGGCGATGAAAAATGGGTGGCCTACGTCACACCAGAATAAAAGTAACGGTCCATGGAAGTTGAGCAAGGGCACCGTTTTGCTGCAAGACAATGCCCGTTCGCATTTGGCGAATCAGACCAAAGATCTCATCTCATCTTTTCGATGGGAAACTCTAGATCATCCTCCGTACAGTCCCGATCTTGCGCCCAGTGACTGCCATCTGTTCCTGCACTTGAAGAAACACCTAAGCGATCAGCGTCTTCAAGACGATGACGAAGTCGAAACAGTAGTAGCAAGTCAGGCGGCAGACTTCTATGAGGAGGGTATTCAAAAACTGGTACAACGTTATGACAAGTGCCTCAAAATTGACGGAAATTATGAAGAAAAGTAGATTAAGGTACAGGCTTTCATGTAAAAATAAAATTATTGAGATATCGTAGCACGTCTTTTTTAAATTTCAAAACGGTACTTACTAAAAAAAAACACGCATCTTAATTGTTATTGAACGATTCGCAACTAACACTGGCAAGCCTTTTACAATTCTAAATGATAATCTGCTCGGATCTAACAGCTGTGCGTTCGGCTCGGCGATGTCCATTACACAACGACAATGTACGGACATAGGCTCTTCACCACCACTAGCTTTGGGCCACCAGCGCTCTTCTTAAACACTGCTGGTTATTCTCGATGCTTTGCGCTGTGACCAATTACTTCTCCACATTATGCCTGGCTATACTGTACGTGGGGTGTAACAAGTCTTACGCCCTCTCGCAGCAGAATTCCTCCTTTGCGTCCGACCCGTTCACTCGCTGCTAACCGATTCTCCTTACCAACTGACGACAATGACCGACTGCGCCTCGCTCCTGCGCCCAGTGACAGTATGACAGTAACAATAACCTCTTTGGTTTACATTACTATATTTCCTGTCTTGGCTGGTGCGTATACTACAATTCTTTACATTCTCTTTAATTGGTTATTTTTAACGCAGGAAATTATTAAAACTTATATACATCATAATAATATACACAACATATTTATGCACTTCATTTAAATGTACACAGTTGATAAAGCAGGAAAATTTTTCATGTGGGTACTGTGTTGTGTTAAAAACTGTGTCTGCAGGAAACCCGGAACATGTACTCTTTCCAAATAATGTGCCACCGTTGCTGTCCAATGGTCTTCGCATGGGACGAAGTGTGTAACTTTTTTTTTTAGTCTCTACGTAGGAGCTTCATAGAAAAAATTAGTAGTGCCGTAGTAGCCAGAGTTATTTTTATGTGAGTTCTTATTGCACATTTTTGTATGTTCCAGGTTAAAGAAAAAGAAGGGTTCGTTCTTCCAGTCAATTACATCACTTCAGAAGAACAGTGCAAAGGTAAGTGATGCTTCCCTCAGAAAAATTCATATTTGAGGGGTTTCATATCATTCACATAATGACTAAAAATATAGAGTGTCCCAGGAGAACAATACTCAATGATTATTCGAATAAAATAGGGGTAGTAAGCATGGGCTCTAAAATGCATACGTTAAGAGCAATTAGCCTTCTTCATCTTCGGTACTATAACACCAGACTCTACTGCTGGAAACTCTTTGCTTTCCATATTTTCGTAGGATGTAGAATGGGCCAAAACAAGAACAAGATGTCTAATAAACATTGCCTCTAAAATGCATACCTTAAGAGCTATGAGTATTTGTTCATTAGAAGAGCGGAGGAAGTGGCAACAAAAGACTGTTCACACTGGTGTGCAGAATGTATGAGTCCGACGACATATCATCTGACTTTCCGAAAAATATCATCCACACAAATGGTTCAAATGGCTCTGAGCACTATGGGACTTAACATCTGAGTCATCAGTTCCCTAGAACTTAGAACTACTTAAACCTAACTAACCTAAAGACATCACACACATCCATGCCCGAGGCAGGATTCGAACCTGCGACCGTAGCGGTCTCGCGGTTCCAGACTGTAGCGCCTAGAACCGCTCGGCCACTCCGGCCGGCTCATCCACACAATTCCGAAGACTGCAAGAGTTGACAAATGCGAGAATTATTGCACAATCAGCTTAACAGCTCATGCATCCAAGTTATTGACAAGAATAATATACAACAGAATGCTACAGAAAATTGAGGATGTGCTAGATGACGACCAGCCTGGCTTTTGAAAAGGTAAAGGCGCGCGAGAGGCAATTCTGACATTGCGGTTGATAATGGAAGCAAGGCTAAAGAAAAAGCAAGACACGTTCATAGGATTTGTCGATCTGGAAAAAGCATTCGACAATATAAAATGGTGCAAAATGTTCGAAATTCTGAGAAAAACAGGGGTAAGTTACAGGGAGAGACGGGTAATATAGAATACGTACAAGAGCCAAGAGGGAATAATAAGAGTAGACGACCAAGAACGAAGTGCTCGGATTAAAAAGGGTGTAAGACAGGGAAGTCGTCTTTCGCCCCTGGTGTTCAATATGTACATCGAAGAAGCAGCGATGGAAATAAAAGAAAGGTTCCGGAGTGGAATTAAAATTCAATATCAATGATACGATTCGCTGATGACATTGCTAACCTGAGTGAAAAAAGAAGAATGATCTGCTGAATGGAATGAACGATGTAATCAGCACAGAATATGGACTGAGAGTAAATTGGCGAAAGTAATGAGATGTAGCAGAAATGAGAACAGCGAGAAACTTAACATCAGGATTGATGGTGACGAAATTGATGACGTTAAGGAATTCTGCTGCCTACGCAGTACAATAACCAAGGAGGCCACCAAAAGCAGACTAGCAATAGCAAAAAGGGCATTCCTGGCCAAAAGAAGTCTATTAGTATGAAATACAGGCCTTAATTTGAGGAAGAAATTTCTGAGAATGTACGTCTGGAGTACAGCGTTGTATGGTAGTGAAACATGGACTGTGGAGAAACCGGAACTGAAGAGAATCGAAGCATTTGAGATATGGTACTAAAGACGAATGTTGAAAATGAAATGGACTGATAAGGTAAGGAATGAGGAGGTTCTGAGCAGAATCGGAGAGGAAAGGAGTATGTGGAAAACACTGATAAGGGGAAGTGACAGAATGATAGGACACTTACTAAGACATGGGGGATTGACTTCCATGGTAATAGAGGGAGCTGTAGAGGACAAAAAACTGCAGGGTAAGACAGAGACTGGAATATATCCAGCAAATAATTGAGGACGTAGGTTGGAAGTGCTACTTCGAAATGAAGAGGTTGTCACAGGAGAGGAATTCGTGACGACCCTCATCAAACCCATCAGAAGACTGGTGACCGAAAAGAAGAGCTATGTTTCACAGCAGCGAAGATGAAGAAGTCCTCATAGATCTTAAGGTATCTACACTCCTGGAAATGGAAAAAAGAACACATTGACACCGGTGTGTCAGACCCACCATACTTGCTCCGGACACTGCGAGAGGGCTGTACAAGCAATGATCACACGCACGGCACAGCGGACACACCAGGAACCGCGGTGTTGGCCGTCGAATGGCGCTAGCTGCGCAGCATTTGTGCACCGCCGCCGTCAGTGTCAGCCAGTTTGCCGTGGCATACGGAGCTCCATCGCAGTCTTTAACACTGGTAGCATGCCGCGACAGCGTGGACGTGAACCGTATGTGCAGTTGACGGACATTGAGCGAGGGCGTATAGTGGGCATGCGGGAGGCCGGGTGGACGTACCGCCGAATTGCTCAACACGTGGGGCGTGAGGTCTCCACAGTACATCGATGTTGTCGCCAGTGGTCGGCGGAAGGTGCACGTGCCCGTCGACCTGGGACCGGACCGCAGCGACGCACGGATGCACGCCAAGACCGTAGGATCCTACGCAGTGCCGTAGGGGACCGCACCGCCACTTCCCAGCAAATTAGGGACACTGTTGCTCCTGGGGTATCGGCGAGGACCATTCGCAACCGTCTCCATGAAGCTGGGCTACGGTCCCGCACACCGTTAGGCCGTCTTCCGCTCACGCCCCAACATCGTGCAGCCCGCCTCCAGTGGTGTCGCGACAGGCGTGAATGGAGGGACGAATGGAGACGTGTCGTCTTCAGCGATCTCCTACACTGGCCGTACACCACTGGTGAGCGTCGAGGGGACACTGAATAGTGCACAGTACATCCAAACCGTCATCGAACCCATCGTTCTACCATTCCTAGACCGGCAAGGGAACTTGCTGTTCCAACAGGACAATGCACGTCCGCATGTATCCCGTGCCACCCAACATGCTCTAGAAGGTGTAAGTCAACTACCCTGGCCAGCAAGATCTCCGGATCTGTCCCCCATTGAGCATGTTTGGGACTGGATGAAGCGTCGTCTCACGCGGTCTGCACGTCCAGCACGAACGCTGGTCCAACTGAGGCGCCAGGTGGAAATGGCATGGCAAGCCGTTCCACAGGACTACATCCAGCATCTCTACGGTCGTCTCCATGGGAGAATAGCAGCCTGCATTGCTGCGAAAGGTGGATATACACTGTACTAGTGCCGACATTGTGCATGCTCTGTTGCCTGTGTCTATGTGCCTGTGGTTCTGTCTGTGTGATCATGTGATGTATCTGACCCCAGGAATGTGTCAATAAAGTTTCCCCTTCCTGGGACAATGAATTCACGGTGTTCTTATTTCAATTTCCAGGAGTGTATTTTAGAGCAGTTGTTTACTATAATTTTTCTCTTCGAATGATAGATCCTGTCTTATTTATGAATATTGACCTTTCCTCGTGGGATACCTTGCGAAACGATCTCCTCTGTGAACGTCTCTTCTTCTTGTGCAGTCCATTGTTGAACCAAACTTTTTTCGTATTCAGTAACTGACTCATTATTCTTCTCCATTTCTGTTGTTGTCAGTACAGTGTATATTTCAGTACGAAACGAGATCTAAAAAACTTATTTCAGTGTAATACTAAACTCCATCGAATGGTGCAAAATAAAAGGTCTTCTTTGTATGCTTTCTAATATCTTTCCGTAGGAAGCAAATATCGTGAATACAGCGTTTCCCACCTAGCTCTGCCACCTCTTGCATTTCCGAAAGGAAACAAAATGTGAAAAATTCAATTGTCCCGGGATGTACCTATGTCAGGAGCTCACACGACGGGCAGGATGCATGATCCACAGAGGTCAACGAACACCACTTTCAACACCAATTTAAGTGTTTCTAAAAGGCACGTGTATTTTTTTCTGTAGAAATGAAAACTAGAGGTGCAGTTAGTGATGGCAGATTGGTTTCACCGTTCTAAACATCGTACATTCTGAAATGCTACGCTTTAAAGCATGTCAACGTCGCCGCGGTTTCTGCCGTAATGCGCAGGCCAAAGGTTGCCTGCACAGTACTGCAATTTGATGCAGACAGACCACATGAGTACGCACATTCTACCTACGCTGATTAGTCTACTAGCGTCTCCTTCTCGGGCCTGCTGTACTGCTGTCGGTGGCAAACAGAAAAATACTCTGTGACGCATTTCACATACGTTTCGGGTAGTGCTTTCCCTGTTTTGGTATGGCTTGTGACGTTTTCGTTCGTCTCGTCGATATACCGATCTTCAGTAATGAAGAAAAACTACATTTGATGTCATTTTACGGCGAATGTCACAGAACTACAACCACAGATATAGCAGTGTACGCTGAACGCTACCAGCCAAACGAAGAAGGGAATAGACAAATGAGGTGTCGGAATGATTAGCGAGTCTAATTTTGTAAAATATATTTAACTGCTTCGGAGTATTCTTCGTAATTAAGAAAAACCTAGCTAACGATTTTGGGGAAAATTACACAATGCATTTTTGTCCGAATTTTCGTAGCCAAACGAACAGTGGTCGAATGAACAAATGGGGTATCAAATTGACCAGCGTGAGATCTAGATATTGTAAATAAAGATTTAAATGCTTGAAAGTTAACTTAATAATCGAGAAAAACTTAATTGGCGATTTGAGGGAAAGTTTTTGTCTGAATATTCGTAGCCAAACGAGGAGTGGGAAATGAGCATAGGAAAGATATAATTTTTGAAAAACATCAAAGTAATAAAGAAAAAGTTAGTTGCTTGAGGGAAAATTGAAATTCTTCATGAACAGCTGCTGCTGCTAGTTACGTAAGTGAAGTTTCAAAAACGTCATCTCTTCAAGGCCTACTAGCTATTTAAATTACAAGAGTATCATTTCTAACACTAAAAAAATGGTTAAATGTTGTGTGAAATCATTTGTCTAAAAGCAAGAAATAAAACGGATTAGACAAACATTAACGCGCCTTTGAATGATACTCAAAATCATAGAAATCATTTACAGAAAATGAGGCGTCGACTGAGAATTTGAAGTTCAATGTTTGACTTAGTACCTTGGAATCTGGAAGAGTACTAGAGGATGTTTGGCTGTGGTTTTTGTAGACAGTGCAGTCTAATTGGCTGTACATTATTTAGAGCATTATTCAATGTCATGTCAAATGTGTCTCTAGTCAGTTTTACTTCTCAGTGTTAGTCACATCACTTCGCAAAGTGCTTGACAGCTTTCTTTTTCCGTAAATTCTTTTCGAACAGGTAACCGTCTACGCTTCCTGGAAGTCGCTGCTTTTCTGTTAAGTCTGAGCTGAAACAGGTTATCTCTTCATATAAACTAGAACGTGACACTAGAACGTGACCAAGACTTCGAATTCTACAGACTAGTAACTGGCTCCTTAAACAGCTCGCTACTTAGAGCAGCGAATTCTTGAAGCGCAGTCAATACACTCTGGCTGTTAGTGCATCAATATGCGCGTCTGTTC
The DNA here is from genome assembly GCF_023864275.1 of Schistocerca cancellata. Taxonomy (NCBI): domain Eukaryota; kingdom Metazoa; phylum Arthropoda; class Insecta; order Orthoptera; family Acrididae; genus Schistocerca; species Schistocerca cancellata. Next base: position 390,628,345 of record NC_064630.1, on the reverse strand, counting down.
TTTCGACCTGCTGTCGACAATTTGCCAGTTATTGAATGAATTTTCGGGTCTGTTACTTCGACCTGCTGTCGAAGCTGCAAATCTTCTATGCGGTATAACTATCACTCCTCTGTCAGAGCATCCTGGTTGGTAACATTCTTTGTTCCTCTGCAGGTCTCATCGAAACGCGAGCAGCTGGAAGAAAAGTCTACGGGGGCGCGTAACGACTACCTGCTGAGCATAGCCGCTGCGAATGCCCACCAGAACCGCTACTTCACCAAGGACCTGCAGAACACCATGGTGGTACGTACATACAGCACTTTTGGTATTACTCCCCTCTCTTATATACTTGGAGGAAAAAAGTTACATATTCATATTCTTCTGTTGACGTTGTACACTGACGGGAACTGAAAGTATCACACAACAAACATCTTGACCATACAGTACCAAAATGATTCTCCACTAGTTCCGTCCCTGCGGGATATATTGATCAAAATTTCATCATCAGGCGAGCTTATTTTCAGTATTTTCAGCGTATAAAAAGAATTCCTACCTGTGAAGAATAGCATGACTATATGAAGGCTGTCGGGCATGTCTAACTTTACTGGAATTCTTCAGGCGGAACACGCTACGCAGCACACCCTGAGGACGTGCTCGCGAAGCTTGTCGCCTTCTTTCGGACTTCGTGAGAGGCTGACTCATCGGCATAGGAACATCGTACTATAAATCACACAGACAGTTGCCTGTACTACACTGATCGCGGGACAAGAAGTGACGAGATGACTGGGTAACTGTGCCAGCGGCGTTGTCTCATTGAATACTCCAGCTCTTGTCAGGTCGCTTAAGTTAAGCAATGCCAGGTCTGATCAATGCTTCGATGGGTAACCGCCTAGGTACACCACATCTACATCTACATCTACATCTATACTCCGCGAGCCACCTTACGGTGTGTGGCGGAGGGTACTTATTGTACCACTATCTGATCCCCCCTTCCCTGTTCCATTCACGAATTGTGCGTGGGAAGAACGACTGCTTGTAAGTCTCCGTATTTGCTCTAATTTCTCGGATCTTTTCGTTGTGATCATTACGCGAGATATATGTGGGCGGTAGTAATATGTTGCCCATCTCTTCCCGGAATGTGCTCTCTCGTAATTTCGATAATAAACCTCTCCGTATTGCGTAACGCCTTTCTTGAAGTGTCCGCCACTGGAGCTTGTTCAGCATCTCCGTAACGCTCTCGCGCTGACTAAATGTCCCCATGACGAATCGCGCTGCTTTTCGCTGGATCATGTCTATCTCTTCTATTAATCCAACCTGGTAAGGGTCCCATACTGATGAGCAATACTCAAGAATCGGACGAACAAGCGTTTTGTAAGCTACTTCTTTCGTCGATGAGTCACATTTTCTTAGAATTCTTCCTATGAATCTCAACCTGGCGCCTGCTTTTCCCACTATTTGTTTTATGTGATCATTCCACTTCAGATCGCTCCGGATAGTAACTCCTAAGTATTTTACGGTCGTTACCGCTTCCAATGATTTACCACCTATGGCATAATCGTACTGGAATGGATTTCTGCCCCTATGTATGCGCATTATATTACATTTATCTACGTTTAGGGAAAGCTGCCAGCTGTCGCACCATGCATTAATCCTCTGCAGGTCTTCCTGGAGTACGTACGAGTCTTCTGATGTTGCTACTTTCTTGTAGACAACCGTGTCATCTGCAAATAGCCTCACGGAGCTACCGATGTTGTCAACTAAGTCATTTATGTATATTGTAAACAATAAAGGTCCTATCACGCTTCCTTGCGGTACTCCCGAAATTACCTCTACATCTGCAGATTTTGAACCGTTAAGAATGACATGTTGTGTTCTTTCTTCTAGGAAATCCTGAATCCAATCACAAACCTGGTCCGATATTCCGTAAGCTCGTATTTTTTTCATTAAACGTAAGTGCGGAACCGTATCAAATGCCTTCCTGAAGTCCAGGAATACGGCATCAATCTGCTCGCCAGTGTCTACGGCACTGTGAATTTCTTGGGCAAATAGGGCGAGCTGAGTTTCACATGATCTCTGTTTGCGGAATCCATGTTGGTTATGATGAAGGAGATTTGTATTATCTAAGAACGTCATAATACGAGAACACAAAACATGTTCCATTATTCTACAACAGATTGACGTAAGCGAAATAGGCCTATAATTATTCGCATCTGATTTATGACCCTTCTTGAAAATGGGAACGACCTGCGCTTTCTTCCAGTCGCTAGGTACTTTACGTTCTTCCAGCGATCTACGATAAATTGCTGATAGAAAGGGGGCAAGTTCTTTAGCATAATCACTGTAGAATCTTAAGGGTATCTCGTCTGGTCCGGATGCTTTTCCGCTACTAAGTGATAGCAGTTGTTTTTCAATTCCGATATCGTTTATTTCAATATTTTCCATTTTGGCGTCCGTGCGACGGCTGAAGTCAGGGACCGTGTTACGATTTTCCGCAGTGAAACAGTTTCGGAACACTGAATTCAGTATTTCTGCCTTTCTTCGGTCGTCCTCTGTTTCGGTGCCATCGTGGTCAACGAGTGACTGAATAGGGGATTTAGATCCGCTTACCGATTTTACATATGACCAAAACTTTTTAGGGTTCTTGTTTAGATTGTTTGCCAATGTTTTATGTTCGAATTCGTTGAATGCTTCTCTCATTGCTCTCTTTACGCTCTTTTTCGCTTCGTTCAGCTTTTCCTTATCAGCTATGATTCGACTACTCTTAAACCTATGATGAAGCTTTCTTTGTTTCCGTAGTACCTTTCGTACATGATTGTTATACCACGGTGGATCTTTCCCCTCGCTTTGGACCTTAGTCGGTACGAACTTATCTAAGGCGTACTGGACGATGTTTCTGAATTTTTTCCATTTTTGTTCCACATCCTCTTCCTCAGAAATGAACGTTTGATGGTGGTCACTCAGATATTCTGCGATTTGTGCCCTATCACTCTTGTTAAGCAAATATATTTTCCTTCCTTTCTTGGCATTTCTTATTACACTTGTAGTCATTGATGCAACCACTGACTTATGATCACTGATACCCTCTTCTACATTCACGGAGTCGAAAAGTTCCGGTCTATTTGTTGCTATGAGGTCTAAAACGTTAGCTTCACGAGTTGGTTCTCTAACTATCTGCTCGAAGTAATTCTCGGACAAGGCAGTGGTGTTGGCTACTTTTACTTTGCGTTTACGCCCAAAAGGGATGGTGGCGTAAAGATCCTGATCACCAGACTTCGTGCCAATGTCCTGAGCTAAATTTCAAACTTCTCCGCAGTAGCTCCTGAAGTGAGAGTGTATGAAGCCGCTGATGGCGATTCGTCCGATATATAGCCCCGTTGGTGCTATTAGAAAGGAGTGCCATATTCCGACACCAGGTTCCACCCTCTCACTTTTCTTATCATCGCCCAATACACATGACACGGCACTACGCACACTCACTGCAGTCAGCTGGAGTCATCACATCACTAATAAAAAAAACTCACATTTCGCGAAGGAAAGGTGCCATTGAGGGGAAAGGACATAAAAATCTTTCCAATTAGACAGATGTACATGCCGTAAGGGATCTGCTAGCCAAAAATGCCATACGACTTTACTAGTGCAACTCTATGGCTACAAGAATAGGCACGGGTCTGTTCAGAACGAGTACACCAAGAGACGAGCGCAAGATTTTCTGAATGGCACTAATGAATAGATGGATACAACATCTGAAATCCCGACAGAAATTACAGGCAGTGTGCGACCAAGGAGCGTCAGGAACAGATGTCGAATTGCCGTGTGTCGTTACAGATGACACCAAAAAATAGACAATGGAACCCAGCATGATCTAGAGCCAACATCAACCGGGACACTGAGTGGTTTCTGCGCTGTTCAGAAATGAGTCTCGCGTCTGTCTTTGGAGATCAGATTGAGGCCGGCATGTCCGTAGACGATATGGTGAGAGGTCACAGAAAGAAGATATTCTCGAGAGCCATACGTCTCCAATTCGTGCGATTGTGGCTTGGAAAGCTATTGGACGGCACAGAATCGACTCATTGTCCCCGGTTGACGCTGGCTAAAGATTATGCATGTCCCTGTTGTCTGTATTTTGGTGCCAGTTGTAAACAACGCATGTCAACTACTAATCTTAATGTAGCTTACAGTAATCTGTCCCTGATGGTTTGTGCTGGCACTCTACCTTTAACCTGTGACCAGCTGTTGTAATCCGTCTCTTCATCAGAGACAGTCGAATAATCCTACGCCCTTCTCTTGGTGTTATCCTTTTGGATGGATAGGTGGCTACTTTTCTTGCCGTACTGTTGCTCCAGCAAAGCAAATAAAAGTCGAATAATCCTACGCCCTTTTGATGTTATCCTTTTGCATGGACAGGTGGCTACTTTCCTTGCCATACTGTTGCCCCAGCAAAGTAAATTCGTATGGAGACCCCAAAGAGCAGGTTCAGCCATATAATTGGAGAAAAACACTGATTTAATATCTGTTGAAGGGAGGCAGAGTGGTCGACAGTTTATAGCGAGACTGTTATACCCTGTTGCCGTACCTCCGCGACCAGGTTACCAAATGGGAAATTCCAGCACGATAATGCAAGACCTCACACTGCAGGCCATGCCACCAACACGCTGAGGTATGTACAGGTCCTTGACTCGTCAGCTTGTCCGCTGACATGTCCCCTGACATGTGTGGTGTGCGATGGAAATATGGTTTAATACCTCCTCCCAGTCAGCACTCTACATAAACTGCGTCATCTATCTTAGAAACCTAGTTAATTTGAAATAAAAATTTTGATTAAGTTTTTAATTGTCTTTGCACTTTTGAATTGAAATTAGTTCCGAAACGATTCAGAAGTTCCCATAAAGCCTAAGCAATGAAAATTCTAATTACTGTAAAGAAAGTAGTAGCCGGAATAGGGATACCTCAGTACAGAGGGCGTAGGATTGTAGAGCTCCACGATTTTTTGCGGGGTTTTTGAAACTAATTAATGACCGTCTGCCGGTTCGCTCGCAGATTCATCAAACTCCCAATTTCTCCATGCCAAAATAAATTCCTGAAATCTTAAACGAAGAGAATCGTAATAATAAGACATGTAAGGAATTTTTTAAGTCTCACTACCTGTTAGGAGAAACGTTTATTAATCAATCCGCGTTCATGAAGTTCAGTAACTTGTACGATCAGCTATGGCATCGATAACGCTAAATTCAATTACACTTCCCCCTCCTATATAACTCCAGAATAAAAGGTAACGATGTTACCTGCATCTTCTTGATACAGAGTAGAAACAATAGAACGTACGAGTAACATGGAGTGCAACAGACTGCTACTGTACAAACAATGTTACTCTGGTCAATAATTTGGCACAGTGTCAGTATGTATGTTTGATTTGTATATCTAAGTGAAACATAATGAAAGATATATTATGAACTGACACGGTATGGCAAGAAAAGCCCTTGATAACAGTCGGAGGGTATTTGCTTCAGTGTTATAACGAATACAAGAGTGTACTCATACCTGCGAACATCAAATTTCATACTAATGTTATAATCGGTGCCAGTTTCAAACGGAATGAATCTTTAAGCATTCAGTACTGTTAAGTTATGAAAATCCCCACAAAGTTTGATTAGTCTCGGAGTGCTACTTCATAGTGTGATACTTTCCATTTCAGTCAATGTGGCATGCATTCGGTTACCTTGTTTACAGAAGCACAGCAACAATTCACCCACGTTCCCATCCACTTAGCTCCTACATAGTGCACTTACGACAATACATAACTCTGTTCTAACCACGGCTAGTACTTGCAACGTGCAGAGGACGCTGCAGAGGTGCCGTTAGCGATCAAAGACAACAGCACAGCCTGCAGGCTTGGGTAGCATCTGCATTTACGTTCAAGCATGCATTTGTCGCTGTATTTGCATATTTTTGTCCAACGCCTGTAGCTAGATAATTTAAATAAGCTGCCACGTAACACTGCACATCTGCTACGAAAATACGTATAGTTAAATACACTGAAGTGCCAAAGAAACTGGTATAGGCACGTGTATTCAAATACAGATATATGTAAACAGGCAGAATACGGGAATACGGCGCTGCTGTCGGCAACGCCCATGCAAGACAACAAGTGTCTGACGCAGTTGTTATATCGGTCACTCCTGCTACAGTGGCATGTTATCAAGATTTACACTACTGGCCATTAAAATTGCTACACCAAGAAGAAATGCACATGATAAACTGGTATTCATTGGACAAATATATTATACTAGAACTGACATGTGATTACATTTTCACGCCATTTGGGTCCATAGATTCTGAGAAATCAGTACTCAGAACAACTACCTCTGGCCGTAATAACGGTCTTGATACGCCTGGGCATTGAGTCAAACAGAGCACGGATGGCGTGTACAGGTACAGCTGCCCATGCAGCTTCAACACGATACCACAGTTTATCAAGAGTAGTGACTGGCGTATTGTCACGAGCCAGTTGCTCGGCCATCATTGACCACACGTTTTCAATTGGTGAGAGATCTGAAGAATGTGCTGGCCAGGGCAGCAGTCCAACATTTTCTGTATCCAGAAAGGCCCGTACAGGACCTGCAACATGCGGCCGTGCATTATCCGGCTGGAATGTAGGGTTTCGCAGGGATCGAATGAAGGGTAGAGCCACGGGTCGTAACACATCTGAAATGTAACGTCCACTTTTCAAAGCGCCGTCAATGGGAACAAGAGGTGACCGAGACGTGTAACCAATGGCACCCAATACCAGCACGCCGGGTGATACGCCAGTATGGCGATGACCAATACACGCTTCCAGTGTGTGTTCTCCGCGATGTCGCCAAACACGGATGCGACCATCATGATGCTGTAAACAGAACCTGGATTAAACCGAAGAAATGACGTTTTGCCATTCGTGCACCCAGGTTCGTCGTTGAGTACACCATCGCAGGCGCTTCTGTCTGTGATGGAGCGTCAAGGGTTATCGCAGCCATGATCTCCGAGCTGATAGTCCATGCTGCTGCAAACGTCGTCGAACTGTTCGTGCAGATGGTTGTTGTCTTGCAAACGTACCCATCTGTTGACTCAGGAATCGAGACATGGCTGCACGATCCGTTACAGCCACGCGGATAAGATGCCTGTCATCTCGACTGCTAGTGATACGAAGCCGTTGGGATCCAGCACGGCGTTCCGTATTACCCTGCTGAAACCACAGATTCCGTATTCTGCTAACAGTCATTGGATCTCACCCAACGCGAGCAGCAACGTCGCGATACGATAAACCGCAAGCGCGATAGGCTACAATCCGACCTTTATCAAAGTCGGAAACGTGATGGTACGCATTACTCCTCCTTACACGAGGCATCACAACAACGTTTCACAAGGTAACGCCGGTCAACTGCCGTTTGTGTCTGAGAAATCGGTTGGAAACTTTCCTCATGTCAGCACGTTGTAGGTGTCGCCACCGGCGCCAACCTCGTGTGAATGCTTTGAAAAGCTAATCATTTGCATATCACAGCATCTTTTTCCTGTCGGTTAAATTTCGCGTCTGTAGCACGTCATCTTCGTGGTGTAGCAATTTTAATGGTCAGTAGTGTTAATGAGTTTGAACGTGGTGTTGCAGTCGGCGCAAGAACGACGGGACACAGCATCACCAGGTAGCGGTGAAGTGTGAATGTTCCCGTACTACCATTTCACGATTGTATCAGGAATCTGATTAAATATCAAATCTTCGACATCACTGCGGGTGAAAAAGATCCTGGAAGAACGAGGTCAACGACGACTGAAGAGATTTGTTCAACGTGACAGAAGTGCAACCCTTCCTCAAATTGCTGCAGATTTCAGTGTTGGGCCATAAACAAGTGTCAGTGTGAGAACCATCCAGCGAAACATCATCGATATGGGCTTTCGGAGCCGAAGTCCCACTCGTGTACCCTTGATGACTGCAAAACACAAAATTTTATGCCTCGCCTGAGCCCGTCAACACCGACGTTGGACTGTTGATCACTGGAGACATGTTGCCTGGTCGGACGAGTCTCGTTTCAAATTGTATCGAGCAGATGGACGTGTACGGGTATGGAGACAGCCTCATGAAACCACGGAACCTGCATGTCAACAGGGGACTGTTCAAGCTGGTGGCCGGCCGCAGTGGCCGTGCGGTTCTAGGCGCTACAGTCTGGAACCGAGCGATCGCTACGGTCGCAGGTTCGGATCCTGCCTCGGGCATGGATGTGTGTGATGTCATTAGGTTAGTTAGGTTTAATTAGTTCTAAGTTCTAGGCGACTGATGACCTCAGAAGTTAAGTCGCATAGTACTCAGAGCCATTTGCACGATTTTTCTTCAAGCTGGTGGATGCTCTGTAATGGTGTTGGGCGTGTGCAGTTCGAATAGCATGGGACCCCTGATACGCCTAAATACGACTCTGACACGTGGTACGTATGTAGGCATCCTTTCTGATCAGCTGCATCCATTTATGTTCAGGCGCATTCCGACGGACTTAGGCAATTCCAGAAGGACAATGCGACACCCCACACGTCCAGAACTGCTTCAGAGTGGCTCCAGGAACACTCTTCTACGTTTAAACAGTTCCGTTGGCCACCAAACTCGACAGATATGAACATTATTGAGCATATGTCGGATGCCTTGCGACGTGCTCGTACTCTTACGGATTTTTGGACAGCCCTGTAGGATTCATGGTGTCAGTTCCCTTCACCACTACTTCAGACACTAGTCGAGTCCATGCCATGTCGTGCTGCTACACTTCTGCAGGGTCACGGGGCCCCTAATCGATACTAGGTAGGTGTACCAGATCCTTTGACTTTGCAGTGTAATTTTCTTTATATTACACGCTACTGAAAACGCTTAGCACGAATAGGCGAAGCATTTTTGGCACTAACGAATGAAACATTCTCTACGATACCCTCAAAAGCAGGACTGACTACAGAATGTGGCGGCGGATGGGAATATGAAAGTGTCTGCAGTGAGGCTGCCCTCCCTCGGAGGTAACAACGGCAGAGGCGGGTAGCCGCGTTGCCAGGCGCGCCGCCGCACAGTGCACTATCGACCGCTACAAGTAGGCCACGTGCGCGACCCGTGCGTCCGCTGGCAACGCAGAGTTGTAGCCGAGCCAGGGTTCTGCGTGCTGAGCTTCAGATTGGAGCCGGCAGCTCTCCACAAAAGAGAAACGCGTTCCCAGGAGGGCTTACAGCGTGGCGTGCGTCTCCAGTCAATCTCGTGGGACTCGTTTCTCGAAAGGCGAACATACTGCGGCAACGTGATGACGTCAGCCACCGCTGCTACACTTTATATACCTCCTGGAAAAGAGGAGGAGAGGTGGTAACCTCTACGGTGAATTTGATATAAGAAGAACTTCCACTCAGTTGAAGCAGCTGGCCGCGGGAATGGAGCTGCGGCGTCTGCAAGTTATTACAGATGTGCAAAACGAAAACTGAACTCCTCTGGAGACGTAACGCAAAAATACCAAAAATATATGGTACTCTTACAGAATTCAGTATTGGCGATGAAAGATGCATTCTTAAAAATTCAAATAAAAAGGTAATTCTACATAACTAAAGGGATAAATTGTCTTCTAAAACGAAAAGCTTATTTAGGCAATTTCTAGAAGAAAGAAGAATATGTATTTCTTGCTTTATAGAACTAGTCTACATCTACATCTACATTTATACTCCGCAAGCCACCCAACGGTGTGTGGTGGAGGGCGCATTACGTGCCACTGTCATTACCTTCCTTTCCTGTTCCAGTCGCGTATGGTTCGCGGGAAGAACGACTGCCGGAAAGCCTCCGTGCGCGCTCGAACCTCTCTGATTTTACGTTTGTGATCTCCTCGGGAGGTATAAGTAGGGGGAAGCAGTATATTCGATACCTCATCCAGAAACGCACCCTCTCAAAACCTGGACAGCAAGCTACACCGCGATGCAGAGCGCCTCTCTTGCAGAGTCTGCCACTTGAGTTTGCTAAACATCTCCGTAACGCTATCACGGTTACCAAATAACCCTTTGACGAAACGCGCCGCTCTTCCTTGGATCTTCTCTATCTCCTCCGTCAACCCGATCTGGTACGGATCCCACACTGATGAGCAATACTCAAGTATAGGTCGAACAAGTGTTTTGTAAGCCACCTCCTTTGTTGATGGACTACATTTTCTAAGGACTCTCCCAATGAATCTCAAACTGGCACCCGCCTTACCAAAATTAATTTTATATGATCATTACACTTCAAATCGTTCCGTACGCATACTCCCAGACATTTTATAGAAGTAACTGCTACCAGTGTTTGTTCCGTTATCATATAATCATAAATAAAGGATTCTTCTTTCTATGGATTCGCAATGAATTACATTTGTCTATGTTAAGTGTCAGTTGCCACTCCCTGCACCAAGTGCCTATCCGCTGCTGATCTTCCTGCATTTCGCTGCAATTTTCTAATGCTGCAACTTCTCTGTATACTACAGCATCATCCGCGAAAAGCCGCATGGAACTTAAGACGCTATCTACTAGGTCATTTATATATATTGTGAAAAGCAATGGTCCCATAACACTGCCCGGTCGCACGCCAGAGGTTACTTTAACGTCTGTACACGTCTCTCCATTGAGAACAACTCTTCAATCCAGCCACACAGCTGGTCTGATATTCCGTAGGCTCTTACTTTGTTTATCAGGCGACAGTGCGGAACTATATCGAACGCCTTCCGGAAGTCAAGGAAAAAGGCATCTACCTGGGAGCAAGTATCTAATATTTTCTGGGTCTCATGAACAAATAAAGCGAGTTGGGTCTCACACGATCGCTGTTTCCGGAATCCATGTTGATTCCTACAGAGTAGATTCTGGGTTTCCAGAAATGACATGATACGCGAGCAAAAAACATGTTCTAAAATTCTACAACAGATCGATGTCAGAGATATACGCCTATAGTTTTGCGCATCTGCTCGACGACCGTTCTTGAAAACTGGAACTACCTGTGCTCTTTTCCTTCATTTGGAACCTTCCGTTGCTCTAGAGACTTGCGGTACACGGCTGTTAGAAGGGGGGCAAGTTCTTTCGCGTACTCTGTGTAGTATCGAATTGGTATCCCGTCAGGTCCAGTGGACTTTCCTCTGTTGAGTGATTTCAGTTGCTTTTCTATTCCTTGGACACTTATTTCGATGTCAGCCATTTTTTCGTTCGTGCGAGGATTTAGAGAAGGAACTGCAGTGCGGTCTTGCTCTGTGAAACAGCTGTGGAAAAAGGTGTTTAGTATTTCAGCTTTACGCGTGTCATCGTCTGTTTCAATGCAATGTTCAAAGCAGGAAAGGAAAAAAAATAACAGGGCAAGTGCGAGCAATACTCGCGCACCGAGGGTTCCGTTCAGACGTAATTATCTATATAGACAGTTCATCGATTCCGGGAATTAACAATCTAGGCGATTTTTACCAGTTACATATATCGATATTGGCAAGATATCGGTCCCAAGAATTGCAGTACTTTCTAAAATAATCAAAAACATATTTTTGTGCCCTATGTTATAATCAAAAACTAACAATTTTCGGGTCATTTCCTTTGCTTGTACTGTGAAACCTTGCTTCTTGCTAATTCGATAATTCTAGGTCAATGGGAACTACCCTATAGCTTTTGATGAGTGAATTTGCAAATAGCTAAATGTGTGATATGAATGGCCATATCTTTTGACTTCATTAACTTATTTATTTGACTTGAATTTATTACATCGCCAAGGGACTGTAGGTATTAGTATGCGGCATAAATATTAACTTGATACGTCTACCCGTTCCATAACAACGCATAACAAACGACAAAAAATGTTTTTTGCGTTTGATATATTTACAAATTAAAAATTTCGAACTTTTTTCTTGGCCTGTACCGTGAAACCTTGCTTTTTACAAATTTCGTGATTCTACGTCAACAGAACGTGTCCGTACGTTTTGATGAATGAGTTTATGTGACATAAACGGATTTTTGGTTTAGAATCATCCATCTTCTATACCGCCAAGGGACCTTAGACCTCAGTATGTGACATAAATTTCAGTAAGTCTACCCGTTCGGAGGAAATGTGTTTCAAATGCTCGGACAGGTAGACGAACAAAATAGTGATCCTGTAACGGTTCCGTTTCTACTGATTGATGTACCGAACCCTAAAAATTATAAAATAAATAAAAACAATAATAGTAATTCAACCTTTGTTGAAATGCCATTCTTATGATATTAAATGTGACGTTTTCCTTAGACCAAATAACAGCAGAAACATAAATACCAACCACAGAATCCTGACACAATCTTTAGTGATCAAATACAGTTCCATTCTCACCCTTGCTACAGTAACTGCAGCCAGTTAATATTTTCTCGCGATAAGATAATATAGGAAAGCTCTGCGTCATCCTCTGCTAATAGCATTATTAGAATACCGTTTGGAGGGACACCTTGCAGCCATTGCTTGTCACTTGAGTAGCTCCTCAGTTAGTATCAGAGGATGACTGCACCGCATTCCAGTCCTCACACAAGGAAATGATTCACGGCAATACCTGAATTGCACCCGGGTCTGCGGCGTTGTAGCCAGACAAACTGACAACTACTAAGGCGAATTTAAGATAATATGCTTGTAAAAGTAAAACTCTTCCCCTCCAACACCCCATTCACTCCTTTCGCTCTCTGGCCACATCCCCATTTTCCTAGTTTGCTCATCACATTCACCAGTTACAGTGAAGAGCCAAAGAAACTGGTACACCTACCTAATATCATGTAAGGGCCCCGTGAACATGCAGAAGTGCCACAACACGACGTGGCATGGACTAGACTTATGCCTGAAGTAGCGCTGGAGCGAATTAACACCATCAGTCCTACAAGGCTGTCCAAAAATCTGTAAGAGTACGAAGAGGTGGAGATCTCTTCTGAACAGCACGTTGTGAGGCGTCTCAGATATGCTCAATAATGTTCGTGTCTGGAGAATTTGGTGGCCAGCGGAACTGTTTAAACTCAGAAGAGTCTCCTGGAGGCGATGCGTAGCAATTCTCGACGTGAGTGTCGCATTGTCCTGCTGGAATTTCTCAATACACAATGGACATTAGTGGTTCAGGTGATCACATAGGATTTTTACGTACGTGTCATTTGTCAGAGACGTATCTAGACGTGTCAGGGGTCCCATATCATTCTAACGACACACGCCCCACCCGATTACAGAGCCCTCGACAGTTTGGACAGTCCCCTACCGACATGCAGGTCTATTGATTCATGAGGTTGTCTCCATACACGTCTATCAGCTCGATAAAATTTGAAACGAGACTTGTCCTCCCAGGCAACGTGTTTCCAGTCGTCAACGGTCCAATGTCGGTGCTGACGGGTCCAGGCGAGGCGTAAAGCTTTGTGTCTTGCAGTCATCAACGGTACACGAGTGGGTCTTCGGCCGCGAAAGTCGATATCGATGATGTTTCGTTGAATGGTTCGCACGCTGATACTTGTTGATGGGCCAGCATTTAAATCTGCAGCAATTTGCGGAAGGGTTACACTTTTGTCACGTGTTTCCAGTCATCAACAGTCCAATGTCAGTGTTGACGGGTCCAGGCGAGGCGTAAAGCTTTGTGTCTTGCCGTCATCAAGGGTACACGAGTGGGCCTTGGGCTCCGAAAGTCCATATCTCTTCAGTTGTCGATCTCGTTCTTACAGGATCTTTTCCCGGTCGCAGCGGTCGGAAATTTTATGTTTTACCGGATTTCTGATATTCGCGGTACGCTCGTGAAATGGTCGTACGGGAAAATCCCTGCTTAGTCGCTACCTCGGAGATGGTGTCCCATCGCTCGTGTGCCGACTGTAACACCACGTTCAAACTCACTTAAATCTTGATAGCCTGCCATTGTAGCAATAGTAACCGATCTAACAACTGTGCCAGACAGTCGTTGTCTTATGTAGGCGTTGCGACCGCAGCGCCGTATTCTGCCTGTTTTCATATCTCTGTATTAGTATGTGCATGCCTGTAACAGCTTTTGGGTGCTTCAGTGTATTTTGTCCATGTGACATAGTAGTTTGTGCAAGAACTAACTTGTGCACTGTTTTGGCATAAATTATTATACTTTTAATCTTTCAGTTTAATTCAAACAAAGTTTATTTGCCCATAGCTTCTTCGTGTATGTCATTTTTCTAATTCAATAATCTGAAATTACATTTTCTTACTAGTAAAGCCTACGTAATCCAGCGAGGTATTCACAAATCAATATTTTGATTCATATGGAATTAATGTTAATTTTAACATAAAACTTTAAAAGCCGAAACATAAAAAACAATCTGATCGAGGACATTCTGTTGGACAGGAAAACAACTAACCAGCAAGAAATGCACATGAATTCTTTTGACAGTCGAGAAACAGGAAACAAACTTAAAGAACGCTTATTCGAAAGCGATGAACTAACTGGGTTATTTTCTTGCCTTTGATCGTCATACAGTACACAGCATCAGAACTGTAGTGATCAAAACGTGATTTCAAAGGTACACTTTTTTGGTTTTATGGGGGAATGTATAATCTAGAGCCCAGTTAAACGCTGCAAGTCCTCAAAAAATGATCCTGAAATTGGCCAGTAAAATCGTCTTCTAACAAGATTGAACCAAGACGATTCCTGTCGCCTCAGTTGGACACTGAGCTCCCATGCACGATTTACAGCTCAGTGACTGCACTTTAAGAAGTATTGTACTCCAAATACTATGAGAAGATTCCAATTCCTTGACAAGAAACTTTTCCGAACTTTAAATTCAAAAATTTTCCCTCTATTCTCAGCTGTTTCATTTCGGGTGTAAATGTGTACACACCTAATGTAAAGCATAGACCTATTGTTCATAGTGTACAAAAACAGCTATGCCATGTAGAACTGAAAGTAGACTCAGTAAGCCATTGGTAAACTACTGTTGTGATTATGTTGTGCAACAAGGGGAGTGGGTGTCCTTGTGGAACGAGACAGCGGTGGGCCAGTATACCAGGTGATCAAAAAGTCAGTATAAATTTGAAAACTTAATAAACCACGGAATAATGTAGATAGAGAGGTAAAAATTGACACACATGCTTGGAATGACATGGGGTTTTATTAGAACAAAAAAAAAAAATGCTAGACGCGTGAAAGATCTCTTGCGCGCGTCGTTTGGTGATGATCGTGTGTTCAGCCGCCACTTTCGTCATGCTTGCCCTCCCAGGTCCCCAGACCCCAGTCCGTGCGATTATTGGCTTTGGGGTTACCTGAAATCGCAAGTGTATCGTGATCGACCTGATATCTCTAGGGACGCTGAAAGACAACATCCGACGCCAATGCCTTACCATAACACCGGACATCCTTTACAATGATGTTCACAACACTATTCCTCGACTACAGCTATTGTTGAGGGATGATGGTGTACATATTGAGCATTTACTGTAAAGAACATCATCTTTGCTTTGTCTTAGTTTGCTATGCTAATTATTGCTATTCTGATTAGATGAAGCGCCATCTGTCGGGCATTTAGTGAACGTTTGTATTTTTTTTGGTTCTCATAAAACCCCATGTCATTCCAAGCGTTTGTGTCAATTTGTACCTCTCTATCTACATTATTCCGTAATTTATTCAGTTTTCAAATTTATATTGACTTTTTGATCACCCGGTACATCTTGTTTGTGACGTGCTGGGAACTGTGGGAATCCTCGCACCGGGTGTTGGGTCGGTCCTTCTCTTGAGCTCGATGAGGCCTGGACGAGTGCGTGACAGAGGAAAGATCTCATTTCGGTTCCGAAGGGTTTGGTATCCACCTTAACTGAAGGACGGTGCCGAGACCGCTGCCATGCCAAGGAAGCCGTCTAATATTCCGAGAACTGCGTTTCAACTAGAAAATTCATGGCCAATTCCAACGCCACAGCACTTCCCTTAGCGCTGAGTATGTCTAAATCTGCGATTCAGAGGAGTCGCAGACAAACTTTCTGGAAACTCGAGAGAGTTTTGTAGCAAACAAAGAGTGTGTACCTCCCAGAATCCTGACGGGATCGATTTTCTTCTCTTGCCCCGATTTTCGAGTGCCTGTGGTTAACGTGCTGACATGAATTGATCGTCTGCCGCGGAGCCTGATGTTAAACAATGTACGCTTAACCGTGTGCTCCGAGACACTTGTGACTGCACAAGCGTCCAACTTTACATCTACATTATACTCCACAAACCACAAGATCAGGGTGTTTCTCGTACCACTAACATCATCTGCGAACTGTCTAAAAGAGCATGCGACGCTTTCTGTTAGATCGTATATATACACTGTAAACAGTAACTGTGCTGCCACACTTCCTTGGAGTACTCCGATAATTACTTTTTCATCTGTCAACTTTATTGCGGACAGAGCGACATTTTAAGTTCTGTCTGCTATTACGTCTTGAATACAGTCGAAAATCTGGTCCGATACTCGGTAAGGTCATTTTTCCACTAAACGTCAGTGCAGGACGGTGCCAAATGTCTTCGGGACTCAAGGAACACGGCATCAACCTGAGCGCAGTTGTCTACAGCGCTATGGAACTAGACCGAGCGAGGTGGCGCAGTGGTTAGCACACTGGACTCGCATTCGGGAGGACGACGGTTCAATCCCGTCTCCGGCCATCCTGATTTAGGTTTTCCGTGATTTCCCTAAATCGTTTCAGGCAAATGCCGGGATGGTTCCTGTGAAAGGGCACGGCCGATTTCCTTCCCAATCCTTCCCTAACCCCGAGCTTGCGCTCCGTCTCTAATGACCTCGTTGTCGACGAGACGTTAAACACTAACCACCACCACCGCTATGGAACTCTTGGAGGAACAGAGCGAGCTGAGTTTCGCGAGGTGCCTGTTTGCGGAATCCATGCTGATTTTTATAGAGGAGATTTTCCTTCTTCAAAAACGTCTTAAATCTTGAGCATATAGCATGTCCCATAATTCTACAACAAATTGACGTCAACAATATAGGACTCTGTCGTTAGATATGCCACAGATGGCCGCCTATCCTGCCTCACAGAGCTTTCTAGCCTCCGACGTCCATATTCGTATGGACGTCGAACACTTTTTCGCCTTCGTATGGTTTCACCTTCCTTCAACCACTTTCCATAGAGAAAGTCAAATCGAAGACTTATCTGTCGTCTAACTTCCAAACTGTTATTTGTATTGGGCTACCAGTGTTCGCGATTTATTATGCGATCTTCAGGCCTCCTGACCGACTTTTAGGAGGACTCCAGCCTCGGTTCCGGTCAAAATAGGGGCCATTCAATGTTTATCTAACAGTCAGCAGAAAATCTCTGAAGTGATCCCTGCATCAAGCAGAAATCTACCAGTCTTTGAATGCTGGTCCCTATTTTGACGGAAACCGACGTTGGAATCTTCCTAAACGTCGGGCAGGGGGTCTGAAGATGGCGTAGTAAATCGCTGAAACTTTCATAAATTTCAGCCCCAGAGTTCAGTGCACTTTCCAGTCCTTTTTACGACGCCACGTGTAGCTCTTCTGAGGTCGTCTTGGCGTTCTTTTATGACAGCTCCAACCCCTCGTGTTTACATTTCTTTGTAGAATTTCCCTTTCAACCACCTCGACAGACAAAAATTCCAGGGAATTGGTGGCCAAGAAACGTGACAATTTCTGCTCATCCGTCTTCCGGAGAATGTTAGGTTCACATAATGTGCCACTTGACTACTAAATGTGCAGGAGCGCTACCATTCGAAAAGTTAATGATCATCCATGTAACCAAAGAAACGTATTCCAATGATGCTGGAACCTCATTTTCCGGAAATGTAGATAATGGGGCCCTGTTAGACGATGTAGCAACACAGCAGGCCCAAATGACCAACAAGTCGCAGAGAGCTGAATGTTGAATTCGCAACTTGAGTTTCAAAACAAAAATAACCATCGATAAAAGGAATCAATTGCAACTTGAGTACCATTACGCACAGACTGAAAACTTATCTCTGTAACTACTTGTATCTCTGTAAGTAACAAAAACTGGGCAGATATTGTACGTAATGTTTTATTCAAAATCGTGCGTGCCAGCACCTCCTAAAATATTTAGTATTCTTCCCGAAACACCGTGCATAAGTATTCGCCACCGCCCAAAAACAACTTTACCTTGCCACTTAGTATTTAAACTAATCTAAAAATATCTTTTTTTATGAAAGTGAGACTGGTAAGGAAGAGTATGTGATTAAATCGAATAACAAGTTTATACTTCTACTGGAAGTTGTGGATCGAGGGAAATAGGCCATGTGCCACACCTACAGAAATTCGTTACCTAAGCAGTGAAATTGACTGTTTCGAGCAGACATTTTCAAAAACTGTCAGTGTGTATCTGACCTGTGTGGGTGTCCTGCTCTCGTTTATATACAAGTAAATGTAACCTTATGCCAACATATTTTGTATGGTACTTGCAAAGTTCTAGTAACGATGAAGGCTCTCGGTGACGTGCTGACGGAACGCATGTTGCATTTAGGCCACAGACCTGTTTTTGCAAATTGTAGCACGGAGAAACAACAACCGAACGCTAGATCGGGTCGCTTACTGGACTTGTTTGTACTCCAATACAACTTTAGATCACAAAATACATTCTAAGAAGAAAAAACAAAGCCGACGCAACGCGAAGGAATTATCCGAATGGGACGGAAATCGGTAGATGTGATGTACATTTACGAACAAACAAATGATTACAATTTCAGAAAAATTGCATGATCTACTCAAGAGAAAGAGCTTCTCAAATGCAGAAAGTCAATAACGTGTTGGTCAATCTCTGGCTCTTATACACGCCATTAATCGGCTTCGCACTGATTAATAGAGTTGTTGAGTGTTCTCCTGAGCGATAGCGTGCTAAAGTTTGTCCAATTGGTGCATTAGATAGTCAAAATCCTGAGTTTGTTAGAGGACCTTGCGTATATGCTCCAAACGTTCTCAATTGGGGAGAGAGGCGGTGGCATTGCTCGCCAAGATAGGGTTTCGCAAGGCAAGCAGTATAAACTCTCCCCATATGCGGGTGGACATTATCGTGCTGAAATATAAGCCCAGAATGGCTTGCCATTAAGGACAACGAAACGGGACGTAGAATATCGTCGGTGTCAGGTTGTGCTGTGAGGGTGCAGCAGATGACAGCCAAAGGAGTCCTGATATGAAAAGAAATGGTTCCGCAGAGAATCATTCCAGGTAAATCTAACTTCATCATGGGCTCAGGAGCGTGAGACAGGGGCTGGTCAATGGAATGTAATAATACTATACCAGCAGTAGCCCGCCCGGTTGGCCGTTGGCATGTCCCGGCATGAATCCCCCCGGCGGATGCGTCGAGGTCCGGTGAACCGGCCAGTGTGTGAATGGTCTTTAGGCAGTTTTCCATCTGCCTCGGCGAATGCGGGCTGGTTCCCCTTATTTCGCCTCAGTTACACTATGTGGCGATTGCAGCGCAAACAAGGTCTCCACTTATGCGTACACCACCATTACTCTACCACGCCTACATATGGGTTACAATCGTCTGGTGTGAGACGTTCCCTGGTGAGTCCACTGGGGGCCGAATCGCACAATACGCGATACGCCTGAAGATGACACGATTGGAACGTCGAAACCGGCTCCCTACTAAAGCAATATCAAAATAACGGCTGTATGTACAGTATTATTACATTTTATCACTCCTGGTTGTCGAGCCGTATGACGGGCAACAAGTAGTTTGATATCTCACCGCTGTTCGGGGCGTCTCCAGACATTTCTTCTCTGGTCGTCGGGACTCAGTTAGAAGCGGGAATCATCTCTGAAGAGAATTCTATTCCAGTCAATGAGCTTCCAGGCCGAATGTGTCCGACAGCACCAAAATCGGGCTTGTTGGTCTACGGAGGTCAATGGTAGTAGGAGCTAGGTGCACCATGAACTCAGCCCCCCTTTCTATCAGCCGCCCATTAACGGTCCTTTGGGTCACTGAAGCACCATTTGCACGTCGCATCGATGATAATGGCGAATCCGGGGCTCTGTGTGCCTCTCTGGCGATTGCAGGGTCCTCACGCTTTGTCGTTTCTCTAGGTCGACCGCTTACTTCCTGACGCTGTGTCCGCCATGGTTCACCCACTCCTGCCAACATCGTCGAATAGTGGCATCGCTCCTATTCAGATGTCGAACGATTTGCCGATTACGCCGACTGTCTTCTTTGAGCTCAACTGTACATATTCTCTCAAATGCTACCTGCGTATACTGTACACGCTCCTATCTGCGAGGCATTGGCCACAAAAATTTACAATTTTGCGTTTTCCATCGATACCTGTATGAATATCGATTTGTAACCTATTTGGGTAACTCCTTCGCCGTGCGTGATTTTTTTTTTCCAAATGTGAAAATATTTTAAAGGTACAATATGGCTATTTATCAGGAAAATGTACCCGATATGGAGAGAAAAATCGCTGTGGTCTTTGTGTTACATTGTTACTCTAGTGTACACCAATAACCAATAAGTGAAATCAAATGAGACATACCCGGCCACTGTGGCCGAGCGGTTCTAGGTGCTTCACCGCGCTGCTGCTACGGTCGCAGATTCGAATCTTGCCTCGGGCATGGATGTGTGTGGTGTCCGTAGGTTAGTTATGTTTACGTAGTTCTAAGTCTGGGGGACTGATGATCTCAGATGTTAAGTCCCATAGTGCTTAGAGCCATGTGAACCATTTTTAAAATGAGGCAGAAGTATTATAAAAAAACAGTTCGAAAGTAATTACATTTTGAAACAGAAGCTACTGGAAACTAAAACAAACTTCCATTTTCAAGACAGATAAAATTGTTGAGATATTAAAGAAACTCAATTCATTTGCAAGGATCAAATGATCCGTAGCATTAGATCTACTTCTGTTTCAAGATGGTGCACGACCAACAAGTATGAGTTAACTATCAAGAAACTATATAAATAGTTGTAAAAATATAATTCATTTTAGTCACAATTCTGTACCTGAATAATTAACTATATATTCGAAATAGCTTTAATATATTATATGGCACTTAAATATGTAGAACGCTAAATTATTTACAAATTCTGTGCAAATATAAATTCATGGTTAACGACATTAAAAACTGTAGGAAACAACAGAAATTTGTTATTGTGGTCTCTGGTGCGCTTTCCTTTATGTGTTTCTAAAATCATTCACTAGACTGAAGTACCGACCAAAAAATATCGTGTGTTCATAGGCGTATTATCCTCTAGGTACACCACTCTTTCAATTATGTAACAGAAAAGTAAAATCCGCTCTTTCCTTTATGATCACCCTGCATATTAAGCGATCGGCCGATACAGTTCATCTATATTTAGGGTAATGCGGAGCCAGGGTTTCGTTAAAATTCCAGCAGGAGGCAAATTAGGTCTCCGGAAAGAATGAGTGCGGCGGTGCAGGGTGGAGGCGGTGATCGCCCACCATCGACTGGCTGCATTATTCAGGCACAATGGCAGCCGCCCCCCAGTGACGTCTAGGGGCGCGACGGCGAGTCCCCTATCTTTAGCCAAGATTCTTCTTTTGTCGCACTGCCATTTCCTCCGTGCTCCCACCCCCGCCCCCGCCTCCGCCTGCAGTGGGTCGCGGCTTCTCACCCCTCCCCTCACACCACACCCACGCTATCATCTAATCGCAATCTTCCTCTAAATCTGCTCCGGATATCCCGCCTCCATGGCAACGTCCTGCTTTGAAAGATGCTCACGGCGCTGCTCAGCATAATCGATGAGCCAACACATTATGAGCACTTACAGTAGATAAGTGGGTGAGTCCACTGGCATAAGCGACTTTTGCAAAGGGCAGATTGTTACGAGCTTGAGAAAGAGCATCTCGAGAACGGCGAAGCCGGACATATATTCGCCTGCTGGTGTCAAGAGCATCTATTGAAAGTCTCTGTATGTCTGTCTTTTCGGAGATGATTGCAGGACTCGGCTGTTCAGTACAGAATGTCAAATCAAACACCTTTCAGCCGTCTAGTTTTCAAATTTTTCTTTTATTGGGCTACCAGTTTCAGTGACTTATTACGCCATCTGCAGGCCTCCTGACCGACGTTTAGGAAGATTCCAACGTCGGTTTTCAACTTTCAACTTCTGTGAGTAGGTGTTTGGGCTTGCGTCCTACGTAGTGTAACGACGTAAGTTTTGTATAAATGATTTTCTTTTGACGTATGACCATGTGCAGACTTAGTCACCTACGTCAGTTACAAAACACTTCAAAATTATTTAAATTCTTTTTAAAGTTGTCTCTGAATGGTTCTTGAACGAAACTGTAATTAAAACATCATCATTTGAGTCGTATGCGCAGAATTACGTCACTTAGTCCAATTGGTTTGCGCAAACTTTTTTCAATTTAGATGTCGTTTGTTTCTTCTCAGACATTTTATTAATGCAAGTTATCTGCTTTAATAAATATTAAAACCACTGTAGGCGACTTGCCTACAACAAATAATTGCATAGCCGTCCGGTATAATGAGTTAACGGAGTACAATTTATTCGTGAAAAACTCACACTGAGAAGAAAACTAAAAACAACAGAGAAGTAACAAAAACTAGGAGATTCTATAGTCTTACGGCAAAGATAAAAAACACATGACCAAAAAAACTCTCGCGCACTTTTGATCTCACTTTGCACTAGACATGAAAAATATCACTGCCACACAGCCCCCCCTTAAAGTGCGGAGCCCCAGGGATATCTTGATACTTGAATTTTATTTGACGTCCAGCTCTGGTGTGCGTCGGATGTCTCGGGGGCGGTGACGTTGTTGTTTGTGGTGGTGATTCACCTGTCTCGGACGACGTACTGAGCGGTGTTTGGGTATGCTCTGCGTCCATCAGGTGTTGATGCACAGGCGTGGTGTCAGAGGTCGGAGAGGGTAAAACCCATGCTGGCTTGACACGTTCAATCGATACCTTTGTCGGAACACCATTGTACATTATGTCCACGGTATGCTTATTTCTACTCAGCACCTGAAATGGGCCCGTATATGGTGGTTGTAAAGGCGATTTGACTGAGTCTGTTCGCAACATTACGTGAGAGCAATTGTACAAGTCTTTGTGTACAAACACCTTACGGTTACCATGGCGAGAAGGTGGCGGGCAACGTATATTTGTGCAGTGACGTTTTAGCTGCTGCACCCAGTGTGTGAGGCCCTCTGATCCAGGTAGGAAGGTTGGTACTAAATAATCTGCAGGAATCCGTAGCGGCTCGCCATAAACCATCTCGTCAACTGATGCACCAATATCGGGTTTGTGAGCTGTCCGCAGGCCTAACAACACTAATGGTAATGCTTCCGTCCATCTCTCTTGATGACACATCAATGCTGCTTTGAGTGTTCTGTGCCATCGTTCGACCATACCATTACTGGCAGTGTGATAGGCAGTCGTGTGGTGGCGTTGGAAACCGCACATTTTGGATAGCTCGAGGAACAACGTAGATTCGAACTGACGTCCTTGGTCAGTTGTGACATGAAGGGGGCATCCAAAACGGGCTACCCACGTACACAGAAACGTCTTAGCAGTAGTTTCGGCTGAAATATCGACTATTGGAGTTGCTTCTACCCATCTTGTGCACCTATCTATTGCCGTAAACAAATATCTGTAACCCTCTGACTGTGGGAGAGGTCCAACCAGGTCTACGTGAACGTGTGCGAACCTAGCAGAGGTACCTTTAAAATCTCCAATATCAGCACGCACATGTCGTCCTACTTTACTCTGTTGACAAGGAATGCAGGAACGTACCCAAAGGCGCGCGTCTCTTTTCATAGAAGGCCATACATAGCGGTCTGTCAGCAGCTTTATTGTAGCGTTGGCTCCTGGGGGCGATAGTGTGTGGACACTGTCGAATGCCGTCTCGCGCAATATTTCTGAAATGAATGGTCTTGGTCTGCCCTGAGAAAAGTCGCACCACAGCTTCCGCTTGGAGTTAGGCACCAGAATCTGCTCGAACTTCAGACCTGTAGACGGGTCGTTTAACAGCTGTCGTAGCTCTGCATCCTTGGTCTGTTCCACTGCAAGTTTATCATAGTCTATAATTTCTGAAATCCCGCAAATACGTGAAAAATAGTCAGCCACTAAATTTTCTGCGCCTCTTAAATGGCGTATATCTGTCGTGAACTGACTTATGAACTCAATATAACGAAACTGTCTTGGTGAGCATTTATCACTGGTGTTTTTAAAAGCCGATGTTATGGGTTTGTGGTCTGTAAACACAGTCACCGGTCTAGCCTCTATTTGTGGGCGGAAGTATCGAATTGCTTCGTAGATCGCGAACAATTCTCTGTCATACGCGCTCCACTTCTGTTGTGCAATCTGTAACTTTTTAGAGAAAAACCGTAGTGGTTGCCATTGCCGTTCTACCCGCTGGTGCAGCGCCGCCCCTATTACTGACTGGCTCGCGTCTACAACAATAGCTAATTGTGCGTAGTGAACTGGGTGAGCGAGCAGCACTGCTTTGCTGAGGCTTGCTTGAAGATCATTAAATGCTTTGTCCATTTCTTGTGTCCACTTAACTAACGTCGACCTTTGGCGTCGTGTCCCTTGAGTGCATCAGTGAGTGGTGCTTGCACCGCAGCCGTTGCTGGTAGGTGACGTCTATAAAAATTTATTAATCCCATGTATCGTCGTAGCTCTTGGTAGGTTGCCGGTTTCGGAAGGGCCTGTATCGCCGCGATCTTCTCTGGCAGAGGAAATATACCTTCTGATGACACAGTATGGCCGAGGAAAGTGACTTGGTTCTTGTGCATGACGCATTTATTTTCTTTAAGACTCAAACTCGCGATGAACGTTGTCAAAATTAATAATCTTGTCAAATAAATCAGTAATGCTCCTTCCTTAATATAATTCTTCATAAATAAATTCTCGGAACACGTATTTAAACTTTTGTAGTATACACTAGTTTATTATCTTCCTATATACTACATATAGAGGTGAACCTGAGCTTTGACAAAATAGGACTGAACATTTACAGCATGATTAAACTTTCTATGACGTCATTGTTGTAGAAACATTGAAAATTCTTATTTTTTCAGTTTTTAGAAGCACGACGCTACAACTCGGTTTCAGGATCTTCTGTTGCTCTTTGGCTGTCGACCCACGACGTATAGTGGCCAGCAATTTTCTCTCTGGTCCCGGCAGTGAAGATGCTGTTTCCGTTCGTTGCGCCGCCCTCTCCGTACATGAAACATAAAAATAAATACAAAACTTTAGATAATTCACAACCATTACAAATATTACAAAATACATAAACAAAACACTAAATTAAACTTATATTCACCTGCAAACTGGGCTGACACTGGTGGATGGGTGACGCTTCAATTTCGCGTCCCACTACACCTAACAGTTGTAACTCTTCTCATTCACCCTTTGGATTTGCAGCTGTTGTAAGTATTTTTTTCGTGTCTGCAGTTAACTTTAATGGATATATGTTCTGATTTTTATGCAAAACACTCTTTCGTCTTGTTACCCAAACATGTTTCGGCAACTCTCAGCTATCGTCAGTAGGTTTTGTTTCTTTAAAAACCGTAAAAAGTGAACATATTTTAGGTTTTAAGTGATATAACAAACTGAGGCTTAGAGACAATTTTTGTTCGTTTTTGTTCTTACTTGGATTTTACATTACATGATTTTGCTGTGCCGCCTGTATGGTTTCCCGTATTGATAGCTTGTCATCTGCAAAACAAACGATGTAAATGTGAATTCATTCATCTACTTAACAGATCCCCTGATTTTTAAAAATGTGGTTTTGATGTTGCAAAATGTTTTGCGTTTTATTATGTCCTCAATGTTGTTGTGTGGCCTAACCCCTTCGGCGCTCATTTGTTCGCGACTGAGTTTGTTGCCGAATTTGAATTTTGTTTGCTTTTATCTCTTTTGTGTACCTGTGTGTGTGTGTGTGTGTGTGTGTGTGTGTGTGTGTGTGTGTGTGTCTTCTGTATGTGGCAGTTTCTTCTATTGTTAGTTTATGGTATAGGCTATGGCCGGATTTCAGTATTTTTAAGTCTGTTGCTATTGTTGTTGCGTAGTGGTTATAGGCTGTTATGGTTCAAATGGCTCTGAGCACTATGGGACTTAACATCTTAGGTCATCAGTCCCCTAGAACTTAGAACTACTTAAACCTAACTAACCTAAGGACATCACACAACACCCAGCCATAACGAGGCAGAGAAAATCCCTGACCCCGCCGGGAATCGAACCCCGGAACCCGGGCTATAGGCTGTTAGATGGTCAGCAAATGTGCTATGGGTGCTGTTACTTTTTAGGGCTCTGAGGCGTTCTGTGTATCTTGTTTTAAAGTTCCTGCATGTCTGTCCTATGTCTACTGATTGGCAAGTGTTGCATGTGAGTTCA
This sequence comes from Schistocerca cancellata, assembly GCF_023864275.1. Lineage (NCBI taxonomy): Eukaryota > Metazoa > Arthropoda > Insecta > Orthoptera > Acrididae > Schistocerca > Schistocerca cancellata. The sequence goes on along the minus strand of NC_064630.1, from coordinate 390,602,059 downwards.
TACAGGGTTATTACAAATGATTGAAGCGATTTCACAGCTCTACAATAACTTTATTCTTTGAGATATTTTCACAATGCTTTGCACACACATAAAAAATCTCAAAAAGTTTTTTTAGGCATTGACAAATGTTCGATATGTGCCCCTTTAGTGATTCGGCAGACATCAAGCCGATAATCAAGTTCCTCCCACACTCAGCGCAGCATGTCCCCATCAATGAGTTCGAAAGCATCGTTGATGCGAGCTCGCAGTTCTGGCACGTTTCTTGGTAGAGGAGGTTTAAACACTGAATCTTTCACATAACCCCACAGAAAGAAATCGCATGGGGTTAAGTCGGGAGAGCGTGGAGGCCATGGCATGAATTGCTGATCATGATCTTCACCACGACCGATCCATCGGTTTTCCAATCTCCTGTTTAAGAAATGCCGAACTGGCATTCTGCTTTAGCCTTTTCCGTAAGATTTTCCAAACCGTCAGCTGTGGTACGTTTAGCTCCCTGCTTGCTTTATTCGTCGACTTCCGCGGGCTACACGTGAAACTTGTCCGCACGCGTTCAACCGTTTCTTCGCTCACTGCAGACCGACCCGTTGATTTCCCCTTACAGAGGCATCCAGAAGCTTTAAACTGCGCATACCATCGCCGAATGGAGTTAGCAGTTGGTGGATCTTTGTTGAACTTCGTCCTGAAGTGTCGTTGCACTGTTATGACTGACTGATGTGAGTGCATTTCAAGCACGACATACGCTTTCTCGGTTCCTGTTGCCATTTTGTCTCACTGCGCTCTCGAGCGCTCTGGCGGCAGAAACCTGAAGTGCGGCTTCAGCCGAACAAAACTTTATGAGTTTTTCTACGTATCTGTAGTGTGTCGTGACCATATGTCAATGAATGGGGCTACAGTGAATTTATGAAATCGCTTCAATCATTTGTAATAGCCCTGTATTTTCCTAATCTGTTGAATTTATCTGTGGTTGTCTCCTGTGTTCTAAGTTTTTTCTAGGTTGTATTATCTGTCCTGTAACCTATTTGAAGTCCACGTTTCTTCAATATGTTGCATATTCTGTGGACAGTTTTGTTATTGTAGGTGAATATGTGCCATTTCGTTTTGTGTGTGTGGGGTTTCACTGCTGTGTCCTGCATGTGGTCATTGCGTGTTGTGTTGTTCGGTGTTCTGTAAGGTTTTGTGTGTGTGTGCGTGTGTGGAGCATTCGTTTCTTTTCTGTTTACAAATTTGTTGGTTTAATTTCTCTATGATATGGGACTAATAACCATTTTCCTCTGCTATTTGTTTTGTTGTGTTTAGCTCCTGTGTGTAATTCTGTTTGCTTATGGGTGTTCTGTTCAATCTGTGGAGCATGAATCTGAAGCTTGCTTGCTTGTATCCCACCGGGCGTTTCGATAGTTTGCTATCAGAGCAGGAAACAATACAGATGGCACAGCAAAACTATGTAATGTAAAATCAAGGTAAGAACTGAAACAAACAAAAATTTTCTTTAGGCCTCATTTTGTTAGATCAATAACAGCATAAAGTATGTTCGCGTTTTACAGTTTTTCAATAAAAAAACCACTGACGATGGTATTCAGGCGCCGAAACATGTTTGGGTAACCAGCAAAATCGTGTTTTGCGTAAAAGGCGGAATCTGTAACCAATAAAATCTGGATAAATATCATTTGGAATGTTTTATTCGAATAGTCGTTACTACTAAGTCCTGATATATTTAGTATCCCAAACTTTGACGAATAAATTTATATAGATGATACAGTGTCCTTATATGAGTGATCCAAATTTAACGGTGGCTAAGATACCGATATGGGTTTCTTTCAGTTCTTGCTTAACATATATAACTAATCATGTCATTTACTTCCATACTTCTTTATCACAACTCTTCTTGGGTGTTGAATTCATGTATAATCAGTACTGATGTTAAACTGACAGCTCATCAAGTACCTATCTAACGAGTCATGAGAAAGTCAACCACCGTGTCCTGTTCAGATTTCCAGACGTTCGTACAGCAACGTTCACCCACAGAAACTGGAGCGACTTTTCTGGGGGATTGTTCGTGGTACTTAGAGCACTCGATTTTTGAAGCGCATTTGATACCTGCTGATGAGATTGTGGTCTGCAATTGATAGCTCACCAACTGAACTTCAAAATAAATTGTATGATATGATACAAGCATTAATTTCTAGTTATTGAAATAGGTGAATATTAAGTTTTTACATGCCATTAACAATCCACACATTGTAGCAACAGCTCGTAGTGTGGGATGGTGGGTTAAAAGTTTTGTTACTGCGCCACGAAATATTGTTTATTTTTGGTACACTTCGTACGTGTTTGTGCGATTTTAAATACTACTGTCTGTTACGAGAACCCTAAAATTACTTGTATGGACAGCCGGCTACCCATAATATCTAGTCCACAATCCAGCACACCGAAATGGTATAAAATGTTCAAATTCACTATTTACATTCAAAAGAAGTCGGGAACTACGGCGATAAACGAAAGTTTACTGTTTCGATAAATCAATATGTTCAAGGTAAGTTCACATGCACTGATTAACGTATTTCAAAGTGATTGAAGTTTGCGTATTGTAATCAGTACTTGATATACTTCAGAGACGACCTCCACTCGAAATTTCTAGTACTAATAACTACAGATTCATCTGTTAATTGAGTATGGTTAATTGCTCGCCATTAAAGAGGTGAATAAGCTACGCCACTTGCCACACGATTTTCTACAACACTACAGGTAGCGCGTAGAATAAAAACGTCGAACCTGGAACACAGGCATTCCAATAAATTTTCAATTCATGAAATTTCACGTGCCAAAAATGCGCAGTAACTAATTCGACTGATAAACACGCGAGTCAGTCGGCTTTAGTACCATCCGAGGCTTAGCGTACACAGAAGTACGGTACATCCTTAAGCGTAACTAGATACGTCACGGACGAGTGATGTCAATCGAATGAATCCCGTATACCACTATAGCGGTCTTTTTATACTTACTGTGCGGTTTCGCGCCTGATGGCAACCAGAGCGCCAGTGGTTACAATACCTTAAGCCCCTAAGCAGCCCTCAGACGAAACCCTTTCTGACTTTAGGATCTTACATATCGTCCTTTGCTGAAGACTGACAACTTTCTAAATTTTCTATGAACAATACGGCACTCTGTGTATGTTCCATAGAAATATCGGTTGCATAGCTTCAGGCTTCTAGAATTTTTCTAACGTAAAGATGCGGTCACTGAACTGTCTCTATTCTACCATCTGAGCTTCTGTAAAGTACATAATTATCTTGTAATTGGGTACAGCTCCGTCATTATTTCTAATGGACGTATTGCTATAATTTTGTCATTGTAACTTAATACTAAAGGATAGTCAATCTATCATAATTTTGAAAATTTTAGTACAAATACACTCCTGGAAATGGAAAAAAGATCACATTGACACCGGTGTGTCAGACCCACCATACTTGCTCCGGACACTGCGAGAGGGCTGTACAAGCAATGATCACACGCACGGCACAGCGGACACACCAGGAACCGCGGTGTTGGCCGTCGAATGGCGCTAGCTGCGCAGCATTTGTGCACCGCCGCCGTCAGTGTCAGCCAGTTTGCCGTGGCATACGGAGCTCCATCGCAGTCTTTAACACTGGTAGCATGCCGCGACAGCGTGGACGTGAACCGTATGTGCAGTTGACGGACTTTGAGCGAGGGCGTATAGTGGGCATGCAGGAGGCCGAGTGGACGTACCGCCGAATTGCTCAACACGTGGGGCGTGAGGTCTCCATAGTACATCGATGTTGTCGCCAGTGGTCGGCAGAAGGTGCACGTGCCCGTCGACCTGGGACCGGACCGCAGCGACGCACGGATGCACGCCAAGACCGTAGGATCCTACGCAGTGCCGTAGGGGACCGCACCGCCACTTCCCAGCAAATTAGGGACACTGTTGCTCCTGGGGTATCGGCGAGGACCATTCGCAACCGTCTCCATGAAGCTGGGCTACGGTCCCGCACACCGTTAGGCCGTCTTCCGCTCACGCCCCAACATCGTGCAGCCCGCCTCCAGTGGTGTCGCGACAGGCGTGAATGGAGGGACGAATGGAGACGTGTCGTCTTCAGCGATGAGAGTCGCTTCTGCCTTGGTGCCAATGATGGTCGTATGCGTGTTTGGCGCCGTGCAGGTGAGCGCCACAATCAGGACTGCATACGACCGAGGCACACAGGGCCAACACCCGGCATCATGGTGTGGGGAGCGATCTCCTACACTGGCCGTACACCACTGGTGATCGTCGAGGGGACACTGAATAGTGCACGGTACATCCAAACCGTCATCGAACCCATCGTTCTACCATTCCTAGACCGGCAAGGGAACTTGCTGTTCCAACAGGACAATGCACGTCCGCATGTATCCCGTGCCACCCAACATGCTCTAGAAGGTGTAAGTCAACTACCCTGGCCAGCAAGATCTCCGGATCTGTCCCCCATTGAGCATGTTTGGGACTGGATGAAGCGTCGTCTCACGCGGTCTGCACGTCCAGCACGAACGCTGGTCCAACTGAGGCGCCAGGTGGAAATGGCATGGCAAGCCGTTCCACAGGACTACATCCAGCATCTCTACGATCGTCTCCATGGGAGAATAGCAGCCTGCATTGCTGCGAAAGGTGGATATACACTGTACTAGTGCCGACATTGTGCATGCTCTGTTGCCTGTGTCTATGTGCCTGTGGTTCTGTCAGTGTGATCATGTGATGTATCTGACCCCAGGAATGTGTCAATAAAGTTTCCCCTTCCTGGGACAATGAATTCACGGTGTTCTTATTTCAATATCCAGGAGTGTATGTTTTTTGCTCAGTAACTTGAAAAATAAAAGAGGTAACTTCATAATCACCTCTAAAGTATGCTGTTACATAAAACTGAACCTAAATTGAAAATTAAAGAAGAGTGTCCATTGGCCGAGCGGTTCTAGGCGCTTCAGTCCGGAACCGCGAGACCGCTACGGTCGCAGGTTCGAATCCTGCCTCGGGCATGGATGTGTGTGATGTCCTTAAATTAGTTAGGTTTAAGTAGTAATAAGTTCTAGGGGACTAATGTCCACAGATGTTAAGTCCCATAGTGCTCAGAGCCATTTGAACCATTTTTGAAACCACTCGTATTTTGCACACTTTAGCTACAGGATAACAGGAAGATCCCTATCTACATAATATTTCGTATTGTCTTTAACATACACTGAAGAGTAAAAGAAACTGATACACCTGCTTAACATCCTGTAGGGCCCCCGAGAACACGCGGAAGTGCCGCAGCACGATGTGGCACGGAATCGACTAATGTCTGAAGTAATGCTGGAAGCAATTGACATCATGAACTCTTCAGGGCTGACCATAAATCCATAAGAGTACAAGAGGGTGGAGATTTCTTCTGAACAGAACGTTGTAAAGCATTTCAGATTTCAGAGATGCTCAATAATGTTCATGTCTGGAGAGTTTGGTGGCCAGCGGAAGTGTTTAAACTCAGAAGAGTATTCCTGGAACCACTCTGTAGCAATTCTTGACGTGTGGGGTGTCGTATTGTCCTGCTGGAATTGCCCAAGTCCTTCGGAATGCACGATGGACATGAATGCATGCAGTTGATCAGACAGGATGCTTACGTACGTGTCACCTGTCACAGTCGTATCTAGACGTATCACGGGTCCCATATCACTCCAACGGCACACGCTCCTTCCCCCCCGCCCCACGATTACAGAGCCTCCACCAGCTTGAACAGTCCCATGCTGAAATGCAGGGTCCATGGACTCAAGAGTTTGTCTCCATACCTGTGCACGTCTATCCATTCGATACAATTTGAAACGAGGCTCGTCCAACCAGGCAACTTGTTTCCAGTCATCAACCGCCCAATGTCAGTCTTGATTGGCCCAGGCGAGGCGTAAAGCTTTGTGTCGTGCAGTCATCAAGGGTACATGAGTGGGCCTTCGGCTCCGAAAGCCCATATCGATGATGTTTCGTTGAATGATTCGCACGCTGATACTTGTTGATGGCACAGCATTGAAATTTGTGACAATTTGCGGAAGTGTTGCACTTCTGTCACGTTGAACGGTTCTCTCGAGTCGTCGTTGGTTCCGTTCTTGCAGGATATTTTTCCGGCCGCAGCGACGTCAGAGATTTGATGTTTTACCAGATTCCTGATATTCACGGTACACTCGTGAAATGGTCGTACCGGAAAATCCTCACTTCATCGCTACCTCGGAGAGGCTGTGTCCCATCGCTCGTGCGCCGACTGAAACACCGTGTTCAGAGTCACTTAAATCTTGATAACCTGCCATTGTAGCAGCAGTGACCGATATAATAATTGCGCCAGACACTTGTTGTCCTATATAGGCGTTGCCAACCGCTGCGCCGTGTTCTGCCATTTTACATATCTCCGTATTGGAATACACATGCCTATACCAAATTCTTTGGCCCTTCAGTGTATATGTATGTAATGTGTAAAGGGGAAAGGATGTGTCCACAAATCTATGAAATTTCTTGGGGGGTTTATTTCAGATTCTTACATTTAGATGATGATAAGGAAAGTAATGAATAATCAAATGCTAATAAACTAAATATATTGTAGCAACGTGATTGTAATTCCTACCGTGAGAATAAATTACAGCGACAGTACCCGTCTTGGAGATCGTGCCATCAGACGTCACTAGATAGCGGGACAAGACTTTGACAAAAACATGATTGCAAACTCTTATTAACTAGTTAGTTGCAGCTGTTACGTAAAAGTTATACCCGGAAATATATTTTCATCCATGTTTCACAGTTATTTCATTATTAAAATACGCTAAGGTAGGTCGTGGATGTACTGCCAAGAAAAGTCACTAGATCGTGGGCCTATCAAAAGGTCGAACAGAACGCGAGAGTTCCCGAATTGTGATGTAAACTGTTCGAACAATTTGAGTCGTGTTCAAACGCAGCCCTACTTGAAACAGTGGAAACCGAGCCGATGAAATAAGACGCATTCTCCAAGAACACTATGAGTTAAGTATGAGTAACTATGAGTTATGACAGCAAACCAATTGTTCTGTACTGACAGCTTAATTTGTAACTGCAATATATGATCTGAAGATGGGCAGCTAGCCTGAAACCGGTCATTGAAAATAAAAAACAGCAATCAAAGACTGAAATGCCATATTTTTATTCAAAGAACGATCGCGACTATCCCAATAAGGCAATCATGTCTAGTTTTGATAAACACTATGACTTACTTATCGCAAAATGTAACAACATATGGTGCAACTAATCATCTTTTCACACAGCTCATTTTTGGAGTGAAAATATTTCTTGCAGAAAATTAAGTGTATTGAAGTGATAAAAGTATGTATTTTACAGTTATATTTTAGGTACATTATGCATTACAGGTGTATTACTTTACTTTGTCATTTATAAAGGAATCAAATCATAAGCTATAATGTAATTGTTATTACTAAACTTTTGGCTTGAAATTGGTGTAAATCTGCGAAAGTCAAAACCTGGAGACTAGAACCTGATTTTTTTTTTTTTTTAAATCCGCGAGTGAGGTATTCATTCGTCACTTTCCGTTGACATCCAGTGATTCGTATATGTCTTTCGGTTTAAAGCGGCTGCAGTTTCCCATGCGGCTTGCATTCGCTGTGAGTATCAATACGGCACAGGGCCAATAATTTTATGCGGCTGATATTAAACATCCCGGGCAACGCTTGTCACTGCAGCTAGTCTTTAATGTTTCAATTTTCGTAATATGTCAAGATATTTTGAGGCTATTTAAATATTTAATTTTGGTTTAGATAGTTGCACAATTAAACTGAACGTTTGTGTACACAATAAGCATGGTTGGTTTAGCCCCTCCAGGGCAGGTGACGGGGAAGTACCGATCTCATTTAGTCGCCACCCTTCCCACAATAGACATTGTTCAAAGTAAAAATTAACGGTCACAGCTTATAAAATGTCTTTTATCTTAATAATATGAATATTTATATATGTGTTTGGAGAGAGAGAGATTGATTTTTGATTGAGATTTTTTACTTTTAAGTCGTAACTGGTACCTGAATTTTGGTTGGTGCCTCCTTGAATGATCAGCTTCTGCACCAGTTGGTGACGTATTACAATTTGGAGGAAGTTATTGTTCTTTAAGGTTTAAAATACGACTCTGTTAGTTACTTGGCCGTATTGCGGATAGCTTTGAGCACAAGTTTTCGTAGCTTTTCATATCTAAGGAACCACTGTTGTAAGTAAATAAGATCAAAGAGCAATCTGCTGTTCGTGAGAAAAGGAGATTGCTTGGCACACAAACTTCCTTCAAACTACACGTCCTGCTGCATCAAAATTGGTCAGTGGAGTTCAGGACCATAATCCAATTACTGTAATTAAGAAATTATGAGAGGCTGTTACATATTGAATGAAAACTATAGAGAATGCAATTCTTTTCCTGTATTTTAGTGAACTTTGTACACTTACAATTCTGTCGATTGATAGACGGTGACGACAATGAAGTTCACCTCCTTTTCCAAAAACAAGATATATCTACTCTTCACTTCTAGAAAATTTGTATACATAAATGTTTGGCAACTCTTACAGAGACTTTTCTCGGTTTTATCACTAAAATATCAATTATCATTAAATGTAACAATACGTTCTGAGCGACGGCCTAGCAACACGTCCTCTTTACACAAGATACAGATAAACAGTTCCCTTTTTTTTAATAAATCAATTGTCCTTTTTTTTGGAGTCTATACTCAAAGATTCACAACTACTGTCGTTGCAGGGATTGCGCGCTAAAAAGTTTGCTGCTGTCCGTCTGCGCTTCACTTCACTTCAAGTACTTTTTGAATAAAATTTGCATTTACGGTATTTACATACATTACTGAGCTTCTCAGAATAAAATCGGACACAAATTGATTAAAAAGAGAGAGGGGGGGGGGGGGCGGGAGGGCAGTGAGGCTCACATAACATTACAAACTCATGCAGAATAACGGTGCCTAACATATACCGCACACTCTCACGTATTTCTGTTGTCATTGATACATTGTTTTTGTAAAAGAAAATGGTAATAGGGTATGTGAGATTGACCTAAGGCCATAAATTGTACATCTGTGAATGAATAAACTATGCTAATAGTGTCTATAGAAAAAGTATCTCTAGTAACAGCGCAGTAATAGTAAAAGTGTGGTAATAAACACCGTAGGTTCTGTAGAGTATATATCAAAATACGGGACCCAGTTAAGGTTTAAATAATTCGCTTGGTAGGCTATATCAACTAGATTTCCGAGATCGTCAACCTACGAATGCATCTGAGTAGCGACCTAACTTTAATTTCCACAAAATATTCAGCTGTTCTCTGCGACAGCGAGCCACGTCACCTTACCACATGGATGTCGAACAACAGGTGGCAGGCGGTTTTCTCGACCACGATATTGCTGCCCTGGTACGCGCAGCCACTAATATCCCTGGCAGATTTCGCTGGAGCGGCGGCCTTTCCGCCTGAGCTCTCTGCGCCGGGGAAGCTTTAAAATTTGATTGCCATATTGCTTCCGCGCACCTAGCGCATTACCCACGCCCGGTTGATTTCGTGGGACGTGGCTGGAGTGCAATAACAGATCCACGCACACTTCTGCTCCAGTAAACCCCGACGGGAGCAGGGTGTTAATAAACGAACGCTGCCGTATCGACGTGCGGCCCAGAAGCCTGGCGTCAGCAGGCGCGAAACGGACGCTGCCGGTAGGTGGTGGTGGTGCTGAGCGACCAATTTAATTGGACCCGTTGCTGTTTTATAAAACAGACTCTCAGCGAATAATTGGGAAAATGCGTGATGTGGTTAAATGTTTTGGATGCTGCGCGAACACAGACTATCAGTCTGAAAACCCCGAGTGAAACTGGTAGATCTATAATTAATTGCGGACAGAAATGCATCGGATCAAATTCTGCTAATGTTGCTGATCATAAATGTACATTATTGTGTGAAATAAATTTTTAATATTGCTGCTTAGGTTATTCGTACATCACAGTCAGCAGAAACTATAAACGCGTGGCAGTTTTACGCAACGAGAGATCTGTCATCAGTCTCTGAACTACTTCAGACTGATCTTAATCTTTTTGACAAATGGAATTGTTTTCGACGTCCACTTTTATAACTGAATTCATGGTTTGTTTCTGTGGTGTGTATTTTATCAAATTTTCTTTAAATAGATTATCTGCAACAAAATGACAATTCCTTCGAATAAAATTTATTTATTTCAAAAAGTAATTTCGAAATCGACTCAAATGTTAGTAAAGTAGATTTTATTTAAAGTAACATACCCAAACAGAACTTTGAAACATAAATTTTAATGAGGTGAATGGTACTAGTTATCATTTGCACAGATGTACTTACTATAGCTGTTTCTGGAGGAGTGTTTGGGAAAGGTGTGAGACAGGGTTGTAGCATCTCCCCGATGTTATTCAATCTGTATATTGAGCAAGCAGTGAAGGAAACAAAAGAAAAATTCGGAATTGGTATTAAAATCCATGGAGAAGAAATAAAAACTTTGAGGTTCGCCTATGACATTGTAGTTCTGTTAGAGACAGCAAAGGACTTGGAAGAGCAGTTGAACGGAATGGACAGGGTCATGAAAGGAGGGTATAAGATGAACAGCAACAAAAGCAAAACGAGGATAATGGAATGTAGTCGAATTAAGTCGGGTGATGTTGAGGGAATTAGATTAGGAAATGAGACACTTAAAGTAGTAAAGGAGTTTTGCTATTTGGGGAGCAAAATAACTGATGATGGTCGAAGTAGAGAGGATATCAAATGTAGACTGGCAATGGCAAGGAAAGCGTTTCCGAAGAAGAGAAATTTGTTAACATCGAGTATAGATTTAAGTGTCAAGAAGTCGTTTCTGAAAGTGTTTGTATGGAGTGTAGCCATGTATGGAAGAGAAACATGGACGATAACTAGTTTGGACAATAAGAGAACAGAAGCTTTCGAAATGTGGTGCTACAGAAGAATGCTGAAGATTAGATGGGTAGATCACATAACTAATGAGGAGGTATTGAATAGGATTGGGGAGAAGAGAAGTTTGTGGTACAACTTGACTAGAAGAAGGGATCGGTTGGTAGGACATGTTCTGAGGCATCAAGGGATCACCAATTTAGTATTGGAGGGCAGCGTGGAGGGTAAAAATCGTAGAGGGAGAACAAGAGATGAATACACTAAGCAGATTCAGAAGGATGTAGGCTGCAGTAGGTACTGGGAGATGAATAAGCTTGCACAGGATAGAGTAACATAGAGAGCTGCATCAAACCAGTCTCAGGACTGAAGACCACAACAACAACAGCTGTTTCTGGATGTAAGTCTGTTTCTCAGGACATGTTCAGCATGATGTCCTTTGCGGTAGTTAGTTGTTTGAACGTAAGCTGAGAAAACTGTTTGTGTAGCTGCAAACTGTAAAAGTTACAACGCGATATTTTGCGACAGTTGCGCGAACAAGCGACATATTATTTGATGCTCACTCCCTCTCCCCGCCACCCTTCCCAATCCTTCTACGGACATTACTTGCCATTCGTTTTACTTGTGTCATAAATACACTCTAAGATAAAGAAACTGCGCTCCACGAAGGACTCATCCAGATGGGACGAAAAACGGTAGACGTGACGTACACGTGCAAACAAACAAATTATTATAATTTTGAAAAACTTTTGATGTATTCAAGAAAAAAAGAAGAGCTTCACAAGCTTAGCAAATCAATAATACGTTGGTCCACCTGTGGCCCTTACGCCTGCAGTTATTTTGCTTGGCATTAGTAGAGTCATTTGATTTCCTCCCGAGGGATACTGCGCCAAATTCTGTCCAATTGGCGCGTTAGATTTCAAAACCGCCATCTGTTTACAGGACCCTACCCATAACTCTCCAAGCTTTCTCCATTGGGAAGAGATCTGGCTACCTCACTGACCAAAGTAGGGTTTGGAAAGCACAAAAGAAACTCTCGATGTGTGCGGACGGACATTATCTTGCTGCAATGAAGGGCAGCAAAATGGGCGTAGAATATCTTCCACGTACCTCTGGGCTGTAGGTGTGCAGCGGATGAGGAGCAAAGGGGTCCACTGCCCAAGGACGGTTCGAGAACAGTTTCCACAGTTTCCCACACAAGCGATGTGCCATAGGGCATTCCCCCCCTCCTCAAGCCCACTCCTTCGGATATTGGATGACTTTCTTTGGGCTTTTGCGAAACGTTTTTTCTTAGTTTTTAACTTCAAGGTAGTAATCTTTGTTAACTGTGGGTACCCTGGTAAACGTATATGTTATAGTGAACTAACCCCTTCATGTCCATTGGTTCGTTTATGGGTTGTGTCCATAACAACACGATTCATCTCCTGTGATGACTTTTGCTTTAAAATCCGGATCAGTTTCTTCTGTTCTTTCTGTTCCCGACACACGCACAAACGGCTGGGTCTCTGGTCATCGGAAACCACACACGAAACAAATTTTGCTGTAACGCGTTTCGTCTTCAGATCTTGAGTCAAAATTTGTTGGCATGAACTCTAGGATATTACAGTCATTTCCAGCAATCCATCGACTGTTCTATGACAATCGAAGACGATCGTGACACAGATTTTTTTCAATGTTTTCGCCCATTCTGGAAGTCGAGGGATGTTCCGGTCGTGATCCGTTTTCAGTTGCCAAGTGACCACTTTCAAAACAAGAAAATCAATCGCCGACCCTTCCCTGGCTCAAAGATTCCTTCCAATAAGCCGTCCGAAGCACGGCAACATTTCCTAACAGGAAATGATGTTGACACGTTAATATTTTTTATCTGCCACTGAAAAATCGCTGAACACGTGAAGCGGCTCTTACAAAAACAGTTGCACTGAACAGAATAATCTTCCCATACCAATGCAGCTAGAACAGCTGATACAGAACAGTGAATGCACGTATTGGGAGAACTCTGAACTAGTGTGTGTTCTTCCAAATGCCAGAGAAAAATTTTCATTATTTTCGTTTTCCACCTCATTGACAATTTTGTGTAACATAAATAAATTTCTGAATGTTACGTTATTCCAACGCCACATATTAAAAGAACCAACAACTCATTCACATTAAACGAAATTTCTGATGTCTTTAATATGTTTTAGTGAAAGCAGAAAGAACTAAATAAATTCTATTGCTCTACCTTCAATAAAATGTGCCAGATATTAAACTGAGAAGAAACAATGAAAATATTAAATTTCTATTGTTTACTTTTTAATTCCATAACAGAAGTTCTTTACTTTATAACTTACAAATTATTTCACTTTCAATCGGAAAAAGTGGGACAGAAATACAGAAAATATACATCAAATGTCACCTAATTTTATACTGCCACGGAAAGAGAAAAGATTTGCATGTGAGATAAATGAGAATTCACGGTGTGGTGTTGTGTTCGATTACCAGTGATAGCACTAATTTAAACTGATACGCCTGTCACAGAAATGACGCAGATAAAATTATTTTACACAGTACTGCGAGCATTGCGACATTTATTACTTGTTTATTTGTAAATATCATAATAAATATTTTTTATTATGAGGCCTTTTTTTTTCAAAGTCCGATGGTCGTGAAATCAAAACCACAACGAAGCTTTGTGCAGATGTGTTGCGCAGTGTCTCTTAGTATGCCCATCGAACGCGTCACGTCGCACTTTTCAGTTAAGAGCACACCATGAGCACTTAAAGATACCTAGCATGGTAGTTTCCCGCCAAGCGTGAAGTGCGTGCTGTCATTCGATATCTTCATGCTAAGGGTTTCCGCCAGATTTCATGCAGCCCACATAACGTGACTGTCATGCATGACAGAAAAGTGAGGCAATACTGCAGGAACTTTGAAGCAGGATGTACAGACATTCGTGATGTAGGTAGTCAAGGATGGAAGTGAGTGTCAATCGATGATCTTGTTTAGTGAGTGGATCAGGCGATTCGAGAAAACAAGCGAAGACAAATGCTATCATCATGCATTGTCCTTCTTCCTGATAATGATCGGCCGCATACTGCAGCTGCAACAAAGACGCTGCTGCAGCGTTTTCCACGGAAAAGATACAGCCTGGACTTAGCTCCCTCTGATTTTCATCTCCTTTCTTACACTAACCGCTGGATTTGAGGGCCTCATTTTGGCACAGACAAGAAGTTGTAGACCAGCGTAGACATTTGGTGGAAAGCACAGGTAGCTGCCTCCTCTGACGAGGGTGTTAGAAGGATGGTACCACACCTTGACAAATGTCTAAATCGGAGCGGTGACTATGTAGAAAAATAGCTGTAGTTAGCAGCTAAATGTTGAAAATAAAACATTTTTTTCACTATGATTTCCTCTTGGACTCGGTGATTCAGCTGCCCCTACCGTTACCGTTTTATGCAACTCGCAATGTTATATCTGGCCTTGATAAACCATGTTCTTCTCTTGCTTGCTATGCACGATCTATTAGCCCTACACAAAAAATGAGCACGATCTCCTTTATGAAATTTAATTTAGATTTTACCCTAGGATACGTTTCTACTGGAGCGATTTTCGAATTATACAAGAAAAAAGTACAAAAAAGACTTTAAAATGCACCTTCAACCCACATTCATGCCTTGCTACTCAGTATTTCTAGTATTTTGTTCGTGGCGCACCCTCCTATCATAATACAAACATATCCGACTACACGAACTAATATTCCATCTTTTTTGGTCTCTATTGATTGGGTTATTACACCACCAGCATAGTCGGCGACTTCATTGTTAACGTTATTCTTTTCAACATGGCTGTGAGAGTACTGTACGAAAGGCGGCTTTTGTAAACGTTACGCTAAAACTAATTACGTTGGAAATTCATTCAGACTTATCCAATACAAGCTCAGTAGTTTAGTAGTCAGGGGTCCTGATGGCCAGTAAATGAAGACCAATAAAGATCGAATGTAGGAAACAATTCGTGCCGCCGCTAATATTTGTACAGTGGTGGGAGGTGGTGCCATGAACAACATACTAGATCTCCTAACCCGGCTGAATGTGGCAATGGGGGTGCGTTTGAAGGGCATTTTTGCACATTTTTCTTGAATAACTAGAAAATTACGGCCTCTAGCAAAAACCTATCCAAGTACAAAATTTAACTACATTAAATTTTCGACAAAAAGCCCTGTTCATTTTGTCATTGCGGGTTGCATAAAGCGACAGAAGTAGAGCAGCAGAAAAAATGGCTCTGAGCTCTATGGGACTTAACATCTATGGTCATCAATCCCCTAGAACTTAGATCTACTTAAATCTAACTAACCTAAGGACATCACACACATCCATGCCCGAGGCAGGATTCGAACCTGCGACCGTAGCGGTCACGCGGTTCCAGACTGAAGCGCCTAGAACCGCACAGCCACACTGATCGGCAACTAGGAAAATGTTTGAAACAGATGACAGTGGTGGTTCATAGCGACACATTACCAGTTACCTCGCACACGTCTGGTTTGTGGATCCTCGTTCGCTGCAACGTTTTAGTTCTATAATCGTAAACTTTCGCCCAGGTAGATTTCGCTAGTAATTATAATGAAGAGAAAAAAAAAAACAGGTACACCTGCCTGATATCGTGTAGGGCTCTATCGAGCACGTAGAAGTGCCGCAACATGTCGTGGCATGGACGCGACTATGTCTGAAGGACTGTTAGAGTGAACTGACAACATGAATCCTGCAGAGCTGTCCATAAATGCGCAAGATTACTGGGGGGCTCAGATTTCTTCTGAACAGTACGTTGCAAGGCGTCCCACATATGCTCAATAATGTTCATTGTCTGGAGAGCTTGGTGGCCAGCGTAAGTTTTTAAACTCAGAAGAGTGTTGCTGGAGCCACTCGGTAGCAATTCTGGACGTGTGGGGTGTCGCATTGTCCTGCTTGAATTGCCGTCCGCAGAACGTGGTCGTGTGGTAGCGTTCTCGCTTCCCGCGTCCGGGTTCCCGGGTTCGATTCCCGGCGGGGTCAGGGATTTTCTCTGCCTCGTGATGACTGGGTGTTGTGTGATGTCCTTAGGTTAGTTGGGTTTAAGTAGTTCTAGGTTCTAGGGGACTGATGACCATAGATGTTAAGTCCCATAGTGCTCAGAGCCATTTGAACCATTTGAATTGCCCAAGTCAGTCGGAATGCACAATGGACATGAATGGATGCAAGTCATCAAACAGGATGCTTACCTACGTATCTCCTGTCAGTCGTATCGAGACGTATCAGCTGTCGTATATTACTCCACCTGCACACGCCCCGTACCATTACAGAGCCTCCACCAGTTTCAACAGTCCCATGCTGACATGCAGGGTCCGTGGGTACATGAGGTTATCTCCATACCCGTACAAAACAAGACTCGTCCGACCAAGAAACATGTTTCCAGCCATCAGCAGTCCAATGTAGGAGTTGACGGGTCCAGACTAGGCGTAAATCTTTGTCTCGTGGAGTCATCAAAGGTATACGACTGAACTTACGGCTCTGAAAGCCCATATCGATGATGTTTCGTTAAATGGTTCGCACGCTGACTCTTTTTGATGGCCCAGCATTGAAATCTGCAGCAGTTTGCGGAAGGGCTACAGTTCTGTCCCATTGAACGATTCTCTTCAGTCGTCGTTGGTCCCGTTCTTGCAGGATCTTTCTGCGGCCACAGCGATGTCGGAGATTTGATGTTTTACCGGATTCCTCATGTTCATGGCACGTTAGTGAAATGGTCGTACGGGAAAATCTCCACTTCATCGCTATCTCAGAGATGCTGTGCCCCATCGCTTGTGCACCGACTGTAACACCACAGTCAGACTCACTTAAATCTCGATAATATACGATTGTAGCAGCAACAACGGATCTAACTACTGCATCAGACACGTGTTGTCTTATGTAGGCGTCACCGGCCGCAGCGCCACATTCTGCCTGTTTGCACATCTCTGTATTTGAAGACGCGTACCTATATCAGTTGGCGCTTCAGTGTATTTTACACGCTGCATACAATTATTCACTCAGATGTCTGTTGTGCCCCTTTCAGTTTGGCATCACAAGCGACCGCTTGAGTCACTTCGGCCTTAACCCGGCCGTGTCCATACTAAAAAATCCACATGAACGCGTCACCTGTACTGTTACCCAAGTGATCCCTTTCTATATTTCGTCCAAAATCCAACAGTTTTTTCTAACGTAGTTGCACGAGGGGATTTTAATAAGTAACGCAACACTTTTTTTTCTCTCTGCCAATTTCAGCTGCAAAACACGGAATTTGTTGAAGGATATCGTGGAATATTTCCGCTTCACCACTACAGTTCCATAAAATTCTGATAGGTGGCGGCGCTACAAGTACCCTTCAAAATGACTACTGTAAGGTAAGCACGTTTCAAAATGAGAGCTGTCAGTGAGTTTGATTTGGTGGAAAACTAAAGCTTCGCATTGATTCATATGCACTTGCAGAATGTCTACGGAGACCTGGAAGTGAACAAAAGCACGGCGAATCGTAGGGCGAACCTTCTGTCGGTATCCCAACAAGATCGCGCAAACCCGTCAGATCTGCCGCGTGCCGGCCGGCCGCACACAGCTGTCACTCCTGCAATGTTGGAACGTGCGGACACTCTCATTCCAGGTGATCGATGGATCACAATCATACACCTCTCTCCATAACTGGACATGTCTGTTGGCAGTGCTGACACAATGGTTCCCCATTTGCGGCAGTCGAAGCTGTTTGCCCACTGGGTTCCTCGCAGCCTAACTGAAGACGATGAAGAGCTACGATTGACCATTGTTGCGGAACTGCTTGCGCGTTACTAGACAGATCGGGACTTTTATAGTCGAACATTACCACAGGCGAAACAAAACGGCAATAAATGCAGTGGTGCCTCATCACCTCTCTTCCGGAGAAAAAATTCAAAGCCGCACCCACAGCCGGTTAAGTCATATTGACGGCCTCCTGGGACTGTGAAGGGGTTATTCTGTTTGATTTCCTCCCTCATGGTGCAACGATCAACCCACAGGAAACCGAAGAAACTGTTGCAGCGTATTCATTGCCACAAAACTGCAAACGAGCTTCTCCTTCTCCATGACAATGTAAGGCCACACAAAAATCTGCGCAACCGAGAGGAACTCACATAACTTAATTGGACTGTTCCTTATCCACTGTACGGCCCGAACTCCGCACCATCCGACTTCCATCTGTTTGGTCTAGTGAAGAAAGCACTCAGCAGGAAGGAGTACGTGGTTGATATGGAGGTTATTGATGTAGCAAGGCATTGGCTCCAACGAGCCATGTGGGCTTACGGTCCCTCATAGTAAGGTAGTCTAAGGCCGTCGTACTGAACGTAGATTATGTTGAAAAATATTGATTTGTAGACAAAAGGCGGGTAATAATATGACGTATTAGAATTCTGAATAAAACCAACCTGCTTTCAGGAAAAAAAAAGTGTTGCATTACTTGTTGAATGCCGCTCTATTACCGCACAGCACAGAAGTATTTGAGTGTATGGGTTTCACACCGTACAATAATCGCAAAATTCTCAACATAACACGTTTCGCTTAAGCTCCATTTTACTTCCCATCCTGCCGCTCTTTCGTACTTGCCCCTTGGGTCCCGCCATATATCTCAGTTCGTACAGACCACTATGTATTGTTAAGATTACAAAAGAATTATTGCCATGGTCGGTATAATACTCTTACACATGGGCGTGGCGAAAGACAACATACTGCACGCGTCCTTTTCTTGTGTATCATCCATCGTGTATAAATCGTCCGCAGGCTAGTCGAAAATGTTTATGAGAAGAATGGAGAGAAATTCTCGAGTGGGTCGCGACTCCGCCCACTGCGCCGCCGCATTTGCCCGCGGGGGTCCCCTGGCTCGGCGCTGCCTTGTGATCCGCGCCGACAGACCCCCG
Organism: Schistocerca cancellata; assembly: GCF_023864275.1. Taxonomy (NCBI): domain Eukaryota; kingdom Metazoa; phylum Arthropoda; class Insecta; order Orthoptera; family Acrididae; genus Schistocerca; species Schistocerca cancellata. Next base: position 390,583,201 of record NC_064630.1, on the reverse strand, counting down.
ATCTCCCTCGGGATGCAGTCCTGAGTGCCCTGGACAGCCTCCAGCCTGGTAACTCTCTGGAGGCCCTCCTGTGACAGCTGGCTACTGGCTATTGCGCAGCGAGGAATCTCCACACGAGAAATATCGCAAAAGCATTCCGCTGTTAGCGGAATACCTTCGGGTGGTGACGCCACTTCCAAGATTACGTATCCTATTTCTTACTATTACGCGCCAGTAAAGAGTTATACATTGCGAAATATCTTTGCGATTTTCTCGTAAGGAAATAAAAGAAGACAATCAACCACACATCTCAATTAACAATGCAGTTTTTTCTGATAACTCATCGAACTGCTGACTTCTTTAAATAGAATATTCACGATCATTACTGGATAGCCATCTTCGGTTAATACTTGTCAATATGTAGCATTTTATTAAAAGAACACACAGGTAGATATTGGGTTACATGGTTGCTGTGATACAGAGTGGGTCAGTATCGTTAAAATACTGTTCATACACGGTGCGGTATTTCTATCATCTAAACGGGCATACACGGTGCGGTATTTCTATCATCTAAACTGGCTTCAGACTTCTTCGTATACTCATCTCGTTCTGTTCGTTCACAGGACCACAATATCCGTTAACTACCCACGCTACGCTTCTGGGCACATGGCTTGACATTCGAATTACATGTCCAAGACGTATAAACGAGCTCCAGCTTGAATTATTTAAAAAGATTAACTCTCATTAAAATTTTGAGATATTCCTACTAGGGGGCCGATACGAGGATTCTTTCATGTCTCTATCAAGAGCTAATAAGGAGTAAGATAGAATATGGCAACATGCTCTATGATATCACTCTCACACCATGACTGAAGTTTCCAGACTATGTACCAATAGGACACATTAGAATGACGCTTACACCCATCTCTTCAACGGAAATGGCCAACTACTCACTCGTCACGAGATGGAAGCTCTTACATATGTGGTACATGCTCTGGGCTCCATTACATTGGAAGTCTGATACAGAATCACACATGGCATACTGAACGAAGAACCACTAATGCCTATTTCCAGGAATTTATGGTATGGTAGAATCCTGGAACAGCGGGGCCAACACCTGTCGCTAGTACACCCCTCCAGCCGCAAACGTCAGTGTGTACGTTGTCGGATCGCAACGGAACTTGATCACAACAAACCGCATTGTATTCAGGACGTCACGTGACGCCGACAGCTCCACCCCTATCACAACAAAACTGCAGAAGCCGCTAAACCCAGTTTCATATGGGACATGAAAGCGACGTGAACGTGAAACTCGACGAACTCTGTGATGTCACAAGGTGTACGGCGATACAATGAAAGAATGATGATCGTGGAATGAAATATAATACGCCACCTATATATTCATTCATTCCCTCCTCTGCGTTACCAAAGATAACATGTGATTGTTTCCAGTCGTGCTGGAAATGCAGAGCCTGCAAGGGGCGTCTATGTGCTCTGCTGCATCAAGACAGAACGCAGAGATTCTGTAAATGTCTATCACCTGATGCCCGCTGAAGATATCCGTGTCCTTGTGAAGACGTAGCACTCTGGTCGCGAGCTCATTGTTCTTGAAGTTTCTGCAACAAACTACTTAGTGATTAGGCTAAGGCCTCAACACTCCGATATAATTAGTCAAATTTCAGTCGGAGCAGCTAGAAGCTTTCTAAAACAACACACAAATCATGTAGCAAACAGCCACAAACTGATACAATATATTTTACAAACGTACGCCTACAAAGTCAAGCGTATCACAGTTCATGTTTGTAACACTTATAATCCTGATATAGTAAATGCATTATAGAAATTACATTACGACGTCATGTAATAGGCCTACGAAAAGCTGGATGTTACCTCTGCGGTACTGCAGAAATACTTGGCGGGAATGTAGACACTCATCATCATCATCATCATTTAAGACTGATTATGCCTTTCAGCGTTCAGTCTGGAGCATAGCCCCCTTATAAAATTCCTCCATGATCCCCTATTCAGTGCTAACATTGGTGCCTCCTCTGATATTAAACCTATTACTTCAAAATCATTCTTAACCAAATCCAGGTACCTTCTCCTTGGACTGCCCCGACTCCTCCTACCCTCTACTACTGAACCCATGAGTCTCTTGGGTAACCTTGCTTCTCCCATGCGTGTAACATGACCCCACCATCTAAGCCTGTTCGCCCTGACTGCTACATCTATAGAGTTCATTCCCAGTTTTTCTTTGATTTCCTCATTGTGGACACCCTCCTGCCATTGTTCCCATCTACTAGTACCTACAATCATCCTAGCTACTTTCATATCCGTAACCTCAACCTTGTTGATAAGGTAACCTGAGTCCACCCAGCTTTCGCTCCCATACAACAAAGTTGGTCGAAAGATTGAACAGTGCACAGATAACTTAGTCTTGGTACTGACTTCCTTCTTGCAGAAGAGAGTAGATCGTAGCTGAGCGCTCACTGCATTAGCTTTGTTACACCTCGCTTCCAGTTCTTTCAGTATGTTGCCATACTGTGAGAATATGCATCCTAAGTACTTGAAACCGTCCACCTGTTCTTTGTTCCTCCTATTTGGCACTCAATCCGTTTTTATTTCTTTCCCACTGACATGACTTTCTTTTTGGAGATGCTAATCTTCATACCATAGTCCTTACATTTCTGATCTAGCTCTGAAATATTACTTTGCAAACTTTCAATCGAATCTGCCATCACAACTAAGTCATCCGCATATGCAAGACTACTTATTTTGTGTTCACATATCTTAATCTCACCCAGCCAGTCTATTGTTTTCAACATATGATCCATAAATAATATGAACAACAGTGGAGACAGGTTGCAGCTTTGTCTTACCCCTGAAACTACTCTGAACCATGAACTCAGTTTACCGTCAACTCTAACTGCTGCCTGACTATCCATGTAAAGACCTTTAATTGCTTGCAAAAGTTTGCCTCCTATTCCATTATCTCGTAGAACAGACAATAACTTCCTCCTAGGAACCCGGTCATATGCCTTTTCTAGATCTATAAAGCATAGATACAATTCCCTATTCCACTCATAACACTTCTCCATTATTTGCCGTAAGCTAAAGATCTGGTCCTGACAACCTCTAAGAGGCCTAAACCCACACTGATATTCATGACACTGTAGACACTGTACATGATTGATGGCAGGGAAGTCACGAGATGTGCGGTCGTAAGAAGACGGAACTCCGGACGGCCACGTGGCACTAGGGAGAGGGAAGACCATCATCTTCGGCGCAGAATTCGAGCAGCAGTTTACACCACAATGACACAACAAACTGTTACAAATCGGTTACTTCAAGGACAGTTCCGAGCCAAAAGCTCTGTAGCGTGTATTCCACTGGCCGCAAACCGCCGTCAGTTGTGATTTCATTCGTGTCAGACCAGATGTCGCTGGTGTTCTGGCGTGTTTTCTGATTAGAGGTAGTTCTCCAAGCCAGTCGAGGGCCTGCAGCCAAACTGTCCGCGTGCTGGACGCACTGGAGCTACACCTGGTGTTACGGTCTGGCGTGCGATTTCGTATGACAGCTGGAGCACTCTCGTGTTTATCCCTCGCACCCTGATTGCAAATATGCACTTCAGTCTGCTGATTCGATCTGTTGTGCTACATTTCATGAACAGCATTCCAGGGGATGTTTTCCAGTAGAATAACCCTCCACAAAGAGTCGACATGTGGCCTTGACCCGCTGGTTCACGAGATCTGTCTACAATCGAGCACATATGCGACATTATCGGATGAAAACTCCAGCTTCAGCCACAAACAGCATTAACTATCTCCGTATTGACACACAAAGTGCAACAGACATGGAACTCCATCCCGAAATCTGACATTCGGCACCTGTACAACACAATACAAACGCGTCTGAAAGTTTGCATTCAATGTTCTGACGGTTACAACGGTTATTAATGTACCTGCATTTCACCTGTCGTCTTGCAAAGTGAATCACTTAAATGCGATACACAGACAAACGTATTCCCGAAATTTCATTACTCAACGTTAATTATTTTTTGGTGTTGCGATTTTTTCGCGTCATTGCACAACATTAACATTTGTGTCAAGTTATACACAAACCTTATCATAAATCGAAAATATATATAAAATACAATGCCCTCACTGACTTACTGACTGACTGACATCACCCAGCTCAAACCGCTAAGAAGAGAAACTTGGAATTTGGAGAAGGTGTGGATCTTATACTGTAGGCACCATTTAAGAAGGGATTTTTCGAAATTCCAACTCTAAGGGGGTGAAACGGGGGATGAAGGTTTTTTAAAAGAAAAAACGTCGCTATTAAGCCAATTTTTCTCGGTAAGATATAAGAAATACGCGTTTCAGCATTTTGGACATGTATCCCTATGGGGGTGAAAGAATGGGTGAGTTTTTTATTTTTTTTTATTTTATTTTTTTTTAAATATACTCTTGTTATAGAACTACTAAAGCATTTTAAAGCTACATCTTTGAACATTGGTATTTGACTTCTCGGTTTCAAATAAAAAATACTTAATAATAATAGGTGTGTTTATAAATAAATTTTCTGCTACCAGTAACGAATTTCTTTATTTACTTTCCGCACGACGCGTTTCGGGAAATGATTCCCATTTTCAAGTGCGTTCTTTGTGTGTATTATGCCATTTATATTGATGTCAATGTGTGAGATTCTGCTTCATTTCTTTGACTTTTACTTCAATATATAAGAAACGCGATCTTTTAGCTGGTTACCGATTCTTTTGGTGAACAATTGTGTTTGGAAATTGAACCCCTAAGGGGTGAAATAGGGTCAGAATAATTCACTGACTCATCATCGGCAGACTAAACCCGCTAAGAATAGAGACTCGAAGTTTGGAAAGGGTGCGGATCTTACTATGTAGACATCTTTTAAGAAAGGATTGTCCAAAATTCCACTTCTAAGGGGGTGAAATAGGGAATGAAAAGCTTTTTGAAAGTATGTCGCTACTAAGGGAATTTTGAAACTAGAACTACGAAAACTGGTAGTTTGTTTCTCAGCTAGAAAGTAAAAAATACGTGTTTCAGCATTTTTTGATACTGAACCACTAAGGGGGTAAAATAGAATGTGAAAGTTCTTTTGAATATAAATAATTACTAAAGAACTACTAAAGGATTTTTTAGGCTGTATCTATGTCGACGTGTAGAAATAAAACAGAATACGCATTTCAATTTTTATGGAAATTCAAACCCTAAGAGAGTGCAATAAGGGATGAAAATTTTTAAGAAAATATTTCGTTACATTAAACAAATTAAAGCTAAATTCGTGAAAATAGGTATTTGACCCCCTCGGATAGATATAAAGAAATATTTATTAGGGAATGAAAGTTGCTGTGGAAATCTCAACAAGAACGCAGAAGGCGTGATTGATAAAAACTTACATCAGCTACCACAGTCGCTTTTTGGTCAGAAGTGAATACGGAAAAGACCATGCTTATGTGGCCTTAATTAGCGTGAAAAGCTGAGAAGGTGTTGCAATGTTGTGAACAATAAAATTCGATTAAATAAAAACAGAAGAAACTCTCTGCAGGCCATACAGTCTACGCAAGCGAAGCAGCGGGCTCTAAGCTAGCCATCATACTTGTGGAATGTCACATTTTAGTGTGTCTTTCAGTTCTGCACAACTTCTTACACATAGACTATATGTATTTTGCTTGTGAATAGCAATTTCTGTTACTAATTACGTAGACGCACAAATGTAATTCGCAGTTGTTTCCAGAGAAAACTTTGGTCTGTATCTCAAATAATTTCTGACAATACGCTTTAGCAAGATTATAAAATGAAAACTAAGTTGCTAGTACAATACTAGTATATTGTCGCTTTTATTCCACACTCTTGCTTGTCATCTACAATCATTTTCCCAAACCTACACACATCAAAAAAAGTTTTGCATCGCCTCGGTTCCGAGAGTTCCGGAACCTGTACAGAAAATTGGAATAGAGATCAACGTAAACATCATTTCCGTCCTTCATGAAAACCACACATCGCATGTTGTACCACCATATACCGAGACCTTCAGAGGTGGTGGTCTAAATTGCTATACACACCAGTACCTCCAATACCCAGTAGCACGTCCTCTTGCATTGCTGTATGCCTGCCTTCGTCGAGGCATACTGCCCACAAGTTCATCAACGCACTGTTGGTCCAGATTGTCCCACTCCTCAATGGCGATTCGGCGAAGATCCCTCAGAGTACTTGGTGGGCCACGTCGTCCATAAATAGCCCTTTTCAATCCATCCCAGACATGTTCGATAGGGTTCATGTCTGGAGAACATGCTGGCCACTCTAGTTGAGCGTTGTCGTTATGCTGAGGGAAGTCATTCACAAGATGTGCACGATGAGAGTGCGAATTGTCCAGGAAGACGAATGCCTCGCCAATATGCTGCCGATATGGTTGTACTGTCGGTCGGAGGATTGTATTCACGTATCGTACAGCCGTTACGACGCCTTCCATGACCACCAGCGGCGTACGTCGGCCCCACATAATGCCATCCCAAAACAGCAGGGAACCCCCACCTTGCTGCACTCGCTGGACAGTGTGTCTAAAGTGTTCAGACTGACCGGGTTGCCTCCAAACACGTCTCAGACGATTGTCTGGTTGAAGGCATATGCGACACTCATCGGTGAAGAGAACGTGAGGCCAATCCTGAGCGGTCCATTCGGCATGTTGTTGAGTCCATCTGTTTCGCTTCATGGTGTCGTGCTTGCAAAGATGGACCTCGCGCACAGTTTGAGTCGTAACACGACGTCCTGTGGCTGCGCGAAAAGCATTATGCAACATGGTGGCGTTGCTGTCAGGGTTCTCCGAGCCATAATCCGTAGGTAGCGGTCATCCACTGCAGTAGTAGCCCTTGGGCGGCCTGAGCGAGGAATGTCATCGACAGTTCCTGTCTCCTTGTATCTCCTCCATGTCCGAACAACATCGCTTTGGTTCACTCCCAGACGCCTGGACACGTCCCTTGTTGAGAGCCCTTCTTGGGATAAAGTAACAATGCGTACGCGATCGAACCGCGGGTTTGACCGTCTAGGCAAACGAGCCGTGTACCTCCTCCCTGGTGGAATGACTGGAAATGATCTACTGTCGGACCCCCTCCCTCTAATAGGCGCTGCTCATGCATGGTTGTTTCCTTCTTTGTACGGGTTTAGTGACATCTCTGAACAGTCAAAGAGACTGTGTCTGTGATACAATATCCATAGTCAACGTTTATTTTCAGGAGTTCTGGGAAACGGGGTGATGCAATTTTTTTTGGGTGTGTGTGTATTATGTACTGATTGTATTACCTTTATTTCAAAAAGCAGGGAACTATGTTTATAAATCATGTGTGTTTACGTGTACACATAAATCAAAATGACAAAATATTCCTCCTTGTTGTGTTATTGTCCCAGTTGCAATAAATATTCCCCTATGAAAAGTGTGATACATCTCATGAAACTAAGTATGTCGGGTTAATCAGCTGTATCATGTAAACTTTTTATTGGCATGCCGTTCCTGTATGTTCACCGCATATTGTGAGATTATTGTCAATATTTTTACGTACTATTTCTTGTCTCTTTTGTGACCTTCGCATTGATAACTCCGTATCTCGTATTTACCAAATGTATTTTTCTGCTCCCTAACATTCACTTAATCATTAGCGGATATCACATCGCGTTATATCTTCTAACACCTCAATCTCCATTTATTAATTGGCCGACTTATCCGTAGCCTGATATAACTTCCACAAACGCAAATATCTTTGGCTGCTTTACCTGTCGCCTTTTATATCTCCCTAGCACATCATCAACCTCATTGGCAGCACGACATGTTGCCTATAAACTTCAGCATATATCATATTCACAGAAATATACGTCATCTAAGAAATTCTCACTGTAACAGCATACTATTGATTACCCTTAAGACAACCTTAGCCTTATTACTACCAAGAGACGCTGTACGCTGTACCATCTGTTCCAGCTTTTGTTCAACGTATTAAATCACAGTTACTTCTTAGCTTTGTTATTTCGTCATAAACAGCAGCAGTGTAGAAGGCATCTCATAGACTGAAGTCCGTACGGATCTGTTTTTTTTTTTTTTACCAGTCTTCTCACTGGTTTGGTGTGGCCCGCCACGAATTCCTTTCCTGTGCTAACCTCTTTATCTCAGAGTAGCACTTGCAACCTACGTCCTCAATTATTTGTTGGATTTATTCCAATCTCTGTCTTCCCCTACAGTCTTTGCCCTCTACAGCTCCCTCTAGTACCATGGAAGTCATTCCGTGATGTCTTAACAGATGTCCTATCATCCTGTCCTTCCATATTAGTGGTTTCCTCATATTCCTTTCCTCTCCATGTCTGCGCAGAACCTCCTCATTCCTTATCTTATCAATCCACCTAATTTTCAACATTCGTCTGTAGCACCACGTCTCAAATGCTTCGATCCTCTTCTGTTTCGGTTTTCCCACAATTCATGTTTCGCTACCATACAATGCTATACTCCAGGCGCACATTCTCAGAAATTTCTTCCTCATATTAAGGCTGATATTTGATATTAGAAGACTTCTTTTGACCAGGATGCTCTTTTTGCCATTTCTAGTCTGCTTTTGCTGTCCTCCGTGCTCCGTCCGTCATTGGTTATTTCACTACCTAGGTAACAGTATTCCTCAACTTCATCTACTTCATGACTACCAATCCTGATTATTCCGTCTTGGCTGTTGTGCATATTGCATATGACCCTTCTCTCCCTATAGCTTACCCCTACTTTTCTCAAAATTTCTCGCTGTTCTCATTTCGACTACTTTTCATTACCTTCGTCTTTCTTCGATTTACTCTCAGTCTATACTCTGTACTCATTAGATTCAGCAGATCATGTAACTCTTCTTCACTTTCACTCATGATAGCAATGTCATCAGCGAATCGTATTATTGATATCCTTTCACCTAGAATTTTAATTCCACTCCTGAACCTTTCTTTTATTTCCATCATTGCTTTCTCGATGTACAGATTGAACAATAGGGGCGAAAGGCTACATCCTTGTCTCACACCCTTTTTAATGCGAGCACTTCGATCTTGGTCGTTCAGTCATAATATTCCCTCTTGGCTGTTGTACATATAGCTTACCCCTACTTTTCTCAGAATTTCGAACGTCTTGCGACATTTTACATTGTCGAACGCTTTTTCCAGATCGACAAATCCTATGAACGTGTCTTGATATTTTTTTAAGTCTTGCTTCCATTATTAACCGCAACGTCAGAATTGCCTCTCTCGTGCCTTTACCTTTCCTAAAGCCAAACTGATTTTCATCTAGCGCATCCTAATTTTTTTTTCCATTCTTCTGTATATTATTCTTGTAAGCAACTTGGATGCATGCGCTGTTAAGCTGATTGTGCGGTAATTCTCGCACTTGTCAGCTCTTGCCGTCTTCGGAATTGTGCGGTGATGCTTTCCCGAAAGTCATATTGTATGTCGCCAGACTCAAACATTCTACACACCAATGTGAATAGTCGTTTTGTTGCCACTTCCCCCATTGATTTTAGAAATTCTGTTGGAATGTTATCTATCCCTTCTGCTTTATTTGATCTTAAGTGCCGGCCGCTATGGCCGAGAGGTTCTAGGCGATTCAGTCCGGCATAGCGCTGCTGCTACGGTCGCAGGTTCGAATCCTGCCTCGGGTATGGATGTGTGTGATGTCCTTAGGTTAGTTAGGTTCAAGTAGTTCTAAGTCTAGGGGACTGATGACCTCAGATGTTAAGTCCCATAGTGCTTAGAGCCATTTGAACCATTTTTTGATCTTAAGTCCTCCAGAGCTCTGTTAAATGCTGATTCTGATACTGGATCACCTATCTCTTCTAAATCGACTCCTGTTTCTTCTTCTATCACATCAGACAAATCTTCCCCTCATAGAGGCTTTCAATGTATTCTTTTCACCTATCCTCTCTCTCCTCTGCAATTAGCAATGGAATTCCCATTGCACTGTTACTGTTATCAGCCACGCTTTTAATGTCACCGAAGGTTGTTTTGACTTTCCTGTGTGCTGAGTGGGTCCTTCCGACAGTGATTTCTTTTTAGATGTCTTCATATTTTTCCTGCAGCCATTTCGTCTTAGCTTCTCTGCACTTCCTATTTATTTCATTCCTCAGCGACTTGTATGTCTCTATTCCTGAGATTCCCGGAAAACTTTTGTACTTTCTCCTTTCATCGATCAATTGTAGTATTTCTTCTGTTTCCCATGATTTCTTCGCAGTTACTTTCTTTGTACCTATGTTTACCTTCCCAACTTCTCAAAAATGGTTCAAATGGCTCTGAGCATAATGGGACTTAACATCTGAGGTCATCAGTTCCGTAGAACTTAGAACTAACTAACCTAAGGAAATCACACGCACCCATGTCCGAGGCAGGATTTGAACCTGCGACCGTATCGGTCGCGCGCTTCCAGACTGAAGCGCTTAGAACCGCTCGGCCACATAGGCCGGCCTTCCAAACTTCTGTGATGGCCCTTTTTAGAGATGTCCATTCCTCTTCAACTGTACTACCTACTGCACTATTCCTTATTGCTGTATCTATAGCATTACAGAATTTCAAACGTATCTCTTCATTCGTTAGTACTTCCGTATCTCATTTCTTTGCGTATTGATTCTTCCTGACTAATGTCTTAAACTTCAGCTTACTCTTTATCACTACAATATTGTGACCTGAACTTTTCCACTTAAATGAAGATATCAATGAATCAAGAGTTGGCAGATTCATTAGAAAGAAATGAAATGGGTTCAGCAATGAACAGCAAGAGTATCTTAAGAACGTGTAATTTCTTCTTGAAAGAGATTGCTTAGGATACGCTCGTTCTACCAATTACTGGGTAATTCGTTATTCTAGAACCACATCCGAGTTGGTCTAACTACTCTATAATGATGTAGGCATGAAAATATTTATTGATTGCATGGCTCCATCGGTTTGCCAATTATACAGTACTTTGAAATTCGCGCCGGGTTTGGTAAATCAAATCATGAACTGTATTTTTCCAGAACTCATTCAAAACATCGCCTCCTCTACTACGCTGTCATGCAAGTAATCTGTCCGTGAAGTTCGCTACGATTTCCTGAGGATACTCTACCCGCATTTCGCTAACAACACGTCGAATTTCCTTCTCCTACTCGTGGATGTATCGGGGTTCATCGAAGTGCACCAATGACTTAAGATAATCCCAAAGGAAAATATCTCGAGGGACTAATTCACATGAGCTTGGTGGCCGTTCTTGGTCACCATTACGTGAGGTGAGGCGAACTGGAGCAAAGCAGTTGCTTCGTGGCAAGTGTGGCGGGTATCCCCGTCCTGCTGAAACCAAAACTTTTGGACTTCCATTCCATTGAGAAGAAACGAGGAGAAAACCTCTTATCATTGCTCGGCGACAATTTTCTTTAAAAAAATGGGGAGGGGGGGGGGGGGGGTAGCGATGATGGCGCCCTCCCAAAAACCACAAAAAACTGTCACTCACTGTGCCGGAATTTCCCTCGCTCGAACGATGCAAGGGTTTTCTGACGCAGTTCTGTTTATCCACAAACCCATTTTAATGGAGGGCGCTTCATGAGTAAAGATGATTTTCCTCACAAAACCGCCGTCTTCCTTCGTATTCTTAGAAACAAGTCAACAAAATGTATCCTCTTCTCACTATTGGCTTCTTTCAACTGGTACGTTAAGGGCGGTAATGGAGATTATACCGGAGAATAAGCTATAATTAAGAACATCGTTTGTCCAATTCTTGGTAACGGCGAACTACCGTCTTCACTGGACTAACAGCCACACTGTCACGAACCACCGCAGAACGAAGGCACCCAGAACTCGCTGTTCATTGTTGAAACTGTTTCATTGAACTTTGCAATAATTCTGACAACAGTTGATTCTTTCATTTCTTCATTTAAGTGGAAAAGTCTCAGTTTCTCCATTACTTTCTCTGTTCTGATAAAGTATTTTTATTACTACCATATGTTGCGCAGGAGATTGAACCAACAATCGGAATTCTCATGGAAACATAAATGATACGTATCAATGTGCTCAACCGACAAACAAAAGATATTAAGCCATTCAAAACCGGCGCACGTCTTGAAGGACCCTTCGCTATGGCCATGGAGGAATGGTAATACATTATAGTGGAGGGACAAATGGTTCAAATGGCTCTGAGCACTTTGGGACTTAACTTCTGAGGTCATCAGTCCCCTAGAACTTAGAACTATTTAAACCTAAGGACATCACACACATCCATGCCCGAGGCAGGATTCGAACCTGCGACCGTAGTGGTCGTGCGGTTCCACACTGTAGCGCCTAGAACCGCTCAGCCACTCCGGCCGGCAGTGGAGGGACAGATAGCAGTAATTTATGACTGCTTTCTTGTGTTACAGTCGATGGAGAACCGCGTCTTCGAGAAGGTGGCCGACTACTTGTCGCTGATTGGCCGCACGGAGCTGCTGACCTGCACCGCCACGCAGACTTCCTTCACCCGCATCCGGGACCAAGCGCAACAGGTGGGTCCGTACCTCAGTCTGGTAGACTAATGCTACATCATACCTCTAGCAGAGAGTCTCCGTGGGTCGCCATTTCTCTCTACATAAAGGATGTCTCAAACCTTGTGGGTTAAACTGAAATAGGTTCACAATCGATTATGTCAAGATAGGGAACAGATGGTCGGAAATGCATATTTTTTGTTTTACAGACAGACACAGCATACACTGCATAACATCAACGAAGCTCATAGTAATTGTTCACAGTAACATTGATACGTATCATTTACGTTTCCATGAGAATTCCGATTGTTGCTTCAATCTCCTGCGCAACATATGGTAGTAATAAAAATACTTTATCAGTCTCAATGCATTCATGGCAACGGCGCATGAAGTTCTTCCGCACTACCGCAAAGATCCAGATGTCTGTTGCAACAGGAGACAGACCCTAGTGAATAGGTCTTCATCCGTTTCTACAGGGGTTCCATACACCAACGTCTTGGCATGACCCCAGAAGAAAAAATTCAGAGGTGGTGAGATCCGGTGGTATTGTTGGCCATGGGACAGGACCTCCCCTTCCAATCCAACGAGGAGGGTACGTGTTGCTCAGGTGTTCATGGACATTAACATCGAAGTGGGCTGGTGCACCGTCGCATTGAAACCACATTCTTTCGCGCACAGAAAAGGCTACAGTCTCCAAGAACAGTGGTGTCACATATCGCAGGAACATCAAAAAGGTGGATCGGTCAAACGGTGTACAGTGGTCAGGGGTATGTACTCTTTATCACCCACTGCCTGGACCAGTATACAACAGTCAACAGAGATCTGTGCGAGAGTGCTGCAGAACTACATACGACATTGCAATATGTACATGCACTGCAACTGGCGGCCGTCGCTTTACATAATTACCATCAGCTATGTTGATATCTGGTGTACGCTGTGTATGTCCATAACACAATAAATATGCATTTTCAACAATTGGTTCCCTCGATCAATATAATCGATTGTGGGTCCACTGTCATCTGTTTCAGTTTGAACCAAAATGTTTATGACATCCTTTATAGACGACTTCCGTGTTTGAACGCAATGAAAAACATAATCTTTAAATTTCTGAGCTGAAACGTCACTCGTTAGTTTTCCGTTCTTGTGACTATAGTCTTACGTAAGTAACACGTCAGCCTGTCAAATAGAGGAATTATTTAATTAAAAATCCGATGTAAGACATTTATACTGAAATAAATCCACTGGTTTGAGTCCTAAATCAAATATTAACATTTGTTATCTTTGGAAAACAACTGGCATTATCTGTAGATGCAATAGTTTAAAATCTTTGATCCCACAATATTTCACACACACACGCATTTGTTTTCAACTGACGACGACGTAAGCCGAAAACCCATTTGTAACATAATAAACATTGTGAAAAGTAAAAATCACTGCTCGCCATATATAGGAAACGTTGAGTCGTAGACAGTCAGAACGAGAATATTGCTATACTTTTAACTTTTGGCCAGTGTGTGTGAGTTGTGTTTGTGTGAATGTTTGTGTGGTTTCTACTTCAGAAGCTAAAAGTGCAGTGCAGTGTTTTTGTTGTGCCTGTCTGCGAATATTATTGTTATTCCATATTGGACTTCCCGTTGTTTGATAATAATTATTGTAGAATATAACATCAGTGTCTTGTGTTTTTCCTTCCATGATAGGTATTTGATTATTAGTCAGACTTTCATATGCATTGTTCAGTTTAGAGGCCACAAAATGTTTTTGTACTTGATAAAATGTAACCTGGTACCTTGTTCTTCTGCTGTACAGAAATACACACTCCTGGCTTCGTGGTGTGGCCTAAATATAATTTCCCCCTGTTGATGAGTATGCGTTCCTGTTTCATGCACACGTCGAAAGGGAGATGGATACTTCAGTTCTTTCATTTCGACTGTTTTACGAATACTCACTCCACTCTGAACAAGTGTCATGTGTTCATTCATTTCTTACAACTAAAAAGAAATACATCAAAAGTCACAATCTGACATAGGATAAATGTATTTCAACTCAGTTTTTAGTCTTGTGCGGTAGACAGGAACGTTTTCTGGTGCTTCATTGATTCATGTTTCAGTGTGCCCCCTGTGCTTGGCTGTTAAAAAATGGTTCAAATGGTTCTGAGCAATATGGGACTTAACATCTGAGGTCATCAGTCCCCTAGAACTTAGAATTACTTAAACCTAACTAACCTAAGGACATCACACACATCCATGCCCGAGGCAGGATTCGAATCTGCGACCGTAGCGGTCGAGCGGTTCCAGACTGAAGCGCCTAGAACCGATGGGCCACACCGGCCGGCCGGCTGTTAAAAACTAGGTTGTTGCACAACTACTAATTGAGAAAATGTCTGTACTTAGGCTAATATTTTTCTGAAATATACACTGAAGAGCTAAAGAAACTGGTACATTTGCCTAATATAGCGTAGGGCGACCGCGAGCACACAGAAGTGCTGCAACACGACGTGGCATGGACTCGACTAGTGTCTGTATTAGTGCTGCAGCGAATTGACACCATGAACCTGCAGGGCTGTCCACAAATCCGTGAGGGTACGAGGGGGTGGAGATCTCTTCTGAATAGCAGTTGCAAGGCATCCCAGATATGCTCAATAATGCTCATATCTGGGGAGTTTAGTGTTCAGCGGAAATGTTTAAACTCAGATGCGTGTTCCTGGAGCTACTCTGCAGCAGTTATGGACGTGTGGGGTGTCGCATTGTTCTGCTGAAATTGCCCAAGTCAGTCGGAATGCGCAATGGATATGAATGGATACAAGTGATCAGACGGGATGCTTATGTACGTGTCACTTGTCAGAGTCGTATCTAGACGTATCACGGGACCCACATCACCCTAACTGCACATGCCCCACACTATTACAGAGCCTCCACCAGCTAGAACAATCCCTTGCTGATATGCAGGGTCCATGGATTCATGAGGTTGTCTCCAAACCTGTACACGTGCATCCGTTCGATACAATTTGAAACCCAATTTGTCTGACCAGACAACATGTTTCCTTTCATCAACAGTCGAATGTCGGTGTTGATTGGCCCAGACTAAGCGTAAAGCTTTGTGTCGTGCTGTCATCAAGGGTACACGAGTGGGTCTTCGGCTCCGAAAGCCCTTATCGATGGCGTTTCGTTGAATGGTTCGCACACTGACACTTCTTGGTGTCCCAACATTGAAATCTGCAGCAGTTTGCGAAAGGATTGCGCTTCTGTCACGCTGAACGATTCTCTTCACTCGTCGTTAGTCCCTTTCTTGCAGGGCCCTTTCGGCCCCAGCGATGTCGAAGATTTGATGTTTTATTTGATTCCTGATATTCACGGTACACTCGTGAAATGGTCTTAAGGGAAAATCCCCACTCCATCGCTACCTCGGAGATGCTGTGTCCCATCGCTCGTGCGCCGACTATAACACCACGTTCAAACTCACTTAAATCTTGATAACCTGCCATTTTAGCAGCAGTAACCGATCTAACAACTGCGCCAGAGACTTATTGTCTTTTATATGTGTTGCCGACAGCAGTGCCGTGTTCTACACGTTTACATATCTCTGTATTTGAATATGCATACCTATAATAGTTTCTCTGGCGCTTGAGTCTAGATTCCCCATGTTGATTTCCCATCTGCACTGAGAAAGACGTGAAATTCTACCGAATTCTCACGTACGAGTAACAAAAAAAGAAGTATAGCGTTGTTGAAAGAATATGGGTTTACGAGAGACTACGGGAAACGTACAATGTACACGGAAAATCAGTCGACTATACGGCGATCTCCTTTGTTTCTTGCCCTTTTATGTTCAAATGGTTCAAATGGCTCTGAGCACTATGGGACTTAACATCTATGGTCATCAGTCCCCTGGAACTTAGAACTACATAAACCTAACTAACCTAAGGACAGCACACAACACCCAGCCATCACGAGGCAGAGAAAATCCCTGACCCCGCCGGGAATCGAACCCGGGAACCCGGGCGTGGAAGCCAGAACGCTACCGCACGACCACGAGATGCGGGCGCCCTTTTATGTTGATTAATATAGACGTCCCATGACCTTGGAGATTTACTCCTCAATTTGCTCCTGCGGAACCAGAGGTGTAAAATAAAAAAATAAAAACTCTGCGACAAGCATTCTGCTTGTCCCGTAGGACCGTTTCACGAGCGTACTGTGACTATCAGGAATCCGGTAAAACATCAAACCTCCGACATCGCTGCGGCCGTAAAAAGATCATTCGAGAACGGGACCAACGACGACTGGAGATAATCGTTCAAAGTGAGAGAATTGCAACTCTTCTTAGCCCCCTCATACTCTTATGGACAGCCCTGCAGGATTCATGATGTTGATTTCCTCCAGCACTACTTCAGTCTTTAGTTTAGTCCACGCCATGTCGCGTTTGAAGCACTTATGCGTGCTCGCGAGGGCTCTATATGATTTTATGCAGGTGTACCAGTTTGTTTAGCTCTTCAGTGTAGTAGCAGACTGTATGGGTAAAAATGTTCGTTGTCTGCCCCCGTTCCCGCGATTTCAACACTTTCTAAGAACAATTCATACTTTGTTTTAATTTCATCCATTTTTAATCAATAATAAATCGTGATTGTATAAAACCTTTGAATGTTATTTGTCGGCTTTAACAGTAGTATTCAGTAATGTAATCGCATTGTTATAAAAAAGATGCGCTTCGAAAGATCACACTCACATCATCAGACGAAACTCATACAAAAGTTACGAGTCTCACATTAGTCTTTCCAGAAGATGGGAGTGTTACCTCCTGAAACGTCGATTGTGCTATAATAATTTTGTAATTACTGAACATTGTCGTTGAAGTTGACAAATAAGAAAAAGATTCACGAGTTGCGACAAATGCACCAAAGTCCGACAGTGATCACAGCGAACCAATGTATCTGAATGTGGTGCAGTTCAAGTAATAAGCTCAACAAGATCAATCATTTTTACATAAAAATGTAAGGACCACGTACACTGTACTAACAGACATGTTGAGTCTATGAAACGTCGTAGTAGACTAGTTTTTTGGCTTACTACTTTGTGTTATGTTTAGGCCTACATCTGTTGGCGCTATGTGACATGAAAATTGTTTGTACTCAGGTTTGAAGATGGTTTCCATAAAACGAAATTTACTGCCTGGTGTGAAAAACACTGTGTGCCGTAACTGAAATTAATATGAAAAAAGCAAAAGATTAAAAGTGCGTCTGAAGTTCGAAGTCTGGTAATCGTTGTTGATTTATTCTGATTTATTTGTTTAAGTGTTAGCCCACTGCTTATTCAGAACACGACAGAGAGGCAACAAAATATTCAATAATATTTATGAGATGTGCTAAAGCAGTGACTAGTGGCAGGTCAATGTTCGTTCAAACATAAATGTTACGAGCATGTCTTTGTACTGAACTGCTATAAGTTGGAATTATTTTCGTATATGATCTGAAGCAGCGAAACGTCTCGTGAAGAGATGGTGGTCTCGTGAGGCACGAGGTAGACTGACACTAAAAATGATTACTGAAGTGCAAATTAAGAGCCCCTTGCGATCCTCGGAACCCCGGCGCCATAGAGTCTGGCGGCCAAAAATAATTGATGCCGGCGATGCAGAAGGGCGAAGGAGATTCCGCAACGGCTACGGACTAATCCTATTAGGGCGGATCCGGCCTTATCGCCGTCAGACAGTCGCTCGGTCGTGACTTGCGGGGATTCCCAGCAAGATGACTCCGAAGGACGGAGCGTATCACACCTAGACACGGTGCTACGGTACTCTCAAGTACCGCACATTCTTCCAGCTAAAAAATTCTCTTGACCTCTCTTTTTCTTCACCCATCCTGGTAGTAGATTACGTATTTGCAAAACTACCCAGAGGTTTCCTATGTCTCGAACTTGCAGTGTAAGTATAGCATGTATCTCAGTACTGACAACTACTACTTGTAAAGTAAACTTTCATTATCTATTGTAAATGGTTCGTTAGCCAGGCTTTTTTTAATATGGCTCACCACGAATTCTCCTCTCGTGGCAACCTCTTCATCTCAAAGTAGCACTTGCAGTCAACATCTTAGATACATTCTACCTGCAGTTTTTACCCCCTACATCTCCCTCTAGAAACACGTAAGCTATTCCCTGATGTTGTAACTCGCCCTGCCATTCTGTCCCTTCTTCATATCAGCGTTATCCACTGTTGGTTTATTCATCGCTTCTGCGGAGAACGTCCTCATTTTTTTATCTTATCGGTCTCTCTAACTTTCAACAGCTTTCTATAACACCATATTTTAAACTGTAGGATTCCCTTCTTTTCCGGTTTTCTCACAGTGCATGATTTGCTACCGTACAATTCTCTGCTGTGTCGATAGTACAACACACAAATGGACTACAGTAGCTGTCATTTTTCCTTTATTGTCATTTCATCATTAGCATTGCTCAGGGAAGATATATGGGAGGGAAGAAGGAGAGGTTCACTGAGACGTCCATGTGAAAAGGAGCCTCATGTGCTGCATGGAAGGAAGCGTCCAGTTCAGTCAGTAGGAGGTAAAGAACGTCGGCCATCGCATGTTGGGTGGTGGTACTATACTAAATGTCCTAGTTTTAGTTAGAGAGGAACAAGGCCCACCGCTGAAGACGCTGCTTCATTCTCTGCGGTATGCTAGCACTAGCATTGTAGTGTGTGTGTGCGTGAGAGAGAGAGAGAGAGAGAGAGAGAGAGAGAGAGAGAGAGCAACGACTTATGGTCTGTCAACAGATGATAACGCTGGCACAGTCGTAGTCGTGGTACGTTTTGAAGGCAATCACAGTGGCTGAAGCTTCTTTTTCAAGTTGGCTGTATGGTCATTGTGCTGCATATAGTATATTGGATGCAAAAGCTATTTGTTGATGATTACTACTCCCGGCGTGCAGTCGGATGCATCCGCAACCATTATGATCAAATTCTTAGGGTCGTAGGCGACTAAGCTTAGTGAGGGCGTACTTCAGTTGGTGAAATGAGTGTTGGGAGTCGGGTGACTAGTGTCAGTCACACTTTTTGAGTAATAAATGATGAAATGTGAGGCCAGGGTTTCTTCCGGCCTATACAGTGTTCAAATAACTTACGGGTGACATTGTCGACAACCGTCGATATTTCGACAAATGACCACCCTATCATTTTCAAGGCGAAACCGCAGAGGTAAGCGCAGTGCAAGTGAATTTAAAACCTCGGTTTGCAGAGCAGTTCGGGAAAGATAACACACACACACACACACACACACACACACACACACACACACACACACACACACACACACTGTAAACACTAGTGACACCAAACAACCGTAGATGACCGAAGCCAGAACTTATCCATAGCGAAATTACTAAACAGTGAGTGAGGCAGCATTAATATTAGTCGCCGGTGCAACGCTCTTCTGTTTCTCACTGTATCCACTCTGATGGAAGGTGTCCAACCGTCCACCGGGTGAGGGATGTTAATACCGAGTTGGCGCTACGGTCTACGGCCTTACGTAGGGACCTTCTCCAACAAGATTGGTCGTATCTTGCAGAAATATAATGTGAAACGTCTTTTCCGTTCTCAGTCTATGATTAGGGTTGTTTTAGGTTTCGTTAAGATCGATCTTAGTTTGCTTAAGGTGCGTATCTACGGTACTCCTTACAGTTGTGGCATGCCATGCATTTATCAGACTATCAGAAACGTGGAGTACCAGTGTAGTGAGCATATGCGTCACACACGCTTACAACAGCCGAGCAAATCATCTATTGCAGAAAGTTGCCTCGGCACCGGTCATCCTCTGGAATATAACGACACAGTGTTTCTGCCGTGCACTACATGCTACTGGCATAGTGTTATTAAGGAAGCAGTTGAGACTAAAGTAGCAAGTAACCTTGTAATTAGGAATGGAGGGTTTTGGTTAAATTCTGCGTAGAATCCTGCTCTCTCTAACGTCAAAGAAAAAAACAGATTTAATGCTATCTCACACGTTGTGTGGTATATTTCACTATCGGTAAGTTCTGGCATAGATCATCTTCTGTTGTGTGGTAGCACTAGTGTTTACAGTGATGTTGTTGTTGTTGTGGTCTTCAGTCCTGAGACTGGTTTGATGCAACTCTCCATGCTACTCTATCCTGTGCAAGGTGCTTCATCTCCCAGTACGTACTGCAGCCTACATCCTTCTGAATCTGCTTAGTGTATTCATCTCTTGGTCTCCCTCTACGATTTTTACCCTCCACGTTGCCCTCCAATACTAAATTGGTGATCGCTTGATGCCTCAGAACATGTCCTACCAACGCCTTCCAACCGATGCCTTCTTCTAGTCAAGTTGTGCCACAAACTCCTCTTCTCCCCCTTTCATTCAATACCTCCTCATTAGTCACGTGATCTACCCATTTACAATATATACTGAAAATGACAGGGTGATCACCTGTCGAAATTTCGGCGGCTGTCGACGACGTCGCCAGTGCTTTCGCGTAAGTTATTTGAACAATCATGAAATGGTTTAGAAATGGCTGGTGTGAGGAATAAACTTTCTATAATAATTTAGTTGACAAGCACAGACTTCAGCTGTTTCTTCAGCTACGGGAGGTGGAAGTTTTGAAAACTTTCTACACCTTTTGGTGTGGGTTTGATGCTTGCTAAGCTCGAAGAAATGATCTAGATATGCGCCAGGAAAAAAAAAATTCGCCTTGAAGTTTGAGCTTTCAATAACATGAAAGAGGGCTCCCAGACTGCGCAAGAGATCCGTCGAATCCGTCTCCATGACAATGATTTCTTGCAGCTAATAGCAGTTCCAGGACGCCACTCGTTTAGTGTGCCGTGTACCGTAGAAAAATAACAGGTACGCTGCCGATCCCGAACAATGAATGGTTGCATCTAAATAAATGCAACTGTTGCGGGTTGATCACCAAAAGCCGGCCGTTGTGGCCGAGCGGTTCCAGGCGCTTTAGTCTGGAACCGCGCGACCGCTACGGTCGCAGGTTCGAATCCTGCCTCGGGCATGGCTGTGTGTGATGTCCTTAGGTTAGTTAGGTTTAAGTAGTTCTAAGTTCTAGGGGACTGATGACCTCAGATGTTAAGTCCCATAGTGCTGAGAGCCATTTGATCACCAAAAGTTGTTTTGCCTGTTCATCCGAGAATAACTTGAGGTAAGCTTCCTTGAGATCGATTTTTACAAATAGTATGCCCCCAGGCGCGTGTTATGGTATTCCTTACAGTTGTGGCATGCCATGCATTTATCAGACTATCAGAAACGTGGAGTACCAGTGTATTGAGTGTACTTGGTCGTAATATCTTCCATTTTGGGAACTGGATGAATATCCACGACCATTCGTGGACTGATTGTGGACTTGAAATCGTGACGGATGCATAGAGATCCATCCGGATTATCGAGTTGCACATTAGATGTAGACCACTCGCTATTGGTGTGCGGGATGATGTCACCTTCGTCCTGTAAGCGCTGCAATTCTAAGCGAAGTCGAAGATGATCCTTCAAGGCAAACGGTACTTCTGTTGCACTGCAACATTTAGGTACTACTGAAGACTTCAGCATAATATATGCGTCGCTGTCCCTGACACAAGTTGTTTTATCATCAAAGATATGTGAGAATTTCCGTAAGATGCTCTTAACGTGCCTTTGAGGTACAGATGCCCGCATCTGACCGGCTAAAGTCGTCCACTTCCAGACCGAGGCACAGAATGTTACTAGCATCTCGCGATTTGACCGCCAGCGACCACGCTGCGACAGTGGTATCCTTATACAGTGCAGAATTGGCCACATATTGTTATGCAATCATTACTGTTGCTGTTCAGCTTAACGTGGAACGACTGGATCTGTGGTTAACCTAGCCTTCGGTATGTTTACAAATTAAGAATCGTTAAACAGGAACTCATATCAATCTGGGAAGTGATGTCGGTGCCGTCGATCGTCACATCCAGATATGAAGCTGTTGTGGACCATTGTAAATCTGTGTTAACCTGAAAGGTGTCGGATCCTGAGCCTGAGAATTCATGGTCACTGTCAAAGCCGATGCCCATAAATCGTCTGCTATTCACTTTCATCTTTTGTGTTGTACTACACACCTCGGCCTTGTGACCCTTCTTTCGGTCTTTTGAAAATAGAAATTCTCACGGTGGTGAGTTAGAAAACAATTAAGACAAAAGGTTGACTTATTAGGAACTTACTGTCGTGTTACTTCCCCTAGGACGGACGGCGGCATCCAGGACGTCATGTGTACTGGGGTGGTGAAAGCGTGTCTGGATTCAGCCTTTCTGACTAGTTCAAATGGTTCAAATGGCTCTGAGCTCTATGGGATTTAACTTCTGATGTCATCAGTCCCCTAGAACTTAGAACTACTTAAACCTAACAAACCTAAGGACATCACACACATCCATACCCGAGGAAGGATTCGAACCTGTGACCGTAGCGGTCGCGCGGTTCCAGACTGTAGCGCCTAGAACCGGTCGGCCACTTCGGATGGCTTCTGACTAGTCCCAGACGCTGTTGCCGGTTGCTGCAACGCCAGGAACGACGTCATTATT
The DNA here is from genome assembly GCF_023864275.1 of Schistocerca cancellata. Lineage (NCBI taxonomy): Eukaryota > Metazoa > Arthropoda > Insecta > Orthoptera > Acrididae > Schistocerca > Schistocerca cancellata. Next base: position 390,560,163 of record NC_064630.1, on the reverse strand, counting down.
TGTTCAAAGCTGACGGACTAGCGGTAAACAAGCGTCTACTGAGGGTTTATTCAAATTCGATAGTTCATTTTTCAGATCTTCGTCCGCTGAAAGCGCCGAAAGCGTGCCCCACACTAATAAATCCGCTTATGATAGGTTATACTCGGCATCCGCAGAAAAACGATACTGTCGGAATCCAAAAAAATGTGAATATGTTCCTGTTTATTTAAAAGACTCTGACTCAAAAGTGGGGCACCAGCTGCCTCACTCTATCTTACTCAGCATCTTTAAAACTTTTTCCAAAAATTTTGGCACGTGAACACATTTGTGCTTTCTTTAACTCATCTTAAACTCCCATAATCTCGCTTAGCCATAACTCACTCACACCCACTCGTTCATCGCTGTAAGTAGGTCATGCCCATCCGCTCGCAGTTGCCCTTTGACACTCACTCATTCAGCCCAACTCATTGTCATCTTTTCTTTGTGTTTCTCTGTCATGTCTCAAGCTTCACAGCCACAGTCTCCTTCGTTCAGTCCTACTTCTAGACTCTCCTCTCACAGTCACTGTCTCCCTCTTGCTCTCTCTTACTGCCGATACCTCATTCCTTTCAAGTGCTGTCTCTTCTCACTGTCACTTTCTCTCTCTTCCTTGTTGTCATTGTCATATATTCTCATTATCACTGGCTCTAACCCTCTTCCACTTTCTCTTTATTTCCCGCTCCCCTCTGGCACTGTCTCCTTCGTTCTTTTCCTAGCACTGCTGTGTCGCTGCCAACTATGTTCCACTGCCACTCTGTCTCTCTCTTTCTCTCACACTGTCATCGTCTTCTTCACTCTTTCTATAACACAATCAGTGACTACTATCTTCCAGTATTCATTACTTTTGTGTCTCATTGCGACTGACACTGTCTTTTTCTCTCTTAGCATAAAAAAGCGCCAATATGTTTGGATGACAAAATTTTTGGGAAAATTTTTAAAGGTGTTGAGGCATGTAGAATAAGGCATCTGATATCCCCTTTTAAATAAACAGGAAGATTTTCGGATTCTTTGTGCTCCAACAGCAGCATTCTCCCACTAGTATCTGTGTAGAGGAAATGTACATAGAGAGGGGGGAGAAGAGGACGCACAGACAGTGGTAGGAGGAGATGGAGTGTGTGTGTGTGTGGGGGGGGGGGGGGAGAGTAAGAGATCTAATTAGTGGTGGAGGAGGAGTTGGACAGAGGAGGAAGGAGCAAATGGTGAGAGGAGGGAGGAGCAGATGGATAGAGAGAGGGGTAGGAAGAGACTCACAAAAGCGGTTTGGAGAAGGGGGACACCCACAGTGGGTAGAGGAGATGATGAGAATAATCAGAAAGAGAGGAAGGACTAAGTGGAGAGAGAGAGAGGAAGAAGGAGAAGGTGGACAAATAGGAGATTGGAATAAATACCTACGTGGGCAACGCTAGGTTCTCAGCTGGTTTTTTAATAAAGCAAATCATCATCGAGAAGCTATAAGGGGTATACAAAAATATTTTACAGTACTCATAGATATTATATTTTTTGTTTATAGTGTTGGCAAGTGACCATCCTGTGGAAAAAAAGACGGATAACCTAATATGAAGGAGTCAGATTACCTTCCATTCGGAAAGTGTGTGCACTCAGCGACTGTTATGTGGCTTACAAATTATAGAGTGCAGGAATCAGTCGTCCTTTTTTAGGTTGTACTACGCAAATCCAGTTTTTGGCTAGTGGCTAGCCATTCTCACATAAGTAAAATTCCTTACATTGCTGTCCTACTTATCTCATGTTTGTCAGTAAATACAGAAATATATATAAGAAATTTCTAGGTTCGCTCACTGTGAGTCAGTTGTTTCATGCTTTAATCACCTAAGTAACGTCAGATGGGTAAAACCTTTTTTTAAAAAAAATTATTTATAAGACACAAGAATGCACATGCTATATGCAACTATTAGAGTTGATCTGATTTGAATGTTTTTATCTTACCTTCTTTACATAGTAATATTCAAAGAAATGTGACTGACGCCCGAACAACAGGGACTTACATGCATCGAGAGCAGAAAATATACAAGCCATATAAGTTATGCCATTAGTTGTAACTTTTTATTATTTTTATATATATATATATATATATATATATATATATATATATATATATATATATATAACCTGACTATGTAGTTCTTGTACTTTTAGCATTCGGAATGGCTACCCACTAGCCGAAATCTGGATTTGCTTAATAAAATCTAAAAAAGGACGACTGATTGCTGCACTCTATAATTTATAATATGAGGGAATATTTACGGTGTTTCTTAGTCTACTGATTACATAAAAATCTATTAAATAATAACTCACTTCGCTCATATGAAATTGCTATCTTCTTGTGGTGTGTTCAGTAAATCCATTGCTATGGCTCCATGTGTCTTGTTGACTGATCTTTATAAATTAATGAGAAGTGGAGCAGCTTCTCATTAATTAAACATACAGTTGCAGAATCAGCATTCCCTGAGCGCGCGGGGACTAGTAACTGTTTATATAGTAAAACTCGTCATCACAGCGATTTCTACGGCACTGCAGAGACTGTGGAGGACGGGCGTGTGGTGTTGTTGCAGCTGACGCGCGAGTACAACCTGCAGTGCCTGTACCTGTTCTACCCGGTGCTGAAGCAGCACATCCAGTACGAGTTCGAGCCGTGCGAGAACGACAGCATCGACAAGGTGACGGCCGACCACTCGTCGGCGCAGCAGCAGCTCAGCAAGGAGGCGAAGCGCTGGGCCACGCGCATCGCGCGCGACAAGCAGAACGTCGCCGAGTACGAGAGGCGCCTCATGGCGCTGCAGGCCCTGCGCGACCAGGGCCAGAAGGTGAGTCGGCACTGTGCGGCACCCAACGTGGGAGGGAAGTGCGTCCTACTCTCCAGCTGGCTTCATCTCGGCCAGGCGAGATCACAGTTTGGGACTTCGTCTCTCCCAGCGCCTGAAGAGTATATCAGTATACATATCCACAAGCCACCATACGGCACATGGTAATGTTAATAATGATGATCGTATGGCGTTGCGGGGAAGTTCGGCCGCCGTATTCCAAGTTCTTTTTAGTTGACGCCACTTCGGCGACTTTGCGCGACAATGATGATGAAATGATGATGAAGAACACACAACACCCAGTTATCACGTGGTAGAGAAAATTCCTGACTCCGCCGGGAATCGAACCCGGGACCCCGTGCACGGGAAGCGAGAACGCTACAGAGTAGATTTCTACTCTCCAGAAATGTCATTATACTCGAACCTAATACGTGTTCCAAAACTCTACAACTGATAGACGTTAGAGATATAGGCCTATAGTTCTGCACATCTGTTCGATGTCCCTCCGTGAAAACGGGGATGACCTGTGCCCTTTTCCGATCCTTTGGAACGCTACGCTCTTCTAGAGCTTAATGTCGGTTTCCTAAGTTATGCTTAGATATTTAATCGCCGTGACTTTGTCAAGCAGCACACCACTAATACCGTATTCGAACATTACAGGATTGTTTTTCCTGCTCATCTGCTTTATCGTACGTTTTTTCACATTTAGAGCAAGCTGCCACCCACAACAGCAAATACAAATTGCATCAAAGTCATTCTATAGTCGCTTAAAGACGACACTGTTTCGTACACAACAGCGTCGTCAGCAAACGGTTTCAGACTGCTGCTCTCACTATCCGTCAGATCATTTATGTACAAGAAAAAGAGCATTTCTATCCCGCAGCACTCCTCATGACATCTCTGGTGATCACTTGCCAACCAGGACAACATCGCTACTCCTATTGCTTGAAAAGTCTTCAGGCCACTCACAAAAAATGGTTCAAATGGCTCTGAGCACTATGGGACTTAATATCTGAGGTCATCAGTCCCCCAGAACTTAGAACTACTTAAACCTAACTAACCTAAGGACATCACAAACATCCATGCCCGAGGCAGGATTCGAACCTGCGACCGTAGCAGTCGCGCGGTTCCAGACTGAAGTGACTAGAACCGCTCGGCCACACCGGCCGGCTCAGGCCACTCAAATATATGAGAAATTAGTCCGCGAGTTCGGACTTTTTTCAACAGTCTGCAGTGTGGGACTGTGTGAAATGCCTTTCAGAAATCTAGGAATATGGTATCTGCTTATTGCCGTTCATTAATGACTCGCGGAATGTAGTGCGAGAAACGTGCAAGCTGGCGCAAGCTAATTATTCGCACCAGCGACGCTTTCTAAATTTGTGTCGATTTGTGGAGAGAAGCATTTCTCCCGCAATAACTTTACTCTGGCGTCCGGTCATCAGGATTTTTGAGTGCTACATTTCTTAAAAGCACAGGGATTAATTGGGAGATGCACATTGGCCACGTCGTGTTTCCATGAGATACTGGGTACTAGGCGAGGAAAATCATATTCTTAATTATCTACATCTACATTCCGCAAGCCACTTCGCGATGGGTGGCAGAGGACACTTTGTGTGCCACTGGTCTATTCATTGTGAAGACAAAGATACGTGATGTAATTCTCAACCGCTTCCAAGATGCAGCAATTTGAACTACCAAAAACCAGAACACGGCATGTGATGTAAAAAAGAAATATCGTTAGCTATTGTGTTCACCTTCAAAAGTGCCGTAGCCAATTCCAGTACAACGTACACGTCATATACACTACTGGCCGTTAAAATTGCTACACCACGAATATGACGCGCTACAGACGTGACATTTAACCGACAGGAAGAAGATGCTGTCATATGCAAATGATTAGCTTTTCAGAGCATTCACACAAGGTAGGCGCCGGTGGCGACACCTACAACGTGCTGACATCGGGAAAGTTTCCAACCGATTTCTCATACACAAACAGCAATTGACCAGCGTTGCCTGGTGAAACGTTGTTGTGATGCCTCGTGTAAGGAGGAGAAATGCGTACCATCACGTTTCCGTCTTTGATAAAGGTCGGATTGTAGCCTATCGCGATTGTGGTTTATCGTATCGCGACCTTGCTGCTCGCGTTGGTCGAGATCCAATGACTCTTCGCAGAATATGGAATCGGTGGGCTCAGGAGCTGCCGGGTCCCAACGGCCTCGTATCACTGGCAGTCGAGATGACAGGCATCTTATCCGTATGGCTGTAACGGATCGTGCAGCCACGTCTCGATCCCTGAGTTTGGGACGTTTCCAAGACAACAACCATCTGCACGAACTGTTCGACGACGTTTGCAGCAGCATGGACTATCAGCTCGGAGACCATGGCAGCGGTTATCCTTGACGTTGCATCACAGACAGTAGCGTCTGCGATGGTGTACTCATCAACAAACCTGGGTGCACGAATGGCAAAATGTCAGTTTTTCGGATGAATCCAGGTTCTGTTTACAGCATCATGATGGTCGCGTCCGTGTTTGGCGACATCGCTGTGAACGCACATTGGAAGCGTGTATTCCTCTTCGCCATACTAGCGTATCACCAGGCGTGATGGTATGGGGTGCCATTGGTTACACGTATCGGTCACCGCTTGTTCGCATTGACGGCACTTTGAACAGTGGACGTTACATTTCAGATGTGTTACGACCCGTGGCTCTACCCTTCATTCGATCCCTGTGAAACCCTACATTTCATCAGGATAATGCATGACCGCATGTTGCAGGTCCTGTACGGGCCTTTCTTGATACAGAAAATGTTCGACTGCTGCCATGGCCAGCACATTCTCCAGATCTCTCACCAATTGAAAACGTCTGGTCAATGGTGGCCGAGCAACTGGCGCGTCGCAATACCCAGTCACTACTCTTGATGAACTGTGGTTACGTGTTGAAGCTGCATGTGCAGCTGTACCTGTACACGCCATCCAAGCTCTGTTTGATTCAATGCCCAGGCGTATTAAGGCCGTTATTACGGCCAGAGGTGGTTGTTCTGGGTACTGATTTCTCAGGATCTATGCACCCAAATTGCGTGAAAATGTAATCACATGTCAGTTCTAGTATAATATATTTGTCCAATGAATACCCGTTTATCATCTGCATTTCTTCTTGCTGTAGCAAATTTAATGGCCAGTAGTGTACTTTATTTGAACGTTGTGTCAACGTTCTGTTTCTGTCTATAGCTTATGGCTTTTAACGAATAATAATATTGTAATGGAGATATACCAGGTGAAGTGCGTATTACGTAAACGACATGAAAAAAGTCTCGAGTTATGGAATAAAATACAACAAAATTTCCTTCTCGGTGTAAATATAACGATCATCAAGCTAAATGTCACTCAAAGATGAAGCAGATGAGCACAGATCAGTTGTGTGGCAGTATGAAATTACTTTTCTAATTAGGATGTTAGCAATACCTGATTTTTGTAATTGATTTTTTCCTTGGGAGACTTTTTTTCACAAAATCAGAAACAAAAATGGCTGGCTTGCAATGAAATGACAGAAATAAGGTGACAGATAATTGCAGTCATAAATTTTAGCGTTCATAGAATGAGGAATGATATTCAGTCTTTAGCAGTAGCACACACTTAGCATCTTCACTGTCACCTTCAACTGGTGGCAGTTCAGCATGCACATTTTCTTCTTCTGTTGCCTGAGGTTCCTCATCATCATTTCTCAGGCCTAAATTAATCATTCAGGAAACCCTTCATGTGTGTTCCTTCCAGAGTAAATTACGTGGACTGAAGAGCATTCTCAAACAGCGATATCCTTCACTGCCTTGTTATTTTTGTCAGTTCCAGCCTTCTAAACGCATCCTTAGGGAGTTCAAGATCTTCCTTTATAACAGGCACCAGATGTTTGCCGTCATATTCTTGCATCTGCAGTACTACTGATTTATTTTTCATATGTGACTTACAGGTGAGGTAAGGGTCGGGAACGTGATCCAACCCATCCCCTCTCCACGAGGAATCCACGTGTTACTGACCTATGTCCATTCTGTTGAAGACAGTCCGGAGCATGTTACCATATTTCTTATTGTGATTCTGATACTTAAGTGTTTTCTCGAATTCATTTTCCATATACATCTTGTATTTTATATAATCATCGCTCCCAATATTGCTAAAAGTGTAACTTGTATATTTGCCCATTAACCATTAACCAAATCCCACGCCTTCTCAGTTATTTATGTTAGAGTGAATAAATGATCCAGTGAGGATCTAATTCTATTGAAACCGCATTGGTAGTTCCCAATTAGTTTTTGAGACCAGAGGACCCGCGTGAAACTTTCGCACATTCATAGTTTTAAATAATGACAGTGTATGGAATAAGTATGTATGGGGTAAGGGTAGATGTAGGAATGAAGAGAAATCATCTCTAAAATAATCCGAACGACGTGGAATAATAATCATGAATTTATGATCCATCCTGTTTATACATTTCCCAGTGTGCAAAAATGTGTTTTCCATTCGGAATGTTTTTCGCTGCTTGTATGACGGGCAGAGATCAGGGACTGTCAATAGGGCTACATAACTTGTAACTATAATTCGACATACGTTTTCAATTACAGTAAGCATGTTACGCCACGGCAGCAATAGGTAAATCACAACTCAAGGCGACAATGGCACTTATGTTTGTCGTTTCGGAAATTATATTCGTTTGGGGAAGTCATCTTGTCTGATGGGCAGAGATGATGAAATACCGCAGTGACAGTGCTGTATACAAATTACTGCTTATTCGTGATTAATAAGTTAGCTTCGTAAAATATAGCTATGTAGCTGAGTATCCATTGTGCCTTCTTGCCTGTCATACTTAAAAGTCTCTTTTGTGTCAAAATTTTCCACAAATAGTAAGCTTTAGCGCAAAATCGATGTACATTTCCAGAAGCTGGTTATAAACCTTTATAACGATACCTCATTCGTCCCTATATAGGAATTATGAGTTAAGAAAAAGGAATGTTGACTTGAGAATTTATATATATGATACCGGGATAAAACTGTTTAATGGGCACATCAATAGGATTTTGGGAGTGACTTCCAGGAAAGCAGCCCTGTGTAGTTATCTCACAATAGAGAATCATTCTTCTTAAATGTGAGCATTTAATTGTGGTTTTCCAGTCTGCAGGTATGGCTTGTGTCTTCCAAGTCCTTTCTATTAAAGACTGCAGTTGTAATTCTACGCTACTGACCACTGAAATTGCAGCAGCATGAAGAAGGCAACCAACGAGCGTCAATTAGGCAAGATGTGTACTGCATGTTTGGACGTGCAAATGATCAGAAATTCAGCAAAACCGCACGAAGTATGTAGGAGTAGCGCCATCCAAACCCTATCTATAAGGAAAGACTGCGCAGTGGATTTCTCATTCGGAAATCGCATTTTTGTGTTGGTTCTTTGTGGGAAGAACGTGTTATATCTCGTGTAAGAAGGAGAAATGTCTATTGGGCACTCGATGTTGCTGCTTACGTTCACTGGAATTCCATTACTGTCATTCGATATGGAAAGGATGGGTCCAGGACGACCATACTCAAGAACATGCGACTAGGACGCGAGATTGCCTTCCTGAGGAGCGCAGAATGTACAGCCACGTCAGGTTCCATGAATCAAGAAAAGAGCTTGGTTGCAGCAAGGAAAGTATCCCACACGGCAGAATGACTGAGTCTGGAACGCCATGGACTCTCAGCACGCGACCAAGAAGGGCGCACCCAGTGACAACATTGGACACCCACGTCTTTTCAGACCGAGTCCCAGTTGTGTATACAGCATCCCAACGGACGATCCATGCGTGGCGACTGGGAAGAGAACGAGCTTTTCCAGCACACTCTTCGTCGATATACGTGCCCAGCAACTGGCGTGGTGGTGTTGAGTACACAACATCATCATCGCTGGTTCCAAGCCGGTAATGTGGAAGTCAGTCGTTACATTTCCGATGTGTTAAAGCTGGTGGCAGAGCCCTGTCTTCGAGGTGTACGTGAAGTTATCTTTCAAAAATATAGCGCCAGAACGCATGCTCCCTGTGCTGTCCTAACCCCGTACGCCGATTGTTGCCGTACTGCACATTCTCCAAATCACTCATCCATTGAAAACCTCCGGTAATGTTGAACCGAACTTGAATAAATCGGTCTTAACGACCTATTTCGCTGCGTTATAGCAGCATCTTCAAACTGTTGGTAGTACCACATGGAGACCCCCGCCCCCCCCCCCCCCCCCCTGTCCTATTCCATGTTACACAACTAACAACATGAAGATGCAGCTTTAACGCAGCGAAACCAGTCGTTTATAAATAATCCCTTAACAGATGTTTGCAACTATAAAAGTTCAGTTTACAACCAATTTCAACGGCTGTGGCTGCCCACATGACAGAGTCTCTGGAAATGGGTTCCCGCGAGAAATGCCCGCCCCCACACGCACGCTTCTAAGACTGATGAACTGTCAGACGCTTGAAGCAACAGGGAGTGACGCACGCGCATCTGTCATCCAAAATCAGTTCAAGTGCCTTTGTTGCCAACAGATGAAGCATCTGCGTTTAATTTCGCACCCTGTGGCACTCTAATCACCTACGAATTTAATCACGTATACCCCGTAGTATTTGCATATTTATATACAAGTAACATTTCGTTATTTTCTATCTGTTCTTCAGCTGCAGTTTTAATGGCTAGAAGTGAATTATTTATATACGAGAAACTTGTGACACACTGTGTTACCAGAAAGAAAAATTCTTCTATCATGGCACAAAAAAGTCGAATATGTCCTGGGCAGATTTAGTGATAGAAAGGAACCAGCTTTTCAATAAAAGCCAGTTCCCTTCTTTTATATCCCTAACTCTGTCCAGGACATATTCACCTTTTTGTATTATGACGGGAGTGTTTTAGATCTTGGTTCTCAACTTTTTCTGTACCATAATTTACACTAGACCGCCACAGCTTGGCAACCAACGTAAATTTTTGTTGACTTGGGCGACGACTTACCTGGGATCGGCATGTTGTCCTCCGAACCATGTTGCTTATATCATGCCAACGGATAAAGCTTCCACAAAACAACAGGACGACCATTAATTAAATGCATTTGTCTGACTTCTTGAAAAACATGAAATAACTCGCACAAGTTTGAAACATAGAGGTGGCAAGCGTAAGAAACCGCATAAAAAGCGTGTTTATTTCACTTAATATCCGAATCAAGCTAGATTTGTGAAAGCGAGTATTCAGTTTTATCGTAAGAAAGCAATTTTTTTAGTTATTTGGTTTAGTTTAAACCGTTTCCGCGCAAGAAAGAATTTTGCTTGGTTAGTTCGACTTTAAATAGCGTACCTCAACAAAGGGCAAAAGACAACTGGATAAAGAAAGTTGACTTTACACATTTATCTACCTACGCGCAAAGTTTGAACCGATTCGTACAAGTTTAAAGTATCGAAGTGCCGCGCTTCAAAAATCTCCCGGAAAAACGTGTTTTTTGGCAAGTAAAGTCCAAACGAAGCAAGATTTTATCAAATGGTTAAAACTTACAGACCAAGGTCCGATCATACAGCGGTGAACCAAATATGAGCACTATCAGTCACGCTTCAGTCTGAAGTCACTTAAGGGTGACTGTTTTACACGTAAAATCCGAACAAAGCTGAATGTTTCTGCACATAAAAGTCGAACTGTGCTTATACAAATGGTGCCATTAGCTGAGCATTAATTTCATCCCAATTAAAATCTTTTGCAAAAGGAATTAATCGATTGGCACAGTTTGCCTGGGCGCCAGTTCCGGTTCGTCGTTCAACGTTTCTTAGTACACCTAAGACAGTTACAGTAAGACAGACGTTCGAATGGGCATACAAATGGCCTGGCTTAACCAAAACCTTTTTACCCCATGTTCCTAGCTCAAACAGGAACAAGTACCAAGACCCCCCTCCCTCCCTCCTCCCCGCCCCTAAACCGTGGGGGCGTTTTCATACATATTTATTACAAAGCTTCCGCGCTTTAACGGTAACTCAGTTGCCTTGTAATATCGTGGGATATATTGTCACGTTCAATTTGAAAGGCAACTCGTTACCGGAAAAGTTCGTTTGCATGTCGTGGTTGCAGAAGCAAAAGATTTTAGTTGTACTTACAAATCTTCTATCTACGAAATGTGTTGTAAACGATCTGACCGTAAAAAGGTATGGGTACCCTTTTGTAAATACGTAACTGTAATACAGGGTATGGTGTGCACATCTCACAGAATGTTGCTCGGGATACGTTAGATAAATAGCAGTAGAATCTGGTGAAAGTAATAGCTGGAATTCAACAGATGGTCTTCTGCAAACACTATAATGGCATCACAATCTTAAATGATAGCAGCGCTCGCCATACAACTAGGTCCATAGCCTGCGTGTCCTGTGTGAGACAGGCCCGACGTCTGCGATGCTGATGCTGCTGACCTCACAGAAGATGAGCTTAAAGATGCGTTGGAATCAAAGGCAAACTGTTTACACGAGAGCAACTTCATTCATTGTCATCCAATTGATGACTGGAACGTTAATGACGCCAACAATGACAGCGACGGCTGTTGAATTTATGAGAATTTTATACTCCAGTCAGTTATAGCTTGTCTCTTGTGTGCCTGTCTTCGTGTTCCGTACTACAGCAGTGGCTATCAGAGCATTAGTGCAAAATGTGCGTTGTTGGCTATGGTTAGACCGTGTTTTAATTGATCCACTCCGGTGCGCTATGCTCGGAATCGATAAGACCCGGTATTCTACGAACGTTGCAGACAGATATAGGCCCAAAGTGTGACCCATTTTTATACGCATCTGAGTGTTTCTGACCTGGACGTCTTTGATGCTTCGCCATCCTCTGACTTAAGACTTTCACCATAACGGTATCAAACTGATCACTGCTTTTTCTGTAGCAGCCCATCAGAAGTAGCGATCTACATATCACACCGTTTACGTGGCATTAAGATCAACTGAATAGATCCTAAAATTGTTTACATATTTTATTTCTTATTATCGATGTGGTAAGTAATTCATTTCTGCCATGTCTCTTTGTCAGAGGTAAATTTCAGCTCTCCGAAGTGTATTTTGGGATGAACTGGTGAGAATAAACAAGGCAGTACGAAAGCAGCTTCAATCGTTTGATAGCGGACAGCAGAAAAGAACAAAAAGAACACACTTTCAATTATTTTGAGACTCCTGCTAAGCATGATGTTGAACTGCGTGTCTGTGTCTATGCAGCTGTGCGAAGAACATGTTTTGGACTCAGAAGCGTGGAAATACACTCAAACGCATTCTTTAGGTCGTTGTGACAAAAAAGTCAATTATCACATTTATGTAGCAATAAAGGCTCCATTTCTGCTATAGAGCAAGAAAGACTGTTGCCAAAGTGTAGGCTCAGTATTTCACGTTTCCTATTCAGGTTGCTAACCTCTTGGTGTTTCGTTAATTTCAGGTTGATCCAAACGATGTAAACGGACCAGATCTGGAGACGAAAATCGAAGACCTGAAACACAGCATTAGAAGGTCTGAGGTAGGTACGCTTAGGTGTTGTATGTTACCCGTCTTATCAGCAGAATACTGTGTGTGTGTATAATTTCGTTCTTTTAATGAACACAGAAGTTCACTATTTTGCTATGTCCTTGAGTGTGTTGCGACCTCATCATATTCCTTTGGCATTAGAAATGTGATATAGTGTTAAATACAGAGGTTTATTTTCAGCTCACACAAGTGAGACGGCATGCTGAATGAGTGTTTTCCCACGTGTTTCTTGTTTCAGACTTCCAAGGTGAAAGCAGAAGCTCGCATAGAGTGCTTGAGAGCAGGGGGAGGTAAGTCCACACTCAATCGAGCAGCCGATAATATGTTCTTATATAAAACTGCAACAACTGCCGAACATCAGTCTCAATATTATGACTCTATTGTTGAGGTACCTATATAGTGGGATGCAGTCACTTTTTATATCCTCTAAACAGATGTGTATTTGGATGGCTGTGTTTCATAACTGCACATGACTGGCTCTACCAAGTTAATCTGTAAAGATGTTAATAGCTTCTTCCGTTGCTGCTTGGAAGAGCAACTGAATATTTATAAATGAATAAGACAAAAATGTTTGTGTTTTACAGTTAATCCATTTAGCTATCCAGTTCTCGGCTTAAAAGGCCATCGTTAGACTACAGTTAACTACCGTCGACAGAAAGGGTACATTAATGTTACGCGACTGTCAAGAAGCTGTTATGCTCGGACATAGAAGTGGAGAAACAAAATGAATACCGTCGCTCACAATGTAGTTGCAATAAAATTAGAATATTTAAGCTAAACAGTTAAAGATATGAAGGGAACATACAAAAAAAATTAAGACTCAGCATTGAGAAAACATTGTTTGTGTGTGTGCCCGCGCGCTCGCGGGCGTGTGTGTGTGTGTGTGTGTGTTTGTGTGTGTGTGTGTGAGGTATAAGAGGAAGGTGATATAAGCAAAAAAGCTGAATCTTAATTTGTCATAGTTGTAAGTACTACATAACGGGCAAGTTTATATATGTATTTATAAAAAAACCTATATACAGCAGGAGAGACGGAGACTACGTGTATTAAAAGAACAGAGTAGCCTACTCGACAACTGAAACAAAACTGACACAGTTCAACAAAAGAGAATAAATACGACTCTCGTGAAGCTATGTTGTTCTTCTAATACACGTATATCTCTTCTGTTGAATGTAATTCCTTATAGAGATTGTCCAATTGTATTTATTCTGTTTTATTGTGATCGTCAGTTTAATTTCAGTTGTTATATAGGCTACTCTGTTGATATACACGTAAACGTCTCTCCTGTTGAATGTAGTTCTTTATACTTAACCTGTGTTGTGATTCGTACTAACAAACTACCTGAGCCAAAATTTGATGTATTTTGCTACATAATTACGTCAAGACTAGGGCTCTAAGGTGAATGATTATCTTTCGAGGAATTGCCAAAGTTGCATAGTCCTTTTTGCAACACCCCTGCGTTAAAATAATGTACTAGGCAGTGAACTGAAAGATGAGCGATGACGGATAGACGGTAAAGCCGTCCTCCTACGGGACGAGGGTGCAAACGACGTGGACGTGGACGGGACATCCGACATCACGAGGGACAGACCCGTCGTCACACGGGACGAGCTGGTAAACGTGATTTGCGCTCTTCAGCCACCGTACTCGGCTTTATTTATCTCGCAAACGACACAGTCCCTTTCCGAAAATGGACGCGCGTGAAATAGCTTGCGTTCTCTCTTAGCGATTGTTGAAGAAGAGCGGAGAAAATCAAGGTCGATTCTGGACGTGTCGATGTGTTGAAAAGAAAATTGTTGGTGGGGGAACACTACATAATGCTGTACAACGGTATGAGATACATAGTAACAGAAGTTATTAGTTAACACAATTGCATTTTCATCCCATTTTCGGTTTTTTGGTTTTAAATTGAATATGGTTAAGGTGCTGTGTCTAATGTATATACTGTCGATATTGCATTGACCACCAACACTCTGTAATAACGTAACGATTTGAAGATGAAGATTCGTTTCGTAATTTCATTCGAATGGAAGAGGAGATATTTTCGAATCCGTTCACTATCATTGAAAAACATATTTACCGGCAAAATAAAAACATGAGCCAGTCCAGAAACGCAGATATATATAGAAAGTTTCATAGCAGCAAAAACTTCCAGTGTGTGTGTACTTTCTGACAGATTGGCAGTCACGTTAAGATTTCTGGCCACTGCGAAAACATTTCAGTCGCTGGCCTATGCAACAACAACTGCAGCAGATAGATTATATGTAATAAATAACATAGACTTCTGAGGTAAAACTTCTATTAAATCAATAAGAAAGATCCAGAATCCTTTAGAAAACAAAAATCGAAAAAAAAGAAATGGAAGGAGGTAAACGCGGACCTGTCAGCCTTCTGTTTACAGTTCACAACTCACGACTCTGTCAACCGCTCTACGGTCACAGCACAAGCGCCGAACCTCTCAATATGACTTACACAGTCTAAAGACTGTATCTACAGAAGTCATTATTTGATATTTACTACGCAAATTGTACCAAAAAGACGCGCTTTTGATAGTGCATCATTGTACCGTGGCACTGAAATGCGAACTTTCGCAGCGCACAAGTTATTGGGTTTGTGCATAAGTTCATAGTGTTTTTCCATAAGTAGTATAAATACACAGATACACATAAGAGAGACCTTAGTCATCAGTTGTATATTCTCCTTCACTACACTCCTGGAAATGGAAAAAAGAACACATTGACACCGGTGTGTCAGACCCACCATACTTGCTCCGGACACTGCGAGAGGGCTGTACAAGCAATGATCACACGCACGGCACAGCGGACACACCAGGAACCGCGGTGTTGGCCGTCGAATGGCGCTAGCTGCGCAGCATTTGTGCACCGCCGCCGTCAGTGTCAGCCAGTTTGCCGTGGCATACGGAGCTCCATCGCAGTCTTTAACACTGGTAGCATGCCGCGACAGCGTGGACGTGAACCGTATGTGCAGTTGACGGACTTTGAGCGAGGGCGTATAGTGGGCATGCGGGAGGCCGGGTGGACGTACCGCCGAATTGCTCAACACGTGGGGCGTGAGGTCTCCACAGTACATCGATGTTGTCGCCAGTGGTCGGCGGAAGGTGCACGTGCCCGTCGACCTGGGACCGGACCGCAGCGACGCACGGATGCACGCCAAGACCGTAGGATCCTACGCAGTGCCGTAGGGGACCGCACCGCCACTTCCCAGCAAATTAGGGACACTGTTGCTCCTGGGGTATCGGCGAGGACCATTCGCAACCGTCTCCATGAAGCTGGGCTACGGTCGCGCACACCGTTAGGCCGTCTTCCGCTCACGCCCCAACATCGTGCAGCCCGCCTCCAGTGGTGTCGCGACAGGCGTGAATGGAGGGACGAATGGAGACGTGTCGTCTTCAGCGATGAGAGTCGCTTCTGCCTTGGTGCCAATGATGGTCGTATGCGTGTTTGGCGCCGTGCAGGTGAGCGCCACAATCAGGACTGCATACGACCGAGGCACACAGGGCCAACACCCGGCATCATGGTGTGGGGAGCGATCTCCTACACTGGCCGTACACCACTGGTGATCGTCGAGGGGACACTGAATAGTGCACGGTACATCCAAACCGTCATCGAACCCATCGTTCTACCATTCCTAGACCGGCAAGGGAACTTGCTGTTCCAACAGGACAATGCACGTCCGCATGTATCCCGTGCCACCCAACGTGCTCTAGAAGGTGTAAGTCAACTACGCTGGCCAGCAAGATCTCCGGATCTGTCCCCCATTGAGCATGTTTGGGACTGGATGAAGCGTCGTCTCACGCGGTCTGCACGTCCAGCACGAACGCTGGTCCAACTGAGGCGCCAGGTGGAAATGGCATGGCAAGCCGTTCCACAGACTACATCCAGCATCTCTACGATCGTCTCCATGGGAGAATAGCAGCCTGCATTGCTGCGAAAGGTGGATATACACTGTACTAGTGCCGACATTGTGCATGCTCTGTTGCCTGTGTCTATGTGCCTGTGGTTCTGTCAGTGTGATCATGTGATGTATCTGACCCCAGGAATGTGTCAATAAAGTTTCCCCTTCCTGGGACAATGAATTCACGGTGTTCTTATTTCAATTTCCAGGAGTGTATTTACAACAGCCTGCCAACCCTGGGGTAACTTTTCGATTCCGCCACTATAGAAATCTTCGAGCCATGTTCGGAATGCATTTTCAGACGAAAAGGAATTACCTCGACGGTTGTTCATTAGAGAGCGGAAAAGTTAGAAAATCTGAGGGTGCAGGGTCAGCTGAATAAGGTGGGAGCGGAATTACTTACCAACCCAACTCCTGTATTATGTTTTTTGTCGCTCTAGCAGAATGCGAGCGGGCGTTACCGTGGAATAGCATCACTTCACTCAGTCTTTCTAGTCATTGTTCCTGGACCGCGTCTGCAAGACATCTCAGTTGACAATAAATGTCTACTGTAGTTACCTCTGCGAAACAAATTCTTAGTACACCACACCGTCGTTGTTCCACAAGAAGCAAAACATTATCAGTTGTGAATGTCCACAGGTCTTTGTATGAGGATTTTCTGCATTTTTTTTGGCTCAACCATTCCATTCCTTTGCTCCTGTTAGCATAAACACACTGTTTCTTGTCGCCAGTGGCAATACAGTATAGTAATGGTTGGTGTTGTTCACAAGTCAAATCATGACGAGCAAGCAGAGACGCACATATGGATAACCGCTGATTTTTGTGATTTTGGCGGTAGCCACACACCAGACTCTTAGACCTTCCACGTTGCATGCAAATGTCGCAGCTCTGGAGAACACTGATATGGATCTTTGGAGAGTCATTAATGTCAAAACGATTCTCCTTAAAACGAGAAAACCATTTTCTTGCCGTGTTCCGTCTAATGGCGCTGTCCACGCACGGCGGAAATGTTTCTGGCTACGTCCGCTCCCGTCACCCCTCTCTACGTCGAAAATGTTTCAGGTTGCCTCCGCTGCTGTCGTCCCTCTCCTGAACTGAACAGAGGAATACGTCGGAAATGTTCCGATTTCTCCTCTTGGCAGTCCATCTTCCAGTGTCCACAGCTCCACTCACTAATTTCAAATGACAAAATATAGCAACAGTGAACTACATTGAAAAATGACTATATCAACAGGAGTACCTACAGGTAGCCCGCTCGGTTGGCCGTGCGGTCTAACGCACGGCTTTCCGGACCGGGAAGGCGCGGCTGGTCCCCGGCACGAATCCGCCCGGTGAACCGGCCAGTCTGTGGATGGTTTTTAGGCGGTTTTCCATCTGCCTCGGCGAATGCGGGCTGGTTCCCCTTATTCCGCCTCAGTTACACTATGTCGGCGATAGCTGCGCAGACAAGTTCTCCACGTACGCGCACACCACCATTACTCTACCACGCAAACAAAGGGGTTACACTCGTCTGGTGTGAGACGCTCCCTGGGGGGGTCCACCTGGGGCCGAACCGCACAATAACCCTGGGTTCGGTGTGGTGTTGTGGAGAGGTGGACTGCGGTAGCCGTCGTGGGGTTGTGGACCACTGCGGCTGCGGCGGGGACGGAGCCTCTCCGTCGTTTCTAGGTCCCCGGATAACATACAATACAATACAATACCTACAGGTAAAACAAAAACGCCAAGAAATTATGCACGAACGTAATATAACACGAAAAACATCAACTAACGTAGCCGTTACCTACCGAGATATAGTTTCCTGTCTTTTTATTGCACCAAATCGTAGCTAAAACAACAAATTTTCGAGAGATCCTCTACTTGCTGATGCTTTGAAACATCTTACCTTAGTACCACGTACTCTATGAGAAAGAAAACCCTCCAAATACGATGTTTAATGCCATAGGATACGAGGGCTGCTATGTTCTGCTTATGACGTAAAACGATGGCACATCTCATTGGCCACTTTCCTCTCCACGAGGCAAAAATTGACATGTCAGATTCTTTACTTCATGCTTCGAAGCATAGTGGAATATGCGATTCCACACTGTGACGTCACCGGCTCTCCGCCCACGTGCGTTTTCACGTCCCGTGAGAGGACGGCTAGCTATAGCTTTTAGAGTGAGGACGAAATGCTTAAGAATTCTTTTTGTGTTGCAGAGGCAGAGAGTAACAGGTGTTTATGTCGTTGTTTTGTGTGTATTTGTGCGGCAGTGAACGTGGACGAGTGGCTGCAGGAGGCGGACAGCCTGAGCGTGCAGGACATGCCCCGCTCGGCCAGCTCGCTCTCCATGCGGACGGACGGCGGCTCGGGACAAGGGGTGAGTGCTTGTCTGCAAACCGCTTCTCGGCTCTCTATAGTCTCCCATATTTGTGAAACTGCAGGCTATTTTTTCATGAATTACATGCACTCCGGAACATTATGTTCTAGTGACCTATGACCACAGCCACCAGTGTTAAAGTAGAGAAATCCAGAGGCGAAACCAGAGAGCGCGAACTCATACGCATGAGCAAACGCTGGGGCTGCTCGGTGGTTATCTTAAACAATGGGGTTCTGTTGCTGACGTCGAGATTTTAGTGAAACTATTGTTATCAGGATCACTGTAAGCACATGGACGCTGATGTGCACTTATGCTAACTCATAACCCAGCAGTCTTTTAGGCTTAGGAACGCTGAGCAAAGCCTTTCAAGCACGGCGTTCTCACTCCGGCAAAGAAGAAGAAACAGCACTCAGCACCGCTCCCATCGAACGTCGAACAGGCGACAATTACTCATATTTATTACACCGAAAAGTACAAGGCACTTTTCCTGGAAGGTGGAAAAGAGAGATCTTAACGTGTGAAACCACTTTTTTTATTTTATTTTTATGTTCACCGAAAATGTCGCGGTCAGTTTCCACCCGTGACGTAAAACTTCGCTCCGCAGTTAGCACTGGCAGTACTACACCTCTCCCGGGACTTGCATTTTTTTGTGCAGCTCCACTTCACCACCCACGCACTTTCTGTATAGCTGATTATGCCCAGAGACAAAAAATACGTAACAACTAAACTTCAGTTCTGATTCTTTGAGATTTCCCTTGCTCTGAAGATTGCCTCATTTATGAAACTTCATTCTAGATGAACAACAGTTGTTTATTTTTATGCTCAGTGCTATCGGTTTCGATCAGTACACCATTATCGAACTGAAGCAAAGCGTAACCAGCTTTTCAATACACTTGAAGTGAACAACTTCGATGTAGATACAAAAACATAGCTTCTGTTACAATAAATAATCTCCAAAAGACGCAGATGCGAAGGAGACGTCAATACATGTGTCCTTACCACAGGACACACATAGCCACCTCAGTTTTCAGCCTTAACCTCACAGAAAATGGGTGGTGACCAATCGCAATGCCCAAATCTAACGTACATCCAAGCCACTAGTATTTTGCCACTAGTATTTTGCTAGTTTCTGCTCGTTCTAGAAAGAATTTTCTTAAATTGTCTACCTGTCCATAACGTAGGTTTTTTATGTCGATTGCTTGGGTGACTTCATGTTGCAAAATTATCACTTCAGGCATTTGTGGTATCATCTTGTATGTATCTGTTTCTGCTTGTATCCACCGTGCATGCATGTGCTTGTCTGGTCAAAAATGAAAAGTGACGCGGACCTTGATCAAGCGTGACTTCCTTTTAACTGTACGGTATATGTTATATTGCATTTAGGAACTTTCGGATAATTGAACATGTATCAATAATTACGGATTTCTGTAGTTGTATATATAAGTTTGGATGTAGCTGTATTGCATTGATGTACTGGTGGATATTGTGTGGTATGACTCCTGTAGTTGATAGTATAATTGGTATAATGTCAACTTTATCCTGATGCCACATGTCCTTGACTTCCTCAGCCAGTTGCATGTATTTTTCAATTTTTTCTCCTGTTTTCTTTTGTATATTTGTTGTATTGGGTATAGATATTTCGATTAGTTGTGTTAATTTCTTCTTTTTAGGTGAGTATGATGTCAGGTTTGTTATGTGGTGTTGTTTTATTTGTTATAATGGTTCTGTTCCAGTATAATTTGTATTCATCATTCTCCAATACATTTTGTGGTGCATACTTGTATGTGGGAACGTGTTGTTTTATATGTTTATGTTGTAAGGCAATCTGTTGATGTATTATTTTTGCTACATTGTCATGTCTTCTGGGGTATTCTGTATTTGCTAGTGTTGTACACCCGCTTGTGATGTGATCCACTGTTTCTATTTGTTGTTTGCAAAGTCTGCATTTATCTGTTGTGGTATTGGGATCTTTAATAATATGCTTACTGTAATATATGGTGTTTATTGTTTGTTGATGTATTGCAATCATGAATCCTTCCGTCTCACTGTATATATTGCCTTTTCTTAGCCATGTGTTGGATGCGTCTTGATCGATGTGTGGCTGTGTTAGATGATACGGGTGCTTGCCATGTAGTGTTTTCTTTTTCCAATTTACTTTCTTCGTATCTGTTGATTTTGTGTGATCTAAAGGGTTGTAGAAGTGGTTATGAAATTGCACTGGTGTAGCCGATGTATTTATATGAGTGATTGCTTTGTGTATTTTGCTAGTTTCTGCTCGTTCTAGAAAGAATTTTCTTAAATTGTCTACCTGTCCATAATGTAGGATTTTTATGTCGATAAATCCCCTTCCTCCTTCCTTTCTGCTTAATGTGAATCTTTCAGTTGCTGCATGTATGTGATGTATTCTACTGTATATTTGTGGCATTGTGATCGTGTAAGTGTATTGAGTGCTTCTAGGTCTGTGTTACTCCATTTCACTACTCCAAATGAGTAGGTCAATATTGGTATAGCATAAGTATTTATAGCTTTTGTCATGTTTCTTGCTGTCAATTCTGTTTTCAGTATTTTTGTTAGTCTTTGTCTATATTTTTCTTTTAGTTCTTCTTTAACATTTGTATTATCTACTCCTATTTTTTGTCTGTATCCTAGATATTTATAGGCATCTGTTTTTTCCATCGCTTCTATGCAGTCACTGTGGTTCTCCAATATGTAATCTTCCTGTTTAGTGTGTTTTACCTTGACTAAGCTATTTTTCTTACATTTGTCTGTTCCAAAAGCCATATTTATATCATTGCTGAATACTTCTGTTATCTTTAGTAATTGGTTGAGTTGTTGATTTGTTGCTGCCAGTAGTTTTAGATCATCCATGTATAGCAAATGTGTGATTTTGTGTGGGTATGTTCCAGTAATATTGTATCCATAATTTGTATTATTTAGCATGTTGGATAGTGGGTTCAGAGCAAGGCATAACCAGAAAGGACTTAATGAGTCTTTTTGGTATATTCCACGCTTAATCTGTATTGGCTGTGATGTGATATTATTTGAATTTGTTTGGATATTAAGTGTGGTTTTCCAATTTTTCATTACTATGTTTAGGAACTGTATCAGTTTAGGCTCTACTTTGTATATTTCCAATATTTGTAGTAACCATGAGTGGGGTACACTATCAAAAGATTTTTGTAATCACTGTATGCGTAGTGTAGCGACCTTTGTTTATTTTTAGCTTGATATGTCACCTCTGCGTCTATTATCAGTTGCTCTTTACATCCTTGTGCTCCTTTGCAACAGCCTTTTTGTTCTTCATTTATAATTTTGTTCTGTGTTGTATGTGTCATTAATTTCTGTATAATGACTGAAGTTAATATTTTGTATATTGCTGGTAGGCATGTTATGGGGCGATATTTAGCTGGGTTTGCTGTGTCTGCTTGATCTTTAGGTTTCAGATAAGTCATTCCATGTGTAAGTGTATCAGGGAATGTGTATGGGTCTGCAATGTAACTGTTAAATAATTTAGTTAGATGTGAATGTGTTGAGGTGAACTTCTTTAGCCAGATATTTGCTATTTTATCTTTTCCAGGGGCTTTCCAATTGTGAGTAGAATTAATTGCTTGGGTGACTTCATGTTGCAAAATTATCACTTCAGGCATTTGTGGTATCATCTTTTATGTATCTGTTTCTGCTTGTATCCACCGTGCATGCCTGTTATGTTCTACCGGGTTTGACCATATGTTGCTCCAGAAGTGTTCCATGTCTGTTATGTTTGGTGGATTGTCTATTTTAATGTGTGTATTATCTATTGTCTGGTAAAATTTCTTTTGGTTTGTGTTGAATGTTTGGTTTTGTTTCCTTCTATTTTCACTTTTTTTGTATCTTCTAAGTCGTTTGGCCAATGCTTGTAATTTCTGCTTCTTTTCATCTAATTTCTCTATCGCTTCTTGTTGTGAGATTTTACCTAACCTTTTTCGTTTTTTTCTGACGTTTCATTTCCTATAAATTGTGTTAGCTGTCCGATGCCTTTTCTCAGTTTTTCTATTCTGATCTGTAGCCTGTGTTGCCATGCTGGTTTTGTGGGTTTCTTCTGTGTGTTGGTTGGTTCTGATCTCTGCCTAATGTGTATATTTAGTGTAGTGAGTGCCCCCATATAAACCAGTAGTTGTAACTCTTCCATAGTTGTGTTTTCATTTATTTTGTTGTGTATGATTGTGTTGATAGTTTATATTGTTGTTTCGACTTGTGGGTTATTTGGCGGTCTATATTATTATTATTATTATAATTATAATTATTATTATTATTATTATTATTATTTTCATATGAATGAGCCTATCTAATCTCGGAAAAAGTGCATTGCTTGCTAGTAGAATTGTAACACCATGAAGGCAGCACATTCAATTGCCAACAAGTGTACTACACATATACAAATGATTGGCATTTTACCACAAACACACGAAGTGGGTAGGAGTAAAGTCATCAACACTTTGTACGTAAGGAAAAATTACTAGGTGGTTTCTCATTCATAAAGCAGTTTTGAACGTTGTTTGCTTGTCTTGTGCCAATATGGAATGGATGGGTTCAGAAGAGTCGTAATTAACAGTGTGTAAAATCTCAACGGCGCAACATAATTAGTGCCCGAGAGGACTGACATGTTCGGTCAGACTTGTAGAATCGTTCAGCCATGAAACATATTTTCTGTGCCATTAGTTAATTTAAGCACCCTACCTAAATTTCCGTGGATGATTGCAACTTTAGGATGGAATTATAACGAAAGGTTCAGTTATGGGATCCATTTCATTTAACATGCATATAAGATACTTTATTCATTTCAAAAACAAATATCGCTCCAAAATTAACACACCTATATAGTCTTCAAATAGAAAATTGTTACTTATAAAATATTAGCCAGGAACTTCTTAACATCACTGCAACAGTACGATTCACAGGTACTGGCCAATATCTCTAAGAACGGATTTCATGCCAAAACTCTCATAATTTCTCAACTATTTTAAAACAATTTCCTCAAATGTTACAGTAGTATGCCTATGCAAGTTTCAAGCCAAGAAGCACAAAACATTGCACAAAATTGCAAAACAATATTAGCTAAAGTCTGTTCACTTCTGTTAATAAAATACAAAATAATTCAGTACAATAATAACAAATTTGACAAAAAACGACAGACTGGCTGGAAAGCAATTTGATCTGTCGAAATCATAGCACTCTTTACGCCATACATTTCACATATGCTGAAAATCTCTTAACGACCGGCGTGATTACCGACGACCGCTTTCACTACAACATAAACCAGCTTCACAGTATACCTCTCAACACAATGCAGTTAGTTTTCTGGAACATGTATACTTTAGGCTCACGATAACGGCATATCAACATAAGCAAGAGATTGGACGACAAGAAAGTGACAGCAATAATCTTTTAAGGTGAGGCGCAATAGTTCAGATAAATTGCTATAAGCACCAGAGAGATATGCAAAACTTCTATTCCCGTCTCAAAATATATATAGCGAAACAACAGCCTTAACACAAGCCTGACGGTTACTTGAAAAGCGGCGACAGTACAAATCCTAGACTACAATTTTAATTGTTGCCTTAAAGATTTTTAAAAAATATCAGTAATACTTAACAAGACAAGCACCACAATATTCTTAAAAACAGCTGGGACGAACAACCGTAATCCTTGTGTATCATGAAAAAAACAGAAATAATTATTAAACTATTCTGATTACAGTTGCAACGGCTGCATTAGCCTTTAGACTAAGATGCGTAAAGGCAAACGTACGCAGTAAATGTTAGTGATACGTGATCACAACTTGCCGTAAAACAGCCTCCCAGCCGGGTCCCATCATCAATACATCATCCAGTTCAAAGGTGACCCGATAAGCATCGCACGAGGGCGCCCACTCGCCGATCCCCCAGCGGATTGCTGCTTGAATATGGATTTTCTAGTTTCTGGACACACATTCACAGGCACACTCCGTCATACGCCGTAATACGTGTCTGGAAAGACTTGCTCCCGTCCGGGAAGCACCCGAGTATCACTGTAACACTAGAAAACATTAATCAGAGCCCCCTTACCACTACGCAGCTGAACACAGTATTGTTCGACGATACAGCAACCATTCCCCAAGAGTCCACAGTCTCCTCTCGGCACCATTTTCAATTAAGCGACTCGTAAACCTAATACTGCACCTTCGGTCGGAACGTCCACCTTCCTTCGCTGCCTGCTCTTCAAATAAAGTGTCGAAGAGGTCATTTTGGCCCGGAGATATCACTGACACGACTAGGGTAGGCAGCAATAGCGCCAACCAATGGCACACTTCAGTCAAGAAATGGGTTTGTTTCAAGTAAAACAAGTGTCGCTACGGACAGTACGACGGTGCCTATAATGCCAACGAACATCACTATAGCGGCCATTATTGTGACTTCATTTCATGCACTCGCTGAGAGTAGTGCGCCCGACAACACTGGACACTATGTAGTGTTTCAGAAGAGTCCAGATTCTGCATACTGCATCACGGTAGATGTATCGGTGTGTGGAGGTTCCAAGGAGAACTAACATTTGTGGAGGTTCAGAGCAGAATGAACGTTTATAGATTGCATTCGTCTTTATCACGTGGGCTTGGCATCTAGCGTATTGGGCTGCGGTGCCAACGGGTACACAGTCCAGTCACCTCCGGTTCACGTAGCTGGTAACTTTAACAGTCACTGTTACATTTTAAAGCCTGTGGCTGTGCCGTGTCTTCGAGGTCTGTGCAACACTATCTTTCAACAAAACAACGGAATACCACATGTTGCACGAGCTGTACTGACATACCTCTATAGATAGTGTGTTAGTGTGTTGCCATACCCTGAACGTTCTTCAGATCTTTCACTTATTAAAGACACCTCGACATGGGTTGCGAAGAGACTGCTACGCCACCACACATCAGTCACTATGGCTGTCGAGCTCTGGCATACAGCAGAATCGGCGTGGTATGATTCACGTGTAACTGTCACCTAAGCTCTATTCGACTCGATGTCCCGCTAGTTTAGAGCAGTTCTCGTTACCTGAGGTGCCACCTCTGTGTACTGCATTTCGCACCCTGCATACCCTCGAATGACCTACATATAAAATCATTTATTCTTCCTCTTGTAATGTTCCTGCACTATTTGTTCTCGCCTACTCAATTTATAAAGATTTTAACTGTATTTACAGTTTACTTCAAAGTAACGAGTGGGTTGCAATGCAATGCAGAAGCGAAAAGTAGGTTTTATTTGTCTTCTTCTATCTATGCTCTCACCGATTGTTAATTATAGCCTTTCTATTAAATGCATTGATTTTTCCTATTTGTATGTTACACATGGAACTGGCGATTTTTAAAATTCTTTTCAACACCTGATTCCACTAATACTTCCACTTATTCTCAAATTCTCAGACATATAACGCTGCGTGCTACCACATCCTTCCATTATGCACGCTCATCCACAGCTTCTGCCTTGCTCGCTACAATACGCATGTTTTACAACTCCTGTCGAAAATCTCAACACGATATTACGTACAAAGATAGTCAATTATAAATATTTTTCGCGACAATTTAAACTTGCAGAAACTGATTTTTTAAATATTTTAATTTTATATTCTTACTAGGAAAATAAATACAAAAATATTACTAATAATTGAAACTTCCTGGCACATTAAAACTGTGTGCCGGACCGAGACTCGAACTCGAGACCTCTGCCTTTCGCGGTAAGTGCTCTGCCAACTGAGCTACCCAAGCACGACTCACGACCCGTCCTCACAGCTTCAATTCCGCCAGTACCTCGTCTCCTACCTTCCAAACTTCGCAGAAGCTCTACTGCATATCTTGCAAAACTAGCACTCTTGGAAGAAAGGATATTGCGGAGACATGGCTTAGCCACAGCCTGGGGGATGTTTCCAGAATGAAATTTGCACCCTGCAACGGAGTGTGCGCTGATATGAAACTTTCTGGCAGATTAAATCTGTGTGCCGTACCGAGTCTCGAACCCGGGACCTTTGCCTTTCGCGGGCATGTACTCTACCAACTGAGCTACCCAAGCACGACTCGCGACCCGTCCTCACAGCTTCAATTCCAAACTTCGCAGAAGCTCTCCTGCATATGTTGCAGAACTAGTAATTGTTTATGGAAGCGACAGGATCACTCGCATGAACGTCATTGATCCAAAATTGACTTCAAAACTAAATTTATGATAGTAAAAAGTGAAATCATATTGTATTGTTGGCTGGGAAAGCCAAAGAGATAAGGTCAACCGCCTAGTCGGAAAAGGTTTTCTTGGGTGTAAAGTGTGGTGTTATGTTTTACGATAATGGCGAGAGAAGAGAAATGATGAAAGCCAGTGGCGCCACATAACCTACTCCCAACAAATAGCACCAAGTGCACCGACAGCCACAACATCCTCATCCGACGGACGAATCACGATTAAAACAGTACCAAGCTCTCACTTCATGATACACTGCGGAGAGATTTAGAATTTAATCTGCCACATTGACGCATAGTCATGTGATAAAGAGCTTTACGCCCCTATCTCTCATCCGTAAGCCCACCAGATACTGACAGGAAAATTTCATCCACCACCAGGATTCGAACCAGCTTACCTCCTAGCCGAGCGCCACCGCGCAGGCTTGCATTATCTATCTAGGCCACAGAGCTGGGCAAATTTATGACTTTTCCGAAATTTTATCTATAAGTAAAAGATAAACTGAACTTATTGGTTAGAAACTGACATTCATATAGGTGTCGGCGGAAAATGCAAAATTGCAAACTCTGACGGACGATGGATCAATGTGTGACGCTGCAGCTTAATGTCACCGCACAGCTGGCAAGGATAGTAAACAGTGGACATGTTGATACCAGGCCATAAAGTCCTTGCGAATGTCATTGCTTGTAGTCAGTTGGACAATATCTGTGCCTCACAGACACCTGCATAAACGCTGTACGGAGATGTCACCACCTGAGAGAGGACGTGAAGTTGGCTCAAAGAAAGGGGTTAATCAACGAATCGCTCGACATTCGAATATGGGCGATGCCACTATTCGACCATGGTGGCAGGAATTGGTCAACCATGGACAGACACAGCGTCGAGAAGAGAGTGGTAGACGTAGAGAGATGACAGAGCGCGAGGACTGAACAGTCGTCAGAGAGGCACTCGGAACCCCAGATTCATTATTATCAGCGATATAACGTGCAGGCGGTGTTTCAGTGACCACAAGGACCATTAACAGGCTGGACTCACGGGGCACTTCGTGCTATCATTGACCTCTGTACACCAGCTAGTCCTTTTGCAGTAGTGTCAGGCACGTTAGGTCTGGAATCTCATTGATTGGAGTACAACTGTCTTCAGTGATGAGTCTCCCTTGGAGCTGAGCCCCTACGAGCACCACTGATGTGTCTGCAGACGCCCCAGGCAGTGGTGGAATATCAACCTGACTATAGCGCAGCATAGGGCTCGACAAACTGGTGTGATAGTCTGGAGTGCGAGTCCATTTCATAGCACGACCCCTTTGGTTATTATCCGCCGCACCCTTACGGAATAACAGTACGCCGACGATATTCTACGCCCCACTTTGTTGCCCCTTATGGCAAGCCAACCTAGGTTTAATTTCAGCAAGGTAGTGTCCGAGAACAAACGGCGAGAGTTTCTACTGCCTATATTCGTGCTTTCCAAAATCTATCTTGATCAGCAAGATCACCGGATCTCTCCCCTATTGAAGCATTATGATCAGGGCCCTCCAAGTAAATCGGGTTTTTGACGATCTAACGTGCCAATTGGCGAAATTTGGCACGACAGCGCATAGGAGGGCATCCCATAACTCTATCAATCAATGCCAAGGCGAATAGCTATTTGCGTAAGAGCAAGAGATGGACAAGCGCGTTATTTAGCTGCTCAATTTTTGAATATTTTTCTCTTGAACAAATCATCCAGTTTTTCTGTCTTTACGTGTACATCTACCGATTTCCGTCGCATGCCCATAACCCGTTGCAGTTTCCTGTGAGCGTCGCTTAGTATCACGTACACGGTATGACAAGTGTTTCACTGGTGTCTATTGTGTCTGGCAGGAGGCGGCGGGCTCGGACTCACTGTACGACAGCGACGTGGACGCCAGCGGCTCCGAGGTGACGGCCGTGGAGCGCGGGGGCCGCGACGAGGAGGCGGAGCGCCAGGAGGCCGCCGAGGTGGACGGTGAGTGGGGTGGGTTCCCTCAGCGGCGCGCTCTTCCTCCTCTTCTTCTGCTGTCCGCCTCTGCCTCAAGCTCTGTTGTCTGTGCCGGCCGCCGCTACTAGAGCACCAAAGCATGCGCGCTCTGCATGGCTTCAACCCACCAGCACTGCAAGTAGACGATGTCTGTGCGTGGAGCTCGCCGACTCGAAGACTGGTGGTGCGAGTTACCTTCACTGAAGACCGGGGAAGGACCTGCCTCCGTACATAGGCTGTCAGTGTGTCCGACTTCCGTAAGGAACACCCGTTATTGCCAGTGATTTTCCCGTGGTGGAGATGACTGGAACCAGAAGCATTCAGTTTCGGGAGGACAACTGGAAATCTAGTTGAATAACAAGTAGCGGATTCAGTGTTAGGAGGGCTAACGGACTGAAAGGCTGCAGACCTAATGACCGTCATCACCGTATCCAACTGACGCCATTGGTAGCAGATGAGAACACAGATAGTCATCATCGCGTAGTCCTCACGGCCTGACAGTGATCAGTTACTTAGGAATTAGTTAGTGGGGGGCGACATAATAAATGGAAATGTCGTGTGGCTAGGGCCTCCCGTCGGGTAGACCGTTCACCTGGTGCAGGTCTTTCGATTTGACGCCACTTCGGCGACCTGGAAGGATTGTATGTAGTGCTTGATCGTTGAACTATGCACGATGAGAAGTATTAAATCCAGAACCACTTCGCCATGTCTCAAGCAGGCTGTTCCGAAAGTGCCGTTTAGGAAGAGGTTGCCCCTAGGTGACCCTCAGCTCGCCGTTGGGCAGGTGCACTTAGTGGACGTTGACACCAGGATGTTTCATTGCACGCCTTCTGCGTGTGCGTGGCTTCTTAGCTAAGACTGCCCACGTGCGTGTGGCAGGTGCAGCATGGTAGCTTAAACTACTTGGCTTGGTTGGATGATAGCCTACACATCAGCTGTTTGCCCATTCCTGGTCACCTTTGCCTGTAGGCATTCAGCTGCCCTTTGGTAGCCACTCAGTCTGGAACAGCTGGTGTCAACGTCCACTAAGTGCACCTGCCCAACGGCGAGCTGAGGGTCACCTAGGGGCAACCTCTTCCTAAACGGCACTTTCGGAACAGCCTGCTTGAGACATGGCGAAGTGGTTCTGGATTTAATACTTCTCATCGTGCATAGTTCAACGATCAAACACTAAATACAATCCTTCCATGTCGCCCCCCCCCCCCCCACTAACTAATTCCTAAGTAATGTGAGAGGTTGGTAACTGCGATCCTTCTCCTTGATTAGGACATTATCTACCATGGGTCCTTCGTTCTTTGGTCCTTTCCAAGAGAAACAGGCTGTTTATCCGCCACTCTTCCTGATAAAGGACATTAGATAAGAGGGGTATAGTTAATGGGGGACAGCATGGAGGGGTTGTGTGTAGCTCTTGATCGTTGAACTACGCATCAGCGAGAGGTATAAAATCCAGAACCTCTTCACCATGTCTCAAGTAGGCTGTTCCGAAAGTGCCCCTTACAGTGACGCTGACCTTTAAGTGAAACTCAGCTCGTTCACGGGGAGGTGCACTTAGTGCACGTTACACACCAGGATGTTTTATTGCACGCTTCGAGTGCACTCGTACAATACTAACAGACTCTTTTTGCAGAACTGGTCGGTTATTACACGGTCATACCTGTTCCCCTGCATAGATAGGAATGGATTGTTTTTTATGTCCGCTCTCACACCTGCAGACTGACCAACTGATCCCATAGTGTTGGCTTATGTGTTATAAACTAGAGTCTAGCAGCTAGTCAGGTCACTCAGACTGGCCAACGCTAGCCACATACCGCTGCACGGATTATGACGCAGTCGCATAAATGATACCTCCAACTTATCTTCTGGTGAATTTTCTTTTTAAGACACAACGTGAAGAAGAGGTGCCGAATGGTTACCAATAAAAGGAAGCTTTTTGATTTAAGCGCCGTTCCAACCACACTGCCATTCCACATTTTGTATTCATGAAACCCTTAGTCTTCAAAGTACGACATTGGAGGTTTTGGGACTATCGTAATGAACTGAGCAACCATTGTATTATCACCATTTCGCCAATTTGCGTACTCGAACTTTATGAGCTAACGTTACGTCAGTAGGTAGAAAGAGTTCCCGTTCGTTGGACGGCAAATAGCCTAATAGGAGATAGATAAAGCACAGATCATCAGAGGTTGGAAGACTGTTCTTTTCAACTTCAAAACGACAGTGCGTGCTCTTAGTTCGAGTATTCACTTTGGAATCAGCGACATACTTGCGGCGAACGGCACGTAAGACGAAGGGTGCATGCCTTCAGAAGAGTTACTTTGAACAGTTGCCCTCTCATGACGCTCAATCCCATCTAGAAATTTATCAGAGTCTGTAGTAGACTCAGTTTCACTTTGTGAAGATATCACCAAGGCATCTGAAGGTATCATTTAACGCTTCATTAATAAAGGTTGATTTGATGCTTCGTTCCAGACGCTAGCTGTCCTTTCAGTTGTGGCATATTTACTTCATTCTGCATCATCCGCAATCTGTCTTATACAGGGTGAACATTAAGAAAACCAACAAACTGAAGGGAAGTATTCCCGTCTGTAAAATAAGGAGCAAAGGTCCTATGAAATGTGTCCCGAACGGCGTCGTTACCACGGTAGACGGCGCTGACGAATAAACATTCCTCTGACCACGTGCCGTGTGTTCCTAGAGTGTTTCGGGCTGCACGACTGACGCAGCATATTGTAAGCAGCAGAATGATCCGGTATTAATGTCGGGAATAAACCGAAATGGTGTTTGTGTACTGCCAAACAGATGGAAACGGTCGAGAGGCAGCACGGCTGTACCAAAACAGGTACCCTCACAGACACCAAAACATGTAGAGCCTTATTGGAGCGTTTGTATGATCATGGATTCTTTCAGAGAGATGAACGTGCAGAGAGGCGGTGGATCTTGCGGACACCAAATTTGGAGAACCGGCTTCTACGGGATATTGAAATGAACTTAGTACAAGTTCCAGGCAAGTGGTGTACGCCAAAGTAAGATTATGTGTATTCTACATGACAACTGCTACTATCCCTAGACATGCAGCCCACTGTGTCCCTCGGAGGCCACTTTGAACATTTGTTGCGACGTAGATGCGATGGAGCTCTGTACTGTGTACTGGGACGATTTGTTGTCGTTGCACACACACTGTCTATTTCCAGACACATGTTCATGGGACCTTTTTTCCTCCATTTCCAGTCTGGAATCCGTCCCTGAAGTTTGTCTATTTTATTACTGTTCGATATAAGCACCCGTGGTCTAGGGGTAGCGTCTTTGGTTCATAATAAAAAAGTCTTCGGTCCCGGGTTCGATCCCCGCCAGCATTTGCGGCCGAAGACATCCGGCTTAAGAAGTCAGCCTCATTCTGCCAACGGCCTTGTCAAAGAGGGCTGAGGAGCGGATAGAGGTTCAGGGCACTCTCTTGTCCTAGGGGTGGGAAATTGCCCCTAAAGGCGGAAGAATCAGCAATGATCAACGACATGAGGATGCAGAAGGCAATGGAAACCACTGCATTAAAGACACGTAACGTGAATCCACAGGACATGTGGCCTGTAATTGAAGAATCGACAGCAGACCAACACCGACAACGACAGTTCAGGTATACATGCCGACGTCGCAAACTGAAGATGAACAGATAGAGAAAGTGTATGAGGATATTGAAAGGGTAATGCAGTATGTAAAGGGGGACGAAAATCTAATAGTCATGGGCGACTGGAATGCAGTTGTAGGGGAAGGAGTAGAAGAAAAGGTTACAGGAGAATATGGGCTTGGGACAAGGAATGAAAGAGGAGAAAGACTAATTGAGTTCTGTAACAAGTTTCAGCTAGTAATAGCGAATACCCTGTTCAAGAATCACAAGAGGAGGAGGTATACTTGGAAAAGGCCGGGAGATACGGGAAGATTTCAATTAGATTACATCATGGTCAGACAGAGATTCCGAAATCAGATACTGGATTGTAAGGCGTACCCAGGAGCAGACATAGACTCAGATCATAATATAGTAGTGATGAAGGGTAGGCTGAAGTTAAAGACATTAGTCAGGAAGAATCAATGCGCAAAGAAGTGGGATACGGAAGTACTAAGGAATGATGGGATACGTTTGAACTTCTCTAACGCTATAGATACAGCAATAAGGAAAAGCGCAGTAGGCAGTACAGTTGAAGAGGAATGGACATCTCTAAAAAGGGCCATCACAGAAGTTGGGAAGGAAAGCATAGGTACAAAGAAGGTAGCTGCGAAGAAACCATGGGTAACAGAAGAAATACTTCAGTTGATTGATGAAAGGAGGGAGTACAGACATGTTCCGGGAAAATCAGGAATACAGAAATACAAGTCGCTGAGGAATGAAATAAATAGGAAGTGCAGGGAAGCTAAGACGAAATGGCTGCAGGAAAAATGTGAAGACATCGAAAAAGATATGATTATCGGAAGGACAGACTCAGCATACGGGAAAGTCAAAACAACCTTTGGTGACATTAAAAGCAACGGTGGTAACATTAAGAGTGCAACGGGAATTCCACTGTTAAATGCAGAGGAGAGAGCAGATAGGTGGAAAGAATACATTGAAAGCCTCTATGAGGGTGAAGATTTGTCTGATGTGATAGAAGACAAAACAGGAGTCGATTTAGAAGAGATAGGGGATCCAGTATTAGAATCGGAATTTAAAATAGCTTTGGAGGACTTACGGTCAAATAAGGCAGAAGGGATAGATAACATTCCATCAGAATTTCTAAAATCATTGGGGGAAGTGGCAACAGAACGACTATTCATGTTGGTGTGTAGAATATATGAGTCTGGCGATATACCATCTGACTTTCGGAAAAGCATCATCGCCCGCATCTCGTGGTCGTGCGGTAGCGTTCTCGCTTCCCACGCCCGGGTTCCCGGGTTCGATTTCCGGCGGGGTCTGGGATTTTCTCTGCCTCGTGATGGCTGGGTGTTGTGTGCTGTCCTTAGGTTAGTTAGGTTTAAGTAGTTCTAAGTTCTAGGGGACTGATGACCATAGATGTTAAGTCCCATAGTGCTCAGAGCCATTTTTTTTAAAAAGCATCATCCACACAATTCCGAAGACGGCAAGAGCTGACAAGTGCGAGAATTATCTCACAATCAGCTTAACAGCTCATGCATCGAAGCTGCTTACAAGAATGATATACAGAAGAATGGAGAACAAAATTGAGAATGCGCTAGGTGACGATCAGTTCGGCTTTAGGAAAAGTAAAGGGACGAGAGAGGCAATTCTGACGTTACGGCTAATAATGGAAGCAAGGCTAAAGAAAAATCAAGACACTTTAATAGGATTTGTCGACCTGGAAAAAGCGTTCGGCAATATAAAATGGTGCAAGCTGTTTGAGATTCTGAAAAAAGTAGGGGTAAGCTATAGGGAGAGACGGGTCATATACAATATGTACAACAACCAAAAGGGAATAATAAGAGTGGACGATCAAGAACGAAGTGCTCGTATTAAGAAGGGTGTAAGACAAGGCTGTAGCCTTTCGCCCCTACTCTTCAATCTGTACATCGCGAAAGCAATGATGGAAATAAAAGAAAGGTTCAGGAGTGGAATTAAAATACAAGGTGAAAGGATATCAATGATACGATTCGCTGATGACATTGCTATCCTGAGTGAAAGTGAAGAAGAATTAAAATATCTGCTGAACAGAATGAACAGTCTAATGAGTACACAGTATGGTTTGAGAGTAAATCGGAGAAAGACGAAGGTAATGAGAAGTAGTAGAAATGAGAACAGCGAGAAACTTAACATCAGGATTGATAGTCACGAAGTCAATGAAGTTAAGGAATTCTGCTACCTAGGCAGTAAAATAACCAATGACGGACGGAGCAAGGAGGATATCAAAAGCAGACCTGCTATGGCAAAAAAGGCATTTCTGGCCAAGAGAAGTCTACTAATGTTAAATACCGGCCTTAATTTGAGGAAGAAATTTCTGAGGATGTACGTCTGGAGTACAGCATTGTATGGTAGTGAAACATGGACTGTGGGAAAACCGGAACAGAAGAGAATCGAAGCATTTGAGATGTGGTGCTATAGACGAATGTTGAAAATTAGGTGGACTGATAAGGTAAGGAATGAGGAGGTTCTATGCAGAATCGGAGAGGAAAAGAATATGTGGAAAACACTGATAAGGAGAAAGGACTGGATGATAGGACATCTGCTAAGACATGAGGGAATGACTTCCATGGTACTAGAGGGAGCTGTAGAGGGCAAAACTGCAGAGGAAGACAGAGATTGGAATACGTCAAGCAAATAATTGAGGACGTAGGTTGCAAGTGCTACTCTGAGATGAAGAGGTTAGCACAGGAAAGGAATTCGTGGCGGGCCGCATCAAACCAGTCAGTAGACTGATGAAAAAAAAAATTAATGTTCGCCTTGTATAGTTCTAGAGTCCAGTAGCTAGAAGTGCGAGTATTACCTCTCTAACGGCGAGAGACGAATGGTGCACTACGTCAAAGGGTTACTTTGACCAGATGGCCTCTCGTGACGCTCAAGTCCATCTAGAAGTTCATCAAAGTCTGTCTTAGACACAATACCGCATTGTGATATCTTCATTATCATTTAACTCATCTATAAGTGTTGATTTTATTCCTTATTTCAGTCCCAAGCTATACTTTTAAATCCGGCGTCTTTGCTTCATCTCGCATTGTCTACAATCTGCCTTTATATATTATTTGTCCGATAGCTCTGTCCAAGTAGCCCCTACCCACTGCGCCGGCCGTGGTGGCCGTGCGGTTCTAGGCGCTGCAGTCCGGAACCGCGGGACTGCTACGTTCGCAGGTGCGAATCCTGCCTCGGGCATGGATGTATGTGATGTCCTTGGGTTAGTTAGGTTTAAGTAATTCTAAGATCTAGGGGACTGATGACCTAAGATGTTACGTCCCTTAGTGCTCAGAGCCATTTGAACCACAAAATGTGGTGGTTTCCGGTTGCCTTCCACATTGCAACACTACAGCCGTTTAATTCGTTTACGTCCGCAGATAAAATAACAGTTGCCGTACCAGTCTCAATGATTTCCGCCAACTGTAACACCGGGAGGACCTGCTGATTTCCTCCAGTAAAAGCCTACCTGCGTACCAACCATGTCAGAAGGGACTACTGCTCCTGATCTGTAAGCCATGCAGCGGTGCACACAATTGCAATCTCCGCCTTACCTCTCCAGGAAGCCAGTACGAGGAACTAAAAGCCAGGCCAGTTTGACTTACGTTTTATGAGGATGTGTTATTCCTTCACCATTCATTCGATATAGCGGCTTATGGCAGGCAGAGGCTGTTCTATCGGCCTAAAGATCAGTTTGGCAGAGAGGTCTGGAGATCAGTATCCCTTCGACAGAGACTGAACTCGCCTGCTCTAGAACAGGCGTCTACCATTTTCGTAAATGAGTCACTTCACCCGCTGTTGTTGTTGTGGTCTTCGGTCCAGAGACTGGTTTGATGCAGCTTTCCGTGCTACTCTATCCTGTGCAAGCTTGTTCCTCTCCAATTACCTACTGCAACCTACGTCCTTCTGAGTCTGCTTAGTGTATTCATCTCTTGGTCTCCTTCTACGATTTTTACCTTACACGCTGCCCTCCAATACTCAATTGATGATCCCTTGATGCCTAAGAACATGTCCTACCAACAGATCCCTTTTTCTTGTGAAGTTGTGCAACAAACTTCTCTTCTCCCCAATTCTATTCAGTACCTCCTCATTAGTTACGTGATCTACCCATCTACAGCATTCTTCTGCAGCATCACACTTCTAAAGCTTCTATTCTCTTCTTCTCCAGACTATTTATCGTCCATGTTTCACTTCCATACATGGGTGCACTCCATACGAATACTTTCAGAAAAGTGTTCCTGACGCTTAAACCTATACTCGATGTTAACAAACTTCTCTTCCTCTTTCCTTGCCATTGCCAGTCTACATTTTGTATCCTCTGTACTTCGACCATCATCAGTTATTTTGCTCCCCAAATAGCAATACTCATCAACTACTTTAAGTGTCTCTTTATCTAACCAAATTCCTTCGGCATCATCTGATTTAATTCGTCTACATTCCATTATCCTCATTTTGTTTTGTTGATGTTCATCTTATATCCTTTTTTCAAGACACTTTCCGTTCCGTTAAACTGCTCTGCCAGGTCCTATGCTGTCTCTGACAGAATTACAATGTCGTCGTTTGTTTCTTCCGCATGGATTTTACTGCAAATTTTTCATGACCCAAATACAAACGTCATGCAAAGTATAGGGCAACGAACGAGACAGGAATCCTGCGAAATTCACTGATGAGTTGAATCATTTGTAAAGTCTGGAATGTGCATTCTGAAGGCTAGTGATTCGGTTATCATATAATGAGGACAAATCGACAATTCCATTGTGACAGAAATTTGAACACATTGTTCACTTATGAGGAACAAAGAACAACTGCAGTTCGTTATTAAATGAAATGTTTTTCTACCAGCATAAGCATCGGCCACGCTGAGAAGTAAATTTGCGCCACCGTGACCAGTGGCTTACGCTGTTACACATTACGTTTTCTTCGAAGGTGTTGTTTCCATTTCGCGACCGATCGGACCTTATTTCCAGAATAGCCCTCGTATAATCACG
Organism: Schistocerca cancellata; assembly: GCF_023864275.1. Taxonomy (NCBI): domain Eukaryota; kingdom Metazoa; phylum Arthropoda; class Insecta; order Orthoptera; family Acrididae; genus Schistocerca; species Schistocerca cancellata. The sequence goes on along the minus strand of NC_064630.1, from coordinate 390,522,670 downwards.
ACACAGAGCTACTAAAACACAGTTTCAAACGCAACAATTTATGCAAGAGGGTATCTATTGTATCATAATTCGTAACGAAGTAATAGTAAATGTCTTACCTCCTCAATAAGTTTTGACAGAATTCTGCTGACGTCTTTCTGTGGGACCCTTCCAGAGAGAGAACAGAAGGGAGATTATGGGTTACGTCCCGGTGACTATGAGGCCGATCAGGATGGGACAAACATATTGGAATGAGGTGGAAGAAAAGAAGTCATTCATCACCTTGTTAAATGAAGCATCATGTTGTTCGCCGTAAGTCATTTAGAAAAACGACGAAACAGGTAGATCTGGATGGCTGGAGACTGATTCGAACCTCGTATTGCCCATAGTTGAGGCCAGTGCCTTAACCAATGCGTCACCACTTTAGTCTTTCAGTCTGGAGGACCTTACCACAGCCACCACACGACACATCTGAAGCGCGTGCACTAATTATTTGATTACGCAAATCAATTTCTAAAGGATTATGCTGCAACATACTTGCAGATGTCCACGACTCTGAGGGTAGCTGCCTCATTGGCGCCCAGCTCCAAAGTGTATGTTAAGCTGAAAAGTCTTCCACCAGCAATTTTGACCACATATCTCGAAAGAAATGGGAGGTGGGGTAATATATCCTATTCGAAGGCACTGACAATGGGTGGTTATAAACTGAGAATGATGGTTTCTTATTAAATTTAAATCGAGAGTTACACTATTAGGGTAATGTCCAGTTATTCCTGGCTAAAAGTGGTAGCTGAGGCTTTGCTAAGTTTCAGTAACACTCTTAGTAACTCATTGTGTCTCCTGGAAACTAGCCACAGAAACAGAAAACTACGAGTCTTCCAGTCCTTTATCAAAAAGAGTTCCTTCCTCCCCCATGGAAACTCACTACGTGTTCTCTTTGCGACTGTACCTTGAGTTACGGAGACTCTGCTTGCAGACACTTCACACAGAACTCTCAGCCTCCCTTCGTGTAGCGTTCCCACTGCTGTCTTAATATAATAAATTTTAACATGCATTAAATAATAATATATGAGCAGTTGATATTTTCTGCCTTCTATCTAAAGCATTTGACTATGTGAATCACAGTATTCTCCTAGATAAACTGAGGTTTTATGGGACTGAGGGTATAGCCAACCAATTGGTAATGTCATATATAGCTAAAAGAATGCAGGAAGTTATAGATAGTAATTCAGCCAATGTCGTCCAGGGACGTTATTCCGACTGGGGAGAAATCACGTACGAGGTTCCCCAAGCCTCAAGCTTAGGTACCGTTTCGTTCCTGATACATGTGAACGATCATCCGTCTAGTATACAACGGTCAGAATTAGTTCTTTTTGCAGATGACACTACTATTGCAATTAGTCTAAGCATACACACAGAAACAGAAGAAAGGGTAAACAATGTTCTTAGAAGTAACCTTTACTCGTTTTCTGCGAATGATGTCATCCTCAGTATTAAAAAGACGCAGCATATTCATTTCTGCACTTCTATGCGTACTATCCAATGACAAGTGTACACAAGGTGAGGAAATGATAAATAGGGTGGAAACTTCAAAACTCTTACGTATAAATATTGATGAGAATTTAAACTGCAAAAAGAACATTTTGGAACTCCTAAAACAGTTCAGCCACATTTGCACTTAGAATCAGTGCAAGTCTTGGGGAGAAATAAATGAGTAAGTTGGCATATTTTGTATATTTTTATTTAATGATGTCATATAGAATAACGGTCTGGGCTAACTCTTCTTTACGAAAGGAAGTCTCCATTGCTCAAAAACGTAAGAGCAATATGCGGTCCTCACCCTCGATAACCTTGTAGACATCTATTAAAGGAGTTGGGCGTTCTGACCACTGCTCCCCCGCGTATTTATTCCCTCGTGAAGTTTGTTGTAAATAATGTACTGCAGTTCAAAAGAAATAATGATGTACATTACTACAATACCAGAAGGAAAACAAACGTTCATTATTCCACATTAAGGTTGGCTTTAGCACAAAGATTGATGCACAATGCTGCAACTAAAAGTTGTTTCAGACAGCAAAGTTAATTTGAAAACAAACTGAAGAAGTTTCTCCTTGACAACCCTTTCTATTCCGTAGAAGAATTTCTGTTGTTGTAATGTTAAAAGGGGTGGGCAGGAATTACTATCTTATATCTACGTATTAAAAAAGCCATAGTTGCAAAATACTTTGCGATGTTAATGTAAAATGACTCGTTCCACATCATTACGATTTATTGTGCAAATGTTCCATGGAACAACAAACTAAACAATTACCTCTCTTCGCACTCCGCACTCGCCAGTCCACACTTGGGCACCCAACACCACCCTAAACCGACAATCTCCTCCTATTTCCGGCTCTAGTGTCGCGATACTTTTTCTTGGACTATCACTCTTTTGATTGGTTGTCTCATAAACATTCACACAAATGTGCTGACATCAGTAACCCGGTTCACTCCCCCACCGCAGAGCTTGCTCCTCCCAGCTGAATTACCCGGTACAGCTGTCGTATGGAAACCACAATTGGACGTAACACTTGGCAGATGCTCCCACATCTGCACGGTGTTTGCAAATAGCCTCGGAGTTCGCGGAACCGCTATGCTTCCACAACAAGTCCAGGTGTCGCATAAGCCTCGTAGCATACACTGCCGAGGAAGGGTTAACTTTGCTACGTAAGGCGTTCCCAGGGCACTTGAACCTGAACGTTAGTAAGCCCGCCCGCCGGCTCCCCATGGACGTGACACAATTTGCACAGTTCCCTCTCTTTCGCCGGAGACCTTTATCCGGAGAGATGTTTTCGTTGCGGCGAATCTTGCAGGCATTCACCCTCCAACCAAAGTATGACCTATGTAGGGCTTACCAATATCTTCCAGCTAAGAGCCTTAGTAAGTGCTCCGTTAGACATTTACAACAATTATCTTCAGCTCAAAAACTAGTGTGGCAGCACATTCAAAACCACACAGTAAGTTGACGAATAAGCGTTATCGATCAAATTTTGTGGGCTAGTGTCTTCGTCGGCAATGGGACATTGTACCGTAAACCTTTTCCTTCCATTTTTTATTTTGTTCGTAACAATGCAGTACAAATATGAAAAATCCCCGGTTTGCTCATCGCGTCAAGTCTGGGTAAAATCCCAAGTTTTCGACGAAATTGTCCGTAGGCTTATTCAGGAGCAATTGACTGCTGTTGCGGTGACCATATATAGTCCAGAGACGGCTTGTGATTCGTCAGTGTACGTCATCATTACGACATGCTCCAAGAGGCTGCTCTGGTGGTTCCAGCGCTCTAGTAGGAATGTAACCAGTTTAGTTTATTTCTTTGTGCCGTCTTAGCGTCGAGATCTCGCTTTCGTGCCTTCCTATATTTTAAGTGCTGTCCTGGTTGAAACTGTTCTAAAAAAAAAAAATAATTAAAAATGGCTCTGAGCACTATGGGACTTAACATCTGAGGTCATCAGTCCCCTAGACTTAGAACTACGTAAACCTAACTAACCTAAGGACGTGACACACATCCATGCCCGAGGCAGGATTCGAACCTGCGACCGTAGCGGTCGCGCGGTTCCAGACTGAAGCGCCTAGAACCTCTCGGCCACACTGACCGGCCCGAGAAGAGGCCGACGACCGGTTGCACTACAGGCGTTTGACAGAAACGCTGTTGCTATGGCAGACAAAAGCTTCGCGCAATTCCCGATTGTCAGGCAGCGCGCGTGCTGTGTCACGACAGTTGAACATCCCGTGGTCCACAGTGCGGAAGGTGCTTCGTACTATTCTCAAATGTATCCGTTGTAGATCCCTGTCGTACAGCGGCTTGCTCCAGAGGACGCACAACTTCGTGTTGACTTCACTCTCGACTTTCTCGCAAGGATTGAAGTTGATGAGCGACCATCCTATGGACAGACGAAGCTCATTTTTCTCTGACGGGTGAGGTGAACACAAAGAATTGCCGAGTGTTGGGATCTTCACCTCCAGTCACTGTGTATGGTTCCTCTGTATGGTGAACGTGTCACCGTATGATGTGGCTTCAGGACTACGTTCATCATTTGCCCATTCTTTTTTGAACAGGTTGACGCTCAAGGACCCAAGACGTGCAGTGTGACTGGCCAGCGTTTCTGCTATATGCTTCGCCAGCATGTCATATTCGCCCTACAGGAGAGAGAGACGCATTGAGCTCAACAGTTTTCTTGCAAGATGAGGTCCCAAGGCACACTGCTCGTGAAGTTCACCTGCTTCTCCGAAACACATTTGGAAACAATTAAATTATCAGCCGATCGTTTCCAAATGCTAGGCGAGCACGACCACCTGATCTCACATCCTGTGATTTCTGGTTGTAGGCCTACCTGAAGAACAGCGTTTACGAGGGGAATGTTCACACAGTTGCTGATACGAAGCGCAGCATATCAAGAGAGGTAGGCAGCATACATACGGACATGCTTCGTTCCGCTGTGCAGGATGCAGTCCCGCGCTTTCATACACTTCTGGACACTGATGGATGCCATATTCTACATCTAAATCTACATTTATACTCCGCAAGCCACCCAACGGTGTGTGGCGGAGGGCACTTTACGTGTCACTGTCATTACCTCTCTTTCCTGTTCCAGTCGCGTATGGTTCGCGGGAAGAACGACTGCCGGAAAGCCTCCGTGCACGGTCGAATCTCTCTAATTTTACATTCGTTATCTCCTCGGGGGGTGTAAGTAGCGGGAAACGATATATTCGATACCTCATCCAGAAACGCACCACGATGCAGAGCTCCTCTCTTGCAGAGTCTGCCACTTGAGTTTGCTAAACATCTCTGTAACGCTATCACGCTTACCAAATAACCCTGTGACGAAACGCGCCGCTCCTCTTTGGATCTTCTCCATCTCCTCTGTCAACCCGATCTGGTACGGATCCCACACTGATGAGCAATACTAAAGTATAGGTCGAACGAGTGTTTTGTAAGCCACTCCTTTGTTAATGGACTACATTTTCTAAGGACTTTCCCAATGAATCTCAACCTGGCACTCGCCTTACCAGCAGTTAATTTTATGTGATCATTCCACTTCAAATCGTTCCGTACGCATACTCCCAGATATTTTACAGAAGTTACTGCTACCAGTGTTTGTCCGCTATCATATAATTATACAATAAAGGATCGTTCTTTCTATGTATTTGTCTATGTTAAGGGTCAGTTGCCACTCCCTGCATCAAGTGCCTATCCGCTGCAGATCTTCTTGCATTTCGCTGCAATTTTCTAATGCTGCAACTTCTCTGTATACTACAGCGCCATCCGCGAAAAGCCGCATGGAACACTGTCTACTAGGTCATTTATATATATTGTGAAAAGCAATGGTCCCATAACACTCCCCTGTGGCACACCAGAGGTTACTTTAACGTCTGTAGACGTCTCCCCATTGTGGACAACATGCTGTGTTCTGTTTGCTAAAAACTCTTCAATCCAGCCACACAGCTGGTCTGATATTCCGTAGGCTCTTACTTTGTTCATCAGGCGACAGTGCGGAACTGTATCGAACACCTTCCTGCAGTCAAGGAAAATGGCATCTACCTGGGAGCCTGTATCTAATATTTTCTGGGTCTCATGAACAAATAAAGCGAGTTGGGTCTCACGCGATCGCTGTTTCCGGAATCCATGTTGATTCCTACAGAGTAGATTCTGGGTTTCCAGAAATGACATGATACTCGAGCAAAAAACATGTTCTAAAGTTCTACAACAGATCCATGTCAGAGATATAGGCCTACAGTTTTGCGCATCTGCTCGACGACCCTTCTTGAGAACTGGGACTACCTGTGCTCTTTTCCAATCATTTGGAACCTTCCGTTCCTCTAGAGATTTGCGGTACACGGCTGTTAGGAGGGGGGCAAGTTATTTCGCGTACTCTGTGTAGAATCGAATTGGTATCCCGTCAGGTCCTGTGGACGTTCCTCTGTTGAGTGATTAGAGTTGCTTTTCTATTCCTTGGACATTTATTTCGATGTCAGCAATTTTTCGGTCGGGCGAGGATTTAGAGAAGGAGCTGCAGTGCGGTCTTCCTCTGTGAAACAGCTTTGGAAAAAGGTGTTTAGTATTTCATCTTTACGCGTGTCATCCTCTGTTTCAATGCCATCATTGTCTTAGAGCGTCTGGATACTGAGCCCCTTTTGTAGCAATAATGGTACCGGTAGGTAATGGTACGATGTATCGTAGCAGCACGTTACAAGTGTTTCAAATGAACTGACTCTGCATTATTTCTCTTCCCAATGTCCTTGATATTAACGCTACCAAGTTTAGTCATCGTAGGGTAATTAGTTTCCGTGTTATGGCGTGTTAAATAGGGAAAGTTTAATTATAACCACCCGGTACTACCCCAGTTGCTGCCGCCAAAGGCTTGCACTGCTGTAGAGCTGCACTGCACGTACTCGCTTCTGGCCACGCGCCTGCGCTCTCGCGTGCCCTGTTGGGTGCCGGTAGACTTTAGAGGCCTCGCTTTGACAGCCATGGTGGAGGCGGAGCGGCAGCGGCTGGAGCAGCTGACGGCGGGCTGGGACGACCCCACCAACGTGGACTGGGGGCCGCCCGACGACAGCGAGCCGCCCCCGTCCGCGGGGGCGGACTCTACCGGCACGGAGCACGACGCGGAGGCCGTGGGCGCACAGGACGCCGAGCCACGCATCTTCCCGCCGGGGCAGACCTTCAAGTGCATCGCACTCTACAACTACACGGTACCTATTTCTTGTGTGTTACATTCACATATACGACAATCAGATTTGAGACAGTTTAATATCTACAATTCCATTAGGGACCCAGATAAATGGACAGAATTAAGTAATATAGCAGACAATTACAAGCAGAGTTCAATAGAGGGAGATCATGGAGACACAGACAGAGAGGACGGAGATCTTCAACTAATGATAGCAGTACTGAGGAACTCGATGATCATATTACTGATAACGGCACAGACACAGAGCTGGACAATTTAACTGATTCACGCCTGTAACATTTTGTTGTAGAACGTTGTATAAAGTTACGTAACAAACTGTAATTATATGTGGCAATGTGTAGTAGTATTGAATGCTAAATATGAATAGCGTTAGAGTATGTTTAGATATAGAATAGGATAGAAAATTGCTGGTGAGAGGGGCATTGCTCGATGATATCATTCCGAGCCCTGCCCCTCACAGCAGCATCACAACACACACATAAACAAAAAAAAACAAAAAAAAGAAGATGTATTAATCACTAGATGTTGGTTATGGACACACAATTTGAGAAGTAGTATTTAGTACGTGGCCAAGGCTCGAGGAATGTTCCGAGGTTTTCTTCCCATGGCCTTGTTGGTGTAGGGATACTTAGTAAATATCACTTTGTTTTTTGTATTTTTGAGTTGGCATACTTCAAATTATGATAATTAAAAATTATTTTGTATTATTAATATTTAAGATTATAAGTGTGTTTGTTTGTATTTTCTTTTTCTTTGCTAATTATTAAATGCTGCTCAGTTGTTGACTAAAACTGCCTGACACTGTACTTGGTCCGCCCCCATGGGGCGGGACACGGGCAACGGGACATCAGTAACTCAAGTTCGTATATGTATTAGATCAGTATGTGGAGCTTTGATGGGTCTATGTTCATTACTATGTGGATTTTCCCTTGTTATTGATCTTGAGTTACTGATGTGACGGCTAAGAGACCAACTGCAGTATTACAGCCCGCTTTTTATACAGGCAGCGGGTTTATTTGGCAAGCAGCAAATGAAAAAAAAAGAAAAAAAAAGTGGTACGTACGGGTCTCCCAAATGCAGACGAGTAACATATCGCAGGACATTCGGCAACGCGAAACACTGGCAACGCCTTGAGGGAGAGACTAATGTTTGTTATACTGTAGGAAATACTGCGAGCAGCCACAAGTCCTTTTTTTAATTATTATATTTTACTGTTACTAGTTTCAGGCCTGAGCCCATCATCAAACGGTAGCGTTGACTTCTTTGCAAGTTTTACATTTGTGTCCTAAAGTGTAACGCGGGTTTTTGTGATTATGTTATTTTGCATTTACACACTGACGAGCCAAAGAAACTGGTACACCTACCTAATATGGTGTAGGGTCCCAGCGAGCACGCAGAAGTGCCGCAGGAGGACGTGGCATGGAGTCGACTAATGTCTGAAGTAGTGCTGGAGGGAACTGAATGAATCCTGCAGGACTATCCATAAATCCGCATAAGAGTACGAGGGGGTGGCGATCTCTGCTGAACAGCACGTTGCAAGGCATCCCAGATCAATTATGTGCATGTCTGGAGAGTTTGGTGGCCAGCGCAAGCGTTTAAACTCAGAAGAGTGTTCCTGGAGTCGCTCTGTAGCAATTCTGGATGTGTGGGGTGTCGCATTATCCTGCTGGAACTACCCAAGTCCATTGGAATGCACTATGGACGTGAATGGATGGAGGTGATCAGACAGGAAGCTTACGTACGTGTCACGTGTCAGGGGTCCTATATCACTCCATATGCACATGCCCCACAACATTACAGAGCCTTCAAAAGCTTGAACAGTCCCCAGCTGACATACAGGGTCCATTGGCTCAAATGGCTCAGAGCACTATGGGATTTAACTGCTGAGGTCATCAGTCCCCTAGAACTTAGAACTACTTAAACCTGACTAACGTAAAAAATCACACAAATCCATGCCGAGGCAGGATTCGAACCTGCGACCGTAGCGGTCGCGCAGTTCCAGCAGACTGTAGCGCCTAGAACCGCTTTTTTTTCGTTGTTGATCATTGTGTTTGGTCGTTGCGCACGCCACATGACATCCGTTCAAGTTCGTTTGTTGATCCTTCAACTCAGATTTTTTATTACAGAGGCCAACCGGCTCTCTGACCGAACACACTGCGCTACCGTGCCGGCTTCATTTTGTTCGATATTGTTCGTTGCATTTGGTCTGGGCGGACGTGACAAGACATCCGTTGAAGTTGATCGTTTATTCTTTGACTCAGTTTTCTTTTTATTACAGAGAGCACCAGCCCTCTGACCGAACACGCTGAGCTACCGTGCCGGCACTCGGCCACTCCGACTGACCGTTGGATCATGATGTTGTCTCTGTACCCATACAAGACCACCCACTCGGTGCAATTTGAAACGAGACTCGTCCAACCAGGCAACATGTTTCCAGTCATCAACAGTCCAATGTCAGTGTTGACCGGCCAAGGCGAGGCGTAAAGCTTTGAGTCGCGTAGTCATCAAGGGTACACGAGTGGTCCTTCTCTTCCGAAAACACATATTATGATGTTTCGTTGAATGGTTCGCACGCTCACGCTTGTCGATGACGCAGCATTGAAATATGCAGCAATTTTCACTAAGGATTGCACTTCTGTCACGCTGAACGGTTGTCTTCAGTCGTCGTTGTTCCCGTTCTTGCAGGATCTTTTCCCGGCTGCAGTGATGTTGTGGATTTGATATTATACCGAATTCCTGATATTCACGTACACTCGTGAAATGGTCGTAGGGGAAAATTCCCATTTCATCGCTACCTCGGAGATGCTGTGTCCCATCGCTCGTGCGCCGACTATAATACCACATTCAAACTCACTTAAATCTTGATAAGCTGTAATTGTAGCAGCAGCAACCGATATGACAACTGCACCACACTCTTGTTGTCTTATATACGCAGCGCCGAATTCTGCCTATTTACATATCTCTGTATGTGATTAAGCATGCCTACACCAGTTTCTTTGGCGCTTCTGTACATACGCTCTATAACTGCATACTTCGCGAAAAAGATCCCATTTACATATTACAAGGCAGAGATTTGATCTTCCTTTGCGATCCGTGCTGATCAATGAATTGAACTAAATACAAGATGGCATACACATCGGCTACTGATATGATGTGCCAAAGAACGTGATATGTGTACAGACATGGCACACTTCTTGAGTAATTGCGAAGGTACTTCTACGTAGTTACAGATAATTTTATACGGTTACACATTTATATAAGAAAATGAAACACCTAAAGCCGTCCTTATGGTGCCATTTTCTAGTTGTCTCTCCAACCTTCAACTATCAAGTTAGTTGATAGTTGACGGTTGGAGAGACATAATCACGATTACAGGCAGTCTGCGAAAACCATTACAGATGTTGGTCACTGATTCATCGTGCATGCGGATAGTGTTAACCCTATTGACATCAGCGAAGGTGCATTGAACCACTGAAGCACTGAAACTCGTAGCCATACAATAAATGACATCATAAGGACGGCTGTAAGTGTTTCGATTTCTTACTGATGCATCGTGTATACGGATGGTTTTAACCCTCTCGGCATCATCTAAGCTCTGAAGATGGTGCACTGAAGCACTGAAACTGGTAGCCATTCAATAAATGACATCATAAGGACGGTTTTAGGTGTTTCAGTTTCTTTCGTAAGTGATCGTCCAAAGTCCCACAGATCTCCAGTTACAAGCATGGACATACAAAAGCTTTAATTGTTTAGGTTTGAAAAATGTTGGTAATGCCCAAAGAATAATTTTCGCTCGAAAAATTATCATTTCTTTCATTTCAAATTATAGGAATTGTACGAAATTTTGTAAGTACATTTGGTTTTTTAATTCAACTGATCATTCAGTATGCACTCAGGTTTACTGTGAATGCGGTTGTATATTTCTAGTTCCTCGAACAAATTCATATGAACTCCTTTTACGGCAAAGTGTAATATCTCTATGTTTTATTCGCTGCTTAACTCTGTGTTTCCATGCTGGAACAAATGAGCAGCGCAGTTTGTCTTATTTAGGTTGTTGAGCCGGACAGCATCCCTGTGCTCGCAGTATCGTATGTTGAAAGCCCTACCTGTTTGGCCAATGTAAAATTTGGGACACACAGTACAATTTAGTTTACAAAGGCTATAACTGTGGTCTTCTTCATTTTATAAATTTAAGTTGTGAATAATTTGGTCTTTCATTTTATTGTTTGTGGGAAAACTAATATTGATGTTTTTCGCAAGTAGTATGTTTGCAATCTGATGTGACACTTTACTAATCAATGGTAAGCAGACATGTTTCACAGCGTTTGAGCAACTATTTGTGATTTGGACTCACAGTCATCTTTATTACTGTATTTATTGTTAATTCTGTTGTGAAATTTAGTGATGGTGTAAGAGCTATACCCATTACTGTGGGCTATTAGCTTGATCGTTTTTAGTTCTTGTAGTTTATCTTCAGCATACAAAGAGTTTTTCCATTCTCTTGATTACTGCCCTATAACATGTCATTTTTGTTACTCTGGGTAACATGACGAGCTGTTGATTGTGTCATCCGTTGTACTGAATTTTCCACCTATTTCATATTTATGTTTATCACTATATTTAGTAATATTTAGATCCAAGAAATTTATGCCATTATCAGATTCATGCTCAAGAAACCATTTTATGTTTTGGTGTAGTTTGTTGAGCTCTGTTGCTAATTGATCATTTTCTTCTACTAAGGTAAGGGTGTCATCCACAAAGTGTTTGTAAAATATGATCTTTGTTATTTGTTGTCATATTGCCTCCGAAAAGTGTTGTTTGTAAGTGATATATGTAAATGTTGGTTAGCAGACTAGATAGGCAACTGTCCATTACAAGGTCATTTCCTTGTTCATAAAATGTGTTGTTAAAGCTGAAGTAGTTATGTGAAGCTCGTAAATTTCAGGTAGCCTGATCTTTTCATATCTAAGCAAGTTATTTTTAATTACTAAGATTGTTTATTTTAATTTTATATTTGTATACAGTTTAACTGTATCAAAGGAGGAGAATCTGGCTGTATGGTACCACAATATCTTTGATGATTACCGAAAGAGCATAGCTTTTGTTTACACAAAAATTATCTTCAAATCTTAAAGTATTGGTGAGAATCTCATTAAATTTTTAATGGGCTCCTTTGCGAGTTCACTGTCGGTCACATAGGACAATGTTGCTTGTGAATCTTTGGCTGCGATCGAAGTACTGGGCCCGAAGGGTTCATTATTGTGCATTCTACGGTATCGGTCGTTATCCAGTCGGCCGCACTTTCAAATACGCGCGCCGCCATTTTCGCCGTCGTGTTTCCTACAGCCGCCACCGTGGCACGAGGGCGTTGTCACGAACGATTACGCTGCTGCCAATGAGATGCAAGCATCCCTTCTGCAGAGCCCCAGTGGCGAGTGTGTAATTAAGTTCGAACCTTCATGCACCGACCCCATTTAGTGTATTTTCAAATTGAATAACATTTACAGACTTTCATAGTAGCCAATGCTCAACATCTTCTCAATGGGAATTGTATTGAAGAATGATAGATTTATAAATGTTTTGCACCTGTATATGCTACTACATTCAAATTTACTGTTAGTTGCTGACGCTAGAATAGAATTATATATTATTTGTACTACTTGATGTAGAATAAATTAATATCTGAATTCTCCGTTCATGAACGTCATCTGTTCCTTGCTCCCATATCCATTAAAAAGCCACACTGCGTGCTAAGGAAGACGTAACACACTTAGATTTTTCAATTGAGGATAGGATAAGTTTCGCTGTTTGAAGGCTTTTTAAGCTTTGCGTGCAATTTTAAGCACGTACTTTTTCACATCAAGTCAACAGCCGGTGCCATCTTGTATTTAGTTCACTTCATTGATCAGCAAGGAAAATATCAAACCTTTGTTTATAATATATACAGGAGATCTTTTCATGAAGTAAGTAAAATGTGTGTGTGTGTGTGTGTGTGTGTGTGTGTGTGTGCGAGTATGTGTGAGGAGAATCTGCACTTAGAAGTAAATTTCAACCACCACTCGTAAATAATAACTTAAACTATATCCTTTTGAACCAAGTCTTGGTCTCCTTCCCCAATTTTTACCCCGCACACCTCCAACCATTACCAAAGCGACGACTGTTTCATGCCTTGGGATGTGTTGTATCTATCGATACCTTCTTTTAATAAAGCTGTGGCACAAATCTTTTCCTCAGTTCGAATCAGCACCTCCTCATTAATCATTAATTACTCTGTCTACCAATCTAATTTTCATATCTCTCCTGCAGCACCACTACATTTCAAAAGCTTCCATTCCCCTTCTTCTATACTATTTTTCATCAGCGTTTCACTTCCATTTAAGGCTACACGCCGAACAAAAACTTTCAGGAAATACTTCCTAATACGTAAATTTATTTTAAGACATCTCTAATTTAGCGCGTTGATATGAAGACATGCCAAATTCACTGCAGAATTTGTATCTGTATGGCTGGTTGTTGTGCTGTGGTGCACCCCATACTCCTATTGCTGGAGATGTCATCTTTTCTACTTTGAGGCTTCACACATTTTTACTCTCTTCTAGCGCACAGACCGTTATCTCTTCTTTTCGACTGATTAATTTGGATCATGTATGAAATATACATGAACACATCTACAGTACAACTTGGCTATGTCATTCCGAGTTTACTACAAGCGGTCTACCATGAATGTAGTCTCAGCACTCCTGCGCTAGTGATTAAATTGTGGGAGAAGAGATGGGAAAATGGAGTAGAGACTATGCAAGGAATCGACACTAGGGACCCCATTTCGGCAAATTTTTGTGACAATGACATCTATCATGACTGAAAAACAGAGACGAAACAGCCACCGAGGCAAGAAAATTATATATTTTACCGTAAACAGACCGACAAACTGAAACTCTGTAACATTCGCTAAAATCATACTGTTTCCAGTTGCATTCGGAGATGCGGAAAGTTCTAGTCGAATCACGGACAATCGTTTCTAGAAATTTTGTATTGTGTAAAGTCATCCTCATCATCATCATGTAATTCTTGGGTTAGACATGCTAGCCTTTTCCGAAACCAAATTAAAACTGTTCTCCTATGTAGTCTTCTTATTCTTCTTCTACCATTGGCCCTGTAGTCACAGTTTTTCCTTGGTATCTGGATTTTATCGATACCTAGCAGGTGGTCATGCCATTCCTTTCTCTATAGTTAGGTCTTTTCTGGGATTCCTAGAACATGGAGGTTCTCTCTTATCTCGCTCTTCTTCTTGAGGTCTCCAAATTCGCACCCTGCCAAAGGATATAGAAGTCTCATTTCTGCTGCTACATTTATTGTAATTGTTTCTTCCTTAAAGTTCATACATCCGATTCATAAAGTAGTAAAGGTACAGTCATAGTATTACAAAATTTAAGTACTGTCTCTTTCATGGTACGCCGGCCGGAGTGGCCGAGCGGTTCTAGGCGCTACAGTCTGGAACCGCGCGACCGCTACGGTCGCGGGTTCGAATCCTGCCTCGGGCATGGATGTGTGTGATGTCCTTAGGTTAGTTAGGTTTAAGTAGTTCTAAGTTCTCGGGGACTGATGACCTCAGAAGTTAAGTCCCATAGTGCTCAGAGCCATTTTTTCTTTCATGGTACCTAACAAGTGTGAGTACCTTTCTAATTTCTTTTCAGGATCATTTTCATAAGCGTAAGAGATATTACAGACAATGTAGTTGAAAATTTGGACTTTTTCCAATATTTTACTCTGTGTTATGATTTTAGTTCTAAGATGTTATTTTCCACAAAAGGCAATAAGTTTTGTTTTCTTTGTGGAGGAAGAGGATATAGGTGTTTAACGTCCCGTCGACAACGAGGTCATTAGAGACGGAGCACACGCTCGGATTAGGGAAGGATGGAGAAGGAAGTCGGCCGTGCCCTTTCAAAGGAACCATCCCGGCATTTGCCTGGAGTGATCTAGGGAAATCACGGAAAACCTAAATCAGGATAGCTGGACGCGGGATTGAACCGTCGTCCTCCCGAATGCGGTTTTCTTTGTGAATGTGGTTAGAATGAAAAACAGCCCACAGTTGCACTAAATTATGTTGATTTTAAACCTTGACCATGGTTTCTGCTATAATAATGTAGCCTTCTTCAGAAGTCATACACACTAATAAATGAAAAATGTCTTAGCCCAGCGGCTGGGCTAAGACATTTTTCATTTATTAGTGTGTATGACTTCTGAAAAAGGCTATATTATTACAGCAAAAACAATGGTCAGGGTCTGAAATAAACATAATTTAGTGCAACTGTGGGCTGTTTTTCATTCGAGACAATTTCGCAACGGTTGCTGTTGTCGCTGCCATGATGAAAATAGATTATAATGCTTTGCCATTACAGGCAAGGATCATGCTGCTCGTTGACCTTTGTTTCCTTATCCCTTCCTGGCTATCTTCAAAAAGGAGTGAGCTAAAATCTGTACATCTCATTGTGTAGGAATCTTCCATATTCCTTTGCCGTTTATTGGCATTGTCATTTATATATACATTGCCCGATAAAACAAGTTCACAATTTTGGAGGTTTCCAGTTCTCTGAAGATTTGTAGTCGCAACAGTGCATATGGAGTACATGAAATAATTACATTTACAGATCAATAGCAGAAGTGGTTCTGAGGTACCAGGCATCGATCCATGCCGCAACACCCATATTTGTACGTTGTGTAGTCTCCATGGGCGGAAATTCAGGTACTGACTCTGGCTTCCAGTTGATCATACAGATGGCGATGCCTTGCGCCACGCCTACTCGACCTGTTCACGTAGTTCTGTAAGACTATTGGTTGACGATACGTAGATGCTGTGGCATGCGTAGAAGACGGGCTAGAGGGGTGCGTACCTCCAGCACCGCTGGTAATAACCGGTTCGCAACAGTTCGCGCTGACTCATCTGGGCTCACAAATCTTCTCATCTGTGTTGTGGCAGATGTATTGTCGCTGTTGCCTTTAGATTACGTGGATCCTGGCGGGCGTCTGTGTTCCGTGGACATCCAGAACCTTGTCTACTGGTATGACAATATTCACGTAACCATTGATACCAGCTCGTTGCACAACTGACTCAACACGTCCAACTTAGTGTGACAATTCTGCGAAAGGACCATCCCGCCCTACGGGAGGCCACAATTTGACCCTTTTCAAACTCGCTCAGTTGGCTGTAGGAGGCACGAGTGTGTTTCCGTGGCATGGTCGTTGGCTTGGTTCACCACACTGAGCCTTCTGGCTGTGAGCATTCCCGTTAAAGAGCAGACACAGATGGCGCTCTGGTGGCTATGCCACTGCGCTGTCTGTTGGCGGACGACGATCAAACCATCTCTTCCCTACAATTTAATCTCATGGCTAGCCCAGGAGTGCTGAGACTACATTCATGGTAGACCGCTTGCAGTTAGCCCGGAAGGATATAGCCAAGTTGTACTGTAGATGTGTTCATGTATATTTCATACATGGATCCAATTTAATCAGTCGAAAAGAAGAGATAACAGTCTGTGCGCTAGAAGAGAGTAAAAATGTGTGAAGACTCAACGTAGAAGAGATGACGTCTCTAGGAATAGGAGTATGGGATGGAACACAGCACAACAATCAATCATACAGATACAAATTCTGCAGTGAATTTGGCATGTCTTCATATTAACGCGTCAGATTAGGGATGTCTTAAAATAAATTTATGTGTTAGGAAGTATTTCCTGAAAGTTTTTGTTCGGCGTGTAGCCGTAAATGGAAGTGAAACGCGGATGAAAAACATTATAGAAGAAGGAGAAGGGAAGCGTCTAAATGTAGTGGTTCTGCAGTACATTTACTATCCCCCAGGTGGCATATGCCGTCATCGGATCAAAATCGGCGTCGTCTTTCCATGTGTAGAGAAAGAGGTACAACTGTGGAATAGGGGTAGTAATATGGAATAATATGGTTTACCTCCTTGCAAGTGCTGTACTTTCGTGAGCTGCTCGAAATCTAAGTTCAACAACGATAGACTGCTTCGGAATGCATTCATTTTACAGTTGGGAACCACTGCGAGTGAGTGAAGCTGTTTTAACGAATTCGCTACGACGAATAATTGTTGCATGTTGGTGGATTACACTTTCATTCTTGTCATAATACATAAATTATTAATGTATTTTGTGAATAGACGTTTAGGTAATACAATTTGCGATTTTTATTTGCTTCTCTCAATTTCAAGAAGGTTATTTCACTAACTTGGAATACTAGTATTCCATATTTGAACCCTAATATTCCATATTTGTACCGTACTTTCGTAACCTGTTTTACTTGAAGTAATTTAGAAATGACTTCACGAGCTGTAAATCAGTGGAGTGAGTCTGCTACTGCATATAGCAATTAAAAACATTAGTGGAAAAAAATGGACCACTGCAAAAATCTGGATGTTATAAACCTCGCATGCGGAACCATATCAACATCTTGTGTGTGCCTTCTCATGCTTCCCACAAGATGCAACCGCTGGATAGAACTTATATGAGTTCTTTGGAAGCCAGTACACGTATGGATGAGGGAAAATGCACGTCCATTAAAAAACATGGATATCGCCTAACTGAATGGGAAGGCTTACCTTAAGTGGCAGACAGGGGAAAAAGCAGTCAGTGGGTTTAGGGTGACAGGAATACACCCATTAAACCCTCATATTTTCACAGATGCAGATTTCACTGCCTGCATTGAAGGAATAATTTAGGATTTAGCCAATGATCCAGTCAATAAACCATTTGCAGGAGCGTGCCTTCTAAAAGTGGAAAGGCTAATGCTGAAGTCGAGGGAGGAACATCTGTAGCCACATCTGAAATTACACATTGGCAAATCTCATCCGTTGCACAAATAACGAAGAGACCAGGCACTAGGGTAAGAAAAACAGGTCCTTGAGCGGTCCTAACCTTGTCTCCATACAAGAGAGCTCTTGAAGTACCGTCGACAGCAAAAAATAAACCGGAGACAAAGAAGCAGAGGCCGCCAAAGACTAGGAACCGCGTATCATCTGGTTTTGAGGATGATGCCTTTAGTGTGAGAGATGATTCGTCCACCCTCAGCAACGTTCTGGACAGCAGTGTACCCACTCAGGTAAATTTTGCTGGACGAAGCAGAGGAAGAAAGGGTTACGTGTCTAATGCGAGAAATGTGGGCGCACACTGGATGTGCAGGTTACGGTAAAGGACGATACCTGTTTGATTTCTCCAACGAAATTACTTAGAGCAGTGGTTCTCAAACTTTTTGAGCTTCGGGTGCACTTAAAAGGCCGCAGATAATTGTGGGCGCACTATATACACATTTCTGACGAATATTTTACAACAGTCAATACAGGATATAAAGATTGTGATAAAATGACAATTAAGACATTTTATTTTGAATTTCGCGTCCAAACTACAGAAAATTCAAATTATATTAATAAAATACATTATCACAATATGAACAAATAATTTTTGTATAAAAATGTGAGAGATTCATGAAGCACAATTGTCACCCAAACGCGACGGCCGAGCGCCTTGTTGCCTCCTACCCTGTCAAGACGAAAGGCAAGAGAAACTATTAAGTGAAACGTATTGAAATGAAATAATGCAATAAAACTAACGATTAATTCAAATTATAGAGAAAACTAATTATGCAATACAAATGAAATGTACCTTACGTTTACTCTTTCTAGTGTTTATGAGAAACATGAGCCTGATGTGCCCTCGCGATTTCTTCGGTGTTTGGAGATACATTTGAAAGACAAACTCTCATTTCCTAGGCAATACATTGAAGAGTTCCTCTCTTTTTACATTTAATTGTGGTGGGAGCAGAAAATTCTAATTCACAGAGATATGACGTAAGCCTATGAAGTAAAGCCTTTTTAGATATCGACCGATATTCTACTTTTATAGAAATCCAAAATGCTTCAAGAGACAATTCCTTATGCTTAATCATCTGTCCACGATCAGTAGATATAGCTGCCAGTTCTTCTTTTGTTAACGTTAAGCCGGAACCACCTGAAGCATCCATGTATGGGTTTCGAATCCAATCGTACTGTTCAGCGTTGAGGGATGGAAAATATGAACTCAGTTTCTCTTCTAAACTTATTAAATTATCAACTACTATTGGAAGTATCTAATTAATGCACGTGCTCCTTACCAACGGGAACATTTCCAGGTTATCTTGAACAGCTTATCTTTTCCATATTTGTAGTTTTCTGTGAAACGTTTTACTTTTGTCTTTGGATGTGAGGATATTTTCTTCTTTCCCTTCCATGCTAGTGTTCACAATATTGAACTGTCGAACTATGTCGACCAAATATTGCAATCTGGTAATCCAAAATTCACTCCGAAGGAGATTGCAGACATGTTAATGCTTCATTTCTTCGAAAAACAGGAGAAGTTCTTGTCATAACTCATGACACGGCTAAGTATTTTCTCCCTTTATAACCACCTGACTTCTGTGCGTAAAAGCAATCATCTGTGTTCTGACTCCATTACGATAAAAAGTTTTTCGACTAAACGAGTTTTGACAGGTCTTGTTTTAATAAAATTTACCATCCGAACAACTTGCTCTAAAACTTCTCTCAGTTTTTCTCCCAATGTTTTTTGCTATTAAGGCCTCCCCATGCAGAAAGCAGTGAGTTATGATAACATCTTCATTTATAACATCTTCATTTCGTTTTGTTCTTTTTTACAAAAGACGTAAGGCCCTCAACACAGCCTACAATTGAAGGGTGCCATCTGTACAAATGCCTACACACGACTCCCATGTTAGCTGCCACTTATTAAGATAATTATTTAAAATGTTGAAAACGTTCTCACCATTAGTAGATACACTCAATTCTATGCAAAAAAGAAACTGATTTAATATCTGATCTTGATTAATGAAACGGACCAATGCTAAGAGCTGCGTGTGGTTAGTGATGTCTGTTGATTCATCAACTTGTAATTCAAAGTTTCACTGCTTGAGTTTATTACTGCATACATTTTTCTCAATATCAGTAGACAATTCTATAATACGCCTGTGAACTGTATTATTCGACAAAGGCATATTTGTTATTTTCATAGCTGCTTCATTTCCTAGCATCGTCATGTCCATTTTTTTTTCAACCAGGCAAAATAAGTGATTCACCAATAGTATGAGCTTTCATACTCTTTGCTATTAGTTCAGCGACTCTGCAGGAAGTTAACGGAGCTTTATCAGAAACAGACATTACACTTTTAAAAGAATTTGCTGCCCTTGTTCGCTCTTCAGACAATCTTTTGAAATAGCCTACAGGTTTATCTGGCAAATGTGAATGCATTGTTTTAAAATGTTTGCTCAGTTTACTAGGAAGCAGAACTTCATTTGCCATTTTATACGCACATAATAAGCATAGTGGTAAAGGACAAACTTCACTCCTAGTCCAAGTGAAACCGTAGCTTATGTAGCTTTCATTGGCGAGTAGTCCCCTGTTCTACTTTTTTACTTGCACTTAGTGTTTGTTCACTTCCGCAATAGGATTCTTCGACGGCATGCTTGTTTTGCAGAAATCTATCCATTTTATTCAATTGTATTTTGCATTTAAGATTCAGTTCTCGCACTTTACTGACATATCACCTGAAAGCACTGTGATAAAGTCAAGCGCACAACAATAGAATCATGTTTTCCTTCTGGTCCTCGATTTTTGTGCCTCAATGAGTTAACAGTGCTGCCAACGATAATTTTCAAGTTCCGTTAACCTTGCTGGAAGCTTCTGTCATGAACCCGCTGGATCATTAAACTACAGCGGAAATGACGCTCAGAAGTAGCAAGGCTTCATGAACAATGACGATCACGTTCACATGTGCTACTCATCTGTAGCCAAGAACATGAAATGAAATTGTTTTAGTCACGGGCAGCTAGAGGTCAAACAATAAGCATCTCTCATAAATAATTTCCTGTCCCAGTTTTTCTTTTCAATAATATGGTATTGTCAACAGAAAGATATGCATTTTCAATAAAATATTATTAAAAAGTGACTGGCTGCGGATGTTACTTATAATTTTTTGATACACTGTCGCGGTACCTAAATAGGTCATAATGGCCAATAATAATAATAATGTGCAATTCACTTCCTACGTGCTGTTGCAGCACCACTCGGAGTTAGATGGAATGGGTTCGCAATCATTGGGAACGATACCAAACCTTCCGAATTCTGTGGACAATTTGTGATCACATGCTTAGTGCACAAGGCTCAATTTAAACGTGGCTACCACATAAAATAAAAACGTCCATAGGCAAATCAACTTCGAAACAAAACCACGACCTGATCAGATAATATCCGTAAGAGTTTCCGTCGAAAAATTCCGTCAGTCGTCAAATATTTTATGGCCGTTTTCTCCTGATTCTGAACGTTTGGATCTGACCAGAAACCATTAACGCTTGACAACAGTTTGGATTAACTCAGTGTTTATTTACTAACTTTAAAAGCGACACGAGGAAAAAGGGTTCGCTTAAAGCGCATTATTTCTATAAAAAATTGTGAAATTAAGGTAAGGCTGTTGTAATGCAGTTCTAGTGCAAGGCGTTAAGAAAACAATATTTGAGGCATCTATTAATTATGAATGACCATGAAGCATTATGTTGTAAGAAACCTTCAGTCCATGGTTGCAGTCTTTGACTGCAAGTTTTTCACAACATATGAAATAAGTTACTGTGTTGTCCACGCCAAACTTTGCCACGGATGAAGTGTTACATTTATAAATACGGTCACATTCATTATTAAATGAATTAATCACTCCCACCATTGCATATTGTTATGGTTGTAGCAACGTGACAATTACCTGACCATTCTTTTTCTCCAGACCGCAGCATTCTGCCATCCGAATAATTATTTTTCTCACCCCATTGGGAGTTACACTTACCCTAGAATTCCTTACACTTCTTGGTGGTGTAAGGAATGCCCTCGAAGGGCCAGCAATGGCTTTATCATCACTTATTATTTTGAAATGCCTTTGCCCAGTTCCCAAACAGCCGCTGCTATTAGACAGCTAAGATTAGCAGCAATGGAACAGAGCAGATATTCGGCATGAAACGTACCGAATACTGTCGACACTACAAGGAGAATAAGCCACCTTATTTCCTTAACCAAACTGAACTATTCGGCAAAACTTATGACTCGTTCCGTATTATACCTGTCGTGAAATGGATAAAGTTGAGTAGCTATATGTTCTTTTATATTTGGTCATGTGTTTTCCTAAAATATTACAGGGCGCACCCGTAAATGTTCCAGGGCGGAACCAGTGCGCCCTGGCGCCCACTTTGAGAACCACTGACTTTGAGTAAGGAATTTAATAACTGAAAATGGTATATTTCATGTGTTTTTCTATTGTGTTATTATGTTTTATCGTGTTTTTGACAATTAATTATTAGGTTTTCCGTTATTTGTTTTAACTTTAATAAGCTTGAAACGAATGGACTATTCCATATTTGTACCCTATAATATGAAGTATCTAAAAGTCAAACATTGTGTTAAGCCTAATTTAGAAATGTTCCTAACGTAGTATGTATTTGAAAATAGGAGAAGCATTAATATATATCCTACAGTATGTACTAAAGGTAATATGTTTGCTTAATATGAAAAATTGAGCAAGTTATGAACGAAAAACAAAATTTGTATACCATATTTGTAAAACTTCCTCTACTATTTTTTTCCGACTGTGTATGATTGTTTGTGCGATAAAAGACAACCTTGTGTGACTACTTGTGTAATTCATTTCGTTCCAAACTACTGGTTGACCCAACGCGTATCTTGGTACTATAATCATCTCACAGACTTTGCATTGACCTTATTAAGTGTTGATGAATCCGCATTCTCCTGAAGTTTCCCGTAACTTAGAGCTCATCACTCGGCCGAACGTTTTTCACAATCCACAAAAGCTATATTATGTGACCAAAAGTATCCGGACACACCAAAAAACATACGTTTTTCATATTAGGTATTCCATATCAGCGACCTGAGTAGTCATTAGACATCGTCAGAGAGCAGAATGGGGCACTCCGGAGAACTCACGGACTTCGAACGTGGTCAGGTGATTGGGTGTCACTTGTGTCATACGTCTGTACGCGAGATTTCCACACTCCTAAACATCACTAGGTCCAGTGTTGCCGTTGTGATAGTGACGTGGAAACGTGAAGGAACACGTACAGCACAAAAGCGTACAGGCCGACGTCGTCTCTTGACTCACAGAGACCACCGACAGTTGAAGAGGGTCGTAATGTGTAATGGGCAGACATCTGTCCAGACCGAACTTCAAGGCAGATTAAAACTGTGTGCCGGACCGAGACTCGAACTCGAGATCTTTCCCATGTGAGCTACCGAAGCACGTCTCACGGCCCGTCCTCACAGCTTCAATTCTGCCAGTACCTCGTCTCCTACCTTCCAAACTTCACAGAAGCTGTGAGGACGGGTCGTAAGTCGTGCTTGGGTAGCTCAGATGGCAGAGAAATTGCACGCGAAAGGCAAAAGTCCCGAGTTCGAGTCTCGGTCCAGCGCACAGTTTTAATCTGCCAGGAAATTTCATATGAGTGCAGACTCCGCTGCAGAGTGAAAATATCGTTCTGGAAACATACCCCAGGCTGTGGCTAAGCCATGTCTCCGCAATATTCTTTCTTCCGGGAGTGCTGGTTCTGCAAGGTTCGCAGAAGAGCTTCTGTGAAGTTTGGCAGGAGACGAAGTACTCGCAGAATTGAAGCTGTGAGGACGAGTCGTGCGTGGGTAGCTCAGATGATAGAACACTTGCCTGCGAAAGGCAAAGGTCCCGAGTTCGAGTCTCGGTCCGGTTGTTGTTGTTGTGGTCTTCAGTCCTGAGACTGGTTTGATGCAGCTCTCCATGCTACTCTATCCTGTGCAAGCTTCTTCATCTCCCAGTATCTACTGCAACCTACATCCTTCTGAATCTGCTTAGTGTATTCATCTCTTGGTCTCCCTCTACGATTTTTACCCTCCACACTGCCCTCCAATGCTAAATTTGTGATCCCTTGATGCCTCAAAACATGTCCTACCAACCGATCCCTTCTTCTAGTCAAGTTGTGCCACAAACTTCTCTTCTCCCCAATCCTATTCAATACCTCCTCATTAGTTATGTGATCTACCCACCTTATCTTCAGCATTCTTCTGTAGCACCACATTTCGAAAGCTTCTATTCTCTTCTTGTCCAAACTAGTTATCGTCCATTTTTCACTTTCATACATGGCTACACTCCATACAAATACTTTCAGAAACGACTTCCTGACACTTAAATCTATACTTGATGTTAACAAATTCCTCTTCTTCAGAAACGCTTTCCTTGCTATTGCCAGTCTACATTTTATATCCTCTCTACTTCGACCATCATCAGTTATTTTGCTCCCTAAATAGCAAAACTCCTTTACTACTTTAAGTGTCTCATTTCCTAATCTAATTCCCTCAGCATCACCCGACTTAATTTGACTACATTCCATTATCCTCGTTTTGGTTTTGTTGATGTTCATCTTATATCCTCCTTTCAAGACACTGTCCATTCCGTTCAACTGCTCTTCCAAGTACTTTGCTGTCTCTGACAGAATTACAATGTCATCGGCGAACCTCAAAGTTTTTACTTCTTCTCCATGAATTTTAATACCTACTCCGAATTTTTCTTTTGTTTCCTTTACTGCTTGCTCAATATACAGATTGAATAACATCGGGGAGAGGCTACAACCCTGTCTTACTCCTTTCCCAACCACTGCTTCCCTTTCATGCCCCTCGACTCTTATAACTGCCATCTGGTTTCTGTACAAACTGTAAATAGCCTTTCGCTCCCTGTATTTTACCCCTGCCACCTTCAGAATTTGAAAGAGAGTATTCCAGTTAACATTGTCAAAAGCTTTCTCTAAGTCTACAAATGCTAGAAACGTAGGTTTGCCTTTTCTTAATCTTTCTTCTAAGATAAGTCGTAAGGTCAGTATTGCCTCACGTGTTCCAACATTTCTACGGAATCCAAACTGATCTCCCCCGAGGTCGGCTTCTACCAGTTTTTCCATTCGTCTGTAAAGAATTCGCGTTAGTATTTTGCAGCTGTGACTTATTAAACTGATAGTTTGGTAATTTTCACATCTGTAAACACCTGCTTTCTTTGGGATTGGAATTATTATATTCTTCTTGAAGTCTGAGGGTATTTCGCC
The DNA here is from genome assembly GCF_023864275.1 of Schistocerca cancellata. NCBI lineage: Eukaryota > Metazoa > Arthropoda > Insecta > Orthoptera > Acrididae > Schistocerca > Schistocerca cancellata. The sequence continues at coordinate 390,497,792 of NC_064630.1, read as the reverse complement.
TGTCTCATACATCGTGCTCACCAGATGGTAGAGTTTTGTCATGACTGGCTCTCCCGAGGCCATCAGTAGTTCAAATGGAATGTTGTCTACTCCCGGGGCCTTGTTTCGACTCAGGTCTTTCAGTGCTCTGTCAAACTCTTCACGCAGTATCTTATCTCCCATTTCGTCTTCATCTACATCCTCTACCATTTCCATAATATTGTCCTCCAGTACATCGCCCTTGTATAAACCCTCTATATACTCCTTCCACCTTTCTGCCTTCCCTTCTTTGCTTAGAACTGGGTTGCCATCTGAGCTCTTGATATTCATACAAGTGGTTCTCTTCTCTCCAAAGGTCTCTTTAATTTTCCTGTAGGCAGTATCTATCTTACCCCTAGTGAGACAAGCCTCTACATCCTTACATTTGTCCTCTAGCCATCCCTGCTTAGCCATTTTGCACGTCCTGTCGATATCATTTTTGAGACGTCTGTATTCCTTTTTGCCTGCTTCATTTACTGCATTTTTGTATTTTCTCCTTTCATCAATTAAATTCAATATTTCTTCTGTTACCCAAGGATTTCTATTAGCCCTCGTCCTTTTACCTACTTGATCCTCTGCTGCCTTCACTACTTCATCCCTCAGAGCTACCCATTCTTCTTCTACTGTATTTCTTTCCCCCATTCCTGTCAATTGTTCCCTTATGCTCTCCCTGAAACTCTCTACAACCTCTGGTTCTTTCAGTTTATCCAGGTCCCATCTCCTTAAATTCCCACCTTTTTGCAGTCTCTTCAGTTTCAATCTGCAGTTCATAACCAATAGATTGTGGTCAGAATCCACATCTGCCCCAGGAAATGTCTTACAATTTAAAACCTGGTTCCTAAATCTCTGTCTTACCATTATATAATCTATCTGATACCTACTAGTATCTCCAGGATTCTTCCAGGTATACAACCTTCTTTTATGATTCTTGAACCAAGTGTTGGCTATGATTAAGTTATGCTCTGTGCAAAATTCTACAAGGCGGCTTCCTCTTTCATTCCTTCCCCCCAATCCATATTCACCTACTATGTTTCCTTCTCTCCCTTTTCCTACTGACGAATTCCAGTCACCCATGACTATTAAATTTTCGTCTCCTTTCACTACCTGAATAATTTCTTTTATCTCGTCATACATTTCATCTATTTCTTCATCATCTGCAGAGGTAGTTGGCATATAAACTTGTACTACTGTAGTAGGCATGGGCTTTGTGTCTATCTTGGCCACAATAATGCGTTCACTATGCTGTTTGTAGTAGCTAACCCGCACTCCTATTTTTTTATTCATTATTAAACCTACTCCTGCATTACCCCTATTTGATTTTGTATTTATAACCCTGTAATCACCTGACCAAAAGTCTTGTTCCTCCTGCCACCGAACTTCACTAATTCCCACTATATCTAACTTTAACCCATCCATTTCCCTTTTTAAATTTTCTAACCTACCTGCCCGATTAAGGGATCTGACATTCCACGCTCCGATCCGTAGAACGCCAGTTTTCTTTCTCCTGATAACGACGTCCTCCTGAGTAGTCCCCGCCCGGAGATCCGAATGGGGGACTATTTTACCTCCGGAATATTTTACCCAAGAGGACGCCATCATCATTTAATCATACAGTAGAGCTGCATGTCCTCGGGAAAAATTACGGCTGTAGTTTCCCCTTGCTTTCAGCCGTTCGCAGTACCAGCACAGCAAGGCCGTTTTGGTTAATGTTACAAGGCCAGATCAGTCAATCATCCAGACTGTTGCCCCTGCAACTTCTGAAAAGGCTGCTGCCCCTCTTCAGGAACCACATGTTTGTCTGGCCTCTCAACAGATACCCCTCCGTTGTGGTTGCACCTACGGTACGGCCATCTGTATCGCTGAGGCACGCAAGCCTCCCCACCAGCGGCAAGGTCCATGGTTCATGGGTTCATGGGTTCATGGGTCCGGTACACAGTGTTAATCTGCGAGGAAGTTTCATATCAGCGCACACTCCACTGCAGAGTTAAAAGCTCTTTCTGGATCTATCGAGACCATCACACACTGCATCAGGATCCACTGCAAGTACTATGATAGTTAGGCGAGACGTGAGAAAACTTTTATTTCATGGTCGAGCGGCTGCTCATAAGCCACGCATCACGCCGGTAAATGTTAAACGACGCCTCGGTTGGTGTAAGGAGAGTAAACGTTGGACGATGGAACAGCGGAAAAAAAGTTGTGTGGGGTGACGAATGACGGTACACAATGAGGCGATCCGATGGCAGGGTGTGGGTATGGCGAATACCCGGTGAACGTCATCTACCAGCGTGTGTAGCGCTAACAGTAAAATTCGGAGGCGGTGGTGTTATGGTGTAGCCGTGTGTTACCTTGGAGGGGGCTTGCACCACTTCCTGTTTTGAGTGGCACTGTCACAGCACAGGCCTACATTGATGTTTTAAGCACCTTCTTGCTTCCCACTGTTGAAGAGCAATTCGGGCATTGCGATTGCATCTTTCAACACGATAGAGCACCTGTTCATAACGCACGGCCTGTGGAGGAGTGGTTACACGCCAATAACATTCCTATAATGGTCTGGCCAGCACAGAGTCCTGACCTGAATGCTATAGAACAACTTTGGGATGTTTTAGAACGCCGATTCGTGCCAGGCCTCACCGACCGACATCGATACCTCTCTTCAGTGCAGTACTCCGTGAAGAATGGGCTGGAATTCACCAAGAAACCTTCCAACGCCTGATTGAACGTATGCTTGCGAGAGTGGAAGCTGCCATCAAGGCTAATAGTGGGCCAACATCATACTGAATTCCAGCATTACCGAAGGTCGGGGGGGGGGGGGCGGGGGCACGAACTTGTAAGTCATTTTCAGCCAGGTGTCCGGACACTTTTGATCACATAGTGTATTTTTTCGGCAGTGTATGATAGTCTGCGCGATAAAGGACGACCTTGTGTGATTCGTTTCGCTGCAGTACTACTGGATGAGTCAACGCGTATCTTGGTTCTGTAGTCAGTATACAAACTCTGCATTGACCTTATTAAATGTTGAGGAATGCCATACTATCCTGAAATTTCCCACATCACTCGGTCGGAGGCTATACAGGGTGTTACAAAAAGGCACGGCCAAACTTTCAGGAAACATTCCTCACACACAAATAAAGAAAAGATGTTATGTGGACATGTGTCCGGAAACGCTTAATGTCCATGTTAGAGCTCATATTAGTTTCGTCAGTATGCACTGTACTTCCTCGATTCACCGTCATGATTTCATATGCTGCTAGAACATGTGCCTTTACAAGTACGACACAACATGTGGTTCATGACCGATGGAGCTCCTGCACATTTCGTCGAAGTGTTCGTACGCTTCTCAACAACAGATTCGGTGACCGATGGATTGGTAGAGGCGGAACAATTCCATGGCCTCCACGCTCTCCTGACCTCAACCCTCCTGACTTTCATTTATGGGGACATTTGAAAGCTCTTGTCTACGCAACCCCGGTACCAAACGTAGAGACTCTTCGTGCTCGTATTGTGGACGGCTGTGGTACAATACGCCATTCTCCAGGGCTGCATCAGCGCATCAGGGATTCCATGCGACGGAGGGTGGATGCATGTATCCTCTCTAACGAAGGACATTTTGAACATTTCCTGTAACAAAGTGTTTGAAGTCGCGCTGGTACGTTATGTTGCTGTGTGTTTCCATTCCATGATTAATGTGGTTTGAAGAGAAGTAATAAAATGAGCTCTAACATGGAAAGTAAGCGTTTCGGACACATGTCCACATAACATATTTTCTGTCTTTGTGTGTGAGGAATGTTTCCTGAAAGTTTGGCCGTACCTTTTTGTAACACCCTGTATGGTTACGGTAGGGCCTATATTCTGTCAGTACCTAAGATTCCAGGAGGGGGCAATCCTCTTGTTGGAGCCTATGCGTACGTGCCTCTACCGGTAATGTAGCGACAATACTTTTCTGACATGCAAATAACTGTTTCGTGTTGTGCCGCAGCTTTGGAAGGTGGCACAGTAGTTGGCTGACTCTGAACGCTGCGTCGGTCGTTGTCGTGCGCAGGCGCAGAACGCGGACGAGCTGAGCATCGTGGAGAACGAGCAGCTGGAGGTGGTGGGCGAGGGCGACGGCGACGGCTGGCTGCGCGCGCGCAACTACCGCGGCGAGGAGGGCTTCGTGCCGCAGAACTACCTGGACGTCGAGCAGACGGCCAGCGCCGCGGGCGCCGCCTTCGAGCTGGCGCAGCAGATCTCCTTCAGCTCCGTGGACTACACGCTCGACGACGACACCGCCGTCGTGCCCGAGGACGAGCTGCAGCACCAGCAGCAGCTGCAGCAGCAGCAACAGCAGCAGCAGCAGCAGCAAGAACAGCAACCTGGTGCGTCACCGACACCCCACCTTATCAATACTCCTCTGTATTGTGGAAAAGGGATCACAAATCTTACGATAATTACGCACTAGGCTATTTGTAACGAGATATGGGATCGGATGGGGGAGCGATTCACAGTCACATCATGATGATATTGATACACTACTGGCCATTAAAATTGCTACACCACGAAGATGACGTGCTACAGACGCTAAATTCAACCGACAGGAAGAAAATGCTGTGATATGCAAATGATTAGCTTTTCAGAGCATTCACACAAGGTTGGCGCCGGTGGCGACACCTTCAACATGCTGACGTGAGGAAAGTTTCCAACCGATTTCTCATACACAAACAGCAGTTGGCCGGCTTTGCCTGGTGAAACGTTGTTGTGATGCCTCGTGTAAGGAGGAGAAATGCGTACCATCACGTTTCCGATTTTGATAAGGATCGAATTTATAATTGCGTAGGCTTCCGCGGCCAGAGTCAGTCGACATAAAAGTTTTCTGGGTTTGGTACCGCGTCATAATGTAAAAACTGCTGCTGCTGCTATAGAAAAACCAACGTTTCGGCCACGATTGCAGCGGCCTTCTTCTGGGTCTGATGGTGCGTTCTAGCTTTTTTTTCCTTTATTGTTATTTTTAAACCTGTTTACAGGCAGGCCAGCAGCAGCATACTACGCCGCTCTTTGGCCTCAGAGAAACACAAGAGATACAAATGAAGACATTTAGAGAAAAAAACATGGTGGACATAGAAACGGAGACAAACACTTTTTAAAATACATGGAGCCGTTCACGGGCGTAGAGTCCAAGATAAAATTTGGTCAGACACCTGGACACATACATAGACGAAGAGTGTCACACGTGAACGTAGGTGCACAAAACGAATAACACTGAACCACTGCACAAAACGACGGCACACACAGAAATACGAGGCGTCGATCTCCAGCGCGCGAAAGTTCACTAACCGTGTACGAGTCTGGGGACCTGCCAAGAAAGGAAGAGGGGGGTGGGAGAGGGAGAGGGGAGAGCAGATGCCATGGGCAGGGGAGATAGGGGGAAGAGAGGAAGGGCGAGGGGTAGCCCAGGGGAAGAGGGGTGGAGGAAGGGGACAGGGGAAAAGGAAAGAGAAGGGAGGGAGGATGCCTAAAGGAAAGGACACAGGAAAGGGGGGGAGGATCAAAGTTGATAGGAGGGGTAGATGGCGGGGAGGAGGACATCATCAGGGAGGGGGAGCTGGTGGAAGCCACCTTGGGAGAGGGTAAGGAGGGTGCAGAGATGGAGACCGGGTGGGACGTGGGAATACAGGCGCGGCAGCGTGCGGGGGTGGGAGAGGATGGGTGAGACAAGCGGAGGATCGAGTTTGCGGGAGGTGTACAGGATCCATATCCTTTCAAGGAAAAGGAGGAGGTGGGGGAAGGGAATGAGATCGTACAGGATCCACGTGGGGGAGGGAAGACAGATGCAATAGGTGAGGCGGAGAGCATGGCGTTCAAGGATTTGGAGGGATTTATAAAAGGTAGGGGGGCGGAGATTCAGGCCGGATGGGCGTAACAAAGGATAGGGCGGATGAGGGATTTATAGGTGTGGAGGATGGTGGAGGGGTCCAGACCCCACATACGGCTGGAAAGGAGCCTGAGGAAACGGAGTCGGGAGCGTGCCTTTTTCTTGGATTGTCCGGAGATGGGGAGTCCAGGAGAGGCGACGGTCGAGGGTGACGACAAGGTACTTAAGGGTGGTAGTGAGGGCAATAGGACGGCCATAGATGGTGAGATAGAAATCATGGAGGCGGAAGGAAGGGGGGGTTTTGCCTACAATGATCGACTGGGTTTTGGAGGGATTGACCTTGAGCAACCACTGGTTGCACCAAGCTGTGAACCGGTCAAGAGGGGATTGGAGAAGGTGTTGGGAGCGCTGCAGGGTGGGGGCAAGGGCAAGGAAGGCGGTGTCATCGGCAAACTGGAGAAGGTGGACGGGGGGTGACGGCGGCGGCATGTCCGCCGTGTACAAAACGTACAGAAGGGGGGAGAGGATAGAGCCTTGGGGCACACCGGCAGAGGGGAAAAAGGTGTAGGAATCCGTGTTATGGATGGTGACGTAGGAAGGACGGTGGGAGAGAAAGGAGCCGATCAGACGGACGTAGTTAATGGGAAGGGCGAAGGTTTGGAGCTTGAAGAGGAGACCGGAATGCCATACGCGGTCATAAGCACATTCGAGGTCCAGGGAGAGGAAGATTGCGGAGCGACGGGAATTAAGCTGGTCGGATAGGAGATGAGTGAGGTGAAGGAGAAGGTCGTCTGAAGAGAAGGACGACCGAAAGCCACACCTAGCTATGCCGTGTCCTTTATATTTTGTTGTTAGTGTTCACAGCGCATGCCATTACGTCATAATTCTAAAAAGGTAGTTAGTTTCATTGGTCACTTAAGGAAGAAGGAGAGGGAACTTTATTTTAATAGGTTATTGCGGTGGAGGTACAACGTGACCTCTGTTTTCCATTGGCTCTTGTGTTAATGTACCATGATTGGTGGCCACCGTCGAATGAGAAGTTTGCTGCTGTTTACCAACTGCTGGACGTCGGCCGCGCGGCGGCAGTTACTTGCCGGTAGTGCTCGTACCTCGTGTAGACAGTGCGGTCTGTTGGGCTCTGATTGCTGGCAGCCAAGATGGGGCAAGCCTGAGTCCATCCTCCCTGTTCATGTTGTTAGGGTGTTTAAGTATTTCGATGGCCTCTCTGATTTTGCGTTTCGTCATAATTGGCTGCTTGGCCAACACACAGGCTTCGCTGAATTTTATTTTTTTTCCGCAGTCATGGTGAAGTTCTGCCACTGCGGATTTGTTGTGTTGCCCTAGACGAACATAACGCTCGTGCTCCCGAATGCGCGTTGCTATTGGCCTACCAGTCTCGCCGATGTATGCCTCTCCACATTCGCATTCCACCTTGTAAACATCCACATCCACATTGTCCTTGGTGGAGCCTAGCACGTCCTGGATCCTATGACCACTATACAAGACAGGCTGCAACCCAACGCGGCGAAGGTGTTTGCCTATTTAGTCAGTAACGTTTTTCACATAAGGTAAGCGTACTGTTGGCTGCAGTTTGTCTATTTCCTGCTTATCTTTCTTGCTTGTGTTCATCGACAAGGCTGTGGTTACCGACTTATGGCTGTAGCCATTGGCTAGGAACGTTGTACGTAATCTTTTAAGCTCAGGTGTGATGTTTTGAGCATCACTTAGGCGCTGCGCACGGATTGCCAAAGAGCGGATGACAGAGTTCTTCTGCGCTGGGTGGTGGTAGGATTGGTTGTGCAGATACCTGTCAGTATGTGTAGGCTTACGATATACTCTGTGCCCCAGTGTGCCCTCCGTTCTTCTGTACACGTCTAGAAATGGGATAGCATCATTCTTTTCCATTTCCAGCGTGAACTGTATCTTCCCGTGCATGTTGTTCAAACAATATCGTGGCCGAAACGTTGGTTTTTCTATAGCAGCAGCAGTTTTTACATTACGACGCGGTACCAAACCGGAAAACTTTTATGTCGAAAGATCGAATTGTTGCCTATCGCGATTGTCGTTTATCGTATCGCGACATTGCTGCTCGAAATCCAATGACTGTTAGCAGAATATGGAATCTGTGGATTCAGGAGGGTAATACGAAACGCCGTGCTGGATCCCAACGGCCTCGTATCACTAGCAGTCGAGATGACATGCATCTTATCCGCATGGCTGTAACGGATCGTGCAGCCACGTCTCGACCCCTGAGTCAACAGATGGGGACGTTTGCAAGACAACAACCATCTGCACGAACAGTTCGACGACGTTTGCAGCAGCATGGACTGTCAGCTCGGAGACCATGGCTCCAGTTACCCTTGACACTGCATCACAGACAGGAGCACTTGCGATGGTGTACTCAACGACGAACCTGGGTGCACGAATGGCAAGACGTCATTTTTTCGGATGAATCCAGGTTCTGTTTACAGCATCATGATGGTCGCATCCGTGTTTGGCGACATCGCGATGAACGCACATTGGAAGCGTGTATTCGTCATCGCCATACTGGCGTATCACCCGGCGTGATGGTGTGGATTGCCATTGGTCACACGTCTCGGTCACGTCTTGTTCGCATTGACGGCACTTTGAACAGTGGACGTTACATTTCAGATGTGTTACGACCCGTGGCTCTACCCTTCATTTGATCCCTGCGAATTCCTACATTTCAGCAGGATAATGCACGACCGCAATTTGCAGGTCCTGTACGGGCCTTTCTGGATAGAGAAAATGTTCGACTGCTGCCCTGGTCAGCACATTTCCAGATGTCTCACCAACTGAAAACGTCTGGTCAGTGGTGGCCGAGCAACTGGCTCGTCAGTAACTACTCTTGATGAACTGTAGTGTCGTGTTCCAGATGTCTCACCAACTGAAAACGTCTGGTCAATGGTGGCCGAGCAACTGGCTCGTCAGTCACTACTCTTGATGAACTGTGGTATTGTGTTGAAGCTGCATGGGCAACTGTACATGTACACGCCATCCAAGCTCTGTTTGACTCAATGCCCAGGCGTATCAAGGCCATTCTTACAGCCTGAGGTGCTTGTTCTGGGTACTGATTTCTCAGGATCTATGCACCCAAATTGCGTGAAAATGTAATCACATGTCAGTTCTAGTATAATATATTTGTCCAACGAATACCCGTTTATCATCTGCATTTCTTCTTGGAGTAGCAATTTCAATGGCCAGCAGTGTACATTGATGATGGTGGTGGTGATGGTGTACCCTGCACATGAGTACGTCCATAATCGTTAAATTCTACTTCTGCAAGTCCTCCAAGCTCCCATATGCATATGATGCATTTACCTTGAGCTCATAAATTAACTGATATCTTGAAACTCCCTGGCAGATTAATGTTGTCTGCCGGCATACGGTTTTAATCTGCCGGAAATTTTGAAAGCTACGCACACTTCGCTCCAGACTAAACATTCATTCAGCAAGCTAGTATCTTTTTCTTCCTCTAGTCCTCCTCTTTGCCCTTCCTTTTAGAGCATCCTTAACTACATAATCTGCTCTCACCCAGTCTCCTAGCCAGTTTCCTTTTCCTCCTCTTAATTGATTCCAGTATTTGTCTTTCTGTGTTCACGTTTTGTAATACGACACCATCCCTGACTTTACATTTTGCACCTTCCGTTCTTCTCTAGTTTTACATCTCGAAAGGCTATAATCAGTTCTGTTCTCTTCCGTTCAGCGTCCATGTTTCAGCACCACACAGGGCTACATCCATATAAAACACTTCACTAATCGTTCCTTATTTTTTACGAGGGTAATCCCAAAAGTAAGGTCTCCTATTTTTTTATAAGTACATAGACCTGTTTATTTCTACAATGGTTTACATCAGTTTACAGCTTGAGCATTTAGCTATTTTTCGGCATAATCACCGTTTCTGTCGATGCACTTTTGTAGACGCTGTGGCAGTTTTTGTATGCCCATCTCGTACCAGCTTGCCGCCATGCTGTTCAGAGAGTTATGAACCTCTTCTTTCACCTCGTCGTCGGAGCTGAATCGCTTTCCGGCCAAATGTTCTTTTAACATAGGGAACAGGTGACAGTCACTGGGCGCGAAGTCAGGACTATAGAGTGGGTGGGTGATTATGTTCCACTGAAACTGTTGCAGGAGAGCAACAGTTTGCCGAGCGACATGTGGGCGAGCGTTGTCATGGAGAAGGTGTACGCCCTTGCTCAGCTTTCCTCTTCTCCGGTTCTGAATTGCCCGTTCCAGTTTTTTCATAGTCTCACAGTACCTGTCAGCGTTAATTGTGGTCCCAGCGATTCAGCTCCGACATGCAACGTACCTTTCATAAGCATTTTAAATTTTAGCTGCGATATCCAGTTCCTGCTCGTGGAACAATATTGAACAGGAAAAAATCTTACGTGGAACTGCCAGTACATCGAATCGAAAGTAAGCAGGTCGTCAGAAAAACGCCAGAATTTCCGAGAACATCGAACGTGTGCTTAGCATAATAGGTTTGTTTATAAATAAATAATCTGCTACCAGTCACGATTTTTTCTTTATTTTATTATTCGCACGACGCGTTTCGAGAAATAATTCTCATTTTCAAGTGCGTTTTTATGTGTGTTAAGCCATTTCTTTTGATGTTGTCAGTGTGTGTGAGTCTGCTTCATTTTGTTGACTTTTACTGTAATACATAAGAAACGCGATTTTTAGTTGGGTATCAATTCTTTCTGTGAGGTTAGTGGCTAAGGTTTGAGAACAATTTGTACTTACAGTTTCCTAATGGTCCATTTGTGTAGAGTCTCACACACACTTAACATCTTACACAACTTGTACACTTTACACATCGAAAATATCTTATATAAACAAAACAGTTACAAAGATCTTCTTACATGTAGTTCACAGAGATAACATTATAGGTCTTCCACAGATTATGATATGTTTTTGTACAGAGGTTATTTATCTTAACAATTTGGCTTATGAATTACTTATATTGATTTTACAGTTGTGCTTATTTCTATGTTTTACTATTTTTATTTAAGTATATTATCGAAACATCTGAAGAAATTAACTGATTCACTTTCAAGTTTTTCATTTAATATTTTATCTTCGTATTTTCTGTGATGTGAATATATCTCCAGTTCTTCAAGCAAATCCATTTTATGTCCTTTATTTAGTCGGTGGAGTACTTTGACATTTTGCTCTATTTTTCCAATTGGGTGTCCTGTATTATGTATGTGTGTTGCTATTGCTGATGTAGTGTGTTTGTTGTGTGTGTATGCTCTAATGTGCTCTGTGTACTCTTACATGTAGTTCACAGAGATAACATTATAGGTCTTCCACAGATTGTGATATGTTTTTGTACAGAGGTTATTTATCTTAACAATTTGGCTTATGAATTACTTATATTGATTTTACAGTTGTGCTTATTTCTATGTTTTACTATTTTTATTTAAGTGTGTACACAGAGCACATTAGAGCATACACACACAACAAACACACTACATCAGCAATAGCAACACACATACATAATACAGGACACCCAATTGGAAAAATAGAGCAAAATGTCAAAGTACTCCACCGACTAAATAAAGGACATAAAATGGATTTGCTTGAAGAACTGGAGATATATTCACATCACAGAAAATACGAAGATAAAATATTAAATGAAAAACTTGAAAGTGAATCAGTTAATTTCTTCAGATGTTTCGATAATATACTTAAATAAAAATAGTAAAACATAGAAATAAGCACAACTGTAAAATCAATATAAGTAATTCATAAGCCAAATTGTTAAGATAAATAACCTCTGTACAAAAACATATCATAATCTGTGGAAGACCTATAATGTTATCTCTGTGAACTACATGTAAGAAGATCTTTGTAACTGTTTTGTTTATATAAGATATTTTCGATGTGTAAAGTGTACAAGTTGTGTAAGATGTTAAGTGTGTGTGAGACTCTACACAAATGGACCATTAGGAAACTGTAAGTACAAATTGTTCTCAAACCTTAGCCACTAACCTCACAGAAAGAATTGATACCCAACTAAAAATCGCGTTTCTTATGTATTACAGTAAAAGTCAACAAAATGAAGCAGACTCACACACACTGACAACATCAAAAGAAATGGCTTAACACACATAAAAACGCACTTGAAAATGAGAATTATTTCTCGAAACGCGTCGTGCGAATAATAAAATAAAGAAAAATCGTGACTGGTAGCAGATTATTTATTTATAAACAAACCTATTATATCTACAGTCGCAGGCTTTCAAAAACCATTTATAATGGATCTAATCAGTGTGCTTAGCAGTTTACACGCAAGCCCTCGTCGTTCGTTACGATAACTTAGTTTCAACAAAACAGTGCGACTTGTCAGTCATCCAACAAGACCCTGCAAATTCTCCGTGAAGCGTTGGGCAATCCCGTGATTATATATACATGGAGCTCGTTAGAACGAAATTACAATGAAATGAGTACCCTTAGCTGCATACAGGCGTTGAAAATGTGTACTGCGACCGGGACTCGAACCCGGGATCTCCTGCTTACATGGCAGATGCTTTATCTATCTCAGCCATCGAGGACACAGGGGATAGTGCGACTGCAGGGACTTACCTATGACACGCCTCCCGCGAGACCCACATTCGCAACTTATTGTCCCGCACTATATTCATAGTGCCCCTGCCCATCATACTCATTACCCGCGGCTTTACCGCCGATTCCCGTAAGAGTTCGGGCACTGTTTGTGCATCCGCACAGAAGAAGATGGTCAAATGTCCGGTGATCCTTAACTGGCGCTGTCTATATTTAGTGAAGAGTATCAAGTTTCATCCCATATAGCGGAGAAACAGTCCTATCGGAGCACAAAAAGACGAATATGCCTCTGTTTAAAAGTGAGATACCAGGTGCCTCATATATATCCTTCGGACATGTCCAAAACGCACGGAGAGGATAATTACTACAAAGAATAGTCGAAGAGTGAAGTCTATGGAAGAGGCTTGTCAGCAGAAGTGACAGGTTGGTGCGTCACCTGCTAAGGCAGCTAGGAGTAGTTAGCCTGACGCTGGCTGTAAGGAGCGGGAGAAAGACAAAAGTAGAGGAACAGACAAAAAAGACAAAGACTTACGGGTATAAAAGCAAAATTGTATAGTGAATAGTGGGCACAAAAACAAAAATGTTTTTTTTTTACATATTCATAATACATAACCTAAAATAAACTATACATATGGACTCTACTTTTCCTTTCCTAAAACAATTTAAATGTAAAAAACAGCACAGTGAAGTTTAACTCCAAATATCACAAAGAGGCAACTGAATACGATTCGTCACCCGCAGTGGTTGGGAATCGCGCGCTTGAGATGGGAAGCTTACATTAAATCTGCGGAGAAACACTCCTATCGGAGCACAAAAAGGCAAATATGCCTCTGTTTAAAAGACTCTGTCTGAAAAGTGAGATACCAGGTGCCTCATTCTACCTTCCTCAAGCTCCTTTAAAAAGCATCCCAAAAATTGTGGCATGCGAATATATTCACGCTCTTTTTAATACGCAACTCACCTCTCACTTCCACAACCTCCCCAAACTGTAACTCGCTCACGCCCATTAGACCAAAGCGGTAAGTCGCTCATACCCATCCACTCCCACTGTCCCATTCTCACTCACTCATTCAGCCCAAATCACTGTCATTAACTCTTTTGTCTCTGTACCTGACACTGTCACCTGTCTCACAGCCACAGTCTCCTTCGTTCTGCCCCACTACTACCCTATCCTCTCACTATCATTGTTTCCCTGCTGCTCTCTCTTACTGCTTCTATCTCATTCATTCCTTCCCACTACTGCTGTCTCGTCTCACTGTCACTGTCTCTCTTTTCCTCGTTGTCAGTACCATAGATTGTCTCTTATATTCACTGGCTCTCCCCCTCTTTATTCCTCTCCCACTGGAAATGTCTCCTTCAGTCTATTCCTAGGACAGCTCTGTCAATGTCAACTATGTTCCACTCACGTTTGTATCTCTCTCTGTCTCCCATACTGGCATTCTCTCCTTCGCTCTTTCTGTAGCACTGCTTCTGTCTACTATCTTCCAATAATTATTACTTTTCCATCTCTTTCCCTCCTCCTTGTCTCTCAGCCTGAAAAGCGCCAATATGCTCACATGCAAAAAGTTTTTGAAAAAACATTTTAAAGTTTCTGAGGAAGGTAGAATAAAGAAGCTGGTACCCTAGTTTTCAGTCAGCGTCATTTAAACAAGAGCATATTCGCCTTTTTTCGCTAGTTTCCTTATTTTACCTTTTACAGCAGGGCATGACACCCATATGAAAAGCACTTTACCTGTCAGTAAAACTGTGTTGGTTTACTTACATGAAACCGAAATATCGTAGAAACTGAGTAACACCTCAGACCGGATTTTAGGTGCACAAAAATTTTTCGTGTCCTACAGTACCACAACAGGGGGTTTTCAGAACCTTTCTGATGACAATGCTGGTACTTTACAGCACATTTCTCCGTGTTACGCTTTATAAACTACGTTTCCGCCTCACCCCAGATTTTACGTATACAAGTAAGGTAAGTTTGAACCTCCTTATCTCGGAAACGGATAAAGATGTCAAGAAAATTTTCAAGTTTTCTCGAGATCTGGCTCTTAAGTACATATCGTTAAAATTTCAACCGTTGGCTGCGCATATCCGTCTTGGAATGGTTCAAATGGCGCTGAGCACTATGGGACTTAACATCTATGGTCATCAGTCCCCTAGAACTTAGAACTACTTAAACCTAACTAACCTAAGGACAGCACACAACACCCAGCCATCACGAGGCAGAGAAAATCCCTGACCCCGCCGGGAATCGAACCCGGGAACCCGGGCGTGGGAAGCGAGAACGCTACCGCACGACCACGAGATGCGGGCCGTCTTGGAATCCGCGGCATGGTTTTGTTACCCAAAAACCATGTTTCGCGAACGTTTATCGACAAGATTTTTTTGTAGCAGAAAGATATCACTTGAAGATAAATGCCTGGAGAATTCACCTTTAAAATTTGAGAAATTTGCAGCGGTTAGTTATTTAGATATCCGCTGCTGACGACGAAAAGTTAATGAAAACCGATTTTTTCGGATCTTTTCAGGAACAGCCCATGAACCAAATTGTATCGCCACAATCCCCTTAAGGCGCACCGCAAATCACATCTAATGCAAAGGAACCAACCGATTTGCTTCATTTTCCTAAGCTGGACGAAGTGCTTAATATTCAAATTTTGGCCCTGTGCTGCAGGGTAGTTACTGTAAGACGATACTTCTGCACGAAATTCGTAATATTCAGATGTTGGCTCGGTACTGCAGTATAGTTACAGTAAGACGATCCTTATGTTGGGTGTATAAATTGTCCCTAAGATAAGGACTATCCATAACATTTAAGCCTACATTTCTATCACCAACAGAACCCGAGGTATGAGTCCCGGAAAAATCCTGTTTTTATGTGCAGCGTTTTGGAACATATTGGTAGCGCTTGCTGTCGCACGCGTACTAATGTATATGAGTGAAAATAATTGCTGCTTAAATTGTCTGTCAATTTCTGTTAGTAAAGTATAGTATTGAAATCTGTTTAAAGAGTAACATGAAATGTGTAATCTCCTTCATTTTCACATTTAGCAGTTGTTACGTTGTTCATTTCTTGGATAAGCAGTCATCACAAACGTGGTCTTGATATATCTTCACCAGTACATACAGCTTGATTGCAGGCAGAGGACACAACAAATGTGTATCAAAATTGTTTGTCTTTATCTACCTGCATCATAACTTCATTCATAAGTTCATTACTACGAGTAGGTAGTACTTTCAGTACGTCCGTAAACTAGTTATCGTAGGTAGTAATTTCCAGTACGTCAGTAAACTGGTCACTGTAATCTTCGTCACAGACATCATTAAAAATGCTGTGGACATCCAATACCTCCGATGTTGTGGTATTTTCTCTTCGCTTTTGGTATTAGTTTTCTTATTTTTGGCTGCTCAGTAAAGCAGTCAAATACAGGTTTCCCATTCTTGTTTTTCTACGCAGTCTGTTGTTGCTTTTCATTCCTTAGTTTCTTCTTCCAGCTTCTTTTTCAAAAGGGGGGGGGGGGAGCATACACTATTACCCCATTCTGTCATTACATACTAAAACGATCACAATGTGTATGCTAAAATGTTACATGTTGCATGTTAAATGTTACAGGTTTCGATACAATTTTCAGGTGGGAGGAAATTATTAATCTTATCTTCTTATTTCCTGTCTGCCGAAAATAACAAAAAACTGGCTTGTGTTATTTGCCTCAAACTCATGCATTTCACAGCTCAAGTGGTGCCTGTGTTCTTGTTCCTTTTTGCTACTTACGGGGACCAGAACAGGGTGGCATTAGTCGGAAGTCACATATTTATCGCAAGCTTCAAATATGGAGCATAGTTTAAGGTGCTTTGGGGAAGAAGCAGACAGACCAAGAAGCTGCTAATTTGTTTAAAATACGTGATACGAGTCTCAGTCCTAGGTAAGTACGATCGTTACAACTGTTCTCGAGTGGCTTTTAGGCGCCTTAAGTCGTTCTCCACATTAATTCTTGGCTGCTTTCCAATCTTGCCTCAAATGCTCGATCCATATTCTCTTACGAATACAATTTGCATTTAAACGAACCAAGAGATGGCACAGCTGTATCGCCCCTAGAATTACATTAGCGTGCCATATTGAGCGTCTCTCTAGCAGCGTTTAACAGTAATAAGATTCCCTCTAGCGAGCAGCGGAAATCGTTCCTCAAGGAAGCGTAGTCCGGTATTGCTGTTATCTTCAGCCGCGCGATCAGGAAATTTGCTGATGGCCGCATATCCAGTCAGCGATATTCAACCCTGAGACATAAGGAGCAGTAGAGTCAATTTATAACGTTTCTTAAATTATTAGACAAGATCTTTGATACCTCCGTTTCCGCTTAAATTCAAACAGTGAGCAGTATTTGCAAAGAGATTTTATTACCCCGTCGCAGTATTTTCCTTGCTGATGTCAGACAGGCAATCGTACTAAGTAGAACGCTATAATGCTACAGACTGTGAAGCAGCTAATTCGTTGCGAGCTATAGACAAGTTGGGCTTTCTGGTTTAGAGCAGCTGATGGTAAAAGTAAGCGCCGAGTATACTATCTAAAGTTACATCAGTTCTGTAATTTCATACTTAAAATTCATATTAAAATAATGAACTTCAAGCAAATAAAATAAGAGGAGGACACCTAACCTCAAAATTAAAGAAATAAAACAGAAAAGATTTCTCTTTCTTTCCCCTTTCGGAAACCTTCATTGCAGAAGACTGCAGGTGCTGCAAGAAAAACGGAAAACCAACTGTTGAAACAAAACTTGCAGTCAGTGAAAGAAGGCACCTGTTAGTGAAGGTGAACAACTTTTTTAGTACAGAAGAGGAAGAAAAATACAGGGCGGTCATTTGGCGTGTGTTGCAGTTTGGATGTGGAGACTGGACACTGTTGATGACAGAATGCGCTTACATGAAAATATGCCGTTTAAAACGATGAGGAAGACTAAATGGACAGAAAATATACGCAATCAAAATGTTTTGAAACAAATCATGAACTCAGACATTTCAAAGCAGTTATTCGAGAATGGGAAACGAAACTTTTTCAGCATTAGACACAGCCAGATTTTTTTTTATAAATACAGGGTGATTTAGTTAGGCAGTTCACCTTTAATATATGTAGAACCATTTAAGATGTCTGTTTTCACCCGAATGAACTGTAGAAACGTCCTCACAAAATGACACATGATCTCTTTTCACAACTGTTTTATTTACAAATATAAACTTCGCTTTTGCAAATGGAAATATGATAATTTTTGCCTGTAGTATCGTGGCTCTAAAAGAGACAGATTTAGTGGTGCAACACTCTTTAAAATCCAATTACTTGTTTCGGAGTAATTAAAGTGTTTAGGACTTACGATTCACACGTTATGAACATTAAACTGATTTCTCTCTTACGCGGAAGTTTGCGATTTTATACCCAAATAAGAAGGTGTCTTGAGTTTAAGCCTGCTCGTTCGCCCTCTCCTTGACAAGGCAGTTCGCAGAGTGAGAGCGACTCCTTAAACTGGAAGTCTTTGGCCAACGTAGCTGTTGATTTTCATTCAGATTGTAGGCATTGGCTGGGATCGAAATTGGGACGCGACACATTCGAAGTAGCGGGCAACGACTAAAAGTTGTAGTTATTGGTCCTTTCTATTTGAGAAGCGTAATAATTGAAAATGGCCCAAGTAAATGGAACATAAAATGCAGAAACGTTATACCAAGAACAGCGTCTCTAAAAAGTTCTGTGTGGATCCACAGTCTCAAAAATGGTTCAAATGGCTCTGAGCACTATGGGACTTAACATCTATGGTCATCAGTCCCCTAGAACTTAGAACTACTTAAACCTAACTAACCTAAGGACATCACAAACATCCATGCCCGAGGCAGGATTCGAACCTGCGACCTCCACAGTCTCGACGCAATTTCAGAGTGCTAAAACCATTTTAGGTAAAGGTATTAAACAACAACACGATGTGTCCTATCACTTTGACTGGTATGAACATTGTAACTATAAAAAACGCGGGAACAGGCAACGCTGAAACAAAGCGTTTATACTGCGACATTTTAGTATAGGTCAGTGAATACCAGTACAGAGAATTAAAGTCGTCTGGTCACAGCACCAGCGCAACAGGTGTCTTGTCATTATCGTTAGTAAAATAACTACTCAGTGTGTCTTAAAATTGCTTAGACGAAGTATGAAGATTTTAGCCGTGTATGTATATGAGGGTGTGTGTGTGTGTGTGTGTGTGTGTGTCTGAGAGAGAGAGAGAGAGAGAGAGAGAGGGGGGGGGGGGGAAGAGGGAGAGGAGCGGGAGAGTACTTGTTCCATGCAGCACGACATATTTTCTGTGTAAGAAATTTCACCGATGCAACTACAGGAAGTATCACAATTAATGGCGTAAACGCTCACAGTTGAAAGAATGTGATACTAAAAGCAAAAAAGTCTCAGTAAACATGGGCCTTAAAACAAATACCATGAGAGTTATGAGCACTTCTTTATCTTAGATACCGTCAAATCAATCTCTTCCACTGTAAGCCTCTGCTTTCTGAATTTTGAAAGGTGATACTGTGGACCAAAGCAAGGAAAAATGTCAGGTAACAGAGGTTCTAAAGTGTCTATCTTAATCAGAACCGTGCATAGATTTCATGGGCCCCTAGACAAACTTTTGTGAAGCCTCCCAAGCCTTCCCATCCCATAGGAGTTCATTATCACAAACATTCATTCTTCAGTACGTTGTTTTACACGAGGGCTGTAAATAAATGTTGCCTGCAAGATTTACAGTCAATAATTTATCTATTAATTGAATGTACGATATTTCAATAGGTACAAATACTAGTACACACACTAATGATCATCATCATCATCATTTAAGACTGATTATGCCTTTCAGCGTTCAGTCTGGAGCATAGCCCCCCTTATACAGTTCCTCCATGATCCCCTATTCAGTGCTAACATTGGTGCCTCTTCTGATGTTAAACCTATTACTTCAAAATCATTCTTAACCGAATCCAGGTACCTTCTCCTCGGTCTGCCCCGACTCCTCCTACCCTCTACTGCTGAATCCATGAGTCTCTTGGGTAACCTTGCTTCTCCCATGCGTGTAACATGACCCCACCATCTAAGCCTGTTCGCCCTGACTGCTACGTCTATTGAGTTCATTCCCAGTTTTTCTTTGATTTCCTCATTGTGGACACCCTCCTGCCATTGTTCCCATCTACTAGTACCTGCAATCATCCTAGCTACTTTCATATCCGTAACCTCAACCTTGTTGATAAGGTAACCTGAATCCACCCAGCTTTCGCTCCCATACAACAAAGTTGGTCGAAAGATTGAACGGTGCACAGATAACTTAGTCTTGGTACTGACTTCCTTCTTGCAGAAGAGAGTAGATCGTAGCTGAGCGCTCACTGCATTAGCTTTGCTACACCTCGCTTCCAGTTCTTTCACTATGTTGCCATCCTGTGAGAATATGCATCCTAAGTACTTGAAACCGTCCACCTGTTCTAACTTTGTTCCTCCTATTTGGCACTCAATCCGTTTATATTTCTTTCCCACTGACATTACTTTCGTTTTGGAGATGCTAATCTTCATACCATAGTCCTTACATTTTTGATCTAGCTCTGAAATATTACTTTGCAAACTTTCAATCGAATCTGCCATCACAACTAAGTCATCCGCATATGCAAGACTGCTTATTTTGTGTTCACATATCTTAAACTCACCCAGCCAGTCTATTGTTTTCAACATATGATCCATAAATAATATGAACAACAGTGGAGACAGGTTGCAGCCTTGTCTTACCCCTGAAACTACTCTGAACCATGAACTCAATTTACCGTCAACTCTAACTGCTGCCTGACTATCCATGTAAAGACCTTTAATTGCTTGCAAAAGTTTGCCTCCTATTCCATAATCTTGTAGAACAGACAATAACTTCCTCCTAGGAACCCGGTCATATGCCTTTTCTAGATCTATAAAGCATAGGTACAATTCCCTGTTCCACTCATAACACTTCTCCATTATTTGCCGTAAGCTAAAGATCTGGTCCTGACAACCTCTAAGAGGCCTAAACCCACACTGATTTTCATCCAATTGATCCTCAACTAATACTCGCACTTTCGTTTCAACAATACCTGAGAAGATTTTACCCACAACGCTGATTAAAGAGATACCTCTGTAGTTGTTACAATCTTTTCTGTTTCCATGTTTAAAGATTGGTGTGATTACTGCTTTTGTCCAGTCTGATGGAACCTGTCCCAACTCCCAGGCCATTTCAATTATCCTGTGTAGCCATTTAAGACCTGCCATTCCACTGTATTTGATGAGTTCCGACTTAATTTCATCCGCCCCAGCCGCTTTATTGCACTGCAATCTATTGACCATTTTTTCCACTTCCTCAAATGTGATCCTATTTCCTCATCATTCCTATCCCATTAAACTTCGAAATCTGAAACATTACTGATCGCATTTTCACCTACATTGAGCAACTCTTCAAAATATTCCCTCCATCTGCCCAAGGCATCCACAAGATTCACCAGCAGTTTTCCTGACCTGTCCAAAATACTTGTCATTTCCTTCTTACCTCCCTTTCGAAGCCTGCTAATTACACTCCAGAATGGTTTTCCAGCAGCTTGACCCATAGTCTCCAACCTGTTTCCAAAGTCTTCCCATGATTTCTTCTTGGATGCTGCAATTATCTGTTTGGCTTTGTTTCTTTCTCCAACATAACTTTCTCTGTCTACCTGGGTTCTGGTATGTAGCCATTTTTGATACGCCTTCTTTTTCCTTTTACAGGCTGCCTTGACTGTATCATTCCACCAAGCTGTTTGCTTCATCCTACTTTTACACACTACCGTTCCAAGACATTCTTTAGCCACTTCTAGTATTGTGTCCCTGTACCTTGTCCATTCCTTTTCCAATGACTGTAATTGACTACATTCAACTAACTGGTACCTTTCTGAGATCGCTGTTATGTACATGTGCCTGATTTCCTTATCCTGAAGTTGCTCCACTCTTATCCTCCTACATATGGACCTGACCTCCTGCACTTTCGGCCTCACAATCCCAATTTCATTGCAGATTAGCACTGCACTTAGGTTAGTTAGGTTTAAGTAATTCTAATTCTAGGGGACTGATGACCTTAGATGTTAAGTCCCATAGGGCTTAGAGCCATTTTTGAAAAAAGAACGACAGCTTTACGCTCAGTGAGGTTGAAAGGCTGACAAAAGAAGCCACTGAGAATGTTGCACGACTGGAATGGTCTTGAGTTGCCAGCATACCAAGAAGGTAGTTGAGGAGACATTGAATCATGATGGACTGTCACGAGATTTGAGGAATACGTAACTTCTCTTGTTGCCAGGTTGAAATATGCTTCTTCGCCAAAACACAGAAGAGTATAGAAATATTCATCTCACTAACATTCTAATGCAGTTGAAGTTGTGACAGACTCTTGAAATATTGTATTATTAAACTAACAACTTAATGCAAGTCAGGTCGACAGTATGAAAGAGCCCATTTTCAGTATAAAAATAAACTTTCAACTTCTTCACTTATATTGCCCTCGTTTCACCAGCTATCGATGGTCCTCAAAAATTATTACATTGAAAGGATCTGTAGTCGTTTGAATATCGCGGTAGATATGAAAGTTTCGCATATTAAACATAAGGCAAAAAACAGCCGTTTTTGCTCCCCATAATTCGCCAGAAACTTGTTTCGATATGTACCATTTATGAGATACGCGGAATTTATGAATATTTCATATATGGCTCTGAGCACTATGGGACTCAACTGCTGAGGTCATAAGTCCCCTAGAACTTAGAACTACTTAAACCTAACTAACCTAAGGACATCACACACATCCATGCCCGAGGCAGGATTCGAACCTGCGACCGTAGCGGTCGCGCGGTTCCAGACTGTAGCGCCTATAACCGCTCGGCCACTTCGGCCGGCGTTTGTTTACTGATGCACGAATTCGTGACGGAGCGCTTTGCATAAACCCCATTTTTTCGAGTTTGGAAACAGACAGCGAGATCTTTCCAAGTTTAAATAATAATTCAATATATTATCTACATTTAATACAGCAACATGTAGCCTAACAAGCATCAAAACACGAATTCATAGCGGTAACTATTTTTCGTGCAGTATTTTACCTACTACCGAAATATCAGAATAACTATCATCATTAACGAAATGATAGGCGGTTCATCATGAAGCCGACGAATTAAACTATAAGCTGTGCGGGAATGAGAGTTTATTACCGAATAGTTTCATTAAAATCGTTTGAGAAAGGTGGCAGATAGGCGGGCTTACGCGGCTTGCTATTCACGCAGTCCAGCAAGCCTGCCAGCTTCCGCGGCGAGTAGGCCTAGCAATACACTGCGGTCACCTGCTGACGCCCCCAGCACACGTTGGCATCTACGCTTCCCTCCACTCGCTCCCTACTGAACTGTCAGAAGCCGCAACTTCTTTTAAACGCACTGTAGTGTTACAGTGCTGAAGGCAACACTGCAGAACTTGTTCCATTGCTGCGTCAGAGACTGCTGGTCGACCCTGACCCGGCATCCTATGTGATACACAGCCAGTTCCGGTGAAACTATTGTACCAATTAATAACAGCCTCTCTTTGGTGGCTTGTTATATTTACGAGGGTCGTCCGGAAGTAATACCTCCCACTTTTATTCATGGAAACTAAGGAGGTACATAAATCACAACAGCACAGCTAAATAGAGCAATATTTCAGCTAAGGACTGTTATTTTTCCACAAAGTCACCACCATTCGTTATGCACTTTTGCCATCGATGAACCAGAGCCCTCCATGTCACGCTTGTAAGAATCGGAAATAGCTGAGGCTAACCACTTTCTTACAGCTTTGACAACAGTATGCGGGTCCTGAAAATATTCGCCACGTGGTCCATCTTTCAGAGGCCCAAAGAGACGGAAGTCTGAAGGCGCTAAATCGGGACTGTACGATGGATGTGGTGGGACAGTCCAGCCGAATTTTGCAGTGAGTTGCGTGGTAGCAAAATTGGTGTGGGGCCTGGCGCTATCATGTTGCAGGTGAAAGTTGGTCATCTTCTATGGCCTTACCATGGAAATTCTGGCTTTGAGCTTAGTCAGTGTCGTCTTGTAGCGTGTTGAACTGACATTTTCTCCAGGCTCCAGGACATTCAAAAGGACCATACCCTCGCTATACCAGAAGATTGTGCACATCACTTTACCAGCAGATGGCTGTATCTTGAATTTATTCTTTGACAGAGAATTCGCATGTCGCCATTCCATTAACTGTAGTAGTGGTGGCACGAAGTCTCATCCCCGGTGACGATGCTACTCAGAAAATTGTCATCTCCAGCTTCATTATGGTCCAGCAGGTCCAGATAAATTTCCATTCGGTGAGTTTTTAGTTCTTCTGTAAGCATCAGCGGGACCCACCTGGCACGAACTTTGCAATAACCGAGATGGTTCAAATGGTTCTGAGCACTAAGGGACTTAACATCAGTGGTCATCAGTCCCCTAAAAGTTAGAACTACTTAAACCTAACTAACCTAAGGACATCACACACATCCATGCCCGAGGCAGGATTCGAACCTCCGACCATGGCGGTCACGCGGTCCCAGACTGAAGCGCCTAGAAGCGCAAGGCCACACCGGCCGGCAATAACCGATATGTTCAAAACATTGTTTCCAAGGCATTACCGCCGACATTCAGCTTTGCACACAATTCTTTGGTATCATCAGCCGATCAGCGCCGAGGATCTGATCAAGACGCTCTTCATTCCGAGGGATAACAGCTGTGCAGGGTTGTGTGGGCTTGTCATGCACACCCTTTTCAGCAGCTTGAAAATTCGGTAACCATTGCCTCATATTGCTCGCGTCTGTTGTATCGTCTCCATACACCTTTAGCAAGCGTCGATGCATTTCAGTCAGCGCAATTTCTTCAGCAGTGAGGAATTCAATCACACATCGCTGTTTCATAAGCGCGCCCGTATCAGACTCCATTTTAGAACACTCCTCTGGTGTCGCCAGCTACCGCAGAACAGCGAGATCTCCTGCAAATGAAAGAGGAAGGTTCAAACCTTAGTAATCCACCAACGACATCTGGCGCAGCCATCCAAAGTTACCACCAAAAAAATAGGAGGCATTAATTTCGGAACGACCATTGTAGTTCTGAATTGCCTGCACACTGTAGTAGAGGATTGGGATTCATGGAACCATTAACAACAGTGCTCTCGCTCTGCACCGTTACACGACTCCATGTTGACTGTTCGAATAAGACATTCGCACGTGCCACCTAGCGGGAATGTCGGGAAGCAACAGTGTTAGGCGGGAATAAAATGTGTAAATATAACACAGAGTGTGCTGTATCGAACATTTCTGTAAGTTACGTACCCTGAACTGTAGATTAAAACTGAAGATACTGCAAAAAGGTGGGAATTTAAGGAGATGGGACCTGGATAAACTGACTAAACCAGAGGTTGTACAGAGTTTCAGGGAGAGCATAAGGGAACAATTGACAGGAATGGGAGGAAGAAATACAGTAGAAAAACAATGGGCAGCTTTGAGGTATGAAGTAGTGAAGGCAGCAGAGGATCAAGTAGGTAAAAAGGGCTAGTAGTAATCCTTGGGTAACAGAAGAAATATTTAATTTCGTTGATGAAAGGAGAAAATACAAAAATGCAGTATATGAAGCAGGCAAAACGGAATACAAACGTCTCAAAAATGAGATCGACAGGAAATGCAAAATGGCTAAGCAGGGATGGCTAGATGACAAATGTAAGGATGTAGAGGTTTATGTCACTAGCGGTAAGATAGATACTGCCTACAGGAAAATTAAACAGACCTTTGGAGAAAAGAGAACCACTTGCATGAATATCAAGAGCTCAGATGGAAACTCAGTTCTAAGCAAAGAAGGGAAAGCAGAAAGGTGGAAGGAGTATATAGAGGGTCTATACAACGGCAATGTACTTGAGGACAATATTATGGAAATGGTAGAGGATGTAGATGGAGATGAAATGGGAGATATGATACTGCGCGAAGAGTTTGACAGAGCACTGAAAGACCTGAGTCGAAACAAGGCCCCGGGAGTAGACAACATTCCATTAGAATTACTGACAGCCTTGGGAGAGCCAGTCGTGACAAAACTATACCATCTGGTGAGCAAGATGTATGAGACAGGCGAAATACCCTCAGACTTCAAGAACAATACAATAATTCCAATCCCAAAGAAAGCAGTTGTTGACGGATGTGAAAATTACCGAACTATCAGTTTAATAAGTGACGGCTGCAAAATACTAACGCGAATTCTTTACAGACGAATGGAAAAACTGGTAGAAGCTGACCTCGGGGAGGATCAGTTTGGATTCCGTAGAAATATTGGAACACGTGAGGCAGTACTGACCCTACGACGTATCTTAAAAGAAAAATTAAGGAAAGGCAAACCTACACATCTAGCATTTGTAGACTTAGAGAAAGCTTTTGACAATGTTGACTGGAATACTCTCTTTCAAATTCTGAAGGTGGCAGGAGTAAAATACAGGTAGCGAAAGGTTATTTACAATTTGTTGGGTTGGGTTGTTTTGGGGAAGGGGACCAGACAGCGAGGTCATCGGTGTCATCGGATTAGGGAAGGAAGTCGGCTGTGCCCTTTGAAAGGAACCTTCCCGGCATTTGCCTGGAGCGATTTAGGGAAATCACGGAAAATCTAAATCAGGATAGCCGGACGCGGGATTGAACCGTCGTCCTCCCGAATGGAGTCCAGTGTGCTACCACTGCGCCACCCCGCTCGGTTTTACAATTTGTACAGAAACCAGATGGCAGTTATAAGAGTCGAGGGACATGAAAGGGAAGCAGTGGTTGGGAAGGGAGTGAGACAGGGTTGTAGCCTATCCCCGATGTTATTCAATCCGTATATTGAGCTGGCAGTAAAGGAAACAAAAGAAAAATTCGGAGTAGGTATTAAAATCCATGGAGAAGAAATAAAAACTTTCAGGTTCGCCGATGGCATTGCAATTCTGTCAGAGACAGCAAATGACTTGGAAGAGCATTTGAATGGAATGGACAGTGTCTTGAAAGGAGGATGTAAGATGAACATCAACAAAAGCAAAACGAGGATAATGGAATGTAGTCGAATTAAGTCGGGCGCTGCTGAAGAAATTAGATTAGGAAATGAGACACGTAAAGTAGTAAAGGAGTGAAGATTAGGTGCGTAGATCACATAACTAATGAGGAGGTATTGAATAGAATTGGGGAGAAGAGGAGGACATGTTCTGAGGCATCAAGGGATCACCAATTTAGTATTGGAGTGCAGTGTGGGTGGTAAAAATCGTAGAGGGAGACCAAGAGATGAATACACTAAGCAGATTCAGAAGGATGTAGGTTGCAGTAGGTACTGGGAGATGAAGAAGCTTGCACAGGATAGAGTAGCATGGAGGGCTACATGAAACCAGTCTCAGGACTGAACACCACAACAAGAACAACAATGTACCCTTTTCACAATAATAGTTACTTTTGTGTAATTAATTTATAAACGCCCTGTAATGAGCCTGCCGGTGTCCCTGTGTGTCTGCACAGTGGAGGCGGTGTCGCCGCTGACGGTGAGCGCGTCCGGCTACTGCGTGGCGCTGTACGACTACGAGGCGACGTGCGAGGACGAGCTGACGTTCAGCGAGGGCCAGGTGATCCGCGTGCTCAGCAAGGAGCCGCACAGCGTCGACGACGGCTGGTGGGCCGGCGAGATCGCCGGCACGGGCCACGTCGGCCTCTTCCCCTCGCTCGTCGTCGAGGAATGCCGCGAGGACGGCGAGCCGCTCACGCCGCCGGTCAGTACCCTACCCACCACCACACTGCAACGCACCGCGTCACGTCACAGCACCTGTCCTCACACCCCCCCCTTTTTTATTTATTTATTTTGGCTTTGGATTACAAGGAGAATACAGCCAACAACGGTTATAAAAATGCCAAAGAAACGCAATGGCAAAAAAGGACAATAGCACAAAATTACGAAGTTAGCTTAGACACACACTCTTAAAGTAAAATAAAAGCTCAATTAGACAAACACCAGACAACCGGCGGCAGTGATGACAATAACATTGGACCAGAATTACAAACAGCACTATACAGCAACATAATAGTAAAAGAAAAAAACATAAAAGGACGTACACCGTACATCATGCAACAAGTACAACAATAACTGAAGAACTAAATTGCAAGTAACATCGTACACTGAACAGCCTAAGAAACTGGTACATCTACCTAATATCGCGTAGGGCCCCTCGCGAGCACGCAGAAGTGCCGCAACACAACGTGGCTTGGACTCAAATAATGTCTGAAGTTGTTCTGGGAGAAGTTGACCCCGCGAATCTCTGCAGTACTGTTCGTAAAACCGTAAGACTACGACGGGATGGAGATCTCGTCCGAACAGCACGTTGCAAGGCATCCCAGATATGCTCAATAGCCGGCCGGAGTGGCCGAGCGGTTCTAGGCGCTTCAGTCTGTATAGTGTTGCTGTATAGTGCTGTTTGTAATTCTGGTCCAATGTTATTGTCATCACTGCCGCCGGTTGTCTGGTGTTTGTCTAATTGAGCTTTTATTTTACTTCAAGAGTGTGTGTCTAAGCTAACTTCGTAATTTTGTGCTATTGTCCTACTGCAACCTCCAGTCTGGAACCGCGCGACCGCTACGGTCGCAGGTTCGAATCCTGCCTCGGGCATGGATGTGTGTGATGTCCTTAGGTTAGTTAGGTTTAAGTAGTTCTAAGTTCTAGGGGACTGATGACCTCAGATGTTAAGTCCCATAGTGCTCAGAGCCATTTGAACCATATGCTCAATAATGTTCACTCTTGGGGAGTTTGATGGCCAGCGGAAATATTTAAACACAGAAGAGTGTTCCTGGAGCCACTATGTAGCAATTCTGGACATGTGGGGTGTCGCATTGTCCTAGTGGAATTTCCGAAGTCCGTAGGAATGCACAATGGACATGAATGGAGGCAGGTGATCAGACAGAATGCATACGTATGTCACTTCTTAGAATTGTATCTAGATATATCAGGGGTCTCATATCACTCCAACTCCACACGCCCCACACCATTACAGAGCCTCCACCAGCTTGAACAGTCCCCTGCTGACAGCCAGGGTCCATCCGAATGAGGTTGTCTCCAGACCCGTACATGTCCATCCGCTCGATACAATTTGAAACGAGACTCGTCCAACTACGTAAGATGTTTCCAGTAATCAACAGTCCAATGTCGGCGTTGACAGGCCCAGGCGAGGCGTAAAGCTTTGTGTCGTGCAGATATCAAGGGTATACGAGTGGGCCTTCGACGATAATGTTTCGTTGATTGGTTCCCATGCTTACACTTGTTGATGGCACAGCATTGAAATCTGCAGCAATTTCCACTGTTGTCACGTTGAACGATTCTCTTCAGTCGAAGTTGCTCCCGTTCTAGCTTGATCTTTTTCCTGTCACAGCGATGTCGGAGATTTGACGTTTTACCTCATTCGTGATATTCACGGCACACTCGTAAATTGGTCAAACGGTAAAATTCCCACTTCATCGCTATCTCGGAGATGCTGTGTCCTATCGCTCGTGCGCCGAATGTAACACCACGTTCAAGTTCACTTAAATCTTGATAATTTGCTATTGTACCAGTAGTAAGCTATCTAACAACTGTGCCAGACACTCGTTTTATGTAGGCGTTGCCGAACGCAGAGCCTATATTGCCTGTTTATGTATCATTGTATTTGAATACGCATGTCTACACCAGTTTATTTGGCGTTCAGTGTATGACAATGTCAGAAGTATAGCATACGTACTGAAAGAAAAGGAAAACCGAAAATGACAAACACACTACAACTAACGGTATGTAGAGTAGTGCCAGTAGAACAGTGACATAAAATGCACAAAAAAGCAATAATGAAAATTTAATGTACAAATAGAGGTCTATATGAAAATTGAAACAGGAAGCTACGCACCCGATTACGAACCGAGTGATGCCATGTGAAAATGTGGACCACGGCAGCTCATAAATTAAAAATGCATGCCTGTGTATTTCAAATAATCTGTGAATAAGTTTTACTTTTCTGTTCCCTTCATCTGTTTTCTCGTCCCTTCCCCTTCACTGCGCATGACACGGGCGATGCAAACGATAGATCTACGAGGGTTGAAAATTTAATAGTGACATCTACACTGGCAACACAATGAAAATATCACTTTTTCGAAATCCCCCAATTGTCTCCCAATACGACGCAGAAGTTTCAGATTTGGGTCAAATGTGCCTACAACCTTCCTCTGTAATAGGATGTCAAATTAAACACCTTCCAGCTTCTAGTTTCCACCCTTATTAACAACCAGTTTCAGAGTTTTATGTGTAGGAGGAATCTACCTCTGTTGGGTTAAAAACAGCGGCCAGCAATACTGGTAATAGCAGATTTTTGGTATAGCGATCACTTCAACCATCATCTGTTTAATTTGATATCCTGTATCGAACAGCCGAGTCCCGCAACCACCTCTAAAAAGATGGACGTACAGAGACTTCGTAATGGTGCAAAAGCGTGGCGGTACCCTGCGATGTTACCGCCGGCCTCGGCGACCCTTCAAACAAAAAGGTGTCGACACGTGGGAAGAAGAGGCCACAGCTCAGAAGTTCATGTGGCGTTTAAGGTAGGTCAGTGATGTCATATTGGCACCGAACTTCGCCACAATTCTGCCCAACGCCACCATCGATGTGTCACAAGATGGGAAGGTCGTAATATCCCCTCTTGCCCACGTTTACTCCATCTTTTGACTCCTCCGACATGAAGGTTAGGACTACCGCGCCCGGCATTTAAATCATGAGGCCGATGAAAACATTTCCTACACGCGACCGCTCGGAATCGACACGAAAATGTATCAGGGTGTATCATAAAAGGCGTCAGTGAAACCACTACTTCCACTGAGGCACTGATTCTACACATTTCCCGGTCGAAAAAGACAGTTCACATCGCGACCAGCAACATGACGAGGCTTTTCACTACCTTTGACCCTGATGACGCTTCTCGATCCGAAACAGCGAAGAATGCATACGCTTTTGCACCCCTCATATTCTGCGCCCTCCTGGAGCATGATCACTGAGGGATGTGACATCGACACAAGCGTGAACAAAATGGCAAAGCGTCTCTCCAAGACAACCCCAGTTCGGCAATGTCGGTGCCACCCACCCACGTTCATTGAACACTTAAAAAATGTAGCTGCACGGAGAAAAACCCGTGAGAGAGTCCTGGCCGCCTGCTAGTAGGCATGCAGGTTCTGGCGGTTGTCAAGGCGTGAAATGTGAGTAAGACGTGGTGCGACGACCTTTACATCGTGTGACATATACAGTGTGGCGTTGAGCAGAATTTTGACAACATTTGGTGCCAATGTGACATCATTAAGCCCCCTTACACCTCTCACGAACTTGTCAGCTCTGACCCTTTCTCGCATGTCCAATAACAAAATACCAACAGGCCTGCATATATCGAGATGTCAGCAACTGTCCAAGGAGCGCACATGCCCGCGGGAAAAAATTCTTCACGATACCGTTTGACAGCGCTGCATTTGTTTCTAACACGATGGTTACTCGATATACCTGTATGCAGGCTCGAAGATGGCATAATGTAATGCCGAAACTGGTTGCCTAACAAGTAAAACCAAAATAACAGCTGTTGGTATTTTATTATTTTTCGCATGTGTCGATGCCTTGCTGATTGAAGCGAAACCGAGTCTGAGGATGTTGTCGCAGAGCGCCATGTTTTTGCACCTCTGAGGAAGAATGATGTCAAATTAAACACCTTTCAGCCCTCCATTTTCAACCTTATTTTATTAGGCAACCAGTTTCGGCGCTTTATTACGCCATCTTCAAGCCCCTGACTGAAGTGCAGGAATAATCTACCTCGCTTGTGTTAGAAGCAGGGGTATTAATAGATATCTGCTTACTACAATGACTAAACATCACCGCTAAACGATGGACATACAGAGGCTACAGAAGAAGGCTGTAGACCCCTTTGAGCGAAATTTGAAACTTTACGCGACACAATGGGAGACAATTACAAATTTTCTAAAAAGTGATCCTGTGATAGTTTTGCGCACCGTACAGCGTATTTATTTACAACTTACACCAAGAGAATAGAAGCTTTCGAAATGTGGTGCTACAGAAGAATGTTGAAGATTAGGTGGGTAGATCACGTAACTAATGAGGAGGTATTGAATAGAATTGGGGAGAAGAGAAGTTTGTGGCACAACTTGACTAGAAGAAGGGATCGATTGGTAGGACATGTTCTGAGGCATCAAGGGGTCACAAATTAAGCATTGGAGGGCAGCGTGGAGGGTAACAATCGTAAAGGGAGACCAAGAGATGAATACACTAAGCCGATTCAGAAGGATGTAGGTTGTAGTAGGTACTGGGAGATGAAGAAGCTTGCACAGGATGGAGTAGCATGGAGAGCTGCATCAAACCAGTTTCAGGACTGAAGACCACAACAACAACAACAACAACATACACCAAATACATAAGTGTTTCAAAATTTTACTGTCCTTCAAAGTATCTTTAGCATTGTCTGTAGCCTGTTGAAAGCGTGGGATACCCTTAGCAGCACCTGCTGTGTTAATAGTTCGAGTGGAGTATCTATTGCCCGACGAATCTCTGTAACGGTTCTCAAGCGAATGACATGAAATGCTTCTTATTTTCACTTCAGAGCCCATCGATCGAACAAATCAGTCACGACTTGTGCCATTTGCGCTTGAGCATTGTCCTGCAAAACGAAGTGCGAGTCCTGCAGAAAGTCCTGCCTCTTCTTTTTCTAAGGTGGTTGCAGTTGCCTTCCAAAAATGAAACTTTTGGCAATTTCTCCGTTCGACATGACTCCTGTACCTAACGTCATAATGAGAATCACCACTCAAAAAAAATGGTTCAAATGGCTCTGAGCACTATGGGACTTAACATCTGAGGCCATCAGTCCCCTATACCTTAGAACTACTTAAACCTAACTAACCTAAGGACATCACACACATCCATGCCAGAGGCAGGATTCGAACCTGCGACCGTAGCGGTTGCGCGGTCCAGACTGAAGCGCCTAGAACCGCTCGGCCACTACGGCCGGCGAATCACCACTCAGAAACACAAAACAACATGTGTCAGTCTCATCACTGGAATGCCATACAACAATTAGCTGACGAAGTCACTTGACAGAAGTGCAGTTAAGAAGAACTTGCTGAGTTTTTCCGAAGTTGAAAGTCGTCTAGGTGAAGCGCTGGAAAAACGAAAGGCCTTCATAAACAGAAAAGATCCGATTCTTCATCAGACCCCTATTACTCTTTCCTTGAGTGAAGCGATAATGACGTGGATGTCATGGGGAGACAGCACACTCGAGCGGTGCAACTTACATCTTTTCTGATGAAAATGCGACAGAATAACCGAGTCGAAGGGCAAGGTCAACGACTATATGATGGGTGATCAAAACGTTGCTGGAGCCTCTTCATTGCCCCTGCAGTGTGCAGCTGAGAATTGTCATGAAGAAGGAAATGTATGGCAGTCACGTTATGTGGGGATGCATGAAATCAGGCGAAATCTCTCGGCAGCATCCACACTTGGCGGGAGACGCTATTTTCTAGGCATCTTTACTTGCTCGCACTGCGTTCAACACTCTAAAGCACAACGTGACGCCATCGACGAGCATATGCTAGAGACACTACCCATCACATCTAGGCAAAGTATTATCTGATTTTCTCTATGGTTTCTATTTCGCGACCGACCGGAACTTACTTTCTGGGCATAACTCGTATAACACAAGTTACAATAATTTTAGAAAAGCTGGCCAACAAAGCAATATGCTTAGACTTTGCAATCCCTCATTGACCAACCACAGAAAATACTGCCATGACATGAATTGCATTAAAATTATACCGAACAAATTTTTACATAGGTAAAACATGCATCAACATTTAGCCACGCAGCTAATGAAAGTTATGCAATATGTCTCATAAAATATCATATAACTAAGGTCGGAAGTTGAAGTGGAAGAACTCTGCTGTTGCTGCCATATAAGGCAGCTTCGTTTAAGAGGTACCACAGTCGCACTGGCTACAACGCCGTCGTGCGCCGTAGTCCCTAAAAAAAAATGGTTCAAAGGTTCAAATGACTCTAAGCACTATGGGACTTAACATCTGAGGTCATCAGTCCCCTAGACTTAGACCTACTTAAACCTAACTAACATAAGGACATCACACACATCCATGCCCGAGGCACGATTCGAACCTGCGACCGTAGCAGCAGCGCGATCCCGCACTGAAGCGCCTAGAACCGCTCGGCTACAGCGGCCGGCGCAATTTAAGTAAATAATTTATGAACTGATTTTCATTTAAAATACTTAAATACGCAAGTTGGTCTTTGTATGCTTTTCTACCGTTTTGTATTGTTTTATCCAGTTACATCAAACCATTTAAAAGAGTTTTGTGACTTTACTTGAGAGGAATTACATTTTCAACCCATTTTTAGCGCTCAAATATGAGCCGTTTGTGAATCTCTGTTTTCGATTAGAAACAATTGATATGAATCTTCGTTTTGCCTTCTATCATTTAGTGAACTTGTAAACTATATGTTTAGATGTACCCGAACACCTTATCTAATACGGATTGAGCACTAAATGCCACTGCCACAAGAGGCATACTCACCAGTATGAAAGGAGGCGGGGTATGTTGTGTTATCAGTAGAAAAGCAGTTACAGCAAAATGATTCAGTCAGAATAGCTCAGTGATTTCGGACATCGATTAGGCATTGGATACCACTTGACTAACTAATCCATCAGGGAAATTTTCAGCTCTCTACAGTTCGCCAAGTTGACTGTTGCTGATGTGATTTTGAAGTGTAAACGGGAAGGAACAACCACTGCCAAACCTGACCAGAAAGACCGCATGCACTGACGGACTGGCATCGTCGCCTGTGACGGAGGGTGGCTGTAAAAAATGCTTGAAATCAGCGAAAGCAATGTCGTGAGTTCCGAAGTGCTACCGCGACTCTATCTAGCACAATGACTGTGCGTAGGGAGTTAAAAGAACGTTACCTGTCATCATGTGTAGTGCCAAAAGTGAAGGACGGAGGTGGTGGTCTTACGGCATGAGAGAGTTTTTCGTGGTTGGGGTGTGGTCTGCTCAACGCGCTTAGGAAAACGCTAAATGTGGAAGAAGTTGGACACATTCTACAGCATTGTA
This sequence comes from Schistocerca cancellata, assembly GCF_023864275.1. Lineage (NCBI taxonomy): Eukaryota > Metazoa > Arthropoda > Insecta > Orthoptera > Acrididae > Schistocerca > Schistocerca cancellata. The sequence goes on along the minus strand of NC_064630.1, from coordinate 390,463,142 downwards.
TAGTGCATACTGTGTAGGTTCAGTTTGAAGACGATTATTGTATCAACATGACGATGCACCCTATACAAAGAAGCATCTGTGAGACAATGATTTATGGTCAGTAACGTTCGTGTAATGACTGGCCTGTCCAGAGCCCAGACCTGAACCCAGTGGAATACGTTTGAGATCAGCCGCAATGTCGACTTTGCTCCAGACCCCAGCGCCCAATTTCCCTGGTTTCGGCTCTGTGGGAAGAATGGGCCGCCATTCCTCCTCAGACATAACAGCACCTCCCTGTAACAGTCCCCAGCAGAGTTCAGGCGCTCACAGAAGCGAAGAGCGAACGCACCCCTTAAATAGGTGTCGGGGCACGTTCGATCAGATGTTGTTAATGAAAGTAAAAAATCTCGAGTTTATGCGAAAGAAAGTATATTTAAGTCAAAGACAGTAGAGGGTGCCCATATTTACACCGTGTCCTCTACAGTTCTATACACTCAACATAGTGACAAGATATCTATCATACAATGCGAGAAAGCTGTCATTCTGGGAGCAATATTACAACTCTTTCCCATTCGGCGGCTGCAACTACCAGTCAGAATATTGCCTCTCGTGAATTTTTTTCCAGCGGTATTTGAGCTGGAGAACACGCAGCAGAAATAAACTTCAGCGTCTAAAAGAGTGGACACACAGGGCTGGAATACACGAGGCTGCTGCACAACCCGCCGCGCGTTTCCGAGGTCGCCAGCACCAAAGTGCACCGCGCCCTATTTCTCTGTTGGAATTCCGACTGCCGCAGTGGCCAGGCGAGCACTTTTCACGCACCGTTCAGTCTATCGCGCGCTCCAGGCCAGAACGCAGTTGTGATGTGTAACTTGGAGTGTGATTCCTTAGTTCTGGAAGTGCAAAACTATCCATGTATTGATGATACAAGGTGCGCAGACTATAGAAAGAGAAATATGAAGACGGAATTGTGGCAAGCAATTACCATGACAAGTTTTCACACAGGACAAATGCCTCGTCAGCCACAATTGCCAATAGAAGAGGTACGACAGTTCGAAAGAGCCGGCCACTGTTTCCGGGCGGTTCTAGGCGCTTCAGTCCGGAACCGCGCTGCTGCTCCGGTCGCAGGTTCGAATCCCGCCTCGGGCATGGATGTGTGTGATGTGCTCAGATTAGTTACGTTTAAGTAGTCCGAAGTCTAGGGGACTGATGACCTCAGCTGTTAAGTCCCATTTGAACCAAGTTCGGAAGAAATTTCGACTGTGACAAAAAATGGCTCTGAGCACTATGGGACTTAACATCTGAAGTCATCAGTCCCCTAGAACTTAGAACTACTTAAACCTAACTAACCTAACGACATCACACACATCCATGCCCGAGGCAGGATTCGAAATTGCGACCGTAGCGGTCGCGCGGTTCCACACTGAAGCGTCTAGAACCGCTCGGCCACAATGGCCGGCTCGACTGTGACAGATTTAATGTTTCTGCTACAGATTTTTTCTCTAGATCAGTTGCTTTGAACAATTTTGAATCACCTTCTTACGCTTAAACTCCCACAACATTGTATCTGAAACAGTAATATCTATCTCTCATGGCTACTAGGACAACCGAAAAGAACTTTCTGTAACTGAAAAATTCACTTGACAATCCTCAATGTTCTGTGATCAGAATGTGTTTTCCATCAGTCGCTCCTACACAACTACATCCACCCACACATTCACACCCACACAACGCAAGCCACCCAGCGGTGTGTGGCGGAGGGCACTCTACGTGTCACTGGCATTACCTCCGTTTCCTGTTCCAGTCGCGTATGGTTCGCGGGAAGAACGACTGCCGGAAAGCCAACGTGCGCGCTCGACTCACTCTAATTTTACATTCGTGATCTCCCCGAGAGGTATAAGTAGGGGGAAGCAATATATTCGATACCTCATTCAGAAACTCACCCTCTCGAAACCAAGCTACACCGCGATGCAGAGCGCCTCTCTTGCAGAGTCTGCCACTTGAGTTTGGTGAACATCTCCGTAACGCTATGACGCTTACCAAATAACCCTGTGACGAAACCCGTCGCTCTTTTTGGGATCTTCTCTCTTTGTCAACCCGACGTGGTACGAATCGCACACTCGTGAGCGATACTCAAGTATAGGTCCATCCTTTGTTGATGGACTACATTTTCTAAGGACTCTCCCAATGAATCTCAACCTGCCACCCGCCTTACCAACTATGGAAACTGGCCTTAATCTCAAAATTCTGGCTGATTTTTATCCAGTCTCCTGATGTTAGTTGCTTCATGAACTGTTTTCTGAGCGGTTTCTGTGTAGCCACATTCGATATCACGAATAACGCGTGCTATTTAAAAAGGAGCATGAACGGTATGAGTTTCCTCATCGCAGATACCTTAAAATTATTTGAACAATTATGTATTACAGTGTGTATAAATTTTGTTTTATTTAAGGAGGTGCAGAAACGTTAGAAAGCTTAAATGATAGCTATGTCAGGAACGCAAAAGTGGAGATGCAGTGAAGAATAAGAAGCGTTGTCTGCGTAGTGAATAAATGACGTTTTCCCAGTCACGTTTCAAATTAAGAGAGTGAGGTACTGCGAAATATTAGAAGTGTCCTTTAGTTTTAATCATTGCAATACAGAAAAAAAATTTTTTAGTACAATGGAAGCAGCTACGAGTCAGTTCCAATAGTGGACGAAACTGCGCCGTCGCCAAATGTTTCAGCTACACCTTTGGCTGCGCCTGTTTCAAGGACTCCGGCACGTGTGCTTGGCCATCCGACTGCCACTACCCGGCAGTTTTTTCTACTCTCTGTCCTCGACACACTTCTTGGAATTCCTGCTAAGTGTTTCCAGCTCGTGCCCTTCTGGAAAAAGCGCAAGTTAGACAGTAGCCTTAGGGTCACCCAGCCAAAAATATCACTCGACCGCTCGTTTCTGTGTGTGGCTGTGTTGTGTACATAGTTCCGCGTAGTCAGCGCGTACACATACTCCCCCTCCATCTGTCTTCCCTTTTCCTCTTCCGCCCCACATGTCTCCTGCCTCTTCGTGAACCCACGGTTGCCCCTCCTCTCTTCATCCTGCCGCTTCCCCAGCTGCCCCATGCTCTCCCCTCCTTTTCTATCCTCTCTGACCTTTCCCTCGGCACGTCCCACCTGGTAATTTTATTCTTCGTCGTGCGTGCTCCAAGTGGGTTTTAAGTGTGTTGTTTCGGAGTGTTTTTAATACTGTGGCCAACTTTTAACCTGTGCATACGCATTCAGTGTCTTCTCTGTGTTTTAAGAATCGCCAACTGTTTTTTTAGCTTTCTGGTGACTTTTTTAACTGTCCCCCATGTCAGTGTATTTTTACCTCCATTTTCTCCCCTTACTCTGTTTTTTGTTCCCCTTTTTTATTTCCTTATGTATGTATCATTTTATCCTTGTTTTAGTTGTCATGTCACCCAGCTGAAGAGTGGCGGATTGTGCCGCTGACAGCCCATATGGGGCAGGGGAATGAAATCACAATAAAGGGAAAAAAAAGCACATACACAACTTTCCCACTAGAGCGCGCCCCACTAAGCACAACAGCACAGGCGCAGCAGCACTCGTCTGTCTCCGCACTACGAGATGGCACTGCCTCAGAGATGGACCAAATTCTGGTCCGCCGATCCATGTATTAATATGTAACACAGCCAATGAGATTGCTGCTAACGTAGAACCTTCTCTCCTCGCGAATCACAATCGTGCAGTGATACCTGAAAGCACAAGGTATTATAATGAGTGTACAGACCTCTGATTAGTCAGTCTGCATTTGTCTGCACCAGTCTGTACCAGTCTATAGTCAAGTTTCAGTCTACACCTAAGAAGATTATCATAAAATTGTACATAGCCATGAAGATAAATGTATAGACACTTTGTCAAGTATCAGAGATATGTGAGAATAAGATTAACGTACCAAGACCAAAGGAACTTCAGATTGTCAATTGTAAACAGCATCCAGAATCAAGTTACGTGTATCTATGCTTTTTATTATTTTAATAAATGTGTGTGAAAATTAATCAAGTTCTGTTTAAAGTTGGTCACCGTCAATCTGCTACTCTAAGCGTTCAAGTGGCATTTCTATCGTCTGACCTAACGGCAGAAGATAAACACGCCACGATAAGACCACGAGACATATTGCTGACACTCTCCTACTTCGCTAGAGCGACAAGTCAAATAATCTGACGGTGTGTGTACTGAAGGTCTTACAGTATGCACACCAAAGGCTGTGTCGTATTAACGCTCTCGCCCGCATCCTGCCCACAGGCGGACGACGAGGCTCCCAGCTCGGCGCCGCCGGTGTTCACGCCGCCGGACGTGCCCAGCTTCCTGCTGGCCCCGCAGACGGTCGTCACGCAGCCCACGCCAGAAATCGAGAGCTCAGGTAAGGTCTGACACACAATAAACTGCACCGGCGACAGACTCTTCACACAATGTTCACCTCGAGAGCACGACACTAGCTTTGGTACACGGGAGGTGTTTTAGCTTGATACTAACATACCTAGGAACACATGACACGTCGTAGTCGGTGTTTCAGTCTACCATCCGATTTCACAACAATGTGAAAAAATGCGTACAGGTGGCCTCCATATGCATATTTGGGCAATTTCTATTACTTTTGTTGTTTCGAGACATGAGGTTTTGTTTTGTGCAGCATTTGTAAATACGTTGAGTTTTACTAATTTAAGTACTTGTTAGGTTATACACACACACACACACACACAGATATATATATATATATATAATCAGCATGATTCTTTCTCCCAGGAATATTATCTTTTCTTATCACATTTATTATTTATTTACGTGCATAAGTAAATATGAAATGGGTTCTTGAATAACACACATGAATGTATCTATCATAAAAGGCCTCAAGTCCTTCACCTTTAGAAACCTTGTCTCCTGGGTAACATACAATTGCTACAGTCACCCATCCATTTCCAGCTTGGTTGGTATCATTATTTGTTAGAGTGAAATTGAGCACTCCTCCACAAAAAACAGAAGGACTGTGCAAAAACACTTGCCCATTAGTGTGATTCACATTCATATTAATATTGCCTATAGCTTTATAAACTGTCTGGCGTGTGCGCGTCCTCCTCCTGTAGTAGCTAGGGAGTGTGACATGGGCGCCGCCATCTTAAACTGAGCCGCGTTCTTGCGCCAAAGATGCTGATTGCACAGGTATGTCACACTGCCACTGGCGTCAGTAACTAAGTCCCATTCAAGAAGGCGGAGTCGCACACGCTAGACAGTTTATAAAACTATAGACAATATTAATATGAATATGAATCACACTAATGGGCAAGTGTTTTTGCACGGTCCTTCTGAAAGGAAAGGAACTTTATTAATTTCTGTAATAGTGGGTCAAATCACCTACAATATGAACATTAGCACAATTGCCTGAGCCTCTAGCCCAGACTTTCTCCTATCACAATGTTATTCGGCTGTTATTCATGTGCCAACTTTATATTTTGAATGTGATGACTAAAATATAGTTGCCGTTAACTGAATTGAATCTAATTTTGTTAATTTCTATTTATTGATTGCAAAGCAAGGCTCGAGAGAATTTCGATTGTTGCCATGGAGCGGCCAAGATAAAACTTACTGAACTCATGGAATCTGTATAATTTAAGAAATGAACTTTAACGTTAAATTAATTATCTGTTGCAATTTAGAAAGGTTCTTACAACGAAATCTCTCGTACTTACAGTTACTGTTAACACTTTGAAAAATAAATTAATACTTCGCCGCCTAATGGACGACCAGAGGCTGCATCGGAAGATGAGCTTCCCGCAGCGCAAATTGCTGAAAAAAATGCTTATTAGAAATAATTAGCCGCTGCGACCATTTGAGGTGACAACTGTTACAAAGAAATTCATTTTGTGATAACAATAATTAGTTTATTTTAGCAGAATACAGAATAACTTACATAAAATATGTGTAGCCGCTCAATGGCTGCCTTCCGTATAGCGAAACAAAACAGTGTGTGTACCATAAAGTACGTCCGTCCTCCTCGGCCGTACAATCGCGTCTCTTAGCGATTCTTTTTTATTTTCATAGACGTGTATTAAATAAAGATGCTACTTTTAAATTATCGCTGCATATCAGTTTTTTTCAAGAACATTAACTGTATCTTTTATACTAATTATGTTCATAAAATACGTTAAGTGTTTAGAAATAATTTTTAGTTCACCCTTAACACTTCACAATATTGTTCACTGCTTACAACCGATAAAAATGTCAATATTTATGTGACGTACCGTCACAAAAAAATGGTTCAAATGGCTCTGAGCACTATGGGACTCAACATCTTAGGTCATAAGTCCCCTAGAACTTGGAACTACTTAAACCTAACTAACCTAAGGACATCACACACACCCATGCCCGAGGCAGGATTCGAACCTGCGACCGTTGCAGTCCCGCGGTTCCGGACTGCAGCGCCAGAACCGCTAGACCACCGCAGCCGGCGTACCGTCACATACTCTATGATCTATTGGATATGATTGGAAGCTATTACGAATCCTTCAATTACAGAATTTTACGCAGAATAAAATTCTATACATTTTTAAAACTAATTATATAACTAGAGGACAGTTAAGACATACTTCACCCGTCGTTCACCATCCCGTACCTTGAAATAGAAGAAAGTCTTCTACCGTGGAAAATGTGATATTTCCAAATGAACTGAGTTTCTCTAATGTGCAAACTCGGTGGCGTTTGTAATGCATACTGTAGAGCCAAAGAAACTGGCACACCTGCCTAATATCGTGTAGGTCCCCTGCGAGCACACGTAAGTGCCGCAGCATGACGTGGTATGGACTCGGCTATTGCCTGAAGTAGTGCTGGAGGGAATTGACACCATGAATCCTTTAGGTCTGTCTATAAATCCGTAAGAGTACGACGGGGTGGAGATCTGTTCTGAACAACACGTTGCAAGGCATCCCAGACATGCTCGATAATGATCATATCTGGGGAATTTGGTGTCCAGCAGAAGCTTTTAAATTCAGGAGGGTGTTTCTCAAGCCACTCTATAGCAATTCTGGACGTGTGGTGTGTCGCATCGTCCTGCGGGAACTGCCCAAGTCCGTCGGAATCCACAATGGAATTGAATGGATGCAGGTGATCAGACAGGATGCTTACGTTCGTGTCACCTGTCACAGTCGTATCTTAGACTTATCAGGGGTCCCATATCACTCCAACTGCACGCACACCTCACCATTACAGAGCCTCCACCAACTTGAATAGTCCTTTGCTGAAATGCAGGTTCCTTGGCTGCATGAGGTTGTCTCCATACCCGTACACGTCCATCCTCTCGATACAACTTGAAACGAGATTCGTCCGAAAAGGCAACATGTTCGCAGTCATCAACAGTTCATTGTCGGTGTTGACGGACGCAGGCGAGGCGTAGAGCTTTTTGTCGTGCAGTCATCAAGGGAACACGAATGGGCCTTTGGCTCCGAAAGCCCACATCAATGATGTTTGGTTGAATGATTCGCACGCTGACACTTGTTGATGGCCCAGCATTGAAATCTACAGCACTTTTCGGAAGGGTTGCTCTTCTGTCATGTTGAACGATTCTCTTCAGTCGTCGTTGGTCCCGTTCTTGCAGGATCTTTTTCCGGCCACAGCGATGTCGAAGATTTCATGTTCTACCTGATAACTGATATTCACAGTACACTAGTAAAATGGTCGCACGAGAAAATCCCTTCTTCATCCCTACCTTGGATATGCTGTGTCCCATCGCTCGTGCGCCGACTATAACACCACGTTCAAACTAAGATAAATCTTGATAATCTGTCCTTGTAGCAGCAGTAAGCGACCTAACAACTTGTTGACTTATACAAGTGTTGCCGATCGCAACGCCGTACTCCGCGTGTTTACTTATCTGTGTACTTGAATACGCATGCCTATACCAGTTTCTTTGGCGCTTCAGTATATAACGTGTGCATGCGTGGTTGCCTAATCTTGTCTCCAGAATGAAATTCTCACGCCTGCAGTAATAACCTATTCCTAGGGATTTCCATAAAACGAGCTATTCTGTTGTGATTCTGCTTCATTTCACTTTAACACATCAAACCAGCCGTTCCTATCGCGATGCTAGTAGAATGAATCACAAAGTGGATACTGTAAATCGTTTATTTTCAAAAAGCAGGTAGAGTGCAAAAAGTTGTATAAATATGAAGTACACGATGTCAGATTCTGCCCTACATGTTATTTCGAAATTGGCAGAACATATGTTTTACTTTCTTCGAACTTAGTCCCCCCGTTATTAGACGGACACAAATCAGCTCATACTGATTAGCTGTGAGAAGCGGAAGTCCTAAACCTTGAGTGACACTTTCAGAAAACGCTCAGTGGATAAGAAGATGAAACTCAACACATTTGCTGCTAGTGTTTCTCTATCCGTTGAACTGGAGAGCGCATATCACCTGGTCAAGTACGGATAGCAGTTTTACATCACCAGTGATCTGCCTGCTGGGGCGTTGGCGTCTGTGCAGATGATGCACGTGGCGTACCTGGAATTCTCTGCCTACACACTCGACGCAATATGCCGTCCGCGGACTCCTAGGCCTGAAATTACCTCATTAGAAGACAGAACACCAGTCAAGATTTCTGTCTGCTCACTAGCCAGCCTCAAACAGAAATTCGAGTCAATCATTTTCCCACAAAGGAGCACTTTATTGTGTGTCAGACTGCACAGGGAGATGAAGAATCGTCACTCGAATAAGCGGAATAATAACTCTGTCACGGAGGAACCGACTTCACACCCTTCCTATGTCGAAAGCAACTCACGAATATTAACCGCCAGATTCTCCATTGTGGCTCTCTCCATTTCACTCACTAGGTCGGTTCCCAGAGGTAACTGTCTTCGATCGATTCCGGCAAGGACGTGCCCTCGATCGATACCCCAACTGATAAGTGTTTGTCCACGCCATACCCCACTCCCTCCGGGACACGAATTGTCGTCTTTTACGCGCAGACGAAGAGCAACCTCCCACTCACTCTGCCTGCACCATGGGGGTTCTGTGGCCTCCAGCATTGTAAACTCCGCCTCTATTCTCTACTCTCTCTCAGGGCAGTAAATGTCCGCCCCTGCAGAACATAAGTCTCTTTCCAGCCCCTCTTTAGCCGATAGCAGCTTCTGAGGAATGCATCCCACATTTCGTCCTTTTCAGCAGTGCTCAGTTCTAATTAATTCCCTGACATGCAATATTACAAAAGTCGTTAGCATGTGATGTTAGCCAGTATCGGACAATCAAATGTTTAATAATCCGATTGCGCATCGTAAACAGGGACCTAATATAAATGCAAATCTAAAAGAATATTAAATGAATGGTGGCAAAATGTTGCCTCCTTACAACTGTCCTAACAATTTTCCCTGTCTTCAAAATGGAAATTCATTTTATCTTTCAATACCTTCTATTTCAAAATTTTTTACACTAGTAATTTGTTTCTGTTAATACTTCTTCTTATTTTGATTTCACGTAGTGATTATTGGGATGTGGTCGAGTAATAATGCAGCAGATAGAGTACTGAATACTGTATTGACAAAATTTTCTTGATAGCAACACTTTTAAATTCCAAAGGAATATACGTTCTTAAGTATATGACCATGTTTTACTTTGGAACACTTTTTTGACATTTGAAAAAATATTACATTTGATTTTTGTGATTTCAGAAAATGTCTGCAGCATGCAGAAATTGAATGCTACAATTTAAAAATGACATAAGAAGATATATTAAACTTCTACTACGGATCCGGCTAGAGACGAAAGTCTGAAAAGTGTTCCAAGTTACAAACTCTTCTTTGCTATGTTTGACTGGCACTACTTAACGCCATCAGATCTTTACGCTAAATAATGTCATTTTTGTGTGATTCTTGAGCCCACACTGGCAACTTGAGCTTCCCATACTCACGTAATCGAATACGTGGCTCAGAGAAGATCTTGTGTGCCCAGTAGACATTGAATTTAGCCTGTGCCATCGTCTCTAATCAATTTTAAAGGGTTTCGTCTCTAACCTTACTTCTGTCAAAAGCTCTACGTATAATCAGCAGAGTATCACACGCGAATCAAACTCGTTTATGTTGCGTCTTCTTTCAGGAATTCAACACACCTCAATTTTATTCATTGTCTTAGAGTCTTATACATAGAGTTATCACTATTTTCAGGTACTCGCTATGCCGTCATTCATAGTTACACTGATAAAAAATGTGAACATCTATCTAATGACAGTATAAGAAAGAAACAAGTAACATACTCCGCTTTCATGTGTTGATGCGTATCACGTAGCTATTAAGAATATTCACACGTCAGCCCCGGCTAACAGGAATAGCTGTTCGACGTGAAATATATTGCAGTTTTGAAATTTTATGACTGATCTTTCGATTTCCGAAACATGAGTTACTGTTGGGGCATGTACTGCAGTGGGTTCATTAACGAAAACAGAAAAGTTCATTGGTAGCTTGAGAAGTAGCGTGTCGATTGTTATTACAGCACCAGGAAAGATATGCCTAGCAGAACAGAGGCCGGAGTTCGAAGAATTTTGAAGCAGATTGTAGCCATTAAGCACAATCGACAGAATCCCAGGCAACATGTAACATGATCAATTATATACAGGGAAATACATCATCAAAAACTATCCATTATGAACTGCGTGCCTCAAACATTCGTGATAGAATATCTATTTCAAACCCAGACCTTCGACACAATACTGTCATCTGCTCAGAAGAACTGTCGTGGCGAATGGAGGTCACTATGTCTGAGGAACGCTAATAGAAGCCTACTGTATTATGATGGCTTTCTCAGTCCTCTTGTGAGGTGTTGTGAACGGTTCGGTGACACTGTTGGGGCGCGATGCTGTACCTTGGTGCCCAGTAAGGGAGGGAAACAGGTTGCTCTGAGTAACCGTCTACACACTGTGTTTCTCGGCGAAATACCTGTGTATACAGACGATAGCGCATCCATTCACACGTTTGGAACTGCCCAAAATTGGTTTAGCGGACACTGTGATGAAGCTAAACACCTCTTGTGACCACCTCATCCCGCTGATCCAAACATAATCTTTATGAGGTGTTTCAGAAGACAAGCTACGCCGTCAATTACCCCTTCAAGGCCAGTGGATACTTCATGTATCAGCGACATTTTCGTAAGAGTAGTGGGTACGATTGTTGTGAATGAGTTCTAGTTTATTAACTCATCCACGACGGATCTGAGCAGTAATTCTTCTTGTTAAACGAGGTCCAAGAGCTAACTAATCAAATTCTGTCTTTATTTCAAGTGTTCATATTATTTTGTCTAACTCCAGTGTACTCGCATGTTTCCTTTCTTTATTAATTACAGGTTTCAGCACAGTCCTCTTCAAATACTAATAAAACACACATCATTCTGAGGCAATTAGCTTTTATACTGATGGCGAACTACCGAGCGAGATGGATCAGTAGTTAGCACACTGGTTTGGAATTGGGAATGACGCAGGTTCAAATTCTGTCCGGTCATCCGGATTCTGGTTTCCTCTGAGTTCCCTAAATCACTTAAGACAAATACCGGGATGGTTCGTTTGAATACAGAGCAGCCGTTATCCTTCCTCGTTATACCCTAATCCGAGCTCCTGCCCGACCTCCAATGACCTCTTTTGTCGACTAGACGTTAAATTCTAATCTTCCTTCCAAAATGAAGCAACAACTCCCATAGGAAAGCTACTTGCCTCAGAATTTGTAATCCACGAATTCCTGTCTGAGGAAGTTTGTGATAAAAAATTTACTTAATAAGGACAATCCATAGAACTTACACAGGAGAAATTTCTGGAGTTGATTCTGGCATTCTCTTATTTTTCATTTGCATTTCTCCTGCAACAGTGTAAACTTGCATGGTGCAGTGATAAACGATACTCCATTTTTTAGAAGTACACGTATATTATCTGCCTCTGCTGCAATGCATTTTTGCGCCAGTTTGCTCGCATGATTATTACTTCCTTTCTCTTAAGTAGGGCATCTTTCTTCTTTTCATTTCTACGAGAAGACTTCAGAGACACATAAAACTAAAGGAAATGCTATCCAGTAAACGAGATTTTGACTTCCGTTTCTATTCTTGTAGTATTATTTTTCACCATTTATTAATTATCAAACATATGTTTCCGAACCCAAATTAAACTAATTTTGTTGCGTACTGCAAAATATGTTGTTAAACGTTTTCCACATATCTGTAGATTGTACTCACACCACTGAAGATTAAGTGTAGTGAATGAGCATTACATAGATCTGCGCATGGGAACAGTACTTCCTTTGCGCACCCGTAGTTTGCCTCTACCACTTCTGTCGCCGGAGTAACTTTATTTTGAGTCTATAGACGATACTTTCGCCTATCTTCTGTTTACTCTCACTTCATACCCTCTTCTAACAACCTGATTACTGTTGGTTTCCAGTTTAAAACTATCTACGGCCTTAAAGAACTTAATATCCACATCATCATTCCTCAGTATCCCATTTCTTTGCACGTTGATACATCCTGCGACGATTCTCTTAAACTTAGGCCTACATTCCATGATTACTAAGTTGTGGTCTGGATCTATGTCTGTTCCTAGATATCCCTCACAATCCAGTACCTGATTTCAGAATCTCTGTATCACCATGGTGTATTCTAGCTTGTATCTACTCGTGTCCCCAGGTCTCTTTCATTTCCTATTATTACCTTAAGTTTACTGCAGAACTTTATGAGCCTTTCTTCACTCTCATTCTACTACCTAGCTCATATTCTCGTGTAATTCCACTTTCTGTTCCGCGCCCTACTACAACGCTCCAGTCCTTCGTGATGATTATATTATCATATCGCTTTACATAATGAGATACTCGTTGAATGCGCTCATATACTTCCCCCGCCTCATCATCTTACTTTGTGGCGTCGGCATGTATATCTGCAGTATTGTTGTTTAAGTTGGTTTGCTTTCGATTCTGATGAGAATAATCTTATCACTGGATCGTTCAAATTAGCTCAGTCTCTCACCTACTTTGCGATTACTGTATGTTCATAACGAATCCTACTCGATTTACACCATTTTCTCTTGGTGTTGATATTACCTCGTACTCGACTGAGCAGCAATTCTTATCTTCAGTGGCGTCCACCACATCTCGGCTGAGCCTTTGCAGTTTCCTTTACCGAAATTCTAACTTTCCTACCACGTGCCAAACCTCTGAGATGCCACGCTCAGACACGTGGGACGTTACCGTGTAGTTGAATACTCATTCTTTTTCTCATGGTCACATCTCCCTTAACAGTCCCCTCCTGAAGATCCGAATGGGTGGCTTATAAAGAATTTTTTACCAATGGAGAGCTCATCATGACACTTTCTCACTTACAGGCTTTGTTTATACATTAACTGACTTCAATGAAGCTGTTTCAGTTGCCTTCTACAACCTCATGCCTTTGATCGTCGTTGATTCTTCCATTTTCCAGGCTCAATTTTCCACTCCTAGAGGAAGAGAGTGTCCTGAACCTCTGTCCGCTTTTCCGCACTATTCGATAAGGCGTGTGACAGAACGAGAGTAATCACATACCCTGGAAATCTATGACTGATATTACTGAAGATTTTTATTCATAGTTAAAGTAGTGAGTGGAATCGACATCGGGTCCCAGGATGTATTCATTACTCGTCAAAGATGTTCCACCCAGACCAGGGTTATCATTAGGTCAAAAGTTAGTTTACGTAATTACATTTTTTACTTGTTTGCAGGTAAGTTTCTCCTGTACTTGTACACATTGGAATCTCCGCGCCACAGTACCTTAGCACGCAGCTACATGAGACAAATCAAAATGGCACAGCCTAATGAGAAAGCGGAGTAGGAACAACGGTTATTACGACTGATAGGTGTCGTCTACATGTCAGATACGTAAACTATAATCTTCTAAGAGGAGCAGGTTGCAACATATTGTGCCGCGACCTCTCTGCCTTCATGTTTCTTCCGCTCTTCTTTCCATGCGCTATGTGTTTTCACATACGTACAGAGACCTGATCGGACGCATTGGAATCAGGGATATGTTCACGGCTTCTATACATTCCACTCTTTGTGAGGAGGGTCTCGGCTTGATGTTGAGATGATACCCTTTTCTTTATTGCTCAGTCACTCATTATACTCATATGACAAATGGTGTTGTCCTTCGACATTACTTTGTTGCTGAGAGCTGCTAGTGCTCATAACAGGTAGGTTGTGATCGAAATCTTGTACATTCCAAGCGGCTTGCCTACACTACTGGCCATTAAAATTGCTACACCAAGAAGAAATGCAGATGATAAACGGGTATTCATTAGACAAATATATTATACTAGTACTGACATGTGATTACATTTTCACGCAATTTGGGTGCATAGATCCTGAGAAATCAGTGCCAAGAACAACTACCTCTGGCCGTAATAACGGCCTTGATACGCCTGGGCTTTGAGTCAAACAGAGCTTGGATGGCGCGTACAGGTACAGCTGCCCATGCAGCTTCAACACGATGCCACAGTTCATCAAGAGTAGTGACTGGCGTATTGTGACGAGCCAGTGCCTCGGCCACCATTGACCAGACGTTTTCAATTGGTGAGAGATTTGGAGAATGTGGTGGTCAGGGCAGCAGTCGAACATTTTCTGCATCCAGAAAGGCCCGTACAGCACCTGCAACATGCGGTCGTGCATTATCCTGCTGAAATGTAGGGTTTCGCAGGGATCGAATGAAGGGTAGACGCACGGGTCGTAACACATCTGAAATGTAACGTCCATTGTCCAAAGCGCCGTCAATGCGAACAAGAGGTGACCGAGACGTGTAACCAATAGCACCCCATACCATCACGCCAGGCGATGACGAATACACGCTTCCAATGTGCGTTCACCGCAATGAAGCCAAAAACGGATGCGACCGTCATGATGGTGTAAACAGAACCTGGATTCATCCGAAAAAATGACGTTTTGCCATTCGTGCACCCAGGTTCGTCGTTGAGTACAAGAACCTGGATTCATCCGAAAAAATGGCGTTTTGCCATTCGTGCACCCAGGTTCGTCGTTGAGTACACCATCGCAAGCGCTCCTGTCTGTGATGCAGCGTCAAGAGTACCCGCATCTCTGGTCTCCGAGCTGATAGTCCATGCTGCTGCAAACGTCGTCGAACTGTGCGTGAAGATGCTTGTTGTCTTGCAAACGTCCCCATCTGTTGACTCACGGATCGAGACGTGACTGCACGATCCGTTACAGTCCTGTGGATAAGATGCCTGTCATCTCGACTGCTAGTGATACGAGGCCGTTGGGATCCAGCACGGCGTTCCGTATTACCCTCCTGAACCCACCGATTCCATATTCTGCTAACAGTCATTGAATCTCGACCAACGCGAGAAGCAATCTCGCGATACGATAAACCGCAATTGCGATAGGCTACAATCTGACCTTTATCGAAGTCGGAAACGTGATGGTACGCATTTCTCCTCCTTTCACGAAGCTTCACAACAACGTTTCACCAGGCAACGCCGGTCAACTGCTGTTTGCGTATGAGAAATCGGTTGGAAACTTTACTCTTGTCAGCCCGTTGTAGGTGTCGCCACCGGCGCCAACCTTGTGTGAATGCTCCGAAAAGCTAATCATTTGCATATCACAGCATCTTCTTCCTGTCGGTTTAATATTGCGTCTGTAGCACGTCATCTTCGTGGTGTAGAAATTTTAATGGCCAGTAGTGTATTTTTAAATGCCTTTAAGTTTCACACCATAGTTCTATGATCACGAGATACCTATTTTCAGACGTGATCCTCAAAAGCTCCTGGTGTTTCAGCGTTCTCCATGCAGATGACGGGAGCACAGCACCAGCAGTACGGGTCGCAGTTCTCTGGAGGCCCGCCCTCTATCGTCACGGGACCTGAGACCATTGGAGGTAAGGCCGGCAAGGGTCGACCGCCGCTGGCCTAACTTTTTACCCACAACATGCTTTTGGTACCAATTATTGTTGCCTGCTAGGAATTTCAGAAGACTTCGGCTGTACTGTGCTCTTTTGTAGGGTACACTTTGGCAACGAGGTTTGCTTAGCCTGGCGTACTGTAATATTTAACGCGCGTGAAAGTGATTATATCAGTTCTACCAACGTGGCTGCGACTAGCGCACGTGCTGAATGACTGCTCAGCTTCAAAGTTTACACGATCACAAGTATCACACTGAATCAAAGTCCTAATTCGATTGGTAGACACTCACGTGAAATTCTTCAAAGTCCATTCGAGAAGCAATGAATTCGTGGAAGAATGGTGGCCGTCAAAGACTGGTTGCAGACTGTTGTCTGCTGGTCCTGGTTGTTACTAGGGGCTGCGACTTGCCTCCGAAAGTAGACCCGCCGACTGCCTATCCAGCCGATTCTACTTGTCGGGTCGTGTAGCCCATATAAATATCCGGCGGGCTGAATGATACCTACCAATGCAGTATTTCCGCCCACGCGACTGCCAATGCAAAGTAGGGCGCCTAAGGTGTCGCTTTCCATTGGCCTGACCGGAGTTACAACTTCAGCCTTACGTCGTCTGACGCCTTACGCGTTCATAGCAGGGAACGCAAATCACACTGCAGTACCGCATAGAGTGTCAGTGTCAAGTGAGATACAACATATCTAAAATGTAACAAGTGGGGAACAGAACCGATTTAAACTGAACAAGGTGGTGTTGTGAAGAACTTAGTGAAACTATAGTGTCTGATGTCGTTCATCATTTCAGACACGCTTCCAGGCACAAGTCGAAATCGAAATATAATTGCCAAATGCCGTAAGAACAGAAATGTCCATCTGCACACAAACTGAAAATACTCCGCTTTGAGTTCGACTGCGAAGTACTTTGATGGAAGTAAAGTGCTGACGATTTTAAAACTGAATAAAATCTTCACGGTTCTGAAGCCGCGTCGGTTTGAATAAAAATCTCGAGCTTTCGATGGCTGTCTCCGCCATCGTCACCAGGAGTAAAACCGCGGATTGCTGCGGCAGGCAAGGTTTTCCGCTTATACAGGCACGACTTCAGCCTCTGGCACCAAACAGAGAGGGCCGAAACGACGCATGTGCGGAAGATAAGTTGGTCAGCTCACAGCAGTTCCGCACCGCCGCGGGACCGAGGCCCACGAGAAAGACAGGGCGTGGCGCATACGTCACAGCACGTGACATTGCAGGTCTTACGAGTGCCAGCAGCCCTCTCTGGCACGAAACGAGTAGCTCTTTCAGACGAGTTTATGAATTCTTCACTGTATTTTTAAATGTATTACCTGTTTACAGAGATGAGCTAAGACATTATGAGCACATGTGAAATAGCTTGTTGGGCCACAATACAACAGCTATTCTTCTGCGTGGCATAAAGTCGAGAAGACTTTTCTATGTTACCGGAGATATTTGGTATCAGATGTCTACGCAAAGGTCACACATTCCCGTAAATTACAGGCGGTGATTAGTGGATGCAGAAGGCCAATTGCATCCCTCATGCGTTCCATCTGGTTCATATCCCACGAATTTGGCGGAGAAGACATTACGAAACTCAAAAAACTGTTGCACGATTCTGGTCTTGCGGAACAGACATTTTTCCTGGGAGCGTTACGTGTTTCCTCCTCTCGTCATATGAGGGGACGTCCAGCATTGTCCAACATGATCACTTTGGTGGTCGAGGTATTACAATATGTGGATACATAATGTTGCATGAATGTACTGACCTGCAGAACGTTGACCACAGTACTCTTACCGACCAACATTATTGTGACACCGTGTATCTTTCCAGGGGTGCATTCGGCCTGAAATAATGTTTATGTTTATGCGACTGCATTTAACAGCGCAGATGAAGGAGCTGTTGGAAGGAGAGAATATTCGGCGAATCGCCTGTCCGTTCCCCCACTTCAACCTCGTCGAACACGTGAGGGATTCTTTGGAAGGACGTAGCGCAGCACGTCCACAAGCGCCAGCGAACATCCACCAGCTGTCAGTCTCACTGGTGGAGGCATGGAACTCCCTACAACAAGAATTCCTCAATAACCTAGTCGCCAGCATGGGAGCGCTTTGCAGAGTACCCATTGCCGTCCGCGCTGACCACACACTCTATTAACAACCATGTCCCACTTTTTGTGATGTATAGGGGGACCATCACAAATCGCGGTAACTCCAATATAATTACTGTATTTCAATAAAAGTGTCATTTCTGTTCGACTCATTGCGCATTTCTTTCAGTTACCTGTTCTAATGCACTGACTGTACTGTAGCAGTTATTTCTTTGTGTGGTCCATGTTTCATCGAGCTACGTTACTTGGAAGTGACACATCATGCGAAAGTTACTTCCGCCACACCAGTGTATTTACGTCCCCTCAGCCGCCTCAAGTTAGTCACTGTTACCAACTTCGCATAGTTGCATCCACGAAAATGCTTATAGAACAGCGCATACTAGCCTCTCTAGACCAGACCACCCCACTCGCAGCCACGTTCCTGCTGCGCACTTTCTTATTAGCTACCGACCTAACACGTATCACCATGACGACAAAAAATCAGTGCTGCGGAAAACGAATGAAGATTTGTGTCATACAGACGTTCACTTGACCTGTATAAGAAATTTCATGCAAGGCGCTAATCTCAAGAATTGTTGAGTATTGCCCCGGGGACTCGACCTACATACGAAATCACTGCAAGGCACTACTCACACCAATTGTTGAATATTGTTCCAGTCTTTATGGTCCTTATCAAGTAGGAAACACGTTAAAAATCGATCAAATTCAGAGACTCGGCGCTAGGATTGCATCAGCTCGATATAGCCCTTACGAAAGTGGAACAGAGGCTTCCTGCATAATTACCTGTTTGTAAGAAGGCGACGTTGTTCTCAGGGAAAATTTAGACAATCTGTATTCGATGAAGAATGTGTGATAGCTGTGCTGTCACCATCGTACATCCTTTAGGAATCATAAGAATAAATTAAGAGTGACGCCTATATAGACATTCATTTGCCTTCGCTCAGTACGCGGATGGAATTGCACGGAAATTAGCTGATTTTCGTGGCTTGCGGAATACATAGTTTAGAATGCTAAGGACGTAGGGCTTTTGAAATAAAGGTTCTGAAACTGGTTTGACAGAAGAATGTTGAAGGTGGTGGTGGTATATCGGGTAACCAATAAATAGGAACTGAATCGATTCGAGGAGAAAAGAAGCTACATGAAACGACTTGACTGAAAGACGGAATAGTGTGGTAGGACATATCCTGAGAAATCAAGGAATACCTAGTGAGCTAATGAATTTAGGGGGACAAAAATTGTCGAGAGAAATTGAGAAATGCATAAAGAAAGTAAGTGCAAATAGATGTACTTACACTTGTTACTCAAACATGAATGGACAAACACAGGTGACATTAAAAACTGCATCAAACCATTCTTTAGATTGACAATGACAACAGCACTGAGTGAAAGGACTCTAAGGGTTACTCATATCAAATCAGTCAACAGACACCCTGTAAGGCCTCTGAAATATTTTCTACAGAATTTTCATTAACACTGTGTATTACGAAAAATAACTCTGAGACTGACTAATGCAAATCTGTTGATGTTCAGTACAATACATATGTTTTTTGTTGGGCCTAATGGTCCACGATGTATCGCGAAGATCCTTACTCCTACAGTCATCTTTTAACTGAATTTCACTATAAGGACGTGTAGCAGGAAAATCTACGGTTTTCCACCAACTCATAAAGCGCGAGAGTGCTTTGTTCCAGGATGCGAGAATATTCGATTTTATATTTTTACGGTCGTCTTCTCCGAAAAGTGTCCACTATGTTTAAAGTTGTCTGAACTTCATAAGAATATTGCATCCGTTTGTCGAGTCCATCAACTGCGACTGTCCGCCGACAGATATTAACCTATCCGTTATCACCTTCCTTGTAGACACTAACATTAAACCATTTCATTCTCTCTTCTGTCAGCAGTACGGAGTCATAGGAAAGATCCAGAACTTTCCGGACTTCATACGGTATAGTTTACCAACTCATATCTGGAACAGTAACCAAAGTATTAGATATTTCCGACCACTAATATGGTATTTTTATTAGGCTTTAACGCCTGACTATATAATGTAGCATATGTGCCCGCTGTTTACGACAGGCTGAATGTTTCTGTTTCACGCTGCGCTTGTCCAGGAGACGACGTGCCAAGCGTCATGGTGCAGGTAACTGATGAGGTAAGTTATACATAGAAGTTACCGAGTTCCATGTAGTGGTATGAGACCATTAGATAACTGTTGAAGATTAGGGAAGCAGCTACGGATATATATGTAAGTAATTTTGTAGTTGCTAGTCACATTAAGTACAGTAGGACACCTAAGAAATGATGATGTAAATGACTGTTACACACTATAAATTTAATCTTTTTGATGTTACCAACAGCGCTGAAAAATTTCACGTTTACTTTCGTCAGAAAACCTAATCTCTTAATCCTGGGAAATACGTCACAGTTACCTTTACTAGAATCAGAAACACAACACACTTGCAACAAGGTTTAGTGGATATCAAATTATTTATAAACATTTCGAAATTAACTGCTCAATGATTTCTAATATAGAATGTAGGAGAAGCTGGTAGAAGTCGACCTCATGGGAGATCAGTTTTGATTCCCAAGTATATAGCATGTGTAGATCTAGAGAAATCTTTCGACAGTGATGACTGGAATACACCCTTCGAAATTCCGAAGGCAGCAGGAAAAGTTTTCTACAACTTGTACAAAAACCAGACTGCAGTTGAAGGACACGAAAGAAGACGGGATTGAAACACGGCTGTAGCCTACCCCCGCCGTTATTCAGTCTGCACACTGAGTAAGCTGTGAAGAAAAGCAACGAGAAACTTGGAACGGGAATTAAACTGACGGAAAAAGAAATAAAGTTTTCCTATGACATTATAATCCTGTCGAGACAGTTAAAGACTTCGAAAAGAAGCTGAACGGAGTGGATAGTGTCTTGAACAGAGATTATAATGCGAACATCAGTGGAAGTTAAACAAAGGCAATAGGATGTAATCGAATTAAATCAGGTAATGCTGAGGGAATTATACAAGGAAATGGGACACTAAAGTAGTCGATGAGATTTGCTATTTTGGCAGCAAGGTAACTGATGATGGTCGAAGTAGCAAGGACATAAAAACAGACAGGGTATATGACGAAAATTATTTCATAAATAGAGGAATTTGTTAACATCTAACATAAAATTGTCTCACGAAGTCTTTTCTGAAGGTATTTGTCTGGAGTGTACGAAAGTAAATCGTGGACGCTAAGCAGCTCGGGCAAGAAGAGAATAGGAGATTTTAAATGTGATGCTAATGAACATTGCTGAAGATTGGAAGGGTGGATTGAGTAATTAATTAACAGGTACTGATGCGAATTGGAGGAAAAAGAAACTTGTGGCATAACTTGACTAAAAGAATGGAGTGTTTGGTACATTCTGAGACACCAAGGGATCACCAATTTCGTTATGGGTTGGAGTGTGTGACTTAAAAATTGGACAGGGAGACTAAGAGATGAATGCAGTAATCAAGTTCAAATCGATGTAAATTTGAGTATTTATTTGGGAATTAGCAGGCTTGCACACGACGGAATGGCGTGGTGAAGTGCATAAAACCGACCTACTGACTGAAACCACAACAACAATAACAACAACAACAACAGGAACACGTTGGCAATTTTAACAGTGCCAGTTGCAACTTACTCTTTTGCAACTGGATAAAAAATATTTAAAACTGATCAGTAACCTCTAGTTGTGAAAACTGATGTTGTCTGCTTAAATAATTCTCAGTACGCTGAGAACACACACAAGAATGGCGAGACAGCGTGGTTGTTGTATTCGGACTTCAGTCCGGAGACTGGACTGATGCATTTGTCCGTGCTACCCTACCCTGTGCAACACTCTCCATCTTCGAATAACTACTGAATCCTACATCCTTCCGAATTTGCTTACTGTATTCATCTCTTGATCTCCTTCTACGAGTTTTGTCTCCCATACTGCCCTCTAGTACTAAATTTGTGATCCCTTGAGGTCTCAGAATGTGTCCCATCAACCGTTCTCTGCTTCCAGCCGGGTTGTAACACAAATTTATTTTCTCCCCCAGTACTATACAGTATCTCCTCATTAATTATGTGATCTACCCACCTAATCTTCAGCAGTCTTCTGTAGCACCACATTTCAAAAGCTTCAGTTATCTTCTTGTCTTATCGCCCGTGTTTGACTTTCTTACATGATTACACTCAATACAAACACTTTCAGAAAAGACTTCTAACTCATAAATCTGTATTCTATGTTAACAAATTTCTCATCTTCAGTAACACCTTTCTTGCCATTGCTAGTCTACAGTTTAGATGCCATCTACTTAGGCCATCACCAGTTATTTTGCTACCCAAACAGCAAAACTCATCTTCTGCTTTAAGCATCTCGTTTCCTAATCTAATTCGATAGGCAACACCTAATTTAATTCGTCTACATTTCATTATCCTTGTTTTGCTTTTGTTGTTGTTCATTTTAACCCAACTTTCAAGACACTATCCAACTGCTCTTCCAAGTCCTTTGCTGTGTCTGACAGAATTACAGTGTCGTCGACAAAACCTCAATGTTTTTATTTCTTCTCCCTGATCTTTAATTGCTTCTCCAAATTTTTCTTTGATTTCCTTTACTACTTATTCAATGTACAGAATGAATAACAGCATTATGCGGTATAGTAACTCACAAAATTGCAAAATTGTTCATTATCTATCTTTATTCTTTGAAGTTTTCTGGGTATTTGTCACTGGCATAGTATATGTGGAAGAATGTTTGCTGTTTGAAGAAGAGAGATCCGGATTTGAGATTTTGCTTACGTTTCAGCTTAACAAAGATTTGTTGCAAAACATTTTCTCATCTAATACTTTGTTTTGGAGAACACATCATAGCACACAAAACGTGTTCTATAAAAATGTCAGACTTTAATAGCACTTTATGTGCAAAATAGCTACTAGGCCTTGAAGAGATGAACTTTTCGAAACTACACTTACTTAACTAGCAGCAGCAGCTGTTCATGAAATATTTCAATTTTTCCTAAAATGACAAAGTTTTTCTTTATTACGTTGATTCCTTTCAAGATAATATATCTTTTTTATGTTCATTTCCCGATCTTCATTTGGTTATGAAAATTCAGACAAAAATTTCCCCTCAGATCACTAATTACGCTTTTCTTGATTGTCATGACTACTTTCAAGCATTTAAAGCTTTATTTGGAAAAACTAGATCTCACACAGGTCAATTTGATACCTCATTTGTCCGTTCGACCACTGTTCGTTTGGCTATGAAAATTCGGGAAAAAAAATTTCCGTAAAATTGTTAGTTAGGATTTTCTTAATTACAAAGATTACTCTCAAGCAATTAAACAGTTTTGCAAAATTAGACTCTCGCTAGTCAATTTGATACCTCATTTTTCTAATTAGGAGGTACTGAACAGAATTGGGGAGAAGAGGAGTTTGTGGCACAACTTGACTAGAAGAAGGAATCGGTTCGTAGGAAATGTTCTAAGGCACCAAGGGATCACCAATTTAGTATTGTAGGGCAGCGTGGAGGGTAAAAATCGTAGAGGGAGACCAAGAGATGAATACACCAAGCTGATTCAGAAGGATGTAGGTTGCAGTAGGTACACGGAGATGAAGTTTGCACAGGATACAGTAGCATGGAGAGCTGCATCAAACCAGTCTCAGGACTGAAGACCACAACAACAACAACACTAAAAGTGAAAGTGTGCCACTGATAAATTCCATTATACGGTCAGCGAAAATTTTTTATTACGACCCGACCACAATTAAAAATTAGCGTTATTGTAAGTCAGAAACAGTTCTTTCTCGGTACATGACGTGTTCCCACGAGACGAGGTTTTGGAATACCACTTCCTGTTGGCAGGCTGGGGAAGAATCCGGCACCGGCCTGCCGGTGGGGGCGGCAAGCAGCGGCCCCGAAGCTGGTGGCGAATCCTCGGCGTGTGAGCCGTCGGCGCCGCCCACCACCCTGCCCGGCGTCGGCATGGGCGGTGGCCTGGGCGTCGCGCAGATCGTCATCACCGCCGCCACGCCCACCGTCGAGGAGCCCGAGCAGCCCTTCCCGCCCCCGCCCGACCCCGACGAGGAGGCACCGGAGGCGGCGGCCGCCGAGGCGGACGGGGAGGTTCCGCCGCGCGGCCCCGGCCTCGCGGGGGCGGACTCGGAGGAGGCGGATGCGGGGCCGGACAGCGCGCCCGACGATGACGAGGAGCCGCCCACGTACGACGCGGCCACCACCACCACGACGACGACGACGAGCGAAACGCGAGGCGAGACGGTGGCGGAGGCGCAGCTGGACGACGAGCTGCCAACCGACTCGGCGCCGTTCCCCGCCTCGAGCAGCACGGCCAGCGACGAGGACGAGTCGCTGTCCGCCCCCAGCACGGCAGACAACAGCTCGCAGGCGCCCGTCAAGGTGGCGGCGCTGCCGCGCGACGACGAGCCGCCGCCCCCACCGCCGCCCCCTCCACCTCCGCCGCCGCCCCCGGCGGCAGAGCAACAACAGCAGCAAGAGGAGGAGGAGGAAGAGTGCGCGGTGCCCCCGATGCGTCAGCCGCTCGGAGGCCGCGCGTCCATCCCTGACGAGCTCGAACCCCACCAGCTGGCGCAGCTGCAGGACCTCAAGGAATCCAACGCGTAGGCAGACGGCAAGGTCCGCCTCTTCGCCCGGGCTCCAGCTAACGCTGCTTGTCACTACACTGTGTGTTCACCCTTTCTCCGAACACACAACACGGACGCGAGTTCGGTCGAAACCTTGCAGACATATTCCGGCGCAACGACCCTTACGATGCCATCTCCACGTCTGCGCGAGTTATCACACTGCTCCTCATCTACTCCACCATAGAAAGGGCTATTACTTCCTTCCCTCCCATCTTATTGTTTCACACCCCTTGCAGCGGACATTCCAGCTCCAGTGTCCCACTGTTGCATACCAACCCTTCGTCCAGATATCACACTGTACAGTCAGAGTACAAGGACAACGTTTGCGTTCTGGGGTGTTGCACTCTGTCAGCTACGGAGCAGTGCTTATACTTCTTGGGGCAATACGTTCCACAAATACGACTTCTTTCTGACCTCTAACATATTGGGATTTTTATTGATGTAACCTCCCTCTTTGACAATACAGTTACGAAGCTTAGTGAGTGCTAAGACACATTGTAAAAGGGTACCGGCATCTAATTCAATTTTAAATAACGTTTCTAATGCCCACGGCATTGTGAAAGATAGGCGAAAGGCGAGCGAATTCTGAAGAACCTACACAGGCTTCAGTTTTGAAAGATTGTTCCGCAAGCTCGCTGTTTTTCCGTATATACAACTCGGATGGACCAGGACTAGAGGGATCCAGGTGGGATTTTGCGACTGCAATAAACACCTGCTTCCCACTGGACGAAACTGTGACGACATTTAGTGCTTCGTGCGTGCATAATCTACAGTGATTTCTTTCATTTCGGAGGAAACTCGATCGATAGATAACATTTTCTTTGACACTAGTTTGTTTTCAACACTGCGAGACGTCACACGCAATTCCTACTCTACATTCTTCCACAAAAAAAACCGTAGTTACTTCCTCACAACTCTGTTCACAGGTACCATGTTATTATTTATATACTGAAGACCAAATATTCTTTCCGGCCAGTACAATGGCAAAACACTTCCCCCTTTTGGATGTAATGAATATTGATAGCAGATAGTTTTACTGATTTTCTCTCTCAGTGCGGAACTAAACACCGTCCGTGAAGCAGAACACCAAGGTCACATCATGTACTAATTCCCAAAACTACGACTGCCAATCTAAGCGAATAACCCCAGAAGTTTCAGGGACTTCACATGCAATGTGTTATTGCGTTACTCGTAAGAGAACTAAATAGGCAGCGCACTGTCATGACGCGATTTAACATGCGGCTACATTTGGCCGGAAATATATTATACAAATAACCTTGCCGTCTGCCTAGCAAGTAAAAGTGCTCAATGATCTATGTGGACGGAAGCCGACTGTTAAGACGGCGCTCCGTCTGTAGGAGGGGTTTAAAAAAAATATGGGAACAACATTTGAAGAAGCACACTGAGTAAAAACCAATAGAGGAACTGGTGTTTTTATTTTCTAAATCTGCTTGTTAGTGGTTTCTGTGCTAAGCTGGTTACAACATGGACAACTTGCAACAGCGAGTCAAGCGTCAATTGTCAATTGCCGTAGTGAGAGCAAACCTTTCTCCTCCTCTCCTGATCAGCCAATTACAGCATCCGCCACTGGTGCGGGTGCCTGTAGCGTAAGCAGAAACTTTTGTATAGTACATATATGTGTGTTATGGATGTTCGTTGTTTTCACATGTGATAGATGATATTTTTCGTACTTTTCTGCCTAAATTTCTATCAGCGCAAAGCGCACGGCACAAGCTCGTCATTTACTTTCTCAACAGCAAAGCTTCTGTCCAGCTAAGCTGTTCGTCTGTTGTGTATGTGTGTATGTGCTAGCGGCGACATCTGATGAGAAAGAAAGAGCTACTCCGTCTGTTGTTGTCTGCGATCTGCCTGTCTTGAACGCAGTGCGTTGTGCAAGAGCATTTGAGGGAGGTACCGCTACGTACGTCTCTATTAGCGGTTTACAATGTTGTTATATTCTGAGTACAGAAATAAAGTTGACGCTCACTCTCACTATGTAAGCATATCTGAAGAAGTTATTTCTCTACTTCTGTCCTGCACTTACTTATCTGAGGAGCCATGGACGCAGAACGAATAAAAATATATTTCCATTTCCGTTTCCTTCCCTTCACGCTTATGTTTCCCACTTTCTGATTTGAGACTTTCCGGGATAAATTGTATCTCCGTTTCTGTTCTCTGCCTTTCAATCTTTGAGGAGTCAGCATCACCCGCTTAGTGGCGAAAGTGCTGCGATGGAGCGAAGGGCAGAGGACCACATGTGAAAAAGATACGCAGTGAGACCTTTCAAAGCTCTGGGAGCATTAGACGGACTGGAAACATGTATGACTTGAACACCATACGGAGTAGAAGACAGAAAGGCAGAAAGAGTCTACTCTCTTACCACTTTATGTATACGAGGCTTCTTTCCATACCCTTTCTTGCGTACTGTGTAACCGAGAAACTTCTGTGAACATGATATATCTTTTTCATTTTATATGCCCTTTCCTTTCTCAATACCAGTTCAGTATTAAGTTAGGTTTTCGTCTTTTTAATAAAATAAATTTGCTACTAATGCTTGTTCATAGTATGTATGTTATATCGTCCTTGCGATACTTATCTGAAGCCATTATTCATACATCAGACGTAAGACAATAATGGAGTTTTTCGTTTCATTTATCCTGAAGGAATCGTTATTAGACAGTTTCGCTTGCTAAGTGAAGCAAGACTTTCTAGCTTGGCGAATCGCAGACAAGGGGCCGCCTGTTCGACCTTCCTCGATCTAGCATCCATTACTTGCTACATACTTGGACGCCCTAACACGAGAAGATTTCCACACTACTCTAAACAGGAATAGGAATGCCCTGTTGCGCGCAGACAAAAGCGTATAGCAAGAATAACAATAAGTTACTCATAAATTAAGAGCGCCAAGAATAAGTATTAATGACATTATTTCACTCTCTATTAATAACGTTGTCCCATAATGATGTCCGACAGCTATTTTTTTAATCTAGTCACGTGACTTTTTTATGATAAAGTCAGTCCTCGACCATTCTATTGAAGATACGAAGAGTTGTAAGTAAAATCACACCCAATAGTCATATTCACGGAATTTGTCGAAAATTTCGTGACTATTGATCAGTCAAAATAATTTCCTGGTATACAATTAATTTTCAAAGCTATAGTAACTTCAGTATCTTGTAAGGGCCCGGGAATCTGTTCTTCATGTCTTGAAAATTGGTCAAACTAATGACAATAAAAGACTTCTGGCACTACCTTCACGTCTCGAATCGGTCAACCTTATGCTAACAGAAGATGTCTAGCAATTCCTTCTAACATTAGTATATTGCAGCATTAGACGGCCATCGGTTGGTAGAAAATAAATGCAGGCATGTCGAACAATTACAGATGCACCCCTGCAAACTTCTAACAGCGTTAACTGTTAAACGCAATGACGTCAGATATGGCATTCATACCTGGCTTATTCCGACCTTGGAAATGGCATAGTTACATAGAGCTAATTGCTGTTCCACAAACATATTTTACAGTGACTTTGTTTATAAATTACGGATATAGCTCATCGACACGAGTCACTCAGATATATTGTTTTCTGCGTGCTGTTTTTCTGCCGTCCGAGCTATCTTAAGAACTGCCTGAAATTAACTTCATAATATGCCTACGATGTTTTCGTAAGTCATGGAAAATGACATTTTGTTCTTAATAACACAGAAATTGTTTTTGAGACCGTAACTACAAAAATTTACTGACAGGTTTTCATACCAGAAATTGGATTTGAGACATTCGATTCGCTCTGAAGTTTTGAAGGCGATGAGAATGCATCGGCTAAAGCAATGATGAAGATAGTTTATCGAATAAGATGTCTATGATGATGTTTATCGATGCTCGACAGCTCTTGTGTGAGTTTTCATGTTGGTGCAGGAAAATTTTGCGAAGAGCTCCCTCAGTGTTTCTGTGACACCTTATTATATAAACTGACCTTCTGGGTTGGGTACAGTGAAATTAGTCATGTTGGAGACCATATTTTTCAAAATGTCATACTGAATTAGTTTTTCCATTTACCTTTCTATTCTTTCCACGCCTCTGCGATTGAGACGTTTGCTATTTGAAGAAGATGCAACATATTTCGTTTCGTTAGTTGTCTTGCAATAATTATCGAAGCTAACCCATGTTCAAAAT
Source organism: Schistocerca cancellata (assembly GCF_023864275.1). Lineage (NCBI taxonomy): Eukaryota > Metazoa > Arthropoda > Insecta > Orthoptera > Acrididae > Schistocerca > Schistocerca cancellata. The sequence goes on along the minus strand of NC_064630.1, from coordinate 390,434,276 downwards.
GCTGCAATGAACCCTGTGGAGTTTTACAGACCAAGAAGTGTGTGTCTGGAGCAGCCACAAATTATCAAACTACTGAAGATGTAAGGTGCCCGTGGCGTCTACATTCATTAGTCTTCTGTATTCCTTTTCTAGAGACTATAATAACAACGAAATGTGGAATATTACACTCCGTATCACATTTTGCTCTTCTCGTTAATATGTCAACAGCTTCATTTATTGATTTCTGAAGCACAACACGGTACAGGGCTCGGCTCACATTTTGCTCGGTCGCAGAATATGTTCTGCCTTAGCGAGTTGTTTCCATCTATCTTTGATCCAGTATCTCTTTCTTCTAGTGACCTGAAACACGGAGCTCATTTGCCTCGTTTTATAGCTCACTACAGAGCAGACGAATTTGCTGGGGTTGCCCCTAGAACACAGCTTCAGGGACTGCTTTCTCAGATGAAGTTGTAATATCACCAACTAACTCAATTTGCTTATTTCTCGCGGTGCTCATAAACAAACTTCCGATCATTGTGTCAAATATTTTCGTAGGTTTTCACCACTCTCCTTTTCCTCTAGCGTGTCCCATGATTCTCCCCATCATTTTTCGTTCAACCATCTGAAGTTTCGCGCCGTTTTACTAGCTAACTCTGTTTTGAAGGCTTAGAGTATACCTGGACGAATGATGACGCTGTCAATGTTAAACTTTGGTCTGGATGGCAAATCTTCGTAACTCAGTGTCTTTCGCAAACTGAAAAAAAAAACATATATATCTGTTTCTTGAGGCTTTCCCGAGGGACTATTTGTAAATATGGTTCTCGGTGGAGACGACGGATGTCGTCGTGAAATTTTCACAATATTTCGTCAGCGCAACTGACCGACATGTTGAGGTGAGGCTACCACACTGCTGCAGTGTCGTTGTGAAATGTTCACAATATTTCGTCGGCGCAATTGACCGACGTGCACACTGTTGCATTGTGTTCGCCATACCTGGAGGTGTCGGTCAATTGGGCCGACGAAATATTGTGGAAATTTTACAACAAAATCCGCCGCATCGCTGGAGAACCATGTTAACAGAATATTTATGTTTTCTCTTTTTAATCGAAGTTCTTAGGTAACTGAATTTTTTCGTTGGTTTGAATCTTAATCCGCCTGTAGGCAGTAGAGTTTCTTTTTTTCCTTCATCCTTTATATCAGTATGCATTCCGTCTTGTTTTCAGTGTTCCGCATGATAACTTCTGTTGTGCTTTTCACCTCGTCTTAAGTCAGCATCACAGTGCCATATGTATCAGCATTTATCGTAGAGACCAACTGCTCCTTACAATGACACACTCAACCCACTATTAGCGTCAACTTCTAAAACTTTGCCGGTAGACTTCGGTGTCATCTTGTATGTTTTTAGACGTTTCGTTAGAGCTGGCTCCGTAGCTGAGTGGCCAGCGTCGCTAACTACTATGTGAAAGACCTGCCTTCAATTCCTGATTGATAGGGATTTTTCCTTGCTGACAGGACTAGAATGTGGTCCAGGCAGTATCGTGACACCAATTCAGGAGCTGTCCGAACGAGAAATAGCGGCTCGAAGGTCTGCAAGGCCGTCAACGTTCAGGAGAGCTGTGGGCTGGTTCCATGCCCGTCCGTACAGCCTTCAAATGACGCCATTGGCCAAGGCGATACCGCGATCGGTCCGTCCCGATTGGCGCATCTGTGGATCAAGCGGCGGAGGTGTTTGCTTTTGCTTTTTGTCAGATCGTAACTCAACCTCAAATAACTATCTTCCGAGAACAGTGATTGAGCTCAAGCGAGCCCTCTCCTCACTCCCCCCCCTCCCCCTACCTGTCATAAGGGATCGATTAGCAACTTCGTCTTCCTACTCGCTCATCTACATTTTCTGCAACTTTCTCTGTGTCTCTGTGTTACAGAAACTTCGCTGTGTTACAGAAACTTCGTGATAATTAATGAATCAGGGAGTTGGACTTAACAACGACCACAGGGTGGTTCAAAGAACAGAGAACAGGTTGGAGTTGGTTCCTGGAATGAGCACTGTTAACCCCGTTGGTAGCACTGCACCGAAAAGCATCTGTGTCGCGGTCCGGTTCAAACTCCTAACTTGTTACATTTATCTGAAAGATCAATAATTAATCACGACTCGCTGAATACCATTCAAGAGTTACGAAGTGTAGTCAGTTCCGTCGGTAGGCAGGGGTGCATATGTTTGCAGCCCTAAGTTCAAATATCCCGAAGAATAACTCAAACTGAATGTAAAACCTTTGTTCTGAATATAGGAGTGAACAGCTAGAAAGTGTCCCAATGAATGCTTTGTACTTCAAATACTGTCGGACATCATTACTTCTGTAGTGTAACTGAGAGAGTGCTTATAATAAACCGAGATTCCAGTAAGCCGAGGTAACGTGGCTCGTGTGTCAGCACACTTGTCCATATGATACGTTTTCAGGTGTAAGTGCTAGTGAGAAATGCAGCAGGCGGACCCTAGTCACACTGCGTACAGTGATCCAGACAGACGAAGTAGCTCTCTTTCGGTGCGTGCATGAAGCCGCTAGTATCGAGGTCGAAACTGCCCAGACATTAAAGTGTTCTGTGCTGGTACAGCGCTTGACAGTGGTGGATATGGCTCTCCATGCACGTGAGCCTGTTTGAGTAGACATCCTTACGAGCGATTTTATAGCTTCAGCAGCCGTGTTTCCTGAAATATAAGACGTTGTAAGCTCACCGCGACATACTTTCGAGGGTAAGGAAAATGTCTGTCGCAATAGAAAGGACGTTTTGGTAGAACACGAAGGGTCAATACTATAGCCATCGCGCTGCATCCTGTTGACAGATTTTCGTACGTAGACTGCAGCAACGAACACCTTAATGGATTTGTGCAGAACACGGTCATCAATGGTACAGCCATTTCACAATATTCAAAAATTACGTATAAATAATTTTTGAATTCAAGACATGTCGTATTAATGTTTGAAATTTTTAATTATCACAGATACAAGAGATCAAACCCGATATCCAGAACTATCGCATATTGCTATTGTGGTTAGTATCTGTAACAGAGACCCTTAACGACTACAGAAGGTGCTGTATTAGGAAGTGACCTGTCGTTGTTCTACCCTTCTGACTTCTGACTGACAGGTAGTCAATGGTTTTCTTAAGGGCATTTCGATTTTCTACTGCAGAAACTACCATCAGTTACAAGAGTCGCTTAGAATGTAAAGAAGTCCTCACTAGATATTATGGAACTCGTATTTCGTATACGGGTAACGAATGAAACTACCATTTCAGGGAGAATGATTTTTTCTGTCACTTTGTGATAGTCTTCATGAAAGACATTGTAACCACGTGAAATATGTTATGAACCAAAACCCAGACGATACTCCACTCTCAGCGAGATTCCTGGAGAAAAAGCCTTAAAAATTATAATAATAGTAATAATAATCTTTGCACTAAAAGGACACTGTTCAGTTTTAAGTTAGTACATTCAATCAAAGTCTACTCAGATTTATAGGAGACTCTCACCTAATGATATACATGGTATCCCAAATAACCACTGACAAACTTCATGGACAGGTTCCTTATACAGAAATAAGTAAAAATTCTCTTGTAAACATGGGGTCCGAAATGCATAATTTAAGGGGTACGAGCAGGTGTTCATCTTCGATACTACGAAACAGATACCTTCTACTGCAAGGTCTTTGCTTTTCATATTCTGGGAGGAGGAAGTACTAAGAAAAAAATGTCTAAGTAAACATGGGTCTAAAACGCATACTTGAAGAGCTATGAGCACTTGTTCCTCTTCGCTAGTGTGAAATACATCTCTTCTACCGAACAAGGGATCACAGCTCTTAAGGTATGCATTTTAGAGCCCATGTTTACTTAGACATTTTTTCTTGTTTCCCCTCAAAATATGGAAAGCAAAGAGCTTGCAGTAGAAGAGAGATGTTTCATAGTATCGAAGTTGAACAATAGCTCGTATCTCTTAAGATGTGCATTTTATATTCCTTGTTTACCATACATTTTTTCTTGCTTTGGTGTAACTAACCTGTACCTTAAGTTTTTCGATGTGTTTTTTTTTTATTTTAGTGGGGGTGGGGACACTGTATAAGTAAGCTGTTCTGGAATGACTAAACGTCCTAAGACAGAGGCGAAAAGGAAGTGTGAATCGAAATTAGAGTTTCTCAGACGAGTCTCATTGTCCTCGGGCACATTCACAATTGCAAACAATCTCGGAATTTTTACCACACCGAGATTTCTCCATTTATTCCTTGTTCATCCTTGCTCATGGTAAACTGACGTTGAATGTCTAGCTTACTGTAGCTGTGCAGTCAGTCAATTTCATATTGTCTTTTCTGAGACAGATATTTCGTTTTATAAGTGCGTCATATGATCCGGTGCATTATATTTTTGTTTCACATTTAACCACTGACACATGAAAAAAATGTCGCTGCTCGGATCATTTGGAAAGCAATGTCTCCCGATATGAGCACACATTTATTCCACTTTTACTGCTCCCTTTGTGTTATGCGAATGTTTTCCATTATTATGGAGTATCATTTTAACTTTTGGTGACACATTCAGTGATACTGAAATAGTTGCGATAAATGTTGACAAATCATGAGGTATTCATCTCTTCTGCTCTTTCCGTAAGCGGCGTTTTTCTTGAAAGAGACCGATACCCCTATAGACAGATCGGTACTACAGTCGACGACATTGTACAGGTTCCTTTCAGGTATTTGGATTGATACTGATCCATTATATGTTTCATCTAGTCCTTAAATCAACACGGACACACGACTTTCTATAAAACACCCAAAATAATTTTGGCTTGACTCATACGGCGAATGTGTTCCAATTATCTCATCAGGTGTGTAACGTTAGTGGCTTTAGCACTTTTCATTTATGCACATTCCAGAAGTTGAATGTGGGTGACTTAGAAGTTCTGCCACGTAGTCTCAGTAATGAGTACAATTTGTACTGCTGGAAAGAGTGAAGTTTCTTGATAAATCCGTGGTAAACAGTTCACATTTCGTAGCAATATAGCAGCGTTGGTGTGAAATCCACCATATACACCATGATTTGAATGCAATGTTAGATCTTATTTACTCCAGATTCCAGTCGTTAACTCTAGAAGGCTGTATGACCTCCTTTTTGTTTACATCCCACAACAAGCACAGTCCATCTATACACAATTCTTCCTAGTAATCAGTTACATGCCAGAGATCCACACGGTAAATAAGCCTTCCGCAGATAATCTCTTCCATTCAGCTTGAAAGAAAGAACTCGAAATCTCATCGCCTTTCGAGATGTTGAACTTAATATTTACTCTGTCCACCCCGTAAGGTTACAAAAGGTGGCCACGCAAACTTTGCTTGAGCCTTTGTTGGTTGAAGACACAACTTTGCATCCTCGTCATTCATAAAACTTTTCAGCAACACAATATTTCAGTCACTGACTTCTCTCATTCTTTGCCAGCAAGGAACATAATTTGGCGTTTCTCCCTTCAGCTGTTGCGAGTAATTTTATCGACGAGTTGTGTTTCATTGGGAGCAGTTCTCATCACGGCACGCTCTCTCAAACGACACATCGTTGTCAGAAATTTTGTAAACAGTGCTGCCATCTGCAAACTATGGACAAAGCAGTTCATCGCCAAATGGATACAGTTTGTCACAATAAGAAGACACTTCTCACGATGATTGTCGGGAGCATATGGAAGTCCGCCTTTTCTTGCACATTAAGTGCCGCGTGGAGAATAGCGATGTGGAAGGAATGAATCAGCTGTATTTTATGGCTCTACGAAAGTGGAAACAATTGACTTCTTTTTCTCTTTCAGAGCCAACAGAAAAATAGTCTAGCCTCATGGTGGACCAGACCTCTGCTGTTTTTAAATATGATAGAGATAAAACAACAATTATATGAAATATAGCAGGACATGGTAAATACACTAGGTATTGCACCAGCAACAAGAGAATGCACCGATACTTCGCACGACTTGTACGTATGTTTTTCCTTTCCTTACTGCGTCACAGCAAAAACAAAAAACGTGCCATATGTAACGGTTTTCGTGGAAAACTAAATTCGAATTCTACTTATTGTTTCATTCTTTCGAGACAGAAAAGCAGACGTCGTTGCTATCTGACCGCCGTTTGTACACTACATTAACGCAGCGTCCATATGCATAAAATTACTCTAAAAGGGATTTAAATTCTGAACTTACATACGACGTTACTTTAGTCTTCGGCGTACTGTGTTTTGTCGGCTCCATGGAAGCAGAAAACAGAACCGGTGATGATCCAACACTGTCGTTCATCTTCTCACTGTCCGGACGTTTCGAGCCTCGAACGTAGCTGGCATCATGGGCGTACTCTCTGGTCGGTTATGGGGTGCCTGGGCCTAGTGTATCACCACTCATTATCTTCTCTAAGCGGTGCCTTCTTAATGGTTACAAATGAGAATATTCAATTGTTACTCCTGTCTACTCAATGTGCTAGATATTCTTAAGTGTACAGTTGTATGTATATTAAATATGTAATTAATGTAATAATAAGACAATGCGTCAATTCTACTAGGAGGCCACAAGTCTCTGTGTCTGAGATACAGTAATATTCAGCGGGAAAATGTGAAATCTAGTTCATACGGCACGGATGGGAGTCAGGTGAATCCTTGGGAATAAATGCGACATTGTTGTTTAAATCTTCACATTTCATAACGCCATCGCCTAAATATTTTCTTTGCTTCCCCATTCTCGTCTCTGATGAACAGAATAAAATTTGGAACTTGGACGGTCTTGCCCATTTTGAGTGCCGTGTAAGCTAGGTTCATCGTATCGAGCTACAGAGCTAGAGACATGAGTTCTATAAGGATGCATCTGAAATGTTTGTAGCGTGCACTGGATTCACTCCTTCTGTTCACAAGTGTGTTGCCTAACTTTTGAAGCCTTACTACAAAATTATGCATTGACGTCCTGTAATATGCTTTAACCAAACGATCCCTACGTTATGTAACTATAGCGAGATAAGTTTCGAGAAGAATGAAAGTGGATATCTTCAAGTGAGTACTTACAAATAATACTGAAGTATGTGTTGTGTAATGTAGGCTAAATGTATATGGAGATCAATGTTATGTAATGGATGTAGTTAAATCTGTACATCAGAAGAGTTTTAAAGAACAGTTGTCAAATAGAAGTATGGTTGTACAGAAGTTTGTTATTTATTGATCTATTTATTGATGTTTGCTGGTATGTAAATCTGATTATCTAAAGTCGTGATGAATCCGCACATGTAAAAGTGAATACTGTACTGTCCAAAATAGCCAAGAGATTTCTAGGACGAAATTATAGAACAGATGCGAGATGTAAAAGTTGACAAAGCGAATAAACTATACTGTATTTCAGGTATGGCTTTCAAGACCCGACTTTAGTTTAAACAGTTTTCAAATTTAGTAAGCTCCTTATACATTAAATAAATAATGTACAACATATCTTACGAAAAGAAAGTTTCTGACTCATCCAAAACAACTCATTCTTTCTGTGATTGTATGCACACACATTAGTCATTGACTAATAGATGAAGGCGTGGTATGTTTTATATATAATTTTAAGTTTTGTACGAGTCACATTTAATAACTAATGCAACACATTTCTTCTGAAATCCAGTTTGTTTTCTTTAGTATTTCAGTAAACCATATCGCTCTGCGCTATTTTGGTTAAAAAACCCTGTTTCTCAACATAATCTCCGCTCAGTGCGACGGGCTTACGCCACATTACTGGGAGGGCCTGTATACTCGCATGGTACTACTGTACTGGTCGACGTAGGAGCCAACGTGCTGCTGCATTAATAACAGTTGGAAGTCGGAAGGGGAGAGATCCGGGCTGTAGGGTGGATGAGGAAGAACAGTTCAGTGAACTTTTGTGAGCACTACCGACAGAGACGTCCAGCTGTGCAGCGAGGAGTCTTATTGTGATCCACTGATCACCTCAAAGGAGAGTGTCCGCACGTTCCAACATTGCAGGAGCCACAACAGTGTGTGGCCGGCAAGCTCGCGAGGGATAGACCAGGTCGGCGCGACCTTGTTGCGATGTCGACAGACGTGTCGCCCAACGATTCGCCGTGCTTTTGTTCACTGCTAGATCTCTATAAACATACTGCAAGCACCTATGAATGTCTGCGATGCTCTGGTCCTCCGCCAAGAGAAACTAAATGAGAACTCTCTGCTTGGATTGGACATCCTTTACAGACACCACAGACACCACTTTAAAGCTTACGTATAGCGCCGCCACAAACCGCATTTTTTCGGAAGGAACTGGCTGATAAAAAATGTGTTGCGTTACTTATTGAATGCCGCCCGTAATTGTAAACTCATACGCAATGGTAACTGCTCGGCGCTAAATGGACGCTTCTGATCATCTCCAAACTACGGGAGTCTAAGAAGTGACGTGTGGCTGTGGTAAAGTGTAAACAGCGTGTCAGAGAATAACGTTTTAAAATTTGGGAGATTGTAGAGGATGCATTTCCAAACATTTTGCAATGACGAACCCATAGCCGGAAATGTGAAATAAAGTTTCTACAGCGCGATGTACAGTACTGGCCATTAAAATTTCTACACCACGAAGATGACGTGCTACAGACGCGAAATTTAACCGACTCGAAGAAGATGCTGTGAGATGCAAATGATTAGCTTTTCAGAGAATTCACACAAGGTTGGTACCGGTGGCGACACCTAAAACGTGCAGAAATGAGGAAAGTTTCCAACCGATTTCTCATACAAAAACAGTAGATGACCGGCGTTGCCTGGTGAAACGTTGTTGTGATGCCTCGTGTAAGGAGGAGAAATGCGTACAGTTACGTTTCCGACTTTGATAAAGTTCGCATTGTAGCCTATCGCGATTTCGGTTTATCGTATCGCGACATTACTGCTCGCGTTGTTCGAGATCCAATGACTGTTAGCAGAATATGAAATCGGTGGGTTCAGAAGGGTAATACGGAACGTCGTGCTGGATCCCAACGGCCTCGTATCACTAGCAGTCGAGATGACGGGCATCTTATCCACATGGTTGTAACGGATCGTGCAGCCACGTCTCGATCCCTAAGTCAACAGATGGGGACCTTTGCAAGACAACAACCATCTCCACGAACAGGTCGGCGACATTTGCAGCAGCATGGACTATCAGCTTGGACACCATGGCTGCGGTTACCCTTGACACTGCATCACAGACAGGAGCGCCTGCGATGGTGTACTCAACGACAAACCTGGGTGCACGAACGGCAGCACGTCATTTTTTCGGATGAATCCAGGTTCTCTTTACAGCATCATGATGGTCGCATCCGTGTTTGGCGACATCGCGGTGAACGCACATTGGAAGCGTGTATTGGTCATCGCCATACTGGCGTATCACCCGGCGTGATGGTATGAAGTGCCATTGGTTACACGTCTCGGTCGCCTCTCGTTCGCACTGACGGTACTTTGAACAGTGGACGTTGCATTTCAGATGTGTTACGACCCGTGACTCTGCCCTTCATTCGATCCCTGCGAAACCATACATTTCAGCAAGATAATGCACGACCACATGTTGCAGGTCCTGTACGGGCCTTACATAAAATGTTCGACTGCTGCCCTGGCCAGTACATTCTCCAGATCTCTCACCAATTGAAAACGTCTGGTCAATGGTGGCCGAGCAACTGGCTCGTCACAATACACCAGTCATTACTCTTGATGAACTGTGGTATCGTGTTGAAGCTGCATGGGCAGCTGTACCTGCACACGCCATCCAAGCTCTGTTTGACTCAATGCCCAGGCGTATCAAGGCCGTTATTACGGCCAAAGGTGGTTGTTCTGGGTACTGATTTCTCAGGATCTATGCACCCAAATTGCGTGAAAATGTAATCACATGTCTTTTCTAGTATAATGTATTTGTCCAATGCATACCCGTTTATCATCTGCATTTCTTCTTGGTGTAGTAATTTTATGGGACATTCTTTAGGCTAAATGGAACACCAGAACACTGTAGGTTGGAAAACGTTCATTGACAAAGTAGTAGAGTGCAATAAAACACTGTAAACCGACTCTTTGACGTCACTACTGAAGGTAAATGTTTAATGGGACGACTATCAGCTTCGTTACAAAATGTGCAGCGTCGAAGCATGTTTTGTCTGATTCTCTGTGAGATTCTATGCTCCGCTCTGACGATATCAAACGCTGTAAGGATGCGCTCAATAAGCTCAGGCACTGTTCCTACTGTAGTCGAATAACCAGAGAAGAAAAAGTCAAGATGGATGAAGTCAGGGGAGCGCACAGGCCAAAGACTGGGAATCGGTTTCCAATTACTCTGTGCCTAAAGTAGTCTGTGAAATACGTCCTGGTCCGACGATCAAACTGCGTCGTACTGAAACCAGACACTACTGCAATTCCAAGGGAACGTCCTCCAGAAATTCATACAAGACGTTCTCCAGGAAGTTCTAATACCATGCACCATCCACATTATCTGAAAACATGTGTAATCCTTAAAGTGATAACCATTATTTCCTGCCCAAATATTCACTGACAATCTCACCTGGTACCTTCTCGTTTTCAGCAGCCCTTTGGTGGTTATTGGAGGAGATAAAAATTTCCTCCTCTGTAAAAATTTCTCCTCAGTGAACAGCTCGAGGTCTGGAAGAAAGGTGACAGCAGCACATTGACGAAGAAACCACTGTGAGAATAGGGATACTCCAAAATCAGGCTAACGCATAGTATGAATTGGTTGACCATCGAATGGAAGTGGATGAGCTGCATGCAAAACCCGCCAGACACCCATGTTTGTTTGTTCTTGGATTGGCAGCGACATATTTTATAACGTCTTCTTCAAATTCTAGGGTTCTTTTCTTCCTGGGTGCATCTACTAGATGTGTATCAGCTGAGATGGTTCCTCTCTCCCTCAGTCGACAGTCGACGTTGGTGAGTAATTGGGATGCTGAGAAGTCGTCTGTGTGAGAGATCTTCCCGCGTACAACCAGACGAACTCCACTGGCACTCCCGTGAACTTCAGTTCTCGAAGTGTCTAATTATCCTACGTGAAGTCAGCACTTAACTACACAATAAGCAGACAACCGCACAATGACTCTCATTGACTAGACAGACAGTTTATAGCACAGTACCAGTGGATGTTGAATACACAACTTCCTGTACACAGTCTCAGGTAGCCTGCTGTGTGTGCAGGATGTTTCTCAATTTATGTTGTACAATTCTAGAGGTTTAGAGGGGACTTAGTAGATCAAGTTTTACATTGTAACCCATGTCCGGATGCGTCATCCAACGACACTACAGAGCTGCAACTTTGAGGCGCCGGCGCCTGTAAATGTTTGTATATACACTGTGATTCCGTGACGATGTCACAAACTTTCTAGGATGATGGTGAAGGATAAATGTACAAATTTGACATAATGGTCCATATGGCGGAAACGAACGAGTCGAAATTAATAAACGAATACCGTTCCCCTACCTCTGACAGTGGACTACATGCAGTGGTACTGTTGTTGTTAAAACTGTACGGTAGGCAACTTGCACAGGTGCTGGTATAGACCAAAACAAGAAAAAATGTCTTGCAAACATGGACTCGAAAATGCATAGTTTAAGCACTATGAGCACTTGTTCAATAGAGGAGATGTGTTTCAAAGTAGCGAAGATGAACAAGTGCACATAGCTCCTCGGGTGTGCATTTGAAACCCATATTTACGGCACATTTTTTTCTTTGTTTTCGTCTATATACCACCTCTGAAAGTTACCTATCCTACAATCTTAGCAACAACATTATCAGTCCATGTATGCCACTGTCAGAAGTATCAGAACGGCTTTCGACTCGTTCGTTTCCGGTACGGGGACCCTTACCTCCCTCTCTGTCATCCTATAAAGTTTGCAACATCACGGAATCACCCTGTGTATATACACTAGTAGAGACACCGGCGCGTGTAACTTCGATGCTCTTTAGCGTCAGTGGATGGCAAAAAATGGTTCAAATGGCTCTAAGGATTTCTAACATCTGGGGTCATCAGTCCCCTTCACTCAGAACTATTTAAACATAATCAACCTAAGGGCATCACACACATCCATGCCCGACGCAGGAACGAACCTGCGACCGTAGCAGCCGCGTGGTTCCGGACTGAAGTGCCTATAACCACACGGCCACAGCGGCCGGCGGTGGATAACATTTCCAGACATGTGTTCCTATGTAAAACGTGACCTACTCAGACCCCTCTACAACCTTTCGAAGTGTATAACATGAATTGTGAGACACTCTGTATATACACTCCTGGAAATTGAAATAAAAACACCGTGAATTCATTGTCCCGGGAAGGGGAAACTTTATTGACACATTCCTGGGGTCAGATACATCACATGATCACACTGACAGAACCACAGGCACATAGACACAGGCAACAGAGCATGCACAATGTCGGCACTAGTACAGTGTATATCCACCTTTCGCAGCAATGCAGGCTGCTATTCTCCCATGGAGACGATCGTAGAGATGCTGGATGTAGTCCTGTGGAACGGCTTGCCATGCCATTTCCACCTGGCGCCTCAGTTGGACCAGCGTTCGTGCTGGACGTGCAGACCGCGTGAGACGACGCTTCATCCAGTCCTAAACATGCTCAATGGGGGACAGATCCGGAGATCTTGCTGGCCAGGGTAGTTGACTTACACCTTCTAGAGCACGTTGGGTGGCACGGGATACATGCGGACGTGCATTGTCCTGTTGGAACAGCAAGTTCCCTTGCCGGTCTAGGAATGGTAGAACGATGGGTTCGATGACGGTTTGGATGTACCGTGCACTATTCAGTGTCCCCTCGACGATCACCAGTGGTGTACGGCCAGTGTAGGAGATCGCTCCCCACACCATGATGCCGGGTGTTGGCCCTGTGTGCCTCGGTCGTATGCAGTCCTGATTGTGGCGCTCACCTGCACGGCGCCAAACACGCATACGACCATCATTGGCACCAAGGCAGAAGCGACTCTCATCGCTGAAGACGACACGTCTCCATTTGTCCCTCCATTCACGCCTGTCGCGACACCACAGGAGGCGGGCTGCACGATGTTGGGGCGTGAGCGGAAGACGGCCTAACGGTGTGCGGGACCGTAGCCCAGCTTCATGGAGACGGTTGCGAATGGTCCTCGCCGATACCCCAGGAGCAACAGTGTCCCTAATTTGCTGGGAAGTGGCGGTGCGGTCCCCTACGGCTCTGCGTAGGATCCTACGGTCTTGGCGTGCATCCGTGCGTCGCTGCGGTCCGGTCCCAGGTCGACGGGCACGTGCACCTTCCGCCGACCACTGAGACAACATCGATGTACTGTGGAGACCTCACGCCCCACGTGTTGAGCAATTCGGCGGTACGTCCACCCGGCCTCCCGCATGCCCACTATACGCCCTCGCTCAAAGTCCGTCAACTGCACATACGGTTCACGTCCACGCTGTCGCGGCATGCTACCAGTGTTAAAGACTGCGATGGAGCTCCGTATGCCACGGCAAACTGGCTGACACTGACGGCGGCGGTGCACAAATGCTGCGCAGCGGTTCCTGGTGTGTCCGCTGTGCCGTGCGTGTGATCATTGCTTGTACAGCCCTCTCGCAGTGTCCGGAGCAAGTATGGTGGGTCTGACACACCGGTGTCAATGTGTTCTTTTTTCCGTTTCCAGGAGTGTACACAGACATAGACGCTTATAATAATGCAGCCCTTAGCTACCATGTCATCATGCAAACCTTATAGGTTACCTGTATAAACGTCTCAAAGTGGAAGAAATACCGACTTTGCATCCAGCACGCAACGGGTATATCACATGGCAGTCATTTATCATTTGATCGTCTAGTGCATGAATCTAAAGCTTTATAATTGCATTACTATCAGCGGTTGCGTATACATCAGAGTTCGTGTTGTCTCTTAGCCGTAATACTAAACATTAACCCCGGACTCAGCTAAGTTACTTGATTTTCGTCATGGCTATTTGTTTCAATGCCCCTGTTCGTAGTAGTTTATGACACACACCGTGGATTACAGACCACCTTCGCGTGCTTTCATAACCTCTTCACATACGCACTGTTACGACCCATTCCGACCTTTATTTTCATTCTAGTTGTCTACAATACTTCTTGTAGTAACATCATTTCGATTTGACTTCATAATAGTCACCTCACACCCAATAGGCTTACATCTGAATTATAGGACTTTTGAAGTAAGTTCAGCTCCGCGTGGTTTTTGCGCACGCTTACCATGAGTGATACTTTGCGGGACCCGTCCAGGTCTAGCCGGCTTAGCATACGCGCTCTCACCATTGTGGTTTTCTCTTTACGTCAAATTGCTTTGTTAACGAGGGATATACGCTACTTTAATTTTTTGATTGTTACTGTAATTTCCTCACTGTACATTGGCCAAACAGTAATTACGGCTTTGGATTTTACACGGAGTGTATGTCCATGGAAATTTTAAACGTATGGTCAGTTGTCATTCCGTATTGTTGTATCGGGCACTTACAACACTCCCGTCTGCTACCGCTACACCATAACCTCGAAACTGGAGGCAATTTTCTAAACAGAATTATTTTGGATTAATAATGGTATAAAGCAACAGAGCAGTGTTACCCTCTGAGAGGAATTTTGCTAGGTTGACCGTGTTGTTCCTAACGGAGGTGGCTTATCGGAAATGAAAGTCAGAATTAGTAAATGTTTGAACAGTAACAAACAAAAATTTGCCTATCTGCACTGTTTAACTGATTAAAAAAACGGTCGCCAGCCTAACTAGGCAAGAGAATGATTAACATTCTCGTTTAAGAAAGTAGGTATAACTATAACGGACAAACACAACCTAGACTTAGCCACACGCGAGTGCAATGAACTCTGACACACACATATGTTTTAAGGTTGAAGCTAACAGTTAGAGCAGCACAAACTATTTGCAAAATTATAAGAGATAGCGAAACACACTATTACTTTCAGGGCTTACACAAAGTGAATGGTCTTTATAACATTACTATTAATATGCACTTCTAATACACAAGAGAGACAAACACTTAGTAATCATGAACATATAGTTTTCTACTATTGCAGTTCTCTCACTTTTACTACAGTGAAACACAATACTGACCAAATTGCAAGAAACTGACTCACCTTTTAGAATTTACTACAGACAATAATGTGATCATTTGCCTTATAAGCCTCAGTCTTAAGAACTTTTAATATTGAAGTTAGCAACAGCACTTTAAATAGCAGTTTTAATACGAAAATTATTTTGAGCAAATAACATTTACTTTAACTCACTCTATTGCCACATTAACTTTAAGTTTCTTTTTACTAAGTTCAAGAGGCATTAATTACAAAACTCTAGGCTTTAATTTCTTTTAGTAAGGACAAAATGGTTCAAATGGCTCTGAGCACTATGGGACTCAACTGCTGTGGTCATAAGTCCCCTAGAACTTAGAACTACTTAAACCTAACTAACCTAAGGACAGCACACAACACCCAGCCATCACGAGGCAGAGAAAATCCCTGACCCCGCCGGGAATCGAACCCAGGAACCCGGGCGTGGGAAGCGAGAACGCTACCGCACCACCACGAGATGCGGGCGAGTAAGGACACTCGGATATCACTTTCGCTCTAACGGGGTGGAACCTGAGAGGTGTTATGATGAGGAGAAAAATCAAGGTAGGTACATGAATTCAGATACAAATTACCTTATATTTCAGCACGTTAGCACGTCCATTAAGCTTATCCTTCACTGTACATCATTATAGTATTACGTTGCAATGATTGCGCAATGTGGTGGCAACTGCATGTTGGTAGGTGGAATTGTAGGCAGAATTGCTGGACTCTGTCATTTCTTGGTGGCGATGATAGATACAAACTCCAAAATAGTTCCAGCTATTTATCCATCCATCCGAGGCCTTGTAAAGAAGCAGGAAAAGTCTCTCTCGGAATCAGCACAATATGCATCTGTTACATGGCAGTGCACGGACTCGTAGCTCGTCTCCGACTGCTGGCTCGTCCCCGACTGACTATCAGTTCCACCTTTTCCACCTAGGCCAAACACAATTTGCGCGCGCTACACAGTTCCGTTACCGAGGGGAACCACTACACCTTTTACATACAGAATAACTAAGAGCCCTAAGTGAGGATCAGCAATTTACATAACAGCAACCAAATACATTAAATAAAACAAAACATTTACACATATTGACATCTCTACAAAAAATTATTCACACAAATTACAATCATATACAGTAAGTTTTGTTCCCTCCAAATGGGACAAAGAATTTAAATTACAGATACACTACTTTGCATAGAATCAAATCAAGACATCAAAGTTTTAACAAAGAAAAGAGTATACAATTTTGTGTTATCTGTTAAATCAAACACATTTACAGATACTAAATGTTATAACATTAAATAAAACAAAAACAAAATAAATCAGTACAGCATTGGAGCTATGATGTTACACACTTTGAAAAATCCACATTTATTTCTGGTGCACCGCTATTCATTCCTTGTAACCAGACCATATGATCATTTAGCGTGTACTATTTACGCCATCCAGGGGCGAGATATGTAACTTTGTGGCAGATATGCTACCTCTATGTTTACAGTCCGCCTGAAGCGTAGTGTTGTGCGGCAGACACTGGAGAGTCATGACCAACGCCGATATGTATGGACAATACCAGGATGCTCTGAACTGTCTGCATTTTATCAGCTGTATGTTTTTTTTAGCAAGATATGTATAATTGTGGAGAGCCTTTTGTGCTCTGACATTATATGTGATGTAACGTGGCATTCTCAAGCAAGCTCCGTAAGGTACGTGAAATTTTGTATTTTTTATGTGATAGGTTAAATTAATTGTAGTCTCCCCCACTCATTATTTTCATATTCGCCGCTTACATCAGTTGATGGCAGCATAAGACTATTGAAACCGGTCGTACTGGAACATTTTGTATACCGCGATCGCGGCGTAGTAAGTGTGTTTATTTCCAGCCATACAGATCGCCTCATGGCACAACACGAGTGCTTAACAGGATGGAAGGGCAACTACCCACGTGACACAAAGTCAAATGATTCCTACTGCTGTAGAAACGATCCGAAAGTTATTCTCTATAATCTACCAAATTGTTAAAACGTCATTCTGCAAGACACTATTAAGAAGAAACTGAGAAGACAGTAAGAGAACGTATTAAAGATAACGAACACCGTACAAGGTTAAAACAAAGTGTGGAATCTGCTGTAGCGGAACATTAGAAGAACTGCTGCCAAGATATAGATTTCAACAACGTACGATTCCTAGTTAAGGAAAGAAACGTTCATAGAAAGAAAGACCGAGAAGCGGATGATATATAAAAGAACGAATGTAATTTCAGTAGACAAAACAGCTATAGGTATCCAGCTTTGTCACTTCTGACCATCAGAAAAGTAAATATAAAGCCGCAGTGATTAAGGAATATAAACAATGAACAAGAAACCACGTCTGCAGCACGACAATAATACTTTGCTAAACATTCAGCTCTCTTGCTCTGCGTGTTCACAAGAGCGATGGCCCACCAATAGTAGCTGGAAAAATTTCTCGGA
Organism: Schistocerca cancellata; assembly: GCF_023864275.1. NCBI lineage: Eukaryota > Metazoa > Arthropoda > Insecta > Orthoptera > Acrididae > Schistocerca > Schistocerca cancellata. The sequence continues at coordinate 390,416,716 of NC_064630.1, read as the reverse complement.
ATAACCCCACTTCGTCAGAATAAGCGCTGGAAACCTCCGTTTTACAAACAGAAAGTGACGACATTGGTAGTATTTAGCCTACCAGGAACATCAGAAGATGCTGAAGAAGATCCCAGCAAAGTGGCTAAATGTCGATTGCGTGAGAAGAAGCATGACGCAGCCTAATAAGCTAACAGGTTTTACATCCAGATATAATTATTGCTTTACATTTACACGGATTCAGACACTAACTGTTGTGATATTATCTGTCCATGTATTTATTTGTACATCTTCGATAGAGAAATGATTTTCATTTTCAATGTCTGTCATGATCTTTAAACCAAGAGGTGCACATTCAAATGGTTCAAATGGCTCTGAGCACTATGGTACTCAACTTCTGAGGTCATTAGTCCCCTAGAACTTAGAACCAGTTAAACCTAACTAACCTAAGGACACCACACACATCCATGCCCGAGGCAGGATTCGAACCTGCGACCGTAGCGGTCTCGCGGTTCCAGACTGCAGCGCCTAGAACCGCACGGCCACTTCGGCCGGCTGGTGCACATTCAAAAAGCTTTATGGTTGCATCCTTCACTTTCTCTGTGGCAGAACAACAGTTATCAGTGGATAATTGACGTAATTTTTTGTTCACGCATTATATTCGCATTTAGTAATCTCGTTGTTTTCAGCCTGTGCCTAGGTGTAGTAACAAAACTCATAAAAGTATGAATGTACACTCACATTCAGAAGAAAACAGAACATCTCGAACGACTAGAGATAGGACGTTTATTTTCACAGGACACGTACATTAGTAAGTTCTGCGGAAATGATTAGCATCCGAACCATGTCGGCCAGCCGGTGTGGCCGAGCGGTTCTAGGCGCTTCAGTCTGGAACCGCGCGACCGCTACGATCGTAAGTTCGAATCCTGCCTCGGGCATGGACGTGTGTGATGTCCGTAGATTAGTTAGATTTAAGTAGTTCTACGTTCTAGGGGACTGATGACCTCAGATGTTTAGTCCCATATTGCTCAGAGCCATTTTGAACCATGTCGGGCCCGCGGGTTCAAGGTCAACATCGATATCGCGGCGCAGCACCACCTACGGTACAATGTTCCTGCGGTTCTCTTAGGCCGTGTCCTACGTGAGCGACAGAAGCGTGCGACAGCTTCAGGTGACAGAACACAACCGCAGGTGTAGTTACGGAAGTGTCCTACGTGAGCGACATCTGTGTCGCTGCCTGTCTCCCGCTGCAACTGGCGGCGTTTGAATTCAAACGTGTTTGAATCTTGTCGCTGCAGCACACGCGACACAGAACGACAGCCACGTATCTTCTTGGCAAAGCAGTGGAGCGGACGCGACGGCAGCTATGAATTACTTAACATCCGATTTTAAGAAAACTATTCGGTGAAAAAATTTCATTCTTCCGCAACCTATAACTTGATATCCTTAAATGATAAAGGCCAGAATTTATTTTCGTTATTCGTCATAGTTACTTAAATTGAGTACATGGCTGCACAAAATTTTTAAGAATTTGCAGAGGTAAAATCACATTGTGTAGACTTTTCGTATAGTTCATTTAAGGCCATACATTATTGAGTACGAAATGTAGCCAATATATCAAAATTGTTTTTAAAGTTGAAACCGGAATGATATCTCTTTCCATTCTTGAGATATTGGTTGTTATATCCGCGGACGGATTGCTCCTGGCGCGTCCTAACTTTTCCAGCGCTCCGGGAATCAAGTGGTCGTAAAAATCGTCGTATTTCATAAAAGGTACGAAACGACGTATTTTGGAAATAACAGCACGCAGAAAGGACTTTTTTATCGTATGATTAACACTCGATACGTTTTTGTAAACGTGTCAGCATAGCGAAAACAAGACTCCCTGTAAATTACACCATGAGGTTTTGTCCAAATTTTCATAGCCAAACAAAGGGAGAGAAACAGGTAAACGGGGTATCAAAGTGACCAGCGTGAGGTTTAGTTTGCCATGAAAATATTTAACTGCTTGAAAGTAATCAGGGTAATGAACGAAAACTTAATTAATAAGCTGAGGAAAAACTGAAATATTTCACGAAAAGTTGCTGTAAATGAAGTGTCAAAAATTTCATCTGTTCAAGACCTAGCTATTTTGCACATAAAAAGATACATTGGTGTGGTATTTAAATGTCCAAAACGCTTCATTCGAATCAAGTACGTTAGGAAGGCAAACGAGAAGTCAGTAAGATCGTGCTTTCTGAATAAAACTTGAAATTCAGAAATGGAAGAAATGAGTCAAATATTTTATGAAATGGTTGGTGTAAAAGAAATAAGTAGATCAGAGAAACGTTCTACGTGCCTTTGAACGATGCTCAAAATCATGAATAGAAAATGAGGTGCACCAAACGTTTCCCTAATATTTTTTATTTCATAGTTTTAGACAAATCATCACACAAAACGTTTCACTTTCTTTTAAAACATTTTTTGAAGCTTTACTTTTAGAGACTTTTAGAGTAATTGAAACGCTTGACCTTAACACTGACTACTAATGAATTAGGTTCGCAACATCAAATATCTGTAACATTTCATGGTTCATTGTAATTTATTAGAAATTAAATGTGTGCGATATACTGAGATAGGTGTGAAGATCAAGTTCTTTGGCAAGACCTTAAAAATATACTTAGCGATGCAATGTAAACAGTATACATGAAACTTAGTATACACAGTCGTAACTGAATCAGTAAAAATATAAGAAACATCCAGGATCCAACCCATGACTTTCCCCAAACACATTACTACAAACCGTATACGCTAGCCCTACACCACAGCTAGCTGTTACTCACAGTCATAATTGTGAATACTTATCTTTGCATTTAGCGTAGTTACTCAAGTAATAGTCATTCCTCCACATTTATTGACTGTTAAAAGTTCTTGATCATGTAAAAAAATATTCGCATTTAAATTTATTGATGAGATAGTCGAATGCCCCTCTGCTCATTCACGTGTATTCGAAGAATTTGTCTGGTGAACTTCTAGTTGACGATACTTATGAAATTCTCCGTGGAGATTCCTTCCTTTGTAAATTTCATGCTCAGCATTCCTTTTCGCTTTATTTCCTTAAGTAAACCTATTTCTGTAGCCCAACTCTCCAGCTACAGTATTCTACAGGCTAAGTTCGCCGTTTTATAGAAAGAGCTGGTTGGCTCTAAGCAGCCATCTTGTAGCGCGACATGGTCGCTCGCACGCAGGACACCCAAGGTTGTCACCCGATGCTGCTGCTTGTCGCTGGAGTGTCGCGTATCCAGAAGTCGCTCGCTGCCGCTCGCTTCTGTTGCTCACGTAGGACACGGTCTTAGTCGCTATAAACCAAAGGTAATGGATCTGTGTGACTTGAGCAGGCATGCAGGACGCCACGCAGAGAAATGCGTGAACAGTGCCGTCAAATCAGGGAGTTTGAAAGAGGGCACATTATTGGCCCGAGAAAATGTGATACATCCACCCGGGAAATTGCTGCTCGTATGGGACGAAGTGTTTCGGCCGTGCAACGGTTGAGTGCAGAATGGTTGATGGAAGACTGTAGAACATGACGAGATGAGTCAGGTTGCACCACCCAGACCACCACCAAGATGATCGACACCTCACCCAAATGGCACTGCAGGACAGATGTGCATCCTCCTTGGCTTTGGTGCAACACCTGAACAGTGTAACACATCGTACACTAACAGGGGTGACAGTCTGTCACCGTTTATTACGGCATGGGTTACATGCGTGTCATCCACTGCTCCGCTTACCTTTAACGAATGTGCAGAAACATGCTATCCGACAATGGTTTATGGTACGACGTCTCTGAGGACAGGAATGGCATCAGATAGTGTTTTTGGACAAATCCAGATTCCGTTTGTTTGAAAATGATGGCCACATTTTGGTTCGCCGCAGACAGGGGGAGCGGTATCACAGTGACTTCTTTCTTACAAGACATACAAGGCCAACTCAAGCCTTAGGGTGTCGTTTGCTATTGAGTACAACCACAAATCACAGTTGGTAAGTGTCTACATCTACATCTACATTTACATTTATACTACGCAAGCCACCCAACGGTGTGTGGCGGAGGGCACTTTACGTGCCACTGTCATTACCTACCTTCCCTGTTCCAGTCGCTTATGGTTCTCAGGAAGAACGACTGCCGGAAAGCCTCCGTGCATGCACGATTCTCTCTAATTTTACATTCGTGTCCAGGGCACTTTGACCAGTGGACCTACTTGAATGACATCGCCGGCTGGAGTGGCCGTGTGGTTGTAGGCACTGCAGTCTGGAACACCGCTACGGTCGCAGGTTCGAAGTAGTTTTAAGTAGTTCTAAGTTCTAGGGGACTGATGACCTCAGAAGTTAAGTCCCATAGTGCTCAGAGCCATTTGAACCATTTTTGAACTTGACTAGAAACGTCATAAACAACTGTGTTTTCTATGCTTCATTAAAACTGAACTTTCCACTTAAAACGTTATTTAAGAGAAACTGTTTCGTTAACTTACGTTCTTATTTATATAGGCTGTTCTAAAATTCACCTTAAAAATTTCTAGAACTTGTAAAGGGAAATGAGTAGCCAATATTTTTAATTGTTACTATGTCCTTGTACCATCATGTTAACAGGTGGGAATGCAATATGGTAGTCATGGCGGGGGGTGGGGGGGTTGGGGAGGGGGGTTGCTTACGTCGGATCGGTTGATGATTCAGCCTTACATTATTGGCCTCCAAGGTCACCTGACCTGACTGTATGTGATTATATCTAGTGGTGGTTTATAAAAGTCTCTGTTTATGTGCCTCCATTGCCAACAACAATGAATTAACTGGACATCGCATAACATCATCTGAGGAAGCTGTAACTCAAGGTATGCTCGCTGCAGTGTAGGAACAAATTGAATACCGTGTCGACAAATGCCATGCATCTCAAGGGGGGCATACTGAAGACCTGTGAAAAGGTATGGAAAAAAATCTTTTTAACGTTTCCGTTCATCGAGAAACAACACTCATTCAGAAATATAGACGTGCCAAATCGGATGATTCTTTTTGATACGCACTGTATTATTTACTCAGTCGCCTCTACAAGTCCTACAAGTTTGTAAGGAGAATTTTAAAGCACCCAGTTCACATCAACGGTGTCAGTTATGTTTCGTTATTGTAAATAACCTCGCTTGTGTAAGAATACTGAATGGAAAAAATATCCAAGTCATCAAAGAACATCTGCAATTCGCCACGAAAAGCATAATAATGGAATGAAGATTGAGATGAACAAAAGCACGATATCCACTACTACATCAAGCGTGAGGGCAGCGAAAATAGGTAACTTGCGTTGTCAGCAGACAACACTCTGTCTAAACTTTCTTGACGAGAAACATCAATGTGTCATAATGTGCCGTAATGTGACGTGAAGGTCCGTTGACGGACTTTGTGATTGCCGCCATCTGAAATGCACTGTGAAATATTTTGACCTGACGCGAGTTGATGTGACGTGACATCTACATCTGCATCTACATAGGTACTCCGCAAGCCACAGCACGGTGCGTGACGGAGGGTACCCTGTACCACTACTAGTCATTTCTTTCCTTTTTCTCATAGCTTATCTTCTACATCTACAAGCGGTGTGTGGCGGGTCATATGCTCTACATCCTCGGCGAAGATAGGATTTTGGAATTTAGTGAGCAGCCCCTTCCGTTTAGAGCGTCGTCTATCTGCAAGTGTGTCCCACTTCAAACTTTCTATGAGTGTAACGCTCTCACGATGGCTAAATGTACCAGTCACGAATCTTGCCGCTCTTCTTTGGACCTTCTCAATCTCTTCAATCAGACCCAACTGGTAAGTGTCCCATACGGATGAACAATACCCAAAGACTGGACGAACTAAAGTATTGTAAGCAATTTCCTTTGTTGAAGGACTGCATCGCTTCGGGATTCTACCAATAAACCGTAATCTAGAGTTTGCCTCACCCGTCACTTATGTAATCTGATCGTTCCATTTGAGATCATTTCGAACAGTCACACCCAGATACTTGACGGATGTTACCGCTTCCAAAGACTGGGCATTTATTTTGTACTCGTACATTAATGGGGATTTTCGCTTTGTTATCGCAGTAGGTTACACTTACTAATATTGAGAGATAACTGCCGGCCGGGGAGGCCGAGCGGTTCTAGGAGCTACAGTCTGGAACCGCGCGACCGCGACGGTCGCAGGTTCGAATCCTGCCTCGGGCATGGATGTGTGTAATGTCCTTAGGTTACTTAGGTTTAAGTATTTCTAAGTTCTAGGGGACTGATGACCTTATAAGTTAAGTCCCATAGTGCTCAGAGTCATTTGAACCATTTGAACTGCCAGTCATTACACCACGCATTTATTTTCTGCAAATCTTCATTGATTTGCTTGCAACATTCGTGTGAAACTACTTTCCTGTAGACTACAGCATCATCGGCAAACAGTCTAATGCCGCTGTCAATACCATCAACCAGATCGTTTATGTAAATCGTAAAAAGCAGCGAAAGTATTACGCTGCCCTAATACCTGATGTTAAGCATGTTTCTGTTGAACTCTCCCCATTCAGGACGACATACTGCCCTCTGTTAGGAAGCTTTCTGTCCAACCGCATACAAGGGGATAGACTGTGCGCGCGCAATTTTTGGAGCAAGCGACAGTGTGGAACTGAGCCGAACGCCTTTCGAAAGTCGAGAAATATGGCACCAACCTGGGGGCCAGTATCTAGAGCCTGTTGTATCTCATGCACAAAGAGGGACAGCTGTGTCTGCATGACCGCTGTTTCGTAAAACCAAGCTGGTTTCTGCAGATGAGCTTCTCAGAGTCTAGAAAGGTCTGAACACAAAATATGTTCCATGATTCTACAACAAATCGACGTCAGTGAAATCGGCCGGTAATTATGTGCATCCGATCTTCTACCCTTTTTATAGATTGCTATGACCTGGGCCTTACGCGCAAAGTAAGTTGGCGGCAGTAGAATCGTTCGGCAGTCAGCTTCAAATGCCGGTTCTCTAAATTTTCTCAATAGTTTTTCTTGAAAAGAAATATAGCAGCCCTCCTCTGAACAGCTTCGATGTATTCCTTCAATCAGACCTGGTACGAATCCAAAACACTCGAGCAGTGCCCAAGAATAGGTCGCACTAGCGTCGTACGTGTGGTCTCCTCTACAGGTGAAGCATTCTTTCCTAAAATTTTCCCTTTAAACTGACGTCGACTATTCGCCTGATCTACCACAGTTCTCACGTGCTCCTTCTGTCTCACATCGGTTTGCAACGTTACGCCCAGCTATTTAAACGACTTGACTGTCTCAAGCAGGACACTAGTAATACAGTATCCGAACGTTACATACACTCCTGGAAATTGAAATAAGAACACCGTGAATTCATTGTCCCAGGAAGGGGAAACTTTATTGACACATTCCTGGGGTCAGATACATCACATGATCACACTGACAGAACCACAGGCACATAGACACAGGCAACAGAGCATGCACAATGTCGGCACTAGTACAGTGTATATCCACCTTTCGCAGCAATGCAGGCTGCTATTCTCCCATGGAGACGATCGTAGAGATGCTGGATGTAGTCCTGTGGAACGGCTTGCCATGCCATTTCCACCTGGCGCCTCAGTTGGACCAGCGTTCGTGCTGGACGTGCAGACCGCGTGAGACGACGCTTCATCCAGTCCCAAACATGCTCAATGGGGGACAGATCAGGAGATCTTGCTGGCCAGGGTAGTTGACTTACACCTTCTAGAGCACGTTGGGTGGCACGGGATACATGCGGACGTGCATTGTCCTGTTGGAACAGCAAGTTCCCTTGCCGGTCTAGGAATGGTAGAACGATGGGTTCGATGACGGTTTGGATGTACCGTGCACTATTCAGTGTCCCCTCGACGATCACCAGTGGTGTACGGCCAGTGTAGGAGATCGCTTCCCACACCATGATGCCGGGTGTTGGCCCTGTGTGCCTCGGTCGTATGCAGTCCTGATTGTGGCGCTCACCAGCACGGCGCCAAACACGCATACGACCATCATTGGCACCAAGGCAGAAGCGACTCTCATCGCTGAAGACGACACGTCTCCATTCGTCCCTCCATTCACGCCTGTCGCGACACCACTGGAGGCGGGCTGCACGATGTTGGGGCGTGAGCCGAAGACGGCCTAACGGTGTGCGGGACCGTAGCCCAGCTTCATGGAGACGGTTGCGAATGGTCCTCGCCGATACCCCAGGAGCAACAGTGTCCCTAATTTGCTGGGAAGTGGCGGTGCGGTCCCCTACGGCACTGCGTAGGATCCTACGGTCTTGGCGTGCATCCGTGCGTCGCTGCGGTCCGGTCCCAGGTCGACGGGCACGTGCACCTTCCGCCGACCACTGGCGACAACATCGATGTACTGTGGAGACCTCACGTCCCACGTGTTGAGCAATTCGGCGGTACGTCCACCCGGCCTCCCGCATGCCCACTATACGCCCTCGCTCAAAGTCCGTCAGCTGCACATACGGTTCACGTCCACGCTGTCGCGGCATGCTACCAGTGTTAAAGACTGCGATGGAGCTCCGTATGCCACGGCAAACTGGCTGACACTGACGGCGGCGGTGCACAAATGCTGCGCAGCTAGCGCCATTCGACGGCCAACACCGCGGTTCCTGGTGTGTCCGCTGTGCCGTGCGTGTGATCATTGCTTGTACAGCCCTCTCGCAGTGTCCGGAGCAAGTATGGTGGGTCTGACACACTGGTGTCAATGCGTTCTTTTTTCCATTTCCAGGAGTGTATTTGATCTTCCTACTCATCCGCATTAACTTTCATTTTTCCACACATAGGGCTAGCTGCCATTCCTCACACCAACTGGTAACTTTTCCTAGGTCGTTAGTGTGAACTAGCCTTAAGCAAACAACGTCGTCCAGTGATTATGTGACAATATCAGCTTAATGCGGCGCAGAACACAGTTCTCAGTCCAGAGATACTCTACGGCCGCTCCATAGGCGTACTCTGTCTTTGATAAGAGTAAATCGTGGGGATGACAGGTTTCCACACATTATCCCTCTGGTGGCCGCTGCCACGGTTCATAAGATTTTCCGACATGCGTATCTCCAACTGAAGGAAATACCCGACAGATTAACAGGGCAGGATCAGTTAAAACCAAGAACCAGGAAGTGGGTAAAGAGGAGAGTACACCAGCAAAATCTCTAGCTTTTTTACACGTTGTTGGCCATATTTCGTTTAAAATAGCAGAAATGCTCCGTAATTTTCGGGTGAAAATGGTTTTCCGCCCAACTAAGAGAGACGATATGCTGAGATCAGAGAATGAGACATTGTTACTAGGGAAGGCGGAAATTTACAAAATACCTCAGGAGTGTGGTGTGGCTCATACAGGCCATAACACGCAAACCGCAACAGAACGTTGCACCGAACGTTGTATGTTCACCAGACATTCAATATAGTATAAAAAAATTATAATTTTGGCCACAGCAACATCTTTTTGGGACTGGATTATAAAATAATCCGTGGAAACACACATGGTGTACCTACAGATTGGAAAATTGTGCAGGTCGCAAAAGTGTTTAAGAAGGGTAGTAGGAGTAATCCATCGAACTAAAGACCTATATCATTGACGTCGGTTAGGAGTAGGGTTTTGGAGGATATACTCTATTCAAACATTATGAATCACCTCGAAGGGAACGATCTATTGATCCGTAATCAGTATGGTTTCAGAAAACATCGTTCTTGCGCAACGCAGCTAGCTCTTTTTAATCGCACGAAGTGATGGCCGCTATCGACAGGGGATCTCAAGTTGATTCCGTATTTCTAGATTTCCGGAAAGCTTTTGACACCGTTCCTCACAAGCGACTTCTATTCAAGCTGCGGGCCTTTGGGGTATCGTCTCATTTGTGCGACTGGATTCGTGATTTCCTGTCAGGAAGGTCGCAGTTCGTAGTAATAGACGGCAAATCATCGAGTAAAACTGAAGTGATATCAGGTGTTCCCCAGGGAAGCGTCCTGGGACCTCTGCTGTTCCTGATCTATATAAATGACCTGAGTGACAATCTGAGCAGTTCTCTTAGGTTGTTCGCAGATGATGCTGTAATTTACCGTCTAGTAAGGTTATCCGAAGACCAGCATCAAGCGATTTGGAAAAGATTGCTGTATGGTGTGGCAGGTGGCAGTTGACGCTAAATAACGAAAAGTGTGAGGTGATCCTCATGAGTTCCAAAAGAAATCCGTTGGAATTCGATTACTCGATAAATAGTATAATACTCAAGGCTGTCAATTCAACTAAGTATCTGGGTGTAAAAATTACGAACAGCTTCAGTTGGAAAGACCACATAGATAATATTGTGGGGAAGGCGAGCCAAAGGTTGCGTTTCATTGACAGGACACTTAGAAGATGCAACAAGTCCACTAAAGCGACAGCTTACACTACACTCGTTCGTCCTCTGTTAGAATATTTCTGCGCGGTGTGGGATCCTTACCAGATGGGGTTGACGGAGGACATCGAAAGGGTGCAAAAAAGGGCAGCTCGTTTTGTATTATCACGTAATAGGGGAGAGAGTGTGGCAGATATGATACGCGAGTTGGGATGGAAGTCATTAAAGCAAAGACGTTTTTCGTCACGGTGAGATCTATTTACGAAATTTCAGTCACCAACTTTCTCTTCCGAATGCGAAAATATTTTGTTGAGCCCAACCTACATAGGTAGGAATGATCATCAAAATAAAATAAGAGAAATCAGAGCTCGAACAGAATCGTTTAGGTGTTCGTTTTTCCCGCGCGCTGTTCGGGAGTGGAATGGTAGGGAGATAGTATGATTGTGGTTCGATGAACCCTCTGCCAAGCACTTAAATGTGAAATGCAGAGTAATCATGTAGATGTAGATGATGTACCGTCACAGCGATTACTAGCCGGATAATATGTGGAACCCTATCACCTCCACGATTTGCTGTAGTCGAAGATGTGAGAGTATGCGCGTCAAGCGGCATGAGGACAGCCAGTTACCGCATTTCAACCAACGAGGGCTCTACCGCCGGGTAGTGTGGTCCGCCGGTCACCATCCTTATGACGCATGCGCGGAATTCACACAGTGAGCTGTATATTGCGGAACCTGAGAATGACGGGCAGGTGCCCAGCCGTATTATCGGCGAGTGTAGTTGACGACGACCAGCTGTAAGCGCGAAATTACTTCCATTTGGAGTTCTTTTATTAATACATTTATCATGTTCCATATAAATTGTAAAGAAAGTAAACGTTCAAGAAGGTGAACTGATTCATTTATTTGAACAAAGCTGTCAGAAACAATATATGCATACTATAGTTACTACTGATCAACTGCAGTCTACTGTACAGGACTGTAACAATTAAAGCACAGCTGGTCAGAGAGGTCCAGTGTGTGCTTTAATTATCGTATGGCAGAGAATCTTGGTAGGTAAGCTAACACTTTAATGTGGAACTGATTTACCCTGGAACAAATGTGTCTCAATTTTGGCCAACAGGTTGAAATCTGGCGCTCTGAGTGCAAGAAAGAGACAGGGGAATTCGGGGCAGAACGGCACAGCGGGGCATGGCAGTGACTGTGCTGTTTGCTGAACTGAAGAGTGTTCCAGTGATGTTGTAGTGATGTGTGAGATGTGTGCCTCTGTGGAAGGAAAGGTGTAGCTGCCATACCGAACAGGTTTGGAGTGCGACTTCTAAGTGAACGGTTGTCTTTCATGTTTCTAGTTTTGCTATTATAGCTTTCGGTGAAATTCATCGTCAGAGAAGGCATTTATTATTATCTCTATGTCCTTAAAAGACATATAGTTTCAAAGTACGTGCCATTTGCAAAACGTTAGTTATATAATACGTTTGAATGCATGGGTTATGACGTCCCATAAAAGTTGTGAAGTTAGAAAGTTCTCCTGGGGCGGAAGGGGATGGGGCGGAAAGGGATACTGCTCCCTTCTACCCAGCCAATTTTAGATGCAAATAGATTTAAAACTATACATTTCTTTTGCTCCCTTTCTTTTCCAGACCATGTCGACTTACATTAGAGAAACTGATAGATAGCGATGAGATATTACATCAACAGAAAGGGCAGTTTGAGCCGTTCTATCGGCTAAAATGGGAGTATTAAAAGCATTCAAGGAGTTTAAAGTAATGAAATCAACGTTGGAAAGATACGTTCGTAAGGCTAGGAGTAAGCGCAAGTAAGAGTTCCTAAATGAGACGGAAAATTTTAAAATGAGTTCACTGAAGAACAAGAAGGCAAGCTGGTAACATAACTGTAGTCAATAGAGAGCAAACTGTTTAAGTCCAACGATAAAACATCTAATTTCCAGATCATTAGTCTATCAACTAGCAGAAAGAAATAGCTTGTTGTATGTTGTATGGTAACCGGGGACCTAGAAACGACAGAGAGGCTCCATCCCCGCCGCAGCTGCAGTGGTCCACAACCCCACGACGACTACCGCAGTCCACTTCACCCCTCCGCCGCCCCACACCGAACCCAGGGTTACTGCGCGGTTCGGCCCCCGGTGGACCTCGCCAGCTAGTGTCTCATACCAGACGAGTGTAGAGTGATGGTGGTGTACGCGTACATGGAGAACATGTTTGCGCAGCAATCGCCGACATAGTGTAGATGAGGCGGTATAGGGGGAACCATCCCGCATTCGCCGAGGCAGATGGAAAACCGCCTAAAAACCATCCACAGACTGGCCGGCTCACCGGACCTCGACACAAGTCCGCCGGGCGGATTCGTGCCGGGGACCAGGCGCTCCTTCCCGTTCCGGAAAGCCGTGCATTAGACCGCTCGGCTAACCGGGCGGGCAAGAAATAGCTTACTACGCAGATCTGACAAATAAACTTGTTTAGTTGGGCAGGACTGGGCTGTAAGATTTATTACTAGGCATTACAGGTTCTGTATTTCCAAGCCAGAAAATATATCCGGTGCACGAGCGATGGACGAGAGCAAATAAGAGTTAGCGTAAGTTGCTATTAAGCATAAAACACTGTAGATTTTTCAGAATATGATTACAGTATTTAACAATTTTTAAGATCCATTTTCCTTAATGTAAATTGTTCTTTAAACAATGTTATGTCTTAGTTTTAAGGTGATATTCCTAATCATTTCAACCTCTATGCAATAATTTCATAAAAACATTGCCTTATTCTACTCTGTCCCGGGGGTGAGGCAGAGTGGGAAATATGCAAGCATCTCTTTGAAAAATGTAAAAAAATATATAACATAAAGTAAATAAGTTATACACAACTGCAACCAGTCACTTTTTCAATAATAATGCTTTATTACATTAACCGGTTTTCGAACTCTTTCAGGTTCATCTTCAGATGATTTCGGGAGGATCATCCCGAAATCATCTGAAGATGAACCTGAAAGGGTTCGAAAACCGGTTAATGTAATAAAGCATTATTATTGAAAAAGTGACTGGTTGCAGTTGTGTATAACTTATTTACATTAATATACAGTCACGGTTCTAAAATATCCGTAATGGATAAGCATAATATAACATACAGCTTTCAGTGATTTTCAAGTAAAGTACTACAAGGTCACTTTTTATACTTTTACAGAGTGTTTTATTGTGTTCCGTTACTTTGCAAGAATTTTTAAACATTAAGTATAATGTTCCACCTTGCCTACCCCCATAGAAACGTTTCCATAATGAACTGATTAGGAACGGGACCTGGGCAGGAAAGGTCAAGCAAGTAAGAAATGCATAACGTTGATTTCATTATTAACCGCCGCCTAGACAGTTTGTTCAATATGAGCACCAGAGACGTCAAAGAGATGCTGCATCAGTAAATCGACGTGATCAATAGTTGCTCACAGCGGTCCTGGTGGAATTTCCTTATACTGGCCTCCAGATCAGGTACTGACCGAACGTGTCCCCTGTAAATGCTTTCTTTTAGATATTCCCAAAGCGAAAACTCACATGGATTGAGATCAGGTGATCCTGCAGGCCATGAATCCGGAAAACCTCTGGAGATTACACATTCGTGGAAGGTTGTGTTAAGCAGACCTTTCATTGGGCGAACGGCATGACGTGTTGCCCCATCTTGCATGAAAACAGTGATTTCCACACAACTATGCTCTTCCAAAATGGGAACCACATGTTGTACAAGGAGGCTTCGATAACGTGCGGACGTCAGGGTACACCTGACAGGCCCTGTGGGTGTATTCTCTTCAAAGAATAAAAGTACTTGTGAATCCATACCATACAATCACATACGACAAGTACAGTGGCTCTTCGTGCAAAACACGAGGTTTAATAGTACCCAGAATTCGGCGGTTCTGTGTATTCACTGCACCATGTAGTGTAAAATGTGCCTCGTCACTCGATATAATATTGCCCTGCCACGGCACATCTGCTTCGATCCACACCAGAAACCGAAGAGCAAATTCAGAACTTTGCTGATGATCATGAGGTTTCAGTTGCTGCACCGTCCGGAGCTTCTGCGGGTACCAGTGCAATATACACCGTAAAAAATTCTCATGACACTACAAGAGCACTAACAGCGGCAGGGACACGTGCTGCATGGTCATTTAATGGTAACAGCAACCTCGCCAGTAACTTCTACTGGGATAGGACGGCCGGCCGGTGTGGCCAAGCGGTTCTAGGCGCGTCAGTTTGGAACCGCGAGACCGCTACGGTCGCAGGTTCGAATCCTGCCTCGGGCATGGATGTGTGTGATGTCCTTAGGTTAGTTAGGTTTAAGTAGTTCTAAGTTCTAGGGGACTGATGACCGCAGATGTTGAGTCCCATAGTGCTCAGAGCCATTTTGGGATAGGACCGCCTCCTCTCCGAGGTACCACACCAATCTTTTCTGTGTATTCAGATTTCAATATAATCTTTTTTCCACTACTTAATGACATTGGACCTCTCTCAACGCTGCGCTGTAATTGTTACCGTTCACATAAAACAGTTTCACTAACGGCGCACGGCCTCTCTTCATTATAGCTGTCAAATGACAGCACTGATGCCATACCGTCATATATACAATGTACAGCGCCAGATTTGCACATGGTGGCCAAAATTGGAACTAATTTTGTTGCCAGCGTAAATCGAGTCTGCATTAATGCGTTAGAATTTCTACCATGTTTCGCTACTACCGTACGAGTATCACATCATACACTGGACTTCTGTGAGCAGCTGCACTTTAATTCGAACCACCCAGTAATTACACAGGCTATTAATCAACATGCCAGAATTAACAAGAAAAAAATATGGTGCTTACTCAGTTGTGTTACGAATATACTGTTTCTGTAGTATTACTTTTTCATATTTACGTAACTACACTGCCAAGTGCAACAGAATAATAGTTCCCATGCTGAAGGATTAGAAGCCTATTTGCAGTGCACACAGTTACTTCTCATGCTTGTAAAGGGGATTTTTCAGCTATTGAGTTACATAATCAGATTATTTGCAACAGAAGTAGCCAACGCTATATTCTGAACTTGCACAATTTCTCGATATATTGATATAAGTTTGCTCTCAATGCGTTAAAGTCTGTTGCACTGTTGACCTACAGGTATAGTCCTCACGAACATTGTTTTTTTATATGTATGCTTACTGAGTAAATCCCACACCAACTGAAAATAGTGATAATAATAATTATCATTATAACAATTATTATTATTTCTTTCCTTTCTCACACGTTTTGTCTGGTTGAAAATGGAAAGAGACGCGGACCTTGATCAAGCGTGACTTCCTTTTAACTGTACGGTATGTGTTACACTGCATTTAGGAACTTTCAGGTAATTGAACATGTATCAATAATTACAGATTTCTGTAGTTGTATATATACGTTTGGATGTAGCTGTATTGCGTTAATGTACTGGTGGATATTGTGTGGTATGACTCCTGTAGTTGATAGTGTAATTGGTATAATGTCAACTTTATCCTGATGCCACATGTCCTTGTCTTTCTCAGCCAGTTGGATGTATTTTTCAATATTTTCTCCTGTTTTCTTCTGTATATTTGTTGTATTGGGTATGGATATTTCGATTAGTTGTGTTAATTTCGTCTTTTTATTGGTGAGTATGATGTCAGGTTTGTTATGTGGTGTTGTTTTATCTGTTATAATGGTTCTGTTCCAGTATAATTTGTATTCATCATTCTCCAGTACATTTTGTGGTGCATATTTGTATGTGGGAACGTGTTGTTTTATTAGTTTATGTTGTATGGCAAGTTGTTGATGTATTATTTTTGCTACATTGTCGTGTCTTCTGGTGTATTCTGTATTTGCTAGTATTGTACATCCGCTTGTGATGTGATTATTATTATTATTATTATTGTAATTAGTCACAAATGCAATTCAGGGGTAAACTCAGTGGGAAGTTGGTGTAGCAATTGCACGATCTGTGAAGAGTCCTCCGTAAAATGTGCTGTTATCTACATGCTCTGTAAAACTTAAGGACGATCTAGATAAATTAACATAACATTTTAACTACTGGATGCAACCTGAATGAAAATGGGGGACCATGGTGCCAGAGAGCTCCCAGTCGTGCACAGAAAGCTGGACGTCACATGGCGTGAGGTCAGAGTAATTTTAATTCCAAACAGGGCTGCCACCGCAACACGAGGCAGTCGAAGGAATGGGAACAGTGTTTGTCAATCAACGAGCAGTTACAGTACACTGTGGTGGTTCAAAATGGTTCAAATGGCTCTGAGCACTATGGGACTTAACTTCTGAGGTCATCAGTCCCCTAGAACTTAGAACTACTTAAACCTAACTAACCTAAGGACATCACACACATCCATGCCCGATGCAGGATTCGAACCTGCGACAGTAGCGGTCGCGCGGTTTCAGACTGTAGCGCCTAGAAACGTTCGGCCACCCCGGCCGACACACTGTGGTGGTGTTCTTTATTACAACACGGCACAGGAACAACATTTGGATGCTTTCACATGGAGAAAAATCCTTTGAGAAACTGGAATAAGGGAGAAGTTTGCCGCGGGACTGCTACGGTCGCAGGTTCGAATCCTGCCTCGGGCATGGATGTGTGTGATGTCCTTAGGTTAGTTAGGTTTAAGTAGTTCTAAGTTCTAGGGGACTGATGACCACAGATGTTAAGTCCCATAGTGCTCAGAGCCATTTGAACCATTTTTGAAGAAGTTTGACAAATACAGACCGGCAGTTCGTTATTGCTCATTGCATTGTTTCACGTGCATGGGGAGCGTTCTGAACCACAGACACTGCAGTCCAAAAGAGAGCGGGTGGTCGATCACGGTCAGCTACAGCAAAAGATGACCGTCACATTGTGCAACACACAGGAAGGGACTCGCTTCAGAGAGCGGGTGCAATTGCAGCCACATTTAACAGGACTGTAAGGCACGTAGTTTAACACTCCACACAACATGGCAGGGTGATTGCATGGGGATGGTGTCTTTGTCCGAAGACCAGAACTTTGTGTTCCGCTTAATAGGTGTCATGTATAATTTTGGTATCTGAATCGATTGTGAGCGAGGAGCGATGTTGTAAATCAGTATCGCAGAAGTTAGGCTATTATCTTTGGTGTGTGCGGAGGCGCAGGGTCAGGTATTGTTAAGCTCTGTTGGAGTGAGGGAACAATTATAATGTTGTGTTTCAAATGTAAAGTCTCAATTTATTAATGTGCTTAGTGAACATGATTATATCAAGATCGTAACGGAGACTGATTTGTGAAGGAGGAAGTGCAATGGAACTGAATGTATATCAGAAGTGGAATGTCAGAGGTAAATATTATAATGATGTTACTCTTTTTAACATTATTGCTGCGCCATCGGACTCACTTGGTTATTGTACCCACAGTTGATAGATTTCAAAGACAGGAAAGTGTATTATTTGGATGTTAAGACGTTAATTAAATTAGAAATCAGCCATGAGAACTTTTTCACAGTCTACAAAAAAAACTTAGTAATGTCGTTTATGGCCATATTTCATTTTGTATCTACTTTTCTCTTACAATTTTTAATTGACCACGTATTTTTTTAATGGAAAGGGAACCAAGTGTGTTCAGAAAATACTTCGATTTACAACTAACAGAAAACTCATTGCACATCACGAGCGTATCTGCGTAGATACAGTAATTTGCAGCTCTTGTGTAGTTGCGCGCAAGACAGAGCAGTACTGCAACGCGTTATCCAGATTTGCGCAGAATAGTTTTTTTATTTATTCAATCAGGGCGAACTTATGTCATGCAGAGACAGTTTTTGTGATCAGTTTTTGCAAAACTAATTATTGTAGGTTTTGTGTCAAAGTCTTTATTCAGGCAGTTAATACTGTTCAAAATTCTTGCAGTAAAATTGATACTTTTACAGTATGAAATACTTCCCTTGTCATTACGACATTTAATTTTTATTACAATGCAGCTTTGCCTTCACATTACGACAATATAATATTGTGTTACGATTCATTATTACTTCTGTACAGCTTTTATTATTCAAAACAGGGTATGCAGTCAATATTGTTATTATTTAAAGAGAACTTTCACGTTGACACCCGCATATCGGCGCCACCATTTGCTATGGTGCTAAAAACATAGGGACTGGACCAACGACAAGTAGAGTCGCGTCTCTTCTCGGATGAAAGCAGATTTAGTCTGGGCAATATTTCTGGACGTACCTTCATATGGCGAGAAATGAGAAAACGTAGTGCACGAAGGAACGTTTCCATACATCGTGGTTTTTGTGGTTCAGCTGTGGGGAGGCATAACGTTGTACTGAGCCCTAAATCTTTCACCGGTCAACGTTATTGTCATCCTGTTTTCCTTCCCCATGTGGTTTTTTTTTTCAAAGGTTCTTTTGGTCCTGACTTCATTTTTATGAATGAAAGTGCTCGATCGCACCGAACTGTGCAGGTGGAGCTCTTAGAATATTCGCCGAATGGACTGGCCTGCCCTTCCCGCCGACTTAACTCCAATCGAGCACATATAGTATGCATTGGGGAGGCGAATTACACCAAATCTGAATGTACCAGCGACCACCCACTAGTTTTTTTTAGCCACGCTGGTAGAGAAATGGAACGCCATACCACAAGAACTCCTTACAAAACTTGTTCCCAGCATGGGAACACGCTACAGAACATGTACATGATGATCACACAGCCTATTAACAACAATGTTCCACCTTCCGTAGTGTCCCGGGACCGTCATAAATCGCGGTGATTTCTGTGTAATTATTGTCTTTCAGTTACCTTTTGAACAATATTGTAGCAGTGCTTTCTACGTACGCTCCAAGTTTCACCGAGCTATGTTGCGTGGAAGTGACACATCATGCGGAAGTTACTTTCGTTCTTAAGTTCTGCACACCAGTGTACAGGTACTACATTGTAATTGCTTGCATTTTTGAAGCATTTAAAATGAAGTATATTTTCACAGGAGGCAGTTCCATAACGCAGCTAGGTCTGAAGATGCTCAGAATAACGTAGACCATTCTTATCTATAAGTCAACACAACGAGAAGTATTTCTAGACGCAAAATATGCCGAACTAGATATCTTGATTAGTTTACGAATACTACGAGGGTTGACTGAAAAGTAATGCCTCCACTATCATAACTCTTCAAGAGTTGGCAGCATTGGTTTGCGGCAGGTACTGGCTTGTTCCGTGGCCTCTTCTCTACAGGTCCAGTTGGCAGAAAGCCTTAGCACTGAACGGTTGTGTTGTTACAGTGTAAAGAATGGAACCCTGCGCAGACGGTGGGTCAATGCGATTTAAGCAACGTGCAGTCATTGACAGCAGTAGGTGTCACCCCAAAGGTGATTCATCAAAGAATGAAAGCAGTTTATGGTAACTGTGTTGATGTGAGTACTGTTTCGTCGTTGGCGAGTAAGTTTGAAGATGTTGAGGCGGGAACATCTGACCTGCGTGACAAACAAAGAGTTAGACGTCCTGTGACAGCAATCACCGAGTTTCACAAGCTAAATGTTGACAAATTGATTCAGGACAACAATAAATTCAGAGCGTTACATCACGACGCTGCCAACTGTGAAACGACTGCTAACAAGGGTCCGAAAGGAAAAGAGAAATGTTTTCCTGCAGCATGAAAATGCCAAACCATACACTTCACGTGCCACCACAGCAGAGCTTCGGAGACTGAATCTCACCACCGTATGGCATCCTCCATACAGTCCACATTTACAACCGTCTGACTTCCATCTGTTCCCGATAATGAAAGACGATATGTGTTGACATCATTATGTTTCTGATGAAGACGTTGAGAGAACTGTGAGACTGTGGTTGCAGACTTCTTCCATGATAACCTCAGAAAACTTGTTCGTAGTTGGCAGAAATGTATCCAACTGGCTGGTGATTATGAGGAAAAGTCAATATTGTTAATTAAAGATCACAGTCTAAGGATTATTTCTGGATTTGATTTATTAAAATATTTCCATCAAAACCCAATTAACGAAGGTGGAAGCATTACTTTTCATTCAACCCTCGTCAAATTTTTAACATCAGTGTTTACCCATTTATCTGTCAAAGAATTTTCACATAGTGTTTCATTTAGTTTATTGTACAGTACGGAAATTTTTTGTTTTAATTTGCACAACGTGACACATCGTGAGATTAAGGCATTTTCAACTAACACCTCTCTTGTGTCTGTTATGGTTGAATTTCGAATCTGTATAATTGCTTGTGTCGTCATCAAACCCAAGAGTTTTTATAATCAGTATTGGAAATCAACATTATAAATAATGATTTCGAATAAGAATAGGAGTGGACCCACCACTGAACACGGCGCTACTCTGTATTTTATGTCCCGTCCTCCTCAGTTTACGTTCATTACAGTAATAGAGTTTCGTCAGTGCAAGTCTCTGATTTCTGTCCATTACAGCTAGGTTCGCTACATACAATTTTATAACCTGCCCCCTCAAGGATCTTGAGAATGCCGCATAAAATACCAACAAAGTGACTTTTCTTTATTTAGCTTTGCCAGGAATACGATGGTGAGGTCATTCCGCAAGGCAGTCTTCGTGGGAATCAAACTCACAGCTATTTCATTAGTCGCTCTTAAAAACAGCAAATCAATATTGTATGTAGGCTAATTTTTCAAGAAATTTGGAAAATATACAGTTTCAGCTTATCTAACTTGGATCAGGGTTTGATCGCAAAGATATCTAACTGATTAATGGTTTCAACGAATTATGGTGACTTCTGATTGGTGTAGCAGACACGAAAGGAGTGTGCATGAATATAATTGTGAGCGGAGCAACATTCTCCAGCTTATAGTCTATTTGTGATCATTCCTTTTGTCTTTTCTAGACCCGTATGAAGATGATCATTATGAACCGAACCTAGTAACAAAATAAAAAGTACGTGCAATCAAAGAGTGATAAAAGTTATATAAATTGAATCAATGGATTGCTGTATCCTTCATTGCGTTGATGCCACGTTCCTCCAAAAACTTCAAAAGATTGGAAGGAGAAGAATCAATCGGCAATAATAGATTATTTCTCAGCTCCCCGTTGGGTGTTACTACTGCATATTCAAGTCTATCAAGAAATGCATCTTTAGTGACTAAGTAATTACAAGAAAGGCTCATGGGCTAATATGTATACACAGACAACCAAACTTTGGTGACTAAGTAATTACAAAAAAGGCTCAAGGGATAAGATGCATACACAGACAACCAAAATAAAAATGTGTTCTTATTAAGTCTCAAACGTTTAGTAGAAATTAGCTTCTAAAAAAAATAGAAAAGAAGAGACGTAACTTTTAGTTGATTTTCCTCTCCGCGTCTATGCCTTAACCACCTTAAAACGTATTATATTTACATTTCATTAGTCCTCATAAGACAGCACCCTGATGAGAAGTCTTCTTCGTTGTACAATTAGCAAAAATCTTTTGTGTTCGGTGTAAGGCCTTACTTGATGTTTTAAGCAGGGGAGGGGGGGGGGGGGGAAATGAAAACATCTTACTCATTTTGCAAGTGAAAGAAATCGCACAAAACTTAATTGTTGATGAAACATTTGCTTTGTACATGAATTAACTCTCGTTAGTAAAATAATGTAAGTCTTATTTGAGCATATTGATTCTTTTTTTTTAATTTCTCTTATCGAAACCATTCCTACATCGATTAGCTACACAGTACCTTAGTTTTCTGTCGATATGTTGAGTATCTTCACAAGATACCAACATTTTCTGTGCTCATTCTTGAAAAAGGAATCTATACTCGTCACATAATCTTACAATAGTCTACCGAAAAGCTCACAAACGGGAAACTCTCAGAAGCAAATATTCAGCATCTGAAAGCAAAAACTACGAAAGTTCGCAGGAAACATAAAAAATTCAATAAACTCCATTACGCTCAAATTCGACTAATTTGAGGTTAATAATTCCCATAGTTTTAAAATATGCATTATACATTTTAGCTTATAATAATAGCAGTAGCGGTTTGAGCACTGAAAGAAGGCGACTGTGGTAGAAAAGAATACGATCAAAATCTGTGTAGGATGAAACTTTGTTTTTTAACACATTCATCTTTTAATATGACATTTATTTTCAATTAAAATGCTTATACATATACTTCAGTTCAATAATTTGAATTTCACAAAACAGGAACCGAGAAGAAACGAAATATCGAAGGGTTAAGAAATTCAACATAATAATAAACGAGGGTATACATTGTTAGAAAAGCATACTATTCATATATTGTCAACAAGATTGTCCCATGGATATTTCATACGAAAAATGATATTGGGATTAGTTTTTACTTTCAATAATCGTTGAGAGGAATTTGCAAGGTACATGCGTTGGGAGAGTATGGTGCTTCTCAAGCACGACTGACAAAATTTCCATGGGAAAAGAACTGTGATACATTGGACCGGAGGGATCCACTACTCAGGTCTGGAGGAGAGAGGGTCACAGTTTGTTCTGGACTGTTAGAGTGACTTTCAAAATATGTTTCATATTTAGCGTCTCTCTTGCGGGTACGCGGGCTGACTGATGCAGAGTCCACTACAGATTTTCACTTTTGATTACTCAACTTTTGCTTCGTTCCCTCCTCCCCCTACAACTACATCTTGCCATTATCTCTAGTTTTGACAGGCCACAGATTCCTTGTATTATGATGATAATAATAACAATTGCAATAAATAAAATGTTTCAATGCGATAATATTAATTTGTTAAAATCAGTACTCGATACATCGCTATAGAACAGTGGTTCCCAACATGGTGGTAATTACCCACAGAGGGGTAAAATGAAGTTATCTGAGGGGAAAAAACAAAAGAACTCGATTTTGTTACGATTAAGAAACTAAATTATTTTTTTAAACATCATCATTATTATATTTCATAAGACTGTAATACTGATTACTAACTTACCAACCCTTATCTTTTTTCAGACACGTACTTTAACCCTTGACACAGTTTGTTTGATGTTAAAGCCTATGAAACGGATGTATGTACATCTTCTACTCACATAGTCCACTTTTTACAACGATACATATACATCACACATGCTTTAATATCTCATCAAAATGCTTTCTCTGAGCTGTAGGTGGTTCCGGCAATACATCATAAATCGCTTCATCTAATTGACGGCACGTCGCAACAGTAACTACGTAATAGTTACTAAATTGCTGCAGGGCCTTCACAGTGTTATTATTATTAGAGTAGCTGTCAGACATAAATCTTTGGCACCCCAAGGTCTTCTAATTTCTACTACTTCAGACGTAAGGAGTCCAGCAATGAAGTAATTTACTAACAGTAAGTGTAGCGCACGTATTTTAATTCGATTGCTTTCAAAAGGGGGTGTAGGGTGTGGCTGGAGCAAGAGTCACTAGGGAGAGGAGTGGTGCAGAGGAAGCATATGTTGTAACAAGTGTTTATCGTCAACGTGGATGGTTAGCTTTCTTTTCTGAAGGGGTTATAGGTAGCTGTAGCGGTTCACTGCTAAGTGTTTCATCATTCTATAAACAAGGATGTTAGAAGTAAGCAAAATCATTAGTTCATGATATAATAAAACACCTGTAGAAACTATATTTCGTCATTCTCAAACAAAGGTGTTCAAACGAAATTTTTTTAATTCTAAAATTTAGCAGGGCACTGATGTTGACAACGTTAGATGTGAGGATTAGTACATGATACTCGTATCTGATTGCACTCAGGGTCAATGGCCTCAGAAAGGTTAAGAAACATTTCTATAGAATGGCATCAAAGAATTTGCACTTCATGTAAATACACTACCAGACAAAAGTTAGGATACGTTGAAAGACGATGTCGATTTTGATTCGACGACAGAATATTCCACCTGGGGAACATTAGACGTATCGATAATGGTTTCAGCGTCACCCACCAGCAGATGGCGTAGTAGCACAGCTACCAGAGTGTTCTGTATGTCTATCATTTTAAAGAAAAAGCTCATGTCCATCAGGCTCAGTGAGGTGCAGGCGTGTAGAGCAAGCAATTATCATTCTTCTGAGTCGCGCTCGTGCTTCCTACAGCCGATTTAGCGTGTTTCAGAGGGAGCAAATTGTGGCCTTACGAATGGCGGGATGGTGGTCTCGGAGAATTTCACACAAGTTGGACGTGGCGCATCAGTTGTTAATCGACGCACGCAATTGTGAACTGGTGAGGATTTTCACAGTCGTAGCCGAGATTCTAACGTGTTGGCAGCACTAACACCAACACAGTTCGTCGTATTGTAAGGGCAGCAATGACAGGTCGTACAGCTACCACAGCAAATGTGAACCCGCAAGTGTCAACACCAACTGTTGCGAACCGGTTACTAGCAGTAGCAGTACGGGCAAGCACGCCTCCAGCCAGTCTTCCACTCACACCACAGCAACCACACGTATGGCTCAACTGGTGCTGTCAGAGGATCACCAGGTTTACATTAGCTTAGATTAGATTTACTTTCATTCCAATTGATCCGTAGTGAGGAGGTCCTCCAGGATGTAGAACATCTCAAAAAAACAATAATACATGACAAATATTTACAACTGAAACAAATAAGCTACTGTACAAACAATGCACTGAATTTAAAATAAAAAGTTTTTTTTATTTATAAGGTAATAAACATGTTATAGAACTACTATAATACTTGTTTGAAATGAACACATTACTGCACTGAAATGATGCAGAAGTTAGATTGTACTTACACACACACACACAAACACACACACACTCTTATTTAAAATGAACACTTTACTGCACTGAAATTGTGCAGAACTTATTATATCAGTTGGTTCTACTGAGAAATTCATCAATGGTGTAGAAGGAGTTGGCCACCAATAAATCCTTTAGTAAGTGCCTAATAGTTTGAGGTGGGAGAAGCTACAATTCTCGTTCACCTTTGGTGTTTATGGATTGAACGCTGATCAGCGTTCGATACATGCGGAATGTTGTTCGACCAGTTATTTTGCTGTTCTGTGAACGGGCAGGTGATGTGCTGTTCCAATAGGATACTGCTCGCACAAATAGCGACCGCGTAACTCGCCGTGCTCTGCAAGACGTACAGCAGCTTCCCCTGCCTGCAAGATCGCTGGACTCTTCTCCAACTGAGCACATGTGGGACACGAGAAGACAAGTGACTCGTGCAACTCGTGTACCTTCAACTCTTACAACACGTGTGGAATAACGTATCCCACCCTTGGTGGTCAAATATGATCGATTATTTGATTGAGTCAGTGCCCGCATTGCCGCCCTTGGACGCTACGGTACATACGAACATGAATGTGTGGATGCGTACCTTCTACCTCAGAAACACTTGAGCTGTTGTTGTTGTTGTCTTCCATCCAAAGACTGGTCCTAGTTCGAGTTCGGTTGCCACGTGAGAGGAATGAATGATTCCAAATGGACGGAACGAATTTTGAGATCTTTGACTCTAAACCGAAAACCATAACGTCATGGTGTGTGTATTGTGTACTGTGTATTGAACCAGGGACCTAGAAACTACGGAGGCTTCGTCCCGCCGTAGCCCTCAGTGGCTCACAATCCCACAACAGGCAACACTAATCTACCCACCTCACACCGAACCCAGGCTTATTGTGCGGTTCGACGCCCAGTGGACCCTCACGCCCCCCCCCCCCCCCCCGAACCCCGGAACGTCTTATAGGAGACGAGTGTAGCCCCAAATGTTTGCGTGGTAGAGTAATTATGGTGTACCCGTACGTGGAGACAGTGTTCGCGCAGCAATCGCCGACATAGGGTAACTGAGGGGTAATAAGGAGAACCAGCCCGCATTCGCGCGCCGATGCAGATGGAAAACTGCCTTGAAAAACCATAACGTCATGGTACATGAATATCAAAAAAGATCTAGATGAAATGAATGTACTACTAGAAGACGCGCATGCCGAGAAATCTTCAGAACAGCTGTAGTGATGTTTGGGGCTATTCGAGAAGAGAAACGAACGGCTGGTGCCAAAAGATCCGATAAAAGCCGTGCTACGCACGGTGCACTGATAAAGCTTATCTGTCGTAAACAATAAAAGAGAAATTGAGAACAACTGTCAGAAGGATTGTAAGCTTATCGTGGTCCTTACCTGGCCGACTTGCGAAATAAGTAAAGTATAAAATATAATAGTTCGACGATACTGCAGTGCCAGTGTTATTCTGATGACGATGCACTGCTGCCACCACCCGTTTCTAAACACATCAGATGAATTCGCAATTGCGAATAATGACTACCATCAGGTGTAGAATGTAATGAGGACAATGAAACCTTGTATCGAACCGGGACCCGAACCCCGATTCCCCGTTTATCGCGAACGGTCGCCTTACCATTTTGTTTTTAGTTCATCTCATTTTGTTCTCTACTGTTCGTTGAATTTGTCCGGGGCGGACGTCCGATGACACCCGTTCAGGTTCTTCGTTGATCTGTACACTCAGTTTTTTTTTTTTTTTTTTTTTTTTTTATTACAGGAGATAGCTAACCCTCTGACCGAACACTCTGAGCTACCGTCCCGGCAGCCATTTAGCTATCCATGCACGACTCACAGCCAGACCCAACCTTCCATATGTCGTCAACCATACGTCTACGATCTGTACTCGCACATCCATTATGTGCATTCCCGTAGAGATCAGACGTTGTGCTTGAAAGTCGCGGGCCCGGTGTTGGAAGGTGGACGTGCGAGTACAGATCGTAGACGTATTGTTGACGACATATGGAAGGTTGGGTCTGGCCGTGAGTCGTGCACGGATAGCCAAATGGTTAGGCGACTGATCGCGACGGGGGGAAATCCGGGTTCGAGTCCCGGTCTGGCACAAATTTTCACTGTCGTCATTCTGTTCTACAGCCGGTGGTAGTCATTATTCGCAACTGCAAATTCATCTGATGTAATAATAGTTCTGTTAATCCGTTCGTATTGCATCTATTCACTTACGAGGTCTGCAGTGACTTACCGTTCTGTGCGCTTATGAAATTTCCGAGGCACATGCTAAGTTTATTACAACAAAGTATCAGAATTCCTTCCTGAATTCTATTCTGAGTGCGCTTAACAATTGTGTTGTCCGTGGGAAGTTGAATTCTGCAGTAAAAGCAATGAGTAGAAGGCGCAAAAGTTTTAAAGATGATGTAGCGTAATATAGGAAATGAGAGACTGGTGGATGGCGGTAAGTATATCAACACTGACGGAGTTATTGGGGTCAGCAAACAGAAAAAAATGCCATTTTATTGATATGATGAGTGCTGACAATGGCCTCCTAGGCTTATGGGGATGCTTCCGTGGTTGTCACAGGAGTACTGAGCGTCAATTGGGCTTTCAGATCAGACGAATCACCACCAACTCTGAACTGCGCCAGCACCACGATGTAGGTCAGCATCGCAGAAGCGAACTGTCAACATAGAGAACACGTCTTTTTAAAGGAAGAACATGCAACGTGATCTGAAAAGAATGCTAATATTTTTGTTATTTTACTGATTTTGTTATAGGTATACAGGGCCTCCGTATAAGTGACAATATATGCAAGAAATTCCTTAATCCCCATTACACATTTGATAAAATTGCAGAAGAACGTACTGTATAAGATGTTACATACAAATATACGTCCGGCAAATATCAAGGTCCATGTTACAAGGAAAATAAAACTGACTCACATGTTTACCCGTCTCGTTAATAATGACGCTTCGTACGTAGTTGGATTCAAAAGCTGCTCGATGTGACGGCCACGATGTTCACTGGACAAACCGTATCTGCTTACACTCGCTCAGAACTATCTGCCGCAACCATAAGACTGAGCTGAGATCTGTTAGAGAAGATCCCCCTTGATGTATTCACCTTTCTCCACTTGTTGCGTTGAGGTGGGTTTGGACGAAAACCACAAAATATACTGTCCCCTCTTCGCGCTGAAAACGAATGTCTTTAACAATGTTCTACATCTACATCTACATCCATACTCCGCAAGCCGCCTGACGGTGTGTGGCGGAGGGTACCTTGAGTACCTCTATCGGTTCTCCCTTCTATTCCAGTCTCGTATTGTTCGTGGAAAGAAGGATTGTCGGTATGCCTCTGTGTGGGCTCTAATCTCTCTGATTTTATCCTCATGGTCTCTTCGCGAGATATACGTAGGAGGGAGCAGTATACTGCTTGACTCTTCGGTGAAGGTATGTTCCCGAAACTTTGACAAAAGCCCGTACCGAGCTACTGAGCGTCTCTCCTGCAGAGTCTTCCACTGGAGTTTATCTATCATCTCCGTAACGCTTTCGCGATTACTGAATGATCCTGTAACGAAGCGCGCTGCTCTCCGTTGGATCTTCTCTATATCTTCTATCAACCCTATCTGGTACGGATCCCACACTGCTGAGCAGTATTCAAGCAGTGGGCGAACAAGCGTACTGTAACCTACTTCCTTTGTTTTCGGATTGCATTTCCTTAGGATTCTTCCAATGAATCTCAGTCTGGCATCTGCTTTACCGACGCTCAACATTATATGATCATTCCATTTTAAATCACTCCTAATGCGTACTCCCAGATAATTTATGGTATTAACCGCTCTGTCTCCTCTACCAAGAACTTCAGCACGCCATGCTGGAGAACCAGGTACTAGCGAAAAAAAAAAGTGTAAGTCGATTTTGTTGTCTTTGGAACATGAAAACTAATCATAGCCGATATACGTCAGTAAATAAAATCCTAGTAAGGTCGCCTTTAAAGTTTTTACAAGCTACCAGCAGCTGACACTGATAAGATTTGACGTAACTATTGTTTAAAAATTTGTCACTTGTGTTGTA
This sequence comes from Schistocerca cancellata, assembly GCF_023864275.1. NCBI lineage: Eukaryota > Metazoa > Arthropoda > Insecta > Orthoptera > Acrididae > Schistocerca > Schistocerca cancellata. The sequence continues at coordinate 390,387,598 of NC_064630.1, read as the reverse complement.
AAATCAATGACAAGAAGGACACAAAACGAGGGCTAGCACAAATAACGAGGACATTCTGGACGAAAATAAGTCTACTATTACAAAACATTGGCCTTAAGGTGAGGAAAAAGTTTATGAGAAATTGCCAGTTAGCTTTGTATGATAGTGGAAATGAGCGTTTGGCGTCATTGGCCGGGAGGCCTATTGCGGGACAGGCCCGGCCGCCTTGGTGCAGGTCTTATCACACTCGACGCCACATTGGGCGACCTGCGCGCCGGATGGGGCTGAAATGATGATGAAGACGACACAACACTCAGTCCCTGAGCGGAGAAAATCCCCGACTCAGCCGGGAATCGAACCCGGGCCTATAGGACAGCAATCCGTCACGCTGACTACTTTGTTTTTGTAATCTCATTTTGTTCGCTTTTTGTTCGTGGAATCTGCTCGGGGCGGACGTCGTAAGACATCCGTTTAAGTTCGTTGTTGATCGATTAACTCAATTTTTTGTTACAGAGGGCTGCTAACTCTCTGACCGAACACGCTGAGCTACCGTGCCGGCTACTACTCAGCTATCGGGGCGGACTGTATGATGGTGAATCATGGACTGTGGGAAAACTGGAGAAGAAGAGAATTGAAACATTTGAGATGTGCTGAATCAGGTGGGCTGATAAGGCCAAGGAGACTCTCCACAAAACTGTCAGAACTGGCGCAGAAAGGAATATATGGAAAACATTTACAAGAAGAAAGGGAAGGGTGGCAGGACATTGTAGTTTCTCTTTTTTCTGCGTCCAACATGGCAATAAATTATATCTATAACTAAATACGAAATACAGGGTGATTATAATTAAAGTTAAACTTTCAACCGCTGTAGATATAACACCACTGGTCAGAATGACGTCAAATTACAACGGAATATCATCGGAGAAGGGGGAAAACGTATGGCGGAAGAAAAATAAATAGTTACAAAATGTACCAATAGATGGCGCTGTAAGCATCTTAATTTAATGGTGGTCGACTGCAAATGACAAATGAATCATAGGAATATGCCTAAGGCGTACGTCTGACGTTAAACAAACTGTACTACTCAGTGTGCACGTGTGTACAAGTGTGATACTGTCAGTTGCGTAAGCCCATCCACCACGGCAAGCTCATATCGCATCGGATGGGAAAAATCGGTTTTTAATTGTCCTAAGGCCAAAACCCGCATAAAAAGTATCACTCACATCGGTTTTTAATTGTTCTGAGGCCGTAAACTGCATAAAAAGCATCAATCACATCAGTTTTTAATTGTCCTGAGGCCAAAAACCGCATACAAGCATCAATCAAAATGAAATCGGATTATTAATTTCCGCGTGACTGGCGCAAAACATTTCCAATATGATGTCCACCGTTTTCTGTGACAAGTTGAAATCGAGAAACAGCATGCTCCACAACAGATCGAAGTGTTTCCAGGGTCACGTTCAGAATGTGTTGCACAATGCGTGCCTTCACTGCAGCTAAGTTTGCAATCGGAACATTGAACACAACATCTTTCAGCCAAAGTCACATGGATTAAGATCAGGTGATCTGGACGGACAGGCTATAGGGAAATGGCGGCTGATAATTCTAGCATTTCCGAAATGGCACTTCAGCAGCTGCTTAACTGGATTTGTAATGTGCAGAGGTGCGCCATCTTGCATAAAAATGATGCCATCCACTGTTGGAGAGCTGGAATGACATTGTTGCGCAAAAGACACTCATAGCGCTTACCAGCGACAGTACACGTAACAGGACTGGAAGCACCTGTCTCTTCGAAAAAATATGGCCCTATGATAAATGATGCCGTTAACCCGCACAACACAGTGATATTTTCAGGATGAAGTGCTACTGGTTAATTTGAGTGTACATTTTCCTTTGCCCATATTCGACAATTATGTGTATTGACATTTCCCGTTAGATGGAAGTGGGCTTCGTCTGTCCACAAAAATCTTCCACGGTAATCACTGTCCACTTCCATGCGAGCAACAAATTCTAAAGCAAAGGTCTCTCTTGCTAACAGGTCAACAGGAAGCAACTCGTGCACATGGATAATTGTGAATAAGAAGGATGTTTCGTAGGGCTCTGAGCACTATGAGACTTAACTGCTGAGGTCATCAGTCCCCTAGAACTTAGAACTGCTTAAACCTAACTAACCTAAGGACATCTCACACATCCATGCCCGAGGCAGGAGTCGAACCTGTGACCGTACTGGTCGCTCGGTTCCAGCCCGTAGCGCCTAGAATCGCTCGGCCACTCGGGCTGGCGGATGTTTCGTAGGATTCTACTCGCCGTGCTCACTGGTACGTCTAATGTTGGGGCAATTCTCCGTCCACACCACCACTCGTCTCCTCCTGCATTGCTGTGGCCACTGCTTTCACTGACATCGAATCAATTCGTTTCCTCCCTCTACCGGCTTGCACACCGAAAGAACCCGTCTTTTAGAATTTCCGAATCATTTTTTCCAGACCCACGGCAGTCATCGGACCAACGCCTTTTTTTCAAGCCCTTCAGTGTCCGGAACGTCTGCAGAGCGACGTGTGCACAGTCATCATTCTTGTAACACAGCTTTACAAGCAGAGTGCGATCCTGCATTGAGACAGCCACGGCGAACGTCGCAGACGCGAAAGGAGGAGGAGCCGTGTACCCGACGTGTTTATACCAACTTCAGTGGGTCGTGCGCATTAAAGGTGTTTTCATTTACGTATTCTGACACATACAGCGCCATCTATTGATCAATTTTCACACTATTTTTTCTTCATCTGTCATACGCTTTCCCCTCTCTCCGATAATATTCCGTTGCAATTTCACATCATCGTGACCAGTGATGTTATTTCTACAGCGTTTAGAAAGTTTAATTATAATCACCCTGTATATTTTACCATCTGTGATAAAGTAGGGCAAAGATTCAGAATATTATCAGTACATTCTTTTGTCTCCCTCTTTCCAAAGGTGGAGACGATACCAGAGAAGTCAGTTTCAGTTCTTCATTGAAAGCACATTTATGTGAACAAGAAGTTGCCTAATTGTTTCTGCATAAAAATACTATTCATAATCTGAATTACACAAGAAGCATTGTTTGACATTTATAAACCTCCAGAATACACGGAAGGAAGCTCTTATTTATTTATAGAAAGGCCCCATCAGCAAATGAACCACACAACACATTTTTGTAATTTCAAGACACATTGGTTCGGTTATCACCATGGAGGATCAAAACCATTCAGCTGCTTTTCCCATAGACGTTGTCGAAATAATCGTAATATCGCCCATTCTATTCATGCAGTAGCACTTACCGAAGACATGAACTTCCTGTTGACATCTACGACTCCGGCAAAACTGATAAATGGCTGATTTAGCTTCACCGCGTGCAAAAATTTGTGCAGCTGTAAAAAAGAAAGTTCACAGTCAATTGAGACACTATTAGTTGTGAAACCAGCAAAAGCATTCCGTAACGTTATTTGGGGAGAGAAGAAAAGAAAGAAGAATCCCAAGAAACACTGGTACACTCTTCCAGCGTTCTAATGGAAGCGTTACGTCACTTTTGTTACAACCACACTCAAAACGTAGAACGAGGGGTGTTCATGAAGTTTTAGCTATCAGCTGTAAAAAAATAAAGATACATATTTAATTTGGTGTTTCTTTACTGGTACGTGTCTGCAAGACTGGTATAAATTGAAACCGCGCACCGCAATAATGCAGTACAATGGCAGAGGTGCCAACATAAAGTTTCGTAGCCAATCTCCACTTTATCATTAGACAGGGGCTCAGCCTTATAAAAAATATTGAGGTGCCACATACTGGGGGTCTTGCCCCAAAAAATTTTCTGAATTTTAGATGAAAAATAGTGAGTTTTAAAGCTTTTAAGCATTTTACAGACATATGATCAACATTAGAACCCCGAAAACGGGACTCTCGATAACTCGACATTCCGGGAAACTAGACAAGCATGATACATTTTTTGGCTTTGAAAAAAGAAACAAAACATAAACACGCACGGTATTTTCGTAAAAAACTAATTTAATTTACAGTAATAATCATACTCATAGACTATTACAGAGAAGTGAATATACAGTTCTGAAAAGACTGAAATTATATTTAAATAGATCCTAAACAATCATTAAAAGAATAACACATAAAATATTGCTGTCGCACAGTAATAGCACTTTGATTAATAAGTGAAATAGCAAGTTTAAACTTGCTTTCAATAAGACTCAGGGTCCATTAAATAAAAACAATATCTCAAATTTAATGCTTTAATACAGTTAATAAAGTTAACACAGTTAATAAAGTTAATGCAGTATGCCTAACACTTTCAGTCAAAAGTATGTAAACAGCGGGTTTTAATTGTCTTACACCCTAAAAATATGTAAGTATTTGAAAATAACTAATACAGTACTATAGTAATATAGTAATAAAGTACTAAACTAGTACTAATATCTGAAAATGAAAATTTAACATTATGTGAGTATTTAAATCTCTATTTTATAAAGATTTTTAATATAGCTTTAAAAGCCATTATTAGGGCTAGAGTGTCTTTAGAAAGGTGCAAATCTCGACCGCTTGACTGGATTGCTGTATACGAAGTCGTAGAAGACTGACGGATATCCAATTCATCCAAAACATCTCGGCGGGCATAAAGAACAGCCAACACTGTCGTGATTGGAACTACTTGGAGAAGCTTAATGCACTTCACTACTTTACATAACATTTCTCCTACTGCAGGCTCTTTTGTAATGTACTTTCTTACATCAAGCATGTTTTTTTAAGACCAGTTGTTTTTATTTGCGATGTCGGCTGACATATTCAAGTGTAATCGCAGTCTCTCAATGTCTAGGTCATTTCTGAAAACCTCAGTTGATTTTTCCAAATTTGTATCACTCTGGTACAAGTGCAATGACCTGCGTGAGTCCAGTTGAAGAGTAATGCAAGATTGTACCATTTCACAAAATTCAATGTAAATAGCTTTGTAGTGTTCCTTTTGGGTTTTAAAAGTGTGCAGTGAGCTGGCTTCGTTGTTTTCATACTTCTTTGGTATACTTCTATTACGAGGAAGCGAAGGATCATCAACTTGTGAAGGTTTTTCTGTTAAACACAATTTCCAATGTGTTCAAAACTATCACGCCTTCCATTCAATATACAAATCAAACCCTCATATATTTTTCCCAAATCAGCAACACTTAGAAGAGGGCATTGAATTTTTTCATTTACATCCTCTACTGTGCTCATTGCATGGCAATAAAGACATAAAAAGAAATAAGTCTTGAATTGTAACATTGACTCAAGGTGGCCTGAACATTTGTAACCTGCCTCTGTTTTGTCCTCTGCAAAAAATGTTTCAAAAAATTCTAGAAGTTTTTCAAAGTTTTTCAATGTTCTCAATATACTAAAGGCTCGCAAAGTCCATTGAGTCGGACAGAGGGGTCGTAGACCAGCTTGGTCGTTGACGATCTCACACCGTATGCTTCTGAAAAGTCCCATCCTTTTGCTGGATTCCCTTACGGTGTTTATTAAGTCCTTGGCTGAAGCCGTAATGTCCCTCATAGATGTAAGATGGCGGAGACTGTCTACAACTGTGAGCAGTGCAGTGATCATAACGTGCTTTTGGTTGTATATCCGAAACTAACTTTTTTAGTCCTTTGAACTTACCTCCCATATTCGAGGCACTGTCACAGCACTGTTCTCCTAAGTCATTCATTGACAAATCAAGACGAGCATAAACGTCTTTTAAAATACTAAACAGGGTTTGTGATTCAGTGTTGCGGGTCTCGTATAATCCAATAAAATCATCATTGATGATTAAGGAATCATTGACAGTATGAATACAAAATGATACTTGTTCGTGAATTGAAGAATCACTTGTTTCGTCAACCTTAATAGAAAAATGTTCAGTCTTCTTGATTGAAGCCAATACCTTTCTCAACACAGACTTTCCTAGTAGATCAATGATATTGTTTTGAATATCGTGGGACGTCCACTTATATCCTGAATGCCCTAACCAACCTTTAAACTCAGGCATGTCATTCTTTCAGAGTTCCAACAACTGAAAAAAGGTTTGAGTTTACATCTTCGTGCCCTCTAATTGCTAGTCATTGTCGGCATGGAAACTGCACAGTAGTAAAAATTGTCCAAAGAGCTAAACGGCGTTTCTTCATATCACTATCTAACTGTTCATTCAATTGGGAGGCCACACTTCGCTTAGTGATAGAATTTAGTTTCAGAACACCTTCTTTGCGCATAAAAGTTTTTTCATAAATATGGAAATTTTCCAAAGCTTTTTTCCAGTTAGAAAACCCTACAGAAGTAAATGTATCTTCTTTTTTTTGAAGAAAATTGTAATAGATTTTTAGCATCTACCTCTTTGCAGGTTTTGTAGAAAAATTTTCGGCAGATGCTTCATATTCTAGCCATGTGCATTTGATTAACCAAGAATTCTGAAATGATTTTCCCATACCAGATTGCTGGTCGATGGTGGCCGAGCGGTTCTAGGCGCTTCAGTCTGGCACCGCGTGACCGCTACGGCCGCAGGTTCGAATCCTGCCTCGGGCATGGATGTGTGTGATGTCCTTAGGTTAGTTAGGTTTAAGTAGTTCTAAGTTCTAGGGGATGATGACCTCAGATGTTAAGTCCCATAGTGCTCAGAACCATTTGAACCATTTGAGCCCATACCAGATTGTCCAGGTTTTGGCTGTGAATGGTTCTCGCCTGAAGACGACGAAGCAGTTGACGACACAGTAATTGTTGGAGGTTGATTTGCAGTATCATCAACTTCCAAGCACGCCTTTTTGGTAACAAATTTATCCATTGCAAACATAATTGACGATACACTAAGGGACTAAAGTAAATGAATAAAATATAGTCATATAAAATAGTCCACAAGACACTAAATTCGGAACACTAAACACGTCTGCAGCATGCACCGAACGAAACTATCCACACTGAATGACTGTGACAGCAGGGTGGGCTTTATATAGCCGCGGCGTCGTTATGTCTCGAAGCGTCAAGGTGACGCAAGGCGGAGGGTTCCAGGCGCTTCTGCTCCAGTCCTTTTGATGTCGCTGCGGCCGCAGCGCTGGCCCGCCGGCGGCAGGCTTTAGCGAAGGTTCGCGCACCGGGACAAATTCTAAGTGTGCCCGCAGCACCGTAACACTATCATTATTCACACCTCTCGTTTTCAGTTAACCCGTATACTACCGTGATAACTATTAGTTTTAATTCATTACTGAATGTATTTTTAAAGGTAACTATTGTCAAACTAGGTGTAAGTAGGCTGTTTATGTTTTCTTATTGGCAACGTTACGTAGCTCTCTGTATGAAAATCACTGGCTGTGCTGTATGCAGTCTGTGGCTAGTTTGCATTGTTGTCTGCCATTGTAGTGTTGGACAGATGGATGTGAACAGCGCGTAGCGTTGAGTAGATGGAGGTGAGCCGCCAGCAGTGGTGGATGTGGGGAGAGAAATGGCGGAGTTTTGAAATTTGTAAAACTGGATGTCATGAACTGATATATATATTATGACTTTTGAACACTGTTAAGGTAAATACATTGTTTGTTCTCTATCAAAATCTTTCATTTGCTAACTATGCCTATCAGTAGGTAGTGCCTTCAGTAGTTTGAATCTTTTATTTAGCTGGCAGTAGTGGCGCCCGCTGTATTGCAGTAGTTCGAGTAACGAAGATTTTTGGTGCGGTAAGTGATTTGTGAAAGGTATAGGTATGTAAGTAGGCTGTTTATGTTTTCTTATTGGCAACGTTACGTAGCTCTCTGTATGAAAATCACTGACTGTGCTTTGTGCAGTCTGTGGCTAGTTTGCATTGTTGTCTGCCATTGTAGTGTTGGGCAGATGGATGTGAACAGCACGTAGCGATGAGCAGTTGGAGGTGAGCCGCCAGAAGTGGTGGATGTGGCGAGAGAGATGGCGGAGTTTTGAAATTTGTAATACTGGATATTATGAACTGCTATGTATATTATGACTTTTCAACACTATTAAGGTAAATACATTGTTTGTTCCCTATCAAAATCTTTCATTTGCTAACTATGCCTATCAGTAGTTAGTGCCTTCCGTAGTTTGAATCTTTTATTTAGCTGGCAGTAGTGGCGCTCGCTGTATTGCAGTAGTTCGAGTAACCAAGATTTTTGTGAGGTAAGCGATTTGTGAAACGCATAGGTTAATGTTAGTCAGGGCCATTCTTTTGTAGGGATTTCTAAAAGTCAGATTGCGTTGCACTAAAAATATTCTGTGTCAGTTTAAGCACAGTCTTGTATAATTTTTCAAAGGGAACGTTTCATATGGCGACCCTGCCAGGATACCTCACTGGAATCTTCTGATTTTTTCTTGTAGTTTGTGTAATTAGTGTAGATTTTGTTTATTGCTAGCGCATAATTGTAGAGAGAATCTCCTTTGTAGTTGCAGCCTTTCATTGTTGTACAGTAAAACAGTTGGAGCATGCATGTAGATTTACACCAAGTATTTCGTAGCTGCGCTTGCAATTAACGAGATATTATTTTCAGTGCTATGTTAATGTGTTCTCTTATTGTTGCTCTTCAAATTGTGTTTTTCTGTGATATCGTGTGAAATATTGTGACAATAATGGCGTGTGAAAAACGTAATACTAGGCTCCAAAGTAAACTGAGAAATGACAGTGAAGACGAAAGCAGTGTGTTAGCGCCACCGAGTAATGAATTAACTAATGTTCAAAGTAGTAATTTGGTAATTGTACATAGGGAAATGGAGTGGGCTGCAAACAATGGTGTAGACAGTGAAACAATCAGTGAACAGGGAAGCATTATCGATCGATTGGTCGGCAACAGCTTGCCTCAGGAATCCTAAATGACAGGACACAATCTTGCAAATACTGTAGTTTCAGGTTTTGCGTCCTCACCCTTTTCTCAAATAAGTCAAGACACATATTGCCGGTTCAAATGCATTGCCGAATAGCACTGAGGAACATGTTTCAGACAGCAGTGCATTGTTATAACAATTAATGCAACAAATGGGACAAAAGCTTCAAAAGTTAGACACAATGGAACAAAATCAGAGACAAACACAGCAAAAGCTTCAAAAGTTAGACACAATGGAACAAAATCTTCAAAAATTAGACACAATGGAACAAAATCAGAGACAAACACAGCAAAAGTTAGACACAATGGAACAAAATCTTCAAAAGTTAGACACAATGGAACAAAATCAGAGACAAACACAGCAACAGTTAGACACAATGGAACAAAATCAGAGACAAATACAGCAAAAGCTTCAAAAGTTAGACACCACACTTGTACAAACACGTGAAGATTTAACTACTGAGTTACATAACACTGAATCGAAATGTCAAAAAGTCTGTAATGACGTAAAAACACAAATTTGTGAGCATTTTCAACCTATTTTTTCGCGGCATGAGAATGCATTACAGAATCACAAAGCAGCCATAAAAGAACTGCAAACTATCGTTCATCAAAATCATGAGACCCTGCAAGCTAAAATTGACTCAGTTGCATCTACTGATTCGGTTACGCAACTTGCAAAAACTCAAGAAAACTTAAAGGACACAGTAGATACTCTGAAAATTGGTTCAGAAAGACACATGGAGGAAATCAGTTCATTATCAGAGAAAGTAGTTGAACTTTTGGATCAGCTAAATAGTTTATCTACAAAGGTAGATGATAATCTGAATGACACAAAACCGGTAGTCTTTAATGACACAGAAGAGTGCGAACAAATTAGGAAACTGAAACAAAATCTGAATCAAATTAATACACAACACCAAAGAGAAATCCGGGAAGTACAAGATCAGCTGACACAGGTAATACAAGAATTACGTATTTCAGAGGACACTTGCGCTCCAATACGGGAAGAGGGACATAGAAATACGGAACAGCCACAAAATAATAACGCAGGGCACTTCGGAAATTATGAAAGAAATTGGCAAGGTACACCGAATTTTGAGATGGAATCGCCGACACAACGTAACAATGACCGACATGCGACTCGCCGACATGATGATTTTGACTATAAGCTGTTCATTACTACACGTAAATTCAAAACATTTAAGAATTCTGGCAACGACATTCATCCACAAACGTGGCTTCAACAATTCTCTCATTGTTTCCCCCCCCCCCCCGCCCAACTGGTCATTAGAGCACAGATTAGAATTTATGTGTGGCTATTTAGAGAATAAACCAGCTGTAAGAATGCGATCGGTCATTCACGATTGCCACAGTGAAGGAGAATTTTATTATGCCTTCCTCTCAGCATATTGGTCTCAAGCTACACAAGACCGAGTAAAACATAGCATCATAATGATGAAACATTTCGAACAATCTGAATTATCCAGTCTTGTGAAATATTTTGAAGACATGTTGCGCAAGAATCAGTACCTGTCAAACCCATATAGCCCCTCAGAACTCATCCGCATTTGCTTAATCAAATTACCTGAACATTTACGGCATATTATTTTGGCAGGACGTTGCAAAGACGACATTGAAGCTTTTCAGGGGCTCTTACAAGAACTGGAAATTGACACTGACAATCGTGGAACGCGAAAACAGGAGCACAATAATTACAGGTCACATCCGTCACAATTCCGCGATGACAGAAATAATAACTGGACATGACAAGGTTATTCTCACAACACAAATCGTGACCAAAACAGACATCACCCATATGACAACCGTTGGCAGAGTAGTAATAATTACAGGGAAAGATCACCTCTCCGCGGTAATGACTATCACAGAGACAATCAGAGAAACAGACAATATGGGAACCAAAACAATTATTATTACGGGAGACAGAATAACTTTAGACGCAACGGTCCAGCGCGCAGTTACGATTCAGGGAGAAATTCTCCACCACTTAACCGACAAGAAAGAAACTACAGGAACTACCGACATGACGACAGACGATGCTATCGTAACGACAGACCTGAATTGCATCAGAACTGGCGGGATTTAAACAGGGCAGGGCCCTGTCGGCAAGGTGAATTTGTAGAAGTTAGGTCTCCAAACCCCAATAACGACGCGCGCCAACAAAGAGACAATAGGCAATGACTCATACCACTGGCAGCCACAAAACGTACGTATAACACTAACGACGCAGCTGCTGTAGCTAGTAATTACGTAAAAATGGAAGACATTAGGGACATCTTACTCCAAGAAGACGACGTAAAACATAACAACATTGCATATCCTGTGATTCACATTACAGTAAATGACGTAAAATTTACTGCAGTACTTGACTCTGGCAGTCCCATTTCAGTAATTAGTGAAACAGCCTTTAGCGAATGCAACAAATCGAACAATTGTCCCACACTTCTGTTACGTAAGATTAAAGTACAAGGTGCAATCTTTGGAAAAAGTGTAGATCTACGCCAACAAACCAACTTAGAATTCTTTTGTCAAAGCCACAGCTTCTCTATAAACTTTCTTATTGTTCCATTATTGTCGACGGAAATTATATTGGGAGTAGACTTTTTGAATGAATACAAAGCAATCTTAAACTTTCACGATGCTGAAATAAGTTTAGAGACAGAAGGTAAGTCAATAGCTTCGAAATTTGAAGATTGGCTCTCAAGCCATGACGAGGAAATTAATTGGCTTTACCTTCTGTTAGACAACAGTTCGGAATTTTCTACGGAACTAGACACTAACAATCACTCTGCAAGTACTGACAGGGATGATATCGATGGCATATTTGAAATTAATGAGTTAATTCAGAATAAAATGCAAACAATTGAGAATTGTAATGACACTGATAGGCAGGACCTTTTTGAGATTTTACAAGCACATTCCACAGTTTTTACTCACAAAACAGGAACAATCAAGTGATTTCAATATCAATTTCGTGTTCGTGAGCATACTAAATTTTGTGTTAGACCATACATAATTCCAGCACATTATAGGGACCGTGTTAGAACAGAAATACAATCTATGCTTGACGAGGGCATTATTGAGCCTGCAGTAAGCTCATACAACAATCCATTACATGTTGTTGAGAAGAAAAATGGGTCGATCAGACTTGTCTTAGATTCGAGACAAATCAATACTATCATCATTCCTGAAACAGACAGGCCGCAAACGATGTAAGAACTTCTTCAAAATTTTAATGGCGTAAAAGTGTTGTCTTCTATTGATCTCAGATCCAGCTTTTATCAGATCGAACTTCATCCAGAATGTAAAAAATACCCAGCTTTCCTTTGTTTCGGCGTCTGTTATCAGTTTCGGAAACTTCCTTTTGGTTTGAACGTTTCTTCGGCAGCATTCATTCGCGGGCTAAACTCCATATTACCTGAGTTCTTAAAACGTCACATCACCTTATATGTGGACGATATTCTGATAGCAGAAGCCTCATGGGAACAACACAATCGCATCCTCAACAGTTTGTTACGTATTTTTGCAGAATCTGGAATTACAGTTAACTTGGAAAAGTCTGAATTCGGTAGGTCAAAGGTGAGGTTTTTGGGACATATTATTTCTTCTGAAGGCATTCAGCCGGATCCTGAAAAGTTAGAAGCAATCAGAGCCATTCCAGTTCCAACCAAAAAAAGACAAGTCCGCAGTTTTCTAGGTCTCGTAAATTTTTACCGTCGTTTTCTGAATACGCAAATTCTAGTTACACCAAAACTTTGTTCTCTCACTGGAAAAAATACTATTTGGAACTGGGACGAACAAGCACAGTTGGAATTCAATTCTTTGAAAGAAGCGTTACTTCACGCGCCAATACTAGCTCATCCAGATCCGTCACAAGATTTTTGCCTTAGCACGGATTCTTCTAAAGTCGGTCTTGGTGCCCATTTATTTCAAGAAGCCATAGAAAATGATATTACTGTTCAGAAAACCATTGCTTTTGCTAGCCGAGTGCTAACAAAATCTGAAAACAATTATTCCGTTACTGAATTAGAAGCTTTAGCTATCGTTTGGGCATTTAACAAATTCCGTTTCTTTCTTTCTGGTAAGCACGTAAAAGCATACAGTGATCATCGTGCATTACAATTTATTATGTCTTCAAAATTAAATCATGACAAATTAAAACGTTGGGCATTGTTTCTGCAAGAATTCCGTTTCACAATAGTCTACATTCCCGGCAAGGAGAACATTGTTGCGGACGCGCTGTCACGCGCACCGGCTGGGCTTGAGAAAAGTAACACAGAAGGCAACATCGAGAAAAATTTCAGTATTCTTTACATTCAGAAAGTCGCCTTTGAAAACTTCATCACCACATCTTTAAAGGACATTGCTCACGAACAAGATAAAGATCCGATTTGGAAAGACATCAAAAGTAAATGGCATGAAAAGCCGCACACTCAGATTCGGCATTATTACCTGGTTAGAAACAACATACTGTTCAAACGCTGCACTGTTGATGACAAGCTATGGGTACTTTGCATTCCTGACGATTTTGTTAATAAGCTCATTTGGTACATTCATTTCAGCTATGCACATTTTGGTCCACGAAAATGTTATCATATTCTTCGAACGACTTGTTATTTTAACAATATGGAAAAGAGAATTCGAAGAGTCTTGTCTATTTGTAAACTTTGTCAAATGGCGAAACCATCTACTATCTCACATCGTGCTCCGTTGTTTCCTATTATTCCTTCTAAATTAAAAGAATTTGCTGCTGTTGATCTCTTGGGACCCCTTGTCAGAACATCGAATGGATTTTCGTACGTTCTAGTCGTTGTTGAACTTACTTCAAAATTTGTTTCTTTCACTCCGTTACGTAAAGCCACTGGACGGTCTGTATCCAACGCCTTTGTTAAAAATTTCTTACGTGAAGTTGGACACGTTAGTAAAGTCATTTCAGATAACGGACCGCAATTCAGATCTGCTGTTTGGTCACGCATGCTTCGGAATCATAAAATCAAACCTGTTTTTATTTCATTGTACTCACCACATTGTAACCCGTCTGAACGGATTATGAAAGAAATCAATAAGCTTTGCAGACTTTATCGTCACAGAAAGCATCAGCATTGGGACAGATATTTACACTTATTTCAAAATGTGCTGAATGAAATGCCTCATGACTCCACTGCTTTACCACCTACTCTTGTACTAAAGAATGAAGAACCACCGAACAGAATCAGAGAGCTTGTGCCTTTCCTGAATACACGTAAACTTCGACACAAAGACATAATTGATTTGGCTCTTAAAAATATAAAATCAGCAGCAAACAAAAGGAGAAAACTACACGGTAAAGCAAATGCAAAGAAATTATATATTGGTCAGAAAGTTCTCATTAAAGCTCATTCATTGTCACATAAGAAGAAACACTTGAGTCACAAATTCTTTCTAGTTTACAATGGACCTTACAGAATCCGACGTATACCACATGATAATTGCGTTGAAGTTGAAACTCTGTGTACTAGGAAGAATAAAGGTTTACACCACATTTCACATGTAAAACCGTTTATTGAAAGATAATCTGCTTTTTAACTTTGTCTTTGCCATATAACTTTTCACTTTACATTACCAGTATGCATTGTCAGACTTAGTATCTGTTAACATGCAACAGTGTTTGAAGTTAAATATCCAGTCAAGAACCAAGAGAACAAATTTAAACAGAAATTGCGAATGCATTGTTATAGTGAACGGACGACGCAGTGTTGTTGTTTGTACATTCTTGCTTGTTAGTTGCACGATCGCGCAACGACTATGAGGCTCACATACTTGGAACATATACCGGCACTGCTAATGAGATTTTCATGCAACATTTTGGTTTGCTTGAGAGTGGATTCTGGATTTGAGGTGCTTTCTGTGAAATGCCAGATGACACAGTGGTTGGTTTGTGTGACAGCTACACGATTTTATCACGACGCTGCTAATGAGTGACAATTTACAACGTTGCTTTTGCGGTGTATCTGTTTTATATCTGCACAGTTTTTTCTGAATTCTTCTGTAAAGTGAGACATGTTTTAGTGGTGACTTTTGTGCTATGGCTACAAGGAGATAGCCTTTTCTGTAGGACAACAATACGTTACAGCACAGTACTTTCCTCATCACGGCAATAAGCGTAATAACTAAGATATCTATACGCAAAGCATTTCACTTTTGTGTATCATGAGGTAAGTACATTGGCTTCTGCAGAACTTAGCTTTCGGAGGACGATAACTACGACAATTCCACAGAGATTATCTTACAACAAGACGCACATTTAGCGCTACAGGACACGTATTTGAGTGATTAATTTTGTACTTAAATCATTTATTTTTAAAGATATTTGAAGTACAATGATACAAAGGTTATCTGTAATACATTTCATTCCATTGTTGTAATCTGTAACACCTGAGGGTATAATCACATTAATCCTCAGGGTGGTACACGCCTACTTTCTGTACCATGTGTTTGGCAAGTACAAGGAGCCCTAGCTAATATGGTATTTGCTTATACAACTTTACACATCGGTACCATATTCCTCTAAAACAGAATTTCCCAGCTATCTGATCATTTAACTGAGAGAGACAAACTTTTTTACTACGTCAGTGACACATGTTTACGCAATTACAGAGTTGGATTACTTCAAACTTACAAAAATGGTATTTGGTCTGTACTTTGTGAACTGTTCATATTTTTTCGGAACCATTGTGATATTATGAGAGCTTTGAATGATATATTTGGTATGGGATCACGATTTTTAAAGTACGTTTGAGGCAGATGACACTTTTGACATGAGCAGAAAATTTTTTTTAGGTTTTGAAATTATTGGAGGAAGCTACAACGATTTTGAGAGTTGACTAAGGTTTTATGATGTTATTATTACGATGACTATGTGTATTATGCTGTTGTGGTATGTTTATGATCAATAAGCTGATGCTATATGAGTTATTTGATTATGCAACATATTTATAATGATTAAATATTGAAGAGTGTCGATGAATATGTATATGTGTAATAAGGTAAAGAATAATGAGTAGTGGTTAGGGACTCTGATTTATGAAAAGGATGTTGGAAACCAAGAAACGTACATTAAGAGTTATGAAATGTGTGTGTATATGGGTGAATGTATCACAATGCCGGCGAAAATTTTTTGGACACTGTTATATTTATAGGATTTTGTTTCTACACATTTGCAACGTAAATTCTTGACCTGTGAAATATTTTTATATGAGACTGTCACTGTAGCGGAAACTGCTGTCGTAAATATTTCCGTAAGAAAGTTAAGTGACCACCTGCACGTAATGCGTCGTGGGCACCCAGCTGTGTCAGACGGCTGGAGAAAAAGCATTTTCAGAGGCACAGGTAGAAAAAAAAGGGAGGCCATTAACCTTGCTATTGACATTCCTTTATAGAAAGCACCGCAAATACGACATGCTCATTACTTGGAAACATTCTTACATCTGCACACCTGATTATCACAAGTATCTTTCTACGAGAGTTGAGAGATTTTTTTACTACCTTATGAAATACCATATGGCTAATGAATGATGTTTCACGCCTTCATTTGTACATATTTGCTCATTTTCTTTAATATCTAGTTCCTAGCTGCACTGCAGCATTGGTTAAAATAAAATTTTATAGATGTCCTAATATAAATATTTTATGCCTACAGATCCAGTAAAAAAAAATAACTGTATAATGTACTTAAAAAAACGAAGGAGCACAAAAACATTTCACAGGAATTGCATACAGAATTTTCTTTTCAAGTACTTGGTAATTTTTTGTAGAATTAGTTTTTGTGGTGCACCACTTTAATTACATAGACATTAAGATGTGAATATACATTTCCCTTGTCTGCATTATTGTCTTTAGTGTTATGTTTTTTTTTTTTTTTTTTGCTTGAGCTATGTCATGTTTAGATATAAGTTATTTCATTTGCCGCTGCTGTTTGCCAGGCATAGTGTTACTGAATTTGACTTTGTGTTACTCTTCTAAGCCAGTTTACTACTGATTTATTTTTCTTGTTTGCTGCACATTGCCTTATATTAGTTGTAATATTGCAATTGCTTTGCTAATTTCTATAATGCTGCTTGCTTCGCAAATCTGCATTTTTTTCATTGCTGTTTGCGTTAATTGTTTTGTGCTGCTGCATTGCCTCGTCCCTTAGTGTAACATCTGAGCTCAGTAGATTTAAGTTAGCTTAAGAGGGGTAGACTATATAAGAAACTGACTATGGAGAATAGGTAAAGAATGCATTGCGAAGTTATATGAAAAAGATTTGGGCCAAAATGAGTATTGTACAATGAGAAATAATTATTTTGAAAGAAATATGAATAGAATACAGGAAGGAGGTATAGATAGGACTTTTTGGGAATAATGATGAATGAAGGGAGATCTCCAAGAAGCAAAGAAAGTTTTGTTTGCAAAATACTGCAATAAAACAAAACCTGTCCTTTCCTTGTGCTATCCCACTATGTGTTTATGTACCCTTGTTTATTTGTCTTTTTCATGTCTTTATGTGTTTAGCTGATGAGAGCTATGTTGTAGAATTTTTCTGATAATATGTTATTTTCTTTGTAAAGATGTTTAGACATTATTTATTCTGTTTTGTTTTAATGCTCATGTGTGAAGTTGATGTTTCGAAAGTTATTCTGATCTTTTATGTATGTACTCATGTCATAATTCCTGTAACACTGATGTATATGTTATTTCTATTCTTTTGTAAAGCCTGTATTACTACAAATGTTATCTGTATTGTTATGTTTTTAATTATGTATTTTGTACCTTTGTAATTGTATTCTCGTGTTATAATATTGTAATTGACACCAGTTCATCAAATTAAGTAACTTGTAAGCATTCATTTCACTGCACACATTTCTGTTGGTCATAGTAATGCACAGTATGTGAGAAGTTGGGACTGTTAGTGTTTGCACGTGTGTTACTAATTCAGCAAGGGACTGGATAACAGCATTGCTGGTTCTAAGGACAATTCCAAAAACTTCGTGAGTGTACAAGTGGTAGTTTATGGACTTGCTATATTGTCTGCAAGACTTCTAAGGACAATTCCAAAATATTTGTGAGTGCACAAGTGGTGGTTCATGGACTTGCTATATTATCTGCAAGACTCTTCAATGGTGATTGTGTACCTGCACAAACACAACAGATGGCTGCTGGCCATCTCTACAAGGACTACAGTGGGTCTGCATCTTTGATGACCCAGCAGTACCATTATCTCTACAAGGACTACAGTGGGTCTGCATCTTTGATGATCCACCAATACCATTATGTCAACAAGGACCACAGTGGGTCTGCACCTCTGATGGCCCACCAATACCATAATCTCTACCAGGACTGCAGTGGGTCTGCTCTGTGATGACCTACCTACCAATATTCTTCAAAACGTCGAATGACACTGCTGTGGGTTTGCTCTGTTGTGACCCATTACCTGTCTGCATGTCAAGAGTCAGCACTGTCTTTCCGTTGGAAGGACAACACTACTTCTTCAAGACTGCATGGAAATCCACTACTTCCGTGTGCATTTCCTTTTGCTGCTCAGACTTTGAAAAAAAAAAGAAAACACTGAAATTTTACTGTGATGAACAATCTGGACTGTCTTTTTGACCAACATTGTATAAATAAGTGTGTGCATTTGATATCTTTGTTATTGTAATTATGAAAAATTTTATCAAATCATTATTGGCCACTGCCCAAAACAATTTGTAAAATTTTTTGTGGGGAGCATGGGGGCTATGTAAGTAGGCTGTTTATGTTTTCTTATTGGCAACGTTACGTAGCGCTCTGTATGAAAATCACTGGCTGTGCTGTGTGCAGTCTGTGGCTAGTTTGCATTGTTGTCTGCCATTGTAGTGTTGGGCAGATGGATGTGAACAGCTCGTAGCGTTGAGCAGTTGGAGGTGAGCCGCCAGCAGTGGTGGATGTGGCGAGAGAGATGGCGGAGTTTTGAAATTTGTAATACTGGATATTATGAACTGCTATGTATATTATGATTTTTCAACACTATTAAGGTAAATACATTGTTTGTTCTCTATCAAAATCTTTCATTTGCTAACTATGCCTATCAGTAGTGCCTTCCGTAGTTTGAATCTTTTATTTAGCTGGCAGTAGTGGCGCTCACTGTATTGCAGTAGTTCGAGTAACCAAGATTTTTGTGAGGTAAGCGATTTGTGAAACGCATAGGTTAATGTTAGTCAGGGCCATTCTTTTGTAGGGATTTCTGAAAGTCAGATTGCGTTGCACTAAAAATATTGTGTGTCAGTTTAAGCACAGTCTTGTATAATTTTTCAAAGGGAACGTTTCAAAGGAAAATAAAAAATTCCAACATAACGTTGTCATTTTACAAAGCATAATATAACTAGTAACTTTCTTAAATTATTGGGGAGCTCCGCCCCCCCCCCCCCCATCCAAACGAATTTTTGGGGGGCTCGAGCCCCCTCATGCCCCATGGAGTCGCCGCCTGTGTCAGTAGAAAGCGCCATTTTGTTTTGGATACTCCGTCAATGTGCTATGATATCGCGGCGTGAGAATATCAATGTATGCCAGGACAACAACTTTATGTTGGCTGCTCTACCATTGTACTACAGGATTGTGACACGGGGTTTCAATGCATACCAGACTTGCAGACACTTACCAGTAAAGAAATACCACATTAATTAGGTAACTTAATTTTTTCGAGCTGATAACTACAACTTCATGAACACCCCTCGTATGCTCATGTTGGCAGTTTCGACATATTCTTATTAAGCTTAACCATTTCAATTGTTTAAGAATCCGTGGCTGTTTATTTCATATGAATACCGGAAACAGCAACCAGTCACTTATTTGAAATGTTGTTCATTCCATAAGTATGCTCTCGAACCTTTTGAGGCTCGTCTTCAGACGATGAACAGTAGATAACGTTAATTTTTCGGAGTTTCATACTGGGTGCTGGGTCTATGACAAGAAGACGGAACATTCTTTAATGTATCTCCATGTGTATTGTTTGTATGGCGAATTGATTTTAAAATATGATGGCAGTAATTACAGAATTAATTTCTGGCTCAATTCGGCGTATAAACCGTACTCATACAGACACATTAAACCACGTTCCATCTTCTTGTTATAGAGGCAGCATTCAGCATAATACTATAAAGTAGTCACGTAACCTTGTGTGCACCATTTGAAGGTGAGCTTCAGAACGTTCGAAAAGCGGTTTATGGTATAAATAATTCCAATTGTCTTCAGTCAGCACGAGACAATAGATCTTCTCTAATTTTGATGGGTCTCTTGCAACACTCGATTCTCACTCTAACTCTTTGCCCGATGACGGACTAAAGCGATAAGTCGAAGAGGAAATGTGAAGAATGGAGCTACCTGAAGATGATTACAGTTAGTAGGAATATTAACCGATACACATAGGTGTACTGTGCAGTGAGTGTGACTAACAAAAGCGATTATATTTCTCCTGACGTTTCATTGAGTTGCAGGTCAACTAAATGTAAGACAAACTATTGGTAAGAGATACAAAGTAATATTTAAAATGTTTGTTTGGTGTCTTTCACAGAAACAAAAAATAACAGAACAGATTAACAACACTGGAAGAAACAGGATTGTTATCAGCACTAAAATGATGATGAGTAGAATGGATACTGATGGTGAGTTTGTTCACAAGTAACTACCGGTAAATTCTTAACATACATAACGTTAAGTTCCGAGAAGATAAAAACTGTGTTCCCGACCAGGACGGGAGCTTTGCCTTTCGTGAGGAAGTGCTCTACCTACTGAGCTACCAAACTTTTATTCCGCCAGCACCTCATCTTCTATCTTCCAAACTTCACAGAATTTCTCCTGCATACCTTGCGACACCAGTACTCCTGCAAGAAAGTTTATTGCGGAGACGTCTTAGCAACAGCCTGGGAGATTGTTATCTGAACGAAATCTCCCATGGAGTGAACTCTGGGGAGTAACGTGACTGAGGGAGGACGGACATCTTATTTTGGTACGAACCTCGCTAACCGGTGCAACTGGCTAAGTAGGTGTCTTGTCATGTTATCACATCCGCGGTCCCTATTTGTGGGTTTACTAGGGTTATCTCTTCAGAACTCTAATAACGACGACAATCCCGATGATGAGTATGATTTTAAAGGGCCTTAACGGCATGGTTGTTTGTGAATCAGTCCTCTCATAGCATCAAACATACATGTACAACACCTCTTTCTCATAGTAGTAATGCTATCACACATACTGCACTTGGTGCATGAATGCCTAACAAAACTAATGAAATTTAGCTGTCGCTTAGTTGAAAACTAAGATTATACTGAGAATAAGCTAAAATTGTAAAATATAAGCGGTATCTATTACATCCAAGATTAGATGCAATGGCTGTTTTATTGTTTACGTTGGATTCAGGCACGAGCAACAGACTGCGTGGCGCTGCAGTGATAAAACGCGAGAGGTCCACCCGCCCGTTACCTCTGTCTATGCTGACGTCTGACGGTGCTGATATTAAAACTTGTCGTAATATCAACCAATTCGTAGGCAGTGAAGTACTCGACTTATGGCTGTTTCGACATCAACTAGAAACTGTTGTAGTTTCACATCCAAGTGACGTCCCATATTTTTGCAGCTGCGCAATTCTCGAGTATGTGCAGAACCGTTTGGGCTGCTCCACAGGCACGCTTTGGGAGTTCGTGCCGTAGTGTAAATTCAGGAGTGGTTTTTATTGAGTCCAACTATTCAAAGATGGTATAAGACGATAGCTTCCCATCTTGAGCTTAGTCGCGATGGCTACCATATCATGGTTATATTTCTGACTGTTCATAGTTCACTGAATGTGTAATATTTTGCCATTCTTCTTCACGTTTGTTCTGGAGTCGGCGTAGCATGTGTGTCCTTAATAATTCTGATGCCTTGTTCTCGTGTGCCATGTCCGTTTCTTCTTTGACTGGTTTTCCAGACAATTCGTTACCAGGAATTCAGACGTGACTCGGCGTCCAAAGGAAGACGGTGGATATCCCTCGACTACAAAGGATATATAGTTCGTCATGGCTGACAGAGACCAGTAGATGTCTTAGATGACACATACCTATTGTTTGCAATGCACTCGAGGAGTAAATATCTATTTTTTGCAATGCACTCGAGGAGTTATTACGTATCACGAAATTCTGTCGATGAAGAAATATAATGTTTTTGTCTCTATGAATAGCTATTAATTATGTGATATAAACACAGCATTATTCTGTTCTCGATTCCGGTAGTGGACGTATGCATAGCCGACTCTCTCGTTATATTCAGAACAGTCTCCGTAAACTTACCTGACAAATATGGATGAATACTTGCCCTAGGAGCAAAAATCGTCTAAGTGCAAAATTCCAACAGATATCGAGAAAAAAGTATGAGCTGTACTTCGCCAATGGATCGAGACCGTGGTGACTTTTTGGTAGTGGAGATCCATTGGCAGTCCTTTCTGATATTGGACTTACATCTGATTACCACAGCCTCAAACCTAAGACTCGTCTCCTACTATGATCATTTCTTTGTTTCATCAGTGTCAGCGTGTTCAAAGAGTTTCTCTCAAGCGTCATTCGATGTTCTTCTTACTCTTTTGTCGTCAAAAGAGAAATAAACTTTTTTGCATCTCTATGCATGTCAAATTTTTCTATCAAAATATCTTGACATAGACTCATTTCGATAGCAACTTCTTCTGTAAATTCTCTGTCGTACACCTATTGGCGGGTAACATGAATGCGAACACCACTAGCTGAGGTCGAATGAAATCGTCACTAGATTGACGTCCGCAGTTTAACTGGAAGAACCATTCTCAACAGTCCACAACACGCTAACGACTGTATCTGAAAGAATTATTCGTAAGTTTGTTGAATGTTAGTCCTCGTTTCACGAAACATTTCACGTTGCAGCGTTGTCCCCGCAAATTAAAGACCATAAATATCGCCACGAACACTATACCAGCTTTCATTCAAACAACAATAGGTCGGAAACTAAACAAAACAGTAGCTTTATGTAACAATATGCTTACTCGGGCAGCTGCGATAAATATAATGGAAAGACAATAAGACTCTTCGTTCCTGGAAAACGAGTCTGTTATATTTCTAATAGACCTCATAGTTTTCATGATTTCTGAGATTTTGAGTCTTTATTGTAGCTACGAATTACAACAAATCGCAACATGTAATAGTTATTTGAGATTTTACATACCTCGTCACGGATGTTTTCATCCCTAGCAACCAAATCATCTATTTCTTCGTCACAGAAGTCATTCATCTGGAAGAAAAAGAAATAAGATAATACAGAGCGAGGAAATAATTTTGTTACGAATCTTACTACTTGAAGTGCAAATGAACTGATCACTTAGCAGTGGGAAAAGCAAATGCCAGACTCAGATTCATATCAACAAGCTTAAGGAAATGTAACTCATCCACGAAGCAAGTGGCTTATTAGGCGCTTGTTCTACCAAGATTTGAGTATTGTTCATCTGTCTGGGATACCTGACAGATAGGACTGGTAGAAGAGAGCGGGGTCGTTTAGGCTGCACGAGAGCATTACGGAGGTGCTCAACAAACTCCATTAGCAGGCGTTACAAGAGAGGCGTTGTGCATCGAGGAAAGATTTACTACTGAAATTTCGAGCGAGCTCTTTCTGGCAAGCGTCGGACAACATATTACTTCCACCCACATAGATGTCGCGTAATCACCATCAGGAGACAATTCGACAAATTAGAGCCAGTACAGACGCTTACCCACAATCGTTCTTCCCAAGCGCTATTCGCGAGTGGGACAGGGTTGGAGGGTTCAGTTATTGGTACACACCATTAGCTGGCTTGCGGAGTGTGATGTAGATGTAGATATATGACGGGAAGTGCTATTTATCAGAATTTAAATCATATGACCTTTATAATGTTACGCATAAAGTCTTAGGACTTTAAGCGACAGATCATGAAAAAATAAAACTGGCAACTGGTTTTGGTTATGCAATAATCAGAACAGGTGCAGAAGAAAAAAAAGTTGATCTCTATATCCAGATTAAAAATAGCATTGCCGATACCGGTAACCAGAAAATAAAATAAATAAGCGACTTGGACAATATCAAAATTAGACTAAAAAAATTGCATTTATGAGTCAGCTATTTGACTGTACTGCATCCTAGTCTACACTCTACAGTCTGCTACCTCTAGGGCACGGACAACTGATGTGAGTGATGAAATATCTCGGATAATCTGTTATAAGCACATAAATTCGTCGTTCCGTGTAGCAAATGGCTAAGCCATGGCATGCATTGGATACAACATCATTGTTGCGCTGAAGCACCTATGTAGTATAGTTTTACGATTTTCATATTGTAGAACAGCATCTGAGTATTACAGCTTGCCACACTCAAGGTCAATGAATACGCAGAACACCCTTCACAATCTTGCTCGATAATCTGCCTGACTGGTCGAAATGTTGCGTGAACCAATGGAACAAATGGTCCCGCTTTGAGAATCTGGGATTATGTTGTTTGGTGAACTCCCATCTATTGTTTGAGTAAATAAACTGATTGATAGAAAAAGTGCAGCATCCAGAATAGAAGGACGAAACGAACGAAACTTCACGGGTTGAGAGAATATCTATTGTGATTTCAGTGACTACTTGTTGTTGTTGTCGTCTTCAGTTCGAAGACTGGTTTGATGCAGCTCTCCATGCTACTCTATCCTGTGCAAGCCTCTCCATTTCTGAGTAACTACTGCAATCTACATCGTTCTGAATCTGCTTACTGTATTCATCTCTCGGTCACCCTCTACGATTTTTACGTCCCATATTGTCTTCCAGTACTAAATAGGTAATCCCTTGATGTCTCAGAATGTGTCCTATCAACCAATCTCTTGTTCCAGTCGGGTTGTACCACGCCTCTCTTTTCTTCCCACTTCTATTCAGTACCTCCCTATTATATACGTGATTTACCTATCTGATCTTCTGCATTTTTTTGTAGCACAATGTTTCAAACGTTTCTATTCTTGTCTTGTCTAAACTGTTTATCGTCCATGTTTCACTTCCATACATGGCCACACTCCATAAAAATACTTTCAGAAAAGACTTCCTGACACTTAAATCTATACTCGTGTTAAAAGATTTCTCTTCTTTAGAAGCGCTTTCCTTGCCATTGCCAGTCTACATTTTATATCCTCTCTACTTCGACCATCATCAGTTATTTTGCTCCCCAAATAGCAGAACTCATCTACTACATTAATGGTCTCATTTCCTCATCTAATTCCCTCAGCGGCACCTGGTTTAATTTGGCTACATTCCATTATCCTCGTTTTGCTTTTGTTGATGTTCATCTTATATCCTCCTTTCAAGACACTGAACGGTTCAATGCTCTTCCAAGTCCTTTGCTATAGCTCACAGAATTACAATATCATCAGCAGGCCTCAGGATTTAAATTCTTCTCCATGAACTTTAATTCCTTCACCAATTTTTTCTGTTTTTTCCTTTACTCCTTGCTCAATATACATATTGAAAGACATCGGGGACAGGCTACACCCCTGTCTCACTCACTTCTCAATCACTGATCCCCTTCCACGCCCTCGACACTTATAATAGCCATCTGGTTTCAATACAAATTGAAAATAGCCTTTCGCTCCCTGTATTTTACTGCTGCAACCTTTAGAATTTGAAAGAGAGTGTACCGGACAACATTATTAAAACCTTTCTCTAAGTCTACAAATTCTCTGTAAATTTGACTCGATCTTGTAGTCACAAAAGCATTTGTAACATTTGTGACTACAAGATCGAGTCGAATTTACAAAGAACCTGGCAGTATGAGCCCACTTGACAGTGTGACTTTGCACTCTCTCTGGCTTGGATGGACGCACTGCTGGGTTTGGGAAAGATAGCATAAAGCCGTTGTATCCTTTTGTCAAGTAAGCTGACCCATAGCTGTTGTAGCTGGTACTAAATATCATGGATTCTTGAGCTGGGACGGTGTTGACGGCCGAAACATATTTTAGCGGGACATGTCTGGGGATCTTGCTGGGCACGCGAGTACCTCACCATCACGCAGACAGTTCGTAGAAATACGTGTCGTAAATGATCAGGATCCTGATAGAAACTGGCACCATGATGCTGTCGCATGAGAGGTAAAATATGACGACGCAGGACGTCAGTGACGCACGGTTCTGGCATAAGAGTTCCCTCAAACAACCAGTCATGAGGTGACCTCGTACCTGATGGTTTCCCACACCGTAAACCCAGGAGTAACGACGCGGTGTCTTTCCAAAACACTGAAATAATGGGACCTCTTCTCATGTTGCCGCCATGCTCGCACTCGATAGTCAATTCAGCAGCAGTCCAAGCTTCCCGGTCACGACACCATTCCAAACGTAGCCACTTGTGCTGTGGTGTTAACTGCGGCATACGCGTGAAACAGTTATTCCCTAATGTGGCTGCTGCTATTCTGCGACCAATGGTGCGGGATGATACAGAATACTACAGAGAATCCATTATTTGTTCTCGGACGCCAAGTACGGATGTTAAAGAGCTACCGTGTACGAGCAGTTACGATGATCTTCCATTTTGGTGCTCAGACGTCGTCGACCTTATCCTTTAAGAAACTACATGAGGGTTCATGTTCCCATGTAGTCCAACACCGGGCCACTGCCACATCCGAATGCCTTACAGATGTTTAGATGGCACGATTTGATCAGCATTCCAAATGGAGACCCACAGTGGGACGCCTTTCAAACTCGGTCAGATGCTGACACACTCTCTTACGCAGTATATCCGTGTCCTTCACAGATCACTCAGCATCTGACGCTCTTTGCGGCCCTTGTATACGCTACCACGCTATAAAATGACTTATCTTAATAATATTAATATTTATATATGTGTTTGGAGAGAGAGATTGATTTTGATTGGGACTTTACTTTAAGTCGCCAGTGGTACCTGAATTTTGGTAGATGCCTCCTTAAATGGTCAGCTTCTGCACCAGTTGGTGACGTATTATAATTTCGAGGAAGTTATTGTTCTTTAAGATTTAAAGTACGACTCTGTTGGTTACTTGGCCGTATTGCGGATAGCTTTGAACCCAAGTTTTCGTAGCTTATCATACCTAAGGGATCACTGTTGTAAGTAAATAAGATCAAACAGCGATTTTCTTTTTATGAGAAAAGGAGTTTGCTTGGCACACAAACTTCCTTCAAACTACACGTCCTGCTACATCAAAATTGGTCAGTGGAGTTCAGCACCATACTATTGTACAATATTATAATCCAGTTACGGTAATTAAGAAATTATGAGAGGTTGTTACGTATTGAATGATAACTATAGAGACTGCATTTCCTTTCCTGTATTTTAGTGAACTTTGTACTCTTACGATTGACAGCCGCCGACGACATTTCTATTCTTCACTTCCAGAAAATTTGTATACATAAATGTTCGGCAACTCTTACACTTACTTTACTCAGTTTTATCACTACAATAGCAATTTTCATTACATGTAGCAATACGCTCTGAGCGACGGCCTAGCAACACGTCCTCTTTTCACAAGATACAGATTAAAAGTCCTCTATTTTTTTAATAAATCGTCATTTTTTAAGAGTCCATACTGAAAGATTCACAACTACTATCGTTGCGGGGATTGCGCGCTAAAGATTTTCTTGCTGTCCAGCTGCCCTTCACTTCACTTCAAGTACTTTTTGAATCACGTTTACATTTACGGTATTTATATACATTACTGAGCTCCTCAGAATAAAATCAGGCACAAATTAGTTAAAAAAGGGCAGTGAGGCTCACATAACATTACAACGCCTGGTACCGATACTTAACACGAAAAACACTAATGCACTCTGAGAACGAAGTCTTTCGCGACGGCACTTATATGTAAAATATTCTCGGTTTCCTTGCCGCGTCAATTCGAGATAAAATTGACGCGGCAAGAAAATCGAGAATGTTTTACATACTAATGCACCCTGTTGGTCGTTCTTATTGCAACTCAAATTATTTACATGCACGCCGATGGTGTGCACATGTCAGAAGTTACATTGACATGCGACCATTTTTCTAGGGACTTCACATTTTTGGCAGGCAGTGTATTTACCTTAAACTTGGAAAAACCAAATTCATCACCACACAAAATGTTCGCGCTGGATATAGGTGCGCAACGCTTCAGGTCACACCCAAATTTACGACTATCGGTGCGTTTCAGAAAGTGCCGAACATCTACCGGTGATTATTTAATACGATCAAATGGTTCAAATGTATCTGAGCACTATGGGACTTCAGTCCTCTAGAAAACTGAGGTCATCAGTCCTCTAGAACGTAGAACTACTTAGACCTAGCTAACCTAAGGACATCACACACACCCATGCCCGTGGCAGGATTCGAACCTGCGACCGGCTGGGACGATCAGCAGCTGCCGTTACACAAGAAACTGTTGGGAAATTATCGTATTTCGACTGATAATAAATAGATCTCCTAGACTCAATTCGCGTTTTAGTACTCAGTAACGACACGTAAGAGTAACTTCTGATGGAAAAACTACTCGCTGACATTAAAATTTTCAGTTGAAGCTTATGTTAAATGTTATGGGTTCCACTTTTTGAACTATGTTGCCACCGGCATCAAACGCAGCGGTGCTATACGGAAATTAGACCCGCAGTACTACAAAGACAGAAGGCGAGCGAATAGCAAATTTACAGCGTTTAATCTTGAAAAACGATCTTCGACACTTCGCGAGATATTGGTAGCACGGAAAAAGGAAGTACCACCGGAAATTTTAAGTCAACCTAACATGATAATGAAAGCGAGAAGACTTCGTTGGCTAGTACACGTGACAAGAATGCCAGCTTCGAAATTTCTTGTAATTCAGTATGTTCTATCATGCTCCTATTACAGTTTGCTTGAACATCTTGCTTCATCTTTAATAGAGACCTTCTCGTTCCATTTCAGTGTTTCTTTTCTTTTGTTCTATTCATACCTCCAACATCTTTCTTTCATAAAGGACTGTTGTTGTTGTTGTGGTCATCAGTCCTGAGACTGGTTTGATGCAGCTCTCCATGCTACTCTATCCTGTGCAAGCTTCTTCATCTCCCAGTACCTACTGCAACCCACATCCTTCTGAATCTGCTTAGTGTATTCATCTCTTGGTCTCCCCCTACGATTTTTACCCTCCACGCTGCCCTCCAATACTAAATTGGTGATCCCTTGATGCCTCAGAACATGTCCTACCAACCGATACCTTCTTCTGGTCAAGTTGTGCCACAAACTTTGAAACGTCCCCTTAGAACAATTATACACGACTGTGCTGATAAACCTCTTACACTATTTGCTTTTCAAACAGCTGAGCAAAACTGAACGTACTCAAACATTCACTAAAGTGACACACAATATTTTTAGCGCAACGCAATCTGACTATCAAAGATCCCTGCAAAAGAATGGCCCTGAGTAACATTAACCTGTAACTTTCACAAATCACTTACCTCACCAAAAATCTTCCTTACTCGAACTACTGCAATACAGCGAGTGCCACTACTGCCAGCTAAATAAAAGATTCAAACTACGGAAGGCACTAACTACTGATAAGGATAGTTAGCAAATGAAAGATATTAATAGAGAACAAACAATGTATTTACCTTAACAGTCATAATATATATAGCAGTTCATGACAAATTACAAAACTCCGCCATCTCTCTCCCCACATCCACCACTGCTGGCGGCTCACCTCCAACTGCGCAACGCTACGCGCTGTTCACATCCAGCTCCCGCTGCCCAACACTACAATGGCAGACAGTTGGAGGTGAGCCGCCAGCAGTGATGGATGTGGGGAGAGAGATGGCGGAGTTTTGTAATTTATCATGAACTGCTATATATATTATGACTATTAAGGTAAATACATTGTTTGTTCTCTATTAATATCTTTCATTTGCTAACTATCCCTTTCAGTAGTTAGTGCCTTCTGTAGTTTGAATCTTTTATTTAGCTGACAATAGTGGCGCTCGCTGTATTGCAGTAGTTCGAGTAACGAAGATTTTTGTGAGGTAAGTGATTTGTGAAAGGTATAGGTTAATGTTACTCAGGGCCATTCTTTTGCAGGGATCTTTGATAGTCAGATTGCGTTGCGCTAAAAATATTGTGTGTCACTCTAGTGAATGTTTGAGTACGTTCAGTTTTGCTCAGCTGTTTGAAAAGCAAATAGTGTAAGAGGTTTATCAGCACAGTCGTGTATAATTGTTCTAAGGGGACGTTTCAACTTCTCTTCTCCCCAATCCTATTCAATACTTCCTCATTAGTTATGTGATCTACCCATCTAATCTTCAGCATTCTTCTGTAGCACCACATTTCGAAAGCTTCTATTCTCTTCTTGTCCAAACTATTTACCGTCCATGTTTCACTTCCATACATGGCTACACTCCATACAAATACTTTCAGAAATGACTTCCTGACACTTAAATCTATACTCGATGTTAACAAATTTCTCTTCTTCAGAAACGCTTTCCTTGCCATTGCCAGTCTACATTTTATATCCTCTCTACTTCGACCATCGTCAGTTATGTTGCTCCCCAAATATCAAAACTCCTTTACTACTTTAAGTGTCTCATTTCCTAATCTAATACCCTCAACATCACCCGACTTATTTCGACTACATTCCATTATCCTCGTTTTGTTTTTGTTGATGCTCATCTTATATCCTCCCTTCAAGACACCATCCATTCCGTTCAACTGCTCTTCCAAGTCCTTTGCTGTCTCTGACAGAATTACAATGTCATCGGCGAACCTCAAAGTTTTTATTTCTTCTCCATGGATTTTAATACCTACTCCAAATTTTTCTATTGTTTCCTTTACTGCTTGCTCAATATACAGATTGAATAACATCGGGGAGAGGCTACAACCCTGTCTTACTCCCTTCCCAACCACTGCTTCCCTTTCATGTCCCTCGACTCTTATAATTGCCATCTGGTTTCTGTACAAATTGTAAATAGCCTTTCGCTCCCTGTATTTTAACCTTGCCACCTTTAGAATTTGAAAGAGAGTATTCCAGTCAACATTGTCAAAAGCTTTCTCTAAGTCTACAAATGCTAGAAACGTAGGTTTGCCTTTCCTTAATCTTTCTTCTAAGATAAGTCGTAAGGTCAGTACTGCCTCACGTGTTCCAGTATTTCTACGGAATCCAAACTGATCTTCCTCGAGGTCGGCTTCTACTAGTTTTTGCATTCGTCTGTAAAGAATTCGTGTTAGTATTTTGCAGCTGTGGCTTATTAAACTGATTGTTCGGTAATTTTCACATCTGTCAACACCTGCTTCCTTTGGGATTGGAATTATTATATTCTTCTTGAAGTCTGAGGGTATTTCGCCTGTTTCATACATCTTGCTCACCAGATGGTAGAGTTTTGTCAGGACTGGCTCTCCCAAGGCCGTCAGTAGTTCCAATGGAATGTTGTCTACTCCGAGGGCCTTGTTTCGACTCAGGTCCTTCAGTGCTCTGTCAAACTCTTCACGCAGTATCGTATCTCCCATTTCATCTTCATCTACATCCTCTTCCATTTCCATAATATTGTCCTCAAGTGCATCGCCATTGTATAGACCCTCTATATACTCCTTCATAAAGGACTAGGGGCGATAAATAAGTAACGCAACACTTTCTTCTCTAAAATCAGGCAACACCAAATTATTGCCCACTCTTTTGGCAACGAAAGCCTATTTTTAAACACAATCTCCGTTCAATGCATCGGTCTTACGCCAACTTACTTCAAAATGGTTCAAATGGCTCTGAGCACTATGGGACTTAACATCTGAGGTCATCAGTCCCCTAGAACTTAGAACTACTTAAACCTAACTAACCTAAGCACATCACACAAATCCATGCCCGAGGCAGGATTCGAACCTGCGACCGTAGCAGTCACGCGGTTCCAGACTGAAGCGCCTAGAACCGCATGGCCACCGCGGCCGGAGGTCATCAGTCCCCTAGAACTTAGAACTACTAAAACCTAGCTAACCTAAGGACATCACACACATCCATGCCCGAGGCAGGATTCGAACCTGTGACCGTAGCGGTCGCGCAGTTCCAGACTGAAGTGCCTAGAACCGCTCGGACACAGCGGCCGGCCCAACTTACTTGGTCTGCATGGTACCACTCCACTGGTCGACGTCGGAGCGAACGTCTTGCTGCGTCAATAACCTCCCCATCACGCTGAAGTCGTTTCTTCAATTTCCTGAGGGATCCAAAATATGTTTCAAAGGTGACTGTTGCATCATGAGGGAAGACATCAAAAGGAATAGACCCTTCATAGTCCCAGAAGATCTTCGCCATGACTTTACTGGCTGGAGGTGCAACTTCGAACATTTTATTCGGAGGGGAGGTGGTGTGGCACCAATCCATGGATTGCCGTTTTGTTTCCCGTTTTCTTCCCACTACTAGTCACTAGTCACTTCCTTTCCTGTTCTACTCGCAAACAGAACGAGGGAAGAACGATCTGTATGCCTGCATATGAATTGTAGTTTCTAATATCTTATCTTCGTGGTCCTTACACACAATATATATTGGGCGGTAATACAACCGTTCGGCTGTCACCTTCAAATGACGGTTCTCCAAATTTTCTCAGTAGTGTTTCTCGAAAAGAACGTCGCCTTCCCTCCAGAGATTCCCGTTTGAGTTTCCGAAGCATCTCCGTAACAGTCACTTGTTCGAACGTACCGGTAACAAATCTGGCGGATCGCCTCTCATTTGCTTTCATGTCTTCGTTCAATACGACCTGGTACGGGTCCCAAACACCCGATCAGCACTCAAGAATAGGTCCCTTTGCATGTGAAGGACTCTTTGGTAAAATTCTTGCAATAAACTGAAGTCGACCATTAGCCTTCCCTACCACAGTTCTCGCATGTTCGTTCCATCTAATATCGCTTTGCAACATTACGCCCAGGTATTTAAACGTCTTGACTGTGTCAAGCAGGATAACAGTAATACTGTATCCGAATATTACAGGTTTGACCTTCCTACTCATCTGCATTTAGGGCTAGCTACTATTCATCACATCAGCTGGAAATTTTATCTAAGTCGTCTTTTATCTTCCTACAGTCACTCAACTTCGACACGTTACCGTACACGATGGCATCATCCGCAGACAAACGCAGATTGGTACCCACCCTGTGCGCCAAATCATTCATGTATATGGAGAACAACAGTGGTCCTATCACACATTCCTGGGTCACTCCTGACGATACCCTTGTCTCTGAGGAACATTTGCCGTCGAGGACAAACCCATACTGGGTTCTATTACTTAAGAAGTCTTCGAGCCACTCATCTGTGAAGTTATTCCGTATACTCTTACCTTCTTTAACAGCCTGCAGGCCGGCCGGAGTGGCCGTGCGGTTCTAGGCGCTAAAGTCTAGAGCCGAGCGACCACTACGGTCGCAGGTTCGAATCCTGCCTCGGGCATGGCTGTGTGTGATGTCCTTAAGTTAGTTAGGTTTAATTAGTTCTAAGTTCTCGGAGACTGATGACCGCAGAAGTTAAGTCGCATAGTGCTCAGAGCCATTTGAACCATTTTTGAACAGCCTGCAATGAGGCACCGTGTCAAATGCCTTCCGGCAATCTAGACGCTGGAATCTGCCTGTTGCCCTTCGTCCATAGTTCGCAGTATATCACGTGAGAAAGGGCAAGCTTAGTTTCGCACTTGGGATGCTTCCTAAAACCATGCTGATTTGTGGACATAATCTTCTCAGTCTCAATAAAGTATATTATATTCGAACTGAGAATACGTCTAAGGATTCTCCAGCAAACCGAAGTTACGGATATTGGTCTGTAACTTTGCGTGTCCGTTCTTTAACCCTTCTGATGTATTGGAACCACATGCGCTCTTTTGTAGTCGCTTGGGACCCTGTGCTGAGCGAGAGATTCACGATAAATGCAAGCTAGGTAAGGGGCCAATGCCGTAGAGAACTCTTTGTAAAATCGAACTTGAATTGCATCCTGACCTTGTGGTTTATTTGCTTTCAAAATTTTCAGCTGGTTCTCTACGCCAGGGATGCTTATTATGAAGTTGTCCTTAGGGAGTCTGCCCGGTGGTCAAATGTCGGTATGTTTGTACGGTTCTCCTGTGTGAACAGTTTATTGAACGTCACATTCAAAACTTCATCTTTTGTTTTGCTGTCTTCAACTGCAAGACCAGACTGGTCAACAAGGGTCTGAATAGAAGTGTTAGACCTGCATAGCGATTTTACATAAAACCAGATGTTTCATCGTCTGTGACGATGATTGATAAAAATTGTCATGATCAGCCTCGTAACGCGCAAGTAGTTCCACACATATGGTACTTCGTTCCTCCTTGTGGTCTTCTATTAGCCGGCGAGAAAGCCAGTGGGCGCACACCTTTGAGTACCCCAACTGGAGCACAAGTGTGTCAGCACTACCAACAGAGAAGTCCAGCTGTGCAGCGAAGTGTTTTATTGTGATCCGTCAGTGACCTCGAATGAGAGTGTCCGCACGTTCCACCATTTCAGGACTCACTGCTGTGTGCGGCCGGCCGGCACGCGGGAGATCGGACAGGTTTGTGCGACCTTGTTGCGATGATGACAGCCGCCTCACCCAACGATTCACCGGGCTTTTTTTCACCCCCAGGTCTGCGTAGGAATTCTGCAGGCACCTATCAATCTGTGATGCTCTGGTTTTTCGCCAAAAGAAACTCAGTGACAGTTCTCTGCCTGGAACGTACCTCCGTTACAGGCTACATTTCAAAGACTGCGTATAGAGCCACCACCTATCGAAACTTCAAGAAATTGCGGTGAAGCGGGAATATTTCACGGTTTCCTACAGCAAAT
Organism: Schistocerca cancellata; assembly: GCF_023864275.1. NCBI lineage: Eukaryota > Metazoa > Arthropoda > Insecta > Orthoptera > Acrididae > Schistocerca > Schistocerca cancellata. The sequence continues at coordinate 390,352,935 of NC_064630.1, read as the reverse complement.
TCCAAATTTGTCAAACGAAGTTTGAAGAGAAAAAAGTGTTTTATGACTTATTGAACATCTCTCGTAATTGCCCCTTTCGTCGACGTGTGAATGACCTTCATTACCAAAGATTCCGAATCTGTTACGTCTCAATGTTCCAAAATAAAGCGGCTTGTACTTTTCTGATTTCCTGCCCGATGAGACTGTGTCTTCCAGATTTCCTGTTGTCTACTAAGAATGCTGAAAATATATCTTTAACAGTGCGCTTATGGCAGAAAAATATTTCATCGTTAGGAGCCAGCATGGACAACAATTTGCACAATTTTTAATGGGCATCATATTCGCCGTTGACTGTAGACATTATCTATTTCACTATTGCAATTTCGACCTTTGGGCCTTTTTCAAGTGGTACTGCAAAATATTTTGCTTCAGCACTATCAGACTTTAAAAGCTTCCAACATGTATGTATGTCATCGTCAAAAATAGGCCTTTTTCTATTCTATATTGACAGTGAAAAGGCCTGTTTTTGACTATGACAAGTATTTGTCGTAGGATTTGAAAGTCTGACATATGCTGGAGAAAAGTCTTTTGCAATACTACTCGAAAATGGCCCAAAGGTCGAAACTGCAATAGTAAAATAAATAATTTCTACAGTCAACGGTAAACTTGATGACATTTAAAAGATTTTACATGACGGTGAACCCAGGCTATGAGAAGTTAAATTTGCACAATGATAACATGTGTAGATCTCACTGTATTTATTCACATCAATTGTAATCCTTTGCGTTCCGGAAGACTACCATCACAAGTATTTGCCATGGTAATTATGAAAAAATGAACATTAATTTTTAAACATTCTTAGACAGAGAAATCAAATTTCGTTAAAAACTATCATAAACAAAGCCAGCACGAAACCAATAAGAAGAATCAATCAATACTGAACGTATCGTCAATTTTTGCACTGTATCGTAGCTTGTACAAGTGTCAGCCACCGACTTCGATATCTCACATTACGGAACAGCTTTTTTACTTATTTTCTCCCTTGAAAACGATGTCCAGTGTCGTATATTGCTTAGTTCAATTTTTATCGAAGACAGCTTTTTATGATCGTACTGTAGATGAATGGTCTTTCATTGTATTGTGTAATAAATATTTTCTTTCTGAAATATGAAAATCAAGCTAATTCCAGTCATTTTAAGAGTTTGTTTTCATATGTTTTACTTTTCCACTTAATCACGAACAGTTTTAATCTCAACTGGTAACGTTCACACGTGCGCTGCGCATCGGTAAATTTTCCCATACATATGGGTGAATAGTTAATTACAGCATGGGAGTCTAAGAGAAAGAACATATGTTTAAAGAATTTTATATATTTTACGACATTTTCAACCTGTTGTCATTCTGTCAAAGTAGAGTAGGCTTCTCATGTGACAATCGCCACATGCAGGCTAGTTGATTAGCCTTTCTTTTTGAGAGTCATGGTGAAAGAGGTAGTTTGACCTCCCACGCACTACAACCCCGAACAAAATTTAACAGTCGATTTTGTATTCACTACTTCTTTCTTACTGATGCCAGATAGTTCTTTTTTTCTGATCCTTTTTCATGAAATTTTATTTCTCCACTTCAAAAACACTGAAAAAAATTATGTCACTTCTTTTTTCTTATTTTTAATGGAAGAATCGTATGACGACAGTTAATTGAAAAGCGTAATTTAAGGCTATTGTGGAAAAATAAAGTGCAATATAGACAGTTCATTGCATAGCCTCCAGCGACAAAATAATTAGTTTCGAAAATCATAGTTCTCCAAAACATCAATTCGTTTGAGTGGCCCCTTGTCCAAAAGCAACTAACACATGCAGCCCCTCCCGTATTTCACTTTATTGTTAGTTTCACAACCACTGACTTCCAGAATCACTCCAGTTTCATTTTCTCCTGTCTACACACCTTTGTCTATCCCCAACTCCACTTCACCAAGATGAGCACTCGCTCCCCGCTATAACCACAACGATATGTTATTCCATCATCTGAAAACTCGCAACACACAACTGAAAATACACTGTTGCAACCAGTACTCTCATCCCATATCCTCACGCACATCCCCCTTCCTTTCTCCATCCTACAATTCCTTTCCATCCGAGTGTTTTACCTGCAGCTGATAATAGAGCCACAGAATACGACCTGCAGCTGATCCACAGCAGCTCTAATACCAACACCGTCACCAGCATTAGGCCACCTCCAATAGCATTTCAGACATCATCGCCACTACAAGATCACCCAGCTAATGAAATTCGAACGCTATTGCCATCGTTTTGAAATGGTGTATTCAACTTTGCTGTAATAAATATCTGTGGAACTAAAGAGCTGTCAGCCCGGCCCTCTTTTGAGTTATGAAATGCTTTAATGGTCACTAAAACCACAACACTATGATGGCAGCATGTGACAAACGTAAAACTGTCGCCTTTCAGCGCAACTGCACAAACTAGGTGGGAGGATCAAACGGTACAAGGAAATATCATACAGTGGGCTTTTCATTCAGAAATTGCATTTAAATGTTGTTTGTGAGAACATCGTGTTATTCTTCGTGTAAGGAAGAAAATCGTCTATCAGCACTTGTCGAATTTCAACAGCTGCAGGATCATGGTCTAGAGAAAGTATAGTTTATTGTTTCGCGAAATTGCTTGTTACGTTGGTCGGGCTCCGGTGACTGCGATGCGAATATGAAATACATAGGTCCAGTGGGGTGGCACACAGCGCAGTATCTCAACGGCCCTACGCGACTAGCGCCAGATGGGACAGATACCTAATTCTCTCGGCGATGTGTGATCGTACGACCATGTCTTGTCATCAGAAAGTGGGTATGTTTGCAGTTGGACATGCACTGAAGCGCAAAAGAAACTGATATAGGCATGCATATTCAAAAACAGACTATGTAAACAGGCAGAAAACGGCGCTGCGGTCAGCAACGCCTATATAAGAAAACAAGCATCTGGCGCAGTTGTTAGAGCGGCTACTGCTGCTATAACGCCAGGTTATCACGATTTAAGTGAATTTGAACGTGGTCTTATAGTCGGGGCACGAGCGATGGGACACAGCATCTCCGAGGTTGCGATGAAGTGGGGATTTTCCCATGCGACCATTTCACGAGTGTACCGCAAATGTCAAGAATGCGGTAAAACATCAAATCTCCGACATCACTGCAGCAAGAACGGGACCAACACCGACTGACAGAAGCGCAACACTTTCGCAAATTGGTGCAGATTTCAATGCTGGGCCATCAACAAGTGGCAGTGTGCGAACCGTTCAACGCAACGTCACCGATATGGGCTTTCAGAGCCGAACACCCACTCGTGTACCCTTTATGACTGAACGACATAAAGCTTTACGCCTCGCCTGTGCCGTCAACACTGACATTTGACTGTTGATGACTGAAAACATGTCGCGTGGTCGGACGAGTCTCATTTCAAATTGTATCGAGAGGATGGACGTGCACGGGTACGGAGACAACCTCATGAATCCACGGACCCTGCATGTCAGCAGGGGACTGTTCAAGCTAGTGGAGGCTCTGTAATCGTGTGGGGCGTGTCTATCTGGAGTGATGTGAGGTCTCTGATACGTCTAGATACGACTGACAGATGACACGTACGTAAGCATCCTTTTCGATCACCTGCAGCCATTCATGTCCATTGTGCAGTCCGGCGGACTTGGGCAATTCCATCAGGATAATGCGACACCCCACATGTCCAGAACTGCTACAGAGTGGTTCCGGAAACACCCTTCTGATCTTCACCCTCTCATACTTAAGGGTTTATGGACAGTTCTGCACGATTAATGGTGTCAGTTCTGGCCAGTACCCCTTCAGACATTAGTCGAGTCCATGCCATGTCGTGTTGAGGCACTTCTGGGTGCTCACGCGGACACTACACGATATTAGGAAGGTGTACCAGTTCCTTTGGCTCTTCAGTGTATACTTTCACGGTCATACGACCTCGTATAAAGCAGCAAAATCGGCAGAGTAACCATTACTGCGGTTTCCTCTGACGTGGGAATATAGAGAGGGGCACCGGTACTGGAGCATCCCAGCTCCATCGTTGAACAGAAGAGCGGCACTATGGCGTATTCTCAGACGATTTCTAGCTCTTTGCGCAGCATCGCGGTGGACCTGTATGTGGAGTCTCCGAAGAGAACGAATGTTTCAGTTTGCGACTACCATCGTTATAGGTACCGAGCACCTGGCGTGATGTTGTAAGATGTTATTAGGTACAGAACACGGTGACCTATGTTTTACACAACTGGTAATTTGTACAGCGACCCTTAAATTTCTAATGTATCGAGGTCGGTGGCTGTTCCGCATCTTGGAGATCTCCGAGACGTTATCATTGAAACAAGACTGCATCTTGCTGTGCTATCCAGACCCACCTCGAGATACAGTGTTTTACAAAACGATACCGACAAATTTCATGGATTTGTAGAGAGTGTCTTGAGGAATAAATTGAGGATGGGAACCAGTGTTCAGAAACGTCATTCAACGACGCTACAGAGCGTCGAAGTTATAGTCACTGGCTCCTGCCACTAGGCCACACCTTCGGCAGTGAATTTGACCTTGTACACTGACGGACAGCAGGTGGAATATTTCGCCAAATACCTGGCAGCCTTCTGGACGTTATATGGCCGAACGCTTCAAAGCCCGTCGCAACAACAGTGTAGACACCGCTAACGGCAGTGGCGGCTGTGCCTTCTCCTTTCGTACTTTTCCCTGTGAATATACTTGAAAAAGAGACTTAATATTTTTCTGTACTGTGTGAAAAACATTGACATTCATTTATGTGAAGTGCATCGAGTAAGAAGGACAAACACAATAAGCACGATTTATTATCTGTGTAGCCAAAGATTGAGCAAGACAATTGAGCTGTGTGACTGCTCAAGTTACGTGCTAGAGAAACCAACATTGCAATTTAACCACAGCTACTCAAAGGAGATACGAAGCTCGGAATCTTTGCTGATGGACAAATTTGTGGTTGGTACATCATTTTAATTTCAACTACAGAACAAATCTCATTATTAAAGAATTACACAATCAGAATAACAATATAAAAATTTAATTCGGACCTTTCTCCCCTTAAGAAAATATACAACTGTCTTTAGAAAAACTATGTGATTGGATGATGAACTAATACACTACTGGCCTTTAAAATTGCTACACCAAGAAGAAATGCAGATGATAAATGGGTATTCGTTGGACAAATATATTATGCTAGAACTGACTTGTGATTACATTCTCACGCACTTTGGCTGCATAGATCCTGAAAAATCAGTGCCCACAACAACCACCTCTGGCCGTAATAATGGCCTTGATGCACCTGGGCATTGAGTCAAACAGAGCTTGGATGGGGTGTTCAGGTATAGCTGCCCATGCGGCATCAACACGACACCACAGTTCATCAAGAGTAGTGACTGGCGTATCGTGACGAGCCAGTTGCTCCGCCACCATTGACCAGACGTTTTCAGTTGGTGAGAGATCTGAAAAATGTGCTGGCCAGGGCAGCAGTCGAACATTTTCTGTATCCAGTGTAAGTAGGCTGTTTAGATTTTCTTATTGGTAACGCCACGTAGCGCTCTGTATGAAAATCACTGGCTGTGCTGTGTGCAGTCTGTGGCTAGTTTGCATTGTTGTCTGCCATTGTAGTGTTGGGCATCTAGATGTGAACAGCGCGTAGCGTTGCGCAGTTGGAGGTGAGCCGCCAGCAGTGGTGGATGTGGGGAGAGAGATGGCGGAGTTTTGAGAGCAGGGGACACACGTCCAGATCAGCTGCTCTCAAAGCTCCGCCATCTCTCTCCCCACATCCACCACTACTTGTATATATATATTATGACTTTTGAACACTATTAAGGTAAATACATTGTTTGTTCTTTATCAAAATCTTTCATTTGCTAACTATGCCTGTCAGTAGATAGTGCCTTCAGTAGTTAGAATCTTTTATTTAGCTGGCAGTAGTGGCGCTTGCTGTATTGCAGTAGTTCGAGTAACGAAGATTTTTGTGAGGTAAGTGATTTGTGAAACGTATAGGTTAATGTTAGTCAGGGCCATTCTCTTGTAGGGATTATTGAAAGTCAGATTGTGTTGCGCTAAAAATATTGTGTGCCAGTTTAAGCACAGTCATTTATAATTTTTCTAAGTGGACATTTCATATGTCGACCCTTAGCCGAGAGTACCTCACTGGAATCTTCTGATTTTTTCTTGTAGTTTGTGTAATTAGTGTAGCTTTTGTTTATTGCTAGTGCGTAATTGTAGAGAGAATCTCCTTTGTAGTTGTAGTTTTTCGTTGTACAGTAAAACAGATGTGGCATGCATGGAGATTTGCACCAAGTATTTTGCAGCTGCGCTTGCAATTAACTAGATATTATTTTCAGTGCTATGTTAATGTGTTTTCTTATTTTACTCTTCCAATTGTGCTTTTCTGTGTTATCGTGGGAAACATTGTGACAGTTATGGCGTGAGAAAAACGAAATACTAGGCTCCAAAGTTAACTGAGAAATGACAGTGAAGACGAAAGCAGTGTGTTAGCGCCACCGATTAATGAATTAACTAATATTTAAAGTAGTAATTTGGTAATTGTGCATACGGAAATGGAGCGGGCGGCAAATAATTGTGTAGACAGTGAAACAGTTAGTGAACAGGGAAGCATTATCGATCGATCGGTCGGCAACAGCTCGCCTCAGGAATCCGAAATGACAGGACACAATCTTGCAAATACTGAAGATTCAGGTTTTGCGTCCTCGCCGTTTTCTCAAATAAGTCAAGACACATTTTCTGCTCGTCAAAATGTGAATGTTGCTGGTGGAAATGCACTGCCGAAAAGCATAGAGGAACAGATTCCAGACACTAATACATTATTATTGCAATTAATGCAACAAATGAAACAAAATCAGAGACAAACACAGCAACAGCTTCAAAAGTTAGACACCACGCTTGAATAAACACGTGAAGGTTTAACTGCTGAGTTGCATAACATCGAATCGAAATGTCAGAAAGTCTGTAATTACGTAAAAACACAAATTTGCGAGCATTTCCAACCTATTTTTTCGGGTCATGAAAATGCATTACAGATCACAAAGCAGCCATAAAAGAACTGCAAACTATTGTTCACGAAAATCACGACACCTTGCAAGCTAAAATTGACTCAGTTGCATCTACCGATTCGGTTACGCAACTTTCAAAAATTCGGAAAACTTAAAGGACACAGTAGATACGATTTCAACACAAATGGACACTCTGAAACTTGGTTCAGAAAAACACACTGAGGAAATCAGTTCACTATCGGAGAAAGTAGCCGAACTTTCGGATCAGTTCACTAACTTATCTACAAAGGTAGATGATGATCTGAATGACTCAAGACCCGTAGCCTTCACTGACACAGAAGAGTATGAACAAATTAGAAAATTCAAACAACATCAAAATCAAGTCAATACACAGTACAAAAGAGAAATCCGGGAAATACAAGATCAGTTGACACAGGTAATACAAGAATTACATATTTCAGAGGAGACTCGCGCTCCAACACGGGAAGAGGGACTTAGAAATACGGAAAAGTCACATAATTATAACATAGGGCATTTCGGAAGTTATGAAAGAAATTGGCAACGTGCACCGAATTTTGAGATGGAACCGCCGACACGACGTAACAATGACCGATATGCGACTCGCCGACATGATGATTTTGACTATAAGCTGTTTATTACTACACGCAAATTCAAAACATTTAAGAATTCTAGCAACGACATTCATCCACAAGCATGGCTCCATCAACTCTCTCATTGTAGAATGAAGGCTTTCACGACCGGGTGACATGGCTGTTGATATATTTTCCGGGATGTGAGGTCGTGGTCCAAGAACTTTTCTGCTCCTTACGTTTCGTCCAGAACTGCGCTGGACTTCCTCAGAGGCGCTGCTCCGCTGAGTCTCGCCGACTGACTGGTCGGGTTGGCTGGCTCTGAGCACTATGCGACTCAACTGCTGAGGTCATCAGTCCCCTAGAACTTAGAACTAATTAAACCTAACTAACCTAAGGACAGCACACAACACCCATCCATCACGAGGCAGAGAAAATCCCTGACCCCGCCGGGAATCGAACCCGGGAACCCGGGCGTGGGAAGCGAGAACGCTACCGCACGACCACGAGATGCGGGCAGACGAGTGACTGGTCGGGTGTCTGAGAGCGACTTATATATTGTGAGAAAGGGGGGCGTGGTTCAGGTCACACGTGATGAGCAGTGATAATCTATAGCAAAGATAAGGTTAACTATCGATTACCACCTTGGCAAAGATAAAAATTGTTAGCAATTTTGTAGAGCCACTGTCCATATATCGCTAAGTTTCATAGCCTCCTCTTTCCTATTAAAATTATCAAAAATGGTTCAAATGGCTCTGAGCACTATGGGACTTAACATCTATGGTCATCAGTCCCCTAGAACTTAGAACTACTTAAACCTAACTAACCTAAGGACAGCACACAACACCCAGCCATCACGAGGCAGAGAAAATCCCTGACCCCGCCGGGGAGAATTATCGTGATGTTTATAAATTTCGATAGCTTCTCTATATAGCCGTGGATAGTAATTTAACGTTGTAGATAAAACTTCGGTATCCGAAAACTTCACTTGGTGGTTGCCTGGTTGAAGAGCATGTTCCGCTACAGCTGACATTTCTATTTTTCCAAGTCGACAAAGACTTTTATGCTCTTTCAGTCGCGTGTTTACGCTTCTTTTGGTAGTACCAATGTAAACTTTACCACAGGTAAATGGAATTTTATATACACCACATGTCGACAGGGGAGGGCGTTTATCCTTCACAGATCGTAGTACTTGACTTATTTTCTTTGTTGGTTTAAAGATCGGTTTTATGTCATGTTTTCGTAAAATCTTACCGATCCGATCTGTTACTTTTTTAATAAAAGGGAGAACTACTGTATTTTTCTGTCGTTGTGGTTCATTCTTATCTTTTGGGTTTCTGTTCCTTGGACGCAAAATTCTATTTATCTCTTTTTTTGAGTAGCCGTTTTTTCAAAAGCCTGCTTCAGATGTTTCACTTCAGCATCCAAATGTTCAGATGTACATATCCGTTCCGCTCGATCGACAAGACTTTTTATGACACCTCTTTTTTGTTGAGGATGATGATTAGAATTTTTATGTAAATATCTGTCCGTATGTGTTGCCTTCCGAAAAACTTTATATTCCAAGCTTCTATCGGACCGTCTTATAACTAAGACATCCAAGAAAGATATTCTGTTATCCTTTTCTATTTCCATGGTAAACTGTATTTTTGGGTGAATTTTATTTAGATAATCAAAGAAATCGTCCAAGTCCTTTCTGCCATGGGACCAAACCACAAATGTGTCATCTACATTTCGATACCAACGAGATTGTTTGTTATTAGCTTTGTCTAGGGCTGATTGTTCAAATTTCTCCATATAAAGATTGGCAATCGCAGGGCCTAATGGATTACCCATTGCTACTCCATCAAGTTATTCATAAAATTCATTATCCCACTGGAACTGACTTGATGTAAGACAATGTCTGAAAAAAACAGTCAAATCTTCTGGAAAAATATCCGCTATGAAAATCATAACTTCGTTTACAGGAATCATTGTGAATAAGGACACAATGTCAAAACTTACAAGAATATCTTCAGGGGCCAGAGTTAGTCCCTCTAGTTTTTCAATAAAATGACGCGAGTCTTTTATATATGAGTCAGTTTTTCCAATGAATGGTTGTTAACAAGTTGTTAAATATCTTGCTATTTCATAAGTGCGAGAATTGATGGCACTGACTATGGGTCTTAAAGGAAAATCCATTTTATGAATTTTAGGTACACCATACAATCGAGGACACATAGCTTTATTTTTCAATAAAGTCCTTTTATCTTCTTTTCGGATAGAGGTATATGACTTAATCAAATTATTTGTTTTCCTAAGTACACTGGCTGTAGGATCCCTCGCAAGTTTTTTATACTGTCCTGACGTTAAAAGGTTCAAAATTTTCCTTCGGTAATCTTCTGTATTCATAACAACAGTATCGTTCCCTTTATCTGCGGGAAGAACCACTATGTCTTCATCTGCATTCAAATCCTTAAGAGCCTTCCTCTCACCTTTTGTTAAATTACTTTCTAGAGGTCTGCTGTGGCTTAAAACTCTAGTGGCTTCAATTCGAATTGCATTCGCGGTTGCCTTAGGGATATTTCGTATACCTGCTTCTATATTCGCGATAATATCTTCAAGTGGTACTTTCACAGGTGTTATAGCGTAATTTCCTCCTTTTGCAAGGACGGAAATCTCGTCTTGAGATAACACTTTCTTTGACTTGTTTATAACAGTATCAGTCATCATCGTATTACTTGTAGTTGTTACATTAGCTTGTTACTTTCCGAACTTTTTCTTATGTCTACTAGTAGTCATTTCTATCGTAGCTTCCATAGTTGTAAACGTAAGACAATCAATTTTATTCCACAGGTCTATCTGTATCTTACAAGCTAAGAATAAATTAAGCTTCAGTAACTCACAGTCAACAGAATCCATTTCTCGTCTTGTGTAATGTATCCTTTCTCGAAGTAATGCTCTTTCTGTATAATCATAAATCCGGTGTACACGAGCTGTCCGGAACATCCTCTTCAGCTTTAAAAAGTTCGGTATAGAAGACGAGTTTCTACAACGTATCAAAAAAGTTAAAGTACAAATTAAATGTGCTCTCTTCTTACGTAAAAATTCCAAGCGTCTAACTGATTTTGAGAAATCCTCCCCATAGAGTCTTCTGATTGTAGAATGAAGGCTTTCACGACCGGGCGACATGGCTGTTGATATACTTTCCGGGATGTGAGGTCGTGGTCCAAGAACTTTTCTGCTCCTTACGTTTCGTCCAGAACTACGCTGGACTTCCTCAGAGGCGCTGCTCCGCTGAGTCTTGCCGACTTACTGGTCGGGTGTCTGAGAGCGACTTATATATTGTGAGAAAGGGGGGCGTGGTTCAGGTGACACGTATGAGCAGTGATAATCTATAGCAAAGATATGGTTAACTATCGATTACCACCTTGTCAAAGATAAAAATAATTTTAATAGGAAAGAGGAGGCTATGAAACTTAGCGATATATGGACAGTGGCTCTACAAAATTGCTAACAATTTTTATCTTTGACAAGGTGGTAATCGATAGTTAACCTTATCTTTGCTATAGATTATCACTTCTCATCATGTGTGACCTGAACCACGCCCCCCTTTCTCACAATATATAAGTCGCTCTCAGACACCCGACCAGTCGCATCTAGAGGGTTGGATCCCCTCCTTCGAAAGCGTCAGATTGCAAAGCCTGGGCTACTCTCAGGGTGGAATCTCCGTCTTCGAAGATTGTGTCTGTCTGTCTGTCTGTCTGTCCGCCCGCCGCTTGCTGCTGTAGCTGTTCGTCCGTCTGTCCGTCCGCCTGCTTGCTCGCTGTCCATCGCCGCCGCCGCCGCCGCCGTTGCTGTCTGCTGTCCATCCGTCTGTTCGTCGCCGACCGCCGCCACCGACACCGACGCCGCCGCCGCCTGCTGCCCGTCCGTCTGTCAGTCGCCGTTCGTCTGCAATGAGTACTCCTACCTCCACTGTCATCTACACCTCCCCCTCCCCCTCTCCCACAGTCACTTCCTGGAGTGCCGCCCCTGGCCTCCCTCCTCACACCTCCCCTCCCCTCACTTACCCATCCCCCTATCTCCTCACCTGCTTTATACCCACACCTCTACACCCTTCCTCCAGCCTCCACACCCTCAACAGCTCCCAGTACTACCCCCGCCCTCACGTACGCTTCTGTTGCCGCCTCTGCTGCCGCCCCCCAGGTGGTCGGCTTCCCCTCTCTCACCCACCCCGTCACTTCATCATCTGCGTCTCCCACACGCATCACGTCGCGCCGAGCCACCATCGCCACCACTGAACCGGCTGCTTCTCCCAGTGCCTCCACTACGCCACAGGGATCTGCCACCCGCCACCTCCCTCTCCTCCCCGTTCCTCTCCCCTCCACCCAGCCTCCAGTCTCCAAAAAACCCCAAAAGCGCGTCATTTCCGACCCTGCTCCCGCCACTTCCCACAAAAAGTCAACACCACCTCCCCCTCCCCCTGCCGTCTCCATGGACACCTCCCCTCCTCCTGCCACACATACCTCGGCCCCCACCCTCCATACCTTTGTCCTGTCAACTCCCGATCCTGTTCCTCGACGCTCGTACCCTCACCATGGAGATACGAAAGTACTTACCTGGTGCTCCCATTTCCCAACCCATTCCCCACAGGGACTCAGTCCTTATCAAGTCCCCGTCCCCATCCTTTCACACAGACCTCCTGCAAAAACTCCCACGAGTTATGTTTGGTCCCCACACCTCTCTGACACCCTTGCTTTCCGCTTCCACTCCTCGTCAGCCCCAGCCTCCCCGTCGCCCCCCCACCTACACCACTGTGATCACCAAGCTCAGCCCAGTGATCACAGAGGATGAAGTGTTGGCAGAACTGAACTTCCACCCAGACTTGGAAATCCGCTCTGCCAGCCGTATCCACAATGCCTCTGGTCCCACCTACCTCATGCGGGTGTTCTCTGAGTCCGCCCCATCCATTGACCATCTCCTCACCCAGGATGCCCTGATATACCACCGTCACCACCCTGTCGAATCCTCCAAATCGCCTCCCCAATCCTACTGTTGCCAGCGGTGCCTGATGTACAATGACCACCTGACTCCCAACTGCAAAAAACCCCCCACCTGTCCCCATTGCAAGGCCCCCCACTTTCTTAAGAACTGCCCCAACCTCGCTGCTCCTCCTTCCTGTAATACCTGCAATGGCCCCCATTCCACCTACTCCCACAAGTGTAAAGCTAAACCCCCTCCAGCCACCCCTGAGCTTACAGTCCCAGTTCGTCCCGTCGATCCCCCTGTCCATGCCAACAATTCCCTCCGTCCACCCCCCATGGCCGAGGACATCATCCGGTTCCTTACCATTATCCTCCAAAACATTAACCCTTTTCAGCGCCCACACACCTTCCAACAAATCTCCCTTGCCGCTCGCTCCGTTTTCCACCTGAACACCTTTGACACCTACTCCCACAACCAAGCCCACTTCACCCGCCTCGACACCCTAGTTTAAGTCTCTTCCCTTCTCTCTCTTCCCCCCCCTCCTTCCCGCCATGGCGCGGCACGAGTATCGCATCCTCTTCCAAAACATTCGCTCCGTCCGCTCCAACAAATACCTCCTCATGCACATCCTCTACCACCACCAGGTTGACACCTTCCTCTTGAACGAAACCTTTCTCCAGCCCCACCATTCTATCCGCACCTCTCCTTATATCCTCCACCGCAATGACGCTCCTGGCCCTCGTGCGCAGGGTGGAGTCGCGATTGGCCACCTTAAGCATATCCCGTCTGGCCACAACCTCTCCTCAATGACCCCACTGAACACCTTATCCTTAGCGTCTTCTTCCCCTCCCTCACCATTACCTGTGCCACCATCTATGTCCGCTCAACTGCTCCTCTTCCTTATGACTTCATCTCGCACATTGACTGCACCTTCTCCGCCTATGTGATTGCCGCCGACCTCAACATCCATAGCCGCACTCCTGCTGCCCTTCGGCGTTGGCATCAGTTCCTCTCCACAATCCAAGGTGACCTTGTTCCACTTCCCCAGCACACCCGACCCGAAAGTGACACCACCCCCGATGTTGTCATTGCCTCCGCCAACCTCCTTGGGCGTATCGCTGTCGCCGTCCTTGACCCCACAGGTAGCGATCACGTCCCTGTCCTTCTCACCATAACGTCTGCTCACCGCCCCCCTCTGGCTCCGCACCCTGCACCCCCTCCCAAGGTCGTCCATGACTATCACCGTGCCAACTGGGATGCCTACCGGGACTCCATCTCCACCCAGGCCGAAAGCCACCCTCTTACCTATCGCCATCCTGACGACATCATCCACGCCTCGTCCTTCCTTCAGAAGGTAATTACTGACGCCGTGGAGGCCCATGTTCCTACTAAAACCATCCATCCACACCGTCCCACTCTTCCTCCGCGGGCTGTCCTCCTCCTCCTCCATGAATCCCACCGCCTCTATCGCTCCTTCCTGCGCACTTGTGACAGGGATACACTTCAACGCCACCGGCAAATACAGCGACACGTACGGAACCTTATTACAGCAACGAAACGCCGAGACTGGCGCCAGACCTGCACACGACTCAACACCACCCTCCCTATCAACTCCTCCAAGTACTGGTCCGCCTTCCATCGCCTTACTGGTTCCCTTTCCACTCCCCACTACCCCCTTCTCCATAACGATCGCCCCCTTCCTGACAACCTCAGTAAGGCCAACCACTTCGCTTCCCACCTTTCCGAGGTCTTCTCCATCTTCCGATGATCCCCACTTTGATTATTCTCTTTTCCCCACCGTCATGGAACGTGCCGATACCTCAGTCGCTCCACTTGCTCCTAGTCTCCTGTACTTGGGGCAGTTGCTCCCCTCCAACATAAACACTCCCATCACAGCACAAGACATTAAACATATCCTCCAGTCCAAACGCAACATGGCCCCTGGTCACGACTGTGTCACCTACCGTCACCTTCGAGAAAGCACCTATTCCTTCCTGACTGTCCTCGCCCATCTCTATAATGACATCCTCTCTACTGGCTTCTACCCTGACCTGTGGAAGACCTCCCGCATCCTCTTATTCCTCAAACCCAATAAACCCCCTTCTGCCACCTCTTCCTATCGTCCCATCTGCCTCACCTCTGTCTTCAGTAAGGTCCTTGAATCCATCCTCTCCCACCGTATCCATCAGCACCTTGCTCAACACCACCTCCTCCCCCTAACCCAGTGTGGCTTCTGACCCTCCTTCTCTGCTGAAGACCAACTCCTCAACATTGTTCACCTTCTGTCCCTCCAGCTCAACTCCCGTCGCTCCACCATTTTTGTTTCCCTTGACCTCCAAAATGCCTATGACCGTGTATGGTATCCCGGTCTCCTCTTTAAACTCCAAACCTACGCCTTGCCTATCAATTTAGGCCGTCTGGTCGCTTCCTTCCTCTCACACTGTCCTTCCTATGTCACCCTCCACAACACCAACTCCCGTACCTTTTATCCCACAGCTGGCGTCCCCCAGGGTTCTGTCCTCTCCCCTCTCCTTTATCTCTTGTACACAGCTGATATGCCCAAGCCACCCCCACCAGTCCAGTATGCTGATGACACTGCCTTCCTGGCTATCTATCCTACCCTTCAACAGTCTCAAAGTATCCACCAAACCCACCTTAACCAGTTCACCACTTGGTGTAACCAGTGGTTCCTCCGTCTCAACCCCTCCAAAACCCAGGCAATCATCATAGGCCGCACCACTCGCTCCTTTCGCCTCCATGATTTCTACCTCGCCCTTTATGGTAGTCCTATCCAGCTCACCCCCACCCTGAAATACCTTGGCCTCACCCTCGACCGACACCTCACCTGGACCCCTCATCTCCAGACCATCCAGCAGAAAGCCCATTCCCGCCTCCGCCTTCTGAAACTCCTGTCTGGCCGGACATGGGGATTGCATCCTTCTACCATCCTCCACACCTACAAATCCCTCATCCGTCCTATCCTCTGTTATGCCAGTATTGCCTGGATTTCCGCCCCCACCCGCTTTTACAAGGCCCTCCAAATCCTTGAACGCCATGCGCTCCGCCTTGCCTTCCGTATCCACCTTCCTTCCCACACACGGCTCCTGTATGAACTGATCCCCTTCCCTCACCTCCTCCTGTTCCTCCAACATCTCCGCATCCTTTACATTGTCTGCAGGCTTGATCCCCCCCACCCTCTGGTTTCCTCCTTCCTCTCCACCCCACGCCTGTTACCATGCCTCTATCGCTGTATCCCTCCCTCTCTCCACCTCCACACCATCTCCTTCATCGGGACAATTTCCAACGCCTCCCCCTCCCGGATGACGAACTTCGCCGTGACATCTACCCTTCCTTCCAACTATAACCTGGCCTTGTTCCCCCCCTCCCCAGGGCTCCCTTTTTTCCTCTTCCCTCCTTCTCCCAGAGCGGATTTTCCTCCTTCCCCCCCCCTCCCCCTGAGACCCTGCACCCCTACTTGCCTCTTTCCTTCCCACGTCCCTCCCTACCTGGCCCTCTTCAGTGCGCCCCCCGCTCATCTCCCCCATCTCTTCCCCTCCCTCCCTTCTTCCAGTTTCCCTCCTCTCCTTGCGCCTGGCAGATCCTCTGTCTTGATCATCGTCAGTGTGCCACATCAGTGTTGTGTTTAGTGCTGTTTCTCCTGTGCGTCAAGAGGTGTGATTTTAATTGTGTACTGCCTTGAGGTTCGCCATCAGTGTTTGTTATGTGCTACACCATCCATCGATACCTTTCATGCTCCAGACATACTGTGCCTTGTGTTCTTTTAATTTTCGCAGTGTGTGGCTTTTTGTGTGTGCTACTCTTAAACAGTTTTAACAGTTTTGTATCTCCATTTTACGGTCACCCCGTTTTTTGTCTGTTGCCTTACATGATGATCCCCCTTTTTTTATATCTATGTTCACCATATTCTCCCCTTTGTTCTTTTTAAATGTCTTCTATTGTTTGTTCTATGTCTTTCGGCTGAAGAGCAGCTCATATCCTGCCGCCAGCCCGCCCAATGGGGAATTGAAATACAATAAAGAAAAAAAAAACCGACCAGTCAGTCGGCAAGACTCAGCGGAGCAGCGCCTCTGAGGAAGTCCAGTGCAGTTCTGGAATAAACGTAAGGAGCAGAAAAGTTCTTGGACCACGACCTCACATCCCGGAAAGTATATCAACAGACAACTCTCTCATTGTTTTCCTCCCAACTGGTCATTGGAGCACAGGTTGGAATTTGTGTGGCTACTTAGAGAATGAACCAGCTGAAAGAATGCGATCAGTCATTCACGATTGTCACAGTGAAGGAGAATTTTATCATGCCTTCCTCTCAGCATATTGGTCTCAAGCTACACAAGACCGAGTAAAGCATAGCATCATAATGACGAAACATTTCGAACAATCTGAATTTTCCAGTCTTGTGAAATATTTTGAAGACATGTTGCACAAGAATCAGTACCTGTCAAACCCTTACAGTCCCTCAGAATTCATCCGCATTTGCTTAATCAAATTGCCTGAACATTTACGACATATTATTTTGGCAGGACGTTGCAAAGACGACATTAAAGCTTTTCAGGGACTGTTACAAGAATTGGAAATTGACACTGACAACTGCGGGACGCGAAAAAGGACGTTGCAAAGACGACATTAAAGCTTTTCAGGGACTGTTACAAGAATTGGAAATTGATACTGACAACCGCGGGACGCGAAAACAGGAACACAACAATTACAGGTCACATCCGTCACAATTCCACAATGAAAGAAATAATAACTGGACACGACAAGGCTATTCTTACAACGTAAATCGTGACCAAAACAGACACCACCCATATGACAACCGTTGGCAGAAGAATAGTTACAGAGAAAGATCACACTTCCATAGTAATGAATATGACAGAGATAACCATAAAAACAGACAATATGGGAATCAAAACAATTATTATCAAGGGAGACAGAATAACTTCAGACGCAACAGTTCAGCGCGCAGTTACGATTCAGGGAGAAGTTCTCCACTATGTGACCAACAAGAAAGAAATAATAGAATCTACCGACATGACGACAGACGATATAATCTTAACGACAGACCTGAATTGCATCAGAACTGGCGGGATTCAAACAGGGCAGGGCCCTCTCGACAAGGTGAATTTGTAGAAGTTACGTCTCCTAACCCTAATAACGACGCGCGCCAACAAAGAGACAGACAATGACTCGCACCGCAGGCAGCCACGTGCAGCGGTTGGCTCAGAGAAAAATAACATAGACGTTAACCCTGAGAAAATTTTTAGCATTTCTTACAGACGTATACAACATGATAATTACTTTGAAGTTGAAACTCTGCGTACTAGAAAGGGTAAAGAATTGCATCATATTTCACATGTAAAGCCGTTTATTGAAAGAAAATCTGCTTTTTAACTTAATCTTTGATATAAAATTTTTCACTTCACATTACTAGTACTCTTTGTCAGACTTAGAAACTGTTAACATGCAACTATGTTTTAAAATTAACTATCCAGTCTAGAACCTAGGGAACATATTTAGATAGTAATTACGAATGCATTGTTATAGTGAACAGACGACACAGTGTTATTGTGTGTGTATGTTCTTGCTTGTTAGTTGCACGATTACGTAACGACTATAAGGCTTACATACTTAGAACATGTACTGCTAATGAGGTTTTACTGTAACATTTTGGTTTACTTGAAAATACATTATGGATTTAAAGTGCTTTCTGAGAGATAACAGATGAGACAGTGGTTAGTTTATTTGACAGCTACACGACTATATCACGGCGCTACTAATATGTGACACAGTTTACATTGTTGCTTTTGGGGTGTATCTGTTTTATATCTGCACTGTTTTTCTGAATTCTTCTGGAAAGGAAAACATGTTTTAGTAGTAACTTTTGTGGTATAGCTACAACGAGACAGCCTTTTCTGTAACACAACAATACGTTACAGTACAGTACTTACTTCATCACGGCACTAAGCGTAACAACTACGATATCTACTGTATATGCATAGCAATTCACTTTGTTTATTACGAGGTAAGTACGTTGACTTCTACAGTACTTTGCTTACGGACGACGATAATTACGACACTTGGCACATTTTTTACCCTTAAATAATGATAGAGATTGTCTTACAACAAGACGCACAGTTTAGCGCTACAGTACACGTATCTGACTGATTGATTTTGTACTTAAAACATTTATGTTTAAAGATTTTTGAATTACAATGATACAAAGGTTTTCTGTGATACATTTCATTCCATTGCTGTAATCTGTTTCACCTGAGGGTATAATTACTTTAATCCTCAGGGGGTAGACGCTTACTTTGTGCACCATGTGTTTGGCAAGCACAAGGAGCCCTAGCTAATATGGTATTTGCTTATTATACAACTTTACACATCGGTACCATATTTCTCTAACACAGAATTAAGCAGCTATCTCATTATTTAACAGACAAACAAACATTTTTTTTACTACGTCAGTGACACATGTTTACACAATTACACAGTTGGCTAACGTCACACTTATGAAATTGTATTTTGTCTGTACTTTGTGAACTGTTCATTTTTTTTGGAACCATTTTGATGCTATGATAGCTTTGAATGATGTATTTGGTATGGGATCATGATTTGTAAAGTACGTTTGAGGTAGATGACACTAATGAAGTGGCAGAGGATTTTTTTTTTTAGGTTTTGAAATTATTGGAGGAAGCTACAGCGATTTTGAGATCTGACTGAGGTGTTATGATGTTATTATTACGATGACGATGTCTATTATGCTGCTGAGGTATGTTTATGATCAATAAGCTGATGCTATATGAGGAATTTGATTATGCTATGTATCTGTTATGATGAAATATTGAAGAAGTGTCGTCGAATATGTATATGTGTAATAAGTTAAGGAATAATGAGTAGTGGTTATGGACTCTGGTTTGTGAAAAAGGTTGTTGGAAACCAAGAATCGTACTTTAAGAGTTATGAAATGTATGTACATGCGTGAATGTATCACAACGGCGGCGAAAATTTTTTGGACACTGTTATATTTATAGGATTTTGTTTCTACACATTTGTAACGCAAATTCTCAACCTGTGAAATTTTTTTATTTGAGACTGTCACTGTAGCGGAAACAGCTTTCTTAACGAAATATTTACGACAGCAAAGTGACCTTGACATAATGCGTTCTGCACGCCCAGCTGTACCAGCTGCCTGGGGAAAAAGCCATTAGGTGGAGAAAAAAAGAGGCCATTATCCTCGCTATTGACATGTCTTTGTAGAAAGCATCGCAAATATGACACACTCAAACTTGAAAACATATGATTACACTGTGAAGCTCTTAATTTATGATATTTACTAAAATGCCTAATGAAATGATGAGATACATTTTACATCTATTGTCTTTCTAGTTGAGAGATTGCTCATTTTGTTTAATATCTAGTTTCTAGCTGCACTGCAGCATTGGTTAAAATAAAATTTAACAGATGTACTAATATAGATATTTTATGCCTACAGATCCAGTAAATAATAATTTTATGATCTACTTCCAAAAAAACGAGGGAGCACAAAAAGACATTTCCACTTCACAGGAATTGCATACATAATTTTTGTCAGTGACTTGGTAACTTGTCTGCTACAGTAAGTTATAGTGATGCATCACTCTAGTGTTAAGATGTGACATAGGTATTAGACATGGCCATCTTTAGTGTAATATTTTTTCTGCTTGAGCTTTTTCATGTTTAGATTTAACTTATCACATTTGCTGCTGCTGTTTGCTAGGCATAGTGTTACTGAATTTGACTTTGTATTACTCTGTTAAGTTAGTTTTTCTACTGATTTATTTTTCTTTTTGCTGCACATTGGCTCATATTAGTGATAATGTTGCGTTTCCTTTGCTAACTCATATATATTGCTTCTTGCTTTGCCAATTTGAATTTTTTGTCATTGCTGTTTGTGTTAATTGGTTTGTGCTGCTGCATTGCCTCGTCCCTTAGTTTATCATCTGAGCTCAGTAGATTTAAGCTAGCCTAAAAGGGGATAGGCTATATGAGAGAACGAGTTGTGATGAATTGGAAGAAATGCATAGAGAAGCTATGAGAAAATGGTTTGGCTAAAAAAGTAAAGAGGATATGAACAAAAAAGTAGGGTTTAGGGACAACAGGTTTAGGTAGGATTTTATTGGAAATAAATGATGAGGTAAGATAATGGAAAATAAATAATGAGGTAAGAAGTATGTGAACATATAAATACAAAAAGCATGCTTGGATAGGATTTTTTTGGGGGAAACAAATGTTGAAATAAGACGAAAGATCTATGGAATGAGGTATTGGGTTGGACTGCAGTACCAAATGTTACACTGTAAACAAATCCTGCCCTTTCCTCTTGTGTTACTCTGCTATGTGTTTGTGTACCCTTGTGTATTTGTGTTTTTCCTGTCTTTATGTGTTTAGCTGATGAAAGTTATGTTGTAGAATTTTTCTAATACTATGTTATTTACTTTGTAAAGATGTTTAGATATTATTTATCTGTTCTGTTTTGTTGTTCATGTGTGAAGTTGATGTTTCAAAAGTTATTCTGATCTTTTATATATGTACTTATGTCATAATTCCTGTAATACTGATGTACATGTTATTTCGATTCTTTTGTAAAGCCTGTATTACTACAAATGTTGTCTGTATTGTTATGTTCTTGAATGATGTATTTTGTACCTTTGTTTTTGTATTCTCATGTTATAAAATTCTAATTGACACCAGTTCATCAAATTAAGTACCTTCTAAGCATTCATTTCACTGCACATATTTCTGTTGGTCATAGTATATGCACAATATGTGAAAAAAAGAGGACTGTTAGTGTTTGGACATGTGTTAATAATTCAGCAAGGGACTGATTAACAGCATTGCTGGTTCTAAGGACAATTCCAAAAACTTTCTGAGTGCACAAGTGGTGGTTTATGGACTTGCTATATTGTCTGCAAGACTTCTAAGGACAATTCCAAATACTTTGTGCGTGCACAGGTGGTGGTTTATGGACTTGCTACATTCTCCGCAAGACTCTTCGATGGTGATTATGCACCTGCACAGTCGCAACAGATGGCTGCTGCCCGTCTCTACGAGGACTACAGTGGGTCTGCATCTTTGATCTCCCACCAATACCATTATTTCTACAAGGACTGAACTGGGTCTGCACCTCTGGTGGCCCACCAATACCGTAATCTCTACCAGGACTACAGTGGGTCTACTCTGTGATGACCTACCTACCAATATTCTTCAAAACTTCGACTGACTCTGTGGTGGGTTTGCTCTGTTGTGGTCCATTACCTGTCTGCATGTCAAGAGCCATGCACCGTCTTTCCATTGGAAGGACAAAACTACATCTTCAAGACTGCATGGAAATCCACTACATCTGTGTGCATTTTCTTTTACTGCTCAGACTTTGAGAAAAACACTGCTATTTTACCGTGATGAACGATCAGGACTGTCATTATGGACTGTGAAAAAATTTTAGCTTTTGACCAACATTGTATCAATAAATGTGTTCATTTGATTTCTTTGTTATTGTAATTGTGAAAAAATTTTAACAAATATGTATTGGCCAGTGCCCAAAACAATTTGTAAAATTTTTCGTGGGGAGCATGGGAGCTATGTAAGTAGGCTGTTTAGGTTTTCTTATTGCTAGCGCTACATAGCACTCTGTATGAAAATCACTGGCTGTGCTGTGTGCAGTCTGTGGCTAGTTTGCATTGTTGTCTGCCATTGCAGTGTTGGACAGCTGGATGCAAACAGTGCGTAGCGTTGCGCAGTTGGAGGTGAGCCGTCAGCAGTGGTGGATGTTGTGAGAGAGATGGCGGAGTTTTGAGAGCAGATGATCTGGACGTGTGTCCATCAGGGACAGTAAATTTGTAAGACTGGATGTCATGAACTAATATTTGAACACTATTAAGGATAATACATTGTTTGTTCTTTATCAAAATCTTTCATTTGCTAACTATGCCTGTCAGTAGTTAGTGCCTTCAGTCGTTAGAATCTTTTATTTAGCTGGCAGTAGTGGGGCTTGCTGTATTGCAGTAGTTCGAGTAACGAAGATTTTTGTGAGGTAAGTGATTTGTGAAACGTGTAGGTTAATGTTAGTCAGGGCCATTCTCTTGTAGGGATTATTGAAAGTCAGATTGCGTTGCGCTAAAAATATTGTGTGTCAGTTTAGTGTTGATCAGAATAAGTAAAGTGAGAAATGTCTGAGTGCGCTCAGTTCTGCTCAGCTGTTTGGAAATCAAATAATGTAAGAGATTAATCAGCACAGTAATTCATTAATTTTTCTAAGGAGACGTTACACCAGAAAGGCCAGTACAGGACCTGCAACATGCGGTCGTGCATTATCCTGCTGCAATGTAGGGTTTCGCAGGGATCAAATGAAGGGTAGAGCCACGGGTCGTAACACATCTGAAATGTAACGTCCACTGTTCAAAGTGCTGTCAATACGAACAAGAGGTGACCGAGACGTGTAACCAGTGGCACCCCATACTAGCAAGCCGGGTGATACGTCAGTATGGCGATAACGAATACACGCTTCCAATGTGCGTTCACCGCGATGTCGCCAAACATGGATGCGACCATCATGATGCTGTAAACAGAACCTGGATTCATCCGACGTTTTGCCATTCGTGCACCCAGGTTCGTCGTTGAGTACACCATCACAGGTGCTACTGTCTGTGATGCAGCGTCAAGGGTAACCGCAGCCATGGCCTCCGAGCTGATAGTCCATGCTGTTGCAAACGTCGTCGAACTGTCCGTGCAGATGGTTGTTGTCTTGCAAGCGTCCCCAACTGTTGACTCAGGGATCGAGACGTGGCTGCATGATCCGTTACAGCCATGCGGATAAGATGATTGTCATCTCGACTGCTAGTGATACGAGGCCGTTTGGATCCAGCACGGCGTTTCGCATTACCCTCCTGAACCCACCGATTCCATATTCTGCTAACGGTCATTAGATCTCGACCAAGGCGAGCAGCAATGTCGCGATACGATAAACCGCAATCGCGATAGCCTACAATCCGACCTTTATCAAAATCGAAAACGTGATGGTACGCATTTCTCCTCCTTACACGAGGCATCACAACAACGTTTCACCAGGCAACGCCGGTCAACTGCTGTTTGTGTATGAGAAATCGGTTGGAAACTTTCCTCGTGTCAGCACGTTGTAGGTGTCGCCACCGGCGCCAACCTTGTGTGAATGCTCTGAAAAGCTAATCATTTGCATATCACAGCATCTTCTTCCAGTCGGTTAAATTTCGCGTCTGTAGCACGTCAACTGCGTGGTGTAGCAATTTTAATGGCCAGCAGTGTATAACAAACAGTATTTTAAAGATAATAATTAGATATGATCACAAAAGGATCACAGACAGTCACCACCATAAGCACACTATTAAGTTCATTGTTTACGTAACCAAAATTTACACAACTCTAATGATTCACCTTGAGTTACTGATAAAAATATCTCGTCCGTCCCGGCGGACAGGCCGAATATTTAACTAAAGGATGGGAGCATGGCTTATACACGGTGGTACTCGGAACAAACGAGTAGAAAGCAATCGCCAAGCAATTTCGAAGATCATCAGGCTGCAAGCCAGGTCAGAAAACACGCCGAACGCACACACGATCTCAGCCTGCCCGTCAAGGCGACAAACCCTATCTGTTGTGGTGCGCTATATACGATGCACCAACCATATCAGTGTACTCACTCCAGGTGTATCGCTCCATTAGTACACTGGTGGACAGCAGTTGCCTACAACTGAAGAGCGTAATACGCCCGGTGACTACTGAAGATCGTAATATGGCCTCTATGTACTGAAGAGCGTAATACGGCCTCCAACGGTTTAAATAATCATCGTAGGAAGAAATGACGTTAGGGAAAAATATTTATTTTGTTGTCCCCTATAACCTCCCAGAATTTGTCCGTTTAAACACTTTTCACCCAGTATAGTTTTTGCTTTGGTGTGCAATAAAGTAACTACGCGATAACGTAACTTCAATAAAAGGAAATGATTGTACTCAGTTATTTAGCACACCGAAGTGTTGCGTGTAATACGTCTGTGTTAAAATTTTTACAATTTAAAAGATTATAAGAAGATCTGTGATAAAAAGAATTAACCATTATCTGTTTAAAAGATAATTTCGTACAACACGTAAAAATTACACTACACACAGACAATATGCAATGAAGAGCCAAACGTACAGCTGATTAATATCAGGTAGGGCCCCGGCGAGCAAGCAGAAGTGCCGCAGCACGACGTGGCAGGGACTCGACTCATGTCTGAAGTAGTGCTGGAGGGAACTGACATCATGAATCCTGCAGGGCTGTCCATAAATCCGTAAGAGTACGAGGGGGTGGAGATCTCTTCTGAACAGCACGTTCGAAGGCACCCCAGATAATCTCAATAATGTTCACGTCTGGGCAGTTTGGTGGCCAGCGGAAGTGTTTAATTTAAGAAGAGCGATCCTGGAGCCACTCTGTAGGAATTCTGGACGTGTAGGGTGTCGCATTGTCCTGCTGGAACTGCCCAAGTCCGTCGGAATACACAATGGATGCAGGTGATCGGACAGGATGCTTACGAACGTGTCACCCGTCAGAGTCGTATCTAGACATATCAGGATACCCATATCACTCCAACTACACACGCACCACACCGTTACAGAGCCTCCACCAGCTTGAAAAGGCCCCTGCTGACATGCAGTGTGTCGTGCAGCCACCAAGGGTACACGAGTGGGACGTCTGCCCCGAAAGCCCATGTCCATGATGTCGCGTTAAATGGTTCGCACGGTGACGCTTGTTGATGATCCAGTATTGAAATCTGCACCAATTTGCGGAATGGTTGCATTCTATCACGTTGGATGGTTCTCTTCAGTCGTCGTTGGTCCCGCTCTGGCAGGATCGTTTTCCGGCCGCAACGATGTCGGAGATTTGATGTTTTACCTGATTCCTGATATTCACGGTACACTCATGAAATGGTCGCACGGAAAGATCCGCACTTCATTATTTCCTCGGAGATGCTCGTGCGGCGACTATAATGCCACGTTCAAACTCACTTAAATCTTGATAACCTGCCACGTAGCAGTGGTAATCTATCTAACAACTGTCCGAGACACTTGTCTTATACAAGGTGATCCATTGATCATGACCGGGCCAAATATCTCACGAAATAAGCGTGAAACTAAAAAACTACGAAGAACGAAACTTGTCTAGCTTGAAGGGGTAAACCAGATGGCGCTATGGTTGGCCCGCTAGATGACGCTGCCATAGGTCAAACGGATATCAACTGCGTTTTTTTTTAAATAGGAACCCCCATACTTTATTACATATTCATCTAGTACGTAAAGAAATATGAATGTTTAGATTCTCGCGCAATTTGTCTGCTACTGACGTGCGGATTAGCCGCGACAGCAGCTAAAACACCTACTTGGGCATAATCATTTGTTGCAGGTCGTGGTTGACGTTTCACATGTGGCTGGACACTTCCTGTCACATGTGGCTGAACACTTCCTGTTTCCTTAAATAACGTAACTATCCGGCGAACGGTCCGGACTCTTGGATGATGTCGTCCAGGACACCGAGCAGCATACATAGCACACACCCGTTGGGCATTTTGATCACAATAGCCACACATCAACACGATATCGAACTTTTCCGCAGTTGGTAAACGGTCCATTTTAACACGGGTAATGTATTGCGAAGCAAATACCGTCCGCACTGGCGGAATGTTACGTGATACCTCGTACTTATACGTTTGTGACTATTACAGCGTCATCTATCTCAAAGCGAAAAGAGTGGTGCAACTAAAACATTCATATTTCTTTACGTACTACACGAATATGTAATAGAGTATGGGGGTTCCTATTTTAAAAAAAAAACGCAGTTGATATCCGTTTGACCTACGGCAACGCCATCTAGCGGGCCAACCATAGCGCCATCTGGTTTCCCCCTTCAAGCTAGACAAGTTTCGTTCTTTGTAGTTTTTTCGTTTGACGCTTATTTCGTGAAATATTTGGCCCGGTCACGATCAATGGACCACCCTGTATAGGCGTTGCCGACCGCAGAGCCGTAATCTGTCTATTTACATATCTCTGTATTTGAATACGCATGCCTATGCCAGTTTCTTTGGCGCTTCAGTGTGTATTTATATCAAGTTACACTATACGGTACATATGTTCCGTCTCGGGGTAATGTGGTGACGACATTATAGGCATCCAGCTACCTCTTAAATTAACCATACCGACATTACACCGATTATAGACAAATGCACAAGAAAAAGAAGAGGAAGCGAGATGCATTAAGCTGAACGTACCGTTGCGATCACAATGTAGCCGGCATTGTAGACCATGGCCAAGTAGGTGACGATGCACACAGCGTAGCCGCCGAGTCCGCCCGTGAGGAGGCCCATGTCAGGCTTATCGAACATGATGATGAAGCCGTAGGCGCACATGAGGAATACGATGGAGAAGGTGATGGTGGCGACGAGGTGCGCGGCGGAGAGTGCCTGCGCCGTGGCCGTGCAGAGCCGCGACAGGCGCAACCACAGCGCCTCCAGCGCGCGCAGACTCACCGCGCCCCTCTTCCGGCGCAGCGTCTGCGAACAATGCGGGCTGCAGCTCGTGGCTCACACCTGTCGTTCACGATCAGTGTACGAAGAGTGATCGTGAAAAATAAAGCTGCGAGGGACGTTCGATAATTAAAGACACGAATAGATGTAGAAATTGAACAAGTTGTAGTGGAACTTTTGCACTCCATAACGGATCTTTTACGTTGGGATAAATTTATTTTATTTTTTGTTTGATGTTTTCGTTAAATAGCCGAATAAATTGTAATTAGGAATGATTTAATTAAGCAGAGTAGAGAAGATCAAGTCAAAGAGATATTCATTGGGCGGACATTGTCGTAATGTAACGTCATTGCGTTGTTCGGTTATTAAAACAAGACGTTTGTGTTCCGTTCTGCTGGTCGGTCATGCGCGTATCTGAGAGGAATTAATTCGGGGACTAGAATAAATTTTCACATAATAGTTACGATTCGATGTTCCGACAAAAGGCGTTAACGTCAGTGTTAATTCGAATTGTGGGCGACAGGATTAGTTTTGACAGATACGTGAAAACAGACATAACGAAAGTTGTTCGCATATCATCCTTGAACGTGACTTTTTATTTAATTAACGATTGCAGGCTCATTAGAAGCTATTATCTCATGATTAGGATCAATCCCTCTTTCCTCCTAGATAGTGATCATTTATTACCATTTACGTCATAAGAAAAAGGTTTATTAATAAAAGTGATGTTAAATGACAATTACGTGTTATTCCGTCAGTGTGGAACCGACGTAATATCTCTGAAATGACACTGATATATAATTTGTATTAAATACTGAACTGAGATAGGAAGTAAATTGAAATTAGTGAACATTTAATACAGAGACTATAGAAGCAGAAGCGCTTAAGGTTTCTCTTCTCTAAAATGACAAAATAGGTACGAACTTTAACTCAATAGTCGACATTATGTATTGCAAAGACATTAGCATTTCATACTTATTTTGACGACGCGCTGTTAAACATAGGAACGTTGAGTCTCTGTACGAGTAATAAAATTAAATCTAAAAACGTAATTAATAACGGCGGACTCCGTTTTAACAAACTGTATTGCGTGTCGTCATCGGGCAATAACTGCTCAACCCTGGAGACTTTTGTGGTGAAATTAGAAGTCGGGCATGTAAAACAAACTTAAAAATCCATTCAAGCTACAGTGTAGTCGGCACAACGACGTGGACAGTTATAACTTGCATTGTAAGTAGGTCATGTCATTTTGGTTTTTGCTTGTTATCGATGTGCACGTCAGAGGGTGAGTAAGTTTCATTACTGTTAAACAATCTCTGGTCTTGTCGTGACACAGTCTTTGGCTCTGCGCAGTCTGTTACATTCTTAGTAGAAGTGTGGTAGCTGACGGACGTATTCAGTAGTGCTGTGTTGACTTGTGGTGGTATCTGATAGATAAAGAAAGATGTGTTATAAAGACAAGAAAAGATGAGCATGTTCTGACGTATATAATGGAAGGCGAAAAGGAATTTCGAATATGTTATTATTTTTGAACAGGAGAAGTTTGAGGTAGGGCTGCAGCATTACGCAGCTAGGAATGACGATTTTCAGCTACGTAACTTGCTCAGAGCTAGGAGAAAGACTAGTGCACTTCCCTGAGTCATGCATTAACATATTAAATGGTTAAGCTGATCGGTCTAGCGGCAGCGTCTTTGATAACGTCAGGCCGCTGCTTAAAATTTGATTAACAATCAGCATTGGCGGCCGAAGACTTCCGGCATAAGAAGTCACCCTCATTCTGTCAACGGCCTTGTCAGAGAGGGCGGAGGTGCGAACAGAGGTTCAGGGCACACTCTTGTCCTAAGGGTGGTTCAAAATGGTTCAAATGGCTCTGAACTCTATGGGACTTGACTTCTAAGGTCGTCGGTCCCTAGAACTTAGAACTACTTAAACCTAAGTAACCTAAGGACATCACACACATCCATGCCCGAGGCAGGATTCGAACCTGCGACCGCAGCGGTCGCGCGGTTCCAGACTGTAGCGCCTAGAGCCACTCGGCCACTCCAGCCGGCTCCCAAGGGCGGGAATGTCTCTAAAGGCGGAAGAATCAGTAATGATCAACGGCATGAGGATACAGAAGGCAAGGGAAACAACTGCATTAAAGACACGTAACGTGTATTCACAGGACGTGTGGCCTGTAATTGAAGACGTGTCATGATGGTCTCTCCATTGGCAAAAGTTTCTGGAATAGTCCGCTATTCGGATCTCTGGGAGGGGACTGCCAAAGGAGAGGTTACCATGAGAAAAAGGCTGAAATATCAACGAAAAGATAACGTTCTACGAGTCAGGGCGTGGAATGTCACAAGCTTGAACGTGGTAGGGGAACTAGAAAATCTGAAAAGGGAAATGCAAAGGCTCAATCTAGATATAGTAGGAGTCATTTAAGTGAAGTGGAAAGAAGACAAGGATTTCTGGTCAGGTGAGTATAGCGTAATATCAACAGCAGCAGAAAATGGTATAACGGGAGTAGGGAGGTAGGGCAGAGAGTGTGTTACTGTGAACAGTTCTTATCAGAATGGACAGCAAACTAACACCAACAACGATAGTTCAGGTATACATGCCGACGTCGCAAGCTGAAGATGAAGAGGTAAAGAAGTTGTATGAGGATATTGAAAGGGTAATACAGTATGTAAACGAATATGAAATCCAATAGTCATGGAAGACTGGAATGCAGTTGTAGGGGAAGGAGTAGAAGAAAAGGTTACAGGAGATTATGGACTTGGGACAAGGAGAAAGACTAATTGAGTTCTATAACAAGATTCATCTAGTAATAGCGAATACTCTGTTCAGGAATCACAAGAGGAGGAGATATACTTGGAAAAGGACGAGTGATACGGGAAGATTCCACTATGGTCAGACAGAGATTCCGAAATCAGATACTGGATTGTAAGGCGTACCCCGGAGCAGACATAGACTCAGATCACACTATAGTAGTGATGAAGAGTAGGCTGAAGTTTAAGAAATTAGTCAGGAAGAATCAATACGCAATGTAGTGGAATATGGAAGTACCAAGGAATGACGAGATACGCTTTAAGTTCTCTATGGCTATAGATACAGCAGTAAGAAATAGCTCAATAGGCAGTACAGTTGAAGAGGAATGGATAAATCTAATAAGGGTAATCACAGAAGATGGAAAGAAAAATATAGGTACAAAGAAGATAACTGCGAAGAAACCGTGGGTAAAAGAAAAAATACTTCAATTGATCGATGAAAGGAGGAAGTACAAACATGTTCCGGGAAACTCAGGAATACAGACATACAAGTCGCTGAGGAGTGAAATAAATAGGAAGTGCAGGGAAGCTAAGATGAAATGGCTGCAGGAAAAATGTGAAGACATCAAAAAAGAAGTTATTGTCGGAAGGACGGACTCAGCCTGCAGTTAAGTCAAAACAACCTTCGGTGACATTAAAAGTAAAGGTGATAACATTAAGAGTGCAACGGGAATTCCACTGTTAAATGCAGAGGACAGAGCGGATAGGTGGAAGATTTGTCTGATGTGGTAGAAGAAGAAACAGGAATCGATCGAGAAGAGATAGGGGATCCAGTATTAGAATCAAACTTTAAAAGAGTTTTGGAGGACTTAAGATCAAATAAGGCAGAAGGGATAGATAAAATTCCATCAGAATTTCTAAATTCATTCGGGGAAGTGGCAACAAAACGTCTATTCACGTTGTGTGTAGAATGTACGAATCTGGCTACATACTATTTGACTTTCGGAAAAGCATCATCCACACAATTCCAAAGACGGCAAGAGCTGACAAGTGCGAGAATTATCGCACAATCAGCTTAACAGCTCATGCATCCAAGTTGCTTACAAGAATAATGTACAGAAGAAAGGAAAAGAAAATTGAGGATGCGCGATATGACGATCAGTTTGGCTTTAGGAAAGGTAAAGGCACGAAAGAGGCAATTCTGACGTTGCGGTTGCATGGGGGCTTAATAAAATGAAAAATGAAAATGCAAATAATTTTAGTTGCTGTATGTCCGATTACAAGTCTCGTAAACGGCTGGCCCTGACTAGTATTATTACGCTATCTGACTGCATAGAACCACAACAAAGAATGAAATGAAACTTTTCATTAACACAATTAATTAATTAAGTCCCCAGCAACTATAAAACCTACGAATCCAACAAGCACAAGTGTAGCTGTTCTGTATGTGGTAGTATGACTCAACGCACATCTGGCACGGTTCTTCTTCAATAAGACAAGAATTTTTAAATATCAATTATACTGACGTGATAAAGGAAAATTAGAAATACTATAACTGTGCAAGAAAACCAAAATTACACTCTAATACAAGAACACAAGCCAGATGCTTTGTTGACTGAACCTGTAATGAAGCATTATTCAGGACACACAATAATAAGAAAATAAATAACAGTAGTTAGTTACCTTAATTTATATTGACGAAAAGCAGATCATTACAATATCTCCATTAGAATAACATCTGCTATCTCTCCCATCACATAGCTGCACAACATGGAACAACACTCACTACTACCCATCTCATTCCAACTTCCGATAAAAGCAGTGTCCACCACGACTGCTCGGCAAGAACTCTCGGCAACAACTGCCTGCTGCTACCTCTCAACACGCACTGCCAGTGGAGGCGGCGGAACAATACTCTCTCTGGCGCGATTTTTGGCGCTGTGGCTCAGTGTAGCCACCTTTCATATGCCCTTCCTCCACGGGCTAGAATTTGATGGTATTTTTGCCAGCATTGGTGGTGAAAATACCACCAAATTCGTCAAAAAAAATACAGACAAAAATAAAAGATAATATTAATACGTAAATATCATATAACTAGATAAAATTTTGGCTTTGCACTGACCTTTCAATAGCCTAATATATAAAATACACTAAGCAATACAAATTCTTTCATACATGTGACTTTACATAATAGTTTACAGAAATATCATGTGGTTAAACAATTCAATCGATAACGTCAGCAATGACAAATATGAGCAGGTAAGAGTCTTATAACTTTTCACAAACAGTAATACACAAAAAATCAGTTAATACAAATATTCACAACAAGTAGTTCACAGTTCCAGCAGTAGCACCCAGCACTGTTGAATAGGTGCTGACAGCAACAAGTGACATCATCTCAGTAGAAGCAGTCCATCAGTGGCACCCAGCATTGTGGAACAGGTGCAGACTCCAACAGGTGACATCATTTCATTAGAAGCAGTCCATCAGTGGCACCCAGCAATGTTGAACAGGTGCAGACACCAACAAGTGCAAATAATTTTAGTAGCTGTCTGTCCGATTACGCAAGTCTCGTAAACGGCTGGCCCTGACAACTAATTGTTACGCTATCTGACTGCATAGAATGACAACAAAGAATGTAAGAAAATTTTCTGTTAACACAATTAATTAATTAAGTCCCCAGCAACTATAAGACCTACGAAACCAACAAGGCACAAGTGTCGCTGTTCTGTGTGTGGTAGTGTGACTCAACGCACATCTGACACGGTTCTTCTTCAACAAGACAAGAATTTTTAAATATCATTTATACTGACGTGATAAAGGAAAATTAGAAATACTATAACTGTGCAAGAAAACCAAAATTACACTCTAATACAAGAACACAAGCCAGATGCTTTGTTGACTGAACCTGTAATGAAGCATTATTCAGGACACACAAATAATAAGAAAATAAGAACAGTAGTTAGTTACCTTAATTTATATTGACGAAAAGCACTCAGATCATTACAATATCTGCATTGGAACAACATCTGCTATCTCTCCCATCAATAACTGCATAAAACATGGAACAACACTCTGCACTACCACATCTCATCCCACTTCAGCTACAAGCTGTGTCCACCACAACTACTCGGCAAGAACTCTCTGCAAGAACTGCCTGCTGCTACTTCTCAACACGCACTGCCAGTGGAGGCGGCGGAACAATACTCTCTCTGGCGCGATTTTTGGCGCTGTGGCTCAGTGTAGCCACCTTTCATATGCCCTTCCTCCACGGGCTAGAATTTGATGGTATTTTTGCCAGCATTGGTGGTGAAAATACCACCAAATTCGTCAAAAAAAATACTGACAAAAATAAAAGATAATATTAATACGTAAATATCATATAACTAGATAAAATTTTGGCTTTGCACTGACCTTTCAATAGCCTAATATATAAAATACACTAAGCAATACAAATTCTTTCATACATGTGACTTTACATAATAGTTTACAGAAATATCATGTGGTTAAACAATTCAATCGATAACGTCAGCAATGACGAATATGAGCAGGTAAGAGTCTTATAACTTTTCACAAACAGTAATACACAAAAAATCAGTTAATACAAATATTCACAACAAGTAGTTCACAGTTCCAGCAGTAGCACCCAGCACTGTTGAATAGGTGCTGACAGCAACAAGTGACATCATCTCAGTAGAAGCAGTCCATCAGTGGCACCCAGCATTGTGGAACAGGTGCAGACTCCAACAGGTGACATCATTTCATTAGAAGCAGTCCATCAGTGGCACCCAGCAATGTTGAACAGGTGCAGACACCAACAAGTGACATTATTTCAATAGATGCAGTCCATCAGTGGCACCCAGCAAAGCTGAGTAGGTGCAGACAGCAAGAAGTAACATCATTGCAGTAGAAGCAGTTCCATTTGTGGTACCCAGCAATGTTGAAGAGGTACACACAGCAACAAGTCACATTTCTCAGTAGAAGCAGTTCATCAATGGCACCCAGCATTGTTGAGTAGGTGCAAACAGCAACAGGTGACATCATTTCAGTAGAAGCAGTCCATCAGTGGCACCCAGCATTGTGGAACAGGTGCAAACAGCAACAGGTGACCTCATCTCAGTAGAATCAGTTCATCAGTGGCACCCAGCATTGTGGAACAGGTGCAAACAGCAACAGGTGACATCATCTCAGTAGAAGCAGTCCATCAGTGGCACCCAGCAATGTTGAACAGGTGCACACAGCAACAAGTGACACCATTTCAGTAGAAGCAGTCCATCAGTGGCACCCAGCATTGTGGAGTAGGTTCAGACTCCAACAGGTGACATCATTTCAGTAGAAGCAGTTCATCAGTGGCACCCAGCAATGTTGAGTAGGTGCAGACACCAACAAGTGACATTATTTCAATAGATGCAGTCCATCAGTGGCACCCAGCATTGTGGAACAGGTGCAAACAGCAACAGGTGACCTCATCTCAGTAGAATCAGTTCATCAGTGGCACCCAGCATTGTGGAACAGGTGCAAACAGCAACAGGTGACATCATCTCAGTAGAAGCAGTCCATCAGTGGCACCCAGCAATGTTGAACAGGTGCACACAGCAACAAGTCACATTTCTCAGTAGAAGCAGTTCATCAATGGCACCCAGCATTGTGGAGTAGGTTCAGACTCCAACAAATCACATTAAACAACTATCACTTATCACACAGTTCATTAGCAGAAATTAAACATGTCCTAGTGGCACCAATCATGTAGAAACAGTACAAGTAACAGTCCATAATTTCATCCCTACTCAGACAGTTCAAGCATGAACAATAGTTTGAATACACTTACAAATGCTTTTACAATGCTTTTACACTAAACATACAAATCATAACACACAAATGATATCAGATAATTGTTATATTACTATTACAAATACACAAACATCAGTTAATAATTATGGGTGTCAGTGCAAGCCACTACAAACAAATAAAATAATATTTAGGAGATAGGTGGGTAGGATTAGGAAAGGAAAACACACAAAACACACTCACTCATCTTTCATCCACATTAAGTACTACTGTGTAATTGTATAGTGTTAACTGTCTGAATCCACTTCTGTCAAATTTCATGTTCATCATGTGTATCAAGTAGTAGTGACAGCAATGTGTAACAGTCAATGATAGTTAAGTCAACGTCATAGTCATCATGTCAAGACCAATGTTTGCCAAGCCAGATCAAAATGTACGGTTGTTGAACAACTGTCAGTGTGCCAAGATATGCAACTTCCTCTCTCCAAAAAAAAATACATACTGCTTAGTGATTTAACAAAGTGTGTGTAGACAATCTTCCTTCCATTTTAGTGTTCTAGTCTGCTATCTTCATCCTCCTTGTTCCATATAGACCAACAACAAAAAAAATATGCACCTCACTTATTTTACCTCTTATACCCATACTCCAATCAACTTCATACAATCTCAATACCTCTATAATACCTCTTCAATACGTCGCTACATATAAACCTTATTGCCAGTTTCATTTCACTTCCATAATAACTCTTTCCTCTAGTCAGTTTCGTCGATAAAATCCTAATGCAAACCTCCTCATCCCATACAATCCGAAGACACACTGTCAACACACAACCTCTGTGTAATCCATCTGACCAAAATCTTCTACTCATTATGAATTATAAACAAAGAATGCATACATGACCTCTAACAGACTTAGTTCGAATAACTCTCAGTAATTAAGTACGATTACGGAGTGTGAATGATCCTAATATTTCACAGTGTGTACACCACTTCAAGAATTATGGCAAACAGAAGCAAACATGTGGAGTATTTCTTGTGTCAAGTGTCACTTCCTATTTCAATTCCTCACGAAAATGCAGTGTAATAACTGTGTTGGTATGTCGTGTCGTTAGCTTCCTTCCTATTGGCATACATTTATACAGCTTTCATAAAACCTCCAGCTCATGTGACTTCTATGAAGTTTCTTGTACTAATGTCGTTCGTCGAATTACTGCAGTTCATTTTCTTATCTTAAAAATATAAGGCACTGAGCGTAAGCAAAACAAGCAACAGCGAGTAAACGTACCAGTAGTGAACAGAATGTCAACAAGTGGATGCAGCACAAATCTTACAACGAGGCTCTGCCAAGCGAACAATCTGTAACTAGTACCATAGTGTAACCTAAACTCCATGTTCATACACAGTATAATAGCATTTCTATATACAAAATTAAAGAGTAGTTGTGACAACAAACAGAAATTTATAAATATGCAATCCATACGCATAGCAGCAAACATATCTTACGTAATAAACAGGTCATCAGCATCGTATAACCGTAAGCAAATAAATGTTCATATGTAATCTAATAAATAAACATGAAGGCGCAAGCAAATAAGTAAACATGAAGGCGCAAGCAGATAAATCACAAAGTATAACTTACATACCTAACCACATCAGCACAATTAATCAGGTGACAATTATAATTTAAATAAATAGGTACAGCAGGCACATAATTAAAAATATGACATCAGTGAAAAAGCAGTGCAGCCAAGCGATGCATAGTATACACAAGTTACAATCCAGTACATTAATAAAAATTGTCAAAATCAGTTAACGTACGCAAGCACGTCGCTTCACAAGTAATTTCATAGAACATGTAATTAGCACAAAGTATGAATCACGTAATCGCGCAGCAAATTACGTCTAAGGTACGTACCTAAGTGGAAATATGTTACCTGAAAAATAACTCAATTAATAATTACCTTTTTAGTTTATTACTCTCTTCTTCGAAATGACATTTTTCCTGAAATTTTCTCGATAGCAAGTCGTCTTAACGTCGGACACGCACAGAATTTACCTGAAGTTCTTAAATATTTTATAGAACCGTATCCTGAAAAATACTGAATGTTAATAACATAATTCATCAAGTCACTATAGCTTTATACTGATTTTATTCGGAGAAAGACTGTGTATTTGTTTACGGCTGTCAGTGCATTCGCACTGAGCGCTCGATCAGCTGTAGGCGCGTGACGTAGGAAGTGATTGTTTGCGGTCAACGACTGCCTTTAGCGGCGCGCAGACTTGACTGTTGCTTTGAGTATACGCCGCCGCCAAAACACAGCGCGGTGTCCTTGTACTCTCCGCATGTTTACATGTAGCTGTTAGTTTCTCACAAGTATGTCATTCTGCAAAAATTTTTCAAAAGTATATCATTCCACAAAAATTTTAACGTTAGATATATGATGTATTCCTTTAGAGCGTCGTGATTTAAGAGTTTCTACTTCGACAGTGTTATCATGAATAATTTTGCGAATTCTATATGGACCGTTATAAAGCAGAAAAAATTTCCGACACAAGCCTTTTCCTTTGTGAGACAGACGGTGAGACCTAATTAACACCTTCTGACCAACTGACAAGATTTTTAAACGACCAGGACGCTTTGCTGATTTCACTCTTCTAGCAGCCGCAGATGCAATATTTTGTAGAGCCAGGTTGACAACTTCAGAATGCCGCAGTTTCCGTGAAGGCGGAAAAGGAACGATTTCAGATATGCGATTTGTCGGTGCTTTGTTTTTTAATATCAGTATAGGCGGTAAAGAAGTTGAATCATTAGGGAGTTCATTCAGAATGTTTTGAAAAATATGAAGATACTGATCCCAAGTTCTGTGATTCTGATGACAATAAAGGCGACACAATTTATTGATTTCCTTCATCCATCTCTCTGAAGCGTTAGATTGAGGGTGAAAAAGTGAAATGAAAATTGGTTTAATCTTACGACGCCGTAGAGTACAAAGCCAAATTTTAGAACGAAACTGTGATCCATTATCTGATATAACCTTATCAACATGACCCACTTCTTTAAGAAAATGTTTGATGAAAGCGTTAGATACTGAACGAGCTGTTGCTTTGCATAACGGTGTAAAACACACATATTTTGATGTCAACTCCACTGTTACAAAAATGTACGCAAAACCATTAGTAGATCGAACCACTGGACCGAACAAATCAACTGCAGCCATGTCCTTTAATTTCGCTGGAATGACAGGAAACAACGGTGCTCTGTGAGAAATTGTTGGCGGCTTAGCCTTTTGACATAATTTGCATTTGGCCAGAACAGATCGAATACGTTTTTCCATATTACTGAAGTAGCAATTTTCCTGTAATTTATGGAAGCATTTTCTGGGACCAAAGTGTGCATAACTGAAATGCGTATACCAAATCAGCTTATTAACCCACTCATCAGGAATACAAACTAACCAAACAGAGTTGTCGACCGATTTTCGTTTGAAAAGAATGTCGTTGTGAACTAAATAATGCTGTCTAATCGCTACGCTTTCCTTTCTCCTCCACTTCTCCTTAATGTCCTTCCAGATTGGATCCTTATTTTGCTCCTTAGCAATGTCCTGGAGCGAAGACGAAATAAAGTTCTCAAACGCAACACCTTGAATATACATCAAACAATAATTGTTTTCCTTGCAGTCCTCTTCAGCACTTTGTTTCAAACCCATAGGTGCACGTGATAAAGCATCAGCAACAATATTTGAAGAACCCTGTATGTAAACAATACTAAAATCAAATTCCTGTAGGTACAACGCCCATCGTGACAATCTACCATGAGTTAATTTTGTCGACATAAGAAATTCCAGAGCTCGATGATCGGTGTAAACCTTAGTATGTCTGCCAAACAAAAATGTGCGAAATTTTGTAAAAGCCCAAACAACATCCAAAGCTTCAAGTTCCGTAATCGAATAATTCTTTTCTGATTTAGAGAGAACACGACTTCCAAATGCAATAGTCTTTTGTACTACAACGCCGTCTTCTTCTATCTCTTGAAATAAATGTGCACCTAGGCCTTTGTATGATGAGTCCGTCGCCAAACAAAAATCTTTAGATAAATCCGGGTGTGAAAGAAGTGGAGCAGCAACTAAAGCATCACGGAGTTGTTCAAATTCTGACTGAGCTTCCTCATCCCAACACCAATTAGATTTCTTTCCAGATAGTTCACATAAACGAGGTGTGGCCAAATCGTCCAATCTAACAAAGCGTCTAAGAAAATTACAGACACCAAGGAAACTACGAACATCACGTTTTGTGGTAGGAACAGCATAATTACGAATAGCGTCAAGTTTTTCTGGATCAGGAAGAATACCTTCTGTAGAAATAATGTGACCGAGAAATTTCACCTGTGAACGACCAAATTCAGATTTCTCCAAGTTCACAGTAATGCCAACTCTTGCAAAGATACGTAACAATGAATCCAAAATTTTGTTGTGCTCACTCCAAGAATGTTTAGCAATAAGAATGTCGTCAACATATGAAGTAATATTGTCACGAAGATAAACGGGTAAAATTTCATTTAAGCTACGAATGAATGCTGCCGAAGATACAGTAAGTCCAAACGGTAATTTCCGAAACTGGTAACAGTTACCAAAGGCTAAAAAGGCAGTATATTTTCTACAATCCGGGTGGAGTTCTATTTGCCAAAAACTTGCGCGCATATCAATCGTGGATAAAACTTTAATTCCATGAAAATGTTGAAGAAGTTCATCTAAATTTTGTGGACGGTCAGTTTCAGGAATGATGATGTTATTTATCTGTCTGGAATCCAGAACCAAACGAATTGACCTATCCTTTTTAAGAACAACGTGTAATGGGCTAGTATAAGGACTGACTGCAGGCTCAATAATGCCCTGATCTAACATGTACTGAAGTTCATTCTTAACCTTGTCTCTGTAAGCCAAAGGAATAGCGTACGTTTTCCCGCGAAATGGTGTGTGTTCTTTTACTTTAAATAAATATTGTAAGCCTTGTATAGTTCCCGTGTGATGACTAAACACTGTAGCATGTGAAGTCAAAATTTGGTGCAGCTCTTCTCTTGCAACGTCATCTGGCACTTCAGCTTTCTTAACCTTTTCATTAATTAGTTCTTCGCTATTAATTATGTCATCCATCGCGTCTCTGTATCTATTGTCATTGTCATGAATAAACACATTGTCGTCATAATGCTCAACGAAAACATCAGAAGTAAGAAACCTTAAACATTTTGTATCTGACTCAGATCTTGTTAAACAATCGAAAAATTTCAAACATTTCGGCATTCCGGCAACAGTCAAATTCACACTTCCTTCTTGAAAGTTCAAAATTGCCTTATGTGCGTTAAGAAACTCCATACCTAATATAATTTGTGTACTGAGTAATGGAACAATAATAAAATTAGCAGAAAATTCGTATCCTTGACAATTGAAATTTAGGTTGGTCTGTTGTTTAACTTCTACACCCTTTCCAGAAATCGCTCCTCGAATTGTAGTTTTAGAAATAGGTAACACAGGACAGGCAATAGTTCTTTCACATATACGAAAAACTGATTCACTAATGACGTTCAATGGGCTCCCAGAATCTAAAACTGCAGTGAACTTATTCTTACCCACACATACTTCAATAACAGGATGTAAAAATGCGTCTACATTATTTTCCTTTTCGTCTAACAAAATGTCTCTCATGTCTTCCAGGCGTACGTAGTGTAAAGCCGTAGTATCATTACTTTCTGAACCGTCTATATTGCTGCCAGAAGCCGAAGCTGCAAGTCATTGTCGATTGTTTGCGTCACGTCTTTGAGTATTCGCGTCATTTCGCGGATCCATTTCTACAATTTGCACTTGTCTCTCTGAAGTTCTCTCACGTGGAGGATGCCAATTAGGTCCCTCCTGTCTGTTAGATACAAATTCTTGGTTGTGTCTGTTATTAAAACTTCTGTTTTCCTGTCTGTCTGCATAGCTACTTCTTGTGTAGTTTCGACTGTCACTTCTGAAATTATTATTGTATCTATTACCCTGGTTATTTCTGTGGTAAGAATTTCTATTACTGTATGAATAATTTCTGTCGTGATGATACCGATTACTGTTTCCGTATGATTGATCATTCCGGTACCAATTACCGTTATTGTAATTGTCTGTGTAATATCTGTTAAAACGTCTGTTATTGTCATAGGGCTGGTATCTATTGTCCTGTCTGTGACGTCTGTCATTCTCAACATTACCCATATAACGCCCGTTCCGATCACTATCCCTTTTCTCTGAAAATCTACTGTAATTACTGTTACTGAAAAAATTACAGGAAGTCCCATCGTCGTTGTCATACTCAAGTTCTTGTAGCAAAGTCTTAAAAGTCTCAATGTCGTCTTTACATCTTCCGGCTAAAGCAATTTGTCTTATGGATTGTGGCAGCTTGGTTAAACAAATGCGAATTAATTCAGTCGGGCTATAAGGGTTGGAAAGGAACTGATTCTTTCGAATCATGTCTTCAAAATATTCCGCTGGCGTGCGGAATTCAGACTGTTTGAAATTACGCTGCATAATAAGACTGTGTTTGACTCTGTCTTGCGTGTTCTCGGACCAATATGCCGATAGAAATGCATGATAAAAATCATTCAGATTATTACAATCTCTAATGAGTGCACGCATCCGCGTCGCCGGTTCGTTTTCTAAATACCCACACATAAATTCCAGTTTGTGACTTAGTGGCCAATTTGGAGGAAGTGCGTACATAAATTGATCTAGCCATGAACATGGATGTATGTCATTCTTAGAATTGCGGAAGATCTTAAATTTCCGAACAGTCAAAAAGTGTTTATAGTCAAAGTTTTCGCCTCGTGGCGACAAAGACCTACCGCGTTTGTCCCAGTCCCAATGGCGATTATTGTCAAGTTCGCGCGCCTGGCGCTCTCTTGTTGCATCCCGTAAATGAAACAAATTGTTTTCTTCAAACCCCTCTGGTATCTGTGATTCTAAATTTCTTCTGCTATCTTTTCCTACGATTTCGCCTTCAATTTGTTTGACTTGCTTTTTTAATGCCTCAAATTCCCTTTTCACGCGTTCATTAAATTTTCCTTGATTTTCAACATGTTTATTTATGCTCTGGTACTCTTCGGTTTCTGAAAATGGCAATGGAGCTGTATCATCTGAATCTCTGTCCCCATTCAAACTAAGATTTGTTAATTTATCTGAAATCTCCTCCACTCTTTCCGATAAGTCGCCAATTTGTTCTTTCTGTTTATTTACGTCTTCCGTAAGTGTCGCGACTCGCGTTTCAGTATTAACGCATTTAGTAGTTAACTGTTCATACTGTTGTGTTAGGTTATTTAATCTGTCATTTGGTACGGATTTCTCGATTCTCTCAAATATTTCCTCCTTATCGTGTGCACGTTGTAAATTTAACTCTGAAAAATTTTGCACTATCACGCGATCTCTTTCTTCCTGTTCTCTATCCTGTTCCCTTTGTCTAATCTCTACTGCAACCAATCTATTATTGTGAGCATTAAAAATCGGTTGTACCTCTTCTCGAATTTCTTTCTTTAATTCATCTTTCATATTTTTGAAACATGTCCCTATTCGTGAATCTAACCGTGTTTCCAGTGTTCCCATATCAGTTTTTAATTCAGATCCCAAAGTTCCCATCTCTGTTTTAAATTCAGATCCTAACTGTGATCCCAATGAGTCTAACCGTGTTTCCATTGTTTCCCTATCTGTTTTTAATTCAGACCCCAAAGTTCCCATCTCGGTTTTAATTGTTCCTATCTCTGTTTTAAATTCAGATCGCAAAGTTCCCATCTGTGTTTTTAATTCAGATCGAAACTGCTCCGTTGTTCCCCTATCTGTTTTTAATTCAGTTCGTAAATTTAATATTGCACTCATCAACTGCTCCAGATTAACTTGTTCGAAATTCTTTTCGCCCCTAACATTTCCCACAAAACTAACTTCCTTCTGCATAGCCATAAAGCTATCTGTATTCGATACTATTCCAGAATCTTCTGTCGTTAATCTCGGGTTCTGTGAATTTTCTGATTGAGAAAAATTTTGAAATGGTTCCGGACTATTTTCCCGACTTATTACATTGTTTTCCACTTCATTATCCATCACACTGTTGTCCTGTGTTAGCGAGTTCGCCATGTTAACAATTTCGTCATTCTCACTATCCATCATTTTTGCCTTTTTCATCGACCG
This sequence comes from Schistocerca cancellata, assembly GCF_023864275.1. Classification (NCBI taxonomy): domain Eukaryota; kingdom Metazoa; phylum Arthropoda; class Insecta; order Orthoptera; family Acrididae; genus Schistocerca; species Schistocerca cancellata. The sequence goes on along the minus strand of NC_064630.1, from coordinate 390,310,000 downwards.
CGTAATCATTTACAAAATGTACAAAACTCGTCACTATATGAAATTTATACACAATGACACTTTATCACCAACAATATCAATCACACGAAATGCTTCCTTCAAACACGATTAACGAACAATAGAAGAATGACAATCACCAAATCTACACATGCAATACAAGCTACAATTACTAAACTACAAATTACTACAACAATACTACTGTCTACTATTTTTCCAATCAGAAGATTCCAAGGGACGATCCGAAGCAGCGGTCGCCACGTGCATGGGGGCTTAATAAAATGAAAAATGAAAATGCAAATAATTTTAGTTGCTGTATGTCCGATTACAAGTCTCGTAAACGGCTGGCCCTGACTAGTATTATTACGCTATCTGACTGCATAGAACCACAACAAAGAATGAAATGAAACTTTTCATTAACACAATTAATTAATTAAGTCCCCAGCAACTATAAAACCTACGAATCCAACAAGCACAAGTGTAGCTGTTCTGTATGTGGTAGTATGACTCAACGCACATCTGGCACGGTTCTTCTTCAATAAGACAAGAATTTTTAAATATCAATTATACTGACGTGATAAAGGAAAATTAGAAATACTATAACTGTGCAAGAAAACCAAAATTACACTCTAATACAAGAACACAAGCCAGATGCTTTGTTGACTGAACCTGTAATGAAGCATTATTCAGGACACACAATAATAAGAAAATAAATAACAGTAGTTAGTTACCTTAATTTATATTGACGAAAAGCAGATCATTACAATATCTCCATTAGAATAACATCTGCTATCTCTCCCATCACATAGCTGCACAACATGGAACAACACTCACTACTACCCATCTCATTCCAACTTCCGATAAAAGCAGTGTCCACCACGACTGCTCGGCAAGAACTCTCGGCAACAACTGCCTGCTGCTACCTCTCAACACGCACTGCCAGTGGAGGCGGCGGAACAATACTCTCTCTGGCGCGATTTTTGGCGCTGTGGCTCAGTGTAGCCACCTTTCACGGTTAATGATAGAAGCAAGACTAAAGAAAAATCAAGACATTTGCATAGGATTTGCGAGCTGGAAAAAGCGCTCGACAATGTAAAATGGTACAAGATGTTCGAAATTCTGAGAAAAGTAGGGGTAACCTATAAGGAGAGACGGGCCATACAACAGCCAAGAGGGAATAATAAGAGTGGATGACAAAGAACGAAGAGCTCGTATTAAAAAGGGTGTAAGACAAGGATGTAGTCTTTCACCCCTACTGTTCAATCTGTACATCGAGGAAACAATGATGGAAATAAAAAAAAGGTTCAGGAGTGAAATTAAAATTCAAGGTGGAAGGCTATCACTGAAACGACTCGCTGATGACATTGGTATCCTGAATGAAAGTGAAGAAGAATTACATGATCTGCTAAACGGAATGGTCTAGTGAGTACAGAGTATGGATTGAGAATAAATCAAAGAAAGACGATGATAATGAGAAGCAATAGAAATGAGAACATCGAGATACGTAACATCAGGATTTATGGTCACGAAGGAGATGAAGCTAAGGAATTCTGCTATTGGGCAATAAAATAACTAATGACGGACGGAGCAAGGAGGAAATCAAAAGCAGACTAGCAATGGCAAAAAGCGCATTCCTGACCAAGAGAAGTCTACTAATCTCTAATATCGGCCTTAATTTCAGGAAGAAATTTCTGAGAGTCTACGTCTGGAGTATAGCATTGTATGGTAATAAAATATGGATTGTGGGAAAACCGGAACAGAAGCGCATCGAAGCATTTGAAATGTGGCGTTACAGACGAATGTTGCAAATTAGGTAGACTGATAAGGTAAGGAATGAGGAGCTTCTGCTCAGAATCGGAAAAGAAAGGAATATGTGGTAAACACTGATAAGGAGAAGGGACAGGATGACAAGTCATCTGCTAAGACGTGAGGGAATGACTTCCATGGTACTAGAGGGAGCTGTAGAGGGCAAAAACTGTAGAGGAAGACAGAGATTAGAATACTTCCAGCAAATAATTGAGGACGTAGGTTGCAAGTGCTAGTCTGAGATGAAGAGGTTGTCACAGAAGAGGACTTCGTGGGGGGCCGAATCAAACCAGTCAGAAGAAATTATGAATCACCTCGAAGGGAACGATCTATTGATACGTAATCAGCATGGTTTCAGAAACCATCGTTCTTGTGCAACGCAGCTAGCTCTTTATTCGCACGAAGTAATGGCCGCTATCGACAGGGGATCTCAAGTTGATTCCGCATTTCTAGATTTCCGGAAAGCTTTTGACACCGTTCATCACAATCGACTTCTAATCAAACTGCGGGCCTATGGGGTATCGTCTCAGTTGTGCGACTGGATTCGTGATTTCCTGTCAGGAAGGTCGCAGTTCGTAGTAATAGACGGCAAATCATCGAGTAAAACTGAAGTGATATCAGGTGTTCCCCAGGGAAGCATCCTGGGACCTCTACTGTTCCTGATCTATATAAATGACCTGGGTGACAATCTGAGCAGTCCTCTTAGGTTGTTCGCAGATGTTGCTGTAATTTACCGTCTAGTAAGGTCATCCGAAGACCAGTATCAGTTGCAAAGCGTTTTAGAAAAAATTGCTGTATGGTGTGGCAGGTCGCAGTTGACGCTAAATAACGAAAAGTGTGAGGTGATCCACATGAGTTCCAAAAGAAATCCGTTGGAATTCGATTACTCGATAAATAGTACAATTCTCAAGGCTGTCAATTCAACTATGTACCTGAGTGTTAAAATTACAAACAACTTCAGTTGGAAAGACCACATAGATAATATTGTGGGGAAGGCGAGCCAAAGGTTGCATTTCATTGGAAGGCACTTAGAAGATGCAACAAGTCCACTAAAGAGACAGCTTACACTACAGTCGTTCGTCCTCTGTTAGAATATTGCTGCGCGGTGTGGGATCCTTACCAGGTGGCATTGACGGAGGACATCGAAAGAGCGCAAAAAAGGGCAGCTCTATTATCACGTAATAGGGGAGAGAGTGTGGCAGATATGATACGCGAATTGGGATGGAAGTCATTAAAGCAAAGACGTTTTTCGTCGCGGCGAGATCTATTTACCAACTTTCTCTTCCGAATGCGAAAATATTTTGTTGAGCCCAACCTACATAAGTAGGAATGATCATTAAAATAAAATAAGAGAAATCAGAGCTCGAACAGAAAGGTTTAGGTGTTCGTTTTTCCCGCGCGCTGTTCGGGAGTGGAATGGTGGACAGATAGTATGATTGTGGTTCGATGAACCCTCTGCCAAGCACTTAAATGTGAATTGCAGAGTAGTCATGTAGATATAGATGTAGATGTAGAAGACTAACGACATAAAAAAAAATTCTGTTAACACTGTATCCTTTTACAATCATTGTTCACTTTGTTAAGCATAGTATCGTTCAGACCAATCTTATGTGTGAAGATCACGCGAAGTTTTACTCTGTCGTTTTGAATACATACTTTATTTTAAAATGATTGTCTTGGAATATCATTTCATAGGCACAGTTACTCTCCCTACCCCCCTGTTTATAATTATGCATTACCGTATGCAACAGTTTGAATATGTATTTAGAAACAGAAATATACCTTAGCCATTGCCTGCTTGCTTTTTGCTGTTGTGCTTTCGAGAAATCTGCAACAATGTTGTGAACACACAGAATAAATGGAAATTTTGATTGGGGTCGGATAACTGTTTTATTCCAGTTGCGCATTTAATATAAAGACTAGTTTCAATCAGATCAATTACAAGTCAGTTCAAATTACTTTCTGTTTAGTCAAAGGTTAGAATACGAGTTCTAGTTGGATAACAGTTTGTGGGGACGTAGTGTTGGTAATACGTAGATTTCTACAGAGTGGGAGGTAAAGTAGCGTTAAAAAAATGGTTCAAATGGCTCTGAGCACTATGGGACTGAACATCTATGGTCATCAGTCCCCTAGAACTTAGAACTACTTAAACCTAACTAACCTAAGGACATCACACACATCCATGCCCGAGGGAGGATTCGAACCTGCGACCGTAGCAGTCGCGTGGCTCCGGACTGAGCGCCTAGAACCGCTAGACCACCGCGGCCGGCAAAAGTAGGGTTAAATTTCGTACAGAAAGACATATAGTTGGGAAGTTACATCATGATTTAAGAATGGTATCACTGGGATGAGCTGATAAAAGCTGACAAATAAAGAATGTATTGTTTATAACCTGAGTAGACTTCCGCTCTACGAAAACTACATTTCGATAGTTTTTGTGCACTACATAAATGACGTTGGGAATGGTAGCGTTATCGGCGGTATTCGCAGCATTGGTAGGGACAGAATCACACAGTAAATGAATGTGTAAGACAGAATCTGAGAACCGACAATTTCTCTTTGTCTGGAGTTTTTTTTTTTTTTTTTACACGTAATTAGAACATCACATCATTCAATGTTAGCCCGTGATGTATTTTATGTATTTATAGAACTGCGTTTTATAAATAGTAAACATTGGCTCCGAGCTTTTATGGAATTGTAGCAATTAATTTTGAAGCAAGTACAGTTTACAAGGATAAACATATGAAATATAATTATTGTTGTTATTTTGTACTGAATACAACGTTCTTCATCTTGTTCAAAGGCAAAATTTCCTGTTATTATCGATAAATGCGAAAGCTATTTATGAATAACAGAAACGTGTTCTATGTATCGAAGCTATTTTGATATATTTTTGTTTTGCGTTTCTTTACTTTACTTTTTCCTTGGGGAATTTGCGTTTCTTAGCGCTATGTGTTAAATGTGTATTCTTTTCTCTATTTTTACTACAACAGCCCTCCGTTTCATGTTTTAAATCTATAATTTTCGTTTAAAACCTCAATTTAACATTGACAATTTCAGTTTTGCTATAATTAAAGTTTAATCTTAAGTAACAGACAGGAGGATAACAATGTAGAACAAAAATGTTAAAAATGTCCCGTAGGTTAGATGGCCCATTATACGTCCTCGCTCAGTTTCTAGCCAGTTTACCGCTTCCGGTTGTTAGGGGAATCTAGCTGCACACTGTCTGGATACGTAAAGAAGGGCATCGTTATGAGGTAACATGCAATTGATAAGCAACACACTAACATACAGGTAAAACATGACCTTAACTGACCAAAGCTGCTAGGAAAACTACCGTACTCTACGCTTACTTATGGTAGTCTACGGTGGGCTACGGTAGATTTGCAACTCTAAACCTCAGTATTGCATTTAACTATGGCGTGTCCGCTTAAGTTTCCACCTTAGCTGAACAATGTTCAGTCGTCCGTTTCTCGCTTTCTGAAACTTAAATACGGGCTAAAATCTTTTCCCGAATGATTTTACAGTATGGTGAATGTTGTGTGAACGGCGGAATTTTTTGTAAGTGGGTAGAACAGTTCAAAAACAGTCGCGCCTCAGTGACAGATGAGCAGCGAGCTGGCCAGAGAGCTGAAGTGTCAACTGCTCGGCTTGAAACCCGCAATGACGACATTAGTCGTGAAAAATGACGTTTTACAGTATTTCAAAAGTAGTTGCAGTAAGTGTTAGCACAGTTCATAACATTACCAATAACAAACTCAAGTACAGCAAAAGCAAGGGTGAGTTCTGAAAGAGCTAACGAAACAACACAAGGAAAATACACTCAAAGTGGGTACAGAGTCCAGAGCACAAAGCATGCATTGGAAGCACACCAGCTCTCTTGCCCGAAAGAAATTCAGAACACAAGTATCAGCGGGCAGACCCAAGTTGACGTCTTTCGTGATCATTTGGAATATCAGCTTACAATAAACAGTGCCTACTACTTAGACATACTGATGAACAAAGTAAAGCCAACAGTGAGAGAAACACGTCGTGGCTCTCAAAGAAAAGGCGTGATTCTGATACATAACAGCGTTTGCCCTCACACCGCACAGCTGTTCAAGAAACTATTGTAAAAAGTAGTTGTGAGGCACTACTTCATCCTCCTTATAGTCCAGATTTGGCTCCCTTGGACGTTCATCAGTTTGGTCCACACAAGGAGGCATTAAGTGCAAAAAGTCCAGCAACAACGAGGAGGTCATAGAAGTGGTTGAAACAACAACTCAAAGACTTCTTTGCATTAAGTGTAAAAAAAAAACTAGTTCGTTGTTGGGACGAGTGTATTAACATTGGGATTGACAAGGAGTAGTAGTATCATTTTGTGAAAATACAGTTTCTCTCTATATCAATTTGTCACTTTAATTATTCAATGTCACGTGTACGTAACTAATTTTTTATGCGTCTTGAAAATTTCCCTGTCTACTGAATACTCGATGGAAATGAGCGTTTGGCGTCACTGGCCGGGAGGCCCCTTGTGTGGCAAGTCCGGCCGCCTTGGTGCAGCTCTTATTACATTCGACGCCACATTGGGCGACCTGCGCGCCGGATGGGGATAAAATAATGATGGAGACAGCACAACATCCAGTCCCTGAAAGGAGAAAGTCCCCAACCCAGTTGGGAATCGAACCCGGGCCCATAGGACGGCAATCCGTCATGTTGACCACCTTTTTTTAAAAAAAAAGTCTCATTTTGTTCCCTTTATCTACTCGGGGCGGACATCGTAAGACATCCGTTTAAGTTCGTTGTTAATCGATGAACTCAGTTTTTTGTTACAGAGGGCAGTTAAACCCTCTGACCGAACACGCTGAGCTACCGTGCCGGCGTCCACCCTGCTATCGGGACGTACACTGACGATGCTGTCTCGGGAGTGCAGCCCGTCGTCCCTTACTACCATGCTCGAAATTTCATCACAGAATCTTCAATTTAACCCTCAAAGACTGATATCGGCTACCTTCGTCGACGTGGGTCGTTTGAGACAATAAAGGAACGTACTTGAGGCGTTTTTTTCCCTTATTTTACGTGAATAATGCAGACAGATGAATCCACTGAATCCATTGAATGGAGAATATGCAGAGAAGGACCTAACATCATCTCCAAATTTCATAGTTGTAGATGGATTTTTTTCGAGGTGGTGATTAAAACTTTTTGACTAAGCCTCGTATAACATGTGTTTTAAATTATGATAGTGAGGCATGTACTTTTCATGCCCACATCTATTGTGTATTTGTGGAGGAGTTGGTCAGCAGATCCGCTTAAGTGGCGCGTAGCTGCGAGTTTCTGATTGGTGCGGTCCCTTCAGAGGTTTTCAATGACGTAAGCCGCATTTGGGCATTTGAAGAAATCAGTGGTTACAGGTGAAAATTTGAGCCGGACCGGGACACGAACCGCGACGACTTCCTCGCTGCTCTGTCGCAACCGACTGACTGCCTCACACACACCACCACACGGAAATTTAGCGGTCACACTAAAGATGGTACAGCAGTACCAGTATCGATAAGCACTGCTGCTGCCGCTGACAGAAGCAACTTGTTATGGTAATAACTCAGGGAGCAATAAGATGCCACTCGATTGTGAGAAAATGCCAAAGAAGAAACGCGAGCCAGACACCGCTCAAGTGCGATAGATCAAATCTCCGTCCGGCCATTCCGATTTAAGTTTTTCGTCATTTTCCTAAATCCAGGCATATACTGAGATGGTTCCTTTGAGAACGGCGCAGCCAGTTTCCTTCCCCATCCTTTGGTATTCCCAGATTTCGTCTCTAAAGACTCCGCTGCCGACGGGATGCTACACCCTAACCTTTCTTCCTTCCAGTATTAGCGCAGCAGCTGACTACCAAATTGGAGGCCGTCCGTGACAAACGGATGAGGTGGTCAACTGAATAGAGTGCAGCCAGTTAATAATGGATCCGGTTAGCTGAGCGGGAGGGGGGGGGGGGAATCGGAACAGCTGACTATTGCGCTACCTCTTGTTATCTACGGTGCTATGATAACGGACGATGAGGAAACGGGCGAGCCAGTCATTAAAGTGGTTGCGAGAGGGAACCCCTAGCATTTTAATTTGAATTAGTAATGAGTGAAGCAGAAGGGGCGGACAGGGGCCATCGAGTGTTCAATCGTATGAAATGAGCGGAAAGAATCAGTCGTGAGTTTCAAAGCGCTATCAGCAGTCCAGTTAGGGAGCTAAAAAGAATGGTCAAGCATCTCCTCATAAGCCAGACATTTCTGAAGTCAGCGCTAAGCGATGACTGAGTTGCTGTAAGAGCGTCGCCACTCGTCGGTGCATGACTGGAAACGAGTGATTTGGAGTGATTTATCATGACATACCCTGTGCCAGTTACCAGGTGTAGAAGTATGAAACGGGGATTTCCCTGCAGATGGTGCTAGCTGTCAGTGTGAGACCGCGTCTGCAGCGCCATCTGGTTGCCGTAACGACTGAGGACGAATGTCAACACACAGTAACCCAAGTTCCATACACCGGTATCTGTTTCAAACCCGTAGACATGTCGAGTTTTATGCCTACGAACTACGATTTGCGGAAAGCATTGGTTTTCTGTTATCTTTTGAAGAAAACAGCTGCAGAATCGCATGCTCGTGGGAAAACACAGTGTTTCGAGTGGTTCCAAAATTTCAAAAGTGGTGATTTTGGCGTGAGAAACGATACGCGTGGGAAACGACCGAAGAAGTTCGAAGACAACGAATTGCAGTTGTTATTGGATAAAGATGATACCCAAACTCAACAGAAACTCGCGGAACAACTGAATGTGACGCACAAAGACATTTCTCGTCGGTTGGAAGCTTTGGCAAAGGTGCAGAAACTGAGAAAATGGGTTCCGCGAGAACTGAATGAAAGACAACAAGCAAATCGAAAGACCGCTTGTGAAATGCTGCTCGCCAGATAAAAAAGAAAGTCGTGACAGATAATGAAAAACTGATATATTTTGAGAATCGTAAGCATCGTAAATCATGAGTAAATCCACTGCAAGACCAAATCGCTTTGGCAAGAAGACAACGCTCTGTGTTTGGTGGGATAAGAAGGGTGTCATCTATTATGAGCTCCTAAAAACTGGTGAAATCGTTAACACTGACCGCTACTATCAGCAAGTGATAGATTTAAATCGAGCATTAGGTGAAAAACGACCGAAATGTAGGAAAAGGCAACACAAATTTGTATTGCTCCATGATAACGTCCCATCACACACACCAAAACGGGTCTGGAAAACGATCGAGGCGTTCAGTTGTGAAATACTAGGACATGTGGATTATTCTCCTTACTTGGCTCCGTCCGATTGTCACTTATTTGCATCACTGCGACACGCTCTCGCTCGGCAATTCGTATGAAAATGTACGAAAATGGCTCTCTGACTGGTTCGCTTCAAAAGAAGAACTGGTTTTTTGGCGTGGCATTCATAGCCAGCCGGAGAGATGGGAGAAATGTATAAATAGCAATGGAGATTATTTTGAATAAAATATTGTTTATCAGTTTCAAACAACAGACGTGTAATTACTGCAACCAAATTCCGGTTTCATACGTCTACACCTGGTAACGCCTGGAGAACGTTATCTGCCATCATGTGTAATGTCAACAGTGAAGTGCTCAAGAGGTGGTGTTACGAGTAGGGCAGTGTTCTTCGTGATAAGGAAGCAAATGTTAAATCCGGAAGGATATGAACATATTTTACAGCATTGTGTGCCGCGTAGAGGAACATTTCGGAACGATGCTTGTTTGTATCAACAGGACGGTGCGTCCTTTCATAAAGCAGCATCTGTAAGGCAATAGTTGGTGGCCAACAACATTCCTAAAATGGACTGCCCTGCACAAAGTTCAGACCTGAACCGGAAGAAACACCTGTGGGATGAGCTAGAACGTCGACACCAGCGTCCAAATCACTACTTTCTCTGGCTTCGGCTGTTGAGTAAGAATGGTCTGCCATTCCTCCACAGATTCAGACACCTCACTGAAAGTGTCCATAGCAAAGCTCAAGCCTTCATAAAGGCGAAGGGTGAACACACCTTATATAAATGTCCACTAATAGCCGCCCAGAAATAGTTTATTCTGGGGAACATGAATGGGAATGTTTGAACAAAGGAGAAGCATTTTTGTGAAACTTTTTCCGTACATTTAGAGAACCGCTATTCGAGGGAGTTTGTGCCACTGTTCTGATGTCACTGTCACACATCTCACCCTGAGATGATAAGAATAAGCTATTAGGGCGCATACTGGAGCATAGGAACAATAACATTTCACTCACTCACTACGTGAATGGAACAGGGCAGAATATTGCCAATATTATTTTCAAATACGCTCTGACACACACTGTATAGAGGCTTTTCGGGTATGTATATGCAGATGAGGACTTGGAATAAGATACAGATTTAGACTTCTATTACAAGAAGTGGATGTACATTTAGTACCAAAAAAAAAAAAATTTCTTCACGAAATGCGAAAGCAGATCGAAGTTTCATGAGCCACAACCTCCAGAAGTGACATTTTTACTTTATGGTGTGCCGATATTTAAACAGATCTCAATTCCGCATTACATAGGGGTGTCCGAAGACTATTGGTCAGATAGTGTATGTTCGGCTTTCCGAAATATTCATTCTGGTGCATCATACATTAAATTAATATTTTCAAGTTCCCATAATGAGTCATCTCCATCATCGACAACGAACGATTGCATGCTGTTTGTCATTTATTTTTATTTTATTTGCTGCCATTTTCAAATGAGCGGCCAGGTAGTTACTGAAACTGGTGCTATTTTTACACTGTGAAGTTTTACATGTACATAATGTGAAACTTATTTGATACTTCTTATTTGTAGTAAGGATTAATACTGTTCAGTTTTAAATGCTTGTAGACTTAAAAGTAATTAAAAATTAAAATCTTAAAATTAATGAGTTATGAATATAAAATAAGAATTTAGGAATTTAGGAAAAAGTTTATGACGTATTTTCACTTAATGGCATTTTATAAATTCGGAAAAAAATTATAAAATAAGAATATTCTTGCATTTGAGGAGAAACAAAAAAATAGGAATGTACATAGATTTACATTAGTGATCCCAGCACCTAGCTGTATAGTGTGCCAGAGATCGGCAAATCATCGAGGCTGCCACATTCAAGGCAGCGTACAAAACATATCTTTAACATGCGTTTGATAAATTTATGTGTACAGACGTATATTTATATTACTCTAATATTACAGTTGTTATAGGGTACTTTACACAGGGGATAATCGGTACCATTATTTGTGCATCTCTAACTACAGTATTTCTACGTGTTGTGCGAATGGTGTTTGTGTAAAGTAAAATGTTGTCTAAGGTTAATAACCACTTTCATCATTTTCATTACAGGTATTACTTTACATAAGCTTAATAAATAATTGTATCATTTAAATTGAACATATTACTTAAGACTTTTCTACATATATTAATATACTTTATGACAGTTGATCCATTTCTGTGTTCCTTAATTTAGTCTTAACTTACATCTAGGTCTAGCTATTAAATCCACTCCCTGTATCTGTTTCAGCCTCTGAGTCTCTTTCTGTGTTTGTGTCTGTATCTGTGTCATTCCAAGTTTCCTGTTCCCGTGTTTGTGTGTTTGTTCTTATTTGTGTATGTGATTGCTCTTATTTGTATAATTCATGTAATGTACGTGACACAATATCGGTTATGTCATTCAGTGTGCTCCAGTCGTCCGGCTGCCGTAGAATTTCTCCGATGTTACCATTCTCAGTTCAAGGTATTACGTGTGTGAGTCTGTCACAGTGTTAAGTGATACGTTCAGGAGTTCCTAGTACAAATGGTTCAAATGGCTCTGAGCACTATGGCACTTAACTTCTGAAGTCATCAGTCCCCTAGAACTTAGAACTACTTAAACCTAACTAACCTAAGGACATCACACATCCATGCCCGAGGCAGGATTCGAACCTGCGGCCGTAGCGGTCGCGCGGTTCCAGACTGTAGCACCTAGAACCGCTCGGCTACCCCGGCCGGCAGTTCATAGTCCTCCGCAAGTGCACACAGGTGTTCGGCTGAGACCAGACCGATGGAGGTGTTCCGGATATGGAATATGACCAAGCCATGTGCAGGATCTATATGTGTTAGCCTCATTCATCCCTTGATGTTTGGCCGGCCGGAGTGACCGAGTGGTTCTAGGCGCTACAGTCTGGAACCACGCGACCGCTACGGTCGCGGGTTCGAACCTGCCTCGGGCATGGATGTGTGTGATGTCCTTAGGTTGGTTAGGTTTAAGTAGTTCTAAGTTCTATGGGACTGATGACCTCAGAAGTTAAGTGACATAGTGCTCAGAGCCATCTGAACCATTTGAACCTTGATTTTTGGGGAAAAGGTACAGAGGCGAAGCCGCTTCTCTGTCGAATCTCATTCTCTCTGCTAGGTATCATTTTGCTAGTGATTTAGTTGGCGCCTTTCTGTGATGTCGTCTCCTACAACTACAAATACCTTGTGGCGTCTGCTTTTCTCCAAACAGCACGCTGCTTCTCTTTGACGGACGGCGAGGTCAGTGGGGCACACTACTGTCATCAAGAGGCCTCGTACCGTCTATTCTACTCATTTCCGACTGTTGTTCCTGATCACAAAGTACTCATTTTAGAATCCTCCATACCCTGTGTAAATTTGGCTCTATATGTTTGGAGCATCCAGTATACAGGACGACGCTATTACGTTGTATCTAGTAAATACTGTACACTATACAGAAGCTGTTATTAAGGACAGCTTCCCCATACAGTATTACTCGCTACAATTTATTTGCCTGTGGGAAGAAGGAATTCAGTTCTCCCGAAGACTGGAGGGTGCGGTAACTAGCTTCGGGAAAGAAAAAATGGTTCAAATGGCTCTGAGCACTATGGGACTTAACATCTGAGGTCATCAGCCCCCTAGATTTAGAACTGCTTAAACCTAACCTAAGGACATCACGCACATCCATGCCCGAGGCAGGATTCGAACCTGCGACCGTAGCAGCAGCGCGGTTCCGGACTGAAATGCCTAGAACTGCTCGGCCACAACAGCCGGCTTCGGGAGGGACTCGGAATGTCTAAGGTTGCTACTAAGAAGGTAAACCTTACATTTCAAAGTGTGTAAAGGTCTGGAGATGCTAATTAATGGATACTGAGACAACAGCTTTTCTTTTAATTTATATTGGCGTGTCTTTTTTAATAGTCTTTTCCTCTAAAAGTGTTTTTGAGGTACCTTATGTTGTGTGATAGAATAAATGAACGGAAGGAGTGTAAGCCTGATTTTACTTATTGCTGTCTGTCTTCCGGCGTTAATATCGCTGCAGTTTACCGATCCTAGACACGTATATTGAGTCTTCGAGGAAGTCGGAGGGGCCTGTGACTCAAGTTTTAAAAAATTACGTTCTACAGCATGGGGCCGATGACCTCGCTATTTGGTCCAAAAAATGGTTCAAATGGCTCTGAGCACTATGGGACTTAACTTCTAAGGTCATCAGTCCTCTAGAACTACTTAAACCTAACTAACCTAAGGACATCACACACGTCCATGCCCGAGGCAGGATTCGAACCTGCGACCGTAGCGGTCGCGCGGTTCCAGACTGTAGCGCCTAGAACCGCTCGGCCACCCCGGCCGGCCTGTCTGGTCACCTCGCCCAAAATCAACCAACCAGCCTAGTACAGCGAGGCTTGTGAGCCAGTTAATTTGAGTTATAGGTATTAATGGGAGCACGAAGAGACAGATGAACGTGAAATATCTGTTGTTAGGCGGCTAAATAAAGGAATGGAACGTCACACTGTTACTAGGATTACGTTCGTTACGCAGTGAACATGGTAAATAATTAAACTTCATTTCAGTTTTCGTCTGTACATCTTTAGATAGAACAGCGGAAGTCAGCTATTAATATACGTTTTTTGTGTGTGAATGAACTTTCGAGCTCTGTTTACAAGTCTTGCTGTATTTGCTATCAGTTTGGGCGCTACAGAGCACCAACTACAGTAAACACATTTTTTGTCATATCTGTAAATAAAAGAGTGAATCAAGCAATCTAATAATTGTGCTTCTTTTCTAGTCGACCTTGAACTTTTATGCGGAACTCCGAAACACGAAAGTGGAAAGTCAAACGCATGTGTGATGTGGCGGCGATAATAATTTTTATCTCCGTCTCACTGTGCACGATCCGCCGTCCTGATCACATGTGGTGGCACGAAATTGGTCAGATTATTTAATAATTAAGAGTGCGTGCAGTGTTTGCTGTTACCAGACAAAATATGTTTCAATTGTTCCGTGTGTATTTCGAACAGAAGAAAGTCCCATGGTAATTGCATGTGCGATAAGATAAACACGCGCAAGTTTTTGGCATCAGGCAGTTCGTCAGAATTTTAAAGGAACGAAATAAACTCAGTTACCGTGTATACTTCCCGACTGAACCATTCAACGTACTCGGTTCCTTGACAGGAGACGTCTGTAGCTCTAGTTGAGCAAACGAATTACCTCTGTAGATTAATTAGTTATATGTATGCGGCTCAAGATAAGATAAATGCTGCAGAAAATACAGAATGAGTGTAATGTACTGCAAATATCATGATTTCAACGTGATCGAAAGAAAGGAATAACTACACTGAAGAACCAAAGAAAATTGTACACCTGTCTAATATCCTGTAGAGCTCCGACGAACACACAGAAATGCCGCAACACGAAGTGGCGTGGACTCAACTGATGTCTGATGTAGTGCTGGAGGGAACTGACACCATGAATCCTGCAGGGCTGTCCATAAATCCGTAAGAGGACAAAGGGATGTAGATCTCTTCTGAATAGCACGTTGCAAGACATCCCAGATATGCTCAATAATGTTCATGTCTGGTGAGTTTGGTGGCCATCGGAAGTGTTTAATCTCAGAAGAGTGTTCCTGGAGCCACTCTGTAGAATTTCTGTCCTGCTGAAATTGCCCAAGTCCGTCGGAGTGCACACGGAACATGAATTAATGCAGGTGATCAGACAGGATGCTTACGTACGTCGAATCTAGATGTATCAGGGGTCCCCTATCACTCCAGCTGCACACGCACCACACTATTACAGAGCCTCCCCCATCTTGATCAATCCCCTGCTGACATGCAGGGTCCATGGATTCAAAAGGTTGTCTCCATACCCGTACACGTCCATCCGTTAGATGAAATTGACTGTCGGTCGGAGGATGGCATTCACGTATCGTACAGCCGTTACAGCGCCTTCCATGACCACCAGCGGCGTACGTCGGCCCCACATAATGCCATCCCAAAACAGCAAGGAACCTCCACCTTGCTGCACTTGCTGGACAGTGTTCCTAAGGCGTTCAGCCCGACTGGGTTTCCTCCAAACAGGTCTCCGACGATTGTCTGGTTGAATTTTATCCATAGTGGATGCTTTCGAACTCCGTGACTGTTCCTTTATGGGGTTGTAGAAAAATATCCGCTACCAGTCACAATAAAATGTTGTTTATTCGTCACACGACCGGTTTAGGGCTTACGCCCATCTTCAGGTGTTTATACATTCAAGTACATGTTTGTACTGTTGGAGATCACTGTATAAATAGGAAAAAAATTATTTGCTAGTGACTACACAGATACAAGTGGGACAATTGTAAGTGGTAAGGCAGCATTTGAAGAAAATATGCCTGTACTTACAAAAAGATGAAGCACCATTATTACAGTTATGCTGTGGTGATAGTTTTACCACTTAGTTACACACTTATGGTCATTTTCACGTCCATATATCAGTTTTGATTGCAACGCAGTATTCTGCCTGTTTACATATCTCTGTATTTGAATACGTATGCGTATACCAGTTTCTTTTGCTCTTGAGTGTATATTGCCTGACAAAGAAAGTAAAGCACCGTGCTCTTTCACAGCTGTTGAGAATGAAACTGTAATTTGCGGTTTCATCTAGATATTTAGTTTCGTCTCCCTGCCATACTGATAGATCGATTTCAGCTTCTTATAAAACACCCTGGCGACACGTCTACTTTAGCTTAGATGAAGTTATGTTGATATCGAAAGTACAAATTGTATACTTTTTTGTTGATCATTACCGTGTTTTTCGGTTGTAAACTACTTCTTTCCATTTCTTGTACCTATACTTTTTGTTCCTGATCTTGTATTGACATTGTTTAAATTATATTTTTATTTACTTATTCCTTCATAAGGATTTTGGTTCGAGTTTAAGATTTTGTGTCACTTTTTATGCATTTCCGTGTCTTCCTACTTAACGCTAGATTCCTCGGTTTGTGTACTTCCTTTCCTCCTTCAGAATTGTCTGTAGATTGTTGGTGTTTGGCGTGGGAGATCGCTTGGGAATCAGACATCACTATGTCTTCAATGTCGTTTCCCCGTGAACACAACTGTAACTTGTTGACAACTCATTGTCCCTCCTCGTTACAGCTTGCAGGGATTTTCCTCTTAGATTTTTTAGGTTGAAACTTCGCGCCTCTTCTGTATAATTGTGGGTAAATTGAATTATTTGTGCACTGACCAATGGAGGCAACATAACATTCAGTCCACACATCTACGTGTTAGAGTAAAGTTGTAACAAATGGTCCCTGAAACAGTAGCAAATTTCCCCCAAACTCTAACAACTTGCCTCATGCTTCAGCAAAAACTGTAACAAAACACCCCCAAACTGTAACATATCGTTGCAAACCTTTAACAAAATGTCTCCCACACTGTAACAAATTGCCCCAAAGCTGTAAAGAAGTAGATTGACCTTAGTGCACGTGCGTGGCTTGGTGATCAATCCAGTATGGCGATCCTGAGTTAGCATCGTTCTAAGTTTATAATTCAAGATGGCAGTCCGAGAGGACTCTCTGTAACATTATCAATGTCATTAAAATCCAAGATGGCGATGGAAAATTGTGGGCCTTGGGATACAGGTGCAGCCTGCAATATTTCCAATTCAGAATAGTTCTTGTAGTTTCTGTGGCACTGAAATTGTCTATTCTCTACCACTCACCCTCAGCATACACTCGTGGTGTGAACTCAGCATACATGTTCTAGTACACCATAGGAAGGTAGATCATCACGATGCATCATCAGATATCCCCAGACAGAAAACACTAACTCATACGATTAACTGTAAGAATACAACCATGAGTCTTTGTGTCATTGTTTATTAGTATTCTGAATCATTAATTGTGTGTGTGTGTTTTAATCTTTTCCTCGTTTCCATTTATTTCTCCCTCAGCACAATGGGTCCAAACATATCTGATGCATTGTCTGATATATCAGAGCTGCTTCAGAAATCAGGTCAGCACACAGTCAGACTCCATTATAAAACAAAAAAATGGCTCTGAGCACTATGCGACTTAACTTCTAAGGTCATCAGTCGCCTAGAACTTAGAACTAATTAAACCTAACTAACCTAAGGAAATCACACACATCCATACCCGAGGCAGGATTCGAACCTGCGACCGTAGCGGTCGCGCGGTTCCAGACTGTAGCGCCTTTAACCGCTTGGCCACCACGGCCGGCCATTTTAAAACACTTGATATATTGGAGCAGGAGACAGAATTCTTTCCAGACTTCAAGTTTCCAATAAATCCAACATATGCACTGACTGACACCCCACAGGCATCGGCATTGCATAGTGCACCTGATAGATTGAAGCAGAAATCAAGTCAGCAGGCAGAATTGTTTCCAGACTTTGAGTTTCCACTGTCACCAACACTTGTCAACTCATCACCAAGCGCAATTATGAAAGTTGTGTTGCTCTCAGCAACGCACAAGTTGAATTCGAGTGACAGCAAACACATCATTGTAGGCTTGTCCTCTAATCATAAGTTCAACACTGCGGTAAATTTTGAAGATCCAAGATTTAGTGACAACTAATGCGTGTTTTCGGACTATGAATGGTATCAATTACGTCTGAAATCAACACAAATAATTGCAATGTTCAACACTCAGACACTTGCAGTGTTACTGGATTGTCATACAATGTGTTGTTGGGGACTATCCAAGATTAGTTAAAATATACATCGAGAATACCATACTGTGTCCTTACTTTCAGGAATTTATATTCATAAACTTGATGTAGTCTAGCTCAGCCATCCACTTTGTGGTTTATGAGCATCTTGGGAGATGGGAGTATGTGTGTAAGTATGCTTTGGAGATGTTTGGCACGAGCTTACAAAGCTTACCCATCAGGACACTTCACAGGAAGTCTTTGTTAGTAATTTTGATGCAGTTGTGTTTAAGTATGCAGTATGTATATGCATCATCATTATGACTACCTGATGTTTTCCTTATTTGTATATCCCATAATGTAACATTATAGGAGCCGGGAACACTAATGGCTTTAGAATTTTCGCTATTTTAAGCTTAGAGCAAGTGATTAGACAGCTGTACAGGCTGGCGTAGTATCCAAGGAACCGCCATCTTGGATTCTATCGTCATAAATGCTGCCCCAGTATCCCAGGGACCACAATTTCCGATTCTTACGCCATATGCACAGTATGCCCAGGTAGCCATCATGAATCGTCATCTTGGACTGTGACATAAAAAGGCTGCCCATCTATCCCAGGGTACGACATCTCGGATTGCCACCTTGGATTATTATGTCACACTGACTGTACTTGAATTTCACACTGTAATGTCCTGGATTTTTTAACTTCCCACAAATTTATTATCAGGACAAGTGCCCTACTTGCACAGGGATGTCGTGGGGGTGGAGGGAAAGCTCTGTGGCACAGTTCGGCTTTTTGAATTTCCCACTATTCTTTTAATTTCCCACCATTTCTTAACTCCCCAGCATTTCATACACATGGCAACTGGCCTATGTCAGAGGAGTGGTGGAAATCTGTCAATACTGCATAATGTGACTGATGATGTCATAGGGGAGGGGGAGGGGAAATATGGCAATTGTGCAGGGTGTTCAAGAACACACTCAGCTGTAATATTGCCAACAACGGGCTGAACCACAGTAGTGTTCGGAGGTGCTCCTGTCATAGTACTTGGCCGAGCGGTTCTATGCGCTACAGTCCGGAACTGCGCTGCTGCTACGGTCGCAGGTGCGAATCCTGCCTCGGGCATGGGTGTGTGTGATGTCCTTAGGTTAGTTAGGTTTAAGTAGTTCTAAGTTCTAGGGGACTGATGACCTCAGATGTTAAGTCCCATGGTGCTCAGAGCCATTTGAACCATTTGTCATAGTACTTTCTTGTGAGCCACAGTGCTCTGTAGTTATAGAAGAAAGTTGTGCTATCGTGATTCAGTTAACACCCGAATAGAGCATAAGAGAACCAGAATGCAAAATGAAGTCACGCATCTGCTAGACAGGCAATTTAGAATTTCCTTGAAAAACTTCATCGTACCTCATCCCAAAATTCACATTTATCTTTTTGGGAATGGGAAAACGAGTTAATAAGAATGTTCGTGATCCTAAATGTTAAAATACTTATATTTGACCCTTTACGACCAAGTCATTATTGAACAGTCATTGATTTGACGAGGAGAACTGCAAGGAGGAATATTACTACAAACCGAAAGGAATGTTGTTCTCTTGTTTGTCAAGATGGCACGTCCAGTGATTATGCTTCGGGTAGTTGTTGCTATAATATATAAGCAGTTTACACTCATTCAATATCTTGTAAAGCTTGAAATTATCATTTGTAACCATTCGTTCCAGATCTCAATATTGTTCAAGTATCTCTAAGATGATGATGATGTTTGGCTTGTGGGCAGCTCAACTGCGCAGTCATCAGTGCCCCTGCAAAGTCCCAATTTGTTCACAGTCCAATTTTTTACACGGTCCAATCTACTTTCTGTCACGAATGATGATGATGATAATGATAAAATGATGAGGGCAACGCAAACACCCAGTCTCTGGGCAGAGAAAAGCCCAACCCGGCCGGGAATTGAACCCGGGACCCCGTGATCCAGAGGCAGCAACGCTAGCCACTAGTCCGCAAGCTGCGGACATCTTTATGGTGGATATGATTTTGGCTCTACAGGTTGGAAAAACATTGTTTGTCATACCATTGATGAACACCCAGTAAGTTTTATAGTACATTGTAGCTATGTCATTTGCACCGACAGGAGCATAGCAAATAAATTTCTGATCTCACATGCTCTACTTACCAACTTCAGACAATCCTTTATTAGCTGCGACGACCGGCAGATGGCAATGCACTGCAGCAGCCACACCGTGCCGTGGTCGACCAGCATGCTGATTGTGAGAGTGTACGCCACAGCCAGATTTGGCTGCGCTAAATTGAATATAAACAGCTCTCCCATAACTACCAGGAAAGTGACTACCGGCACCGCCATTGTTAAGAACATTGACAGGCGCCACAGGCTGAGTTTCAGTTGTGTCCCTGTAGTTCTCAAAAACATCTCCTGAAACAAGAGAAGTCGAAATTAGAAATGGAACAAACCAACTCTCTTTGCGGATGACATACACTATAATTACACACAAAACACCGGATCTCCTTTTGAGGGTCGGTTCAAGAACATTTTTTCGCAGGAGCGATGCATCATGTGGCAGCTTCCTCTCCCTCCTCCCTTTCCCTCAGATGGTAGTTTCCTTTCCTTGGACTCTTGGCAAGAAATTAAAAAGGAACCTAAATTTTGTGATCGTGTAAACAGGTTGCTTCATTTCAAAATAAGTACTACACAGGCATTCGTCTGCAACATAAATAAATTTCTGATTGATGATGGAATTTAATTTAATATTTAATTATAAAATTTCTGGATGCGACTCCTATGCTAAATATCAAAAGAAGAAATTGTTCATTTCCTTTTAAGATAATAGCTAACATCTTAAGATCTTAGTGAAAGCAGGAAGTATTTAGACCAATTGTATTCTTCTAACTTCAATAAAATTGTGCCATCTATTAAACTGAGTGGAAAAGGGAAAATGTAAACTTTTTGTTATTTTTTTAGCTTAATACTGGAACTTTTAATTCTATAAATTACGAACTACTTCACATTCCATTTGGGAAAAGGGAATCAGAACTACAAAAAATATCTAATTTTAAACTGACATGTTAAACACAAGACACTGTTAAACAGCGTGGGTTGTATGTTACATGTGAAGAAAACGCACCAGTATGTAGCTAAGTTTCAGAGAATTTGCCATGAAAGTAGCTGAGCATTGATAAACATCATCAATATGTATGCAACTGAAGAAAACACTAATTTTTGTGTGAGATGAAACAGAAATATTCTATTATTAAAGTCACATAAAATTCCTACAGTTGTTCAGTATATATACTGACTATTTTTCCTTTGGATACGAACATTATGGTGAAGTTTTTCTATCCTTTAACTTAACAAACTCTTTCAAAATAGAATCCAAACCTAGTCCCTTCAATGTATCGCTTTCAATAGCTGAAACTGATAGTCAACGCAACCATTCTTGGGAAAGGATTGACTCTGGGTAGTCTACCCATCGTAAGAAAAATTAGAGGAAAAATTCGTGTGCTCGCAAATGAGTGTAACGAATAACATACTAAAAATCCTGATATGATGGGTTGTGAGCGTAGGAATGGGGAGGGACATTTAAAGATCATACACACTGCTGCAACTGAGCTGCTTTTCTCACAGTAACGCCCAGAATGATAGATGGCGTTACGGTTGGTACCCTATCATGGCATTATTATAATTTAGGGTGACTTTGAAAGTGGGTAGTTTAAAGTATAGAAACCCATGTTTCTTACCTACATGAATGTACATTTGTACTATTCACCATGATACCCGTATTTCATCGTAATGTTATGAAGTCGCCAACGTGTAACTGGATGTTTGGCACTTTCAGTTGAAGATAGCAAACGTTTTGTACTGCAGTATAAAGTTAATCTCCTAGCATGGGGTCAGTGTAATGTTTGACTCACTTGCTTTGCTACAGTTCGCTGTAAAATGGCGAAGTATGGGCTGAAATGTCGTGTAATCTCCATAGTGCTTTAGCCGTAGATGACAAACGTTATAGTGCAATAGTGCATGGATGAATGGGGAGCTCACTGACACTGCTTTTTGCAAGCATAAGCCGTTGTCATTGCCAACATTGTGGGAATAACATTTTTTTACTTTGGTAACTGACGTCGGCAAGTGCACTTTAAGCTGTAAGTTAGATGCCCAGTACTACCCATGTGTGTTTTGCTAAGTTATAGAACCAATTTATTTATTTTTTTAGGAATTAAATGCGTTGTATTAAGACCAAACTGCACTTGTCCACTAACTTATGACTCATTCTTGTAGTGCCAATAAGCGAGCTGCATCTGTTTTTATAGGTAATATAGACAATTTAGTTAGACAGTCTAAAATGGATCTTCACAAATGGTGCTTCACGTATAAGTTTTATCAGTAGTGGCAGCACGTGAACATGTGTATTTTTTAAATCTTATAGAGCACTTAAACTACAACAGCAGCACTATATGTGTTATGTGCTCAAAATTTACATATTTTGTGAAATAATAGAATTTTACTTTTGTGCAAAGTTCAGTTTTTCGTTCACAATCAGAGGTCTGTAATTATACTTGCATATTATGATAATCAGTGTGATTCGTATTCAAAATCCTTACTTATTTTGGTACTTTTATTTCAGTGGCGAAGAGATATCTACCTTTCGTCTCTATCTTTGGCTACGTTTCACCTCTGCCTTGTTCCATTAGTGTCTCTGGGTATGTTTTTCGTAGTATCTAAACATTTCACTTTGTTTGTAACGAAGTTATACATTTAAAGTGTTACTGCAATAAAGATATCATAAAAACACTTTATTTCCATCCTGTAATGGTGCTTGGTCAGTTCATTTGACTGTGGCTATATTATGTGTTCTTCAAATGTCATATTATAGAGAATTACGACTAAATTTTTGGTATTATTTAGTAGTTGATTATTGGAAATATAGCCTGTAAACGTTTAGAGATCCTTAGCTCCATGGTACTGATTACCTCAGATGTTAAGTCCCATAGTGCTCAGAGCCATTTGAACCTTAGCTCCATAACCTCCATTGGCAAATGTTGCACCCTTTCTCAAAAGTCGATTTCGTACATAACCGTGATTAGGTCTAAATAATTTGTGATAAAAAGCAACAACTGCCAATCGACAGCATCGATCACATTTCTCTAGTGCAGAACTCTCTAAAGCACTGGAGGGGACTAGGAAATGCCGTTAAGGTCCTAGACACCTCCACGCTGTAGAGAGTGGGCAACGTCATATCATGTGATGGCTAACGCAGACAGGGACCGAGGGATGACTCGGATAAGTCACCACCCCAGCATTCGCTGGCCAGGGCACCCTTTTGCCCTGGAAATGAGAAATCATTTCCAAAGGCGGAAGAATAAGCTGATGGTCAACGGCATAGGATGTGGAGGGCAGGGGGAAACCACTACATTAAAAAACTACGGTTATCCCAAGAACCAGCAGTAAACCATGCCAGTATCTTCTGTAAAATTTTCTGGAGATAAAATAGTCCCCTAATCGGATCTCCGGGTGATACAGACAAGGTGAAGGAAACGAATCCCAATTTTAACATAGCAACTTGGAATGTGAGAACACTGCTTCAGTGTAGCAAACTAGAAAACTTAAAACTTGAAATGGAACGACTTTAAATCGACATCCTAGGCATACCGGAGATGAGATGCCCCAACCAGGTGGTCTGAAGAATACAGAGGAATTCAGATCGGAACTCACCAAGATAGACCAGGAATAGGAGGAGCTGGAATAATTTTGAGGAAAAACTGTGGCTCTCGTCTCAAGGGATATGCTCAATATAGCTCTCGAATAATACTAGTCAAACTTGAAACTAAACCAAAGGACACTGTGATAGTGCAAGTATACATGCCAACATCCAAAGAAAAAGATGCAGTTGTTGACGAAATATATACGAAGAAATGTTAAGGGAGATAAAAACCTGATTGCCATGGGGGACGGGAATGCGATTGTGGGTGAAGAACCGGAAGACGGAATAAGAAATTCTTGGCAAATAAGGACTTGGAAGAAGAAATGAAAGAGGATGTCAACTAATCGAGCTCTGCTCGAGGCAACAGTTAGTTGTTACCAACACACTTATCAACAATACAAATGAAGAAGATATACATGGAAGGACCCTGGATACCTCAGGAGACAGCAGATTGATTACATTCTAGGAACGAGGTAAAAGATTGCAAAAGCTATCCATCTCCAGACATAGGCAGTGACCATAACCTGGTCCTCATAAAAAGTTCACTCAGATTCAAATGTCTGAAGAAGAAGACAGTAAAACTTAAATGGGAACTAGAAAAACTGGCCGAGGGACTGTCAAAGTGCTATGCTCACGAAACAGACAACCTAGCTAAAAATTTTCAACATGGTGGAGTAAATGAAGACTGGGATCAAACTGAACTTGGTATATACAAAGCAGCAGAAAAGATACACTCCTGGAAATGGAAAAAAGAACACATTGACAACGGTGTGTCAGACCCACCATACTTGCTCCGGACACTGCGAGAGGGCTGTACAAGCAATGATCACACGCACGGTACAGCGGACACACCAGGAACCGCGGTGTTGACCGTCGAATGGCGCTAGCTGCGCAGCATTTGTGCACCGCCGCCGTCAGTGTCAGCCAGTTTGCCGTGGCATACGGAGCTCCATCGCAGTCTTTAACACTGGTAGCATGCCGCGACAGCGTGGACGTGAACCGTATGTGCAGCTGACGGACTTTGAGCGAGGGCGTATAGTGGGCATGCGGGAGGCCGGGTGGACGTACCGCCGAATTGCTCAACACGTGGGGCGTGAGGTCTCCACAGTACATCGATGTTGTCGCCAGTGGTCGGCGGAAGGTGCACGTGCCCGTCGACCTGGGACTGGACCGCAGCGACGCACGGATGCACGCCAAGACGGTAGGATCCTACGCAGTGCCGTAGGTAACCGCACCGCCACTTCCCAGCAAATTAGGGACACTGTTGCTCCTGGGGTATCGGCGAGGACCATTCGCAACCGTCTCCATGAAGCTGGGCTACGGTCCCGCACACCGTTAGGCCGTCTTCCGCTCACGCCCCAACATCGTGCAGCCCGCCTCCAGTGGTGTCACGACAGGCGTGAATGGAGGGACGACGTGTCGTCTTCAGCGATGAGAGTCGCTTCTGCCTTGGTGCCAATGATGGTCGTATGCGTGTTTGGCGCCGTGCAGGTGAGCGCCACAATCAGGACTGCATACGACCGAGGCACACAGGGCCAACACCCGGCATCATGGTGTGGGGAGCGATCTCTTACACTGGCCGTACACCACTGGTGATCGTCGAGGGGACACTGAATAGTGCACGGTACATCCAAACCGTCATCGAACCCATCGTTCTACCATTCCTAGACCGGCCAGGGAACTTGCTGTTCCAACAGGACAATGCACGCCCGCATGTACCCCGTGCCACCCAACGTGCTCTAGAAGGTGTAAGTCAACTACCCTGGCCAGCAAGATCTCCGGATCTGTCCCCTATTGAGCATGTTTGGGACTGGATGAAGCGTCGTCTCACGCGGTCTGCACGTCCAGCACGAACGCTGGTCCAACTGAGGCGCCAGGTGGAAATGGCATGGCAAGCCGTTCCACAGGACTACATCCAGCATCTCTACGATCGTCTCCATGGGAGAATAGCAGCCTGCATTGCTGCGAAAGGTGGATGTACACTGTACTAGTGCCGACATTGTGCATGCTCTGTTGCCTGTGTCTATGTGCCTGTGGTTCTGTCAGTGTGGTCATGTGATGTATCTGACCCCAGGAATGTGTCAATAAAGTTTCCCCTTCCTGGGACAATGAATTCGCGGTGTTCTTATTTCAATTTCCAGGAGTGTAGTTGGAAAAACTAAACACAAAAACAAGAGGAAATGGATTACAGCAGATGTTATTGAGCTTACAGAAAACAGGAGATTATACAAAAACGCAACTGATGAACAAGGAAAGGCTGAATACAGAAGAGTAAGGAATTTAGTCAATATAGAAGCTAGGAAAGCAAAATAAAATTTTTTGAGGAAGTGTGCAGATAAGTAAAAAGAAATGCAAAACGGAAGAACTGATTTAGCCTACACAAGAGCAACTAAATTTTTTAACAAACGTAAAACACTCTCAGGCACAATAGAAATTAAAGAGGGGAAAATGGGGAAAATGGTGTTTGGTAAAGATATGTTGAAGGGATGGAAAGGATACATAGAGGTGTTGTATGCCAGAACACCTCTTTCGGAGGAAGTAGTGGGAAGAGAAGAACAAGTAGACGAAGATGACAAGGGAGATGACATTCTGCAAGAAGAATTTGACAAAGCTCTAAAAGAATTACGGGACAATAAAGCAACGGGTATTTATGACATCCATGTAGAACTAATAAAGAATTCTGGTGACAGCATGAAAACGATGCTGCTTAAACTTATTTGGTCCATCTATAGCGCAGGGGTGATACCGACAGACTTTCAGAAGAGCATTATTGTTCCTATACCAAAGAAGGCAGAAGCTACAAAATGTGAGCAGTACGATACTTCAGGCCTAAAATCACATGCATCAAAAATTCTCATAAAAATAATTTTGAAGAGAAATGAAGAGAAGGTGGAGGATGTGCTGAGTGAAGATCAGATTGGTTTCAGAAGGAGATAGGAAACAAGAGAAGCGATTCTGGCACTGAGCCTCCAAAAGCAATTACAGAAAAACAAACCAACTTGTATTGCCTTTGTAGACCTGGAAATAGCGTTTATTAACGTTATCTGTCAAGAGACGTTCAGAGTGCTGAGGAAAAGTGGAATGAAGTACAAAGACATCAGTGTGATTTCTCAGTTTCTATAAGAATGAGGTGGCTGAGACTAGGAACTGTCACCAGGAATAAGAAGCAAATATTAGAAAAGGCGAAGACAAGGATGTGCTCTCTCTCCTCTTACATTCAACGCTTAAATTCAGGAAGCTATAGGCCTAGTTCCAGAAACCGCTGAGGTGGGGATCAAAATTAATGGGCAGAAGATAGACATGCTACGTCATGCAGATGATATTGCTATAGTCACGGAGACAAAGAAGTCCTCAGCTCAATGGAAAGGATTCTATGCAATCAGTATGGAATGAGAATGGACAAGAAAAAGCCTAAAGTGATGGTATGCAGTACAGAAGCAGTATATGAACCCCTGAGAATGAGAATTGGAAAAGAGGAGCTGGAAGTGATAGAGGAATTTACCTACTTGGGTAGCTAGACCACAAGGGATGGTAGAAGCCGGAAAGAAATTGCGAGCAGAATACAACAGGCCAAAACTGCATTTAATGTGAGGAGGAACTTACTCAGCGTCAAGAACATCAGTCTGAAAATAATGAAACGCATCATGAAAGCTTTCGTTTGGAGTGTAGCCCTATACGGATGTGAAACTTGGACACTGGGAAGAGAAGAGAGAAGATGGCTAGAGGTACTGGAGATGTGGTGCTACGGAAGGATGAAAAAGATCAGCTGGAGAGACAAGTAATAAATGAAGAGGTATTTAGAAGAGTACACGAAACCAGATTTCTGTGGCGGCACATCCAAACAAGAAAAGACAAACTTGTAGGGCACACCCTACGACACAACATCATTGGAACAATAGCAGAAGGAGCTACTGAGGGAAGGAATCGCCGGGGGCGACCAAGGATATCATACATGCAACAGATCATGAATGACGTTGGATGTAACACATACGTGGAAATGAAAAGGAAGACAGACAGAAGAAAGGAATGGCGCTCTGCTGCAAACCAACCTCAGGGTTGAACACTAAAAGAAGAAGAAGTGCAGAACATGAAACAGTGCCATTTTCGCTCCTAAATTTGCGCTTACTAAGGTCAAAAATCAGTGAAAAATCTGTAAAAACTTCAGGTGGTATGAGTTCTTTCTATGCACACCAACAACAAAAAAAACCATTATAACACATGACACAAGCAGCGTATGTGTCTGTGTGCGTTGTTGGAAGTATTTTCCTGAAAAGACGTGGAAATAACATAAACATAGTGTTGCTGATGTATTTTTGCAGACATTTTAGATACTAAATTAACATAATGATACTGGGCAAGAATCATAGAATCATATAGGTGGCGAAATAATTTGACTATCCATTGTCCCTTACACCAGATGTAGGAATAAAAATAGGATTAACTGAATTCTTCCAGCAGCTGCCAATAATTCAGACTGCCTGTCTGTTTGAGCTCTTGTCCGCATAGCAAGAGCAAATACGTGCTTCGTGCAATTATAGGCTTGGTCAGGCTAGTTTGGTACATCGCCCTGTTTAGGTCTAAACATAAAGTTTTACTGTTTGTTCAGCATGTTATTTTTGGCCACATGTATTTTCTAACAACTTAAGCATGGAAATAGCACAGGCACACTTAATTTGAGAGTTTACAATCATATTTTAGTCAGCAACTTTGATGGATATGTGTGTGTGTGTGTGGAAAATAACATTGTGACACATGACAAGTGTCATAGTACAGTTTAGATGTGGAAAATATTTAATCTGGGGATCAGTTGTGCCTTACAACATGTAAGGTACAGAGATCAAACTTTGCACAATCACAAATGCAGCTTAACCTGTAGCTTCATGGCATAAACAAGGTGTGTAGGGTGTGCAAATGTGTATGCGTACGAGTGTATGTGTGTGTGGGTTTTTCTGGCATATTTTAAATGTGGAAATACTAAAGTTACACCCTTTACGTAAATTTGTACCCAGTTTAAGCGAATCTTATGTATTTTTTTAACATGGCACATTTTTACATACACTCCTGGAAATGGAAAAAAGAACACATTGACACCGGTGTGTCAGACCCACCATACTTGCTCCGGACACTGCGAGAGGGCTGTACAAGCAATGATCACACGGACGGCACAGCGGACACACCAGGAACCGCGGTGTTGGCCGTCGAATGGCGCTAGCTGCGCAGCATTTGTGCACCGCCGCCGTCAGTGTCAGCCAGTTTGCCGTGGCATACGGAGCTCCATCGCAGTCTTTAACACTGGTAGCATGCCGCGACAGCGTGGACGTGAACCGTATGTGCAGTTGACGGACTTTGAGCGAGGGCGTATAGTGGGCATGCGGGAGGCCGGGTGGACGTACCGCCGAATTGCTCAACACGTGGGGCGTGAGGTCTCCACAGTACATCGATGTTGTCGCCAGTGGTCGGCGGAAGGTGCACGTGCCCGTCGACCTGGGACCGGACCGCAGCGACGCACGGATGCACGCCAAGACCGTAGGATCCTACGCAGTGCCGTAGGTAACCGCACCGCCACTTCCCAGCAAATTAGGGACACTGTTGCTCCTGGGGTATCGGCGAGGACCATTCGCAACCGTCTCCATGAAGCTGGGCTACGGTCCCGCACACCGTTAGGCCGTCTTCCGCTCACGCCCCAACATCGTGCAGCCCGCCTCCAGTGGTGTCACGACAGGCGTGAATGGAGGGACGACGTGTCGTCTTCAGCGATGAGAGTCGCTTCTGCCTTGGTGCCAATGATGGTCGTATGCGTGTTTGGCGCCGTGCAGGTGAGCGCCACAATCAGGACTGCATACGACCGAGGCACACAGGGCCAACACCCGGCATCATGGTGTGGGGAGCGATCTCCTACACTGGCCGTACACCACTGGTGATCGTCGAGGGGACACTGAATAGTGCACGGTACATCCAAACCGTCATCGAACCCATCGTTCTACCATTCCTAGACCGGCAAGGGAACTTGCTGTTCCAACAGGACAATGCACGCCCGCATGTACCCCATGCCACCCAACGTGCTCTAGAAGGTGTAAGTCAACTACCCTGGCCAGCAAGATCTCCGGATCTGTCCCCCATTGAGCATGTTTGGGACTGGATGAAGCGTCGTCTCACGCGGTCTGCACGTCCAGCACGAACGCTGGTCCAACTGAGGCGCCAGGTGGAAATGGCATGGCAAGCCGTTCCACAGGACTACATCCAGCATCTCTACGATCGTCTCCATGGGAGAATAGCAGCCTGCATTGCTGCGAAAGGTGGATGTACACTGTACTAGTGCCGACATTGTGCATGTTCTGTTGCCTGTGTCTATGTGCCTGTGGTTCTGTCAGTGTGATCATGTGATGTATCTGACCCCAGGAATGTGTCAATAAAGTTTCCCCTTCCTGGGACAATGAATTCACGGTGTTCTTATTTCAATTTCCAGGAGTGTAGTTCAAGTGAAGATTAAATACTGTTTTGAAATAGAAATACTATGTATTTCTGAACATGGCAGCTACGTACTGCTTGACCTGTTTTATTGTAATGGCTGCTAAAATACTGCACTGTGATTGGCTGTTTCGTGGTAAGATATAGCAATGTGGTGGGAAGCGAGGGGCGTGACTTACCGCCATCGTAGATTATGACGTTACCGATACAACGGTATGATTTGTCAAAAGATAGATAAAGGGGGAGTGGCTTGTCACACGATGGATGAGAGGCCATAGCTTGCAGTCATCTTAGATTTTTTAATTTTCTAACACTGTCAGAAAATGCAGCGCTGCGACAGCAGTGCCAACTAGCTGTGGAAATTTGAACTATGGACCATAATATACACAGCCATACCACAGTTACCGTTTCTTCCCATTACATTCGCGGATCAAATGCAGGAAGAATGGTGAAATACTTCAGTGAGTGCTGTAATAAGTCTAATTTTATATTTGACATCCTTAAGGAAGCAGTACATTTCGAAATTTGGCATCTGTACGTATTCGTATCAAACATTTTCCAGTAGAGAAAAAGGCATTGTACTTCTGTCAGGTGTTAGCTGATTCATAAGATCTGTAGGTAGACATCTTATATAGCAGTCCAGATTTCAGGATTTTTTTTTCAATTGTAACCATTCTTTTTCACATTTCGTAAATAACCAAGGTGCAACAAGCTTAATTTCAGTGATACACGGCGAACAAGCTCACACAAGACACACCAGAAAAGAAGAAGTACCTGAAATTCCACCCAGCTCTTCAAAAGCGCGACTACCTTCTTCGTCTCGAACCAGTAGCACGGGTGCAAGAATAAGCTCGGCACGAGGGACACAAGGAAGGCCGTTATGTAAATGCTGCCGTCATCATTGTCTCGGTACCTCTGTAGGTGCGCGATCACGTAGCCAGCTACAGAGATCGCCAAGCCAGACACCACCAGGTAACACATCATCGAGTACACGAAGATGCCAGAAGTTGGTCGGAACGAAGGGTTCGCTGTGAGTACAGAAAGTACATGTGTGATTATTCTCCTGTGTCTCAGAGTGTGTCACCTCTCGCTTACAATGGTTGAAAAATGACTTTTTTAAAATTTCATCTGTATGAGGGAGAGTCATAAAGTTCATATTACACCATAATATTTTTTAATTTATTACAACAACAACAGCAAATTTATAATTACATCATTTTACAATACATTTGCCCCTTTTTTCATATCCTCGAGAAAAGTTTTGTTCTGTTGAACAGTAAGTCACGTATTTGCCGCTTCCTTCACCTCTTCATCGGAAGTTAACCGATGGCCTCTTAAATCATCTTTAAATGGACAAAAAAGATAAAAAATAAAAAAAAGTCTCTTCTGCAGGATCAGAACTGAATACAGCTTGTCCCAACATCTCGAACTGTATATTCTGAAGAGTTTGGACGGTATAGGCGGCGATATGTGGACGCGCATTGTTCAAAATGGTTCAAATGGCTCTGAGCACTATGAGACTTAACTTCTGAGGTCATCAGTCCCCTAGCACTAAGAACAACTTAAACCTAACCAACCTAAGGAGATCGAAGGCTTCAACTCTTTTCAAAGCATATCACTGTAAAGTTGGCGCTTTATTGTTGACACATCTCCAGGAAATGTTCTAGAATTGTCCCTGATGCATCATTCATTTCTGTTTTTTTTTCACTTCATTGTCACTCGTCGGTTATTCAAAATAAGGTCACGGACGTGCTCAGTGTTGCTATCAATAGCGGATGTGACTGGACATCTGCCTCTTTCCTGGTCCTGCACGCTTTTGAACTCTTCAGCCCACTGGTAAACACTTCGCCATAATCAAGTATTTTTCCCGTGTTGTGCTGAAAGTCTTCTGTGTATTTCAGTTCCTGGTATACCTACAGACCTAATAAAAGCGAGTTACAGAACGCTGTTCTTCATTGTGCAAATGGAGAGTGGCGCAGCCACGTTTGCTTCGCAAGAGTGTAAAGCACGGGGGTGACACTCTTACAATGAATACAGTAAGTTCTGGTAACACCTCCTTGGTACCCTGCCACGCCACTTGGAGCGCTGCAAGTTTACCAATCCATCATCTCGCTTTCTTATTGGCTGATTTTTAGTATTCCATATTCGTTTTCATTTCACAGCTAAAAGAAGTTGGTTTCATCACAGAGTGCTTCTGATTGCGACTTCTCGTGTGTATTGCATTCTTTGAAATACGTTGTACATATGTTGTCCGTATTCGGATTGCGCTCCTCTCGTATCCGTAGTATTGGGTGGAGTAAATGTTCCCAAATTTGCTTTTGTTTCATATAAAACAGAAGCCCCCCCCCCCCATGAACCATGGACCTGGCCGTTGGTGGGGAGGCTTGCGTGCCTCAGCGATACAGATAGCCGTACGTAGGTACAACCACAACGGAGGGGTATCTGTTGAGAGGCCAGACAAACATGTGGTTCCTGAAGAGGGGCAGCAGCCTTTTCAGTAGTTGCAAGGGCAACAGTCTGGATGATTGACTGATCTGGCCTTGTAACAATAACCAAAACGGCCTTGCTGTGCTGGTACTGCGAACGGCTGAAAGCAAGGGGAAACTACGGCCGTAATTTTTCCCGAGGGCATGCAGCTTTACTGTATGATTAAATGATGATGGCGTCCTCTTGGGTAAAATATTCCGGAGGTAAAATAGTCCCCCATTCGGATCTCCGGGCGGGGACTACTCAAGAGGATGTCGTTATCAGGAGAAAGAAAACTGGCGTTCTATGGATCGGAGCGTGGAATGTCAGATCCCTTAATCGGGCAGGTAGGTTAGAAAATTTAAAAAGGGAAATGGATAGGTTAAAGTTAGATATAGTGGGAATTAGTGAAGTTCGGCGGCAGGAGGAACAAGACTTCTGGTCAGGTGACTACAGGGTTATAAACACAAAGTCAAATAGGGGTAATGCAGGAGTAGCTTTAATAATGAATAGGAAAATAGGAATGCGGGTAAGCTACTACAAACAGCATAGTGAACGCATTATTGTGGCCAATATAGATACGAAGCCCACACCTACTACAGTAGTACAAGTTTATATGCCAACTAGCTCTGCAGATGACGAAGAAATTGAAGAAATGTATGATGAAATAAAAGAAATTATTCAGGTAGTGAAGGGGGACGAAAATTTAATAGTCGTGGGTGACTGGAATTCGAGTGTAGGAAAAGGGAGAGAAGGAAACATAGTAGGTGAATATGGGTTGGGGCTAAGAAATGAAGGAGGAAGCCGCCTGGTAGAATTTTGCACAGAGCATAACTTAATCATAGCTAACACTTGGTCTAAGAATCATGATAGAAGGTTTTATACATGGAAGAACCCTGGAGATACTAAAAGGTATCAGATTGATTATATAATGGTAAGACAGATATTTAGGAACCAGGTTTTAAATTGTAAGACATTTCCAGGGGCAGATGTGGACTCTGACCACAATCTATTGGTTATGGACTGTAGATTGAAACTGAAGAAACTGCAAAAAGGTGGGAATTCAAGGAGATGGGACCTGGATAAACTGAAAGAACCAGAGGTTGTACAGAGTTTCAGGGAGAGCATAAGGGAACAATTGACAGGAACGGGGGAAAGAAATACAGTAGAAGAAGAATGGGTAGCTTTGAGGGATGAAGTAGTGAAGGCAGCAGAGGATCAAGTAGGTAAAAAGACGAGGGCTAGTAGAAATCCTTGGGTAACAGAAGAAATATTGAATTTAATTGACAAAAGGAGAAAATATAAAAATGCAGTAAATGATGCAGGCAAAAAGGAATAAAAAACGTCTCAAAAATGAGATCGACAGTAAGTGCAAAATGGCTAAGCAGGGATGGCTAGAGAACAAATGTAATGATGTAGAGGCTTATCTCACTAGGGGTAAGATAGATACTGCCTACAGGAAAATTAAAGAGACCTTTGGAGATAAAAGAACCACTTGTATGAACATCAAGAGTTCAGATGGAAACCCAGTTCTAAGGAAAGAAGGGAAAGCAGAAAGGTGGAAGGAGTATATAGAGGGTCTATACAAGGGCGATGTACTTGAGGACAATATTATGGAAATGGAAGAGGATGTAGATGAAGATGAAATGGGAGATACGATACTGCGTGAAGAGTTTGACAGAGCACTGAAAGACCTGAGTCGAAACAAGGCCCCTGGAGTAGACAACATTCCATTGGAACTACTGACGGCCTTGGGAGAGCCAGTCCTGACAAAACTCTACCATCTGGTGAGCAAGATGTATGAAACAGGCGGAATTCCCTCAGACTTCAAGAAGAATATAATAATTCCAATCCCAAAGAAAGCAGGTGTTGACAGATGTGAAAATTAGCGAACAATCAGTTTAATAAGCCACAGCTGCAAAATAGTAACACTAATTCTTTACAGACGAATGGAAAAATTAGTAGAAGCCGACCTCGGGGAAGATCAGTTTGGATTCCGTAGAAATACTGGAACACGTGAGGCAATACTGACCTTACGACTTATCTTAGAAGAAAGATTAAGGAAAGGCAAACCTACGTTTCTAGCATTTGTAGACTTAAAGAAAGCTTTTGACATTGTTGATTGGAATACTCTCTTTCAAATTCTGAAGGTGGCAGGGGTAAAATACAGGGAGCGAAAGGCTATTTACAATTTGTGCAGAAACCAGATGGCAGTTATAAAAGTCGAGGGACATGAAATGGAAGCAGTGGTTGGGAAGGG
This sequence comes from Schistocerca cancellata, assembly GCF_023864275.1. Classification (NCBI taxonomy): domain Eukaryota; kingdom Metazoa; phylum Arthropoda; class Insecta; order Orthoptera; family Acrididae; genus Schistocerca; species Schistocerca cancellata. The sequence continues at coordinate 390,275,348 of NC_064630.1, read as the reverse complement.
AGTAAGACAGGGTTGTAGCCTCACCCCGATGTTATTCAATCTGTATATTGAGCAAGCAGTAAAGGAAACAAAAGAAAAATTCGGAGTAGGTATTAAAATCCATGGAGAAGAAATAAAAACTTTGAGGTTCGCCGATGACATTGTAATTCTGTCAGAGACAGCAAAGGACTTGGAAGAGCAGTTGAACGGAATGGATGGTGTCTTGAAGGGAGGATATAAGATGAACATCAACAAAAGCAAAACGAGGATAATGGAATGTAGTCGAATTAATTCGGGTGATGTTGAGGGTAGTAGATTAGGAAATGAGACACTTAAAGTAGTAAAGGAGTTTTGCTGTTTGGGGAGCAAAATAACTGATGATGGTCGAAGTAGAGAGGATATAAAATGTAGACTGGCAATGGCAAGGAAAGCGTTTCTGAAGAAGAGAAATTTGTTAACATCGAGTATAGATTAAGTGTCAGGAAGTCATTTCTGAAAGTATTTGTATGGAGTGTAGCCATGTATGGAAGTGAAACATGGACGGTAAATAGTTTGGACAAGAAGAGAGTAGAAGCTTTCGAAATGTGGTGCTACAGAAGAATGCTGAAGATTATATGGGTAGATCACATAACTAATGAGGAAGTACTGAATAGGATTGGGGAGAAGAGAAGTTTGTGGCACAACTTGACCAGAAGAAGGGATCGTTTGGTAGGACATGTTCTGAGGCATCAAGGGATCACCAATTTAGTATTGGAGGGCAGCGTGGAGGGTAACAATCGTAGGGTTAGACCAAGAGATGAATACACTAAGCAGATTCAGAAGGATGTAGGTTGCAGTAGGTACTGGGAGATGAAGAAGCTTGCACAAGATAGAGTAGCATGGAGAGCTGCATCAAACCAGTCTCAGGACTGAAGACCACAACAACAGCAACAAAACAGAAGCTGCTTTCATTGCATGCTGATCTGTGACTTACACATATCTGTTATTCCTTACGAATTGAGTGTTAACTACTCGAATTAAATGCGTTGTAACTATACTGCTCGTAAGCTACGTTAAATTTGTTTCCATCTGTTTTTCGTACTTGCTCGCATTTAACGTAGAACTCTGTGTTAGCAGGATTTCGCTGTATTGGTATTTCTCTTTATTATACGTTGCCACGGAATCAGTAAGTAATTCTGCTTCGAATGGTGTTGATCCTCGCCTCTGAATACCATGCATTTCACAATGTCTTGTAGAGTATGGATGTAGATGCAGATGTAGATGAATAGGTCCTATCCTTTTTAGTCTTGGTGACTAGAGCAGTCTTCCTTCCAAATGATAAAAATGCGACGGTAGCTATGACTCTACAAACAGTGCGTTTTAACAGAAATCAATGAGAATTTCGGTGGCCTCCAGTAAATGCGAGAGAACGAAAAACGGATGAAAAAAAAGTAGAATGCGCGCAACGTACTTAACACTATGCCGTCCGGTGACACCACAGTGGTGTCGTGTGCATAGTGTCGCGCAGTGGCCGGCGACAGCACTTTAGTGTCTTTTGCATTCTGTTGGTGTTTTGTTTAGGTAACAATAAGGTACACACGTTATTAAGTATGTGCCCTCTCACCATGGCAGACGAAAAAGACGATACGATTATTTACGATGAATGCGCGGACGTCTAGTCTGACGTTTCGGACGACGTGGCCGAGTGGGAAGAAGACATTGAATGCCAAAAATATGAAAGTGAAGCAGAATCGTTGGCAGGTAGTGAAATACTTCCGAGAAGAATTCGGCGAACGCTACGGTTGCCAACTGATTTGGCTGAATCAGACGAAGAAGACAGTGCACAGTGGTCAGACTTTGATTTACCGAGAACCAGTAACAAATTTGAAGGATCTCCCGATCAAAACATATTTCCCAAAGATACACAGAGCGTCGAAGATATCGTAAAATTGTATATTGGGAACGAAACCAACAAATACTACAGTCAAAATTCCAGTGGAAGAAACTGGATTAAAAAAATTCCAAATTTGTCGACGTTACGGGTCACGAACTTAGAAAATGGATTGGGCTTTCTGTCCTTATGGGAAATGTAAAAAAAGCAAGGATCGATGATTATTGGTCAACGAATCCGTTTATACACACAGATATTTCGCAAAACGATGTCCCGCAACCGATTCAGACAAATATTATCATTTTTACATTTTTTTCCGACAACAATAAACCGGATAATGCCGACCGGCTTTTCACAGTACAATTCGTAATTGATTATTTTTCCAAAAAGTTTAAGGAAACCTTTAAACCAAGTCAAGATATCTCAATTGATGAAGGAATGATACCGTGGCGTGGACGGTTAAATTTTAAAGTTTATAATCCGTCGAAAGCTACGAAATGTGGCATACTCATTCGGATGCTGTGTGATTAGAGTACGGGATTTCCTCATTCAAGACATACAGCGGCGCTGGACAGCCTTTAGCAAAAACAGTGATGGAACTATTGACACCTTCTTATGGAAACTGGCATCGCCTCTACGTGATAATTATTATAACAGTGTAGAACTTGGAGAGAAGTTACGTGAAAGAAAATTCGAGTTTGTGGAACGATACGGCGAAATATAGGATTTCCGGAAAAATTATTGCGCACAAAAGTCAATGTGTTTGAAGCTTGTCATCAACGGAAAGGTGAAGTACTCGCACAGGTATGGAGAGCTTCGAAAACTAAAACGATACGAATGATCTCTACAATACATAATGCCACTTTGGCTGACACTAAAAAATATGAAGAAAAACCAATTACACAATAAAATAACCTGAAAGTTTATTAGACTACAACAAATACATGAAAGGAGTGGATCGGGTGGACAAATATTTGAGTCATTACCTATAGAAAGAAAAACTACAAAATGGTCAAAAAAGGTTTGCGTGTACCTCTCTAATTGAGCATTAATTAATGCGTTCCGTTCATGGCAATATTTCAATACAGACCACAAGAGTCTTCTGTTTCACGACTTTTTATTGAAAGTGTCTGATTCGTGGATAAAAGACCATGTGCTTGCTTCTCAAAAATGGTTCAAATGGCTCTGAGCACTATGGGACTCAACTGCTGAGGTCATTAGTCCCCTAGAACTTAGAACTAGTTAAACCTAACTAACCTAAGGACATCACACACATCCATGCCCGAGGCAGGATTCGAACCTGCGACCGTAGCGGTCTCGCGGTTCCAGACTGCAGCGCCAGAACCGCGCGGCCACTTCGGCCGGCACTTGCTTCTCAGCAAAACATGTGGGTTGCCACTACATCGCGTACGTGTTATCATGATCCGGTTGACAGACTTTCCGGTCACATAAAGGAACACCAGCTAATACTTATTTCCGAAACGAATGAACGAAAACGAAAGAACTGCCATGTATGTTCAAAAAACAAAAAAAGGAGAACAACAAACTTAATGTGCAAGTCTTGTGGAGTTGCGTTACATCTTGGAGACTGTTTTGCTGCATATAATACGAAAAAGAAGTACTAAGTACCAAAGACAATGCAAATACTCAAATAAATGAAACAAATTTTGTATTTATTTACGCATGCATGCCTTCGAAATTTTATGAGAGTAGTGGAACAGGGTTGTCAACTTATGAGAAGTAACGACGAGATTAGCATAACTTAAAAATTTTACAGTCTCCCGATAGTGTCAAGAACGGCCGGCGACAAACAAAGTAATCCGAATTAGCGCTGCCGTCGCCAGGCGAATACGAGACGTGCGAACGGCAAAGTGTTAACAGGGCATTTAAGTCGAGCAGCTCACAGACTCGGAAACAGTCCACAGAATACCATGTGACGAAATCAGTTTCTATCTCATATGAAACAAAAACACAAATGGGATCATTTAACCCACTCAGTATTACGGATGATCAAAAATCAAGCAGAATACGAGCAACGCATTTACATTGGAATTCGAAGAGTGCAACAGTCGAAATTCCAATATTGGGTTTTACAAATTAATGCACATTACCACCAGGCTCTCAAAGACACCCATAAAATTATCCTAAAATGAAAAAATTATCCTAGTATTTCCAAAAGCAATAATCCTAATTTTCGCACCATATGTCCCGTACTCAGACTTCACTGCGAAGCCACTTGCAGCGCTCCTGTCGTTCTATTTCCACGACGTAACACGGACCTTGCACTTCTGATATTCTAGTGTTCTGTGGTGCAAAGCGGACTGAGGTCACAACGCTGAAACCTGCCCGAAGCAAACAGACCCGTGCCATCTAGCGGCTGACTAGCGCTTACGTAGTACTGTCAACATAAAGACGATTAGGATGTAACTCCAGGTACTGAACTACCCTCGTAATAAATTTCCCGGCAAAAATCTCCGGTTTAGCGACTGTCTTTCTCCACATATTAACCACTCAAAGTACCATGTTATTAAAGTGATGTGCCTGTGAAGCATCATATACACCGGAGTGAATGAAAACGAAGATAAGCGAACCAGCATTCCCAGATAATTCTTCAGCCTTCACTACAATTCGCTTGTACTCGAGAACAAGCCTTTACGCTGGAGGGAACAGAAGAACATACGAGGGAACGAGTGTTGCTTGTCGGCTTTAGGAACGATGTGTTTTCGTTTTCCTGGCGCTAACAACCACCACACACGTTATACTCGTTACAACACTAGTCACAGGTACGACGAAAAACTGTGGTATTCAGACAGAATTAATTTGCATGGCAAGCGCGTTGGTTTTGACGATGCAAGCAGTATAGTGTAGGAAAAGCACTTGCACGCAAGTGTGAAGCACCGAATTGCAGCTACGCCCCTCCTTACCATTATTCCAAAACTTTCTGGGTTGAAGCTTTTCGCCAGTTTCTCATTACAATTACTAACAACTGACGAGCAACATAATGACAAGAAAGGCTAGCATTTGGACTTTGGTTATTAGGAACTGTGTACGTTTACTCAACTGTTACGCATTTGAATAGCTGCTGTATTTCAGTCAGTTTGTGATTTCTGCAGTGACGTATGCAAAGCACTTGTAGGCTTTTATTGAAGTGCGCATAAGGAAAGATAACTGCAGTAAAGTAGGAGCAATGGATGTGAATATACACACAATTTAATCACATAAAATAAAGTTTGTGAGCCATGCTGCAGCTCGCGTTAGTGCTGTTTGTAGGTTTCCGTCCTCTGTTGGAGGCCAGACAATATCGTTTAGTTGGCATGATTGCAAGAGAGCTTTCTATGTTTGCACTAAAATAAATCAGTATAGTAGGAAAAAAGCAGCACTTCATTCAGCTAGCAAAAGCAAGGAGAAAATAGAGTAAGGTCAGGCAGCGGCAATACCTGTATCCATGCCTTCTATGGGCAGCAGACCCAACGCCCTCATCAGAGTGAAGGAAGGTTTGAGGTCGGTCGCTAAGGCCCCCGGCGTGAAAGCTTTCTTCTTCTGTGGTCTCGCACCGCTGCAGTGCACGATATCCGTTACCTGTGAGTGTGGGGCCCATGCTATGGCTCTCATCCTGCTCGCAGTGGTCTACCACGTCTCCTGTTGATTCACTGCAACAGATATTTATGTCATCATCTGCTAACTTTAATGAGGTAGATTCCTGTTCAGGTAGCTCATTTTGTAAGATACCTCCCAGTCGAAGTGGTTTGAGTCCTAGCTCTAGTGTGGAATGCAGATTTAATTTGTCAGAAAATTTCATTATTGCGGACATGTTTCTATAGCAACTCTGATTCTAGAAGCAGTCCCAGTCTACATGTGACCTGCTCTTCTCCAAAGACATCTTCCCAAGTGTTATAGTCCAAAGGTCGTTTTCTACACTACTGACCATTAAAATTGCTACACCACAAACATGACGTGCTACAGACGCGAAATTTAACTGACAGGAAGAAGATGCTGTGATATTCAAATGATTAGCTTTTCAGAACATTCACACAAGGTTGGCGCCGGTGGCGACACCTATAACGTGCTGACATGAGGAAAGTTTCCAACCGATTTCTCATACACAAACAGCAATTGACCGGCGTTGCCTGGTGAAACGTTGTTGTGATGCCTCGTGTAAGGAGGAGAAATGCGTACCATCACGTTTTCGACTTTGATAAAGGTCGGATTGTAGCCTATCGCGATTGCGGTTTATCGTATCGCGACATTGCTGCTCGCGTTGGTCGAGATCTAATGACTGTTAGCTGAATACAGAATCGGTTGGTTCAGGAGGGTTATACGGAACGCCGTGCTGGATCCCAACGGTCTTGTGTCACTAGCAGTCGAGATGACAGGCATCTTATCCGCATGGCTGTAACGGATCGTGCAGTCACGTCTCGATCCCTGAGTCAGCAGATGGGGACGTTTGCAAGACAACAAACATCTGCACGAACTGTTCGACGACGCTTGCAGCTGCGTGGACTATCAGCTCGGAGACCATGGCTGCGGTTACCCTTGACGCTGAACCACAGACAGGAGTGCCTGTGATGGTGTACTCAACGACGAACCTGGGTGCGCGAATGGCATAACGTCATTTTTTCAGATGAATCCAGGTTCTGTTTACAGCATCATGATGGTCGCATCCATGTTTGGCGACATCGCGGTGAACGCACATTGGAAGTGTGTATTCGTCATCGCCATACTAGCGTATCACCCGGAGTGATGGTATGGGGTGCCATTGGTTACACGTCTCGGTCACCTGTTGTTCGCATTGACGGCACTTTGAACAGCGGACGCTACAGTTCAGATGTGATACGACCCGTGGCTCTACCCTTCATTCGATCCCTGCGAAACCCTACATTTCAGCAGGATAACGCACGACTGCATGTTGCAGGTCCTGTTCGGGCCTTTCTGGATACAGAAAATGTTCGACTGCTGCCCTGGCCAGCACATTCTCCAGATCTCTCACCAATTGAAAACGTCTGGTCAATGATGGCCGGGCAACTGGCTCGTCACAATAACCCAGTCACTATTCTTGAACTGTGGTATCGTGTTGAAGCTGCATGGGCAGCTGTACCTGTACACGCCATCCAAGCTCTGTTTGATTCAATGCCCAGGTGTATCAAGGCCGTTATTAGGGCCAAAGGTGGTTGTTCTGAGTCCTGATTTCTCAGTATCTATGCACCCAAATTGCGTAAAAATGTAATCACATGTCAGTTCTAGTATAATATATTTGTCCAATGAATTCCCGTATATCATCTGCATTTCTTCTTGCTGTAGCAATTTTAATGGCCAGTAGTGAATGTCTGGTAAAGTTCTATGAAATGGCAGAGCATTTTATCACAGAGCATCGTTATTGAAATGCCCGATGCTCACAGCTGTTGTAGACAGAGCTGGAATCAAATCCATCAGCCAATTAACTGTTGGCAACGATATGAAGCGGTCATTGTAGCAGCTGCTTCAGGGACGAGGAGAAAAAAAAGTCTTTACAGCCGTTACAATCATTTGAAGGGTTGCGTTAGCAATGAAGACCATTTACCTTTAGATTAGTGGTTTGATCATGGCCTTATAAGCACTAGACCGAAATGTATTCAGTCACCTTTCTCCCTTCCAGTAACGCATCTCAAACAATTCGACAAAATCTGCCTGGATATTGTTCTTCGAATGTTTCCCACCCTTTCTTAAAAAGATTTCATTAATATGTTTTATCTGCGTTATTGTATACAGAAAGTATCTAACTGAATTTAAATAATAGAACGACTTACCTTTTTACTAAGGAAGACTCCAATTACTGTCTCTCAACATAGGATAGCGCAAGTCCAACCTCTCTCTGAGAGCTAAACCGTTGCCATCTTGATAACTGTATCGGCCAACCACCTAAACCTGATAAACTTTCGTTAAAGCAGCCCAGTACTTGCTTTAAAGTAAGCGGCTAGGAAATTACTAGCGGTAACTTGAAACATGCCGGCAGCACAGACAAAGGTACAGCATTAAATGCCACCTCACACGCGACTCGCAAAGATGATAAAAGCTGCTTTAATTCGATAAATAGTAGGGTTTATACAGTGGTGATTATCATTGCGTGCTCTGTGCTTGTCCCTAACTTCGTTGGCTAATCTGATATGCGCCATCAACCCTGTACTGCATTGCGTGAGAGCCGTCGTGAAGTAGCCGTATCAGATCAACGAAGCTACGTCGTCACAGAGACACTTGAACACCCTTTGCTATAGAATGTGAAGTATGTGTGCTTTCTGAATATTCAAACCAGTTTTCAGCGGAAATTTGTTCCTCTCGTCCTGCAGTAGTACCAGCAGTAACTACTCTATGCCAGAGAGCAAAAAGGAATTAACACATAAATGAAGTGGACTAACGTAGAAAATTTATTCAGCGCTCCAGTACAGGTAAATCGAGCGAGCTACTATTTGATGTTCACATATACAGGATGGTCCATTGATCGTGACCGCGCCAAGTACCTCATGAAATAAGCGTCAAACGAAAAAACTACAAAGAACGAAACTTGTCTAGCTTGAAGGGGGAAACCAGATGGCGCTATGGTTGGCCCGCTAGATGGCGCTGCCATAGGTCAAACGGATATCAACTGCGTTTTTTTTTAGATAGGAATCCCCATTTTTTATTACATATTCGTGTAGTACGTAAAGAAATATGAATGTTTTAGTTGGACCATCTTTTCGCTTTGTAATAGATGGCGCTGTAATAGTCGCAAACTCGGACTGAGCGTCTGGAAGAGATGAACACACCGGTCTACATACGTAGAAACACTTTGCGTTGCCACATGGCTCGTAATATTGTCAGTATCATTCCTTTTTCCGACTCAAAATGGCCCACAATTTTAGACGAACACTTGGTAACAGGTAGGTTTTTAAAATAAAATACAGAACGTAGGTATGTTTGAACATTTTATTTCGGTTGTTCCAATGTGACTTATGTACCTATGGGAATTTATCATTTCTGAGAACGCATGCTGTTACACCGTGATTACCTGTAAATACCACATTAATGCAATAAATGCTCAAAATGATGTCCGTCAACCTCAATGCATTTGGCAATACGTGTAGTTCGCCTTCCGTAATGTTCGCACACGCACTGATAATGCGCTGGCGCACGTTATCAGGCGTTGTCGGTGGACCACGATAGCAAACATCCTTCAACTTTCCCCACAGACAGGAATCCGGGGACGTCAGATCCGGTGAACGTGCGGGCCATGGTATGGTGCTTCGACGACCGATCCACCTGTCATGAAATATGCTATTCAATACCGCTTCAACCGCTCGCGAGCTTTGTGCCGGACATGCATCATGTTGGAAGTACATCCCGCCATTCTGTCATGCAGTGGAACATCTTGTAGTAACATCGGTAGAACATTACGTAGAAAATCAGCATACACTGCACCATTTAGATTGCCATCGATAAAATGGGGGCCAATTATCCTTCCTCCCATAATGCCGTACCATACATTAACCCGCCAAGGTCGCTGATGTTCCACCTGTCGCAGCGATCGTGGATTTTCCGTTGCCCAATAGTGCATATTATGCCGGTTTACGTTACCGCTGTTGGTGAATGACGCTTCGTCGCTAAATAGAACGCGTGAAAGAATCTGTCATCGTCCCGTAATTTCTCTTGTGCCCAGTGGCAGAACTGTCCACGACGTTCAAAGTCGTTGCCATGCAATGCCTGGTGCATAGAAATATGGTACGGGTGCAGTCGATGTTGATGTAACATTCTCAACAACGATGTTTTTGAGATTCCCGACTCTCGCGCAATTTCTCTGCTACTGGTGTGCGGATTAGCCACGACAGCAGCTAAAACACCTACTTGGGCATAATCATTTGTTGCAGGTCATGGTTGACGTTTCACATGTGGCTGAACACTTCCTGTTTCCTTAAATAACGTAACTATCCGGCGAACGGTCTGGACACTTGGATGATTTCGTCCAGGATACCGAGGAGCATACATAGCACACGCCCGTTGGGCATTTGGATCACAGTAGCCATACATCAAGACGATATCGACATTTTCCGCAATTGGTAAACGGTCCATTTTAACACGGGTGATGTATCACGAAGCAAATACCATCTGCACTGGCGGAATGTTACGTGATACCACGTAATTATACGTTTGTATTACAGCGCCATCTATCACAAAGCGAAAAAAGTTGTCCAACTAAAACATTCATAATTCTTTGCGTACTACACGAATATGTAATAAAAATGGGGGTTCCTATTTAAAATAACGCATTTGATATCCGTTTGGCCTATGACAGCGCCATCTAGCGGTCCAATCATTGCGCCATCTGATTTCCCCCTTCAAGCTAGACGAGTTTCGTTCTTTGTAGTTTTTTCGTTTGATGCTTATTTCGTGAGATATTTGGCCCGGTCACTATCAATGGACCACCCTACACAGGGTGTTACAAAAAGGTACGGCCAAACTTTCAGGAAACATTCCTCACACACAAATAATGAAAAGGTGTTATGTGGACATGTGTCCGGAAACGCTTAATTTCCATGTTAGAGCTCATTTTAGTTTCTTCCACCTACGCTCATTGTAGCACGTTATAATGATTTCATACGGGATACTCTACCTGTGCTGCTAGAACATGTGCCTTTACAAGTACAACACAACATGTGGTTCTTGCACAATGGAGCTCCTGCACATTTCAGTCGAAGAGTTTGTACGCTTCTCAACAACAGATTCGGTGACCGATGGATTGGTAGAGGCGGAACAATTCCATGGCCTCCACGCTCTCCTGACCTCAAACCTCTTGACTTTCATTTATGGGGGCATTTGAAAGCTCTTGTCTACGCAACCCCGGTACCAAATGTAGAGACTCTTCGTGCTGGTATTGTGGACGGCTGTGGTACAATACGCCATTCTCCAGGACTGCATCAGCGCATCAGGGATTCCATGCGACGGAGGGTGGATGCATGTATCCTCGCTAACGGAGGACATTTTAAACATTTCCTGTAACAAAGAGTTTGAAGTCACGCTGGTACGTTCTGTTGCTGTGTGTTTCCATTCCATGATTAATGTGATTTGAAGAGAAGTAATAAAATGAGCTCTAACATGGAAAATAAGCGTTTCCGGACACATGTCCACATAACATATTTTCTTTCTTTGTGTGTGAGGAATGTTTCCTGAAAGTTTGTCCGTACCTTTTTGTAACACGCTGTATACATAAGGCATCTATCTCACTGAATCGTTTTCTGGTCCTTCTATGACTTTTGTCAAGTTACGCAATGTCATTTACACGTCTAAAATGTGCAAAAATACGTCAGAAACATAAAATAGGCAATGTTTACGTCAACTGTCACTGTATAATTTCTACACACGCATATGTGTCAATATTGGTGCCTAAAACATGTCTGTAGGGTCTCAAATTAAGTGTATTAAGTGTCTCAATGTCATGTCCACATATAAGTTGTTACAAAACACATGTGGCAAAAAACCGACGTCCGAAGTATGTAGTTATCATTTACATTTTTAAGTCTACACTTGGTGTAAGGTACAACAGATCTTCAAATTAAATATTTCAAAGCCTAAATTTTTCAGTGACGCTTGTGAAGTCTCACAATCTTAATTCGATGTCAGCAACACAAAAAATGCCTGTTTATATCAAGTGTCCCAATATCACGAGGGTTGCTGAGAAAGTAAGTTCCGATCGGTCGCGAAATGGTAACCACAGTGAAAACTAGAAACGATTTATTTGCAACAGTTAGGTACACCTTCCACCTACTTCTCTGCATAGTCGCCGCTCCAACTTCGAGTGTTGTCGTTGTGTTGTATCAACTTTCCAATATTCTCGTCATAGAAAGCAGCCGCCTGTGCTTTCGGCCAGTTATCTGCACTGGACTGCAGCTCGTTGTCTGTGGAAAAACTTTGTCTTCATAGCCAGCGGTTCTTGTGATCAGAGATGAGACTCAGGGGGAGCCAATTACGGACTGCATTGTGGGTGATCAAACACTTCTCATCGGAAACGTTGCAGGAGCGTCTTCATTGCTCCTGTAGTGTGTGGCCGAGAATTGATATGAAGAAGGAACTGCTCGACAGTTATGTTATGTGGGCTGCATGACACAGGCGAAATCTCTAACCAGGCCCTCATATTTGGCGAGAGACGCTATTCCCTACGCATTTTTACGTGCTCACTGTTCACTCAAAACTGAAAAGAGCGATGCGACGCGATCGACGGGTATACTAGAGACACTGCCCAACACATCTGTGCAAAGCTTTACTGGATTTTCCCAGTGGTTTCCATTTCGCGACCGATCGGAACTTACTTTCTGTACAACCCTCGTATTTACACACACACACACACACACACACACACCTATCTATGAAAATTGGTGCCTAAAACATCGCTATCGATTTTCAAGGTAAGTATTCCAATGTTACTTGCATTGCTAATAGTTACAAAACACAAGTGAATAAAACATAATATCCTAATCAGATAGAAGACATTCAATTTTTAGACCTACACTTAATGTGACCTTCGAGTCAACTATTTACACGTGCAGATATAAGTTGTTCTACGATGCTTGTCAAGTATCACAATGTTAATTCTATATTTAAAATGTCTGTGAAAATACTTCAGCAACGAACACGCACACACACACACACACACACACACACACACACACACACACACACACACACACACTGCTGTCATCCAAATGCATTACTTGACAATTAAGTTTGAGCAAGATAACTTTTGAAAATATTCAGTACCAGAGTCTATCGTTCAGTAACACCCCGTTGGCTATAAAGTATCTCAGCTTTATATAGACTTGAAACGGGTATGAATGCTTACTATCATACGACTTTAATGTCTATACAATAGCTGCAAAATATTTTCTTGAAATGAGTTGTTGACTGCACATAATTTTGCCGTCTCACTGAATACTAATTTCTTTTTAGTTGAGTTTATAGCCTCCATAAGTTACAAATACGTCATTTAAATCTTCTAAGCATAATACAGATGCTTTTATCGAAAGAGAAGAGCTCGGACATCGTTCAGATCACTTTCTGTTAACGCTTAAGTTCGAAAAATGCTCATTTCTGAAAAATCATTTGTAATTATGTTATTTGACTATATATCTCTGAATTTTTTCCGCAAAAATATTTCTTCAAGTTATGATCTGATAAATCTATTAGGATCATGATGTATAAAATAATTATAATTTCTCTTTTTCTAGCCACCTACAGAGAGATTTCTGGCACTGAACAAGTTTTGATTCACGCCCCAGAGAGGCTATTCTTCACTACTTTTCTTAATACATAACTGCTTTGTGAATGACTTCTTCAAATCAAACAACTTAGAACTTTTTCTGTAGTTAGTATCTTTTAAATAAACTGCTTGCAAGCTTGTGCGCTTTTAATAAAATTTATATAGAAAGAATAATGTTTGCCTTAATAGTAGACTATGTTAGTGAGCTACTGCACTACTCAAGAGACATACGCATCGCAAAAATTGTAGATCCATAGTTTGTCATCCACATCTGATAAGGTATTACAAGAACTGATCCGATATTCAATATTTTTCTTTCACATTTTCTGAACAACAAACTAAAGTTTCTCTTGGAAGTACAATCCAACAACTTCGCCTGGCGCTGACATCTGGCTTTTCTCTTCTACTGACCCATACTGCCACTTGTTGTGTCCGTATTCGTAGATCATCACTGGACAACTGGACCACCTTCTCGGGAACTTGCTCATTCAACAAGAAACAAATAAGAGAAAACAAAATCTTACGGAAGTTATTCAGGAGGCAACATACAATTTAACAGTTAATATTTCTGGCTTACCTGACGTAGCTCTGGCTTACCTGACGTAGCTCAGGCAGGAAAATAAGATGGTGACTCATGTGAAAATTTGAAGCTCTACATCCCACACACGCCCCCCCCCCCCCCGCCCTCCCACACACGCACACACACACAAAATGTGTTACAAAGGTATCTCGCATCTAAAATATCTATCAAAATACATAACGCATGTTGGAATTTCAACTCTGAGACTATACGATTGATGATTTATAGAACAAACTAGACATCACCTGGTGCTTTTACGTCTTTCAGCACTATTTTAGGAGGTAAGAAGATGATGCAACATGTTCTACACTATAAAAATGTAGAATGTGATATTGGCAGGTTAATTTTATTTCAAATTATTTAGGCCTACTCGAGGTTGTGTATAAAAGCAACTTTAAAGGAAGGCTGTGACATTTACCGATTGGAACTATGGTGCCGACGCTCTCTGAAACTGTATTTCCATCCCCAACCATTAAATAATACCAAAAATATGATAATAATGCTTCAACATACGAAAAGCAAGCACACTCAACGTAGTCAGAGACAAAGAAATTGATCTGGCACCATATAGGAATAGAAGAAGGTGTTTCGACGAGGTCTTTATTGCGATCAACTACCCATCATAACCCAACTGTTCCATAATATTTTTAAAAAAGCATACCCCTGGCTTGCATATTGACACTACTGATAAGCAGAACTCGTTGAGTGTCAAAGATTAATATCTGTACCACACTTTGCAAGCACAATGGTCCACCAGATTAAGTATTTCCGTCTTAAAACGTCTGTATCACTCATCTAAATACTTGCAACTGTCTTTTTGCCATTACTGAAATGAATTATAGATTAGTCAAAACATGTAGGTGGATCTTTGTGCCACGCATTAAATTTATCAAAATACACAAAAATTTGTTCTGTGACATCTCAAAACACACATAGGTACTACTGCCTACATAACTTACAGCTTAAAATGCAATTTTAGTTGGAAGTTACCACAGTAAACAATGTTACTCCCACCTCTAAATTTGCCAAAAATCTCGTCTCTGAAACTGGTATCAAAGTCAGTCGGTCCTTACCGTAACCCCATGTTATTATATTAAATTTATCTTGCAATGGAAAATGCTTGTCATCTTCTGCTGATAATGCTAACTTTTTGCTGTTGCAACCGAGGGAGGTGGTGCAGTGGTTAGCACACTGGACTCACTTTCGGGAGGACGACGGTTCAAAAACCCGTCGGGCCATCATGAGTTAGGTTTTCCGTGATTTCCCTAAATCGCTTCAGTCAAATACCGGGATAGTTCCTTCGAAAGTCACGGCTGATTTCCTTCCCCATCCTTTCCTAATGCAAACTTGGGCTCCATCTCTAATGACCTCATTGTCGACGGGACGTTAAACACTAATCTCCACTGCAGAGTGAAAATTCATTCTCGAAATGTCCCCCAGACTGTGGCTAAACCATGTCTCCACAACAGCTTTTCTTCTAGGAGTGCTAGTTCCGCAAGTTCCTCAGGAGAACTTCCTTGAAGTTTGAAGGTAGGAGATGGGAGAATGGAGGAAGGAAGTCTGCCAGAGCGGATCATGAGTCGTGCCTGGGTAGCTCAGTAAGTCAGTTCAGCTTTCGCAGCCGTGCAGTGCGTGCGTACTGTGTGTCTCCGCCTGCGGAACGGGCGGGCTCGTTGTTGTTTACTTTGAAGGCCTTCACTTACGTGTCGCTTGCGTATACTAGACTCTAGAGCATGACAACCCCACACTACGTTTCACCTTCTGTAGGGTCTACACTCGACCAAAGGCTTTGGACGTGGAATGCTTCCTACGTCACGAAGTTTCTACATTTTGGGCATCCATTTGTCCGTTTTAAGCAGCACAGTATACGCCAAAGTCGTCAGTGACCCGGCTTGCGAACGAACACGGACTATGCTTTTATCACTCCGTCGGTAGTCAGCACAGTCACTGTCGACCAAGGAGACTTCTGCATGTACACCACACGACGCTTGGAGCCAACATTCAAGGTGCTGACCCACTCCCGGTCGATTGTATGAACGTCTCATCACTCATTGTCCCTGCGACCGCCTTCACCCGGACCTCCGCGACTCCCTCCTGTCTACCAACATAGAGAGATGGATATGTAAACAACGATGCCGCAAGGGGAGGCGACGTACGGCCTCAGAACGAGACAACTCCCCCCCCCCCCTCCCCAATACTTCAGAACGTGCAAGACGACAAGAGTGACGACAACGCGCTGCCGGATATGGCGGGGCTGGTTCCTACTCTGCTGGCTCGCGCAGGTACATGTGCACCAACGGACTGCTCTGTTACTTCTGTCGCCGAGACGTCCTCCGCTCCTACGGATAAGGTGGAACACATGGACGCCACAACGGTGGCGCCCTGGACGACACGGAATGATGACGTCGACGATGACCCAAACCGTACGCTTGGGACAGACTTACACCCAGACGGAGAGCTAGTTACGCCAACGCCAACGCCAACGCCGTCAGTTGGCGTACGCCACTGCTCTCCGATATCTCGCCCCACCTCACCTCCCGCTGGTGTAGTTCCCCTCCACCACGGGGTTCAACTCCAAATATAGTGAACAGCAACGATTAACAGCATTAGCTCCCGAGCGAAAACTCAACTGCTGCAAGAGGTGATATGGACTTCCCACGCCAGCATCGCAGTACTGCAGGAAGTACACTTCAACACACTTCTGGACGTCGCTGGATATACCACTCATCCCTTCCCTGGCAACCATTTTCGACGTGGCATAACCATCTACTCATATGCTCACGAAATCATCCCAGTAGCTGACATCAAATACGGTTCGTCCACCGGAGGCATGGTGACCACCATCATGGGAACTCGTTAGGCTCCACCCACAGACACGACATAACGTGCTTCTATTTAGAAGGAATCGCCCCTTTATTTCTTGTGGGCTCTGGTCACTATTTGCTTGAGGGGCGATTTTAACTATGCCCTGCACCATAAGGATCAACTGCCCCCTACATGCCAAGAACTGCGCCTTTTCATCTGTGATCTGTTGCTCTGCGATACTTAGGAAGTTCGACATGACGACTCACCTGGACGTACTTACCGGACTAATCCCTCTGTGAGCCACCTTGACGGAATTTACATCTCTCGGCAACTCATATCTGCACTTCAGAACGCAGAATTGTGGCCCTTGGCCTTTTCGGACCACTGTGCCCACATTCGAAGTATTGTCCTCCCACAATCAGTGATCTAATGCACTCGTGCGCCGTGAAAGTTAAACACATCCCATGTACAAGATCCTGAATGTATTCCACGAGTTACCGAGGCGTGGGTCACCTCTGAGCGTCACTTGCCAAAGTACCGCACGATCCTGACATATTGGCTGGAATGTGCCAAAACTGTCATTCGACATATATTGATTCAGTACGGCAAGGAAGCACCTGCATGGTGACACTACACTACTGACTATTAATAACCTCTTTTCCACGATCTACAGGGTGTTACAAAAAGGTACGGCAAAACTTTCAGGAAACATTCCTCACACAAAAATAAAGAAAAGATGTTATGTGGACTGTGTCCGGAAACGCTTAATTTCCATGTTAGAGCTCATTTTAGTTTCGTCAGTATGTACTGTACTTCCTCGATTCTGATGATCAAATTGTAAATTTTCACAATCAACATGCGTGGGCTGACGAGAATCCGCACGCAGTTGTGCAATCACGTCATCAACACAGATTTTCTGTGAACGTTTGGGCAAGCATTGATGGTGATGTCTTGATTGGGCCCCATGTTCTTCCACCTACGCTCAATGGAGCACGTTATAATGATTTCATACGGGATACTCTACCTGTGCTGCTAGAACATGTGCCTTTACAAGTACAACACAACATGTGGTTCATTCACGATGGAGCTCCTGCACATTTCAGACGAAGTGTTCGTACGCTTCTCAACAGATTCGGTGACCGATGGATTGTTAGAGGCGGACCAATTCCATGGCCTCCACGCTCACCTGACCTCAACCCTCTTGACTTTCATTTATGGGGGCATTTGAAAGCTCTTGTCTACGCAACCCCGGTACCAAATGTAGAGACTCTTCGTGCTCGTATTGTGGACGGCTGTGATACAACACGCCATTCTCCAGGTCTGCATCAGCGCATCAGGGATTGCATGCGACGGTGGGTGGATGCATGTATCCTCGCTAACGGAGGACATTTTGAACATTTCCTGTAACAAAGTGTTTGAAGTCACGCTGGTACATTCTGTTGCTGTGTGTTTCCATTCCATGATTAATGTGATTCGAAGAGAAGTAATAAAATGAGCTCTAACATGGAAATTAAGCGTTTCCAGACACATGTCCACATAACATATTTTCTTTCTTTGTGTATGAGGGATGTTTCCTGAAAGTTTGGCCGTACCTTTTTGTAACACCCTGTATATGACCAGCTGCGCTCCCTTAAAACGCAGAAGGATTAAAGCACAAATCGTGACAATGGCACGCCTTAGGTGACTGAGGGGGATAGTGAAGATCAGACGTCAAGATTCGGCAAAACAGGTACCCTCCACCATTCATCTCATCACCTCCAATGGGAAACGATGCCAATGACTCATCGCCAAGATCTACACCTGTCGCGCCCAGCGCATATCAGGCCAAAATCATCAATGTCTTTTTGGACCACTATCATAAAATGTACCTGGAGGAAACCACCGACACCCCTGCTGAGAATGTTATGCTACCACACCTCACATGTGCGGTCGCTGGCAACGAGGTGGAAGTTGGTTTTGTGCGACTAGCTCCACGATGCCACCAACGAAGGTGCTCTGAAGAAATCACCTGGCGTCGACGGACTGCCGATAGAATTTTGTCGCTAATGATTTCGCGGTAGACAAGAATGTTTTATGAACTGTTGACGATGGACAACGCTGTACCGCCAACCTTTTATTAAGAGAATTATTATTCCCGTCCATAAACCGACTCCGGAAGGGACTGCAGCGCATTACCGCCCACAAGCTGTGCTTAATGAAGACTATAAAATTTTTGTACCACCCCAGGTGGCGCGTTGCCACAAGATACTCCCTTGCATTCTATCACCAGAACAGAAAACTCCAGGTGCACCAATTAATACACAAATTGGCACAGGGGAATTTCGCGATTTAATCGCAATTGCAGCGATGTTCAGATTCCACGCCGCGGTGGTTGCCATTGATTTTGACAGAGCATTCGAGACGGTGCGACATTGTTTTATATTCTAGATCATGGACTAAATGGGTTTTCCATCCTCCTTTATAGCTATCGTCCAGCGCTTGTACAGCAGCGCCAAATTCCTGATTCAGCTCAGGGGCCGAGTGGCCGGGCCAGTGACCAAAAGTCGTTCCATAAGGCAAGATTACCCGCTTTTGACATTAGTCTATAACCATGGAGCCACTCATCGGGAGACTGACGACCCAGCTTCGTTGTCATGCATACGTGGTCGACTTCCTCCTCTTATTCCACTCGTGGACCAAAACACACTTGTCACTCACTATGATATCAACATACGGAACTCAATGGGCAGCACCATGAATATGGTTAAGTGATGCCCACTCTAACACAACGACTTAGCAGCTCTCCCATGTATACAGAACTTTTTATGGCTTGGTATATTTTCGTCTCCACCATATGCCGCTCCGCTGCCATAAATTTTCGGCATACCCTCCATTTTACCTGCATGGTAGTGCGACAAAATCTCCTTCACCAACTCGATTCTTTACAGCACATCAGACACGTCAATCAACATGTGGTGCCCAAGATGGTGCTCCCACTGCCATCAGCTATTGGATACAGCCTCCAGGCCGGTATGCTCCTTAAGGTCCGTTACAAAATGGTCACACATCCCCCATAAGCAGGGGCCCTTGGCCTCACCAATGTTTGACTTCGTGCGGCATCTTTGTTCGTGGCCACTATGTACAAGCAGCAGAACAGGGATGCCTCCCTTATACACAGCTTACTGGAATTTCTTATGCCCATGCACATATCCCCAGTGTTGGTGATAGGCTGCATCAAGCCCCATCTGGTGCACTGTTCTGAATTCATCACCGACTTCAGTTATGCTCCCACTCATTTAACGAGCACATACCTTCTTCAAAGCATATTTCTACACATCACTACTGAGTTTCATATGCCATAAGAACTCTGAAATTAAATATCAGTCAATGCAGTGGTCCACGGTTTTGCATGACTTCCTTTCCTTCCCTCCAACAACCAGGCAACATGGTGTCATGTGGCATGTGGAAAATTCGCCGCAGTCAGATTGTCAGACTCTCCACTTTGTACAATTTCCCATGGACGACGATGCTCACCACCTGACTAGTACTGCCATTGGCGACGTCTGGGAAGAAGTGGGTCAACAGTTCGTTGCCTGTTACCTCCGCGTTCCTCCAATCACGACTGACCCATGGACTTTTATCCATCTTGAGGACACTCATTTCCCTGCCTCTAAAAACCAGACTATTGTATAGGTCAGGGGATGGACAATCACTTACATGTAAATTGGCGGCGATAAATCACGCCTTGACTTCTGACAATACCTACAAACTGCCCATAATGAAATAGAGAACCGATCGTGCTACTGCACCTTCTTTACCACTTACCTTCGTGTGATCTTTGCTTCAGCCCCGCTAGGCTGCACGGTGCCGCACTCGGTTGGCAATGCCGCACCTCCCCCTCCCCTGCTGGTGTCTAGATTCCCTGCGGTACGTTTCTGTATCATACGCCACAGCAGGGTAGGTGTATGGACATGCAGCCATTTCTTTTGTGCACTACAGCAGGCCAAGCTGGGCATTCCCCTAATTCTACTGTCCATCCATCCTCGGCTTCCACCTCCGTTCGTGCACTCCTGCCCAGAGGTGGTGCCAGGTACACTGTGGCCAGGCCTCGCGTATTGACCCCAGCCCACTCTGTCCTACGCCCCATCTGTCGAGCATAAGGAGGCCTGCAAACCTAACCACACCCCCGCCTCTTCTTTCCTCTTTGTCTGTGGCATCTCAGGTTTTAGATTACTTTCTGTTTTTCTTGTTTACTGCTGCATGTATTTTTACTGCCCCCGTATCTTGTTAATAAAGACTTTTACGCCTTGTTTTCCCTCCCACGCCCCCTCCCCCCCCAAAAAAAAAGCGGTAGGAGGATTAACAGACGTCTTATCGCTGGTAGACTCGAGTATAGTATCTAGTGTTTACTCCATTGGATGGACGGCCATTAAGTTGTATTTACGATTGTACGAATAAAAATGTTTTGTTTAAACTACTTTCAGTTCCAAAAAGAAAAAAATCGGAAGGAGACGGTTCAAGGACGGGAAGGGGGAGCCATCGTGGCCAGGCTCACTGTGTCTCCACTGGCTTGAAACTTACCACTCTACTTCCTTATTTAATGAAGAAAAAAAATTAAAGAAGAAAATTAAGTAGGCAGATGGCTGTCAGAGCGCAAATCTCGAGGTTCAGGATTCAGTCCACCTCCCAATGTTAGGGTTTTCTGTGTCGCCTATCTCTTTTTCCGCAAAAAATAAAATGAAGTCGGGGAAAAAAGTTGGTCGAGCACATACTTGCGAAAAGCAAAGGTCCCGAGTTCGATTCTCGGCCGGGCACACAGCTTTAATCTGCCAGGAAATTTCAAGAAAAAAGTCGATAACGACAAAGTCTCCAACCACAGCAACCAGAACAGACAACAAATGAAAATATTTTCATTAAATCAGGGATGCGAGAAATTTTTTATTCACTCGAGCACTCCGACTTTGAAGAGGCTAAGTTCTGTCGATGCCCATATGGTTGTATCGCCACGGAGGTCAGTCGGGTGAGGGGAGGGGCTGAAGCGCACCAAGGCTGGCCGGCCTCATTGAGGTGTTGTGCCATTTCCTGCAGCGTGTTCATGGTTGTTATTCTACTTCTTTTTTTTTCAACAGCGAGACAAGATTAGCAATTTAATGTACCGTGCTTCACGAAAATATTCGTAATTTTATTCAAAAGCGCTCTCTGATATAGACATTACCTCCTTATAAGCTAACATCTCTGATTACTGTCAGTTAAATCTTGTTTGTAAAAGTGAGAAGTTCGTTTTGGTTCCTTCTTATAACCTGTAAATTATTATCGCTTAATCAACAGAACTGAAATTTATTTATGTTCAGTTATCTTGCGTGTGAGTGAGCCAGAAAGATTTCGAGGACGAGAGCAGGTAGAATTTGAGGACAGCAGGTACGCACTTGGTCATAGATCGTCAGAGGGGGAAATTCTTTTTTTTTTTAGGTTAGAGTTTTGTTTTTCTGCTTAAATTCGTGTAGTCAACTATCTGTACTCAGCATGTGCTTAGGCAAGAGAACCGGTGCTTACAGGTATTTACTGCGTCTTTTCGTTAATCCTTTGGCTAGTTCAACAAAGCTAATTGTATTATTTCATTCTGGTTTCCACTCACATGTGTCAAGGTATTTCCACTCACCTATTTCAAGGTAATTTCGTATCTGTTTAGCAATTCATTTAACATATGTGCACTTTATAATTATTTGTATTACCTATTCTATGATCGAAATCAAGTCACCTAGGAACAAACAGGATTTCTTTGTGACCTTTCATTTCATATTGTGATGAAACTCTTCCTGATTATATCTATGTGAGCTTATGTTTAATAGGGTCGGCCCTGTTTAAACTCAAGTGTTCAATAATTACCGTTACACGACTTTATCTTGATATTTCACATCACCTGTTCACTGTATAGGTCGCTTGGTTCAGATCATGTTAGTATCACAGGGATATCCTAAATGCTCAACCATAGTCTCACGGCTCGTCCTCAGCCAAATCTCAAAGTGAACTGCCCCGTGCCACTACGGCCCCCGCCACTAAGCAGATCCTACCTGTCGTTGCGAAAGTCTCAAATTTACATTAACTTTTTGCTACTACACAAATTACACATGAATTAAAACCCGAATATCACCGTCTTTGCCGTTTGAGTCATATTTTACTTAGGGTCTTTGCTTCTCTTGTCATTTACATTCTAATCAGTAAAATAGCTAATTTCCTCTTATTGAACATAATCAAATTGACTTACTATAGATGTATACTATACTTTTTTGTCAACTACCGCTACATTTACTGATTTGTAGCTGATTTTACGTTAATTTTCGGAATGGACTTCCCAGTCATAGTTGAAGATTTGTTACATTTATAAAAATTTTACAACTGTGCAAGCGCTCTATGTGGACGTTCTTTAAAATTGTTTGAAGTGTTCAGAAGTTATTAATTTCTTAAGTCAATAGGTATTTCCGAAACTAACATCTGCAATAGCCTAAGTATTATTTTGGTTGGCAAGTGGGGGCTTAGAGACACTTTGCCCTCTCATTCTTCTCTTTAACTAGTTGTTCTCGCCTAACTTGAAGGTATACTGATATCACTTTTAATAATTTTGGGTCCATGAAACGAAATTTCGGGGTCAAGAATCCGCACCAACAGCTTCCTGCAGCGTCCAACATCCCGTGTTTTATCTATTGGCAGTACCTCTCCAGGCTATTCCGAATTACTTTATGCCCGCCCTCGCCCCCCCCCTCCCCACATCCCGTCCCCCCTAATTATAGAGGCTGAAGCGCCGTCTAATAAGGTTAGCAGAAAGCCACAGCCGCTAGCTCGTCGCGAATAATACTCACCTGTGCCCGAAAACTCGTGAATACAATGCCCGTCACGTGAAGAAACAGCACGCGACTGGACAGACCAGTCTTTAATGTCTCAATCACTTACTTGATATATTTTAACCCTAGAACACTAAACGAGGGAAAATATTATACTACTACTAAACCACCGTAAATTGTACTACTACTCCAGATTTTATTCAAAGAAAGTTATAATTTATAGTTTTTACGTTAGTTAAGTACAATTGCATTGATGGGAAAAAAAATCCCAGCACCACGGAATATCGAATGTAGACTAATGAAATTTGGGGAATGCATTTGTCTAGCTAACATATATAAGCGATTAACGATGCAGGATTACCAGTTAATGTATGCGCGAGAAAATCCATTGCAAATGGAAAATGCTGGTACATTAATAACCGGTGTAACCAACAGAATGTTGAATGCAAGCATGCATGCATGCAAGTGTTGTTTCTTACAGATCGGTTGGTGCTGTAGCTGTCGTCCGATGATGTCCCATATGTACTCGACTGGTGACAGATCTGGCAATCTAATAGCCCAAAAGAAGATGTCGACATTCCGCAGAGCATATTGCGTTACAGCAGCGTAATGTGGTCGGGCGTTATCCTGTTGGAAAAAACATCCTGGCATGCTGTTCATGAAAGGCGGCACAACATGCCGAATTACCCGACTGACGCACAAATTTTTCAGTTAGGGTGTGTGGGATAACCACTAGAGTTCTCCTGCTGTCATACAAAATCGGAGCCCAGACCATCAGCTGTGGGTCCAGAGTGTCTAGACCGCAGAGAAGTTGGTTGCAGGATCTCGCCTGGCATCCTTCTAACACATGGCCATCACTGGCACCGTGGCAGAACCAGCTTTCATCAGAAAACACAACAGATCCCCACTCCACCCTCCAATGAGCTCTTGGGGGTCAGTGGAAAGCATGCTACAGCCTATCTGGGTCGAAGCTGTCCTTGAAGTAACCGGCTTGTAACAGTTCTTTGTGTCACAGTGATGCCAACCGCTGCTCTAACGCTGTACGACGCCCCATAACCATATGCCGAAGACGACGGTCTTCCCTCTCAGTAGTGCCACGTGGCCGTCCGGTCCAAAATGGTTCAAATGGCTCTGAGCACTATGGGACTTAGCATCTGTGGTCATCAGTCCCCTAGACTTAGAACTACTTAAACCTGACTAACCTAAGGACATCACACACATACATGCCCCAGGCAGGATTCGAACCTGCGACCATAGCAGCAGCGCGGCTCCGGACTGAAGCGCCTAGAACCGCTCGGTCACAGCGGCCGGCTAAGGCCAGATGAGACTGACGCATATACCCCCTATAATTTTTGTTGTTGTTCAGCATGTAGGCTATTCATCCATGTCCACAGTTACTTTCTTTCCCTTCTCCCTACAAATATAACTTGTCATTACACCCAGTTTTAATATGCCACAGATTCCTATTATTCTGATATAAATAACAAAAAATACAACGTTTTACTTTAATAGTATTAATTTCTTTAAATCAGTAGTAAATACATCGCAGTAACATAACATTAAAAACTTTGCATTTAAGATAAGCACACTGCTGAGAAAAAATTGAAACCTATTGAAAGTCAATGCCGATTTCGATCCGATGTCGGAATATGCTTCCTGAGTGACCGTATATGTACTAATAATGGTTTCAGTGTAATCCACTAGCAGACGGCCTTGTGGCATAGCTACCAGAGGGCCGTCTGTGACTGCCCTTGAAAAGAGAACGATCTTTGCCATAAGCGCCGGTCTGGTGCAGACACGTGGAGTAAGCAGGTAACATACCACAGTGCCGCGCTCCTGCTTCCTACAGCCAACTTAGCGAGTTTGATAGTGGTCAAAATGTGGCATTTCGAGTAGTAGAATGGTCGTTTTCAAGAACTGTCACTCGAATTGGACGTGTGACATGTCTGGAAACAGTGCTTATGTGAGCATTCTGACACTCATAGATGAGGTTCTGGATGCCTACGCCACGCTAGACGTCCGCCAACAACCGTACTGTAAAATGGTTCAAATGGCTCTGAGCACTATGGGACTTAACTTCTAAGGTCATCAGTCCCCTAGAACTTAGAACTACTTAAACCTAACTAACCTAAGGACATCACACACATCCATTCCCGAGGCAGGATTCGAACCTGCGACCGTAGCGGTCACGCGGTTCCAGACTGAAGCGCCTAGAACCGCACGGCCACATCGGCCGGCCCCAACCGTACTGTAAGGACAGCAGTGGTAGATTGTACAGCTTCCACAACACAGACAAGACCAAATGTGACCCCTCAAGTGTCAACTCGAACTGTTGCGAACTGGTTACTAGCAGTGGGACTACGGGCACACGAGCCTTTAGCTCGTCTTCGAGTCAAGCCGCAGATTCGATGTGTATGGGTTAGGTTGATTTGGGGGGAGGAGACCAAACAGCGAGATCATCGGTCTCATCGGATAGGGAAGGATGGGGAAGGAAGTAGGCCGTGCCCTTTCAAAGGAACCATCCCAGCATTTGCCTGAGGCGATTTAGGGGAATTACGGAAAACCTAAATCAGGATGGACGGCCGCGGGATTGAACCGTCGTCCTCCCGAATGCGAGTCCAGTGTGCCAGCCACTGAGCCACCTCGCTCGATCGATGTGCATGGCTGATACCACCAGGGGATCACCTGGAGGATGGAATGGCGCACCTTGGTCTTCAGCGCGAAAGCAGATTCTACCTGCATGCAACTGGTAGTCGTTCGCACACACAGTGTCAACCCGGTGAGTGCTGTCTTGAATAGTGCATTTGTCTGAAGCCCACTGGTTCACCCCAAGCCTTGTGCAGTATAACGCTCGTTGACCTTTGGTATATCTGGAGCTAATGGTCACCAGCATTCGATATGTGCAGAATGTTGTTCGATCAGTTCTTCTACCGTTCTAGCAGCAGGAATGTGATCTGCTGTTCCAACAGGATAATGCTCGTCCACAGACTGCCCTTGAAACTCAACGTGCTCTGCAAGGCGTGCAGCAAATTCCCTGGCCAGCATGATCTCTGGACTTGTCTCCAATTGAGCACGTGTGGAACATGATGACAAGAATACTGACTCACGTGACTCGTCCACTCACAACTCTTGCAGAGTTACATGAACAGACTGAGCAGGTGTGGAATAACGTATCCCAAGATAGTATTTATCACATTTATAATCGATTGTATGCCAGAGTCAGTGTCTGAATTGCCACTTGTGTAGGCCACAGTGTATACTAAATGGATATTTCACCATGGGTCCAAACGTCGTACCTCAGAATCGCTTGAGCAAATGTAATATTCCATGTAATACCTACATATTGCCTATAAAATAAATTTTGAATTAATTAGGTAATTATCAATGAGTGTGGGATATACATGTGTCATGCATTTGATCTAAGAACTATAATAGAAACAGGCATTCATAACTTAGACGACTCCCCAATTTTCGCAGTAGAAAATCGAAATTTTTACTCACTATTATCTGTGTTTCAACTATCGTTACGAAAGTGACATGACGTCTTCAGACTAGGGCTATGCAAGCGTGTAAACTGACGATTTTTTTTTACTGGAAAGTCATTCTTCTTCTGTCTTGCCTTACTTAACTTCATTGTACTCATCAAGACGAGGGATTTGTTGATAGCAGCAAGCACGGCCAGTCTGTGACTTGGCAAGTTGGGCCGGCCAGAATATTTTCTACAGCTGATGAGTGTGTGAGCTCTTCTCTCAGGCAACCAAGTAAAAAATGGAATGCCTTGCCATTTTCGAGGCCGGTACGTTCCGTGTTACACTACTTTCAAAAAGTTGCCAAAAACATTTGAAGATTGCATAAGTAAAAACTAATCGATTTGTAAAAATGAAACGGTGAAGTTTCCTCTGATGAAATGGTTTATGTACTTCGTCGTGTCAGGGTAGAAAATGATCACAACAAGACTGGTGAGATTTTAGTTGCAACAGGGTCCACGGTCATGGGGGTTGAGTGTGTTGGATGCAATTTGCGTTATTGCCAGAGTTTCTTATCTAAGCAAACATCCCTCCTTCTCCCCTCAACCCACTCCCCCACTTCTCTAGGACAACTGGGTTTGGTATAACTCTTGAGAAATTCAAAAGATGAGGAGGAGGAGAAGGAGGGGGGGGGGGGTGTTGTCTTAAGATATGAGCACAGTGTGCACGGTTACTACATTTACAGTTGTCCTAATGGTTATAATTTATGACCAATGTTATCTTACTTATTATAACATACGATAAAACACGGCCGTCATGTAAAGAAACTGGACGCTTGTGCTCTTATCCAGTATTTATTTATGACCCAATATCATAACATTCTTTGTATTTAGACTTATCGTAATTACTACTGTTCATGATACAAAATCGGCACCTATATATACATATGATCCTTATTTTATTAGTGTAATTCATGACCCAAAACTATGTCACGTTTAGCCGTGTCTGAGTGGAGTGATTTCCCTAAATCGCTTGAGGCAAATGCCGGGATGGTTCCTATGAAAAGGGCACGACCGTCTTCCTTCCCCATTCTTCACTAATTTGATTGGACCAGTCAACTCACTATTTAGTCCCTTCCCCTTAATCAACCAAAGACTGCTTAGACAATTTGACATTACGGTGGCTGTGTGAATTCCGAATGATATAGCATGCATCTTTTAGAAAACACGCCACTATAGTGATAATGTACATATTGCATTTCTGCATTATCGTAGTTTTGAAGTACTTTGCACTGCACTGCGCTATAATTTATTATCCAAAAAATGGCCTATACACTATGACATCACAATCAGTCTCTGTCAGAGGAACCTGACACTATAATATTATAGCAAACTTGAAAATAATGGCTGTAAATTCAAAAAAATCTAAGTAGAAAAATGACTGCAGACAACTATGGTCATCGAAAAACACACCCAAGACGACACAAATTACGCTAATATCCAACATTTAAACTATTTCCCACGCTTGCACTGCTACCAACCACTGCAGAGATTGGACAGGAACGTTAATGACATCTTAGCTGTAAACAAAAAAAATGAGGGAACCGTTATCCCATATGCTGCCGCCACTCACACATGATGGCGTAGCCTGCTCCCAGGTCTCCACCGTGATGGGCCCATTACTGGTGTAAGGTGGCAGGCAAATCCAACACCTTCCATGAAAACCCTAACATGTGAAGCAAATCCGGCAGTATGTCACATAGCTCCGAATAAATCCTGACGTTAAATTAACCAAAGTAATAATCAACGAGTGAGCAAATGGAATACCACAGACTAACACAAGAACGCCTAAATGCATGTCATACCTTCCCACCGTGAAACAGACGCAGTTCGGAGGGAAGAAACGAGAACAGAAGCCGAGAGCAGAACCGTGTTAAGCTAGAAGGCCCTGCGATAAGGGACGGACACACACGTTCCCAGCCAACCACCAGGACCACCCCCCAGCCCATGTTAAAAGATAGAGCCCTCCAGAAGAACAGTATAGATCTTATGATGACACTAAAAGGGCCACACCACCTGCAAGTTTTAGCGTGAGACTTTTTCGTGTCTCTGTTACGTTGCAAACGTTAAAAACATTGCCCCACCACGAAAAGTATAACGTTTCTCATTGGATAGACAGAATTTTTGTAGGCGGAGCTTAAGGTTAACATTGAGATCCTGATTGGTCAGATGAAAACACAGCCAGATAGTTTTTTTAAAACCAACTTCGGTAAATAGTAGTAAGGAGAAGTTAGGAGGGAGTTCCTTCTGAGACGGCGAGGTGTGTGGAGCTGTGCCGCCCGCCGCTCCCTGACGAACGCCGACAAGGTAATGAACGCACGCGATGCCGCATTTTTGAACGCGTAAGGCTTCACTCAAGGCTTCACTCAGAACTGCAGAAGTCTCATCTGTTACATCCCCTTTTTACGTAATACTAGTATCGATCGTCAATTGAAGCTCGTGGTATTCACATTTGCTGTGTAAGTTAAAATCTGAAACATGATGATTTTTCTGTTATATAATTATTGAGAAGCCACTGTAATTTACGACAAGTTAGATAAGTAATTAAAGATAATTGAGGGTCACTGTAGACCATTTTGATAGTTTTCTCTTTTGTGAAACTTAATTTAAACCTAGATTAAAGATGTGATATGGCATAGGTCATCCTTCGATCCATTGTAGAACTTGGAAACCCACTCAGGGAATATTCGTTCACATTTTTGTTGAACGCTGTTGGTTTTTATCATCCTGTATTAAAATATTTCCTTTTGTCAGTAGTGAAATTTATAAACAATGTTTTGTGAGTAGAATAAAGTTTCCAATGGTAAACTTAACTGCTTTTTCGACGTTATTTTACCAGCTAACTAAAAATAGGAAAGCCTTGAACCTCTTCCACTAAATTTAGTTAGTATTAAGATTATTTTACAGGGAGTGCAGCGGAGCTGACGCTGAAATCATTAAGTATTTGGTTATATCATCGCTAGTCTCACTGAACTCTTCTGAACTCTACATGTCATGTGTGGTCTGGCGTCTCCTTACCAGCAACAAGTCCCAGATTCAAACTAGTCAATTCCCTAAAAAAACACGCTCAGAGCGTCGTTGCGCGAAAGTGGTAGTGAGACACGACTTAGAACAAACAGACACCACGCAGAATGTTAGACTGGCTCCACTGCACGTCTCATGGACACAGGAAAGCCGCGCTGTGGTTCAAATGGTTCAAATGGCTCGAAGCACTATGGGACTTAACATCTGAGGTCATCAGTCCCCTAGACTTAGAAAATACTTAAACCTAACTAACCTAAGGACATCACACACATCCATGCCCGAGGCAGGATTCGAACCTGCGACCGTAGCAGTCGCGCGGTTCCGGACTGACGCGCCTAGAACCGCTCGGTCACAGCGGCCGGCCAGCGCCGTGGCTACCAGTCCATTTATGTGCTTCTGTTGTTATGGTTCACGCACCTGCGATTGTGCATAAGTGGGTGACTGTAAAGACAATTAACTCTCGCCTCAGACACCTGGTACAATGGATCTCTTGCAGGCCACAGGCTGCAGCAGAGAGGCTGCACCCATCAGTTTTAAACACACTAATAATTTTACAATTCATTATTAGTTCAGCATTAAGAAAACAGTCTTAATGGCGATTTTTTATTTATTTAGTGCTGACCGGTTTCAGCCCACCGCAACGGCCATCTTCAGGGCTAACATCACGTCTCCTGCCACACCTCGGTAGACGTGACGCCACCAGCAGTCGACCATATGTTCGCCCTGAAGATGGCCGCTGCGATGGGCTGAAACCGGTCGGCACTAAATAAATAAAAAATCACCATTAAGACTGTTTTCTTAATACTGAGTTAATTTATGGCAATCGCTGTTTCTCCACACCATGTTGTCCAAACGTCTATTAGTTGTCAGGGATATTTCCTGAAATGAGGTGTAATTGACATTCCATTACACTGACACACTTTCCCATAGCAAGACCTGTACAGCAACTGTATTTACTTCAGCTGTACTGTATGCTAAAACCCGTCATTTTCTGACGACAGACCGATCACGGGTGGACACATGCAGTGCCATGTATCCCGACTCAGTCTCTTTTCATAATGTGCATGTTTGTAAAGAGAATGTCTACACATTGTTTAAATATGATAGGATATATAGAAATTGACGCATGAGCTTGGATAGTACAACAAACAGTCTCATGTCTTTTCTTTCATGCACTGACACACAAAGATTTTTCAGATGTAATAGGATTTTTGTGTCTCCTCGATATCCTTTCCGGTATTCCTCTCGATGGCAGATTGTAGAATAAACTGCATTTTTACCATGACAAACTTGGACATGCAACCCACTTGCCTTAATCAAACAACTATACTTGAATCTGGGCACTCACGTTTCAACAATCCACTTTCAGCTACCATGCAACATCACTATCCAAAAGACACATGCAGATGATTTAAAAAGGTGACATTTTAGGATTTTTGTTTTTTGCAGTGTAGCAAGCAAGCAGATTATCATTGTAGAGAAATAATGAGAGATGAGTGCGCTGTTCGATGATAGCCAAATTGTGATGTAGCAATTACAGGAAGAGTGCCAATTGCGTTTCAGAATCAGAAAAATGAATATTTAGGATGCACAGGCTGTATATCTGGAAGGCTATAGTCTTAACGGAGAGAACAATACAGAAAGACAAATTAATGGTTCTACAGAGTAATGATCAAATAATCCTTGCTGCTGCACCTTTAATTATACACTGCTTAGTATAGCATCTGTAGACCAGAATTACATTGTATAAAAGTATCTTCCAGCGGTATGTTAATACACAGTGCAGAGTTACTTTAAGAGTGTGGTAAGATTACGCATATTAGATGTTTAGTGTAATATAGCATTCTCAGATATTTCCTTGGAAACCAATGATGATGAAACAGTGCCATTCGGGTAGATAAAAAACTGTCTCCTCTGCAATCTATGTGCATCAATATAACAACTGTAAAAAAAATAAACCACCACACTTTTACCATTTATCATGTTTGTCGAGCATCTTCGTAAGAAACTCATGACAAAACGTGCCGCTGTTCGTGGGATCTTTGTTAATCCAACCTTGTACAGGCTCCAGACTGACAACCAGTATTCAAAAACCGGTCGAACAAGTGTTTTTTAAGCCACTTCTTTTGTGAATAAGTTTTCCTCTAACGTGGCACCTTCTTTTCATGATATTTGTCTTACATAGTTGGTCCAGTCGGACGCTCCTGGTTATTTTGCAGTTGTTACTGTTCCCACCAATAGCATAATCGACCAGCAATGGGTCTGTTCATCTATTTACAAGCAGTACTTTACATTTACTTGTGTCCAGGTCGCTGCACCAATCAATTCACTATACCCTCTCAATGTTTCTATCGTCTTCTAATAGACCACATCATCTGTGACAAGCCTTATGAGACTTCGGACATTTAGCTGCACAACCCCAGTCCACCATATTTAGATACAACGTAACCATCCTCTTTAAGTGAATCCAAATCTGACTGGAGTAATTTCTTCAATAGGAGACATGTTACGTGCATTTGACACACTGGTTCTTTTTTCGTAAGACCTTTGGAATAACATTGTTTGTGGTAACCAGCCATAATACAGGGTGTACATAAAGTGTGGGAACACTTTCCATTATTTGTCGCACAAGAACTAAACATTGTACAGATGTCATACATATTGCATTTTGAAAAGAAACTTTGAAAGATTTTTTTTACAAACATTCGATATGTGAACCGTGAGTGAGCCGGCAGACGTCAATACGGTAATCGAATTCTTGCCATACCCGTCCCAGCATGGCATCGTCGACTGTGGCAGTCGCTTCCCGTATTCTCTCCCGTGTTAGAGGCGGTACATACACCAGATCTTTAATGTGTCCCCACAGAAAAAGGTCACACGGAGTGATATCTGGGGATCGGGAAGGCCATTTCATGAAACAGCTGCCCCTTCAGTTGCACGCCCGATCCATCGCCATGTTTGCGACCAGCGCTGACTATCGGCAAATTACCAAACTACGCTGTGGCGGTATACATGAAAAATAACTTTCAGGGTTTCTCTTCAAAATGACATATGTATGATATCTCTACAATGTTTGTTTCTTGTGCAATAAATAACTGAAAGTGTTCCGGGGCTTTATGTATACCCTGTATATCTGTATTTAACGCTATTGTGAAGAATAATGTTCCAAAGCGATACCTGTTACCAACCCTCAGTCTGTTTGCGACGATTTTGACGATTGTGATCAATAATCAGAGATATGTACTCACACGTCTGTATTATAACAATCAACTTGCGTCTATTTTGTATGCACACAGCTAATCTGCATCACCAAAACACCTACCTAGGAAGGAAATTTAGCGGTGTGTAATTATTAAAGTATCAGCCTCAGTGATTTTTTAATATGAGACATCACTCACAAGCGAATATTACAGCTCATTCGGAAATGGTTCAGCTAAAACATTTTCTTCTTCTCTTCTCCTCCTGCACTTAAGAAGTTAGTCAGCTGCCCATTCCAGCTTCTCTTTCGGTCCACATTGTAAAGTGTTCCCCGATAATTCTTATGTGTCCTCTGCAACATAGTTACTAGGATGTTATGGTGCTGACATGTTGTGTGGAGTCGTGGAGTCACAGAGACATGTTCTGGACTATGTAGCACACATTTCAAATGTGTACTGTTGATTTTTTTCCCATGGTAGTTACAAGAAGCAAAGTAAACCAGTCATCTCTTCAGTACTCATGAAGCGTTGCTACCTGCCACTGAATCCATTGCTTATAAAAGCAATAATGACACCAATTTTTTAAAGAAAGAGAGTCAGGTTAACTGATATTTTGCCAAAAAATCATGCATTTAACACCGCAATGTACGTTCCATACAACATACAGCGACCCAGTTGTAATTTGTGATAGGTGTATATTTTACTAGATACCCCTAAGGTTTTCGAACCAAGATTTTACTACCAGCAGTGTAGACTGCCACAATTTCGCTGTAACACAGAGATGTATGGAGTATATTATCTCAGTTCTCTAGCCAAGAACGCAATCGAAAATCCATATAGACCCTGTCACTTTTATCAGTTTTGACACAAAATTCCTTGCTTTTGGTACGAAGTCACAGATTTCGAACACAGTCCCATGACAAAAAGATTTTTAACACATAATTCCGATACTGTAATAGCTTGTTGCTATCCAGATCTGCCGCATTTATAAGAAGAGGAACGGCACTAAAAATGGAACGGAAGCGTAATATGTAGTAAATCGTCCACGCAACCTGTGAGTACAGTTCAAATTATTACTACATAATAGCAAAAACCAAGCACCAGAACTGTTTATAGCCTATAGGTACATTGCCCAAAATGTAAACTAAATAGTAAAAATACGTGCATATTCCAGGCCAATGAAGATGCCGAGCAGAGAATAAAGGCGAAACGCGTATGGCACGAAAATTTTGTTTCATGCAGTTGTAGTCAGACGGTCCAAAAAGTAAAAACTATCAATATACCGTAATATTACACGCGACTGAGCAAGACAGGACTACAAAAACTGAAGATGTTAATACTTGGAAATGGCCGGGTGATACGGGAAGATTTTAGTTAGATTAAAACATGGTCAGGCAAAGATTCCGAAATCAGATACTCGATTGCGAGTTTATCCAGGAGCAGATACAGAATCAGACCACAACGTAGTAATGATGACGAGAAGGCTCAGATTAATCAGGAAGGATCAATACGCAAAGAAGTGGGATACGAATGTACTAAGGAATGACGAGATACGCTTGAAGTTCTCTAAGGCTATAGATATAGCAATAAGGAATAGCTCAGCAGCAGTGCAGTTGAAGAGGGGTGAACATTTCTAAAAAGGGCAATCACAGAGGTTGGAAAGGAAAACATGGGTACAAAGAAGGTAACAGCGAAAAAACCATGGGTAACAGAAAAAGTACTTCGGTTTATCGATGAAAGAAGGAAGAATTCAGGAATACAGCAATACAAATCGCCGAGAAATAAAATAAATAAGAAGTGCAGGGAAGTTAAGACGAAATGACCTCATGAAACATGTGAAGAAATCGGAGAAGAAATTATTATCCGATGGACTGACTCAGCCTTGACCTTCGGTGAAATTAAAAGCAAGGGTTGTAAAATTAAGAGTGCAAATGGAATTCCACTGTTAAACGGAGAGGAGAGAGCGGATAGGTAGTAAGAGTACACTGAAATCCTCTATGAAGGTGAAGATTTGTCTGGTGTGATAGAAGAAGAAACAGGAGTCGATTTAGAAGAGATAAGGGATCCAGTATTAGAATCAGAATTTAAGAAGTCTTTGGAGGACTTAAGATCAAATAAGGCAGAAGAGATAGATAACATTCCATCAGAATTTCTAAATTCATTGAGGGAAGTGGCAACAAAACGACTTTTCACGTTGGTGTGTAGAATGTATGAGTTTGGCGACATATCATCTGACTTTCGGAAAAATATCATTCGCAAAATTCCGGAGACTGCAAGAGCTTAACAGCCACACATCTAAGTTTCTGACAACTATAACATACATAAAAATGAAAAAAAAAGATTGAGGATGTGTTAGGCGGCTATCAGTTTGGCTTTAGGAAAGTTAGAGGCACCAGAGAGGCAGTTCTGACGTTGCGGTTGATAATGAGGGCTAGATTAAAGAAAAATCAAGACACGTTGATAGCATATGTCGAGCTGGAAAAAGCGTTAGGCAATGTAAAATAGTGCAAAATATTCGAAATTCTAAGAAAAATAGGGGTAACCTATAGGGAGAGACGGGTCATATATAATATGTACAACAGCCAAGAGGGAATAATAAGAGGGGACGACAAAGAACAAAGTGCTTGGATTAAAAAAGATGTAAGACAAGGATGCAGTCTTTCGACCCTACCCTTCTATCTGTACATCGAAGAAGCAACGATGGAAATAAAAGAAAGATTCAGGAGTGGAATTAAAATCCAAGGTGAAAGGATATCAATGATACGATTCGCTGATGACATGACCTGCTGAATGGAATGAACAGTCTAATGAGTACAGAATATGGACTGAGAGTAAATCGAAGAAAGGCGAAAGTAATGATAAGTAGCATAAATGAGAACAGCAAGAAACTTAACATCAGGATTGATGGTCACGAAGTAGATGAAATTAAGGAATTCTACTACCTTGGAAGCAAAATAACCAATGATGGACGGAGCAAGGAGGACATCAAAAGCAGACTGTCACAGGCCAATAGGGCATTCCTAGGCAGGAGAAGTTTACTAGTATCAAACATAGGCCATAATTTTAGGAAAAAATTTCTGGGAATGTATGTTTTGAGCACAGCATTGTATGGTAGTGAAACATGGACTGTGGGAAAACCGGAACAGATGAGAATCGAAGCATTTGAGATGCAGTGCTACTGAGGAATGTTGAAAATTAGGTGGACTGATAAGGAATAAGGGAACTCTGCGCACAATAGAAGAGCAAAGAAATACGTGGAAATCGCTGACAAGGAGAAGAGACAGGATGATAGAGCATCTGTTAAGACATCAGGGAATGACTTGATTAGTACTAGAGGGAGGTGTAGAGGGCAAAAACTGTAGAGGAAGACAGAGATTGGAATACTTCCAGCAAATAATTGAGGACGTTGATTGCAACTGCTACTCTGAGATGAAGAGGTTGGTACGGGAGAGGAATTTCTGGCGGGCCGTCTGAAACCAGTCAGAAGACTGATGATTCAAAAAAGAAAAAAGAAAAAAATTATTAGCCTGAGTTTAAAACCGCTGGCTGCTGCCTCCCTCCTGCGGCCTGAGGTCTGCTTTGTGACTTGAAGACAGAGGCATATTGTTCTGGACTGTTTTTACAGCCCTTCACCCACGTGCGATTGTAAGCGCTTGAGCCACAACGACAGTATCACAGTGTTGAACTGGTTGCCACAGTGCAACTCACCTATGTCCATCAGACCTGTACTGGAGCATATCACGCCACGGACAGTGTGATCTGACTCGGTCTTCATGGTACAACTGGCAGCGGCACACGGGAGAGGCTTTCCTATGTTTTGTTTATAACAAAGACCCCATTATTGTTCCTGTTCAGTCCCATTGGTGACTGGTAAAAGCACAAGTGTAGCAAATTGTTTAAACGTTGGGTATTAATGCAATTTATACATGTTTGTGTTTTTAAAGGGCATGTTTACCTATTAAACGTTCCTACTAGAATTTTTTTTTAATTCCTCGCTGTTATTTACAAGTCTACTATACAATTACAGTGTCAGACTCCTCTAAAGCTGCCTAATAGTCATATAAGAGCGTGTAGACCTTTTTTATTATAATTTATAGTAAATGCAGTGCAAAATACTTCAAGTCACAGATAATGCGGAAATACACTCTATACACTTAAATAATTATAATTCAACGTTAGTACTGTGTCGATGTGTTTTCTGTAAGATAGATGTGATATCATTCAGGTTTCACATATCCACTGTAATGTGAAAATGTTTCGGTAGCCTTTTCATCGTTTTTGGGTCTTCAGTTATACTAATTAAGGTAAGAGTGACATTATATAGAGGTGGCATTTTGGTTTAATATAACACCTATAAAAATAAATACCATTTAACTTTAGTCACATTAAAAATAAAAGTGTTTAAAGAATATTCTTTTTCATACTACAGACGGTAATGTTGATGATAATGGGGGGAGGGGCTGGTACTAGTTGGTACCTAATTGCACTAAAGGGCAATGCTCACAGAAAGGTGGGGAACCACTGTCCTAAACTGTCCCAGTGATGACATTTTACCATTCTGACTGGCACTGGATGTAATAAACCTTTCCGTTAATTTTTTCCACTACTCTTCAGTTCTGGCTGTGAAGTCAGTTTCAAATGTATGTTTAACAATATTCCATCAGAGTACAAGAAATCATCAAGACACACATTTAATACTATAACAGTAGAAGGTTAATTTAATTCTATCTGTATTTTACAGTTGTGAACGTGACTGTATTCAAGCCACAGGTATTATTTATAATAATACCTTCAGTCACATTTTTCCCTGTTTCGTTGAATCACACGATGCATTTCGATACTGTGGGTGCATCGTCATCTGCAAATCGTCGTAATACATTATTTACTTCTGCTCTTGAGTGACGTGGTGTGAAATGTATGTCCATGTTATGAGAAGATTACATGTTAGGTTTTATATTTCGTGAATGAAATGGCACAAAATATGATGACTCAGTGAAAACCAATGTAAAACTTACCGAAAATCAAGGAAAAACATTCTTATCGTTTTAATGCCAACGGTCGTTGGTTTATTCATTCTGCAACCACACGTCGTATCTATCAAGGCCCACACTTGTTTATAAATTTCGAAACACTTCACAAATTTAGTTTAACATAAGATGACCAAAGGTTAAATTTATCATGTAGCATCAGAGACCTAAGTTTTATATAAATTGATGTACCCAGATATATGAATTTAAAATAAGTATCTGAAATTACTAAAGTACCTGTGATTTTAGAAATCTATCTTTTCATTTAACACTGATTCAGGCTTTTGGATTCTATGGAGCTGTCTTTCCCGTTGTTCTAACAGATTTAGAGTCTTATCATTGGCTACGTCGTATAGGCCCTTCTGCCTATACCTCTGTAAGAACATATGGTGACATGAACTGCCGAGAGTCTGTTGAACTGTAAGGCAAATGCATTGAGGATGCTGTGTGCCTCTCCTTCCTTACGTTGTTTAGTACCACCGAACTGTTTCCTATCCTGTTGATAATTGCGGAAGCTTTTTGGATGAACAAACAAAAAAAGTCAATTTATTAATATGATCAGTTCCAACAATGGCCCCTAGGAACGCGGGGCTGCTTCCGTGGCTGTCGTAGGAGTGCTGACCGGCGTCTGGGCCTCTGGAACAGGTGTATCGCCACCAAATTTAAACTGTGCCAGCACCACAATGTAGGTCAGCATCGTAGACGCGAACTGTCAACATAAAGAACAGATCTTCTTAAAAAAAGAACTTCTAACGACATTTGATAATAATGATATTATGTTTGCTATTTACTGATTTTGTTATCACCAAGTAGTCGGGGTACCAATTCTTTGCACCACTTTGTTTATATTTGTGATGCCAAGTGACCCAGACCAGTGAACTATACGTGACGTGACATACCATACCCTGGTCTACGACGTCGTCATTATGACATCACGAACGATGCGCACTTCCCAATAATGTCGTCAAGATGGCAGGTGGTGGGAAATTTAAAAATCAAAAACGGATAAAAAATTTAAATAAAATCCAAGACGAATTAACCAGCCCACCTACGCTTTTTGACACCTCCTCTCCCATTTTCTCTCCTATAAATAGAGTTTAGTACTTTACAGACCATTAAAATCCAACAGACGATGACAATGCAGCCATCTTGGCTGTGTTAAAAAGTAACCGAATGCTCTGAAAATTTTTTGCACCACATTCAAAAATTTTTATCTAAAAAATTACGTAAAGAGTGTACCTGGCAGTATTTCAAAGTATTTTGCAGAGTGCTGGAAAGTGTGTGAAGACTCAAAGTCGCGCGGGGTAGCTGCGCGGGGTAGCCACGTGGTCTAAGGGCGCCTTGCCACGGTCCGCGCGGCTTCCCCTGTCGTAGGTTCGAGTCCTCCCTCGGGCATCGGTGTGTGTGTGTTGTCCTTAGTGTAAGTTAGTTTAAGTTAGACTAAGTAGTGTGTAAACCTAGGGACCGAGAGACCTCAACAGTTTGGTCCCATAGTAACTTACCTCAAATTTCCAAGACTCAAAAGTACTTATCCAAACAGTTATATAAGGGTTGTAATTTGCAGTATTTGTCATGCTTAAAAGTATCCGTACACTCGGAATTCTTTCATGCAGGATTCAAGAGTATTTATCAAAAATATTGTGCAAAGGTTGCAACTTGCAGTATTTTATAGTACTTAAAGATGTTAGTCAGTTACGCCGACGAAATATTGTGGAATTTTCACAACGACGTCCGACGTCTCGCCCGAGAACCATATTTACTACTAGTCCGTCGGGAAATCCCCAAGCAACCCTGTGCATACTACACCATTCTAGAGCAAAACCAACACATCTGGCGAGGCTGATACCGAAACAAAAGGTCTCACCTTGTGTTCGCACCAACACGAGAAATTAAGCAAATACATCAGTAGAAATGCCAAATAATAGTAAAAGCACAGAATTACTACTCCAATATTACAATTGAAAGAGTTATTAAGGAAGCCACCCAATTCATGGAGCAAGGGCCAAAAATTCTTTCATCAATTTTTGAAATATGTATCGAGAACTTTTATCCAATCTTGGGGAAAATGCCAAACACTGGCTTATTCTCGTCTTCTCTATTATTTCGAAGACAGGAACACTTCCCCAGGAAATGAAACACAAAAATTGAGGCAGTCTTAAGACCTACAAATCATCGGATCTCATCCAGTATTTTCGGCCAATTTCTCTGCTTAGTTGCAAGTATAAGCTCTTGGGGAAACTTATTTACAGGAAAATTAGTGGCCATATTTTAGTCCACATTCCAATAGAACAAGCAGCAGAATTTAAGCCTCACCAAAGCTGTAACGGCCAGGTCCTAACTCGGACAACTTTCATAGGTACCGGTTTTCTGGAGAAACTAAACACTTCTGTGTCCTTTATCGACCTTACGACAGCATATGCCATAATTCTGTCGATATTGTCAAGTTTGCTTGCTTGAAAATAGCTCACAAAGGAAACTAAATAATGGCCTGCCACAGGGCTCAGTTCTCACACCTCTCCAGTTCAACCTTCCAAAAATTCTGCTATGCAGACGATATCGCTCTGGCTTGTCAATCAAAAGAGCTTGGTCAGTCACAGGGAACGCTAACCGAGGGCTTAGTACTTCAAAAAATGGACACTGAAGCCCAATACGAGTGACGGAGAGGTTTGTGCGTTTCACCTCAACAACAAACAAGCTAACGATTAGCTCAAGGTGCAATTTGATGACAGTATTACTCACCACAACAAGTATCCCAAGTATCTTGGCATCACAGTCAACTGCACTCGATCTTATAAAACAACATCTGGAAAACACAACACATCAGCCAAGATAAAAACTCACAACAAAATCATTCAGAGGCTGTGTGGCGTAACGTGAAAGGGGGGGGGGGGGAGGGGTGGTTGAATGGCGACTTTGCGGACATCGGCTCTTGCACTGATTTTTCGGCCGCGGAGTATTGTACTTCAGTGAAGTGTAGTAATTACACCAGCCTCATCAATGCACAGCTCAACAACACGATGTGCATGATTACTGTTACAATCAGACCAACTCCTGTCTGCTGGCTTCTCCTATTAAACAGTATCTACCCACGAAAAATTCTCTGAACTGAGGCTTAGAGATTACCACAATAAACAAGACAATAAGCAAGTGTCCATTCACCACGCCATCTCCGTCCAACAAGAAAGGCTCCGTTCGAGACACCCGACACTACTGCACGCCGAACAGTAACACCAAAGTAACAGATCTCTGGAGCAAGAACTGTCAACACATCGTGAGTTACCGAGAAGGGAATGGTTCGAGGAATATAACTGTGATATTGTGGAGTCAAATTAAATAGAATCTGCACAAGATGTGTCCGGTGCCCTGACTCAGTCTATAAAATTAAATGATAGTGGGGCATTGTTGGCTGTGACGCACCACCTGGGAAGTTCGGCCGCCGGGTTGCCAGTCTTATTTCAGAAGATGCCACATTGGGTGCCTTGCGCGTCGTTGATGATGATGGGATGATAATGACAACACAATGCCCAGTGCACGAGTGGAGAAAATCGTCCACCCTGCCGGGAATCGAACCCGGACCCGCTGCCTAGTAGGCAAACACATTAGCAACCAGCTAATCAGGATCTATCTATAAATGGGGTGTTGTGGAGTCTCCGAGTTAGTCCGGTTAGTCCGACCATGCTCAGGTTCGCGAGCCTGTGCCGACTCGTCACTGACTGGGCGCCTGTCGGGCCATTGTTGTGGTGTCTATCGCTGTGCATATTGTTATACTGTACGTTATTGTGCAGTTTTATCCTTTGTTGGGATTAAAAAACTTCGTTGTTTGATTTATTCCGTGTTTTCTTCCTTACTGATTACTGTAGATTCACTGCGTGTACAGTTGTCTGTTTTTCAACATGTCTGGATTCGAACGTAAACACGTAACTCTTTCACTAAATGAAAAATTAGCAGTGCTACGAAGACTGGACGAAGGAGATTCGCTCCAAAAAATTGCAAAGAAACTGAATGTAGGCGTTACGACAATTAAGGATTGGAGGAAGAATCGGAAAGACATTGACTCCTATACAGTTACGATTGATGGTGATAACACTCTGAAGAATGGCAAAACATTAAAAAAGCCTAAACTTGAACTGCTTGATAACGCATTGTGGATGTGGTTTTGTCAAGAAAGAAGGAAAGGAACTCCAATATCTGGGCCAATTCTCAAAGAAAAAGCAACAGTTTTACACAAAAAACTGGAAGCCGAAAGTAAATTTGCTGCCATTGAAGGCTGGATTGATCCTTGGAAAACTCGTCAAAAATGTATCCCTGTCATTTTTTCCAAGTAACTTGTTTTCGTTTTTACTGTAAAAAAAATGCATACAGTATAATCATTCCTTAGTTTATACATACAGTAGTTTATTTCTTTGTAAAAAATTTCTTTTTTATATACAGTGCTATAAACATTTTTAGTTTACAGTATATATCGTTTATACGTTATTATGTACAGTACAGTACTGTAATTTGTTTGTCGTTTTTCCTTTTAAAACCAATACATATTATAGTGTGTGTAGACGTTTTTTAGTTAATATACTGTTTAACACTGAGTAAAAAGCATCTTTTTATATTACTGTAGACATCTTTTAGTTCTTAAATAGTTTAATTTTTTGTACTAAATGTCTGTTTATATTTCTTGCAATAAATATTAGATTTTTCGGATAATCCGACCTTTTTCTCATTCCGACCATGGTGCCGGTCCCGAAGGTGACGGATTAGAGGGGTTCTACTGTATCATAAATATACTGCATGTGTGTGCCATACAAGTGATAATGATTAAGACAGCTGAAAGAAATGGTTAGCGATGCTCTAGGAGAAACTTAAGTAACATCAGTATCTTTATTCCTCCGTATCAATGAATTGCAGGAAGAAGTCACTCATACTTCTAATCCAGATGCCAGCCACGGAGTGTCAGATGGTGAGTAACATCAGACTCTCCAACCAGTGAGCCAGTGGAAGAGGAAACTTTCATTCAGCCCAAGCACAGAGTACCAACTACTTCCTAGGAGTGAACTGATCTAGCCCTCACCCTGCCACCAGTCAAATGACCCTGTGGATTCTACGACTCCCTACCACTATGTTAGGTTGGTAATGCGAACCTTCCAATGTACAAACTCTGTCCGTGCTTCGAAACATCTTCACGCACGTATTCATCCACACACAGATACTTAGAGTTCTTTTCATGATGCAGCCTCAACTGTACAAGTCCACTTTGAAAAATTAAGAAAACCATACGACTATTGCTCAATCTACAGTCTTTTATTGAGTACACGATCAGTTTCGGAACAATTACAGTTCCATTATCTGGTGTAAAAAATAAAATCACATAATCATCTGAGGACATCCCAACCCCAACGTTGATCTGTTGTCATGGGTCCATGGGTTCCGTGTCAGAAGATAAAGAGGGACTAAAATTCCATATTAGCCGTTTCCACGTGCTGCACGACCGGAAACACAAACAGCAAGACCATATAATCGTATTTTTATGTTTTACACCAGATGATGGAACTGTAACTGTTCCGAAACCGGTCGTGTATCCAATAAAAGATTGTGGATTGAACATACAGAGATACATACAAGAAAAAACAAGTACAAAGCGAACTGCGTACAGCTACGAAAACAAAGATTGCTCTTCCCTTCTCCAGAGGTTGTATGTGGGTGCAGAAGAGCGAAAAAGACAGAGACCAGTGAGAATATTTTCTTAACACACAAAACGGATTGAACGGACTCGTTTCAATAGTAAATGGTAAATGGTTAACAGTTAACGGCTATCGGTAAATGGTATGTCTTGATAATAAGCCATAACTCGCTGTTAGTTTCTGCTTGTTGAAACTACTTGTACTGACCTCTCCAATCGATGAAACATGATGTGTTTCGAGAATGAATCAGTGCACACGCACAGACGTAAACAATTGCTGACTCAACTGGAAGGGTGTTTATGGAATCGTGAGTAGCCCCTCTTGGTGAATTATTGACGCTGAACCACAGTATCTGTCGTTCAACGCTTTC
Source organism: Schistocerca cancellata (assembly GCF_023864275.1). NCBI lineage: Eukaryota > Metazoa > Arthropoda > Insecta > Orthoptera > Acrididae > Schistocerca > Schistocerca cancellata. The sequence continues at coordinate 390,231,223 of NC_064630.1, read as the reverse complement.
TTCTAGAAGATGCGCAACAAATAATGTAAGTCTGACGTGTATTACTAACAACAACCTTACAACTTTCCGTACAGATTACTTGCTGTAGTTCAGTAATTCTTTTTCCACGTTCATTGATGTAGAATCTACAAGCACCCCCACCCCCCCTCCCGAAAAATTACCTGGTCATGACGAAATTCAGGTGATGATCATCACATCGTTGAAGGGCTGCGAAATACCGAAGACTGTCTTGAGTTTTTGTGATAGGCTTGACCATTTCATAAATACTAACCTAGCAATATTATTGTACCAGTGCATTCAGACACTAACCCAAATCTGCTTAGCTCCAGATACAAAAACCTTCGCCGGATTTTAACAGAGGACAAACCGAGCACTGTGTGTTCAGATCAAGAAAAAAGGATTCCTTCTACTTTCATGTTACAGAAAACTTGAAGCAACTGGGTTATGCTGGAAGCGAAATACACATCGAATGATTTTAGGCGTTGGAGAAGCGGGCCTCGGCATCTAACCTTCAAAGCAAGAGGTGTCAACAACAGATTTGGAGCTGTAGTGCAGGTTCATCTGGAGGACTACAAACTCCATCTACCTTCAAGATTCTGACTTATCAGTGATGGTGAATATGACTTTCTCAACAATAAGACTGTATGCATGCTGTATCGTGGAAGAGTGAACGAGATGGACACGGTTGGTTCATTGATATGAACTAACGTTTCATTTGTACCTAGTAGGAAACGGTGCTTATAGAAATATAGAAATTTCAGTTAATATAGAAATGTCAGTTCCTATTTACAAGATATCACAAGTGCAACTATAAGAAATATTAATGTTATGTTCACTGTGTAAAAGAAGATGGTTGAGGCTCTGTGTTTAATTCACCAGAATGTTTAGTTTTCACGTACAAATCATGGTTTTGGTTTTGATATAACGCTACTACAATACTTTTGTGGCACAAAAAAATATTAAACGTATAAAAAATGTAAAAATATTATGTGTAAAGAAAAATTGTATAATCTAAACTCTAAATGTCCCTTGTCATATGCAAAATGCGATCAGTCAAACACATATGTATCTCTTTTTGGAATGAAATCATTCTTCATGATAAATTTTATAACCAGAACATTTTGTTGTATGATTATTTGTTCCTTTCCGAACCTCTCTGTAATATTTTAAAAACAGAGAGGAAATTTAATGGTTGTTAGGCGGCACGGTATTTGACGCAAATAGAGAGCTATGAAATACATTGGCGGTGAACAAATACGATATTTCGACATGAACATTAAGTATGAAAGCGAATAGACCATAAAAGCAAATGAAATTTACTGATGAGGCTATAGGATCTGATATGAACATGTGCAGGCATGCAGATACATACTGTGTTAATACCCTAGTAACTGACAGTAGTAGGGAGATGGCAGCATGGGCCCATTTTTGATACCAAATTGATATGCAAGTTAATTAAATTGATCGATTAATTACTTCCCACCTCTGTATGACGACATGTTTTCCTCAGCTGGCCTGTGCCCCCCCCCCTCTCCCTCCCCATCCCTACCCCACTGGTGGGAATTTCAAATTTTGGCGAGACTTTCGGCATTTGGCGGGAATTTCAGAAATGGCGGGAATTTCAGAAATGGCGGGAATTTCGTTACCCCAGGGCTGTGCTGACATCCCACTCCTCCCCTCACCCAGAAATTAGCGCGAAATTCAAAATGGTGGTGCCCTTTCTCGAACTCAAACCCTGGTCCTTCTAGAGAGAAAACTCAACTGCAGCCGCACCCCCCTCCCCCGACATATGGAAACTGTCCAGGTGCAGGAAAGGAAGGCTAGGTTAGTGTTCATTTATTTTGGTTGGGAAAGTGAAATAAAGATCGGTACTAATGTAATTAATCATTTAGGTCAGTCCTAATTACAGAACTATACGAAGCACCAACATCCTCTTGAATTATAGCTCGCTGTTGTCGAATGTAAAATGACTGCATTTTTTCTAACATGTGTGCAAATGGCGTGAAAAGTTGTATTCTGTAACATTTTTTCACGTCTACGAAATGTTTGTAATACACATGTACATGACAATTTATTTACAGACTCTGATTTGAACATGAGGGATGATCTGATGCCATGTAATTTTTCCATCAAGCTGAAAGAAATCGCTGAACATAGAATTTTTTTTTTCAGAGTTTAAATTCTCGATTTTTCTTTGCTATAATGATGGTTCTGAACTAACAAGGACATTCTGCAGTGATTGGTAGTTTTTGCAGCAAAATAATGGAGGTTTTTTTCGATTTTACATGGGGCGGTCATGTGTAGGGAGTGTGTACCCTGACCTTTGCAGTTTGGTCTTCTGCAGTCGGCAGCGGTGTTGTAGATTTTTTCTCCACTTCGTTGGATGTAGTAAAATAATGGGAGGTGGTGCGGAGAGAGAGATGCGAATTTTATCCTGCAGCTGAACGTAAAAATCATACCGATTGAGCAATGTGTGGCTCGTGTTCGCGCCATCATCTATTTTACACCCTGTTTTTAACGTAATTCCACCTCACTACGTTAATTTAAATTACTACTGTCACTGAGTTGCTGCTTTGCCTGACCATGACCGGCGCTAGCAGCGCGTATTCATATATCCCCTCTCGTAGTATCTTTGCTCGACTGCTGTTACTTCTTGGTCGTTGTCTGTCGTAAGCGAGTTCGGGTCGACAGTTTGTGCTACCAGTCAGTTGTAACACGTCTGGAGTGCAGTCCGGACCTGCCAGTCAGGGAGTTACAATTGCTTCACTAGCGCAGTCGGGTTGGAGCTGTGAGGTCTGCGTCGACATGGCTCACCTGACTATTGCCACCATGCATCACTTGGGCTGGGCCACGGTCTTGGTGGATCGTTGGTTGGTCGACCTACTGGACGACTCGTTTTGGCTCGCCGATCTTTCATGAGTCAGCTGTGTGTGTGTGCATCGACTCCCGATTTGTCTTTGTGCATGCTTAGTTACTGTAGGGTATCGTTCAGGTCTTCGTGCAAGTGTTTGTCAGGCTGTGTGTGCAGTTGGCGTGATTTCTTGTGACAAGTTATTGTAAATGTTGTCGGCATACTGGCTCTGAGAGGTCGGTCGTCTCATCGGGCGACGAGTAACTGGTTCTCTGAGCGCTTCTGGGCCCCTGCTATTACCGTCTTGTGGAACTTGGGCCGGTCCTTTCCTTGTACAGGGATGTCGCTTAGCCAGTGGCCGTGCTTCCCCTGCATGGTTGGGTCCGAGCCAGTATTTCCGCCGTCGTGTGTCTGGAAGTGAGTGGGAGACGCACCAGCAGTGCAGTCGCGACAGAGCAGCAGTCGCGGACGGACCAGCGGGAGTCGATCGGTTGCTGCAGACCAGGGAAGTTATCTCCGCACGGTGCAGTTGACTGGGGCCGCTGGCGGTCCTTGTGCAGTGTCGGAGCGTGTGTGGAGCTGTCTAATCGCTACGAGCTTCGTGGTTCACCGATCCAGGACGTCAAAGTTGAGTAGTGGTTTCAACTACCCAAGCCACGTGCATTCATGTTGTGTTGTTCGTTTTGGGGAGGTTTTCCTGTGAGCAACATCGAGTGTTTCTATTGCTGAAATTTAGTCGCCATGCGGTGCAGTTAACTATTTTGGTCTACTATAATTTGAGTGCACCAGTGGAATTTTCTGTCTTGTGGTTGTTAGTGTTCTGGTTACCTACCCTGGTCACTGACGTAAATTCAGGCAGTGTTGCTTTTGGGTGAAGTTAACTATATTACCATATTTCAAATTCAAGTGTACCAGCGGAATTTTCTGCCTTGGTGGCCGTTAGTGTTCCGGTTACCTGCCCTGGCCATTAATGTAATTTCAGGCAGCATCCTTTCCTCACCTGCTGTAACTGTCCAACATGGTGTGTAATTTTGACAGCTAATACATATTTCATTGTGGATTATCACGTTTGTAACCTTTTGTGTTTGAGTTCTCATGTACTGATCGGTGGCAAGCAAGTCATTGTGTCGATCGGTCCTTGGCTGTCCCCTGGTTGGGTTCCAACGGATCAAGTGTCGTTGGGCTCACCACCTGTCTCACCTAAGTGAACGAGGGCAGACCGACCTCCCTGGAGGCTTCTGAGTGCCGTTGTCTTTATTGTCTTTCTCACTGGTGTTTAATTATCTGTTTTCAGCTATTTAAAATTTAAGGCTTATGGTTACATTTTTTTAATTTTGGAAAATTAATTGTGGGTTTTCAGCTTTGAAACTTTATTCTTAAAATTACCTTTCAAGCTTAAATTTTGTGACCTTCTGCCTTTAAAAGATTATGGTAATTTATTTTAAAATTTTGAAATTTAGTTTTGGCTTTTAGCCATTTGTATTGCACCTCACATATGTTTGTTCTATCTACTTTTCCTTGAGGCTTTCCACCTAGCTGTGGAATTTTCAATTATTTTATTTGCTATTTAACTGTATTTTTATCGTCTTGATTTTTAAGATTTCTAGTTTGGAGCCCTTCCGCCGTGAAAGAGTTGCAATTGGTAAAGATTTGACTACGTGCCGCTTTTGCTGTAAATGTGTTATTAAATTATAATAAATTACAATTAGAAGGTGAAACTGATCCCAGCCTTATTTGGCCCTTTCCACAATCCTAATTACCTATTTTGCCCAGCGGGTTTAGCGGGCACGTCACCGATTTTACTCAGAAAACTAAAAGAAAATGTAATGCACCTATTTTTGTGGAAAGAGGAGATTCATTACTGTCGCAAATATGTTTTCCTTTTTATTATATGCTCGCTTATAAGAGGTAGTTGACATTAAATAAAAGTGTGCTCATTCACAGAACTGCTGACTGCCACAGGGGCATTGGGGGCATGCCTACTGTGTGTGGTCGCCCAACGCAGCTGCACTCCGAGCAGAAGGGGATGAAGGTGTGTGGGGTGGTGCAGTGCAGCTACATTTTAGGTGAACAAGTAGGTTACACTTGGGGTGGCCATCATTTATCTCACAATGGCGTTACACCATTTTGTGTTGGCGAAGAGTGAAGCCTGCACCGATGGCCCAAGGTGGTCCGGGTGCAGCCAGTGACCCGTGCTCATCTGTCCATTGGCAGGAAGGCAGTATGCATCAGAGAAATGCATGGCATGCGGTAGCAGTTGACTATTTGAAAAAGCCATTTTCCCACCATAGACGGAGGGAGGTGGAGGGATAAGGGCAGGTAGGAGTGCCTATAACCACTAGTTCCCAGCCAACATCGAGGAGAATGCATGTTCTCTCCCACTGCAGTCTTTTGGGATGACGATTTTCCCCAGTACATGTACTGCATTATGACCTGTTGATTACCAGTGCTGTTTTCTTTTCAGTGTGTAATTAGAACAGTGAATCATTTTCCATCAGTTGTTGTAACATGTATTACCTGGGCTGCAGGATGATTGTCAAGCAATGCAAGGGGGAGGCGTCTTTATCTAACTCTGACGTCAAACAGCAATAGATACAGTTCTCAGCTGTATACTTACAGCTAATACACTTATTACTCCTCTCTGTCCAACACCAGCGTCTCGTCAGTTGAACACAATTCACACCAAAAATAAAGATAGAGCCTTCCAGTCCTTCATTTGTCTCATCAACTTGTAGGTGAAGGGTAGAGTTTGATTATGTCTGCCACTTGTTTCGAGTGGTACTGCAAATTTTTTTCCCAGCAGGATAACACCAGTTGTATGGCATCATCAACTTCTGAGCTGTATTGTGATTTTAAGCGCTCCTTGTGTAGCGCTATGCATGTAGTTGTTAATTAGGACAGATTTCTATGACTAATTACGTGATTACGACAGACTTGCACTCGAGTTTCCCAACCAAAATAAATAAAGTACACTAGCCTAACCTTCCTCCCCAGCATCTGGATACTTTCGATGTGTTGGGAGGTGCACTTGGGCTTTCGCAGTCCTGGGGTAACGGAATATCCACCAAATCTCGCCAAAATTCGAAATTCCCATCATTAGGGTAGGTGGAGGGAGGAAGAAGATGGGGAGGGGGAGAGGACCCATGTGCAAGCTGAGGAAAACACATAACGTCATCCAAAGTTCGGAGTTGGGAGTGGGGGTAATTAATTGAGCAATTTAATTAATTTGCATATCAATTTGATATCAAAAGGGGGCTCATGCCACCATCTCCCTATTACTGCCGACTTTGCTATCAGTTTTAGATATGAGTTTCTGCTGTATGTTAGATCAAGCATACATATCGTTATATGCCGAGTCAAGAGTCCAATGCAAGACAAAACTTGTCAGTATCAAAATATTGTCAGCGGATTTAGTTTTTCCGCTGCCCACCTGGCTACCTTGTGACACTTGACAAGCATCATACGACAAGTTGGATGTGGAAAATAGTTAATCTGAAGCTCCCCTGGAACTTTGCACACGTGCAAGTGCTGTTTTACATAACTTCTTAAATAAATACTTTTGAATATGATGAAAAACATTTGAAGCATTCAGATACTTCTGAACATCCTGTAAAATACTTTTAAATACTGTAAATTATAACCTTTACGTAAGGTTTTGAGTAAACACTTTTGAAAGTGTCGAAAAAGCATTCAGAGTGTTCAGATACCTTTGAGGACTCTGTAAAGTACTTTGAAATACCACCAGTTACCTCCTTTTCATAATTTTTCGGTTAAATACTTTTGATAGTGGCACAGAACAGTTTTAGAACTTTTGAATACTGCATTGTGACTGTCTCTTTCATTATAATAGTCTTTAAAGTTGTAAGCTCCGATGGGAGGAGCGAACAGGGATAGAGAGTTGCCACAAGGCGCAACTGGGTTAGTTCTGCCACCTTCGATTTTATCATCTTTAATTTTTAAATTTATTGTCATCCATCATCTCGACCATCGTTAATTTTCAATTTTAGTTCCATCTGCGGTCTGTAATTTTTAATCTTCGTGTACTTAATTTTTTAAATTTACATTTGTGACGTTATGTGACCCAGGTCAGTGCCTTGTCTATGACATAACAATTCACGCCCCTTTTTCAATGGCAGAAAGTGCGAAATTAAAAAAAAAAATTGAAGGTGGGAAGTGGGCGTTCTTCAGTCTCTATTTTCGTCCTCTGTTGGCATATTGCTGCGCTGTGTGCGATCCTTACCAGGTAGGATTGACGGAGGACATCGAAAAAGTGCAAAGAAGGGCAGGAAAAAAAATTCTCGTAAAATATGTGGTGGGTAGCATCAAAACAGTCCAAATGTTGATGACAAAAAAAGATCCACGCCAGCTACCAAATTTGGATGGATGGGTGGATTCAAAATTGTTGGGCGTTAAAACAACGTGCTCATCAGCGCTCTTGGCGGCCGGGGTGGCCGAGCGGATCTAGGCGCTACAGTTTGGAACCGCGCGACCGCTACTGTCGCAGGTTCGAATCCTGCCTCGCGCATGGATATGTGTGATGTCCTTAGTAGTTCTAAGTTCTAGGGGACTGATGACCTCAGATGTTAAGTCCCATAGTGATCAGAGCCACTTGAACCATTTTGAGGCATCAGCGCCATTTCTCAAGATCTGGGTGCTCCTGTGTGAGGAGTTACTCTCGTTAAAACGAAAAACAAAGGTCATAGAACTACAGCCACAGTTACAAAAAAATTTCACAGACGACCTTCAGTGCATCTATTCATACCGTTGTCATACGTTAGTAGTATTAATAAGAAAAGAGGATGGCAATCACATAGCTGGTTCATCATGAAACTAATAAGATGCGCCAACCGTACTAAAACACATTGAAACTTTAATGCAGTTAAATTCGGCAAGAGTCCTGACTTACACAAATATCAACAATGTACTTGTTATTGTTTCGTCATCGCCTAAAATTGAGTAAGTCCCTCGGTAGACCAAAGGTTTCCCTGCTACCAGCCTATAAAACACACGACGTTGAAATATTGTGTGCTGTGAGTGGGACGCCGCAAACATGAAATTTCGGTGGTTATCCATGCCGAAAAAGGTAAGCATGCTTCATTGGGCAGTATCCGACACGAAGTTGAGTGAGGACTACTTCGTTTCGGACATCGAAAGGAAGTGCGCTATGGTCTCGTAGTTGGTTTGACCGATCGCAGCTTGTTGTTAGCCACTTCCAGCCACTGCGTTCATCACTCAGCCAACATTCTCTTTGTCACCCACAATACGACAGCCGGTAGAGGGCGTCAAGGTGAAGGGCGTCAAGGTGAACTGTAGTATTTTCCCTGCTGGCTGCTCTCGCTGCTCAGACAGTTACCTCAGTCTCTGTATTCCTATACGTCCAAGGACCCAGCAGAAGCGTAGTACTGTGAGAAGTGATTTGGTAGGCGCATTTTAATGATAAAATCTGGGAAGATAACTGAACACCCGACACTGTTCCCTTGCTTTGAACTATCGGTAAAAATCACCGAGTGGGCACTAGTCCCCGATACAATGCCGTTAAAAACCTTCTTGAAATTACAGGCGGAGTGGTGGCCTTGTTGTACTCTGTCCCGCCCAAGCTAAGAATCGGCCTGTCAATCACCCAGGGACTATATTTGCCCCTTCCCTACCTAAGAATTCATATGTCCCCTACACCAGATCGCTCAAGGTAGCCCCTTACATTTTTTGTATGTCCATACTTGTGATTCATGCTCTGTGGGACTTTGGCTTTTCACTTACGTAATAAAGCGAAACACCTGCAGCCGTCGTTTTGATGTTACTTTATTATATTGCTTCCAGTTTCGATGACTCAGTATACCATCTTCAGGCCTTAACTGACGCTGACGGGGTGAACTCAAATTGTATACACGATCTCACCAGCGGCCAACATCCGTGAATTGGTTTTTGTAGGTACTTCAAAGCGATGTTGTGTCTGAAACTGTCAACTGACAACTGCAAAGTTGATAGTTGAGGATACAACACCGCTTTTACAGTATTCTACAAAAGCCATTTATTTGACCACTGATGGGATCGTGTATACGATTGGAGTTCATCTCTTCAGCGTCAGTTACGGCCTGAAGATGGCGTACAGATTCACTGGAACTGGATGCAATATAATAAAATAACATCAAAACGATGGCTGCACGTGTTTCAATTCATTACGTAGTCCTTTGCATGGACAGAAAACAGTTTAGCTGTCTGGCGACTGGTTAACGTTTGTTGTATGGATTGTTCAGTCCAAATACCGACAACAAGATATTTTCGGAGATGGACCTCACTTTGCGTATGTGTCGCACAATGAGAAGTTTTCACCATATCTAAGAGCCAGCTCACCAGCCTCTGCACAGGAATGGCACTGGTTCGGTGGGCTCCTGTAGCTGTTGTACTGCCTGCATGGTGGACAGTACCCAATATCTTTAAATAGGAAGGTACAGGTGAGCCACACACTATACTGCCATAGTCAAGCCGTGTGCGGACGAACGCTCCATACAATGTGAGTAAACTCCACAGAGCTGTCCCCATGTCTTATCACCAAGACTTTTCTTAGATGTTTAATGCCTTCAGACATTTAAATTTCAGATCAAGAAGGCGTGGCAGCTATGCTAACGTCTGATAGAAGATGAGCCCCAATAACTGCCCTAAGGTCTTAAGATCCGCAATACTCCCTTTAAGCCGGAGTTTTGGGCACGTAAAGGATTGTCCCAAACGATTAAAATACAAACAGTTTTCTTCCTTAGAGAATTTAAAACATCTGTATCAGCCCAGTCCTTCAGCCTCTTAAGGGTCAGCTGTAGTAGTTATTGTGTAGTATTCATTATGTAAGGTGGCGTTGTCTCCTGTCCTGGATTTCTTTCATATTACGTCCTCACAATCGTATTCTGCACATCAAGACGCTTCATTCGAACCCAAACTCGATAAGGTAGAGTCAGTTTTGTATGAATTCATGTAAGCAATATGCAAATCTAATAAGTAAATCGCAAGTGCGCACCGAGGTTGAAAAATTCGAGACTGGTGTACACAACATGACAGCCATAGGAATTTTAGTTCTAGGGAGGCAGCCGGCCCACTGGAAGGCCCTTCCCTTCAGAGTGGTGGGTCAGCACACACCTACTTCGGCCGGAACGACCGCCCAGAGAGAGGACAGCTTTTGCCAGAGTGAAGGGATAACGACCCCCGTGTTCGACTTAAAAGCAAATTCCGCTACATTGTGTGGGAGTGCCCAGAAGACGCGTTTTTTGACAGACTGACTGCGTAGTTATGGAGTATACGCCTAACAGAGATTCTACATATTTCCGCATTGGTCGACTCAAACGAAACGTCATTCTGGCGATTAAAAGAGTGAATGACATACTCTTGCAACTTTTCTAGAAAAAGGGGCCGTTCTCTTTTCGCTCTTGGAGCAGGAACACGTAACGAAAGCAAGTGCTCTCATACGATATGCAAAGAGCAAGGAACAAAGTCTCTCCTCAGTACTTCACTGGGAGAGCACCTCTGTCGCTAGCGAACCGGAGTGATACTCTATACTGAGTCACTCGCAATTAAGCATTGTGAGTAGCATCACGGTGGACTTGTTATCTGACCAGTGTACCACTCCAATACTTAGACTAGAGGCGGATAGGAGTCCTTGACTTCATCAAAGTGTTGGGAGAGTTTGATTGGCGAAGGTCAATCCAGATTGAAAAAGATAGTTGTGTTATTTGTCAGCAGCGAGCGACGCAGGCAGCAGTCGTTGCAGCTCACAGTATTGTACACTACAGCATATGCGAGCCCCATCTGTCCTCCATAACAGTACACTCCATTACATTTCTCACACGACAGCCTTGACTGTACCTAGAAAAGTTATTCATGTTGTGTAGGCGCGGCTCTCAGCCATTCTGCCGAGTAAATAACATTCTTAACGAAAAGGGAGAAAAAAACCTTTCCATACTTTGTAAAATAATAGCATTTCTATCCATAAGACGCAATCTATTGTTCCAAAAAGAACCCAGAAATTTATTATTAATTTATAAGAAAAAGTTTCACTTGATTTCTCAGAATTTTTTGCAATAAATAATATTCTTCGTTCGTTTAATGTTTTTCTTATACTAACTAGCAACACTCCAGTACCCAAGTATTCCACTAGTTACGTAAGAATATAGAATATTTTTGTGTCTTTTCCTTAAAGCGGATGACTCCAGAAGATATTTGTTGCTGAATGTTTTTGAAGCTGTTCTTGTTGGTACATTAGGAGCGTCTGTCTGATTTCTGTAGTAGTGTGAGGTGGAAATTGTTTCTTGGAGGAGCCAAAGTGTACTTGTTGGATCAATCCATTGTGCAACTTGACAAAATAAAACACACACACCCACAGCGTGACTGGAGGAAAAGCAGAATACCTCAAAATCATCCACAAATAAGAAATGTTTGACTGGGCTCTTTATTGTGGAAGATATATTATCAGTTGCAATAATGAAAGGGGTGGAGGGCAGCATGGAGGGTAAAAATTGCAGAGGGAGACCGAGAGATGAATATACTAAGCAGATTCAGAAGGATGTAGGTTGCAGTGGGTACTGGGAGATGAAGAAGCTTGCACAGGATAGAGCAGCATGGAGAGCTGCATCAAACCAATCTCTGGATTGAAGACCACAATAACAACAACAATAAAAGTGGTGACGCTCAGAACGATACCCTGTGAACATTGTTCTGTGGAGGGAACTTTTTGGAGTATGTAACACCGACTCGATTCACGAAATATAGTTAGCGTGGAAGGACTGGAGCAGAAAGGGGAGACACCCACGAAATCCAGATTCCTGCAGTTCACGGACGAAATTGTGTTTCCATATCGAAGAAGATACAAATAAACTGCTGTTTGTGAAAGAATGACTCTTGTTTCGCATCCTCTAGTTTGTCAAGCGTGAACCAGTATTCCTGAAAGCCAGATTCGAAACGGCAGAGCAATCCCTTGGTTTCGAAAGTCTACACTAGGTGTCGGTTTATCTTACGCTCAATGGTCTTTACTGCACAGCTAGCGAGTCTAGCTCTTCTGTAGTTGTCTGAAGAGGACCTGATCTTCCCTGGCTTGAGAAGTGGTACCAAAGTCGCCTCCCGCGATTGATCCGGATAGCAATCTTCAGCCCATATTTTGTTGAAGAGGCTTACGAGGAATTGCTTCGCCTCCATGCTCAGGTGTCATCGCATGCCATATTGAATCTTGTGGGGTCCTGGAGCAGTGTCGCGCGCAGACGCCGCGCGCCGACGCCGCAAGCTGAAGATGAAGACATGTAGTTGTTGTTGTTGTCTTCAGTCCTGAGACTGGTTTGATGCAGCTCTCCATGCTACTCTATCCTATGCAAGCTTCTTCATCTCCCAGCACTTACTGCAACCTACATCCTTCTGAATCTACTTAGTGTATTCATCTCTTGGTCTCCCTCTACGATTTTTACCCTCCACGCTGCCCTCCAGTGCTAAATTTGTGATCCCTTGATGCCTCAGAACATGTCCTACCAACCGGTTCCTTCTTCTTGTCAAGTTGTCTATGAAGACATAGGAAAATTATATAAGGATACTGAACGGGTAATTCAGTGCACAGAGGGAGATGAAAATCTAATAGTAATGCGGAAATGGAATGCGGTTGTAGGGGATGGAGGAGAAGAAAGGATTACAGGAGACTAAGACTAGGTACTGTAAATGAGGGAGGAGATAGACTAATTGAGTTCTGGCATAAATTTGAGCTAGTAATAGTTAATACTCTGTTCAAGAATCACAAGAGGAGGAAGTATACTTGGAAAAGGCAGGGAGGTACAGGAAGGTTTCAATTGGATTGCACCAAGGTCAGGCTGAGATTCCGAAATTAGTTATTGGATTGTAAGGCGCATCCAGGAGCAAATATAGACTCGGATCACAATTTAGTCATGATGAAGAGTAAGTTGAAGTCTAAAAGACAAGTCACGAAGAAACAATGCGCAAAGAGGTGTGATACGGAAGCGCTAAGCAATAAAGAGATACACGTGAAGTTTTCTAAGGCTATAGACCCTGTGATGAGGAATAGCTCAGTATTCAGTTCAGTTGAAGAGGAATGGACAATTCTAAGAAGGGCAGTCACAGAATTGGGGAAAAGAAACATACATACAAATAGGTAACTGCGAAGAAACCACGGGCAACAAAAGAAATACTTCAGCTGATGAATGAAAGAAGGAAGTACAACAGTGTTCAAAGAAATTCAGAGATGTAGAAAGAATGAAATAAATCAGAAGTGCAGGGAAGGTAAGGCAAAATAATTGCATGAAAAATGTGAAAAAGTCGAAAAAGAAAATTTTGTCAGAAGGACTGACTTAGCATGTAGAAAAGCCAAATCAATCTTCAGTGAAATTAAAAGGAAGGGCGCTAACATTAAGAGTAAACTGAGAATTCCATTGTTAAACGCAGAGGAGAGAGCGGATGAGTGGAAAGAGTACATTGATGGGGATGACTTGTCTCATGACGAGATAGAACAAGAAAGAGGAATCGATATAGAAGAGATAGAGGATCCAGTACTAGAATCAGAATTTAGAAGAGCTTTGGAGGACGTAAGATCAAATAAGGCAGAAGGGATGGATAACATTCCATCACAATTTCTAAGATCATTGGGCAGAAGTGGCAACAAAACGACTGTCCACGTTGATGTGTAGGATTTATACGTCTGGCGATATACCATCAGACTTCCGGAAAAACATCATCCTCGCAATTTAGAAGATAACAAGGGCTGACAAGAGCAGAATTGTCGCACAGTCAGCTTAACAGCTCATGCATTCAAGTTGCTGAACATGCTGACAAGAATAATGTACAGAAGAACGGAAAAAAGAAAATTGTAAACGTGTTAGATGACGATCAGTTTCGCTTTAGGAAAGGTACAAGCACCAGAGAGGCGGTTCTGACGTTGCGGTTGATAACGAAAGCAACACTACAGAAAGATTAGAGATCATAGAGGATTTCTCGACCTCGAAAAAGCGTTCGACAGTATCAAATGGTGGAAGATATTCGAAATTCTGAGAAAAATAGAGGCAAGTTATATGGAAAGATGCGTAATATACAATATGTACAAGACCCAAGAGCGAACAATTAGACTGGAAGACCAAAAGCGAAGTGCTTGGATTAAAAAGGATATAAGACAGTGATGTAGTCTTTCGCCCCTGCTGTTCAAACTGTACATCGAAGAAGCAATAACGAAATATTTGAAAGGTTCAAGAGAGGAATAAAAATTCAAGGTGAAAGGATATGAATGATTCGATTCGCTGATGATACTGCTATTCTCAATGAAAGCAAAGAACAATTACAAGATCCGTTGATTAGAATGAACAGTGTAACGCGTACAAAATATGAATTGAGAGTAAATCGAAGGAAGACGAAAGTAATGAGAAGTAGCAGAAATGGGAACAGCGACAAACTTATCATCAGGATTGATGGTCACGAAGTGGATGAAGTTAAGGAACTCAGCTACTTAGGCAGTAAAATAACCAATAATGAACGGAGCAAGGGGGACATTAAATGCAGATTAGCAATGGCAAAAAGGGCATTTCTGGCCAAGAGAAGTCGACTACTATCAAACATAGGCCTTAATTTGAGGAAGAATTTTCTGAGAACGTACGTCTGGAGTACAGCATTGTATGATGGGCTGTGGGAAAACCGGACCAGAAGAGAATCGAAGCATTGGAGATGTGGTTCCACAGACGGTTGTTGAAAATTAGGTGGACTTATAAGGTAAGGAATGAGGAGGTTCTGCGCAGAATTGGACAGGAAAGGAATATGTGGAAACAACTGATAAGGAGAAGGGACAGGATGATAGGACATCTGTTAAAACATGAGGGGATGACTTCCATGATACTAGAAGGAGCTGCAGAGTGCAAAAACTGTAGAGGAAGACAGAGATTGGAATACATCCAGCAAATAATTGAGGATGTAGATTGCAAGTGCTACTCTGAGATGAAGAGATCGCCACAGGAGAGGAATTCGTAGTGGTCCACATCAAACCAGTCAGAAGACTGATGGCTCAAAAAAAAAAAAAAAAAATCAGAATTGACTTCCATACTTTTGCTGCTGTTGCGGAACCGGTAAGGGATGTTAAAAGTTCTCTCCAAGCATTCCGTTTTTGCCCCTTGATGATAAATCTAGCTCTCAGCCCTCGCTTGCCGAAAGACTGTGACATTGTCTCCACATGGTCTGTTGTCAAACCGACGTAAAGCAGCATGCCTGTTCCGAAATTGCCAGCCGACATTCCTCGTTCCACCAAGGGACAGCTTTTCTTCTAGGCTGGCTAGAAAATGTAAGAATGGAGATATCAGCAGTATGGTGCATCATATGGACTCACGTGGCGACCTCACACGCGCCGACGCTCAAGACGGACAAGTCATCTTGTGTCCCAGTGCGCGACCGACCAACCGCCAATGACCACTGCCTGAGCAAACTCGAGCAGACTGGCGGCCTAACGCTCAGACTCAGATGCAGGAACTAAGCCCCGACCGGGCGACCACTCGCCGAGTTCTCTTACTGGCGGAGTGGAAAGACTCTCATTTTGTCGGCTTTGAAGGTTGATCCGAACGACAGACATACTAGCACTCCGAACGACAGACAGACACTAACTGCCTAACAAACGCGGACGAGAGACAGACTAGCAAACTGGGGACGAGAGACTGACCCAGACTGCCTGACTGGCGAGCTAATAGCGCCCCTTAAATGCACGTGAACAGGCAACCTTTCCCCTTTCCCACCAGAGTGAGACACAAAATCTGCGATTGCCACAGCGGCGCCACCGCCAGAAACGGAAGACGACTGCTTCACACTACGAGCTGCGGCGCGCTCTTCAAAACAGCAATTTTTCCCACGGCTCAAAGTCATAAACAGTGTTCGCTACACTAAGTTAATGACTGACGATTTGGAACTGGTTGGTTACAGTGTATTATGTTTCCTATATAGCTACAAATCTGGTACCAATTGTATTTCGTTAGTTGAGAGTTGGTTTCCCGGGTGGTTTTATACACTGACGAAAAAAATCGTAACACCAAAAGACAATTAGTTTAGAGCAATGAAATTTCTGGAATACATTTGTCCAGCTAATATATCTCAATCCAGGTTAATGTAAGCGCGAGATAAGCCATTGCAAATGTGAAATTCTGGTACATTAATAACCGGTGTAACCGCCAGAATATTACATGCAAGCATGCAAACGTGCATGCATTGTGTTGTAGAGGTACCAGAGATCAGTTTACGGGATGGAGTTCCACGCTTGTTGTACTTGATCGGTCAATACAGGGACGGTCAAAGCTGTTTGTGGATAATGGAGTTGCTGTCCAGTGATGTCCATTATGTGCTCAACTGGAGACAGATCTGGTGATCGAGCAGGCCTGGGCAACAAGTTGACACTCTGCAGAGCATGCTGGGTTACAACATCGGTGTGTGGAAGAGCGTTATGCTGTTGGAAAACATCCCCTGGGATGCTGTTGATGAATGGCACTGCAACAGGTCGAATCACCAGATTGATGTATGAATTTTCAGTCAGGGTGCCTGGGTAACCACAAGAGTGATCCTGCTGTCATACGCAGTCGCACCCCAGACAATAACTCCAGGTGTAAGTCCAACGTGTCTAGCCTCCTTTTGCGAACACATGGCTGTCACTACCACCAAGGCAGAACCAGCTTTCATCGCATAACACGACAGACCTCCACCCTGCCCTCCAATGAGCTCTCGCTTGACACCACTGAAGTCGTAAATGGCGGTTGTTTGGACTCACTGGAATAAATGCCACAGGTAGTGTGTTTCGGGGCTGTTCTCGAACTAACAAATTTGTAACAGTTTGCTGCTGCAGATGCAGTACGATGCGCCAGATCCATTCTCTGACCAGGTTGGTCTTCCCTCTCGGTAGTGCAGCGTGGCCATCCGGAGCCCCGTCTTCTTTCGACTGTACATCCTCGTGATCACCGCTGCCAGTAATCATGTACAGTGGCTACATTCCTGCCAAGTCTTTCTTCGCAGAAGGAACATCCAGTTTTTCGTAGCCCTATTACAAGATCTCGTTCAAATTCAGTGAGGTGTTGATAATGGCTTCTTTGTCAGCTTAAAGTCATTCTTGACTAACATCAACTAACCACGTCCAGTCTCAAAGGTAACTAACGTTCACGACCGTTGCAGTGTGTACTTAATGCAAACCTGATTTGCATCCTGATGGTAGCCGGCCTGCCGCTATGGCTAACGGTTCTAGGCGCTTCAGTCCGGAACCGCGCTGCTGCTGCGGTCGCAGGTTCGAATCCTACCTCGGGCATGGATGTGTGTGATGTCCTTAGGTTAGTTAGGTTTAATTAGTTCTAAGTCTAGGGGACTGATGACCTCAGATGTTAAGTCCCACAGTGCTTGGAGCCATTTGAATTTGATAGTAGCCGCGCGGAGTGGCCGCACGGTTTGAGGCTCCATGTCACGGATTGGCTTGGTTCAAATGGCTCTGAGCACTATGCGACTTAACTTCTGAGGTCATCAGTCCCCTAGAACTTAGAACTACTTAAACCTAACTAACCTAAGGACATCACACACATCCAAGCCCGAGGCGGGATTCGAACCTGCGACCGTAGCGGTCGCGCGGTTCCAGACTGTAGCGCCTAGAACCACTCGGCCACACGGGCATGGCTGTCACGGATTGCGCAGCCCCTCCCGCCCGAGGTTCGAGTCCTCCCTCGGGCATGGGTGTGTGTGTTGTACTTAGTATGAGTTATGTCAAGTTAGTTTAAGTAGTGTGTAAGTCTAGGGACCAATGATCTCAGCAGTTTTGTTCCTTAGGAATTCACACACATTTGAACATTTGAACACATCCTCATGTGACTCGCGCAATTGGAACAGACATCATCTTTCACATGTAGAAACACGCGTCCCAACTTTGGTTTATGTCGCACAACTCCTTCTTGGTATTGCGATTTTTTCCGTCGGTGAATGTTCTGCTTTGTAATTAACGGTTTTTTATACTGGTAGTGTGCACCATGAGTAGTTTTGCTATTGACAGATAAGCCATGATGGCTTTCTGTTTCTAATACTAAAGTGTTGGGGTTAGTTTCTATGATGTTTTCTCGTGCCTTGTATGTGCAGTTGTGGAATGAAGTTCGTCTGCCAGGGCTCACGTTTATGCCAGGGTATTCAAACGGCAAACACCTACGCTCTCTCAAAATGGAAGCTATTATTTTTAGTTGTTATAGTATTTATGGTAAACATTTGTTCTTTTAGACTTAATAAAGATTTGAGGTTATCTTGTACTGACTCGCTTCCTTATTCTATATTTGTTTTAAAGATGATGTGAAATTCATTTAAATCTTAATTAATTTGAGACTTTTATTAATAAGTTGTGGCTGCTGTTAAGATTTTAATTTGGAAGCATTACATCTATGGACCTGGCGACTGCATCTGGATTTTTTACACAAGTCAAGTATCTGTATCGCGCTATCTTCTAATGTTATCAATAAATATATAAATATTGTACTGGTAACCCAGATTCAATCAATGAATACCATCCTTTTATCCTAAGGAACCAAATGCACGTAACAAAGGATAAAAAATTACGATCGGAGCACATTAACATACCGTATACAGCGTTACAGCGTAGCAACTGGAGACTAAAATAGGATAAATACGTCTATCAGTCAATTGTTTCGGTGTCTGAAGATGAATCAAAAACAACAGAATTGTTCCTTCACCAAGTACTTCCAAGGAAAGTGTCAAATCCCAAGTGTCAAATCCCACATTTCTCGGGAATAACAGGAACTATGAAACATTCCCTGAAGTTTCCAGAATTACTGAACAGAAAAATATCAGTATATTCTGCTTGGAGACCAAGACGCTGCTATGTTCGATTACATTGTTTACTACAACAGGCCTGTTTCGGCGTCATTTCCATCTTCTGATTATCTTTGGAAAGTACATAGTTCGGTAGAATAATTCAAATTTTGAAACAGATAATTCAACATATTAAAGAATTATGATTCGCTACGTACATCTGGCAGTCTTGATTTCAATATGACATCGATGACTCCGTTGCTGTGACACTACCGTATAAAATTGCTCCTATAGTAGATGTTAAACTTCTGCTAAAACAGTTATTTATGAAGTTGTTTAATTATGAAACTTTATTTCATAATAAGATTACTTGACATTCGAGTCAACAAGGTTGTGTGGGTACAGCCCGTTTGCACCTATGGTATTCTGTAGGTCATATCTTTGTTTTTACCAGCTATATTATACATAATGTATCATTGATAAGGGTCATGGAATCATGATGATGCTGTATTGGAAAAGATGATGTGACATGTGATGTCACAAATATAAACAAATGAAATTTTTTTGACTAGATCCACTGGAGTCGGCGTAGCTCTACTACTCTCTTAGATTCTATTCATTACCTCTTCATGCTGGTAACGTAGGTTTTGTTTACTGCCTAGATACAGCTACGGTTTCAGATAATTTTTCACTCATATTTACAGGAAGATGCTTAACTCTTTCTGCATGAGACACACAATTCATAATCTGAACGACACAAAAAAATTGCTTGATATTTATAGCCTTCAGGAATATAACCAAGGAAGCTTTTACTTTAAAAAATCTACTAGCAAACAATGAAAGACACACGATATTCTTATAATTTCATGATACATCGATTCAGTGATCAGCCATGGAGGATCAAAATCCTTCAACAGCTTTGCCCATCCACATGGTGGATACATTCGTAATTTCATCCACTAGTTTGAATTAGTAGTACTTACGGAAGACATGAACTTCCTGTGGACATCTACGACCCCGGCGAAATTTACAGATGGTTGATTCAGCTTCACAGCGTGCAGAAATTTATGTAACTGTAAAAAAGTAAGTCCACAGTCAACTGAGACACTGTTTGATGTGAAATCAGCATAAAAACAACATAACATTATTTATAGAAGGAAGAAAGAAAGAAAAATTACAAAAAAAATGGTAAATTTCTCCAAAGTTCTAGTGAAAGCGTTAAATTACTTTTGTTACAGTCACACTCACAACATCGTACGTGGGGTAATTATAAAGTTTAACTCACCTCCCCGAAAAAAGTTATTTAATTAATTTTTTGCTTGTAGGCACATGCCATTTAGAGGATCCAAAAGAAAATGGAGCAGCCAACATTCATTTTATTAGTGAGCAGAGACATCTTGTTTCTGCTGCTCTAGCGGAGTGCTATGGTATTCTGGCTATGGGATTTCAACTTATACAAGGAATGCAGATGTGTAACCAAAATTAATCAGTACTTCATTTTTTCGATCTGACAACTAAAACTTTATCCACCCCTTGATACTCACGTTGCTGGTTCAACTAATTCTTTTCGCCATCAAACCGTCACAGACCATACAACAACTCCTTAACCGATGATCGATGAAGGCGGTCAAGTAGAGATGAAATACGAACATTGGAGCTGTCTGAATGTAATTGCAATCAGGCGAAATTATTAGAAAGTATGCATGAGTGTACTGTACAGTGAGTGTAACGTTCACAAAAGTGACTTTATTTATTTATTTATTGCTTATTTAGGCTGACAAGATTAGGACCTTAACGCCTTTTCTTACATCTCACTGGGAACAACACGTACCATACAGGAATATTCACAGTAATAATAATAATGATTACAATTGCCACTAATAATAATAAAAAAGGACATTAAGAATGGTATAGTTTAGTTTAGCACATTTGAAACTGCGTTTAGTATTATGAGAAGGGGAAGAGATAAGGAAAGAGGAGAAGACTGAAATGATAGTGATAATGATAGTTAAGAGGGAACAGAATTCAAATAGAGAACTCAGTAAACAAGGGGGAAACTGTTTTGTCAGTGGTGGTGGAGGGTGGGGATGTGGACAGAATGAGCAGGAGACAAGTCTATGGAAGAGAGAGCTAGTGTGATAAAAGATGGATCACCAGTTTTCTTTTGAAGTTTAAAAGGAATTTAGCCGGCCGAAGTGGCCGAGCGGTTCTAGGCGCTACAGTCTGGAACCGCGCGACCGCTACGGTCGCAGGTTCGAAACCTGCCTCGGGCGTGGATGTGTGTGATGTCCTTAGGTTAGTTAGGTTTAAGTAGTTCTAAGTTCTAGGGGACTGATGACCTCAGAAGTTAAGTACCATAGTGCTCAGAGGCATTTGAACCATTTTTTAAAAGGAATTTAATTGCTCTGATATTTTCAGGAAGATTGTTCCAAAGTCGGGTTCCTGATACCGAAAATTATTTAAAGAACATGGCAGAGTTATGTAATGGCACAGAGAGCGTTTTATTTTGTTGAGAGAGAGTATTTGTGCTATGCTATTCAGGTAGTAATATAAAGGATGAAGATTAATATGAGGGAGTATAACGATAGAGAAGACGATAGAGAAAACACCGAGTATGATATTATCTACGCTTACTGGTACATAGCCATGATAGCTGCCCGTAGGCAAGAGTGATATGGTAGAAATATCGTTAGGTTACAAGTTTATCGTACACAAGCATTCATTGCCAATTCCAACCGGCGTGAACTAACGTACGAAAGTCACTGGAGAACAAAATCACCGTAATCAAGTGTGGGGGGTATTAGAGACACTGAGAGATCCTTTTCAAGCTCGAAAAGGAACCCTTTTTTTATATTTATGTGGTGAATTAGGTGACGCTGTCACCCTCTTACAGACTATAGTTCTACATTCAGTCCAATTTAAGTCTTGGTCCCAATTTATACACAAGTTCTTTTCAGAAGAACAGAAGGTTATTTCTGAGCAGTTTAGGATTGAGGGTGGAAGAGATTCTTTGAGCTGATGGGTGATAAGTCTTTTGTCAGCGACTAATATTACTTGTGTTTTATATGGGTTAAGTTTCAAATACATCTTCTGTGCCCACTCTGATAAGACGAGTAAATCAGCTTTTACAAGCTGGAGGGCTGTGCACAAGTTTGTTGGAATTGCGCTTAGGTGGAACTGAGGCATTCAGCCTATGATACATGAAATGGGAAAGAATAGCTGACACATCATTAACATACCATGAGAAAAGTAATGGGCCCAATACAGATCGTTTTAGAACCAGTCATATGCCGACCCTTAAAAATGAAGGCCATTTACGTTCAGCTATAAATGAGAATATGGACATTTTGTACATCGAACCTAATGGGTGGAATATGGATATAATTGAAAAACTGGAAATCCACAGACATAAAACTAAAAATTCGTCTTAAGAGATTACTGAGCAAATAGGGATTTTTCAGTATATTTGGCGACCTGCTGATTACTTAGATTAACATCAGTTAGTTCTTGATCTTCACCAATGATCACTCACACGTATTCCAATCACACTTCCACATAAGATTCCCATTCTTTTTATCTTCCTCCCTTTTTACCCCTGCTCAAGTCTCATTAATCTTCTGTGGTAGGGGCTCGTTGTTTTAGAGATGTTCTATTGTTGGCCCTTACTCTTTACTTAATTTTGGTATTTATTATAAGCGCATAATCAGTAATTTTTAAATTTGTTATGTTCTTTGTTTGTTGCTTTGTTTTTTGTGATATCGTTGTCTGTTTCGTCAGGCACTCAGGCACTTAACGGTAAAGTGGCACCATTAGTGAAAGTTGTAGTCATATACAGTATTTTTTAGTTTTGGTCCTGTTAAGGTGTTCCGTTCTTGCTCAGCTCCTATCACCTGTGGCGTTCCTACTTTTCCATATTTTTGCACAATGTAATATGCAAACTATATCTATGTACTTTATTCCACGACACTCTATATGATTAATGGATTGGTTGGTCCTTCGCTCCTTTGTACTTGTATTTATCCTACAATAAAAGATAAAATTGTTGTATTCGTTTGTAAGCCTGTTACCTCTCTACAGGTACCTCTGCAAAACACACAAAGTCATTTCCTTATAATTTTGATGATGTCACATTTTACTCTTACGACTATTGCATATTTTGTACAAAACATAATTTTATTTTTTAAACATGTTTACACTTTTTTTACTTTGTTTTAATCATCTCTGTAATAAAATAAATTATCCTTCTTCACTGATATTTTTCTCTTTATTGCTGTCAGCAGCACAATCGGCCGCTCTCCAGCTGAATGACATGACAACTAAGACGAGAATAAAATGTTACATATAAGGTGATAAAAAAGGGGTACATTAAATAGAGTAAGGGGAGACAATGGAGGTAAAAATACACTAACATGCAGACGTTCATGGTGGGACAATTAAAAAAGTCGACATAAAGTTAAAAACCACAGTTGTCGATTCTTGAAACACAAAGAAGACACTGAAGGCACACGCACAGGTTAAAAGTTGGTCACAGTATTAAAAACACTCCAGAACAGCACGCTTTAAACCCATTTGGAGCACACACAATGAAGAATAAAACTGCCAGGTGGGACCTGCCAAGGGAGAGGCCGGAGAGGATGGAAATGGAGGGGAGAGCAAGGTGCAGCAGAGGAGGGGGCAGGATGAAAAGAGGAGGGGTGTCAGCGGGTACACTAAGAGGCAGGAGACTGGTGGGGTAGGAGGTGAAGAGGTAGGACAAGGCAGGAGGGAATGCAGAGACACTGAAGGGGAGCACAAGAGAGGGAGGGGGCGTAGGAGGGGAAAGCCGCTCAGGACAAGGGAGGGGGAGGAGAGGGAGCCCTGAGGAGGAGGCAGGAAGATGATGGGGTTAGAGTTGGTAGGAAGGGTAGATGTCAGGGCGGAGCTCATCATTCGGGAGGGGTAGATCACTGATGTTTTGTCCTCCTCCCTTTTTCCCCCCTCCCCTTGTCATTTCAGTTACATACAATTGATTGTTTAGCAACATTAAACAAGAAATGTCCTTTGTGGTATATTGTTTCATTTCAGTTTTGTTGCTTTGGTTCGTCATGTGTATCACCACTCTTTTACATCTTCTCTCTATCTTAAATTATATTTTTCTCATGCATTTGCGCCACGATATGATACCACTGCTGCAACCTAGTGGCCACTTTGTTATCTTAGGCGCTATGTCACGTCTTGTGCACTCAGTTACATTTTGGTATGTGTCATACCCACATGATTCCATATTGGCTGTTCATCTCCCTGACTTAGTATGCGTTTTTTGTGCACACTTTATTGTATTTTCTTGTTTGTGTTTTAGCTGCTATCACTGTATTACTCTTGATTTTTGTAACCTTTTCGAGATATCCTGATGATGAGTGTATTCTAAGCGAGTCAATAAAACAGTTGTCTTACACCTGGTGTCTATTAAACGTTTATCCAGCGCCCATGTCAGCACTGTTCAACGTTTTAAATTACGTGGACATTATTGCAGATCACCTGCATCACCTCATGCGTGTCTTCCAATGAGGCAACGATATCTTCCATCACGATATTTGTCCATGCCACAACACCAGAATGTTGCTACAGTGGTTTTAAGAGCGTGCTAGTGAAGTCACGTTGGTGTCTTATCCTCCAAATTCGGCTGATGTGAACCCGATGGAACATCTTTGGGATGCTATCCACAGCCCGCTCCGCGAGGACAAATGAGCGGCGCATAACGTATGCGAATTGCGTGACTTGTGCATAAATATATGGTACTACATACCACCAGAAAAGTACCAAAGACTTGTGGGTTCTGTGCCACGCATAATTTCTGCTGTACAGCCGTCCAAGGATGTACCAAAACGCTATTAAGCAGGTGGTTGAGATGTTTTGGCTCACCAGTATAAATGTCCTTGTCACCTTCAAGGCATCCACAAGCCACACACTTATGCCAACGGTGTTACCATGTACTCTAGAAAATCTTATTCGCGTACATCTTTCAGTGACTATGACGAATTTCATTTAACTTCATCAGTGGTGTCGAACATCACTAATTTTGGTTTCGAAAGGAAAACGTCACATTGAGTGAGAATGGATAAAAGGGAGGCTGCTTGAGGACGGGCATATAATTTCGGTATAAATTTTCTTTGACGAAACTGACTGGGTGGGTGTATTGTCATGCTGAAAAAAATCATAAGTTATTGTCACCACTGTAGTCCCTTTTTGCGAATTCTTCAGTGCATTTTTTTCAAATTTTCTTGCCTAATAACGATTATAATGATGACGATGATGATGATTATGGGTTTAAAAGACCGTACTTAAATGGATAATCAATCCCTTAATCGTCTCTTAGTGTCGAATACTGAGGTACGAGACTTTTTTCTTCATATTAGTAATGCTATCACACGTATCGCACTTGGTATCTTGTATCTGTTGAGTCCAATATTAGGAGTAGAAGAGTATTTTATTATTTAAGTTAGATTCAGGAACAAAGAACGGATTGGACGGCACCTCGGGGCTAAAAAACGGTGAGAGGTCTTCCCACCTTCTCCCACACCTTATGCCTACATCTGAAGATTCTGGCCTCAAACCTTGTCGTCAAAGCCATCAATTCGTAGACAGTGTAGTGCGACATCCGCTAGAATCTGTGGTAGCTGGTTTCCTACATCCAAGTGACGTCTAATGTTTTGTGTAGATGTGCAGTCATTCGAGTATGTGGCGATGCGTTAGGGCTGCGCCACAGGCACACTGCAGTATAAATTCATGAATAAGTTTTGTAAGTACAGTTATAATACGAAGTAAGACAAAAGATTCTCTTCTTGAGCTCCCCTCTGCTGTCTGCCGCACCGGTGTGGAATTTGCTATCGTCCGTAGCTTACTGAACTGTGCCATATTGTGACTTCATTCTTCCCATTTATTCTCGATACGGCGTAGCACCTGTGTCCTTACGTCAGCACTTGGGATGCCTTGTGTTAATGTTGCCAACTCCATTCTTTCTTTGGATAGCTTCTCAAACAGCTTGGACTGTCGATGTGACTCGGCGGCCACAGGAAGACGTTGGGTACCCATGGACTATGGAAGGCACAAAAATATGGCTGTCTAGTATAACATATACCTATAGTATGTAATGATTTTTGGGCCTATATGAATGGATATTAATTCTAAAGTACAGACACTGCATTCTTTTGACGTAAAGCGTTGTTCTAGATTGCTTTAGAAGACGGATGCATGGCTAACTCACTCCTTATCTTTGGAACGGTCTGTAGAAACTTACCTAATAACAACGGTTGACAGCCTGATCTAAAGCCAAAAATTCTACATGCATAATTCCACAGACGTCGAAAAACCGCCACTGGCTCGAGACTGTCGTCCCTTTCTAGGGAGAGGATATCCTTTGGCAACCCGTTGGGGTGACAGGGCCGTTATCTGATTACTATAGCCATCTAACTAAAACTCTCTCCCGAGATGACCTTGTCGTATTGCTCAAAGAGTTCGTTTCAAGCGCACATTCGATGTTCCTGCTACTCCTTGATCATTAAACGAGGAGTAAACTTTGCTGCAGTTTTGTGTATATCTAATTCTCGCCCTAACATCTTTTGGTACGTGCCAATTTCGATTCATTCCTGTTCTGTAAATTCGCTCCAAGATGACGATTCACGCGCGGCATTACGAATGTGAAGTCGAGGGTTACCTTCACTTAATTGATGACAATTAATTGGAATAACTATTGTCAACAGTCCACAGCAGCAAATATGTAAGCATTCTTGAAACGTTCGGTGAATGTCTGTCCTAGTTCCACAAAAAATCACGTTGCAGCGTTGTTCCTACAAGTTGCACACCGAAAAAATCGCCGCTAACACTGTACCATATTCCATTCAAACAGCTATAGCTTGGGAATTAAACAAACAGTAACTATATGTAACAACGAGGTTACTGGAGCGGCTGTGATGTATACAGAACCCGTCGTTCCCGAAAAAATCTGTAATTGTTCAAACAGACCTCGCAGTTTTTATGCTTTATGAGTCTCGGAGTGCTTAGTATAACTATGAGCAACAACAAATCGCTACGTACAATGGTTATTTGAGATTCTACATACCTCATCACGAATGTTTTCGTCCCTAGCAATCAAATCATCAATTTCTTCGTCACAGAAGTCATTCATCTGGAACAAAAAGGAAACTAGGAAACAAACAATAAAGAAATCATTTTGTTATGAATATTACAGTTTAACTCATATGTTAAGACCACAAAAATTAAAAATACTTGTTCAAACTAAGTAAGACAGGGAATATTGTTTATGAGGATCTCAGTGAAAAGTCCTTTATATTGTCAGACATAACGTCTTAGAAACTTCACCGACTGATCAGGAAACTGGTAAACAATTCGACTATGCTATATCCAGACCCGATTCAGGGAAATAAAATTTCATTCTTTCATAGCCTAGCTGAAGATAGCACAGCCGAAACCGGTTTCCTGAAAATGAAAAAAAGAGCCTTGGGCTGTGAAAAAAATAGCGAAAAGATCTTTCTTTCGTACTAGGTACAAAGTATATTTAATTTATGAACCAGCTATTTGATGGTACTGCTTACCGCCGCGTCTACAGTCCGATTAGTCGAGGGCACAGGGAAACGAAGTGTATGATAAATCTCATATAAGCACCGATAGACAGATGGTTCCGTCATTCCGTGGAGTAGATGGTTAAGACGTGGGATTCATTGGATTACAGCATCATTGTGATGCTGAAGGATGTGCGCAGATTACATTTACGACTCAAAGTGTAGTGCAGCATCCGAGTGTTACAGCTCGCCTCTGTTGCTGCCTTAGCTGCAGGCAGGCTTCCGCGGACAGCCAAGTGATATGTGGGCCAGCCCGGCGTGGCGTTCGCACAACCCATCACATGACTGTAGACTACCTTCCGCCGTAACACACTGACCCAGCCTGCGCCTGTAATAGCGTTCCTTCAGTATCGTGCATTCGACCAAATCCGCGGCAGTGACTGGTCGAATGTACGGGTAAGCTACTGTGGCTTCATTGAGCTGTCAAGACGAATTAACGTTAGCAAGATGGCTAGCACCGCTAGCGGCCGCTACATGCGTACTGCTGTGGACGTCACGGCCTGACTACTAGCCACGGTTAGCTCTTTGACATCGAAGTACTGTACACAAGGCATCAAGTGATAAAGAATATTCCTCTTTTGTAAGCGTTCTCGACCCTGTGTATAATGCGATGCTGTAGAACCCATACTACTGATTCCCACACACGCAACATAACCCATAACACAGTCAAATATGGCTGCACTACAATACGGCACTCGAGAACATTGAATGCCCTTAATGAACCCTAGCACTATCTTGCTCTACATCTACATATATACTCCGCTAGCCACCAAGCGGTGTGTGGCGGAGGGCACAATGCGCGCCAGAGTAATACACTACTGGCCATTAAAATTGCTACACCAAGAAGAAATGCAGATAATAAACGGGTATTCATTGAACAAATATATTATACTAGAACTGACATACGATTACATTTTCACGCAATTTGGGTGCATAGATACTGAGAAATCGGTACCCAGAATAGCCACTTCTGGCCGTAATAACGGCCTTGATACGCCTGGGCATCGAGTCAAGCAGAGCATTGATGGCTTGCACAGGTACAGATACCCATGAAGCTTCAACACGATACCACAGTTCATCAAGAGTAGTGACTGGCGTATTGTGACGAACCAGTTGCTCGGCCACCATTGACCAGATGTTTTCAATTGGTGAGAGATCTGGAGAAGTGCCGTCAATGCGAACAAGAGGTGACCGAGGCGTGTAACCAATGGCACCCCATACCATCACGCCAGGTGATACGCCAGTACGGCGATGACGAATACACGCTTCCAATCTGCGTTTACCGCGATGTCGCCAAACACGGAGGCGACCATCATATGTTGTAAACAGGACCTGGATTCATCCGAAAAAATGACGTTTCGCCATTCGTGCACCCAGGTTCGTCGTTGAGTACACCATCGCAGGCGCTCCTGTCTGTGATGCAGCGTCAAGGATAACCGCAGCCATGTTCTCCGAGCTGATAGTTCATGCTGCTGCAAACGTCGTTGAACTGTTCGTGCAGATGGTTGTTGTCTTGAAAGCGTCCCCATCTGTTGACTCGGGGATCGAGACGTGGCTGCACGATCCGTTACAGCCATGCGGATAAGATGCCTGTCATCTCGACTGCTAGTGATACGAGGTCGTTGGGATCCAGCACGGCGTCCCGTATTACCCTGCTGAACCCACCGGTTCCATATTCTGCTAACAGTCATTGGATTTCGACCAACGCGAGCAGCAATGTCGCGATACGATAATCCGCAATCGCAATAGGCTACAATCCGACCTTTATCAAAGTCGGAAACGTGATGGTACGCATTTCTCCTCCTTACACGAGGCGTCACAACAACGTTTCACCAGGCAACGCCGGTTAACTGCTGTTTGTGTATGAGAAATCGGTTGGAAACTTTCCTCATGTCAGCACGTTGTAAGTGTCGCCACTGGCGCCAACCTTGTGTGAATGCACTGAAAAGCTAATCATTTGCGTATCACAGCATCTTCTTCCTGTCGGTTAAATTTCGCGTCTGTAGCACGTCATCTTCGTGGTGTAGCAATTTTAATGGCCAGTAGTGTATTTCCCCCTCTCTATCCCACTCGCGGATCGCGAGAGGGAAAACGACTGTCTGAACGTTTCAGTACGAGGTCTAATTTCCCTTATCTTTGAATGTTGATCATTACATGATTTGAAAGTTGGGCCTTCACCCTAATTGAAAGAACTGGTTCAAGGTAGGGCCTTTTGCATTTCTGATTCTTGTTTGAGTCTTAAGTTATTGGCTTTAAGCCGATTTTAAATTTAAGTGGTCTTGCCGTTAAGGCATGAGATACTATGGCGCTTTCAGTCAGTAATTAAGTTCCAAAAATTAATGCTGTGTTGTTTTTTAATTTTCTTGGCTCTTGTAATATTTGGTCAAATAAATAAAGTTGTATGTTCGAGTGTAACTGACAGCCGCTTATTCTGGGCCCTTTCCACAATTTAAACTACCTGTCCTGTCCTGCGAGTTTAGCAGGGAGTCTCACAGTGGTCTTCGGCGAAAAAAGTAGGTTCTGCCCGCATGCAAGTGGTGGTTGTTGCGAATACGACGTAGATATAGTGAGCACTATCTCGTAGAGTGCGTTCGTCCGAAACACACTGGCCCCAGTCCATGTCTTATGGTCTGGGATGCGATAAGCTGCAACTATCGTTCACTTTTGGTGTTTCTGGAAGAGATGCTAACCAGCGCTCGGTACGTGCAGAATGTTGTTAGACCTGTTCTTTTGCCGTTCTTGCGACAGAAAGATGATGTGTTGTTCCGAGAGGATAATGCTCGCCCCTACAAACACTACCCATGAAACTCAACGAGCTCCGCAGGACTGGCATCAGTTTTCCTGGCTAGCATGATCTCCGGACTTGCCTGTAAATCGAGCAGATGTGGGATATGATGGGGCGAGAATTGACTCGTGAGCCAATAACTCATATAAACTGTTGTGTCTTGACAAGACAGTCTAGACACAGGGTGAGGTTACCAAAAGGGCACGCGTCAACTCACGCCGACTGGCGCGAATTCTGAAACAGGATACGTTATTAATGCTATAAAGAAAAGAATGTATCGTCTGTTTACTTAACTTTTATTCATCCTTGTGGTACATCGCTATTGACGATACAAGTGAGACTCTCTCCAGATATGGTTAATGGCGCCTTGCTAGGTCGTAGTCATGGACTTAGATGAAGGCTATTCTAACTGTCTCTCGGCAAATGAGAGAAAGGCTTCGTCAGTGTAGTCGCTAGCAAAGTCGTCGTACAACTGGGGCGAGTGCTAGTCCGCCTTTCTAGACCTGCCATGTGGTGGCGCTAGGTCTGCAAGTACTGACAGTGGCGACACGCGGGTCCGACATGTACTAATGGACCGCGGCCGATTTAAAGCTACCACCTAGCAAGTGTGGTGTCTGGCGGTGACACCACATAAACTATGTGGACAAGTCGAACAGCCGTGGCATAACATATCTCAGGACAGTATCCGCCATCAGTACGATCGACTGGATGCCAGTGGATGCCCTTGGGGGCTATACTACATACTAATATGGGTGTTTCAGCATGTTGATACCTGATACCTTGAAACCGCTTGTGCTATTCGCCTGTAAATGTAATCATTTTATATATTCCATATGCACTGTTGTATCGATAAATCTTGAGTGAACTGAAAACTCTAAGAAGGTTTACTAATTTTTTTCTTGCAATATATTTATTTTAAACTTGGGGAAATCACTTCGTAACGCCGGCCGCGGTGGCCGAGCGGTTCTAGACGCTACATTCCGGAACCACGCGGCTGCTACTGTCGCAGGTTCGAATCCTGCCTCGGGCATTGATGTGCGTGATTTCCTTAGGTTAGTTAGCTTTAAGTAGTTCTAAGTTTAGGGGACTGATGACCACAGATGTTAAGTCCCATAGTGCTCAGAACCATTTGAACCATTTAATACTGAGTAATGCCACAAGTCACTGACTTCTGACAGAAAAACTAATATAGACGAGGATTCTGATATAATTCGTGCATCGACTGCTGATCGATAACAGAAGCAACAACACTTGGCAGGAGACTCCAAACTTCCAGTCGCAAGTTATGTTCATTGTTGGTGGATTCCACTGTTTACATTATTTTCAATACAGCATTAAATCCAGTGCTTCTATAAGGAAATGAGACCTACAGTATCACGTTGACAGATGACGAGAAGGCGGTAATTTTACAGAGTAAATACCTTAAGGACGATTTACAGTGGTGTGCGATATACTGCTAGCTAGGGAAAAGGAATAAGTGGCGGAAATGTTGAGTCAACCTAATATGAAAGTGAAGGGGAGAAGACTTCGATGGCTACGACATGTGGCTAGCTAGCATACCTGAACACCTTCGAGCCTAAACTGTAATGGTGAGATGGCTTCATGGATCACGTCCGTTTGACAGGCCGCGCAAGACATGGTGGACAAAGTCACACAGAAATGGTTTGGTTACGTCAGACTTTGTAAGACTGATGCTTGATATTCAAGTTATAGTTTCTCTTTATGTTCTTCAATATAGTCTCCACATTTCTCAGACACCGAGTTGGTTTTCTGGTCATCTTTACTTTTTCACTCGGTCGTGTGTTCCAGGAAAAGGAACAATTAAGTGCATCCATAGATGTTTCAACTTTGCGAATTATGCTGGTAACGTAGAGTTTTTTTAGTTACGAAATTTTTATTGTGTGGGTGACAGATCTTCTTTATCTTCTTCTTCTTCTCCTTTATCGTCGCCTTGTCCCACGTCACGTAGGGTCGGCGTTGCTCTTCTGGATCCTTCTCCTCCATAGTACTCTATCCATTGCCTCTTCCTCCTTCCATCCTTTCTCCCTTAGGTCCCCGGATATCTTATCCTTGCACCTCATCTTCGGTCTTCCTCTCCTTCTCGCTCCTTCAATCTTTATATGACCTGTGCGGAGCTGCTAGTCTCCCATCGGGCGCCTCCGCGGGTGGCAGATAGAGGAACGGATTGGGGAACGCTCACCAGATATGGTGGGCACTGGGGAAATAAAATACCCAGGGCGGACCAAAACTAGCAAGCCTCCGCTCCTCTAACAAGGGAAGAGGGTTGGTGGCAGGAAGGGCATCCAGCTGTAAAAACATGGCCAAAACAAGAGGAATGATGGATGCTTCTCAAGTGTGAGTGACAGAGGTGACAGAGGTGGCGCAGTCGTTATCACACTAGTCTCGCATTCTGGAGGACGGCGGTTCAAAACCGCGTCCAGCCGCCCTCGTTTAGGTTTTCCATGATTCCCCTAAATCGCTTCAGCCACAAGCCGGTATGATTCCTTAGAAACGGCACAGCTGACTTCCTTCCCCATCCTTCCCTCATCCGATGGGACCGATGACCTCGCTCTTTGGTCCCCTCCCCCGAATCAACCAACCATCAACCACAGACAGTTGTGAATGTGGAATAGTCGTCACCCTGGACCACGTCGTGTGGGAGTGTGCCAATACACCAGTCTGTAGCATGTTAATATGGAATGAGGAGCTATGGCACAAGATGAACTTGCTGCCAGCTAAAATATTAGCTTACGAATTGCAAGCCTACATGGCCGAGAGACATACAAGAAGGAAGACAAGAAGAAGCCACGGGAAGGACACGGAAGCATTTGCTGAGACCATGACAGCTCTCTCTCAATCTCTACATTTTGGATTGCATGACAGCATAGACCCCGTGTATTAGGAGTTGTGCTTCAGTGCATCAGGGACTAAGAATCCCAACAAAATGAGGAAATCAAATTTTGCTTAGATATTAAGTACTATAGTGCTGTGTAGTTTTGTGTAGTGCAGTGTAGTCTAGAATTATAAATTACAAATTCTGTGATGTAGCAGGACGGCATAGTACAGTAGAACAGTAGCATCTGGCCACTGGATTATGGATCAGCATCTCTCTGTGCGCCACATGGCCAAAGGATGGTATGTTGATTTTTTAGTGGCTCTAAGCACTATGGGACTTAACATCTGAGGTCATCAGTCCCTTCGAACTACTTAAAGCTAACAAACCTAAAGACATCACACACATCCATGCCCGAAGCAGGATTCGAGCCTGCGACCGTAGCAGCAGCGCAGTTCCAGACTGAAGCGCCTAGAACCGCTCGGCTACAGAGGCCGGCGAATTTTTAATGTATCGCTCTGTGCACGGTAGTGCACAGTACTAAAATATTCCAAAAAGCCGCTCACGAAAATGCCGTTTTTCAGAGGTCATACCTCAGGTTCTATTGATCACAGAGATAATGGCTCCAGTGTTTTGGACAGTGCTTGGCACAGCGACTATTTTTATACCCATCGGAAGAACGTGCCCACTGTAGCTACCCTATAGTATAGAGTCAACATTATACACTTTCTCCAGCCCAGGCAAATTGGGACAATCTGTTGGTTCTGTTGCATTAGATGTGGTCAATGGTGGGCCTTAGGCGGCTTATAAATGCACCATCTTTTCATGGACGGTTCCTGAAAACTTTCCATTTCCGGTAAATCGTCGAACAGTATGTTCTCATACGATGTTTTCGGATAAATTCGAAACTTCTTTCTATGTCATTAACCATTACGGAGATCCAGAGGCTCAAAGTTAGCGAACTTACACAGAAAACCACAAAAACTATCTTTAGCCATTTTTGCAATTAAATGACTAACCAGAGTAAGTGGCTCAAATTATAGCTACACACTCTTTAGAAGTTTATTTAGGAACTCCATTTTCTCATTTTCTAAAATCTTCACCCTTTATCAAGGAACACCCGAAAAACCATGAGTTTTGGGTAGAAAAAGTACCTGTTGTGGTGATGATCACTTCTATAATTTCTATTCGTGGCAAGTCATAGAACTTTTTACCATAATTCTTCAAATGATGTTTCCATGAAACCTTGAACCATTTTCCGATATTATTATCCGTTACCGATATTTCAGAAGTTCAAAGTTACCATACTTAGCCACTTAAAATATGAACGTAATATCCGGTCTGAGGTGAAAATCCAGTTTTAACGAGTATATTGAACGCATGGCAAGCATTCTGTGATCATCGCAAAGGTTCTGAGGTCACAAAGCTATGTTTTTAGTCAGCAGTTTTACGCCAATAAAACTTCATGCCGCGCTGTCTATGTATAATGGGCAGTCCATACTTCTACAGGCTGTCTTGATCTAGAGATTATTCGATAGTGCCACTTGACGGCGTACAGACCTTACAAAAAATTATTTGGTCATACGAAACTCTTTGTACCTGCAAATCAAACACCGTATTTTTCTGTATACTTTAGGTGTAACCTAAAAATGTTGTGCATTTTTTATGTCAAGTAGTGTAAGGTAAACTCGCATTGGATGAGAGACGATTTTGTGTTAACCTTATATTATGCATATTTATTTGTTGTTCGTATGTGTCAAAGTATATAAGTCTGTCGAGGTATATACATAAACTGTCAAAACTTAACTGACCTCTGAAACAGAAATGGGGAACCAGTGGCCTGAATCCTCATTTCGCCTTTCTCACCAAAAATTTTGGCACGTAACGTTCTCAGGCTTTTTTGTGCTGAAAGACAATAGCAGAGAGACAGTGACGGTGGGAAAGAGAGGAGACAGTTCCAATAGGAGAGTAAGAGTGAGGAGACAGTGATGGTGAGAGAGGGAGATCGCCAGTGAGAGAAAAAGAGGTGGACGAAGGCATTAACAGTGGGAGCCAAAGAGAGACGAGGTAGTTGTAGTCAGTGAGAGATAGTTGCAGTAAAATAGGAAGAGAGATCTATGGAGATAATAGCACTGGGAGCAAGAACGTGACATACTGGTGCAAAATAACGTCCCGATATAGCTGACCTGTTAAATTTCCTCTGTCAAAGACATGTAGGGGTGTACGTGCACCAATCATAATCTCACCCCACACCGACAAACAACGACCTCCATACAGGTCCATTTCAAGGGGTTGGTTCACGCCAGATGAAAACCCGGCGAGAATCACTGTTCAGACTATACATGGATTCGTTCGTGAACATAACCTGGAACCACTGTTCCAATGACCGTGGTTCACGCCAGATGAAAACCCGGCGAGAATCACTGTTCAGACAATACATGGATTCGTTCGTGAACATAACCTGGAACCACTGTTCCAATGACTGTGTACTGTGTTCTTCGTTCGTGAACATAACCTGGAACCACTGTTCCAATGACTGTGTACTGTGTTCTTGACACCAGGCTTTACGGGATTTCCTGTGACCCGGGGTCAGTGGAATGCACCTTACAGGTCTCCAGGCGAATAAACCATGTCTGTTCAGTCGTCTGTAGACTGTGTGTCTGGAGACAACTGTTCCAGTGGCTGCAGTAAGGTCCCGAGCAAGGCTGCCTGCAGTACTCCTTGGCCATCTGCGGGCACTGATGGTGAAATATCGGTATTCTTGTGATGTTGTACACTGTAGACTTCCCGTACTGTAGTGCCTGGACTCGTTTCCTGTCTGCTGGAATCGTTGCCATAATCTTGAGATCACACTTTGTGGCACACGGAGGGCCCGTGCTACGACCTGCTGTGTTTGACCATCCTCCAGTCGGCCTACCCCTCATAACGACATCAATATGTGTTCTTTGAGCCATTTTCAACACACAGTCACCATTATCACGTCTGAAAACGTATGTACACTTACTCGCTGCACCGTACTCTGACATGCACCAACACACCTCTGCATATGTGGACTGCTGCCAGCGCCACCGTGCGACGACTGCAGGTCAAATGCACCGCAAGGCCATAACCCCAGGTGATTTAAAACCGCAAACCGCCGACCAGAGCGTTGTTTCACCATGTACCAGCATTATCCTTAATTTATGAGCATGAGTGTAGTTCTAATCTCAGCGCAGCCACACATGTTAGCTAGAATTAACACCATTCAAAAATGTATCTAAGGAAAGATTACGCAGTGTGATTTTCATTCGGAAATAGTATTTAAATCTTGGTTGTCTTTGATGACATCGTTTTATGTCTTTTGTAAGAAGGAAAATCGTTTATCAGTACTTGTTAAATTCGACATCTAGAAGATTGAGGCCTATGGAAAGTACGGTTTATCGTTCTGCGAAATTGCTTGTGCGTAGGTCGGGATCCGGTGTCTGTCTTGCGAACATTAGCGACTAAACATCGCCTTTCCAATGAGTCTCAGTTCTCTGCGCTGCTTCACTATGGACATGTCTGTATGGGGAGGCTCCGAAGACAACGAAAGTTCTCAGACTGCATTCGTCACCATCATATGGACCCAGCAACAAGCATGATAGTATGGGATGCCATTGGTTACACATCACGATCACCTCTAGTTCATGAAGACGGTAATTTAGACAGGAGACTTAAATTTTTGACATGTTAAGGCCGGTATCTATGCCCTGTCTTCTAGATCTCTGTGACTTTAACATTGAACAAGTTAACACAAGACTATATGTTGTCTATGCTGTCCTGGCCAGCACCATCTCCAGATCTTCCACCCACTGAAAACATTTGTTCATGGATTGCTGAGAGACTGCTACATCACCACTTGGCAGCAACTGTGATAAATGAACTTTAGCATACAGATGAAGCAGCAGGAAATGACGTATGTGGTGTCCGTTCTTTCGGACATGTCTGAAGGAACCGACACCACATATGCAGGGTGGTTCATTGATAGTAACCGGGCCAAATATCTCTCGAAATAAGCATCAAATGAAAGAACGAAACTCGTTTAGCTTGAAGCCGTAAACCAGATGGCGCTATGGTTGGCCCGCTAGATGGCGCTGCCATATGTCAAACGGATATCAACTGCGTTTTTTAAAATAGGAACCCCCATTTTTATTACATATTCGTACAGTACGTAAAGAAATATGAATGTTTTAGTTGGACCATTTTTTTCGCTTTGTGATAGATGGCGCTGTAATAGTCACAAACATATAAGTACATGGTATCACGTAACATTCCGCCAGTGCGGACGGTATTTGCTTCGTGATACATTACCCGTGTTAAAATGGACCGTTTACCAATTGCGGAAAAGGTCGATGTCGTGTTAATGTATGGCTATTGTGATCAATATGGCAAACGGGCGTGTGCTATGTATGCTGCTCGGTATCCTGGACGACATCGTCCAAGTGTCCGGACCGTTCGCCGGATAGTTACGTTATTTAAGGATACAGGAAGTGTTCAGCCACATGTGAAACGTCAACCACGACCTGCAACAAATGATTATGCCCAAGTAGGTGTTTCAGCTGCTGTCGCGGCTATTCCGCACATCAGTAGCAGACAAATTGCGCGAGAATCGGGAATCTCAAAAACATCTTTGTTGAGAATGTTAAATCAACATCGATTGCACCCGTACTGTATTTCTATGCACCAGACATTGCATGGCAACGACTTTGAACGTCGTGGACAGTTGTGCCACTGAGCACAAGAGAAATTACGGGACGATGACAGATTTTTTGCACGCGTTCTATTTAGCGACGAAGCGTCATTCACCAACAGCGGTAACGTAAACCGGCATAATATGCACTATTGGGCAACGGAAAATCCACGATGGCTGCGACAAGTGGAACATCAGCAACCTTGGCGGGTTAATGTATGGTGCGGCACTATGGGAGGAAGGATAATTGGCCCCCATTTTATCGATGGCAATCTAAATGGTGCAATTTATGCTGATTTCCTACGTAATGTTCTACCGATGTTACTACAAGATGTTTAACTGCATGACAGAATGGCGGGATGTACTTCCAACATGATGCATGTCCGGCACAAAGCTCGCGTGCGGTTGAAGCGGTATTGAGCAGCATATTTCATGACAGGTGGATTAGTCGTCGAAGCACCATACCATGGCCATGGCCCGCATGTTCACCGGATCTGATGTCTCCGGATTTCTTTCTGTGGGGAACGTTGAAGGATATTTGCTATCGTGATCCACCGACAACGCCTGACAACATGCGTCAGCGCATTGTCAATGCATGTGCGAACATTACGGAAGGCGAACTACTCGCCATTGACAAGAATGTCGTTACACGTATTGCCAAATGCATTGAGGTTGACGGACATAATTTTGAGCATTTATTGCATTAATGTGGTGTTTACAGGTAATCACGCTGTAACAGCATGCGTTCTCAGAAGTGATAAGTTCACAAAGGTACATGTATCACATTGGAACAACAGAAATAAAATGTTCAAACGTACCTACGTTCTGTATTTTAATTTAAAAAACCTACCTGTTACCAACTGTTCGTCTAAAATTGGAAGCCATATGTTTGTGACTAATTCAGCGCCATCTATCACAAATCGAAAAAAGTGGTCCAACTAAAACATTCGTATTTCTTTACGTACTATACGTATATGTAATAAAAAATGGGGGTTCCGATTTTAAAAACGCAGTTGATATCTGTTTGACCTATGACAGCGCCATCTAGCCGGCCAACCATAGCGCCATCTGGTTTCCCCCTTCAAGCTAGAGAAGTTTCGTTCTTTGTAGTATTTTCGTCTGACGCTTATTTCGTGAGATATTTGGCCCTGACACGATCAACTGGACCACCCTGTATAATTTCCCGCCCTGCTAGCTGCGCTGTCTACCGCGCTGCTTCCCGAGCGGGAAGGCGTGCCCGGCGCATTAGTGCCTAGGTCCGGTGTCCCGGCCAGCCTGTGGATGGTTTTTAAGGCGGTTTGCCATCTACCTCGACCATTGCGGGCCGGTTCCCCTTATTCCGCCTCGGTTACACTATGTCGGCGATTGCTGCGCAAACACAGTCTCCATGTACGTGTATACCCCCATTACTCTACCACGCAAACATTTGGGGTTGCTGGGGTTGCACTCGTCTGGTATGAGACGTCCGCGGTGGACGGGTCGAACGGCACAATAATCCCTGCGGCTTGTTGTGGTGCTGTGAACCACTCTGGGCTACGGTGGGACGAAGTCTCTCCATCGTTTCTAGGTCCCCAGTTTAAATACACAGTACACATATATAATTAAGGCGATAACGGCCAATGATTCCTTCAGTGCAGATGGACATCAAGCTCGAACTCTTATGGGAATCGGCGAGAAGCCACGAGTAATGAGTCTAACGAACAGGGGCTCTACATCAGTAGTGTGTGGTATAAGTTGAGGATTTGACTCTAACAGGGTAGTGCATGGAGTTGTGGTGATCACTGTGTCCAGATGACGTAGTGGTCAGCGCATATCCCTAATAGGCAGGAGATCTGTGTTCGAATCCTGGTCCGGAACAAATTTTCAAATTGCCCTATTAATGTGAATAAATACCCACTGTCTTTAATTCCTTTGTGCGTCGTACCCATATCCGTCATCCTTGTGCAGTCGACTAGCTGGACATCTAGGTTAGAGCCACTATAGCTAACAGACGTGGCATCCTCTTGTAGCAAATTTCGCACCCTGTAAATCTCCAAATTATATCTCCAAATCACATACAAATAATGTACTTTTCCCACTATACTGCATACGCATGATTAGAAAGTTTCATTATCTGCCATCCTTCCTGGTGTTGCAATTTTATTGGCTACAATTATAAAAATAAAAGAAAAAATGGTCAATTGCGACTAGTTCTCGCGCTCCGAGGCTTCCATACAAACTTAATTTTGTATACTGTTACTTCATCCACCTGGGCAATCAAGAATCGCGATGACTTTTGCCTGTTATCAATGTCGATACTGGTAGGACATCAATCCCGACAATTCCAAGTGTATCGGGAATGTTTCAATGTCAAATTTTAAGATTATATTTTTTGTGTGTTTTTGCATCTGCTACTGTAATTTCTGAGGTAAATGAGTCTTCAGAGACAAACTGAGAGCCAGATATGAAATGCCAAAAAATTTTTGTTTCATACAATTACCAATTAATAATTTTCGGATTTTTTTAAAAAAAACTGGTTCAAATGGCTCTGAGCACTATGGGACTTAACTTCTAAGGTCATCAGTCCCCTAGAACTTAGAACTACTTAAACCTAACTAACCTAAGGACATCACACACATCCATGCCCGAGGCAGGATTCGAACCTGCGACCGTAGCGGTCCCGCGGTTCCAGACTGTAGCGCCTTTAACCGCTTGGCCACACCGGCCGGTGGATTTTTTTTCCTTACTTTTACTGTGAAACCTTGCATCTTGCCAATTTTCCTGATTTTAGGTCAACGTGAATTACCCCATAGGTATTGCTGAGGGAGTTTACGTTTATCAAAATATGTGACATAATTTACCATATTTTTTGATTGTACTGACTTAGGAAGTTGTATTTTTTACATCCTCAATTGACCATGTGGAAGGCTATCATACATTTTCTGACATAGTAAATAATTTACCTTTACTGTACTCGGACAAATATGCATGAGTGCTCGAGTAATGGATAAGATTCT
Organism: Schistocerca cancellata; assembly: GCF_023864275.1. Taxonomy (NCBI): domain Eukaryota; kingdom Metazoa; phylum Arthropoda; class Insecta; order Orthoptera; family Acrididae; genus Schistocerca; species Schistocerca cancellata. The sequence goes on along the minus strand of NC_064630.1, from coordinate 390,190,655 downwards.
TGACTCTGTGTTTGATGTAATACCTATGGTGTGGCTGGTTGCGGGTCAGTTGTGCAGTGTTGTGGCATCCTTATTAGAGGCGCAATAGCGAACAGTTAACTTTACAAAAAGAGAAGGAGATCTGATGTTTGTGAATCTTGGAGAAATTATCTGGAATACTTTATTATGGAGATGAAAAACTATTTTCAAAGCTATTTTACTGATTGTATTGAGAGAATATTTTTGGAGTAATATTCCAAGTTAATGTATGCATGTGTAAGAATGAAACGTTTGTTTGTCAGGACTATCAACTGAAGGATAACTAATAGTATTCATGATTTTTGTTAATTTCCTCTCCTTATCTTCATTATGTCATTAATTACTTAATTGGTTGAATTGTCTTTAATGTTTGTAATGAGAAAATTTCATAATTGTTAGTCTTCTTATGTTGTACAGTATTTTTTGACAATAATCAAAGTTCAGTTACTCAAGAACGATTTTCTTTAAAGTGAAACCCTCTTCCATCATTCTTAATAAGTTTTGAGTACTTTGTTGTGTGTACATTGCACCTTGTGCCACACACACAGTCACAGGTTGTTTCTGAAAAGCAAAGAAAAATTTAGGTTAGATTATATTCTTTGGCTGCTGCATTTGCTGGTTTCTACTGGCTTTCGAGAATGTCAGTACCCCTAACACGAAATAACACACTAAGCAAGAGTTAAGTTACACTTCTTTCAAGAGAGATATCATTTTGCATTCTTTTGAGCAAAGATTAAGTTCTCAGAATTTTCGGGCATTGTACTAAGTAACCAGATTAATTTACAGTGAAGAGTGAAAGTATTTTATTTCGCGGATATTTCAGGTCAGACACTGCACTTCATGTTACGTAGCTTTCATAATGTTGTTCAGTATAAGTTAAATAATTTTCATTGAGGAGAGAATTAGTTTCTTTTGGCATTTAATTAGACTCAGAGTCTTTATTTCAAATTCAGCAATTCATTAAGATTTAAGTTTTGTTTCACGACACTGTTCACATGCGGAACACAGGGCCAACCATCATTCAGTTTTGCTCAGCAGTTGAATACGGTATCTAAAGTATAAGTTATACGAATTTCAGCTTGACACGTCTATCCGTGCCCTAAAAAAAAAAAAAAAAAAAAAAAAAAAAAAAAAATCGTGTGGCATAAGCTCAAATTAACGATTTCCGAATTTTTTCCCTTCCCTTGAACTGTTAAACCTTGTGTCTTTCCAAATTTCATGGTTCTAGATCAACAGGAAGTGTCCTTCAGGTTTTGATGAGTGGTTTTACGAGTATCAAAATTTGTGGCACAGATTGCTGTATCTTTCGATTGCACTGACTTAGAATGTTGCAGTCCTTACACGGCCAATGGACCATAGACCTTAGTATGTGACATATTTTCAACTTGATACAACTACCCATTCCTGAGAAAAATGGGTCTTAACAGTCGGACATACAGGCGGACAATAAAGCGATCGTACACTGAAGCGCGAAAGAAACTGGTATACGTAAGCGTATTCAAATACAGAGATATGTAAACAGCAGACTAAAGCGCTGCGGTCGGCAACGACTACATAAAACGGCAAGTGTCTGGCGCAGTTGTTAGATCGGTTACTGCTGCTGCAATGGCAAGTATCAAGACTTAAGTGAGTTTGAACATGGTGTTATAGTCGGCGCACGAGCGATGGGACACAGCATCTCTGAGGTAGCGATGAAGTGGAGATTTTCCCGTACAACCATTTCGCGAATGTAGCGTGAATATCAGGTGTCCAATGAAACAAAAAATCTCCGACATCGCTGCGGCAGGAGGGAGATCCTGTGAGAACAGGATCAACGATGGCTGAAGAGAATCGTTCAACGTGGCGGAAGTGCATCCCTTCCGCAAACTGCTGCAGATTTCAGTGCTGGACCATCAACAAATGTCAGCGTGCGAACCACTCAGCGAAACTTCATCGACTAGGGTTTTCTGAGCCGAAGACCCTCTTGTGTACTTTTGATGACTGCATGACACAAAACTTAACGCCTCGCCTGGCCACATCAACACCGACATTGGACTGTAGGTGACCGGAAACATGTTGCCTGGCCAGCTCAAATTGTATCGAGGAGATGGATGTAGGCGGGTGTTGGGACAACCTCATGAATCCATGGATCCTGCACGTAAGCAGGAGACTGTTCAAGATGATGGAGGCTCTGTATTGGTGTGGGGTGTGTGCAGTTATAATGATATGGGACCCCTGATAGGTCTAGATACGACTCTGACAGGTGACATGTACGTAAGCATCCTGTCTGATCACCTGCATCCATTCATGTTCGTTGTGTATTCCGACGGACTTGGGCAAATTCAACCGGACAATGCGACACCCCACACCTCCAGAATTGCTACCGAATGGCTCCAGGAACACATTTCTATAAACACTTCCACCAGCCAACAAATTCCCCATACATGAACCTTATTGACCACATCTGGGATGTCATGCAACGTTCAGAAGAGATCTCCATACCCTCGCACTCTTACTGTTTTATGGACAGCCCTGCAAGATTCATGGTGTCAGTTCCCTTCAGCACTATTTCAGACATTAGTCGAGTTCATGCCACGTCGGGTTGCGGCGCTTCTGCGTGTTCAGGGGGTCGTACACGATAATAGGCAGGTGTACCAGTTTCTTTGACTCTTCAGTGTATAAGGGTTCCGTTTTTGACGATAGAGGTAGGCATTCACAGTAATAGCGCACCCTGATCTCTTGCATATATTTCACGATTTTTGTTCTTTTACAATTATGAAAACGGTTACATTAAGGCGAACGTACCGTTGCGACAACACTGTAGCCGGTATTGTAGATCATGGCAAGGTAGATGACATTGAACACGGCGTAGGCGCCGAGACCACCGGCGATGAGACGCAGGTCGGGTTTGTCGAGGGTGATGAGGAATCCGTAGGCGCTCATGAGGAAGACGATGGAGCAGATGATCGTGGCGAGGAGGTGCGCGGCGGAGAGTGCCTGCGCCGTGGCCGTGCAGAGCCGCGACAGGCGCAGCCACAGCGCCTCCAGCGTACGCAGGCTCACCGCGCCGCTCTTCCGGCGCAGCGTCTGCCAACAGGGGCGGCTGCAGCTCCAGTGGCTTGTGTCTCAAGTGGATCGCTTGCATTCACAGTCATATTTGGAAGCATAAGGGTAGAAAGACACTCCTTAGCACGGGAAAACTGATAACCTATGGCTAGTTCATGGTAATGACCGACTAAGACTCGCACACTGAGGTCAGTAAAAACTTAGTTTTGTATACAGGGTGTTACAAAAAGGTGCGGCCAAACTTTCAGGAAACATTCCTCACACACAAATAAAGAAAATATGTTATGTCGACATGTGTCCGGAAACGCTTAATTTCCATGTTAGAGCTCATTTTAGTTTCGTCAGTTGGCCCAATTGAAGGAAGGTAATGTTGACCTCGGTGCTTTTGTTGGACATGCGACTCATTGCTCTACAGTACTAGCATCAAGTACATCAGTACGTAGCATCAACAGGTTAGTGTTCATCACGAACGTGGTTTTGCAGTCAGTGCAATGTTTACAAATGCGGAGTTGGCAGATGCCCATTTGATGTATGGATTAGCACGGGGCAATAGCCGTGGCGCGGTACGTTTGTATCGAGACAGATTTCCAGAACGAAGGTGTCCCGACAGGAAGACGTTCGAAGCAATTGATCGGCGTCTTAGGGAGCACGGAACATTCCAGCCTATGACTCGCGACTGGGGATGACCTAGAACGACGAGGACACCTGCAATGGACGAGGCAATTCTTCGTGGAGTTGACGATAACACTAATGTCAGCGTCAGAGAAGTTGCTGCTGTACAAGGTAACGTTGACCACGTCACTGTATGGAGAGTGCTACGGGAGAACCAGTTGTTTTCGTACCATGTACAGCGTGTGCAGGCACTAACAGCAGCTGATTGGCCTCCACGGGTACACTTCTGCGAATGGTTCATCCAACAATGTGTCAATCCTCATTTCAGGGCAAATGTTCTCTTTACGGGTGAGGCTTCATTCCAACGTGATCAAATTGTAAATGTTCACAATCAACATGTGTTGGCTGACGAGAATCCGCATGCAATTGTGCAATCACGTCATCAACACAGATTTTCTGTGAACGTTTGGGCAGGCATTGTTAGTCATGTCTTGATTGGGCCCCATGTTCTTCCACCTACGCTCAATGGACCACGTTATCATTATTTCATACGGGATACTCTACATGTGTTGTTAGAACATGTGCCTTTACAAGTACGACACAACATGTGGTTCATGCACGATGGAGCTCCTGCACATTTCAGTCGAAGTGTTCGTACGCTTCTCAACAACAGATTCGGTGACCGATGGATTGGTAGAGGCGAACCAATTCCATGGCCTCCACGATCTCCTGACCTCAACCCTCTTGACTTTCATTTATGGGGGCATTTGAAAGCTCTTGTCTACGCAACCCCGGTACCAAATGTAGACTCTTCGTGCTCGTATTGTGGACGGCTGTGATACAATACGCCATTCTCCAGGGCTGCATCAGCGCATCAGGGATTCCATGCGACGGAGGGTGGATGCATGTATCCTCGCTAACGGAGGACATTTTGAACATTTCCAGTAACAAAGTGTTTGAAGTCACGCTGGTACGTTGTGTTGCTGTGTGTTTCCATTCCATGATTAATGTGATTTCAAGAGAAGTAATAAAATGAGCTCTAACATGGAAAGTAAGCGTTTCCGGACACATGTCCACATAACATATTTTCTTTCTTTGCGCGTGAGGAATGTTTCCTGGAAGTTTGGCCGTACCTTTTTTGTAACACCCTGTATACGCAGTTCATCCATTCAGGGCATCTACATCTACGTCTGCATAGATACTCCGCAAGCGACCGTACGGTGCGTGGCGGAGGGTACACTGTACCACTACTAGTCATTTCCTTTCCTGTTCCACTCGCAAACAGAGTGAGGGAAAAACGACTATCTATAGACCTCCACACGAGCCCCGATTTCTGTATCTTATCTTCGTGGTCCTTATGAGGATCTCGACGATTTTCGCCTTTTATCGACGTTGATACTAATGATATATCGGTCCTACAGGTTCTATGACTTTCGAGAATGTTTTAATTCCAAATTTTAAGTCGGTTAACAAATATCAAAAGAAATATTTTTTCGTGTGATATAATTACGAATGAATAACTTTCGGACATTTCCTTTTATTGTACTGCGAAACCTCGCTTTTTTGAAAATTTCATCATTCTAAGTTCAAATGGTTCAAATGGCTCTAACCACTATGGGACTTAACATCTGAGGTCATCAGTCCCCTAGACTTAGAACTACTTAAACCTAACTAACCTAAGGACATCACACACATCCATGCTCGAGGCAGGATTCGAATCTGCGACCGTAGCAGCAGCGCGGTTCCGGACTGAAGCGCCTACAACCGCTCGGCCACAGCGGCCGGCATCATTCTAAGTAACGAGATATACCCTGTAGGTTTTGTAGAGTGAGTTTGTGAGCATTAAAGTATGTGACATAAATGGCCTTATCTTTTAGCTACATTGACTTAGAAGCTTACATTTACTACACCGTCAAGTGACAATTGACGTTAGTATGTGACATAAATTTCAACTTAATACGTATACCCATTTCTGAGCAAAAAGGAGCCTTAAGAGACAAACAAACAGACAGACAGTCAGACTGCAAATGACAGTTTTTTTTCGTCTGATATAATTACAGATACACAATTTTCGTATTTTTCCCTTTACTTGTACTGTGAAACCTTGGTTCTTGTCAAATTTCATGATTCTAGGTCAATGAGGAGTTTTGATCAGCGAATTTGCGAGTGTCGAAATATGTGGCAATAAACGGCCATATCTTTTGATTCCATTCACTTAGAAGCTTCAGTTTTTTACATCATCAAGGTAACGTAGACCTTAGTACGTGGTATAAATTTCAACTTGATATGTTTATCCATTTCTGAGAAAAAGGGGTATTATACCGACAGAGAGACAGACAGTCTACATCTACATGGATACTCTGCAGATCATATTTAAGTGCCTGGTAGAGGGTTCACAATTCTCTATTATTCCAATCTCGTATACCGCGCAGAAAGAATGAACACCTATATCTTTCCGTACGAACTCTGATTTCCCTTATTTTATCTTGGTGATCGTTTCTCCCTATGTAAGTTGGTGTCAACAAAATATTTTCTCATTCGTAGGAGAAAGTTGGTGATTGGAATTTCGTGAGAAGATTCCATCGCAATGAAAAACGCCTTTCCTTTAATGATGTCCATCCCAAATCCTGTATCATTTCTGTGACACTCTCTCCCATACTTCGCGATAATACAAAACGTGCTGCCTTTCTTTAAACTTTTTCGATGTACTCCGACAACAAACGACAAGAAAAAATTTCTTTTGTGTGATATAACTATAACAGTGTCTCAGCTATCTCAAAGAATGTCGGTATTTAATTTTCAAAGAATGTCGGTATTTAATTTGAGGTTACTTTCTGATGGCCGTTCTCGGGCTACAAACTACGAGAAATGTAATAAGATTGCTGCATCCAATTTTCAGCTTTCCGTAATATTTTGTCTGCAATGTTCTAGGTTCTTAAATATGCCTTTAATTATGTCCAAATTGACTTAGTTCAGTGAGGTAGATCGTGATACATGTTCTTCGTATTCAGTGAGGTAGATCGTGATCCATGTTCTTCGTACAGGCTTTGGCTACATCTCATTCCTACAGGGAAGCCAGCACGCCTTCCGTATTGATAGACGAGTGAAAGATCAAGCCTGTACGAAGAGCACGTTTACATTCGCCATTCGTCTGTCTTCGGTGTGTCCTTTATGTGCAAGTGCTACTGGCGTGAGTTAACTAAAAGTGCTCCTTTCAAATATGACAGGGTACTCATTTCGTGAGTAGGCAGATGCGATTTTTATGTATGGCCGAGCGAATGGTAATGCACGTGAGGCTTCAGTTCTATATCAGACGGTGTTTCCAGAGAGAGGACGGCTGAGTCATCCAACCTTTGACTTTGTGTTTCATAGAATAGCCGAGATAGGGTCCATAGCACCACAGACCACAGATCGAGGACGATCAAGTGTTGCTCGTGCGCCTGACCAGGAAGAGCACGTTCTACGGGCCGTCGAAGAAGTACCAGGTATCAACGCAAGACATGTGGCCATGGCGTATGGCACATCTTCGATTTCAGCAAGGAGGATAATTCACGAGCAGTTCACGTATCCGTATTATCTATGGTGTCCGCAGAGCCTAATGCCTGCTGATCATCCATGATGGGATACCTTTTGCCGATGGTTTGTTGCACAAACTGCCATTCTCCCGCCACGTCTTACATGTGCAGCCTACATGGATTTCGGAAACTTCCTGACAGATTAAAATTGTGTGCTGGACCGAGACTCGAACTCGGGATCGTTGCCTTTCGCGGGCAACTGGTAGAGCACTTGCCCGCGAAAGGCAAAGGTCCCGAGTTCGATTCTCAGTCCAGCACACAGTTTTTATCTGCCAGGAAGTTTCATACCAGCGTACACTCCGCTGCGAGTGAAATTCTCATTCTGGAAATATACCCTAGGCTGTGGCTAAGCCATGTCTCCACAATATCCTTTCTTGCAGGAGTGCTAGTTTTGCAAGGTTCGCAGAAGAGCTTCTGTGAAGTTTGGAAGGTAGAAGACGAGGTACTGGCAGAATTGAAGTTGTGAGGACGGCTCGTGAGGGTAGCTCAGTTGGTAGAGCACTTGCGCGCGGAAGGCAAAGGTCCCAAGTTCGAGTCTCGGCCCGGCACACAGTTTTAATCTGGCAGGAAGTTTCATATCAGCGCACACTCCGCTGAGAGTGAAAATCTCATTCTGGATACATGGACTTCATTCAGAACGCCCTTCAAGACCTACTAGAAATTTGCCCAAGCAAATAAGAAGAAACATTTGGTTTATGCACAATTGAGCTCCAGCACATTTCAGTCTCGGTGTTAGGGATGCACTGGCTGTTATCTGCAATGACAGACGGATAGGTAGAAGATGACGGACCATTTCTGTCACATTCCCCCGCCTCCATCCTTTGGATTATATCTACTAGGGCACCATACACAATTGGTCTATACAGCAGACCACCTGAATGCAGAAACTCTACTCTCATAAAAGCCTGATAATCAATCGAAACCATCAGAGAGTATTTGATAGGGTGCGACAGTCCAGGATTAGACGAGTGCATGTGTATTTAGAACCAAGAGGGTGACATTTCGAGCATTTAAATTGTAAACTTTAATAACTTGAAAACGAAGGATTTTCGGACATATTCTTCTTATTTTGGTGTAAGAACCTGTCCCCAAAATTTGTATATTTCAGATTGTTGTGTTGATAAGTGATAGGCTATCAGACTGAGTGACACAACCTTGTAGCTATACCTACAATTACACGTTGACCCGACCAGGTTATGAACTTTCTAGAAGTAACTGTGATCTTAAATTCACTCAGACATTCATTATTACCCTCATTTTATCGAATAAGCAATGTAAGCGTCACCTACTCTGGAATATATTGATGAAACTGTGGTCAGAAAGCGTCGTGAATTATTTCTCGGGTCAAAATTTTGAATAAGAGAGTCATTTTTCTGAAGACGCATTTTTATGTACTCAAGTCAGTCACAAAAAACAATCGGAGGCTTAGAAAGGTTAGAGCAGCAATGTTCAAATAACTTACGGGTTTGCTGCCGGGTGATGTCGTCGATCACCGCCGATATTTCGACAGGAGCGCACCCTGACATTCTCAAGGCACAACTGCAAGGAGGAAGCAATGTGCAAGGGAAATTAATACCTTGGTTCACAGAGGAGAAACAAGGAAGATACCACGCACAGAACAAGTAACCGCAGAGTCAACACACAACCAAGGATAACCAACATCAGAAATATGGATAGTGACTATTAATCAACAGGTGAGGTAGCACTAATTCTGTCCCTCTGTTTCTTGATGAGAGACAGAGCCGGATTCCAAGCAGCATTTAGACAAAATCCACCTCTCTGTTTATAAGGTTGCTTGATAGTTTGATTTCAACAGCTTCGTTAATATCACTATCCCAATAGCTGGACGTGCAAGCCAGAATCTCCGTGTTGTTGTATTCCCTAAAATGACCAGTATCAAGGCAATGTTCTGCAATAGCGGATTTGCTCGGCTGTTGTAAGCGTGTGTGACGCTTATGTTCAAACACAGTCTTCCACAGTCCTGATTGTCTGACCAATATATGACATGCCACAACTGCAAGAAATACGATAGACACCAGCCTTACGCATACCAAGATCATCTTTTACGGACGCCAACAGGGCCTTAATCTTAGAAGGTGGTCGAAAACACATTTCACATCATATTTCCGCAAAATACTGCCAATCCTGTTGGAAATGCTTCCTGCGTAAGGCAAAAAGGCCGTAGACTTAGGTGCCACTTCGTTGCTATCGTCACTCACCCGTTGCACAGAAGGCTGATGGCGCAACGCACGTTTGATCTGCCTCTCGCTATAACCATTCTGACGAAAGGTGACTTCGAGATGTGATAGCTCAGTTGCCAAGCTTTCAAGGTCTGAGATAACGTGGCCCCTGTGAACCAAGGTACGTACTCCTTCACGCTGAGCTGGATGGTGACAACTATCAGCTCGCGGGTACAAGTCAGTGTGAGTAGGCTTCCTGTAAACAGAATGTCCCAACGTACCATCAGGCTTGCTTCTGACCAACACGTCAAGGAAGGGAAGGCATCCATTCTTTTCCACGTCCATAGTGAACTGAATATTCGGGTGGATTGAATTCAGGTGTTCCAAAAACCGGTTTAAATTCTCACTACCATGAGGCCAAACAACAAAAGTATCGTCTACATATCTGAAAAAACACACAAAGTTTCAAGGTCGCTGTCTCCAATGCACGTTCCTCAAAGTCCTCCATAAACAAATTGGCCACAATAGGTGACAACGGGCTTCCCATTGCAACTCCATCAGTCTGTTCGTAGTACTGAGCATTGAATAAAAAGTAAGTGGAAGTCAGCACATGTCGAAACAAATTTGTTAACTCGACACCAAACTTAATCTCAATTATCTGCAACTAATCAGAGAGAGGAACATGAGTGAAAAGAGAAACCACATCAAAACTGACTAAAATATCAGAGTCATTCAAACGCAATACCTGTAATCGACGTAAGAAATCCGCAGAGTTCTTAATGTGGTGTTCACACCTACCTACTAGTCGGCTCAACAAACCAGCAAGATATTTAGCTACACGATATGTCGGAGCACCAATTTTAGAAACAATTGGCCTCAACGGGACAGCCTCTTTATGGACCTTAGGGAGGCCATATAATCTAGGTGGTACAGCAAAGTAAGAATGAAGACTCTTGATAGTCTCCTGTGACAAAGAACTTTTCTTCAGGAGGTTATTAGTCTTTCTCTCAACACTCTTAGTAGGGTCAGCACCGATTTTGCGATACCCCGAATCAGAAAGTAGACACTGCATCTTTTGAATGTAATCGTGCTTGTTCAACAAAACCGTGGCATTTCTCTTGTCCGCAGGTACATTGCTTCCTCCTTGCAGTTGTGCCTTGAGAATGGCAGGGTGTGCTCCTGTCGAAATATCGGAGGTGGTCGACTACGTCACCCGGCAGCAAACCCGTAAGTTATTTGAACATTCGATTCGCCGGGAAAAGTTAAGGTCTCATAGAGCAGCAATATTTGTTATACCACTCTTTGAGCAACCAGAACGATTTATCGCACATTTTGGTTACGCCATTTCCACTAGTGCCAGTGTAGAAAGGCAACAGTTTAATGTAAATTGAAGGTGGAGGGGAGAAAAGGAACGGAGATGGAACGGACTAGTGACGTCAACTGCATCGGGACTGTACGTGGAATCAGCGGCGACGAGTGAACGTGTGCCGGACTGGGTTCGGGATCCACTGCGCCACCCGATCACAGTGTTTATTGCAACTGCGTGGACTGCCCCAGCGCGCCTCACAGCTGACGCACCACCTAGCGCCTCCTATCCGCAAGTCCCTGCCCATGTTCTCTACGCCCGCTACTTCGAGATTCCTACAGGTCAGACACAATTGTGCATCCGCAGTGAAGAAGGTGGATTCGTTGCTCATTGAGGCACATCAGGTATATGAATGCGTAGTGCCTGTTCTTTCAACAGCGAAGTTGCAGCATTAGAAAATTGCAGCGAAATGCAGATCTGCAGCGGATAGGCACTTGGTGCAGGGAGTGGCAACTGACCCTTAACATAGACAAATGTAATGTATTGCGAATACATAGAAGAATCCTTTATTGTATGATTATATGATAGCGGAACAAACACTGGTAACAGTTACTTCTGTAAAATATCTGGGAGTGTGCGTACGGGACGACTTGAAGTGGAATGATCATATAAAATTAATTGTTGGTAAGGCGAGTACCAGGTTGAGATTCATTGGGAGAGTCCTTAGAAAATGTAGTCCATCAACAAAGGAGGTAGCTTACAAAACACTCGTTCGACCTGTACTTGAGTATTGCTCATCAGTGTGGGATCCGTACCAGGTCGGGTTGACAGATGAGATAGAGAAGATCCAAAGAAGAGCGGCGCGTTTCGTCGCAGGGTTATTTGGTAAGCGTGATAGCGTTACGGAGATGTTTAGCAAACTCAAGTGGCAGACTCTGCAAGAGAGGCGCTCTGCATCGCGGTGTAGCTTGCTCGCCAGGTTTCGAGAGGGTGCGTCTCTGGATGAGGTATCGATTATATTGCTTCCCCCTATTTATACCTCCCGAGGAGATCACGAATGTAAAATTAGAGAGATTCGAGCGCGCATGGAGGCTTTCCGGCAGCCGTTCTTCCCGCGAACCATACGCGACTAGAACAGGAAAGGGAGGTAATGACAGTGGCACGTGAAGTGCCCTCCGCCACACACCGTTGGGTGGCTTGCGGAGTGTAGATGTAGATGTAGATGTCTGGATAGGTGGCACTAGGTGGGAGTGTAGGTTGGCCAAGAGGCGTGACGAGACAGTCTGCGCAGTTGCGATGAACACTGTGTTTGGGTAGGGCGGTGGTTAACACAGCTGTCTAGAAAGGAGGCCATCCTGTGTTAGAATCCCCGCCCGCACACATTTTCACTCGTCATCGCTGATTCCGCTAGAGTCCTGATGCAGCTGACATCAATAGTCCCTTCTCTCTCCTTTTTTTTCTCGACCTCCTCCACCTTCTACATCTACATCTACATCTACAAAAGTACTCCGCAATCCACCATACGGTACGTGGCGGAGGGTACCTCGTACCACAACTAGCACCTTCTCTCCCTGTTCCACTCCCAAACAGAACGAGGGAAAAATGACTGCCTGTATGCCTCTGTACAAGCCCTAATCTCTCTTATCTTATCTCTGTAGTCTTTCCGCGAAATGTAAGTTGGCGGCAGTAAAATTGTACTGCAGTCAGCCTCAAATGCTGTTTCTCTAAATTTCCTCCGTAGCGATTCACGAAAAGAACGCCTCCTTTCATCTAGAGACTCCCACCCGAGTTCCTGAAGCATTTCCGTAACACTCGCGTGATGATGAAACCTACCAGTAACAAACCTAGCAGCCCGCTTCTGAGTTGCTTCTATGTCCTCCCTCAATCCGACCCGATAGGGATCCCAAACGCTCGAGCAGTACTCAAGAATAGGTCGTATTAGTGTTTTATAAGCGGTCTCCTTTTCAGATGAACCACATCTTCCCAACATTCTACCAATGAACCGAAAACGACTATCCGCCTTCCCCACAACTGCCATTACATGCTTATCCCACTTCATATCGCTCTGCAATGTTACGCCCAAATATTTAATCGACGTGACTGTGCCAAGCGCTACACTACTAATGGAGTATTCAGACATTACAGGATTCTTTTTCCTATTCATCTGCATTAATTTACATTTATCTATAGTTAGAGTTAGCTGCTATTCTTTACACCAATCACAAATCCTGTCTAAGTCATCTTGTATCCTCCTACAGTCACTCAACGACGACACCTTCCCGTACACCACAGCATCATCAGCAAACAGCCGCATATTGCTATCTACCCTATCCAAAAGGTCATTTATGTAGATAGAAAACAATAGCGGACCTACCACACTTCCCTGGGGCACTCCAGATAATACCCTCACCTCCGATGAACACTCACCATCGAGGACAACGTATTGGGTTCTATTACTTAAGAAGTCTTCGAGCCACTCACATATTTGGGAACCAATCCCATATGCCCGTACCTTAGTTAAAACCGAATTGGAATCCCATCAGGACCTGGCGATTTATTTATTTTCAACCCATTCAGCTGCTTTACAACCCCAGGGATGTCTATCACTATGTCCTTCATACGGGACTCTGTACGAGACTCAAACGGCGGTATTTTTGTACGATCCTCCTGCGTGAAAGATTTCTCAAATGCTAAACTTAAAATTTCAGCTTTTGCTTTGCTGTCTTCCGTTTCCAGGCCAGACTGATCAGTGAGTGACTGGATGGAAGGCTTCGACCCGCTTACCGATTTTACGTAAGAGCAGAATTTCCTTGGGTTTTCAGCAAGATCTTTTGCTAAGGTATGACGGTGGTAGTGGTTGAATGCTTCGCGCATCGCTCTTTTTACAGCAGCACGAATCTCTACTAGCTTTTGTCAATTCATTTACTAAGTGAGATGCTAACAACCGCTTATCTGCTCTTTCTAGTAAGAATAATCTCCTAGCCTTCTTGACCGACTTTTGAACTTTCGTAACCATAGTCGTAATAACAACATCATGATCACTAATCCCAGTCTCAACACTGACACCGTCGATGAGGTCTTGTCTGTTCGTGGCTACCAGATCTAAAATATTTCCGTTGCGCGTTGGCTGTCGATTTAGCTGCTCAAGACAGTTTTCGGATAATGTGTTCAAAAGTAACTCACACGACGGCTTGTCTGTACCACCTGTAATGAATCCATAGACATCCCAGTCTATACTAGGTAGGTTGAAGTCGCCTCCGACTAATATAGCATGATCCGGGTACTTCTGCGATACAGAATGTAGACTCCTTTTGAATGATTCTAGAACTGTCACGGTGGAACCTGGTGGCCGGTAATAACACCCCACAGTTAACTTTATTTCCCCTAGCCCTGTTAAACGTGTCCAGATAACTTCAGAATCACACTGTGCTTCGACCTCAGTAGACACAATATTTTTGTCGACTGCAATGAAGACACCACCTCCTACGGTGTCTAATCTATCTTTCCGATACACGTTCCAGTCCTCACTAAATCTTTCAGAACTTCCTATCTCAGGGTTCAGCCAGGTCTCAGTCCCGAGAATAATTTGCGCGGCACACGCTTCCTGGAGGGCAGTAAATTCAGGAACTTTATTCCGAACACTCTGAAAATTTACTGCTAGTATCTTGATAGCTGAAGTGTCTTTACACTGAGCGCGTCCTGATTTCCCTGCCAGCACGTCGACTGGTGAGTGTTTATCAGGACAGCTCGCACTACTGCCTAGCCTAAAAAGCCACCATGTGCACGCCACAAGTACTCTGCTACCCGAGCAGCCGCTTCCTTTGTGTAGTGCACCCCTGACCTATCTAGGGGCGTCCTACAATTCCCACCCAATAGCGCAAGTCTAGAAATCTGCAGCCAAGACCGTCACAGAGTCGACGAAGCCTATGGTTGAGACCCTCCACTCGGCTCCAAACCAAAGAACCCTGATCCACTCTGGGAACGATGCTGCAAATAGATAGCTCTGCTTGCACCCGCGTGCGAGGCCAGCGGTCTTCACCAAATCCGCCAGCCGCCTGTATGAACTGAGGATCGCCTCAGAGCCCAAGCGACAGGCATCATTGGTGCCGACGTGAGCAACTACATCTACATCTACATCTATACTCCGCGAGCCACCTTACGGTGTGTGGCGGAGGGTACTTATTGTACCACTATCTGATCCCCCCTTCCCTGTTCCATTCACGAATTGTGCGTGGGAAGAACGACTGCTTGTAAGTCTCCGTATTTGCTCTAATTTCTCGGATCTTTTCGTTGTGATCATTACGCGAGATATATGTGGGCGGTAGTAATATGTTGCCCATCTCTTCCCGGAATGTGCTCTCTCGTAATTTCGATAATAAACCTCTCCGTATTGCGTAACGCCTTTCTTGAAGTGTCCGCCACTGGAGCTTGTTCAGCATCTCCGTAACGCTCTCGCGCTGACTAAATGTCCCCATGACGAATCGCGCTGCTTTTCGCTGGATCATGTCTATCTCTTCTATTAATCCAACCTGGTAAGGGTCCCATACTGATGAGCAATACTCAAGAATCGGACGAACAAGCGTTTTGTAAGCTACTTCTTTCGTCGATGAGTCACATTTTCTTAGAATTCTTCCTATGAATCTTAACCTGGCGCCTGCTTTTCCCACTATTTGTTTTATGTGATCATTCCACTTCAGATCGCTCCGGATAGTAACTCCTAAGTATTTTACGGTCGTTACCGCTTCCAATGATTTACCACCTATGGCATAATCGTACTGGAATGGATTTCTGCCCCTATGTATGCGCATTATATTACATTTATCTACGTTTAGGAAAAGCTGCCAGCTGTCGCACCATGCATTAATCCTCTGCAGGTCTTCCTGGAGTACGTACGAGTCTTCTGATGTTGCTACTTTCTTGTAGACAACCGTGCCATCTGCAAATAGCCTCACGGAGCTACCGATGTTGTCAACTAAGTCATTTATGTATATTGTAAACAATAAAGGTCCTATCACGCTTCCTTGCGGTACTCCCGAAATTACCTCTACATCTGCAGATTTTGAACCGTTAAGAATGACATGTTGTGTTCTTTCTTCTAGGAAATCCTGAATCCAATCACAAACCTGGTCCGATATTCCGTAAGCTCGTATTTTTTTCACTAATCGTAAGTGCGGAACCGTATCAAATGCCTTCCTGAAGTCCAGGAATACGGCATCAATCTGCTCGCCAGTGTCTACGGCACTGTGAATTTCTTGGGCAAATAGGGCGAGCTGAGTTTCACATGATCTCTGTTTGCGGAATCCATGTTGGTTATGATGAAGGAGATTTGTATTATCTAAGAACGTCATAATACGAGAACACAAAACATGTTCCATTATTCTACAACAGATTGACGTAAGCGAAATAGGCCTATAATTATTCGCATCTGATTTATGACCCTTCTTGAAAATGGGAACGACCTGCGCTTTCTTCCAGTCGCTAGGTACTTTACGTTCTTCCAGCGATCTACGATAAATTGCTGATAGAAAGGGGGCAAGTTCTTTAGCATAATCACTGTAGAATCTTAAGGGTATCTCGTCTGGTCCGGATGCTTTTCCGCTACTAAGTGATAGCAGTTGTTTTTCAATTCCGATATCGTTTATTTCAATATTTTCCATTTTGGCGTCCGTGCGACTGCAACCCGTACACTCGATAGCCGCAGGCAAGGCCGCCTCCACATCTTGAATGAGGTCCCCCGGCAGACAAACTGAGTGCACGTTGGATTTCTTTCCAGCCCAGTACGCTATTTCCCTAAGGGGCTCCATCATCCCCCTGACGTTGGAGCTCCCAATAACCAGCAAGCCTTTGTCCCCGTGTGCCTGCTCGGGCCTTGCTGAAGGAGCGGCCACCTGCCCATTGACAGGATGAACGGGCGAGGCACATAATGTATCACAGCTGCGGACATGTCCGATTGAACAAACACCACACATTCACATAAACAATATACGTGCCGCGCGAGCTCAACTTACCAACTTGAGACAATCCTTTATTAACTGCGACGACCGGCAGATGGCAGCGCACTGCAGCACCCACAGAATGGCGTGGTCCCCCAGCATGCTGACCGTGACGGTATACGCAACAGTGAGACTCGGCAGCGTTAAGTTGAATATAAACAGCTCCCCCATAACTAGCAGGGCCACGACTAGTGGCACCGCCATTGTGAAGATCATCGACAGGCGCCGCAGGCCAAGATTCAGTTTTGTCCCAGTAGTTTTCAAAAACATCTCCTGAAAAATAAGGAAACTGCAATTAAAAACACAACAGAGTACTCCCTTATGCATCCGCACACCAGTCTTTCTTCGCAGATGACAGGAACATTGCAATTACTGACAAAGCACCTGATCTCCTTTTAGAGCAATCTAAAGGGTTGGTCAACAAGCAATAGAAGAACACTGAATAAAAAGGGCACAAAAAGCAGGAATTACTGTTTGAAGACAGAAAAGATTACTGTCGAATTAAATGTGGAAGATAAGCTCGTAGATCGTGTAACATGCTCACAATCTTTTGGGACCAATATTGACTGCCAATTGAAGTGGAATTGGCACACAGAGATACTGCCTTTAGAAGCCTGGCTTCAGTGTGTACAGCTAGTGCCTTGCAGTTACATGCTTTTCGTATCTACAGAGAGTCCATAGGTATTGTATCGCTTTCCGAGATTAAATGTACGAAATATGGCCACGATATTTAAACTAAGAATGATAACTGTAAACGATAGTTAGGGCTCAAAAACTGCTATTAGTTTTGGCCAATATATTTAATAATTTTACACTGCCTTACGTGTTTCAGCCTCACGACATTTTCAAAGACTCTACTAGAGAAATGCATGATAGGTTACCAGTGAAAGTTCTTTGGTATAATTACTTAAAACGTACTTTGTACAAATGGGAGAAGCACGTACTCAGTCAAAAACATTGATAAAATACATATGTTACCGGCCAAACCCGATTGTAGGATAAACTAGTTTCGCCTAGGTCAAACTCGTTCATCCTGTTACCGATAGGGTAAAACAGTTTAGCCTATGTAGAACCGGCTTATGCTAGTTAGAATTTACATGCTTTAGGATAAACTTGTACGTCCTAGTTCGAATTAATTTTGCCTAGTCGAAACGCATGTCGCTGCTGCCTGTACGAACGGGGAATCCCCGAATCATCTCTGGCTCGCCCCTCGCGCCGCTCAATCGCTCTTCGCTCGCACTGTTCTTTGTTTTGAACGGTATTTTGCATCGACGAGTGCGCGTGGTAAGCTGCTGGTTGCGTTTAAAAGATTTTATTATAACCTTACATAATTATTGTGAGGCGTTTCATCATTGATGAGCCTTCGCGTAGTAGACAAGCCAATCAAAAGCTGTGGAGAGAAAAGTTTCTGGAGGAAATTCTGTAGAGTGAAAACAAAAAGTCTTCTCATTATAATGTGTTATCAGTAGACGAATATGCTGACTTGGTTAAACAAGCAGAAGACGCTGAAATGTTGGAAAAAAGAACATCACTACAAAAAAGCGGACTGAAACGATTTGCTATTTTGAAAATTGGTGACGTGAAAAAACTCATTCCTCGGTGTGAAGGGAATATAAATACTTTGCTCCAGGTGATGAACTTTATGATGTGATTGACGCAGCTCATGTAGCTGTGCGTCATGGTGGTAGCGATAAGACGTTAGTCTAGACATCAAAAAAATATGCCAATATTACAAAGGAAATGATATGCCTCTATTTATCTACGTGTGATGTTTGTCAAAGAAGACAAAAAAGAAAAGGAGGCTAGTTTCAAAGCCAATCCTCCATTCGGAAATGAATCTCAGATGCCAAGTCGATCTGATTGATTTCCAAACACAACCAGACGGGAATTTAAAATTCATTCTAGTTTACCAAGACCTTCTCACAAAATTTGTTTTCCTTCGTGCGTTAACACCAAAGACGGCCGAAGAAGTGGCTTATCTTCTGAATGACATTTTCCTAACTGTAGGGGTGCCGTGCATTCTTCAATCTGATAATAGCAGAGAATTTGTCAATAATGTTATGGATGTACTCGCTAAGCTTTGGCCGGACTGCAAATTGTGAATGGAAAACCAAGGCACAGCCAACGAAGACATTGAAAATACACTCCTGGAAATGGAAAAAAGAACACATTGACACCGGTGTGTCAGACCCACCATACTTGCTCCGGACACTGCGAGAGGGCTGTACAAGCAATGATCACACGCACGGCACAGCGGACACACCAGGAACCGCGGTGTTGGCCGTCGAATGGCGCTAGCTGCGCAGCATTTGTGCACCGCCGCCGTCAGTGTCAGCCAGTTTGCCGTGGCATACGGAGCTCCATCGCAGTCTTTAACACTGGTAGCATGCCGCGACAGCGTGGACGTGAACCGTATGTGCAGTTGACGGACTTTGAGCGAGGGCGTATAGTGGGCATGCGGGAGGCCGGGTGGACGTACCGCCGAATTGCTCAACACGTGGGGCGTGAGGTCTCCACAGTACATCGATGTTGTCGCCAGTGGTCGACGGAAGGTACACGTGCCCGTCGACCTGGGACCGGACCGCAGCGACGCACGGATGCACGCCAAGACCTTAGGATCCTACGCAGTGCCGTAGGGGACCACACCGCCACTTCCAGGCTAATTAGGGACACTGTTGCTCCTGGGGTATCGGCGAGGACCATTCGCAACCGTCTCCATGAAGCTGGGCTACGGTCCCGCACACCGTTAGGCCGTCTTCCGCTCACGCCCCAACATCGTGCAGCCCGCCTCCAGTGGTGTCGCGACAGGCGTGAATGGAGGGACGAATGGAGACGTGTCGTCTTCAGCGATGAGAGTCGCTTCTGCCTTGGTGCCAATGATGGTCGTATGCGTGTTTGGCGCCGTGCAGGTGAGCGCCACAATCAGGACTGCATACGACCGAGGCACACAGGGCCAACACCCGGCATCATGGTGTGGGGAGCGATCTCCTACACTGGCCGTACACCACTGGTGATCGTCGAGGGGACACTGAATAGTGCACGGTATATCCAAACCGTCATCGAACCCATCGTTCTACCATTCCTAGACCGGCAAGGGAACTTGCTGTTCGAACAGGACAATGCACGTCCGCATGTATCCCGTGCCACCCAACGTGCTCTAGAAGGTGTAAGTCAACTACCCTGGCCAGCAAGATCTCCGGATCTGTCCCCCATTGAGCATGTTTGGGACTGGATGAAGCGTCGTCTCACGCGGTCTGCACGTCCAGCACGAACGCTGGTCCAACTGAGGCGCCAGGTGGAAATGGCATGGCAAGCCGTTCCACAGGACTACATCCAGCATCTCTACGATCGTCTCCATGGGAGAATAGCAGCCTGCATTGCTGCGAAAGGTGGATATACACTGTACTAGTGCCGACATTGTGCATGCTCTGTTGCCTGTGTCTATGTGCCTGTGGTTCTGTCAGTGTGATCATGTGATGTATCTGACCCCAGGAATGTGTCAATAAAGTTTCCCCTTTCTGGGACAATGAATTCACTGTGTTCTTATTTCAGTTTCCAGGAGAGTATGATAACTTCTTGGTTAAAGGACAACAATTCGACGAAGAAGTCGGAAGGATTAAGGTATGTCCAAATTCATGAAAAATCGAGCTCATTCGGAATCGAACCTAGAGTAGGACTTTCCACTTTCTCGTTGCCTCAAGAAATCATAAATCATATTCAGGATGAAGATGAACTAAAGAAGGCAATCGAAGATGAAAGCAATACTGAACAGTACGAAGACAGTGATGATGATAACATTGTGAAAAATGGACACAAACGACATTCAAAATGCTAGAAAAATTGCGACAGAAAATTTTAAAAAACAAGCTAAAAGAATGAAAGCTTCCTCTGACAAAATCCATCCACCATCTGACATTGGAGACGACGTAACCACACCTATTCCAGATGTAGATAAAGGCAGAGGTGACATTCGAAACGTAATTGGAGTAATACTTCAAAAGACTGATGAGGGCCTCAACAAAGTTGGCATAAAACATGGCGTACTTCAAAAACATTATTGCAGGTACGATTTTATTAAAATTTTCCATATTTTTTTGTAATAAAATATTTAAAAAATATTTGTTTTAACTTCTTTTTTATTTTTTTAAAACTGATTTCGACGTCTGCATTCAGAAGCTTTTAGATGTGGGAGATATTAACCAGGATATTGAAATATCTGTAAGGATTGCAGACACAAAACATTGTGTTGTATTAGGGCAAGACTTTGTGAAATGCAGTTGCATAAAAAACTGTACAACAAACAAATGCAATTGTAAGAAAAACAAACTACTCTGTAATTCTAAGTGCCACCAAAGTACACCTTGCAAAAATAAGTAAATAAGCAAATTGCAGATAAGGTGGTTTCTGTGGATGGATATATGTAAGTTGATCCAGTGATAGATGTGAAATTACTGAATAGTTAATAAATAACTTCAATGAATCATATTGACTATTTTATTTCTATTCCTTTATTCAATTTACTTTGAAAAGCTTATAGAAGATACAAACTAAGTGAAATTAGTTCAGACTAGTAAGTACCAGTTTATCCTAAAGCATGTAAATTTTAACTAGGATAAACCGATTAGACCTAGGCTAAACTGTTTTATCCTATCGGTAACAGGATGAACGAGTTTGGCCTAGGCGAAACTAAAATCGGGTTTGGCCGGTAACACATACATGAAATGCACATAGTAAAAAAAGTAGCAGGGGTAGAACTCATCAGAATACAGAATTTGATATGTCATTGCCTTAAATTTAGAAAGCAAATTCCCAGAATAAATCACTCCAAGGGTTGGAAAATTGCTATGGAGAAGAAAAACCTGAGGGGTTATGAAAGTTAAAGTTGCAGGGAAGAGGTAGTAATATTATCAATATGGCTTGTGAGATAGCCAGAAAGACTTCCCGCTATCGGTTACATACTCTGGTATGACTATCATGAAATTGAAACAGAATACTTTGTAGGATCACTAAGGGTATTATCCAACAAGAATTTAATTTAAATTAATGCCACTTTCAAGCTTGAACTTAAAAAAAAAAATCAGATTACAGCAGGGGCTGGTTTCGATGGAGCAAATGTTATAACATGTCCACAATTTTCAAGAAAATCGTCAGCACAGGATTATATCCATAAACATTTCAGCTATCAGTTGTGCTGTATTTCAACTAGGTATTTGCATATTTATTTATATAATAAATTAAGGCAAGCACAGTCTATAGATGAACGAACATATCCATTACCAGTCGAGTATTTAGCTGGCATAGGCTGAGGGAATAAGTAAAATTTGTGCATAGTATAAGCACCAGACTAAGGTTTTTATTGTATTAAGCTCCTATAGTCTGTACTGTAGGTTTAATAATGAATAGGAAAATAGGAATGCGGGTAAGCTACTACAAACAGCATAGTGAACGCATTATTGTGGCCAAGATAGATACGAAGCCCACACCTACTACAGTAGTACAAGTTTATATGCCAACTAGCTCTGCAGATGACGAAGAAATTGAAGAAATGTATGATGAAATAAAAGAAATTATTCAGATAGTGAAGGGAGACGAAAATTTAATAGTCATGGGTGACTGGAATTCGAGTGTAGGAAAAGGGAGAGACGGAAACGTAGTAGGTGAATATGGATTGGGGCTAAGAAATGAAAGAGGAAGCCGCCTGGTAGAATTTTGCACAGAGCACAACTTAATCATAGCTAACACTTGGTTTAAGAATCATGATAGAAGGTTGTATACATGGAAGAACCCTGGAGATACTAAAAGGTATCATATAGATTATATAATGGTAAGACAGAGATTTAGGAACCAGGTTTTAAATTGTAAGACATTTCCAGGGGCAGATGTGGACTCTAACCACAATCTATTGGTTATGACCTGTAGATTAAAACTGAAGAAACTGCAAAAAGGTGGGAAGTTAAGGAGACGGGACCTGGATAAACTGAAAGAACCAGAGGTTGTACAGAGTTTCAGGGAGAGCATAAGGGAACAATTGACAGGAATGGGGGAAAGAAATACAGTAGAAGAGGAATGGGTAACTTTGAGGGATGAAGTAGTGAAGGCAGCAGAAGATCCAGTAGGTAAAAAGACGAGGGCTAGTAGAAATCCTTGGGTAACAGAAGAAATATTGAATGTAATTGATGAAAGGAGAAAATATAAAAATGCAGTAAATGAAGCAGGCAAAAAGGAACACAAACGTCTCAAAAATGAGATCGACAGGAAGTGCAAAATGGCTAAGCAGGGATGGCTAGAGGACAAATGTAAGGAAGTAGAGGCTTGTCTCACTAGGGGTAAGATAGATACTGCCTACAGGAAAATTAAAGAGACCTTTGGAGATAAGAGAACCACTTGTATGAACATCAAGAGCTCAGATGGAAACCCAGTTCTAAGCAAAGAAGGGAAAGCAGAAAGGTGGAAGGAGTATATAGAGGGTCTATACAAGGGCGATGTACTTGAGGACAGTATTATGGAAATGGAAGAGGATGTAGATGAAGATGAAATGGGAGATACGATACTGCGTGAAGAGTTTGACAGAGCACTGAAAGACCTGAGTCGAAACAAGGCCCCCGGAGTAGACAACATTCCATTGGAACTACTGACGGCCTTGGGAGAGCCAGTCCTGACAAAACTCTACCATCTGGTGAGCAAGATGTATGAAACAGGTGAAATACCCTCAGACTTCAAGAAGAATATAATAATTCCAATCCCAAAGAAAGCAGGTGCTGACAGATGTGAAAATTACCGAACAATCAGTTTAATAAGCCACAGCTACAAAATACTAACACGAATTCTTTACAGACGAATGGAAAAACTAGTAGAAGCCAACCTCGGGGAAGATCAGTTTGGATTCCGTAGAAAAATGGGAACACGTGAGGCAATACTGACCTTACGACTTATCTTAGAAGAAAGATTAAGGAAAGGCAAACCTACGTTTCTAGCATTTGTAGACTTAGAGAAAGCTTTTGACAATGTTGACTGGAATACTCTCTTTCAAATTCTAAAGGTGGCAGGGGTAAAATACAGGGAGCGAAAGGCTATTTACAATTTGTACAGAAACCAGATGGCAGTTATAAGAGTCGAGGGACATGAAAGGGAAGCAGCGGTTGGGAAGGGAGTAAGACAGGGTTGTAGCCTCTCCCCGATGTTATTCGATCTGTATATTGAGCAAGCAGTAAAGGACACAAAAGAAAAATTTGGAGTAGGTATTAAAATCCATGGAGAAGAAGTAAAAACTTTGAGGTTCGCCGATGACATTGTAATTCTGTCAGAGACAGCGAAGGACTTGGAAGAGCAGTTGAACGGAATGGATGGTATCTTGAAGGGAGGATATAAGATGAACATCAACAAAAGCAAAACGAGGATAATGGAATGTAGTCAAATTAAGTCGGGTGATGCTGAGGGAATTAGATTAGGAAATGAGACACTTAAAGTAGTAAAGGAGTTTTGCTATTTGGGGAGCAAAATAACTGATGATGGTCGAAGTAGAGAGGATATAAAATGTAGACTGGCAATGGCAAGGAAAGCGTTTCTGAAGAAGAGAAATTTGTTAACATCGACTATAGATTTAAGTGTCAGGAAGTCATTTCTGAAAGTATTTGTATGGAGTGTAGCCATGTATGGAAGTGAAACATGGATGGTAAATAGTTTGGACAAGAAGAGAATAGAAGCTTTTGAAATGTGGTGCTGCAGAAGAATGCTGAAGATTAGATGGGTAGATCACATAACTAATGAGGAAGTACTGAATAGGATTGGGGAGAAGAGAAGTTTGTGGCACAACTTGACCAGAAGAAGGGATCGGTTGGTAGGACATGTTCTGAGGCATCAAGGGATCACCAATTTAGTATTGGAGGGCAGCGTGGAGGGTAAAAATCGTAGGGGGAGACCAAGAGATGAATACACTAAGCAGATTCTGAAGGATGTAGGTTGCAGTAGGTACTGGGAGATGAAGAAGCTTGCACAGGATAGAGTAGCATGGAGAGCTGCATCAAACCAGTCTCAGGGCTGAAGACCACAACAACAACAACAGTCTGTACTTTGAGAGTAAGTTCATGTGTATAAGGGAGAAACAAATGTTGGACAACTCATGGTTTCACCTGGATGTTGCCAACAAAACTTCGTGGAGTTTTTTTTTTTTTTGTTTAACAGTAATTTTAATGAAAAACTTGTCATGGAAAATATTCTGGACTAATCATTCGAAAGAGGGAAGGCGTGCTGTACCCCGGAAAAATTCGGCGCAGGAATTGTGAATTTTTAAAATTCTTATTCCTACGAGGGGCCAGGCAGTAGAGGCCACCACAGCCAGTGTGTTAACTGAGTAATCCGCAAGATGGTATTCGTTACAAAAAAAAAAAAATCAGGTAGACAGGGATCTGCAACACCAGTCAATAGTCGCGTGCATGCAACAGCTAACGCAGTGTGACCAACAATGAAGTAACATTTTGTAACTCAGGCACTTACGTACTACCAAGAAAGCTGCACATCGCGATTTTAACTGGCCCTAACAACCCATGGCTAGGACTTAGCGAGCTAGGGAAAGCCGACGGGACAATATCGTTGAAACAGACTTATTCTTCCCCCTCCAGTAGGACTGTTAGAAGCGTAGCTATAGGAGTATAAATACTCGAGCTTAGCAGCTCAAAGAATTCAGTCGTGCTGCCACTCTGTCTGCATCTTGAACCGGAGGGAATGACGTGTTTTTGAGGTTCAGAGAGATCAGTTGGTAAACTGCCACTGATTAACTCATCGAGTTCCAGCATGAGGCGGCTGCAGGACCTCGGGGAAGTTTCGCTGATGCAAGGAGCTGACGCCAAGCCAACATCCGCCCTCTGAGCGACTTCGGCCGATGGACTGCAAGCCGTCTATGATCCAGCTGGAGGAGGTGTGGCCTAGTGGCCCCGTCCTCACAGCTTTACTTCTGCCAGCTGTAAGGACGGGGCGTGAGTCGTGCTTGGGTAGCTCAGTTGGTAGAGCACTTACCCGCGAAAGGCAAAGGTCCCGAGTTCGAGTCTCGGTCGGGCACACAGTTTTAATCTGCCAGGAAGTTTGTCATATCAGCGCACACTCCACTGTGGAGTGAAAATTTCATTCTAGAAACATCCCCCAGGCTGTGGCTAAGCCATGTCTCCGCAATATCCTTTCTTTCAGGAGTGCTAGTTCTGCAAGGTTTGCAGGAGAGCTTCTGTAAAGTTTGGAAGGTAGGAGACGAGGTACTGGCAGAAGTAAAGCTGTGAGGACGGGGCGTGAGTCGTGCTTGGGTAGCTCAGTTGGTAGAGCACTTGCCCGCGAAAGGCAAAGGTCCCCAGTTCGAGTCTCAGTCCGGCACACAGTTTTAATCTGCCAGGAAGTTTCAAGTCTCATTATTGTTATTGATACAGATGTGGGCACATCACAGCAGCAGTCACTGTCCACAAGATGTCTTCCTTACCTAGTGTCATTCAACTGTGCAGTAACACATTCTCAGCAGCAATAAGCTGCTGATCAAATGCTAAGCGAGAGCACACAGGTGTTCCTGCGTGAACCGCAAAATATCTTCCCAAGCTGTTGGACCTTTATCATTTGACTGCCGTAGCACAGCCACAGCAGTCAAATCCCACAAGAGTACCATTATTTACCAGCACATACAATGTCACTACTAGTGGTTCTAAACATATGAAGGTAGGCCTAACATGTGATAGAGACTTTGAAGTGATTATAGAAGGAGAAAATGCACAGTGTGTCGGTGCTAAAGTGTAGTATTCACTGCATGAGTGGGACTGGCTGTGCAGTATGATGGAATATAAGAGGAAGATGACTGACGAATATGACCCATCTCGTACTCCTATTGACATTCACATGTTTGATCGTAAAGTGTCTACAGTAGATACATAATGTGCTGAAACAGTGTTAGAATTAACCTCTTGGGATAGAAATACATATCTAAAACATGCAAGTGTTGTTTAACTGAAAGACCTGTAACGTGCATTATCAACTGCGACAAATACATCGATAAGCCAAAACATTATGAACACTCTCCACTGCGGCTTTGGATGCCACCTCGTGTCGTTGTGGACATGTGACACGGTAACAAAAGTATTTGAGGAGGCATACATAGAGAGGCCATCACCTGGCGAAGATACGGGCTGCAAATGGGGAAGTTCATTGAGATAAGCGACTCTGACAAAGGCAAATTATTATTACACAGAGCCTATGAACGAGTATCTAGAAAACGGCGAAGCTGATCGAATGTACCTATGCTACTGTCGTGTGCATCTATGGGAAGAGGTAGAAGCACAGTGAAACTATCACTGGGGGTTAAATGACTAGATGTTACTGACTCTTCACGGAACGTGCTGTTTAAACGCTTCTCTGCCCTGTAAAATGGGATAAATGGTGATATGTTGATTTTCTGTCGAAAGAGCTTAATGCTGTTGCATGCCCAAGTGTTTTGAAGCGCACTGTTCATCGTACGATAGTTGAACATCTAGCTCCACAGCAGACCATCACTAAGTGGTCACATATTGACCCAACGATATCGTCATTTATGATTACAGTGGGCACGGGACCATCGAGATTGGACCATCAATCAATGGAAATGTGTCGGCACTTTGGGTGGATCACATTCTTGCTACATTAGGTCAATGGTCGTCTCCACAAATGCCGTCAACGGGGTGATCAGTGGCTGGAAATGTGCAGCACGCCACAGACACATGCTGGTGGATCAGTACTATGCTATTGGTGACATTCTCTCGCATGTGCATGGGCTGGCTCTGAGCACTATGGGACTTAACTTCTAAGGTCATCAGTCCCCTAGAACTTAGAACTACTTAAACCTAACTAACCTAAGGACATCACACACATCCATGCCCGAGGCAGGATTCGAACCTGCGACCGTAGCGGTCACGCGGTTCCAGACTGTAGCGCCTTTAACCGCTTGGCCACACCGGCCGGCCATGTGCATAGGACCTGTGGTAGTAATCAAAGATATGCTGACAGCTGTGAACCACTTGCATCCCTTCATGCTTCACATCTTCCCCGACAGCGCTGTTATCTATCAGTAGTATAATTGTCCATGTTCTGGAGCCAAAGTTGTGCCACAGTGGTTTGAGGAGCATTATAGTGAACTCATGTTGATGTCTCGGCGACCAAATTCGCCTGATGTAAATCCTGTGGAACCCATCTGGGTTGCTATCAGACGCCACCACTGCGTATGCAGGTCAGTAGCCCGTTATTTACGCGAATTGCATGCTCTGTGCGTAGACATCTAATGCCACATACCTTCACGAACCTACCAAAAAACGGACAGATACCTGATACGCGGAATCAGTGATGTATCGTGTTCCAAATATGGACGAACAAGCTATTAAGCAGGTGGTCCTAATGTTTTGGCTCATCAGTGTAGATTGTGTCATTGGTGTTCATATGTAAGAGGGGCATGCCATGAATTTTTTGAGTATTTGCGCAACAACAGCGTACATATAGAGCAAGGGGGGATTGCATCAATGCCTGTTCCCCTTGTACCAAAGTGTAAGAGTTGAGACCGTAAATATAAAATCAGTGCAAGCTGAATTTACTGAACAATGTCCATCTATGTAATTTCACATACAGACATGAATATGATTTAAGCCCAAATGAAGGCATATAGAAAACAACTATTTGGACAGTACTGAAAAATTAAATGAATGTTTACATATACATACAGATAAAAATGTTCTACAGAAGAAAGTGTTCCTATTTGCTACGTCCACAATAACTGTAATCTCGAAAGGATCAAGTAATAATAATAATAATAATAATAATAATAACATTGACATATTAAATTAAATCATGGTTTATTATCAGTAACAATACTTTTTTTCAAAAAAGAGATTGCTTTTATTTACATAACAGTAACTGACCTACTATATAATATTTACAGCATCACACACTATACAAAACTAACAGAGATAGATTATACTAAAAGTTATGAAGAATGATTTATGTTTAAATACATACAGCGCATAAGGGCTAGCAGCAGCAGATGAAGGATCACCCAACACACACATGCATATAAGCACATATAGTGTGCAAGAAAAAAAAGTGTACATGGCATAGACAATAAAATAGAATTGGTAGCACTCATACACACGAACTTACACACACACACACACACAAATCACTGAGGCAAATAGTGTGAGAACAGGATCCTGATCCTAGCAGCACAGATAAAGTGTCTGTCATCACAGCATGAGAGACCGAGTTTCAGCTGCAGCGCAGTATGCACCTCACTGCCCCATGACCGAAAGACTACTTGCTCCACTATATGAGGAGATTCATCATCACCTAACACTAAGTACAGCCTTCGAGCCTTGTAGGCCACATGATGCACACCCTTTGAGAGGCACCTGAAACTACACAGTGTGCATAGACCTTCGATCTGAGCTCTACAAACTCCACAATCTGTCAGGCCTTCGCCTTGTGCAAGCTGTTATTCCATCGGTTTTAAATTCTGCAGATGGTTGTTATGTACTGGGACAGAACACATCATTCAGAATCCAAAAGGGAACAATAGACTCTTGTAACTGAGAGCGTGATGGTTCGTGTGCCTTGACCCTACGCAAGACTCCTTGAATATATTATACGCCATCAGACAGTATTTACGATGTGCTCCACTCTGCTCTGTGCCAACTGCTTCCATGTGATGTCATGCTCTTTAGAGCAGCTTTGGTGTGGTGTTTAAAAAGGTTTCTATTGTTTGCCTATTGGCAAACCCTTAACTACATTATGTCTCCATCCATGCTTAATAAAAAAATACGGCACAGAAGTACTACATTAAAACAAGGAGAAACATTGTTCTCCACAATACTTCCAGCAGCAAAGTCAGCCCATATCACTTTTTCATTCTGTCGCATACGAATTTCGGTAGCCACCCGTAAAATATTCCACTAAATTATTATTCACAGACATTTTGTGGAATTGTGCTATCACATCTTCAATTTACACACACCACAAGTGGAATTCACATGCTATTCTGTCTCATTAATCTATAGTATAAATCTGTATTAATGGATAGTTGCAGCAGTCATAGGAACCAGCCTGCTTTAGTAGTTCTATGAAATTTCCTAGGTATGGCATAACTGGTGGATCATTGTAGTTTCTGGGCGGTAAAGTGCTGACATCGGCATCAGTAATTTATTACCTATGGTGTCGTATTACAGCTGAGACAGTTGCACATCTCATATGTCGTTGATATCAGGATCAGCACTTCCTTGTCTCCAAGGCCATACCAGGAACTGCATCTGGCACCGCACCAGAGGCCTGCTGGGGGAGAGGTCCACAATCCCTGCCCTACACGCATGACCGCTCAGCAGCCAACTGTATACAGTGTACTGGGGAAATGGTGATCTGGTGACATCACAAGAATATAATTTGATACATAATACCAACGGAAGCACCAAATACGATAAAGCATCTAAACTACTTAGAATTTTAAAAATTTTGTCAGCTAGGTTTACATTACTGACTTCCAGAAAATCGTTTAAGGAGCGTAACACCCATCACATCGTAAAAATTGGTTTGAACCTATATATCATTCGCCATGGAACATTGGAACGAGTAGATAGCATATTTCTCTATAAATTCCAAAAAAAACAACAGTTACTAATAAAATGTAAACAACAGGTTAGAGATTCGTATTTGTTGAACGTCAGCTTTATCTTAAATACTATCTCAGAAAACCCTGAAAACGCGATTTAAAACCAGGTTCTGTTTCACGTCATAGTTACTTACTGTCACCAGCAAATGATTGCACTGAAGAAAACGTGCATTGTTGTTTGCTGTGCCATAAGTTCATACTGTCATCAACAGATGGCTGAACTGCAGAAAATGATGTCTGAACTGGTAAAAACGACAAGGATTCCTTTCTAAGTGCAACACTTGGTTTAAGTCGCAACAGAGTCACAAATTAATTATTTTCCACATCCAGGATGCTTCTCAAATACTTCAGTATTCTTTTTAGCCACTCCCCACATCGGTGATGCTTGTCAAGTGTCACAGTACTCTAAAATGTCTACAACAATACATCTGCATGGTAAAGAAAGCTCAAGTGTTGTAATGTTAAGTTCCACATGTACACATTGTCACCAAATTAGTGTCCAAAATTCTAAAGTACGTACTCCAATGCAAGTGTTCTGTACCTAATAAAAGTTGTCTTTTAGAATATAGGCCTAAGGAATCGGTGCCATAAAACTAACCTGATCAGGCTTGTACTGGCAGAAAAGATGTGTTAGTTAAAATACTACACTAACCAGTCAAGCACACAAGTATCTTTATAGACTGTATTGTCTATAATATTTTCCACATCTATGACGTCACAGTACTCTAAAATGTCTGCCAAATGTGTCGATTATGCAAAAATAGCTACGTTTACATCGATCGTCTTGGACCTAGGTGAGGTTAAGCACAAGAAATAACACTTTAAGGCTCAAATCAATTTCTTTAGCACTTATGTGATGTCAAAAATATTTTAATAAGCGTCGGAAAATGTAATGTTTACATTGTAGCAATATCTAAATATCTAACGTGTGTATTCAATCTGTGCAGCTGAATATTAGGAAACTATGGCTTGCAAAAATAACAAAACTTGTAATCAAGTGCAACAACAACTGATTAAAGTACCACCACATACACACACACACATACACACACACAAAAACGATTATCTTATTGGGGAAGGAAGGAATAACGTAATGTAAATGAGCGTTTGGCGTCATTGGCCGGGAGGACCTTTGCAGGGCAGGTCCGACCGCCTTGGTGCAGGTCTTATTACATTCAACGCCACATTGGGCGACCTGCGCGCCAGATGAGGATGAAATGATGATGAAGACAGCACAACACCCAGTCCCTGAGCGGTGAGAATCCCCGACCCAGCCGGGAATCAAACTTGGACCCGTAGGACGGTTGTTGTTTAACATTTACAGCAATGGAGTGTGGTCATACAATAGTGTGCTTACAGAGAAAGTCTTATGTTAAGCGTTAGGATTATTTGATGGCTCATTGCACTTGTAAAGCGTGCGATATCTTACATATGATTCAAGTTTATTGTACTCGAATTGTCGTTGAGATCTTCCAAGTATTACAAAAAGCATACACTTCAATAAGTAATGCAGCAATTTAAATGCTGAAAGATTTAATTTTTGAGCTTCATTGTGCTTGCAAAGTGTGAGATGTCTCACAATAGATGACAAGTAATTTTATTTATTTCCGAGGTATCAACTCTGACATTGTCTTTGGAAGTGTAACATCTCTGACTGTTAAGGTCTTTATTCGGCTGTCACATGGGTATGTGTTTCTGTCTGCATTGATTGAATTGGCAGTTTTTAGATACTGCTGCATCGTAAACTTCACATTTTCCAACGCATTTTCGAATGTTTTGACATCATAGACGTGGTAAATTAATTGATTTGAGCCTCACAGCGTTGTTTCTTAATACTGAACATCCTAGCTGAACGATGTAAACATCTCACTTTCACGCCGCTGATTCATTTTGCAGACATTTTAGAATACTGTGACATCACTGATGTGGAAAATAATATAGGATATAAAGGTTTTAAAGAGCCTTGCCACGGTAGTTCTGACTGCAAATGTCCTCGAAAGCTGTTAATTTTTATAGCCTCCAGCATGCCTGTGTCATTTGTAATAAATACAATACTGCGCAATCATTACCATCGATTATATTTTTTCTACTGAATAACATGAAGCATTATCTTTCTTCCTTCTAAAATGGTATTTGAGAACGATTTAAGTGCAGAAAGATTTTGTAACTTACATCAAGACAAGGCTGAATTAAGCATAAATACGTCTTTTCTACAGTTATAAGCATGACAGGTTAGTTTTAAGACTAAGCGTCATTGATGTAGAGAACAGTTGTAAAGAATATTGTGGTATTTGAGAACCATCATGGATGTGGGAAATATTTAATTTATTACTCTGTTGCATCTTAAACCAAGCGCTATACTTAGAAAGGAGCAATTATCATTCTGACCAGGGCAGACATCGTTTTCTACATTGCAGCCAACTGTTGCTGGTAGTATGAATTCATGGTACAACTAAAGAACAATCCACATTTTCTGCAGTGCAGCCATTTCTTGCTGACCTAAAAGGCGGTTCAAGGACAAACCGTTTCCTACAGTGCATCCATTTACGGATGACAGTTAGCACCTGGGATGTGGAACAAGTCTTGATTTTTCCAGAAGGAATTTTCAATCTGCAGCAGAGTGTGCACTGGTATGACAGATTAAAACGGCATGCCAGACCAAGACTTGAATTCAGGACCTTTGCCTTTCATGGGCAAATGCCCCACCAAGCATGACTCACGACCCATCCTCACAGCTTTACTTCCACCAGTACATCTCCTACCTTCCATACTTCACAGATGTTCTCTTGTGAAACTTGTATGACTAGCACTCCTATAATGAAGGATAGTGTGAAGACACAGCATAGCCACAGCTTCGGGGATGTTTCCAGAATGAATTTTCACTCAGTAACGGAGTGTGTGCTGTAATTTCCACAAAAGGCAAGGTTCACAAGTTCGGATCTTAGTCTGGCACACAGTTTGAATCTGCAGGAAGTTTCAGGGCCTGATTTTATTTTGCGGTTTGTGGGATAGTATTCAAGATAAAACCCATTTTCAACAAATTTGAAATTCTGATACATTATTTATATTTTATAAGTAACTGTTGGATCTTAATTATTTAAGAGAAACAGGCTATCGACTTGTTCCAGTGTTCAATGGTGAAGGATATATAGCCCCAAATGGATTCTACCAATGTGATTGGGGAGCCAGTCTTTAAGAAGTTTGTTGGAACACATTAATGCAAACCTAGCTGCTAAAATTTTTGGGGTTTTAGGCAGTTCATATACTTTATCACATTTGACACTTATGTTGGTGTTATATATTAAATTATTCATCACCAAATCACAGCTTTTCCAATACATTGCATGCAGTTGGCTGCCGAGTGGTGCTGCACATAGGGCAGGTTGTGTGAGGCCCTCACCCTCCTCCTCCATTCCTTGGCATGTGTCTGGTAGCTGTTCCATAGATTGCCATATCTAGAGTGGCTATCGTAAATTTAGACACGCCAAGCTCACAACTTCTCTCATATGCCACCGGCGAAAGTGTTGTGATTCACCCACCTCATAGCTCTGTTGCCCCATATCCACTGCTAACGGTGCAGTAAGTCAGCGATAGCTGAATGTTCTGCGTTTGCGTGCGATATAGTGTGTTCATGTGTGGTTTCGATCTTTCGTGGAACAGTGCATTGACGTTTGTTTGGTAGTGAGCGAAATGCAGGAACAGGGCTCACGTGTAGTGATACTTCGATTGGTGTGCGTGAAGAGAGAGAAAAGACATTCGAAAATTGTTGTATCGAACACACTGAAGATTTTTTATTGGCGTGGCCAACAGTGAAGAAGCCAAGAACAATATAAATTTTGTGTAAGTTCATAAAATGACAACAGAACCCTGTGGTATTCCCAAGTCGATAGTGCTCATGTCTCTAATATGAACATGTGATTTAACCCTCAAATAAAGGGATATAACAGGAAACGGAAATTACCGAATCTGACAAGGTTGAGCAAAAGTTGGTGTGTAGAACTATCCGTCGTTACTTCAATAGAGGAGGGTATACAACGGAAAAATACAGAGTGATCGCCATGAAAAAGTTAGTTATTCTGGTTCAGAGACGTCCGTTCTTTGTCTTCTTCGTTCACTTGGTTTCTAATTCAGAAAGTATAACGATGGATAAAAACTTCTAATGGAATGCTGAGACACGCACTTACTGCATGCTGAGGACAATAGTCTTGTAGTATACTTTGATAAAACGTGCGTTTTACGAAACTACACTCAAAAATATATTTCGCTCTTTATGCCTCTGTCGTATACACTCCCTATTTCTGCGCTCATCTGCATGACGTCACACATGTGTACGACCATCACTGCTACCAAGGCAGAAATATATATTCTTTTCCTTAGCTTAAATAAAGCTTGAAACTAAGTACCACAGCTCTTGGGGTATGTCAGTACTACGAGGTGCATTCAAGTTCTAAGGCCTCCGATTTTTTTTCTCCGGACTGGAAAGAGGTATAAACATGCGCATTGTTTTAAAATGAGGCCGCGTTCATTGTCAATACGCCCCAGAGATGGCAGCACCATACAGCAGATGGAATTTTACCGCCAGCGGCGAGAATGAGAACTGTTTTAAATACTTAAAATGGCGACGTTTTCCTTACTTGAACAGCGTGCAATCATTCGTTTTCTGAATTTGCGTGGTGTGAAACCAATTGAAATTCATCGACAGTTGAAGGAGACATGTGGTGATGGAGTTACGGATGTGTCGAAAGTGCGTTCGTGGGTGCGACGGTTTAATGAAGGCAGAACATTGTGTGACAACAAACCGAAACAACCTCGGGCTCGCACAAGCCGGTCTGACGACATGATCAAGAAAGTGGAGAGAATTGTTTTGGGGGATCGCCGAATGACTGTTGAACAGATCGCCTCCAGAGTTGGCATTTCTGTGGGCTCTGTGCACACAATCCTGCATGACGACCTGAAAATGCGAAAGTGTCATCCAGGTGGGTGCCACGAATGCTTACGGACGACCACATGGCTGCCCGTGTGGCATGTTGCCAAGCAATGTTGATGCGCAACGACAGCGTGAATGGGACTTTCTTTTCGTCGGTTGTAACAATGGTTGAGACGTGGATGCCATTTTTCAATCCAGAAACAAAGCGCCAGTCAGCTCAATGGAAGCACACAGATTCACCACCACCAAAAAAATTTCGGGTAACCGCCAGTGCTGAAAAAATGATGGTGTCCATGTTCTGGGACAGCGAGGGCGTAATCCTTACCCATTGCGTTCCAAAGGGCACTACGGTAACAGGTGCATCCTACGAAAATGTTTTGAAGAACAATTTCCTTCCTGCACTGCAACAAAAACGTCCGGGAAGGGCTGCGCATGTGCTGTTTCACCAAGACAACGCACCCGCACATCGAGCTAACGTTACGCAACAGTTTCTTCGTGATAACAACTTTGAAGTGATTCCTCATACTCCCTACTCACCTGACCTGGCTCCTAGTGACTTTTGGCTTTTTCCAACAATGAAAGACACTCTCCGTGGCCGCACATTCACCAGCCGTGCTGCTATTGCCTCAGCGATTTTCCAGTGGTCAAAACAGACTCCTAAAGAAGCCTCCGCCGCGTCAGCGTTGTGAAAAATGTGTATGTCTGCAGGGCGATTACGTCGAGAAGTAACGCCAGTTTCATCGATTTTGGGTGAGTAGTTAATTAGAAAAAAAGGAGGCCTTAGAACTTGAATGCACCTCGTAAAATCATTTGTAAATTTTGAATTAAGTTGTTAAATGTTATGTATTTTGTGTCTCTCTGTAGATGGAGCATGTTTGTAAAATTGCATTATGTACTGATGTATGAAAAGCACTCGGTATATCAATATCTCCATACCAATATATTTAGTATACTACTACAGTCATGAAGTTAATCCAAATTATACAGTCATACATAAAAAATCACATGATTCCAGACATGTTGCAGATATTTATATCACATGCATTCGCTGTCTCTATCCAGTGAATAGTGCGAGTGTGGAAGTGTTCCAGTTTCATCCTCACAGCTGATACTCTTATTGCCATGTTGCGACAGACTAATTTTCAGTTTGCGCCACCATACATGTATGCTTGGTAACTGTCAACCATAATACTCCATATGGAACACTGTCAAACACATTTAGTGCACTTTAGAGTGGCGTCAAATTCTATCGAGTTATTACTTGTTATCGATTTTTCAAATCGGTGCTGCTAAGATTTAGTTTTGTAACCTGAGATTCCATAGCTGTGCCTGTCTAGCGGTAATGCGACTCTTTTTCAGACAGTGTGTTGTTTTCCTTTGTGACAGTGGTCTGTCTATCTTCGTTTCTGCCACACACTGGTAAGTTTGATGGGCTCCACATAGCTTGGAGCTCTTGATGTGAGTCAAACCTTCCACTCATAATGTGTCTAAGAGCGCTGCTGGACCTTGGTTTGCATGTTTGTCACTTTACATCTGTTATTAAAGGGAGTTGGAATGCCGTTTCTCAACACAGTTAAATTTAGTGACTTGGCTTCCCTGTATTTCAGGAATCACTCTAGTCATTGACATTAAACTTTTACAGGACTTTAAGTTGTATGTTCTGAGTCTACTGAACTGCAATAATTGCATTTCAGCCACTGCTTTAGGAAATACAATTTTTAATTACACAGTTAAAATTTTGTGTACTTTTTTGTACGTTATCCTAAATAATTTTAATTATACATAACATTATGATCTTCTTTTAGTTCAGTAGACTCAGGATATGTATGTTGTTACTCCCTGAAAATCTTAATACTCTACTCGAAGTGGTTTCTGAGATTTAGGGAAAAATGCAACAGAAAATGTAAATATTCAGGAACGACCTCTAAAGTTTCACAAGAACTGTAACTCAGTTAATGTATGCTTAACTTTTTATTTTTAGTCTCTCAGAAGCACCCTGCACCATACTGTATATCATCCTCTTGATCTTTTACCAAGTTTTTTTCTTCTTTTCTTCTTTCTGGACTCCATAGTGGCCAACTGTGCTGCATACTCTGCTTTATCGAAGTGAACCTTGTCCATCTGTTCAAGTTCTCTGATGCACTTTGCTGCAGGATTAATTCCCTTATGCTGTATCACTTTCACCCTATCAATGTTGCCATCATTAAAATCAATAACAGCATGACTGACCCCCGACTTTAGTGTCTTCATTCCAACAAAAACATTTTTTGGGAAGTGAGTCCCTATAAGATTATTGGACGACTCATTGGGATTTTGAGTCTGACCATGCGGACAATTCTTCAGTAATTCAGGATTTGCCAAGGCTCTGTAAGTACGTTTTATGATATCCATAACTGCTGCTGGGATGGAATGTTTACAGTTGTATGAAGTGTTTGAGTACTGGGCATTGTGGTAATTACACCATTAATCAGGTCCAGGAGGTCAAAAGTGGTGTACTGTTTTTCATCAGTGGACAGTCATTTTCAACAAATCCTCAGTATTATTTGTAATGTCCATCTCATAATACTGCTGTAGTTCATCAGTCATTTTATCTGTCAACCTGCCTCTTATGGTTTTAACATCAGAAAGTTTCCTGTCTCTCAAACTTTGTTTCAACTTCCTCAACCTGGTTCCCATACTCTTCTGGACATGACCTTTATAGCCAAAAATCTCAGCCTTCTATATAAAAAAATACCGATTTTAGTAGCTCTCAAGGTAATGCACATAAAAATTTTAACATTTTCGATAGGTGTAGATTATATTTAAAAGATAAAATTAAATGCTTCCCACGTGAGATTATAAGTTATGTGTACATCATTTTATTCAGAAAATTGCAAATTTTATAACGAGATAAAAATCAGAGGATGTGAAAATATTTTTTTTCCATTTGCAATTAACATTGCAGCAGCAGAGCATGACCGTGAGAGTTCCTACCAGTTTTCTAGCGATGTCCATATGGAAGACACACATGTGACTGCACTCCATAAAAACAGTTTAAATAATAATGAATGGTGCATGCTTACATAAGCATTGATTTGTTTATGCTGACTTGGAATCATTAGATCCGCCACTAAAACACATACACTGTAAATTGTTGAAACAATAATATGCACTATTGTTGCATTACGAAGTGTGTTTATGGAAATGTGGTAGGAATTCTTGTGTAGTCATAAATTTTGTATGGAGTTTTTACTTGTTGTCTATTCTGCGAGGTGTGCAGCTAGATATTTTTTGTTTCGATAGTGATCTACTCGTATCTATCTTCATTCCTGCCAAGCACTGGTGAATTTGACATGTTCATTACTCAAAGTAACCACTCAGCCAACTACGAGAAGTGATTTAGGGGATCTACAGCAAACTTAAATGACTGTGAACTGAAACCTGTCTTCTCTTGATTACATGTCAAACGCTGTCTCAGACAATATGAAAAATTGTATATCACCTAAAACGTGTGTGTGTTCTTGCTCAAATGTTAGGTGTAGATGAGGAACTGTCAGATTCGCTTCAAACTAAGACTGATTTCATCTCCATGTTAGCCTATCTGTTTCATTGTACAAACAGGTCGTATGTTGGTTCGGTTGATACAAATTTGTAAAACAGCTTGATGAACACAAATGATGATTCTCAAAATATATGGCAGCTGCCGAAATTACGAGCAATTGTACAATGAATAAGTTTTGTTTCTTCAGCAGCATAAATTGCTGACAGAGTATTTATATTTTTCATACTTAGCCTAAGGTTCTCGTAATTTGTTGAGCATTAGCTGTCCATTTCTACAGCAAAGAAGTGTGTATAAAGTAGATGTTCACTTTCCAAACAGGTGGGATGCTAAGTAATTACCACTGTCACTCATAGTTGAGTCGACCATTATACATCTCCATAACAATAGCTTGGAGGCTATAACTCCATGACTATAGCCAGAGTGGCTGTCAGCCACGTGTATGTGCCACAGCGCCATGCCATAGTGACATGCTGCCATACACGTTAGTAATTGTTTATATTCCAGAAGTATATGTAGTAGCCACTATCTTGATCAGTCACATGTGAGCATGCATGTGTGCAATGCATTAACTGCTCATTCTGTACATTTATAAATGATGTAGCCATGCTCTCTCCATTGTTTGTCAAGTTTGACGTTTTCAGTGCTTAAAAGAGAATTGTGGTGGTAGATGCACACATGCATGTTGGTGCTTCATAAATTGTTTAAATAATAATACACACAAATATACTGGTGTGAAGTGTATGTATATGTCGTTAGGTGGAGCAGTCACTGCTTATCATGCAGGTGTTTGCATTGAATTGTATACATAAAATGAAACCCCATACTGACACTGCTCAATCTGTATAATTGTGTCAAGTGAGAACCCTACACATCGACCATCATGACCAGTGTACTCGCTCATGACAGCAGAACACGCAACTCCAAATTCATTGCAGACAGAGGCAGGTAAAATTCTGAGTAGTGGAAATGGGCAATCTCCACGGTGTTGGACAGTGCTCTGCAATATCTAAGCTAATTTGGTGGAAATGTGGGGGCTCTTCCTCTACACTCCTGAACCCACACACATTATTGAAATAGTCCAACAGTATCATTTAAGTATGTCATAACTGCACCCCGAAATTCATGGAAAGCAGATGAAATTTCAGAAAATTAATTATGCTGAGGATTGAACCAAGGATCACAAGTGGCCATGCCAGATTGGGGTTGGGTGATGGATGGAGAAAGTGGCATGATATGGGTGGGGGAAGGAGTGGGGGAGTAATTAAAGTATAAACTTTAAACCCTCATAACACTGATGTATATGGACTCAAAACTGTGCTCATATTCACCTTCATCCACTACTACTTGCTACATACAATAGTGACCAAGCTCTTAAGAAACCAAAAGTTTAAGGAGAATTGTCCTCAAATAAAAGGAATGACAAAAATTTCTGTTCATTGTATGTCAGTTAAGTTGAACACTGACAAAAACACATGTCATTTCAAAGTACTGAAAACTAATAATTCTTTACAATGAGGAGGATAATTATCTGACCTAAATAGCTCTACATATACATCTATGCTCTACAAATCACTGGGGTGCATTGTGTCCTGTATTAGGATTTCTTTCCTTGCCATTTGTGCGTGAGTGGAGGAAGAATGATTAAATGCCCTGCTTTGATTAGAATAATTTTGTATTCGTAACTCATAAGCAAGTTATAAATCCAAAATCTTTTTGTGCCTATAGGCAGATCAAAACTTTTTCTAAGGAAACAAAAATCATTGCACTTCTCCAGGTGTTGGGTAGTCCATAATAATTTTTGGTAGAAGTTCTATTTCAATATTTTCCTTTCAATTGTAACTAGACTTCCTTCTTCACATCACTATACCGTAAATTTATTCCATCAGCAAGGCGAAACAAGCTCCTTCCAGCGTTCAGCTTAATTTCAGTGATATACAACAAACTGCCTCACACAAGGCACACCAGAAAGGAAGAAGTACCTGAAATTCCACCCACTTCTTCAGAAGTGCGACGACCTTCTTTGCCTCGAACCAGTAGAATGGGTGTAACAAGAAGCCTGGCACAAGAGAGACAAGTAAGATCGTGTTGAAGACGCTGCCATCATAGTTATCTTGGAGCTTCCTCACGTATATGAGCACGTAGCCAACGACAGAGGTCGCCAAGCCAGACATCACCAGGTAACACGCCAGCGAGTACATGAAGATACCAGAAGTTGGCCGGAACACAGGGTTCGCTGCGAAGACAGAAAATACATGTGTAATTATTGTCCAGTGTTTAACAGCGTGGCAGTACTCCCTTACAATAATTTAAAAAGGTCTTTTTAAAATGCAGCTGTGAAAATGATAGTCACGAAGTTCATATTATCAGCATAAGCTATGCCGATAAATCAAAAAATTTCTAATTTATTACAAGAACAGTACAAAATTTACAATCACGTAATTTTTCAATATATTCACCCTGATTTCCAATGCACTTTGTCGTTGCACAACGTTTTCAAAACACAGTACACACTGAAAAAAAGTTTTTTGATTACGTATGCACCACTTCCTTCATCTCGTCATCTAAGGTGAGTCGAAGACCACTTAAGTCATCTTTAAGTGGACTAAGCAAATGGAAAACTAACTGGGCGAGGTCATGACTGTATACAAGACGCTCCAATAGCACGAGATGCATATTGACAAGTGAAAGAGCGTTCTCATGTAAACAAAGAACGACGTTTGACAATAAGCATCGGTGCATATCTGGTATTGTGTACTTCGACACGTTCCATAGCATTTCAGTTTATCTTCGATTCTTTATTAGCGGCGCCATTTCCAGGGGATGTTCCAATATTCTCCCTTGTGCTTCCCATTACAGTTGCCACTTCATCGGCCCTCATTGGTTATTCAAATTCTGGTCACGGAACTACTCCTTGTTGGCAACACTGGTGAAAGTAGCTGGACGTCCTCCTCTTTGTTCAGCCGCTTTTCAGCTGTTCAGCTGGACACTTTGGCACAATAAGACATTACCCCGTAACTGTGCCGAAACTCTCCTATAGATTCCATCTCCTAGTACAGCTTCACCCGGTAAGAAAGCTGATTATGAAACACTGTTGTTGAGGTCTGTAGAGAAATTAGTTTGGGCAGTGAGCGTTCTTTGCTGTTATTGGCTGACGCTGTGACGTCACTAAAGAGCAGTGTCTGCCTCGTCAACAGCGTTATAACTTACGGGCCGCGCATTTATGCGATGTACTTCTAGTATGCTTTAGTTTCTAATGAAATAAGGAAATGCAAATTTATATTCTGCTATTGCTAGAACATTACTTCTACACCGAGTAACTTCACCACTTTTTAACAGACGCTGCTAATTTTTTAATGAATTCACGTATCCATCGAATAAAAATACGCAAAAAACGTGCTAAGTATAGTCTGTTTTTGCAATCTTCGATCAAAGTAAAAGTTCCAAATGAGCTTTCAATTTTCTGAGTTTGCTCTGAGAAAAGCTTTAATGAGTAAGCAAGACCTATACAACACTCATTTGCATTTTAAATTCATCACACGTTCAAAAGAACTTCAATTAACAAGTGAACATTGTCGTTTTCATTCAAAAAAATTTACGGGTGTCTCGTTTGTAGAAAGCATTCGAATTAGTTAATCAAATTAGAACATCCTTCAAAATATCTGGGGGCAACTGAAACTGCGCTTTATCCGAGAAGGCAAGGTTGATACTGTAGGCAGGGAATATACGAATTATTTCCTCGAAAAAAATTGTAACTTTTCTGCGCAACGGCACTCAAGAAAATCAACTTGCCAGATGATGTCCCCTTTGACTCGTAGAACCAGTTTTGATACCTCTAACAAAAATCTGATTTGATTCAGTGAAAATATTTTGCCCAGTATTGGATTAATTTCCCCAGACACAAATGCATTTTTATTACTTTCTTCGTTGTGAAGACGTCGTTTCGTTGATGATACTTGACTTTGAAGATCTTAAATACGTTTTTACAATTTTCATACAAGCATTTCTCTTGAGTAATGCCGTTACATAACTCTGTAAACTGGCTTTATCTGAATTACTGTATTAGAAACAACTTCATGTGTGAATCTACATTTATCAGCGCTCTTCTTCCATGGTCCATATGCTTCTTCTATGGATCTCACATTTGTTGAAAGGTTCCTTCCCATCTTATGTTACACATGATATGCTATCACTGGCGCTAATACTTCAAGCTAAATTACATGACGGAAATGCTTCACTCTTAATCACGGTTTCCACGGTAAATTTAGTAGCTCCGGACGCAAGTCTCTAATGATGTTTCTTTGAAATTATCAGAGCATATTGCAGCATTTACAACATTCAAAGCGCCTTTTCTACAGCATTTCGACAGCCAAATCCTCCGCAAATTTGCATCACAAAAGAACGCATGAAGCACTACTTCCGCCCCTTTAGTGCTGCGACTGTGAGAATTACAGCCCACAACAGCACACTCTGGCGTTGCTTGCACACACTCAAAGCACTTTCACTTGCAATTAACCTACTTCACAAAAGTACTTATCATTTAGCTACAAAATAGCAGGTCAGCAACTGGAAGCAGTTAATACCATAAATTATCTGGGAGTACGCATTAGGAGTGATTTAAAATGGAATGATCATATAATGTTGATCGTCGGTAAAGCAGATGCCAGACTGAGATTCATTGGAAGAATCCTAAGGAAATGCAATCCGAAAACAAAGGAAGTAGGTTACAGTACGCTTGTTCGCCCACTGCTTGAATACTGCTCAGCAGTGTGGGATCCGTACCAGATAGGGTTGATACAAGACATAGAGAAGATCCAACGGAGAGCAGCGCGCTTCGTTACAGGATCATTTAGTAATCGCGAAAGTGTTACAGAGATGATAGATAAACTCCAGTGGAAGACTCTGTAGGAGAGACGCTCAGTAGCTCGGTACGGGCTTTTGTCAAAGTTTCGAGAACATACCTTCACCGAAGAGTCAAGAAGTATATTGCTCCCTCCTACGTATCTCTCGCGAAGAGACCATGAGGATAAAATCAGAGAGATTAGAGCCCACACAGAGGCATACCGACAATCCCTCTTTCCACGAACAATACGAGACTGGAATAGAAGGGAGAACCGATAGAGGTACTGAAGGTACCCTCCGCCACACACCGTCAGGTGGCTTGCGGAGTATGGATGTAGATGTAGATGTAGATGTAGAAAACGACACAGCCTCCATCATACAAATATGGGCACGAAGTGTTCTACTCTGACGTCATGCGCACAGTGGCAGAAACGTGTTTGCTTCTGCGCAGCTTTTACTATGACCGTCCGGGCGAAATGATGTGAAAATGCTGCAGGCTGCCGCAAGCAATGACTATGAAGACCTTGGCCGCATGCGAAGAGAACTGTGTCATCTAGCGTTGGCTAGCGCAGTAAGCAGTACTGCTAACCTAAGAATGATTAGAACGGAAGTTCCAATATTGATTTACCCTCGTAATATACTCGCTGTTTTAAAGAGTTGTGTTCTGAGTTAATCTTTCACAACATAACAGCAACTCAATGTGCCACGTTAGTATAGTGGTGTGTAAGTAAGAATGCGGAAGCGTGATGCGTTCTGCGCAAAAGAGAAAATAATACTTAGCAGCGTCGACATGGTGCTCTCTGCGTCTGTCCCACGCTGTACGCTACAACTGTTGCCTACCCTGATAACTATGAATAGCAGCGTTGGGGTAAGCGCCACAGTGGGCCATTGTTTGTGCTTCTCTACAGAAATTTATTCATTCGGAAAGATATCGTTGTCGCGTCTCAACATAATACTCTACGTGTGTCCTTTATACCACC
The DNA here is from genome assembly GCF_023864275.1 of Schistocerca cancellata. Lineage (NCBI taxonomy): Eukaryota > Metazoa > Arthropoda > Insecta > Orthoptera > Acrididae > Schistocerca > Schistocerca cancellata. The sequence continues at coordinate 390,145,994 of NC_064630.1, read as the reverse complement.
CACAATGAACATCGCAACGGCAAAGTACCTTCACCATACCTACCTAACAAGAAAATCAGTAGTAAATGTTCTATGTGCACCTCACAGTGCACATTACGGACAGACCCGTCAGAATGACGCTATTGGCCGGTGCATCACGTGGTACACTGCCCCTTGCTATAGGATATCACTCCATCACTTGCCTTCTTACGCGCACACCAGTAAAACAGTCGTGCATGATCTCTTCACACTGGCTGCTGAAGACTCGCCCCATATCTCATACACAGCCTGCCACACAGCTGGCTCTTCGAAGAAAAGAAAATGTCGCTATATAGTTGACAATACTAGCCATATGGAGGAGGGTAAAAGGAATGTTCTCTTGGACTACTTCCTACAATATGCTTGCTTGACAGCCGCCCACAGTCTGATCAAGATATCATGATATCTATAACTACATACATGTACACACAGCAAGTCATTGTACAATGCGCGGCCGAAGACACTTCGTACCAATGTTCATTTTCTCTCCTGTTACATTCGCGTATTGAGCGAGAGATAAATGAGTATCTATATGCCTCTGCACACCCACCAATCGCTCTTATCTTACTGTTGTGATCCCTACGCGAATTATACAATGGTGACAGCATAAAGGACGCACAGTCTTCTTCTAATCCAGCCGGGTTTCGTGAGAACTATGTTGTCTTTGTGCCAAGTTACCGAGTATTTCTGTAACCCTTTTATGTGGACTATATCAACCTCCTACTATCCCAGCAGCATGTCTGTGAATCCTGCCGGTGTCAGTTTTGGTTCCTACTTCCTAAGCACTCCAAAATAAGAAAAATACTCTAGAATTGGTCGCACTGTTGTCTTCTATCGTACATCCATTGCAGACATACTGCAGTCTCCCAGAACCATACCAACAAATCTAAGTCTTCTAACTGGCTTCCTTAACGTTGAATTTACTCGTCTGTCACATTTCATATCAGTTCTCAGTTGTTGTTGTTGTGGTCTTCAGTCCTGAGACTGGTTTGATGCAGCTCTCCATGCTACCCTATCCTGTGCAAGCTTCTTCATCACCCTGTACTTACTGCAACCTACATCCTTCTGAATCTGCTAGTGTATTCGTCTCTTGGTCTCCCTCTACGATTTTTACCCTCCACGCTGCCCTCCAATGCTAAATTTGTGATCCCTTGATGCCTCAGAACATGTCCTACCAACCGGTCCCTTCTCCTTGTCAGGTTGAGCCACAAACTCCTCTTCTCCCCAGTTATATTCAATACCTCCTCATTAGTTATGTGATCTACCCATCTAATCTTTAGCATTCTTCTGTAGCACCACATTTCGAAAGCTTCTATTCTCTTCTTGTCCAAACTACACTCCTGGAAATTGAAATAAGAACACCGTGAATTCATTGTCCCAGGAAGGGGAAACTTTATTGACACATTCCTGGGGTCAGATACATCACATGATCACACTGACAGAACCACAGGCACATAGACACAGGCAACAGAGCATGCACAATGTCTTCACTAGTACAGTGTATATCCACCTTTCGCAGCAATGCAGGCTGCTATTCTCCCATGGAGACGATCGTAGAGATGCTGGATGTAGTCCTGTGGAACGGCTTGCCATGCCATTTCCACCTGGCGCCTCAGTTGGACCAGCGTTCGTGCTGGACGTGCAGACCGCGTGAGACGACGCTTCATCCAGTCCCAAACATGCTCAATGGGGGACAGATCCGGAGATCTTCCTGGCCAGGGTAGTTGACTTACACCTTCTAGAGCACGTTGGGTGGCACGGGATACATGCGGACGTGCATTGTCCTGTTGGAACAGCAAGTTCCCTTGCCGGTCTAGGAATGGTAGAACGATGGGTTCGATGACGGTTTGGATGTACCGTGCACTATTCAGTGTCCCCTCGACGATCACCAGTGGTGTACGGCCAGTGTAGGAGATCGCTCCCCACACCATGATGCCGGGTGTTGGCCCTGTGTGCCTCGGTCGTATGCAGTCCTGATTGTGGCGCTCACCTGCACGGCACAAACACGCATACGACCATCATTGGCACCAAGGCAGAAGCGACTCTCATCGCTGAAGACGACACGTCTCCATTCGTCCCTCCATTCACGCCTGTCGCGACACCACTGGAGGCGGGCTGCACGATGTTGGGGCGTGAGCGGAAGACGGCCTAACGGTGTGCGGGACCGTAGCCCAGCTTCATGGAGACGGTTGCGAATGGTCCTCGCCGATACCCCAGGAGCAACAATGTCCCTAATTTGCTGGGAAGTGGCGGTGCGGTCCCCTACGGCACTGCGTAGGATCCTGCGGTCTTGGCGTGCATCCGTGCGTCGCTGCGGTCCGGTCCCAGGTCGACGGGCACGTGCACCTTCCGCCGACCACTGGCGACAACATCGATGTACTGTGGAGACCTCACGCCCCACGTGTTGAGCAATTCGGCGGTACGTCCACCCGGCCTCCTGCATGCCCACTATACGCCCTCGCTCAAAGTCCGTCAACTGCACATACGGTTCACGTCCACGCTGTCGCGGCATGCTACCAGTGTTAAAGACTGCGATGGAGCTCCGTATGCCACGGCAAACTGGCTGACACTGACGGCGGCGGTGCACAAATGCTGCGCAGCTAGCGCCATTCGACGGCCAACACCGCGGTTCCTGGTGTGTCCGCTGTGCCGTGCGTGTGATCATTGCTTGTACAGCCCTCTCGCAGTGTCCGGAGCAAGTATGGTGGGTCTGACACACCGGTGTCAATGTGTTCTTTTTTCCATTTCCAGGAGTGTATTTATAGTCCATGTTTCACTTCCATAGATGGCTACACTCCATACGAATACTTTCAGAAACGACTTCCTGACACTTAAATCTATACTCGGTGTTAACAAATTTTTCTCTTTCTCAGTACTACCTTCAAATATCGGGCAGCGTTTTTCCACAAGTTTAATAAACACAACAGATACACATAACAGAGACTTAAGTCGTCAATAACATATTATCTTTTTCTATTTACAACAGCATGCCAACGCTGGGGTAACTTTTCGATTCCGCAACTATAGATATCACGTTGTTCTCGGGCGAAGAACTCGTCGACCCACGTTCGGAACGGATTGTCATCCGGCAAGAAAATTCCTTGAAGGTTGTTCGATAGAGGGCGGTAAAGGTGAAAGACAGAGGGTGCAAGATCAGGTGAATAAGGTGGATGCTGAATGATTTCCCACACCAAGTCCTGTATAGTGTTTTCTGTCAGTGCACTAGAATGCGGGCGTTCGTTATGGTGGAGTATCATCACTTCACGCATTCTTCCTGGTCGTTATTCTTGGACTGCGTGTGAAAGACGTCTCACGTCTCACTTGTTGACAATGATCGTCAACAGTGATGGTTACACCTCGGGGAAACAATTCGCAGTACACCACATCGTCCCTGCTCTTGTGTGGTCTTTGTGCGGGGAGATACTGATTTGCTTGGGTTCAACAATTCCTTTCTTTTCCTTGTGTTAGGATAAGGACACCATTTCTCGTTCCAGTAACGATACAGGATAGGAATGCTAAGTGTTGTTCACCAGCTAACTGGTGCCGAGAAAGCAGAGCTGCACATATGGCCACTTACTGATTTTTGTTGTTTTAGCTTAGATCATGCGGTACCCACACATCCGATTTTTGAATATATTCCGTTGCACGCAATGTCGCACGATGGTGGAATGATAACATTTTCTAGTTCTCCAGTACATTGGCATGGATCAATGTGTGTTAATGCGTTTGAAATACACTCCTGGAAATGGAAAAAAGAACACATTGACACCGGTGTGTCAGACCCACCATACTTGCTCCGGACACTGCGTGAGGGCTGTACAAGCAATGATCACACGCACGGCACAGCGGACACACCAGGAACCGCGGTGTTGGCCGTCGAATGGCGCTAGCTGCGCAGCATTTGTGCACCGCCGCCGTCAGTGTCAGCCAGTTTGCCGTGGCATACGGAGCTCCATCGCAGTCTTTAACACTGGTAGCATGCCGCGACAGCGTGGACGTGAACCGTATGTGCAGTTGACGGACTTTGAGCGAGGGCGTATAGTGGGCATGCGGGAGGCCGGGTGGACGTACCGCCGAATTGCTCAACACGTGGGGCGTGAGGTCTCCACAGTACATCGATGTTGTCGCCAGTGGTCGGCGGAAGGTGCACGTGACCGTCGACCTGGGACCGGACCGCAGCGACGCACGGATGCACGCCAAGACCGTAGGATCCTACGCAGTGGCATTGGGGACCGCACCGCCACTTCCCAGCAAATTAGGGACACTGTTGCTCCTGGGGTATCGGCGAGGACCATTCGCAACCGTCTCCATGAAGCTGGGCTACGGTCCCGCACACCGTTAGGCCGTCTTCCGCTCACGCCCCAACATCGTGCAGCCCGCCTCCAGTGGTGTTGCGACAGGCGTGAATGGAGGGACGAATGGAGACGTGTCGTCTTCAGCGATGAGAGTCGCTTCTGCCTTGGTGCCAATGATGGTCGTATGCGTGTTTGGCGCCGTGCAGGTGAGCGCCACAATCAGGACTGCATACGACCGAGGCACACAGGGCCAACACCCGGCATCATGGTGTGGGGAGCGATCTCCTACACTGGCTGTACACCACTGGTGATCGTCGAGGGGACACTGAATAGTGCACGGTACATCCAAACCGTCATCGAACCCATCGTTCTACCATTCCTAGACCGGCAAGGGAACTTGCTGTTCCAACAGGAAAATGCACGTCCACATGTATCCCGTGCCACCAAACGTGCTCTAGAAGGTGTAAGTCAACTACTCTGGCCAGGAAGATCTCCGGATCTGTCCCCCATTGAGCATGTTTGGGACTGGATGAAGCGTCGTCTCACGCGGTCTGCACGTCCAGCACGAACGCTGGTCCAACTGAGGCGCCAGGTGGAAATGGCATGGCAAGCCGTTCCACAGGACTACATCCAGCATCTCTATGATCGTCTCCATGGGAGAATAGCAGCCTGCATTGCTGCGAAAGGTGGATATACACTGTACTAGTGAAGACATTGTGCATGCTCTGTTGCCTGTGTCTATGTGCCTGTGGTTCTGTCAGTGTGAACATGTGATGTATCTGACCCCAGGAATGTGTCAATGAAGTTTCCCCTTCCTGAGACAATGAATTCACGGTGTTCTTATTTCAATTTCCAGGAGTGTATCTTCATCAAACCCCAAATGTCTTCCTGAGTGTGGAGAGCCACTAATGTCAAAAAGATCCTCCTTGAGACGAGAAAACTACTTTCCTGCCGTGCTCTGTGGCAGATGTTTCTGGCTGCCTCCGCTGCTGTCATCTTTCTGCTGAACTCAAACAGAAGAATATGTCGGAAATGTTTCGATTTCTCCACTTGGTGCTCCATTTTCTAGCGTCCACAGCTCCACTCGCTATCTCCATATGACAAAATGACAACATGTAAACTCAAACAGCAAGAGTGAAGTACAAATAAGAAATTAAAATCGATAAATAAACGCACAGCAACCGAAATACAAGGTGCTATCCAAAATTTTCAGGACTGGTGCTGCCATCTGTTGAAAACCTCACCCTCGAAGTAGTTCTCATCCACACGTACACACCAGTCCCAGCGTTTCCGCCACTGGCCAAACGTTTTTTGGAAGTCCTGTTCTTTGAGGGTGTTTATCACTGCCAGCAATGCTTCCTGAATCCTCTCTAGAGTGTCGAACCGCCGGCCTTTCAACTTCAGTTTCAGTTCTGGGAATAGCGCGAAGTTGCAAGGTGCCAAATCTGACGAGTACGGTGGGTGGGGTGCAACCGCCAAGTTGTTTTTTTGCCAAAAAGGTCCTGGTGAGCAACGGCATGTGACAGCGCGCGTTTTCACGGAGCCGTCGCAAGACGCGGAATTCACTGTTTGGTTGGGTGGGACGAATTCTTTGTGCACAATTCCCTTGGTATCAAAGAAAACGATGATCATGCTCTTCACTTTGCTCTTCACCTGTCTCGCGTTTTTGGGTCTTGCAGAGCCCGGTCTCTTCCACTGGGAGGATTGTTGCTTTGTCTCTGGGTCATCACCATCTGATAACCTGTGACAAGAAGGTTGGATCTTCAGATGCGGTCTGACAAAAGTCCGCGCACACTCCATCACGCTGTGCTTTCTGATCGGCAGTCAAGATCCTAGGCACAAATTTTGTGTCGACACGACGCATGCCCAGTTCGTCAGTCAACAACATTCGTTGACATTTCCAGTAACCAATACCCACTTCATCCGCAAGGTTCTTAAATGGTTTGACGTCGATCCTCACGATTGTTGAAAAATGGTTCAAATGGCTCTGAGCACTATGGGACTTAACTGCTGAGGTCATCAGTCCAAGAGAACTCAGAACTACTTAAACCTAACTAACCTAAGGACATCACACACATCCATGCCCGATGCAGGATTCGAACCCGCGACCGTAGCGGTCGCGCGGTGCCAGACTGTAGCGCCTAGAACCGCTCGGCCACTCCGGCTGGCGCACGATTTTTGAAGTTTGGCAACAATGTCTGGCGTTGTGGAGCTAACGGGCCTTCCAGTGTGAGCATCATCTTCGACATCTGCACGGCCCTAAACCGAGGAAGCCACTCATACACACGCATACGGCTCATGCTCTGTCCCCCAAACACTTGTTGAATCATTGCAAGGGTCTCCTTAGCACTTTTCCCGAGATCAGCACAGTATTTGATACACATGCGCTGTTCTGTTCCATCGTAAAATCGCCACACACTAAGCACAGAACATTACGGAAATCGCTATGGACACGCAAAACTTCCTCCCAGCTGAATGCAACTCCGCACACTGACTTATCAGATATACAGCTCTAGCCACGTAGCGGTGCAAAGATCTACTACTCCTACTTTCCATATGCCAGCATCCGTTCCGGAAATTTTGGATTCCACCTCGCACCAACACGCAAAACAAAAACGGTAGAAACTTATGAACCAACTTAATACTTATACGATGTGACATGCTCAAGATGTTCACCACTAATCTGGTAATTGGGTACTGTTCTGTTCTTTCCCTTTATCACAGATATTGTCTGGTATTTATACATATTTAGAGAGAGCTCCTTACATCAACTGAAAATTTTTACAAAGTCTTTCCACATTTTCTTACGATCGTCCAACAAAGGTACCTTCCTGTAGGCGAAAAATCTTATAGTGCTGCTGTTGGTGTCCGGTAAATCGTTTGTGGATATTGAGAAGATAACTGACATTGACCGCCTAGATAGCCGTTCGTGTCAAAGCATCACTTTCGGGACAAGTAGGTGTGCTGGCCCCAGATCGAATCCATCCAGCGGAATGTCGATGAGAGTCCGTGTGCAGGCCAAGCAGCCGGGTTGTTCTTTTTAGGTGGTGTCCCATATCCCGTTTGGTACCCAAGGTACGCCTCAGTTACACGACTCGCAAACATTTAGAAAACTTTCGCTTACTTTCACATGAGTGACACCGCACGCAGACAGTTTGGGGTACGCATGTTCTATCCCAGGCGGTAATGAAGAGGTGACAGGAAGGGTATCCAGCCACCCCTTAAAGTAACCATGCCAACTCCGTTCATAGCCGTGTCGACTCTTCGCTAATGATGCATTAAGGCACAAGGAAAAGAAGAGAAGAGAACGTTATGCAAACTATTACACTTTCATGTGGCACACTTAACATTACTTTCGTGTCCTTGAACATTCACCATCCAGTATAACCTAATGGGTTCTATACATCAAACATGTATCGAGGCAGTCACGTACTTGCGAAGATACTCTATGTGATAATATCTTGATTAGTAATCAACAATGAGGTTCAGTGGCACGCCTTTCGGAAATATGGAAACGATAATATTTCCTAGTAATCCCCTACGCCTCACTGGCATACTCTGTCAACATGGTAATCCCAGAAAAACAGTCTACATGCCTTCCCCGATGACATTTGGGACGTCGCTTCATGTGATGATAACGGTGTTGAGTATTTCCATTTTTTCTTCTGCAATTTTCAGTTGAGTCCATAGTGACACAGATGCTCAAAACAGCCACCACCGCCGCGCTAGCAAAGCTGTTTGATTAATGCTTCCTCTGGGCACCTTCTTTGCTTTGATGCGAACAAGCTTGTGAATGATATTTATCACTGCCCCAAGACCAATGTACACTTTCTTAGTTCTGTCTAGATATAAATGACGCTTTTTAAGCTCCAGAGTCTCTACTAAGGTGACAGTTTCTGGGTCCTCGCAGAGCTACGGACGACAGTTTCTGGGCCTGTCTTCCAGGAAAGTTCGGGTGCATTGGACACAACTAAACCACTTAACCACATTGTCAGGCTTTGAGGAATTCTCTTCGTGGAGGGTATTAACTTTATCATAAATTGCCTCACTGGTTTTTCTCTTCGAAACATTAAACAAATCACTTTTTGAACTTACAGCTTCCTAAGCGAATGCATCATCTTTGGCGATGTTCTATACCGAGGTTCTGCAATGAAATAGCGTGGCAAAATTTACAGGGGTTATCACTATGAGGACACTTCGTTGCTGTAATACTCAGATCGTAAAGCTATTCTTCATTGACATTTTATGTATTTTAATCTTTTGCTGCAGTGAACGTTTGTGATTAGTTAGAAGTTTGTATTGGTTGCAGAACTGAAACCGAATCCCTGCCTCAGTGGGCAGTATGCTACCAACTGTCTTCCATGAACACAGGCAATGCAATTGACAGCATATCAGGTGACGATGGCAGGGCTCCATGTTCGAATCCAAGTCTGACACAGCTATAGCTATGTTATTGTATACTGTAGCCTTCCACAATACAAATTTTTGACCTTTATTATGTATCGACATATCGTCCATAGCTAGTAAGTTACAAAGTTGACAATGAAATTTTCATGTTCTAGAAGTTGAAGCTAACGTGTGTATGAAAGCTCAATGAAGAATCATTGATCTTCCCAGTACTTAACATTGCTTCTTTTCTACTTTTATAATTGTTCAAGTGAATTCCTTCCTTAGAACTCTACCAGGTGGGGTAGTATTATGCTATAGGGGGCAACTGTAGAGTATGTGAACATTATTAGCGAGCACCTGCATCTAAACACATGCACCCCTTCGTACTTAATATTTTCCACGACGACGTCTTCCAGAAGAATAGCTCACTATGTCACAAGGCCAGAATCATGGTGCAGTCTTTTGAGAAGCATGATAGCGAACTCACGTTGCTGTCGGTCACCAAATTCGCCTTTTCTGAACCTGATGGAACACATATAGGGCGCCATAAGGCGCCAGGGGTTCCTCGCCCACAAACAATTAGCCCATAATTTACTGGAATACCTACGGATAGACGTCTGGTGCTACATACCACTGTAAATCTACCAAGGTTTATTCTAATCCATTCCACGCAGCATCGCTATTGTTTTACAATGGACATTTAGAGCTGTGGGTCTTACAAACGCCATTGCTCACAGTGATTCATAAAACTGCACGCCCTCAATCGCCAATTAACACAGAAAATAGACAATATCTGAGTGGAAGCGTGTCGTGTGCTCCTACGTTTTCCAGTTTTACCTTTTTGCAAATGATGCAAGGCATCGAGTGCACTGAAGGTCCGATGAGGCGTTTACCCATAACATGTGGAAGGTGCAGTTCAGGCCAGGTGACGATTCTTTGGAGGTGTTTTTCATACCAGGGCTCGAACTCAGTCACTCAGTTTATTGTGAATATGAACGAGCATGTTTATTTCAATATGCCGGTAGCCATATCTTCTGTATATTCGTGACCAATTTTTTGTGGACACTCCAATCTTCCAAGATAGAAACAGCGATTTTCACAGAGCTGCACTCATACACCTCTGCTTTGACAAGTGCTCAGGTACTATATCGCATCTCGACTGCGATGATGAATCACTTGTTCTTAATGCTGTAGAAAATGTTTGGGACTATTTTTAGCATTGTGTAAAACTTAGTATTATACCTCCCAGCTATATGGCAATTCTGTAGGATCCAATCATCAGTGACTGGTTTCAACTGGATATGCATTGTTATCAGATTTCTTATGACCTACTTACCCCTCTGCTGTCAAGCAGCATTGCCACATTTCCTCTTCCCCACTCACCCCCACTCTCCCCTATGATATCATAACCCAAGATGGTGGACCAAGGCTACTTGTCTTGAATTTAAGTGGGAAATTCAACAAATGGAACATGGTGGAAACAACCCATTTCTCTTAAGTTTGAAAAGTTTGGAAACTTAAAAAGTTTACTTGTTCAAACTTACAGATAATTTTAAAACCAGGACAGCCATAGCAAATTAATTATACACGAATATGGTCACACTATCTGGATGGCAGCCACTGCACACACTCTGGCAACATACTGGACAACTCACAGCTTTTGTTGCCAGCTGGTACAATTACTATTATGTTGGTGACAAACACACACAAGGATGTCGGTTTCCAGGCTCAACATTTTTCTGGGTAACATTTACCATGAGCATCGTCTGCTGCTTGACACAGACCCATCCAGAAATATATTTTAATCTGTAAAGTGATGACAGTTCGTGATTTTAACATAGATTAGACATTCATCGTTGGTGATGGTTTTTATCAACTGAAAAAGAGTGGTAACTTTGCCTAGCCATGCCATCTGTTACTCTGTGGCATTCTGTAATAACTTCCTGTATCATATGACTTAGTATTATGTGCACCAGAAGCTGCACCTTAAAAGTCTAATCGACTTACATAAGTCTAATCGACTTATATAAATACAGCTACACCGGACTATTGGACTTTTCATTTAGTTTCGTATTTTAATAGTTTTAACCCCTTATGTAAACAGCTGTTACACTATACTACTTAGTCAATTAATTAAGTTCTAAGTTAAATTCAAAGAATCCAAGATAGCCTTCCAGACAGTAGTTCTGCTTTCCACCATTAGTATGTTATTTGTGGGGTCACTGCACTCACTCCATTACCTACTTTTACCACTACTCTGGCATCGCACCTAATACTCCAGACTGCCAGGGAATGGGATTGTTGTATATAAGACATAGCAGATGTGTTCTGTGCATCATAGTGAAAGATTGCCATGAAGAGTCAGAAATTCATTCAGTCGATGCCAGACAAGGAAACTGTCTCACAGAGTTGAATATAAGCATTAAGCCACCCCCCCCCCCCTCACTCTCTCTCTCTCTCTCTCAGTGTTCTGTTCACTGTATGTGTGTGTGTATGTGGATGTGTGTCCGTGGGGGGTGACGTAGAATTGTTTCCAGATTTTGAATTTCCAATGTCACCAATATCTGCACCGATCATTGAGCCTCTAGCTTTGCGAAGTGCACTGATGAATGACTGTGTTCTTATTCTCTTCAACACAAAAGCTGATGCATTCCTCAGAGTGAGATTTCAACACAGTGGTAATTTTTGACAATCCACGATTTTTTGACACGAAACTGGCGTTATCAGATTGTAAATGGCATCAGATATGCAAGAATAAAAAAAAAAAATGGAACGAATGTTCCATGGTGGTGGTGACGTTGCTTAAATGGCGACAGTGAAAGTATACAACAGTGAAAATAACACACAGTGCATTCGCAGTCAGGAATCTACATTCACAAAGTTGACGTATGCTAGAACCATCCAGCAAATGGTGGGCGATAGTACTGAGTGGTATCCTTATATTGCTAAGCATTTCAGAGAGTGTTGCACATCAGTATGCAGTACGTATGACACATCAGCATCAGTGCCAGGCATTCACGCAGAATTGTGTGCATATTTGAAATTCTTTGAGCATCTAACTACATCGAACCAAACTTACTGAATAAACAATTGTCTCTAAGCAGTTTTACTATTTCCTTGGGGCTAATCTCCGAGATTTTGTGATACATGTAGAATGAGTGTAAAAATACAGCATGTTTGATGCAGAAAGAAAAAGGAATGCCTTTGGTTTAACAAGACACATTTATTTTTGCTGTTAACAAAGTAAAAAACTGTTTAAATAACAATGCTTTTTTACAAATTATAATGCACAAATAATTGTATCAATATATATATATATATATATATATATATATATATATATATATATATATATATGTGTGTGTGTGTGTGTGTGTGTGTGTGTGTGTGTGTGTGTGTGTGTGTGTGTGTGTGTGTGTATTTGCAAATTACAACATGTCTCAGATATTTGCCATTAGATTTCTCAGATTGTTGCAATGTACTTGGGAAAATATGCAACACTAAATTTCATCATGGTTTGTATGGCCAAGAGCAGGAACAACTACACTCATGTATGCATACTGTGCAAAACAGCACACACACGGTGTGCAAATAATAACTTAATAACTGACATAGCATGAAAAAGTTAATAGTGTGAAAAAATTCTACATGAGATACATAATATTCAGTTCAAACACATATGTACATTATACATAGAGTATAAAAAATTTAAGTCACATGCACAGTATGCAATTCAAACTATCCAAGTCACATACACAGTATGCAATTCAAACATACACAGTATGCAATATTTACATCTAACAGCTATACATCATCCATCCAAGAACTTCTGTGATTGATTTTAGTTCTGGTGTACAAACGACGTCATCACCATAGTTATGCTGGCAGTTAGAGCTACTGACTGTAAACAGCATATGCACCTTTGCTTAGTTGGTTGTCAGCAGGCAATTTTAAGTAGTGGACTTGGGACAATAGTGTGTCAACATTGTGTCACAGAGCTCAATGGAGCAACATCTCCACGTGCTCCAGAATCTATTTGAAGAAGAAAAAGTGGGTACAATGTTTGTACTAAACTCTTTGACCCCAAATCAAAACGACAAATTGTGGACGCCTGCTGCGACGCAAAATATTGACAATTGTTCCTGTAAAAAGTCATTATGGGTCATATTTAATATTACCAATACAAACTTGCCACAAAACGACAAAGCAAAGAAATTCATATGAAGTGTTAATGCACTGACGACATAGCCGAAATTCAAGTTAAGGTGATGTATGAGTGGAACAGCATCCAAAAGAAGGACTTTTCCGATAGTTCCACATAGTTTTATGAACATTATGTGTATTTTACTCATTTGGGGGTTGGGTGGATCAGATGTAGAATATGTAGAACACCTGAAGCATTAAAACTACTATCTTCATGTTTCCATATTTTTTATTAATCCAGTCACGAAATTTTTTGGGCTAACAGCCTATTACACGCTATGACAAACAGGTTATTCTGTTCCACATACACACATGCATACATTAGTTTTGTCATATACACACATACATCCGCTCTCTCACTCTTTATCACTCAAGTGAATAGTGCAAATAAGGCAGGGTTTCAATCCCACCTCAAATGACTCCTTACCGTCATGACACAATACCCTGATCTTCTGTTGTGTCACTCTAAGTAGAATATGTGCTCTCAGCTGAAAATTGACCTAATGCAACACTGTACAGCAACACCAAATAATCGTCAGCCACGAAAGCCCTTGTAGCCACACAGTGAAGACCCTCAGCCCACCTTAGGGAGACACGTGACAATCTATTCTATGGGTAAATCTTGGGTCATAGACCCACAAACTGCTCGATATGCGATCCACTCAACTTGTCTCTTATCAAGACGATAACTTTATTATTTGCCAGCTTTATGCCACAGGGTTGTCAGTTGTGTATCCATATATGTCAAATGCATCAAGGTTGCACCTTACCCCTCTACCCAATAAATCAAGCTATAAGTGTCCTTATAAAGCAATTTTGGGTGTTCAAAATGAGAATGAGTTTTAGCAAACGCATAATGAAAGCGGTACATGTGGAGTTTTGACGCACATACTGACATGTGAACTGTATTGCATCCTTCACCACTTCCAGAGCCCCAAATTCTTCTTGACAGATGTAACCCTTTCAGTGTTGTTTTGGCCATCAGTTGTCTCCAGCCGTAACATTACTCCCAACAACTGATTAATTTAATATCATGATGTTTCCTTATATAATTACCTTACTTAATATTGAGTTACTCATTAATGTTTTACGCAGAAAAGTTGCAAGACTCAGTTTCTTTATTTTATTAATGATTAGTTTCAGGTTACCTGAACCCATTTTCAAATCATTCAAACAGAAAAAATGGTGTATTCCGTAATGGGATGCAAAACCATGTTAAAACTGTACATATGTGTATCTCAAAGTCAAATTCTTCTATGAACATTGGCAGGACAAATATACAACTCCATTCCCATTGTCCTCCTAATGTACATAGAAAATCGTGACTTTGATATACATCTACATACATTCTTAATGTGGTTTTGCATGCTGTTTGGATGGTTTGAAAATGGGTTCAGATAAACCAAAACTAGTCATCAGTTAAATAAAAAATGACTCTTGCAATTTTGGCTTTTTTCTATGACTGGTTGACGCAAGCTGCTTCCCATTAGCCCAGTACACTAAAAATCCATTCATTAATTTGTAAAAATTCTTAGCAAAATACATGTTGTGGCTGATAAAATGTTTTTTATCCACATACATCAGCAATCAGGTACTCTATTTGAATTTATTAATGCAGATGGTTATAGTCAATTTCAACCAAAAACTGAGACATAGCTGCCGATTTCTATAATGTATTGAGTACTTTGTATTTTGCAGCTTTGTCGTCAACTTTGAGTGGGAAACATATTGTGGAACTTGGTGTTCTGATATAGCTGTAAATCGCTGTGTGCATTGTGCAGGCTATTGGGATATTCAAAGTCTACCTCCGAAATATATCCCACATCAGGATCATCCATCACAACTGAGATATCTACTCCTTTGATTTCAGCATGAGTCAACCATCGAAATCCTCTAAGAGGTAGAAATTGTTGCATAACAAACCCACATAAGTTGTTCTCATTAAAATATACGATAAAACTTGAATCGATGGCTGCTCTGTTATGCAATTTACCCATTCACCATCCTTTGGCCCATCCACCGACATATTGCAAAGTTACCGTAGATACCCCGCTAAAATAACAACAGCATGTCAGTACTGGCTAAAGCTCAAGTTCGACACCAATCTACCCGAGCATAGCGTAATGTGATAACCCTAGTGTTGTTTAGTAGACAACAAGACCCAGCATGTATGTTTTCGAGCATATTTGCTTGCATACACACCAGAATTTCATGAAAATACCTGCATGTAATAAGAGGGCATACATATGCCTCCACGTAAAGCGTAACTCCCAAAGTTACATATATTAAACTCCTGCCAAAAATGTATTTTGTGCTGATATTCAGCATCTGTTATGGCACTGGCTCGAGAATGTGCATATTTCAGGAATGTAGTTTTGTAGAGTTTTGCCGTCGAATCCAGATATTCCTAGGAGAAGATCCTTTTCTCCATTATGAGCTAAAACTAAGCCTCATCTAGACGTGCAGCTAGTGAGACGTGCATATCCCCCTGATAAATGGTTTCAGCAAGTTTCTATTGCCTGCATTAATCTTAACAATTCTAAGAAGCATAGTGTAATTTTATTGGTGGTTCTCTTAGAAAACAAACAATATTTCTCTGTCCTCTCAAATAGGACACTAACCTCATGAATTGCTCAACCGAAATCGACCAAGTGCTTAGTAATAAAATGAGCATCACACCATCTCAAATTGTGAAAAAATAGATATGTGTCATAGGAGTTTACACTTCAGACTGCATGAATTGTGTACTACCCTGCAAAATTTACTGATGACCTGGCAATGACTCAGAACCAGCACTTCACTGGTATTTGCTTATGGTAGTCCATAAATATAACAGCCAGCTGCTTTCTCGATCAGTGACTGAATTTTCTGTGTGGTAAAGCAATGTTTGTGTGACAAATTTCAAGAAATTACTTTACAAGTGCTTAAGGCTCAGAGAACAAACACTTCACAAGTTCTTCCCTGTCATAAATTTAAAATAATTACGACCCAGAAGTGTGAAATAAAACCTAGTACAGTGCTCAAATTGTGTCATTCTGTGAGGGTTGTATGTGAGCAGAGGCATTGTCCTCACAGCCCTCAACAGTAGCAGAAGGCATTAGAGTAGGCACACACCACAAAAGGTACTCGCTCGTTGTGTGGAAAATTCTTAAACTTTAAAAACTTTTTCACCTCAGTGAACGTCTTTATGCATATCATGTCCTGGGTAGAGAACCCTGCTGGTGTTATGTTAATTTCTCGAATAAAATGAATTCATGCACCTCAAACAGACGTACTTTGCACCATTCCATGCATTCAGTTGGAAGCAAAATTAGGTGAGGCATGTTCTAGATCTAGCTGTAGCCCCCTTAGAGTCCCCTGAGATCTGCATGTTTCTTGCAATTACCTGTAAACTGGAAAAAGTGGAGGCTCTCAACAACCTTACATTCATTGTTTTTCTGTACATCATCCTCATTAGGCTCGCACTTCTCTGTGCATATACATGTAAACTTTCTAAATAATTCTGATAGGAAAAGTGAACTAGAAGTGTTATTAACAACATATAACTTAGAATCAATGATCAATTTCCTGTGAACTGGAAACAGTGGAGGCTCTAAACAACCTTACATTCATTGTTTTTCTGTACATCATCTTCATTAGGCTCGCACTTCTCTGTGCATATACATGTAAACTTTCTAAATAATTCTGATAGGAAAAGTGAAATAGAAGTGTTATTAACAACATATAACTTAGAATCAATGATCAATTTCCCTACACGTATAGCTCAGGACAGTAGCACACTAATACATAATGTATTTGTACAGAAAGAGGATGTAAAACAAACATGTGCTTTCCCTGTGATAAATTGATTGTCAGACCATGATGCACAAGCGATTAACTTACAAACCCTATAGGGTTACAGCTCAGAAACGATTAAGTAAAAGTGTGAGATCGCTCAACCCAGTATCTATACAGCACTTCAGAGAAAGCTTACAAAATGGTAATTAGTGAGATGTATATAATGAGACAAATGCTAATGATAATTGCAACATATTTCTTGATAAATTTATATTACTCTTTGAACATTGTTTCCCAAAGAAAATTACTAAGTGTAACACCACACACTTTTGAGGGAAATCTTGGATTACTACAGGTATTAAAGTGTCTTCAGAAAGAAAAAGAAAACTGTATGAGACAGCAAGAACTAGTAAAGATCCAGAAGTAGTTTTACACTATAAAATTTATTGTAACATACTGAGAAAAGTTGTAAGGAAACCAAGAAGTATGTATGTTACAGAAGAAATTAACAACTCTGGCAATAAAATAAAATAAATACGGAATGTTGTTAGAAGGGAGACAGGAAAAGTAACCACTGGGGTAGGCAGAATTGCCGTTAAACAGAATGAGACCATCCTAACCAACAGTACACAAGTAGCTAATGTATTTAACAACCATTTCTCAAGTGTGGGAGAAACAATTAGTAAGAACAGTTCAAAAGGAAAAGCTAGGCAGTACATGGAAGAGTCTCTTTTGAAAAAAATTAGTCAGATTAAGTTTCACCTAAAATCCTCTTATGAAATAAGTAAAGTTATTAAATCTCCGAGAAATAAATGTTCTGTTGGAGTAGATGACATTCTAATAAGATATTAAAACAATGTGGAGCAATTACAGCTGATGTTATGAGTCATATATGTAATGCATCACTAACTCAAGGTATTTTCCCAGACAGGTTAAAATATGCCATTGTCAGGCCTATCTACAAAAAGGGGGACACCACAGATGTCAATAATTATCAGTCAGTATCCTTGCTTACAGCAGTCTCAAAAATCTTCGAGAAAGTAATATACTCAAAAGTGGTTAGCCATCTCAACAGTAATGGGATACTTACTAAATAACAGTTTGGATTTCAAAAAAGCTGTTCCACTGAGACAGCAAAATACAATTTCACTGTCCATATAATAGAGTCTTTAAATAGTAAAATGTCACCAATAGGAATTTTCTGTGACTTGTGTAAAGCATTTGATTGTGTCAACAATGCCATTATGTTACAGAAATTACAATTCTATGGTATAAATGAAATAGCATATGGGTGGTGTAAGTCATTCCTACAGAACAGAAAGCAAAACGTTTCCTTATATGGTTCAACGATTTAAATAATTTTTACATTTCTTCTAACTGGGGTGAAATTACATTAGGTGTTCCACAGGGTTCAATCATGGGTCCCCTTCTGATCTTGATATATGTGAACGACCTCCCTTCCTATCTGAAACACGAAGCTGAACTGACACTATTTGATGATGATACAAGCATCATTATAAATTCTGTAAAAGAAAGTCCAATTGAAAATGATACAAATAAGGTCTTAGGAAAAGTCATTAATTGGTTTTCTGCAAATGGGTTTGCTATGAACTTTGAAAAAACACAGTACATCCAATTTTCTGCTGGAAAAAGTACAGTTCCTTCAATAAATAGAACACATCAACGGAATTCAGTTGACAGGGTAGAGTATCCTAAGTTTTTGGGTGTACATGAAGATGAGAATCTTAATTGGAAAATTCATATTTTTGATCTCCTAAAGCGACTAGGATCAGCAACTTTTTTGATCAGAATAATTGCCAATTTTGAGGATATAGAAATTAGTAAGCTAACATACTTTGCATACTTTCACTCTCTGATGTCATAAGGAATATTATTTTGGGGTAACTCAATATTTAGACAAAAAGTATTCACTGCTCCAAAGAAAGTGGTTAGAATAATGTGTGGGGTTCATAGTTGCACATCTTGTAGGCACCTTTTTAAAAGATTGCAAATTCTTACAACAGCCTCACAATACATCTACTCACTAATGCAATTTGTTCTCAACAACATGGACCAGTTTAAAAACAACAGTGACATTCATTATTATAATACCATAAAAAAGAAAGACTTACACTATCCTTTGCTCAACCTATCTTTGGCACAGAAAGGGGTAAAATATGCTGCTATAAAAATTTTCGACAAATTACCAGATGAAATAAGGTGTCTGTCAGACACCTGTAATAGCTTCAAAAATAAATTGAAATCGTATCACCTTGACAACTCCTTCTATACCATAGATGAATTCTTGAATAGGAATAAATAAATCTATAAATATGGTATATGCATTTTGTGCCATTTAAGGGAATGGGGTAAATAATAGAAATATTAATCTTTAACTATGTATTTTAATATATATATAAATTTTGTTTCATATGTGCATTTCTTGTGCACTTGACACATTCCACTTCAAAAAGGGTACCATACTGTTGGACTGATCAATGGAACATGCAACCAACTAACTAACTAACTAACTCCCTCTCAAATATTGTAACTTTCTGAAGTTTAATGGGGAATTCGATACCATCATGATTATTAAACCATACATACGATACTGACTCATATGCTACACATTTCCTTAAAATCTCTCTCACAACCCAGAAGAGTCCATACAAACCTAAAGTTGTTGGAATTTTTAACATTAATAACACCCTGTTTTCTGTCCCCTGGAAGAGAGATATATGAAGACCCTCAATATAAGAAATCATTTACATGTGTGTGTGAATGTCCAAATACAGGTTGCTGTTTAGGGCTTTCCCAGGATCTCTTTGCTGAAATTCAGAGAATCAAGTCTGTCTTCATGTCACAACAGACCTCCTGTACCACTCAGTATACGGGTGTTTCACTGTAATATGACAATTTACCCACACAAACGTATGTGACCTATATAGACTACATAATTTTTTGTGACTAAAAATTTGTAACATAACACTGCATTACGTTTAATCGTCGAATATTGTTGATAATAGATGATCTAGGGAACTTCTAACTCCTAAACCTGTTGGTAGGTATTCAGAAACAGGATCGAATCATGATAACCAGTAGGAATGTCGATCAGGGTAGGCGATATCAAGTGCACCTTGAATCATTGAATATGATAGTACTGTGGTGTGATATACTTGATGCTTATCTTTAATAGAAGAGACAGGGGAGCTGCTGTTGGCCAATAGCTCATTATTGTTACTATTCTAACCATCTCTGGAGGCCGAGAGTCCAATCACAGCTGTCTACAAGGTTGATGATCCAGGCATAGATATATGCAGCGGTTTTAAGGTGCATACCTCATAATGATGATACCAGCAGTGCAGATGTAGGTGTTCATGGTGCCTGTGAGGTTGTGGGTGTAGGCAGTATGTACTAATGGAGATGGTCTGGGCAACGATGATGATGGACCACAATCATTCACCATTTCTAAGAATAAAAGCTGCGGATAAGAAATGTGAATGTGTATACAAGTGTGAAAAAAATTGGGAAACTGATACTTATGCGAAGACTAATCTAACAGCGTCTCACACCTTCAGTCCCTTATATTGTCTGTGGGGATTGTAATGGGACTTGCCAACAATCCCCCATTTCATCATCAAGGACATGCATGCAGTCGCTGACAGTAAGTGTGATGGGTGGCTGTGTCGCCAGATCCTCAACTACAATGTGTAGGAGCCCTTCCATGCTGATACGCCAAGCATGTGACATCGATGGTGCTGAAAACATGAACAGGCTCACATTATAACCCAGTCTTCTAGAACATAAAAAGACAACAGTCCATGAGTATGGCATATATTATTATTTTAACACACATGTTATAAAGCGAGTCATTCTACTTACATATACAACCAACATCAGTAAGCACAACCAGTGTCTGGGTGCGTGCACCACCAAGTTTTCATTCATACTTATCATAAGTTACTTCGTTTGGTTCAGCAATGCCCAGCCATCACTCCACTTTTGGAGCAGCTATCCATCACATTAAAAAAGATGCAGTAGCTTCATCCAACTGCATGGACGATTGGTTGCCATCGTCATCATCATCATTATCTGAAACATAAAAATCATTAGATCATGACTGCATATACACAAACACATACACACAAACAAACAAAATTTATCGTTGCTTACATAACACAGCATTGTGGACGTGACCATCTATAAGACAATTCCCTGGAGTAGCTGTTTCTGCTGCTGTTGCTACACTTCAAAATGGAGTCACTATGAAGAATGATATAAAACCTATATGTGAGTTCACCTTATATGGTTCACGTCAAAGGAGACACAGTGTGGGAAAGAAACCCGAAGTACCATGTGAATCAGTATCTGGATCAGACATGAGCCATGAGTGTGCACAAGGATGGGGATAGGTATATGCAGTGCTACCCTCTACGAGTTAGCAGGGAATAATAACACAAGATGTTGTTTTAAAAAACCATATATTTTTCATACAACTTAACAGTAGTTTCACATTATCACATGTATACACAAAAAATTGAATCATTTGTCTTTCTTAGTAGATGACATGGTGGGCACCTGTACACTTATACAATTCTAAATACAGTCCTGCAAGTATCACATATCCATAACGATTAGTTGCTACATTTCATACAGACAATTTAATGTATATAATTGAAAGTTCAAAGCGATGTCATTGTACCTTCATAAGCCACTGCAGGGTCATTCCAATGTATTCCATGATAATTACACATTAGCCACTGTGCACTTCCATGCACTTGAAGCATTTTAACATCTCTGAAAGGTTTTTGTGCTGTGACGTTTGTGGAGAATGTCGTGATAACATGTCCATTATCGTAAAGGCCACAAATGTCTCCAATACCTTCAAATGCAGGTTGTTCACTTTTGTTGAGGAATCTTTGAGTGTTAACTATGATGTTCATTATTTGAGGTGTCATTGTGAAATGTGTGAGATGTGGTACTACACCTATTAATTCATAAAAGTCTGTACATTACCAATGAATGGAGAGTATTAGTCACGTTTTCATAGTTTCATTATGTTTAGAGTAATTTATCAACACCATGGGTGCAAACTTCTTTAATTATTTTATGTTGAGCAGACGTCCATCTTCTCTCTCATAATATGCAGAACAAAACCTTTTGTACATATCGAGCAGTAAGCTGTAGACATTATTACCCCAGTGTAAATTGTCATATGTATAGAACTGTGAATTGAGGTAAACATTAGTGTTTGTTAATATACAATTGTTGAATTCGCTCAAGTTAAGCTTACAGTTCCCCTTCCTGTCAGTCTGAGGCACAAGTACAATTAACTGAGGCATTTATAATTGATGTTTTAGCAGTCCATGATTGTCTGGAGGCATTCGGGAGAGGGATTATTCAAAAAGCTCCCACTTATGTAAACTTAAAGGGTTACTATAAATTTTTCATTCGTTTTCAAAGCTCTATACTTTCCAAAGTATTACATCTACAAATATGACTTATTCATGAGTATAACTGTAAAATCACCAACTTTGCATTTTGGACTCTACAAACTGATCACACAACTCAGCCCAAGCGGTAGTCAGGTTTGTTCTATACTTCATGTTGCAACATCCTGTCACATTATCATCACAGCAGCACTGATGCATTCCCTGAGTTGTTTCAGTGTTCTTAGCAGTGATACCACACAAATACAGTTATGTACAGTACGTAACGTGTATCCACAGGACGTGTGGCCTGTAATTGAAGAAGTGTCATGATGATCTCTCCATTGGCAAAAGTTTCCGGAATAGTCCCCCATTCGGATCTCCAGGAGGGGACTGCCAAGGGGGAGGTTACCATGAGAAAAAGATTGAATAATCAACGAAAGGATAACGTTCTACGAGTCGGGGCGTGGAATGTCAGAAGCTTGAACGTGGTAGGGAAACTAGAAAATCTGAAAAGGGAAATGCAAAGGCTCAATCTAGATATAGTAGGGGTCAGTGAATTGAAGTGGAAGGAAGACAAGGATTTCTGGTCAGATGAGTATTGGGTAATATCAACAGCAGCAGAAAATGGTATAACAGGTGTAGGATTCGTTATGAATAGGAAGGTAGGGCAGAGGGTGTGTTACTGTAAACAGTTCAGTGACCGGGTTGTTCTAATCAGAATCGACAGCAGACCAACACCGACAACGATAGTTCAGGTATACATGCCGACGTCGCAAGCTGAAGATGAACAGATAGAGAAAGTGTATGAGGATATTGAAAGGGTAATGCAGTATGTAAAGGGGGACGAAAATCTAATAGTCATGGGCGACTGGAATGCAGTTGTAGGGGAAGGAGTGGAAGAAAAGGTTACAGGAGAATATGGGCTTGGGATAAGGAATGAAAGAGGAGAAAGACTAACTGAGTTCTGTAACAAGTTTCAGCTAGTAATAGCGAATACCCTGTTCAAGAATCACAAGAGGAGGAGGTATACTTGGAAAAGGCCGGGAGATACAGGAAGATTTCAATTAGATTACATCATGGTCAGACAGAGATTCCGAAATCAGATAGTGGATTGTAAGGCGTACCCAGAAGCAGATATAGACTCAGATCACAATATAGTAGTGATGAAGAGTAGGCTGAAGTTCAAGACATTAGTCAGGAAGAATCAATACGCAAAGAAGTGGGATACAGAAGTACTAAGGAATGACGAGATACGTTTGAAGTTCTCTAACGCTATAGATACAGCAATAAGGAATAGCGCAGTAGGCAGTACAGTTGAAGAGGAATGGACATCTCTAAAAACGGCCATCACAGAAGTTGGGAAGGAAAACATAGGTACAAAGAAGGTAGCTGCGAAGAAACCATGGGTAACAGAAGAAATACTTCAGTTGATTGATGAAAGGAGGAAGTACAAACATGTTCCGGGAAAATCAGGAATACAGAAATACAAGTCGCTGAGGAATGAAATAAATAGGAAGTGCAGGGAAGCTAAGACGAAATGGCTGCAGGAAAAATGTGAAGACATCGAAAAAGATATGATTGTCGGAAGGACAGACTCAGCATACAGGAAAGTCAAAACAACCTTTGGTGACATTAAAAGCAACGGTGGTAACATTAAGAGTGCAACGGGAATTCCACTGTTAAATGCAGAGGAGAGAGCAGATAGGTGGAAAGAATACATTTGAAAGCCTCTATGAGGGTGAAGATTTGTCTGATGTGATAGAAGAAGAAACAGGAGTCGATTTAGAAGAGACAGGGGATCCAGTATTAGAATAGGAATTTAAAAGAGCTTTGGAGCACTTACGGTCAAATAAGGCAGAAGGGATAGACAACATTCCATCAGAATTTCTAAAATCATTGGGGGAAGTGGCAACAAAACGACTATTCACGTTGGTGTGTAGAATATATGAGTCTGGCGATATATCATCTGACTTTCGGAAAACCATCATCCACACAATTCCGAAGACGGCAAGAGCTGACAAGTGCGAGAATTATCGCACAATCAGCTTAACGGCTCATGCATCGAAGCTGCTTGCAAGAATAATATACAGAAGAATGGAAAAGAAAATTGAAAATGCTCTAGGTGACGATCAGTTTGGCTTTAGGAAAAGTAAAGGGACGAGAGAGGCAATTTTGACGTTACGGCTAATAATGGAAGCAAGGCTAAAGAAAAATCAAGACACTTTCATAGGATTTGTCGACCTGGAAAAAGCGTTCGACAATAGAAAATGGTGCAAGCTGTTCGAGATTCTGAAAAAAGTAGGGGTAAGCTATAGGGAGAGACGAGTCATATACAATATTTACAACAACCAAGAGGGAATAATAAGAGTGGACGATCAAGAACGAAGTGCTCGTATTAAGAAGGGCGTTAGACAAGGCTGTAGCCTTTCGCCCCTACTCTTTAATCTGTATATCCAGGAAGCAATGATGCAAATAAAAGAAAGGTTCAGGAGTGGAATTAAAATACAAGGTGAAAGGATATCAGTGATACGATTCGCTGATGACATTGCTATCCTGAGTGAAAGTGAAGAAGAATTAAATGATATGCTGAACGGAATGAACAGTCTAATGAGTACACAGTATGGTTTGAGAGTAAATCGGAGAAAGATGAAGGTAATGATAAGTGGTAGAAATGAGAACAGCGAGAAACTTAACATCAGGATTGATGGTCACGAAGTCAATGAAGTTAAGGAATTCTGCTACCTAGGCAGTAAAATAACCAATGACGGGTGGAGCAAGGAGGACATCAAAAGCAGACTCGCTATGGCCGAAAAGGCATTTATGGCCAAGAGAAGTCTACTAATATCAAATACCGGCCTTAATTTGAGGAAGAAATTTCTGAGGATGTACGTCTGGAGTACATCATTGTATAGTAGTGAAACATGGACTGTGGGAAAACCGGAACAGAAGAGAATCGAAGCATGTGAGATGTGGTGCTATAGACAAATGTTGAAAATTAGGTGGACTGATAAGGTAAGGAATGAGGAGGTTCTATGCAGAATCGGAGAGGAAAGGAATATGTGGAAAACACTGATAAGGAGGAAGGACAGAATGATAGGACATCTGCTAAGACATGAGGGAATGACTTCCATGGTACTAGAGGGAGCTGTAGAGGGCAAAAACTGTAGAGGAAGACAGAGATTGGAATACGTCAAGCAAATAATTGAGGACGTAGGTTGCAAGTGCTACTCTGAGATGAAGAGGTTAGCACAGGAAAGGAATTCGTGGCGGGCCGCATCAAACATCATCTTCACGCTACACTCAATCCAGCAATGCAGAAGGTTTGGTCATTTAGGTAGCAACAAACATCACTATTTCAATCAGGGGGTGTCCTGTCTTTTTGGATGATACAATTCTCAGAATCAACAGTCAGTTGTATAAACAACAATAACTGGAACATATCAAGGTAAGAGGTACCCATCTCAATCTTCTCACAGAAGAAAAACGGCTCATACATCTTCATCTATGACACTGCACAGAAAACATTAATCTTGGGAGAATCTCGTGAACGTACCATATTTTTGTGAGGATTTGCAGTGCCCCACACTCTCACATTGTACGAATTAAACTTTTGAGATAAATGTAAGGTTGCTTCATCACTAAATATCAGTTTGGAGGCGAAATGTTCATCCTCAAGTGCCTCCTGCATTGTGACGCAAAATTGAAAACACCGGGCAAAATCTCCCATTTTTAATTGTTGCATGGACTGTAGACAGTACAGTCTCAAATGTAACTACCATCGCAAAGTCTTCTACACAGTTTGATGCAGTATTCCAAGTTTGTTTTTCCGTGAACCATCGGTTTTTTTTTTTTTTTTGGATTATGTACGTAACTTTCCCTCACCCTCTCCACAGTTGTATCTGGCACACATAATCGACTTGTACTTTTCTGTTCACAGAGACAACCAGTGTTCCTAAACTGTCGATACTACCACACAGTGCTCTGTTTAATGGTGGTTCGGTTTCACAAGCCCTTCTGAATGCAACTGCAGTGTCGTAACAGAGAAACATCTCACATATTGTAACACCTAAAAACTCTTTTCTTGGATTGTCGCCATTTTGTCAAGGCACTGCACTTGCATCGCCAACTGGAAGGCACAATACAAATTAAGTTAGTTTGTGGTTCTGTTAATGTAGCAATCACATTTTTACATCTAATACTTTGGAGGATATATAACTTTGAAAACGGATGAATCATTTATAGCAGCCCTATATTTTAAGAGCTTTAAGTACTCCTCCTTGATTACAGAGATGGGACGTTTTCCATAGTAATTAGTCAAGCACAATTTTATTTTGTTCAGGATCAGCCACTCCCTGGATGTATGTATTACTGTCTATGTACCACAATGAATTCTTGCTTTACATTGACTGGAACATGTTTTTTGGCTTCAAAGTATACGCTCACAGCACCATGGGACGCATGCACATCCTGAATCATTTGTATTCGCATGCTGTCACTTCCTCCATAAACCAGTATGGCTTTTCTGAACCATTCAAATCTGATTTTGATGTAGAAACATACGTTTTTACCGTTAATGTGAACCTTACATTTCGTGTGTGATATGTTTCAACCCCATTCATTTCGTATCTTATTTCCTGAATCACGAATGTCATTACATGTATAATCCATTAGTCATAGTTGACTGGAGAAGTTATATTGAGCAACAATTGCCAATTCATCAAAGAAGTTGCACAGCTGCAAGCCTATCGATTTAAGAAACTGGTATTTCTTTTGTGTTAACGTGTGTTTCCACTACAAAGGGACGCACTGTTGGCTGTGTGTGCTGGTTTTGTACTGTACGCCTATCCTGCTTTATATGTAAGTATTATGATTTCTTCACCATCAAAATCGATGAGATGTCTGCCTTGGTCTACAGTGTTCTACTTCAGATGTCTGAACAGTGACAGGGAGGTGTCTTGCATTGGTTGATGTCTCAATACTTTTACATCCTGGCCTGACTGTAGGGATGAGTCCATCCTGGCCTGACTGTAGGGATGAGTCTGCAGTTTGTGTGCATCAATTTGTTGTTGAGATATGAATTTGTAGCAGTATTGCGCTCGACACATATTGCATAAACCAACTGCATCCCTACTGGTTGAGCTGGCTCATAAAATTTATCAATATTATGCTGCAGAATCTGCTCCTTTGAGAAACCTTATACTGAAACTAATGAGTCTTCCTGTCTAAATTCTGTTACAACTTTTATTGTTCTTATTTCCGTTTTAAGCACATTGACGATCATGCATGAAACAAGCCCTGGTACAGACGTTTTAATTATATGTTTAAATCATCCATGTTGCATGCACTGTGGGATACTTGCACAACTCCATCACTTCCTTCTTGTAGTTTGCAGTTTGATGCTGTGATGTTAGAGATGTGTTGTATGTTCCTATCAATGCAATAGTCCAGTCGCCTTTTCTTAAGTCGTGCATAATAACGATGATCACTCTTTTAAAGTCAGAGTGTATGCATTGGTCCTGACGCTCAACTGACAAACTTATGTGTAGTGACTGTTTTTTTTTTACGTTCTAACATGTGTTTGCTTGATAATCAAACTACATCACATGCCAATATACTGTCAGATTTGAAATGCTAATAACTATGAGACTAATAATGCATAAACGGTTGTTGAACCCACAACAGTTAGATCATGTCTGTATGAGTTTGTCATGAGATATGTGTTTCGCCTATGACATCAATGTAGCAGTATAGGCTCTGTGGATGATTGTTATGAATTAGTTATGAGTACAGTTGTCAGTTGTCAATTTATACAGCATAGAAATGTGTTTATCAGGGCACTGATTCAGGTGTCATTGAGAAGAGCTTGTGGAGCACTACAAGGACTCAAAAAGAGACAAAATGTTTGCCAGAATATAGGTGAAAACTGACATTAAATGGAAAATTCTAAAAAATGAAAGATGTCATCTCACATTACTTGTAAATATTCTTCGAACTACTGAAAACACAAATCAGAGGAAAGCTCACATCGAGAGAAATCCAAAAAGTCAAGAAAACCCAGCACTGAGTGAATGCAAGAGCTATGGCAGTATCGAAAAGGAAATGGGAAAATGTCACAAAATCGTTATGTAGATAGCCCATCAGGAATACAGTCCAAACTTTTGAGTATCTGTTCTGTAACCATTATACTACACAGTGGAACCATTGTTTCAAAGACATCAGTAATTAAATTACATTTTAATTTGAAACAATTGATTATATTTTATCCAAATATTTTCGCAAAAAATCTATAGCATGGACCTGAATTCTACACACAGAAATTTAATGTATAGTTGTTGTTCTCTGCATTCATCAGGAGAAACATGAGGCACAGATTTGAATTGAAGTTTTGGTAACACTGAAAATTGTAGAACACATGGCTATAAAGTAGCAGTGTATTTCTTCAGACAGCCTTAAGTCTCAGAATGAATCAAAGTGGTAGACAAATACTATTTCCATTCTTTTTTTTTACTTATACCACACAGTTAGTGCTGGCCTTATTCCCTCAATGACTGATTATGTGTGCTCTAGGAGAAACATATTTAGACTGTTCCCCCGTATAATTCTTCACTGTCAAAACCTGCTGCTATTTCGCTACCTCTACTATCCTCCACAATCTAAGTTCTACGATTCATCCACTGAACCTTGAATACTGTAAATATCTCCATTTACCAGTCTGATAGATGTTCTGTCTCGAATGTAGTCTTGAATTTTAAAATATATACTAAATCACCTACATTAAATTTCTGTTTGCTCTGATCCACCACTTTAATATAACTGTATATGTTATTTAGAAGCTTATTACCACAAACATCATTTGGTTTTATTTTTATTGTTAGACTTATGATTCAGTGATACTGTGATCTCTGGAGATTAAAATGAATCCATGTTTGGTTTTATCATTGCATTTAAACATGCTATGATACTTGCTTCCATTTTGGAG
Source organism: Schistocerca cancellata (assembly GCF_023864275.1). Classification (NCBI taxonomy): domain Eukaryota; kingdom Metazoa; phylum Arthropoda; class Insecta; order Orthoptera; family Acrididae; genus Schistocerca; species Schistocerca cancellata. The sequence goes on along the minus strand of NC_064630.1, from coordinate 390,116,901 downwards.
AATCTCGAATACACTGCTATGGTACTATCTTGAAATATCTGTTTTAAAACTCACTGTCATTATCACTTTGAAGGATGCCTGTGCAGCAATTCATGCTTGTCTGCAACAATTGATCTGTCGTCTCTGAAAGTTCTTTCCTCATATTTGTTTTCTCAAGTAAGGTCCAAGCAAATTTGGAATATGTATCAATGACCATTAAAATATCTTTAAAACTTTTACTTTCCCATGAATATTATCTTATATATGAAAGATCCACATGCCATAAGTCATCTAAAGCTTACATTATAACAAGTTCATGCAGGAATATTTTGTGGAGTTCTTAAACTACTACCACAATTATTCAGTAATATCTTTTCCTTGAAGCTCTGAAGTGATTGAAATGATTTCATTCAAATGAAGTTTATTCCTGGTGTGGTCAGTGCTATAAGCAGTCTTAATCATTCAGCTATTCTGTTAGGATTGTCATAATATCACTATATATATATATACATTGCAGAGACTGACTGTTCATTGTTTTATGTTGTCATTAGCAGGTCAACCATGCAACGCCAGTTTAATAAAATTTTAGTATTTTAGTATTTTGCACTATTTGGGTTTTCCATTCCTCCATGACATCAGTCATACATAATAGTTGAGCACACACTTCCGTATATTTTGGTAAATATTTGTCAAGGTTTGAAGTTTTCAAGAATGACAGATTTAGTAATCTTATCATTCTTTCAAATTCTCTAGCGTCAATCTGTACTGCATACTTGGTTAAACTTATGGGTTGTGAACCAAAGATATACAACTTTTCCCTGATTACTCCATATATTCTATATACCTTACTATCACTGTGATGGTTAATGAAAAAGCCAATGGCATTTCTTCTTTGCAGTCATCATCTTCCTTTGAGAATTGTTCAAAGGAATCAGTAAGAGGCCTCAACGTGTCTCTGAGACATTACCCCCTTTCTAAAAGCCTTCACCTTAGCAGTCATAATTTCCCTGGATAGCCTTGCATACTGAAATGACTTTATGTCTTGTTGACATGCTGTATACACAAAACAGACTTTCATATAGTATACAACTTATATACCCTTACTTCTTCAGAGCTTTTTCAACTCTTTCACCCCTTGCAACTAACTTGATTAACTTCACAATTACTAGATAATGGGTTTCTACTCAAGCATTTATATCCATTAGAATTTTGTTGAGTGTTTCAATTTTTGTAGTATGGCATTTGAGACCTTCATTGGGCGTTTGAATATTTGTAGATTGGAGTTTGTTGTTATCACTGATCATCTCAATTTTTGTGTCAACTTACAAACGGATATTCTGCTTCCTCTCCAACTGCATGTTGGGAGACATGTGTGAAAATTTGTATATAGTGTGATGTATAATAGCGTAATTACCTATTTTTTACTATACATGTGCCATCATCTGTTAACAACTCCTGAAAGTTTTATATGTGTCGCCTGTCATACAGCTGTCTTGTTTTATGAATAACCCAAAACCCATACTGTGTGTAATTACAACAGTCTCCACATTAAGTCATAAATTCATTGAACATCATGGCAGTTTCTACATGTGCTTGATAAATATATTTTAAATTTATGTTATCTTATTAAAAGCCATGCAACAGCCCAGATTGCATAAAATATTTTTTTTTATTTAAGACAACCAATTTCATCTAACATTAGCTGTCATCTCCAGATCTTAAATCTCTTTGTTGTAAAATATGTTCATTTTACGCTGAATCTCATGTACAAGGTGGATAAAAATCCATTTGACATCTTATGCACGAGGTTCAGCATAAAGCAAACATGTTTTACAACAAAAAGATTTTGAGATCTGAAGATGACAGCAAAATCTGTTGAAACCAGGTGCCTTAAATAGAGGAGTATTTTATGCGATCTTAGTTGTTCAATGGTTTTTAACAACTAAAACAGATCGTCCTTCAGTATTCTCAAAATGAGAAAATTCGATCTTATTACCTTGTTTGAGAGCTGCTTCAGTATCTTAGAGTATGTGTGGCTCAGATAAAATATGAGTACATGTACCCCATATGACAGCTGAAGCAGAAATAGTTCCATGTTTGATATTGGTTTTCCATTGCAATATCATCAGATATAAACATAGTGTTTGGCTTTAGTGTTTCTGGCAGAGAAAATGAAACGTCCCCTTTGAAAAATTATACATGACTGTGCTTAAACTGACACACAATATTTTTAGCGCAACGCAATCTGACTTTCAAAAATCCCTGCAAAAGAATGGCCCTGACTAACATTAATCTATACCTTTCACGAATCACTTACCTCACCAAAAATCTCCGTTACTCGAACTACTGCAATACAGCGAGCGCCACTACTGCCAGCTAAATGAAAGATTCAAACTACTGAAGGCACTAACTACTGATAGGCACAGTTAGCAAATGAAAGATTTTAATAGAGAACAAACAATGTATTTACCTTAATAGTGTTGAAAAACCATAATATACATAGTAGTTCATAATATCCAGTATTACAAATTTCATAACTCCGCCATCTCTCTCCCCACATCCACCACTGCTGGCGGCTCACCTCCAACTGCGCAACGCTACGCGATGTTCACATCCAGCTGCCGCTGCCCAACACTACATTGGCAGACAACAATGCAAACTAGCCACAGACTGCACACAGCACAGCCAGTGATTTTCATACAGAGTGCTACGTAACGTGTTGCCAATAAGAAAACATAAACAGCCTACTTACATAAAGAAAACATAAACAGCCTACTTACAGGTTTTCCATTGCAATATCATCAGATATAAACATAGTGTTTGGCTTTAGTGTTTCTGGCAGAGAAATATCGCTGCTTTCACTGGATGGCATGTATGTTATAGCATCAACCTGACAACACCTCCTGTAATACAAACATAAAAAAAAAAGTTTTCCATCATCTTGGTTCCGAGAGTTCCGGAATTTGTACAGAAAATTGGAACAAAGATCAACATAAACATCATTTCCGCCCTTTTTATTCCTCATGAAAACCACACATTGCATGTTGTACCACCATACAGTGAGACCTTCAGAGGTGGTGGTCGAGATTGCTATACACATCAGTACCTCTAATACCCAGTAGCACGTCTTCTTGCACTGATGCATGCCAGCATTTGTCGTAACATACTATCCACAAGTTCATCAAGTCACTGTTGGTCCAGACTGTCCCGCTCCTCAATGGCGATTCGGCGTAGATCCCTCAGAGTGGTTGGTGGATCACGTTCACAAGATGAGCACGATGGGGGCGCGAATTGCCGTCCATGAACACGAATGTCTCGCCAATATGCTGCCGATATGGTTTCACTATCGGTAGGAGGATGGCATTCACGTATCATACAGCCATAACGATGCCTTCCATGACCACCAGCGGCTTACGTCGGCCCCACATAATGTCACTCCAAAACATCAGGGAACCTCCACCTTGCTGCACTCGCTGGACAGTGTGTCTAAGGCGTTCAGCCTGATCGAGTTGCCTCCAAACATGTCTATGACGATTGTCTGGTTGAAGGCATATGCGACACTCACCGGTGAAGAGAACGTGATGTCAGTCATGAGAGGTCCATTTGGCATGTTGATGGGTTAATCTGTACTGCGCTGCATGATATCGTGGTTGCAAAGATGGACCTCGCCAGGGCCGTCGTGAGTGAAACTGCCTATCATGCAACCTATTGCGGACAGTTTGAGTCGTAACACGACGTCCTGTTGCTGGACGAAAAGCATTATTAAAATTGGTGGCGTGGCTGTCAGGGTTCCTTCGAGGCATAATCCCTAAGTAGTGGTCATCCGCTGCAGTAGTAGCCCTGGGGCGGCCTGAGCGAGGCATGCCATCGACAGTTCCTGTCTCTTTGTATCTCCTCCATGTCTGAACAACATCGCTTTGGTTCACTCCAAGACGCCTGGACACTTCCCTTGTTGAGAGCCCTTCCTGGCACAAAGTAACAATGTGGACGCGATCGAACCACGGTACTGGCATTCTAGGCATGATTGAACTACAGATAACAGGAGCTGTGTACCTCCTTCCTGGTGGAATGACTTGAACTGATCGGCTGTCAGACACCCTCTGTCTAATAGGCGCTGCTCATGCATGGTTGTTTACATCTTTGGTTGGGTTTAGTGATATCTTTGAACAGTCAAAGGGACTGTGTCTGTGATACAATATCCACAGTCTATCTTCAGGAGTTCTGGGAACTGGGGTGAACGAAACTTTTTTTGATGTGTGTATATAGTGTTTAGGCTAGAATGATGTTTTTGAAAATACATACAGACGTTGGAACTGAATTCCATCTGGGTGCATCAGCAATAACAAAATAACGTTCGTCTTGCTGTAATCCAGTGGACCTACATTTATCAATTGTATACTGTCAAGCAGGAATGTTCCATTGTTCTTCTATTTTTCTGCAGTATTGGCAGACTGGTCAGCTACTACAAAGACTTTGTGAAGAGAATATTCCATACATCCAGTTATAGTGATGACTATATGTTTACATTAGCATACCAGGGATTTTATAGGGGTGGGGAAGGGGTTGGGTTGTTTGGGGGAAGATACCAAACAGCAAAGTCACCGGTCTCATCGGATTAGGGAAGGATGGGGAAGGAAGTCGACCGTGCCCTGTCAAAGGAACCATCCTGGCATTTGTCTGGGGCGATTTAGGGAAATCACAGAAAACCTAAATCAGGATGGCCAGACACTGGACTGAACCATTATCGTCCCGAATGCGAGTCCAGTGAGCTAACCACTGCGCCATCTCGCTCTGTGATTTTATAGGGGAAAAACGAAATACAATAATGTCTTACACATTTTTATTTATGAACTCTTACACCTGGTTATATAAACATGCTTATGCCTACGTCTGGTGTATTGCATTTGTACACACTATAATGTAGTGATGTGGAGCATGCATCATATTATTGAACAATGGTTTCTTCAGCAGTATGTAGAGTTTGCCATATTAGCTCTATCAAATTGGTATACAAATTTTCGTAAAATCTGTACACACGTGGCTGCCAGGTTATTTGTTGACTGAGAGCACATAGCTATTGTATATTAAAGACTTAAATGTCTCTTCTTACAAATTAGTGTTCTCTCTCTTATTATGGAGTTAAGCTGTTCACGCAATGTCATTTTAGTAGTTTTTATGACGGCCCAACAACGCTGCAGGAGTTTGAGTAGTCTGAGCACACAAGACCACAGTTAGAACTGAGTCATAACAAAGACGGTTCCACCCAAGTACAATATTACTTTACTGCCACAATACTGAGGGTCCTCAAAAAGAGTTGAATTCATCATCTGACAACTTTTCGATATTATCATATCTACTCCTGCTAACATTTAAACTGAAAATGTGATGAAGATTGGTATTTGGTCCTGTTGTATTGGTCATGACTTTCTCTTCAGAATATTTGTGTATTCTAGCGCCAGAAATAGCTCACTAAGTGTATCATAATGTTCGTGCATTCTGGTGCTAGTAATACCTCAGAAACTTGGTAGTAAAGAGTGAATTCACACATAGCGATAAAAAGTTCAATATCATCCTGTGTCTGAGTGCACAAAAAACTCAAATACTTCTTTCCTGAGTATATCAGAATGTTTATACATTTTGATTATATCACATTATTGCATTTCTGTCTTGCAGAGACATGAATTCATTCCTGAGGAAATAAAATAGGCATAGTGGGTGTTACTAATAGATAACCATCTACAGCTTTGCATCCAGAGGTTGTGCTGTATCTGGTCATAGTATAAACTATCTTATGTCACACAGTTTGCAGACGGTGGTCGTGCAGTTAGCGTCATGTTGCGCAGGCTCTCTAGTCACCAGTCGTGGCAGTCCTTCTGTCCACACCAATGCAATGGCTCTCGCACCAGTACACCCACAGACCCGTTTGCGGCCTGCAGTCGCCCCTGATTGTTTGTATACAGAAAAAAAACGTTCCTCTTCCATTCAACAGACACGTCAGTAGTGTGAGGCAAGTGACGTAGTTTCGACATCTTGGATTGTGATGTCAGAAGGGTGGGGAGTAGTAAGGGAGGAAATCTGGCAAGGCTGCATGACGTGACAGAGGAAAGTAGGTCACAGGAAATATGGTAACAATGAAGGTTGTGCGGAAACTCTCATTGACAGCCTACCTGAGATATCTACAGAAACTTGTGGACTCATTTCCTCTCTAGACTAAGGACATTATCGAGGCTAGAGGTGATGTCACCCAGTAATTGTTCCTATTGATGACTAATTTTTTGGGCTGTGTACTTATTAATGACTTCTTGGCATGTCTAATTGCGTGCTTTCAGGTCACCCATTATTAGCGTGATGGTTTCTAGTGATGACTAATTTTTTGGCCTGTGTATTTATCAGTAAAGCATAATCTGTGATCTCTCAAGTTTTCTTGGAATGAATAATTAATGGTGTGCTTTCGGGTGTCCTGTCGAGTTGTTGTCCATTTCATGCACTTTTTTTCAGACTGTAGCTAAAAAGTCTGTGAAATACCGGTCGAACTTTTCCATGTTTATTTCCAAGGAATTAGAAAGTAGGATCCTCGTTAAGAGGGAGACTACATTTAAACTGATCATAATATGCATATCCCAGGACCACAGTTGATGAGGCAGTGTACAAAGTCAGTGGAATTACGATTTAATGTTTGCATTTCCCCACATATTTGCTAATAATATGTTTCACCCAGTTTGTCAACTGGTATGCAGGGGTACCAGTATTTCTAACTATAGGTGTTAGAGGAATTCCTCCCATTACTAAGACCATTCAGTCATGGTGCCACCACTGCTTGTGTTCTAACGTCCTTAATGAAGTTACGTGAAACGCCTAATCCACTGAGAAGAGCCGCCATATGTTTTGCGATTTTATTTATAGAACCGATATACAAGGCGTGTTTTTTAAATAAGAACCGTTTCGAAATTAAAAAAAGACGTGCTATCACAATAATTTTATTTTTACATGAAAGCCTGTACCTTTATCTACCTTTCTACACAATTTCCGTCAATATTGAGGCACTTGTCATAACGTTGTACCAGTTTTTGAATACCCTCCTCATAGAAGTCTGTCGCCTGACTTGTGGTTAACCACTGCATCACCACTGTTTTGACTTCGTCATCGTATTGAAGACGCTGACCGCCCAGGTGTTTCTTCAAGTACAGAAACAGATGGTAGTCACTGGGCGCAAGATCGGGGCTGTACGGAGGATGATCTAGAGTTTCCCATCGAAAAGATGTGACGAGATCTTTAGTCTGATTCGCCACATGCGGACGGGCATTGTCTTGCAGCAAAACGATGCCCTTGCTTAACTTGCCACGTCTTTTGTTCTCAATTGAACGGGGCAGATTGTGCAATGTCTTACACTAAGCTGCTGCATTGATTGTCTCATTACAAGGCAGAAATTCCAGAATCAATATTCCTTTTCTGTCCCACAAAACTGGGCACATGATTTTTCGGGCAGAAATTGTTTGCTTAAACTTGACTTTCCTGGGTGAATCTGAATGCCGCCATTCTGCGGACTGTTGTTTTGATTCTGGTGTGACGTAGGCCACCCATGTTTCATCGCCCGTAACAATTTGGCTTAATAAATCATCACCGTCGTTGTGATACCGTTCAAGGAAAGTCAATGCACTGTCTAAGCGTTTGGTTTTGTGCACATCCGTCAATATTTTCAGTACCCAACGTGCGCACAATTTTCGGTAATTCAAGTGCTCGGTCACAATGCCATACAAAACACTACGAGAAACATTAGGAAAGACATCCCGCAAGGAGGAAATCGTAAAGCGTCTGTTTTCTCTCACCTTATTGCCCACTTCCTGCACCAAACGACCGAAGGACGCCCACTCCGTTGTTCATCATGCACATTTGTGCTGCCATGTTTAAATGCTCTCACCCACTTTCTTACCATTCCATCACTCATAATGTTTTCTCCGTAAACTGCACAGATCTCACGATGAATATCGATCTCTTTTAGGCCTTTAGCACTAAGAAATCTTATAACAACCAGTACTTCACAGTCGGCGGGACTCACGACTATAGGAGGCATCTTAAACACTCAGTACACAACGTAAACAAGGAAGAATCAGATTGTAATGGCGTCAGTGCGTAGACAACAGATGTAAGTACCCAGTGCGCATGTGCAGAACGCCGACAGCAGCGCTGCGGCCGCGGTGTGGCAAAACGGTACTTGCTTAACAAATACGCTTCGTATATCTGTCTGTAAGCAATGTTGTTCAAAAGATCGAAAATTTTCTTATTGAAGTTCACATTTGGCATCAGGCAATGGAAACAACTCGGCAGAGCAACGAAAACACACAATTAAAAGTATTAGCTATCTACATCAGACTTTTCTTAGTTAACAGTAAAGTAATCGAGAAAAGTAGGAAAAAAGCAAAAGTTTGTTCAGCTGCCAAAAGCAAAGAGAGAACGTGGTAACGTCAGTAGTAGTACCTGTCTGCAGGCCTTTTATGGGCAGCAGACCCAACGCCGTCATCAGGGTGAAGGAAGGTTTCAGGTCACTCGCGAAGACCCCCAGTGCATCAGCGTTCTTCTTCTGTGGTCTAGCGGCGCTGCAGTGCCCGCTATCTGTCACCCGCGAGTGGAAGGCCCATGGCGTGGCTCTCATCGTGCTCCAGACGGTCTGCTACGCGTGCTCTTGACACACTGGAACAGATATTTATGTCATCATTTGCTAGTGAAAATCGACCCATTGCAATGCTCGATCGATAAAGCACTGCAGCCTTAAGAAACTAATGCACTGAAGAAAGAAGAAACCAAAAACAAATTAAGTTCCTAACCCAAACCCCCGCACTGTCCTGTAAAACACACAAAAATAAAGATAAACAAATTTCCCCCCAAACCTTAAGATGAAGGCAATGTCTAAAGTTAAATCCTTCGAACAATAGCTGTCATCAGCCTTCAGAAGTGGAAGTAGCTAGTGCAAATACGACGTGAACGTGATAGGTGCATGCTCATGTAGTACATTTACTCCATTTACTGAAGACCATTTACTCCAGGTAAATTAGTAAGAAAATCAGCAAATGGGGGAAAAATGTATAAAGTTTTGAAACTTCTGGAAAATACTCATGTAGGGTGTAGTAATAAATAACAGAAAAGTTCCCCTTAGTATGGGGGGGGGGGGGGCATCCCCCGTTTATTCCCTCCAAAAGTCAATTTGTACCATTTTTTAAAATTGTAGTCAAAAAGGCTCACTTTTCGAACAGAGTTGCAAAACTGTACACGAAAAAGATCTTGTGCATCTTTCCATTTATGCAATTGGTATTTGAGGTATAATAATTGGAATTGAATTCTGCTAACGTAATAGTTTAATAGTTTGCAGTTTTGTTACTTAGCAAAGTATTTAAATGAAAATCGTAATTTAGTGTATATAAATATTTCGTAGCCTATATATTCTACTAGATGATATTTCTTTTGCGATCAGTATTGTTGAAATCAGGAGTATGTGCCAATAATGAAAACGGCAAGTTCCCCTTCCCATTCACTCAGCGCTCTCCTACCACTATTCTCGCTGCCGTTTCTTCCTATCCAGTCTCCAATTCCGTTGACTTAATGTTGTGAACTGTAGTGCCAGAGAGTTCTGTTTTTGTGACAATATTTATCATTTTGTGGTGTTATGAAGAGCTTCTTCTTAGTCTCATTTCTTTTGTCTGGACTGAGAAAACAATAATGCTGGACCCTACTATCTGTTTTATTTGTGGTAAATCTGTTTCCGAAGTGACGAAAGGCTTGGAAATTCTGATACGCGTCAGCAAGGAACGGAATGATGAGGCTCATAATCTTCTATAGAACGCTTGACTGATTGAAGTGTATAAGGTATATCGACGTGAATATATATTTGGAACGTAATATAAGGAAACTAATTACTCAGTATGTTGCACAAGCAGATGATAAAAGTTTGAGATACTCTTGCTCTTATCCACTCAATTTCAGAAAAGACTATTTCATATGTGATGAAAAGTGTGACATAAAGGCGGAAACAAAAAAAAAACACTCCTCAAACGCCGTGGAATGTTTGAAGTTCGCTCTTTAACTGTGAAACATACACAGCTTGAGAAATCAAAGAAATGCGATGATGGTTTCGGTAGAAAGGTTGCCGAACGCACCAACAGTGTTTTGTGTTCAGTAGCTGCAAAAGGCCATTATCATCAAGATTGCTACGCTAAATTGGTGGGAACCCCTCCTCTGTTCGAAAAAGAGGCCGCCCTCAAAGTACCAACTTTTATGCGACTTTTCCAGAATTATGCAAATTTATAGATAGTTAAGAGCAGTCTCAATTTTCAATTTTCACTGCTCGATTTGTAGCAGAAAGTTTATGCATGTCTCCCAGAAGGAGAGAAAATGACTATAAAAACTCTGAAAAACAAACTGACTGAACCCTTCAGTGATGGGGTCTTGTTTGCCACAATGCCAAAAACTCACCCAGTTTTCGAGACAGTGGCCACAAACATTTGAATCAGTTGTACAATGAACGAGCCGTTAATGAAAAAGATGAGAGAAAGAGAATAGTAGAGGCAGCAGCAGCTATCTTCCGTGAAGATATAAGAATGACACTTTACAGTGTTGCCGGCTATCCAGATATCAATGACATGACAGAGAAGGCTGAAGTTATGGTTCCTGGAACTTTACACAAATTTGTGAAGAGTGTGGTCAAAGTAGTGAACAGTCCCCTTTAAAAAAATGTACAGCAATATCCCATGCGATTGTGTCAGCTACCAGACCTTCATTTATCTCCCCAATGAAACTTGGTCTTGCAGTGTCCTTGTTTCGTAAAGTGGGATCAAGAAACATTACTGAAATTGTCTCGAATATGGGTTTCTGCCCTTTATACAGTACCGTGGCTTTATTTGAGGCTTTTGCCTTTCAGTTCTGAAAACCAAATATCTCAAATGATTCGTTCTCGCAGTTCGTTTTCGATAATGCTGACTTCAACATTGCAACAATGATGGGCAAAGGTAGATTCCATTTTATGGGTGGAATCAGGTGTGTGACTCCTGGGAAAGCGACAGAGCATCAGAAAGTAACGAAACTCTGTCTCATGCCGAGCTCTACTGAAACAGCAAGTACCCAAAGAATTAGTCCGCTAACATTCCGATGCAGAATAGAGTTGGAATTGAAGTAATCGTTCTGCAAAATGTCTACTCAGAACAATCATTTACTAAAGCAACAGTGCCTACCAATCACGATTTTACCTGGAGGATGGAAAAGTTTTTACAGATTTCTATTCCTGCATGGCAAGGTTTTACGGAGAAAATTACAACTATAGAACCTTACAAGCAATCAAATGTATTAGTGCTTCCATTCATCAACAACCCGCCCACAGATTATAATACTATTTTAACTGATTTTACTTATGCCATCACGGAGAGCAAGAAGACCACACAGCAAACATGTGTCGTGACGTTTGTCAACCAATGGCTCTGAGCACTATGGGACTTAACTTATGAGGTCATCAGTCCCCTAGAACTTAGAACCACTTAAACCTAACTAACCTAAGGACATCACACACATCCATGCCCGAGGCAGGATTCGAACCTGCGACCGTAGCGGTCGCGCGGTTCCAGCAAGTAGCGCCTAGAACCGCTCGGTAGCCCAAGCCGGCGTTTGTCAACCACTAGACATGAAAGCTAAAGATGTAGTTGCAGTGGAAGTTAATGGAGGGAATGAGCTATTCACTAATATAGTTATTTGATTAGTTGGCTTTCACTAGATAATGTCCTTTCTAGGGGCAACAGATTCTTAATGAGAGACCCATATATTTTCTGGTCGTGCATACACGAGGGCAATTCAGGCTCAATCTGCACTCATGAGTGCTCTTTCCGTCATAATACGGGAGTAAATGGCAGTCATGGAGGAGGAGGAGCAACATATTAAAGACTGTATTTCTGATTTGAATGGAAACGGCGCATCTTTCGGCGATTTAAAAAAAAAGATCAATTGATTGAGATGCACAAAAATTAATTTGTCAACACAGTGGATGATATTAAGCAAAGAGGGAAAACTTCCCAGTTATGGATACAATACATTCAGCTTGTCATCTTGGCATTGCATTTCATCCAGGCAGAGAGTATGGAGAATTGGGAGCTCCATATAGAATGTGTGAGTGCATGCTACCAATATTCCACGCAACTGGACGCTTTCCTTATGCTAAGGCGTCTCATTTGTACCTCCAGGACATGGAAAAACCGAAAGAAACCATGAAACCCGCGGAGTTCGATAAATTCGCTAAGGACATCTTCTTCACGGTTCGACTCTCTGATAAGGATTGGTGTGGAGTGTGGACCGACATGACGATAGAACAAACGCTTATGAAGAACCTGAAGAATGTTGGAGGTGTTTCACATGGAAGAGGTTTCACCGATAGTGTGTTGAACCGATTGATTTTCGGTATACCAATAGCCCATCACATATATGAAGCTATGGAACAGTTCTGCAATTTGCATTCGGTTTCGAGTGATCAACATGTTGAACTCAGGAGTGGGACGATAGAAATTGACGAGAAAATTCGCAGAACATTTCTGCTATGGTTGCAACAACACAGTCCATTTGTTTATAAGGAGCAATTGTATTCATTAGGATCTGGATTAGTAGCTTCACAGGAAGTAAACTGTTACAAAGCTGCGTCTGTTGGTGAAGAAGCTCTTCGAAAAATGGTTACTGTCTCGCCAAAATTTGGTTCTCTGAAGCTTAAGAGACTCAGCATGGTTAGGGAAATGTTCATGTCAACTGCAAGGCTTTAAAAAAATATAACTGAAGTAGATACAGCGCAGTTATTTCAGAGAATACTGTGCACGTTTCATTCACCTGATGATTTAAAGGATTGCATCACGTACGAATTATCGAGTCTACCAACGTCTCTGTTTGACAGCAGTGGATTAAGAGGAAAACAAAAAATTTGTCGCTGTACAATCTTTTCAATCAAGTACCTGAAAGGAATATTGACAATAATGACTCAAGTTCTTTGTTGTAGATGGAGGGTTTCTTATCCACCATATCGTGTGGCCCGAGAATGGAACTTTTGGTGACATTTAGAAAACCTTAATAGCCCATTTCAGAGATATTATAAAGATAATGTTGCTGTTGTATTTGACGGATATTCAGAAAGTTCTCTGAACATAAAAATTATTGAACGCCATAATGACGAGACGTTATGTGTTGAATCACAGTCCGCCTTTCTCAGAAACCTCAGCAATAAGGAGAGGTTTATTACACAGCTTGTGCAAGAATGAGAGAGTTTTGATACTGAAACCAGGACTGCGGATGACGATGCAGATGTTGAAATTGTTGCAAAAGCAATAAATGCCTCAAAATTTTACCAGCAAGTGATTATAGTGGGTCAGTATGTAGATCTTCTTGTGCTACTTATCACTCTTGCTCCAGACGACACAGACATAATCCTGGTGAAGGAAGGTAAAGGTTGCATCAGAGCAAAGTGTTAGAGTTCTAAAGATATACGTAACTCCTCACTCATTCTTGAATGGAAGAATTCAATACTGTTTCTTATTATTCAACCGATATCCCCAACTTCATAATATTCCACGAATATTCAACAATCCTGCTTCCTCTCCTTTGCCATACTCTCTTTTGCCACCGGCTACCAATGCAAGACGCCTCCACTATATCGAGTTTACTTAAAAGTCCTGCTATGGCTGGGGCTGGATGGAATCAAACTCATTCTTCTCCCCGATTCACATGAAACGACCACCTGCTCCAGAGAAAATACTGCTACTGATTTCATACGGCTGCACGTAAGGCTGCGGAAGAAAGTGCAGATGTGTGAAGGCCGACCCATATCGCACAACAATGTGCAAAAACTGTCGTGGACACAGCTGCACTAATGTGCCTCGCAGTGATTTGACAGATTTCGATGAGAGTTTTATGTAAAAAAAATATTTACAAGAATTTATTTGTTTGAGAGATATCGTGGTATTTTCATTGTCTTCATTCTGTATATCTGATTTCAATATATTACAACAAAAATAGTTGTTGATTAGTTTACAGTAATTCTTAATTTTCATGAAAAATGATTTTCATTCCAATATTTATGTTGCATAAATCTAAAGTAAAAGACTATAAAGCAAAATTGTTCTGTATAAATAAAAGTCAGCTTTGAAAGAAATTTCACTTTTTTACCTTCAAATTTTAGCATTCATAAGCTAATTACCTTGCTTAACCATTGATTTGATTCCCTCTGAGTATAATTTTACCATAAATATTTTCTGTCATGTAGGTAACTTCCTTAAATGAACCGTTTTTCGTAAAGTTTGAAAAAAGGAAAATAAATTACGTTAAGGGGTGGAGGAGGGGGAAGCTCTCCCAATAGGGGAGGGAACTTTTCTGTTTTTTACTTATACATCCCCTAAGAGTGTTTTCCCAAAGTTTCAAAACTTTATAAAATTTTCCCCCATTTTTTCCAATTTGCCTGGACTAATTGAAAGGGGTCTGAGTTCGAGCTCCTGTCTGAAATACGGTTCTAATGTGTCAGAAAATTTCATAAAATCGGATAATTAGCTATGCAACACAACTTTGATTATAGAGGCGACCTCGTCTGTTCCTGGCCTGTTCGTTTCCGAAGCTATCCTCTCAAGACTGACAGTTCAAAAGTTAAATTTCTGTAATACAACAAAGAATTTTGTTAAATGGCATCATTTTTGGTAGGTGCTGTGCTTGAAGCAATTGTAAACAAAATTCGAATCAGATGCGACAGGCAGTTGACTGTTGACACGACCTGAAGTGGTAAAGATAGCAGCTGCTGCAGGATACGGACGAGAAAATAGTCTATCGAGTCTTGATATAAACATTTCATACGTTTGTCTGCTGGTCAAATCAAAACTGAATTAGACAAAGTCTCTTGAGGACTCTACATCAGCAATAAAGCCCATTTAGCTTTAGATTAATGTGTTCAGCGTGACAGTGGAAGCATTGGAAATGTAAAGTGTATCGGTGACTGAAGACATCTCAAAGAAACAAAAACTTTTAAAGCAGGAATAAAAGACAGCCAACCACTTGCAGTAAACAGTGGTTTACGAATAACCTTGACCACGGTTTCGACGGGTTTAAACGAGCCTTCTCCAGAAGGACAAACAAACTTCACATTAGCAATTCATTCAGTAAAAGCTGTCTCCACTCGACATGCATAGGCAACGGTCTGTATGTCCATATGTAAAAATTAAGGCCCGTAGAATCAAAGGCTTGTCACATCAGTAAAACTAATCTAATGTCGCGCCATGGAGTGAAATGGGCTGCTCTCGGTGAGGTTGTTGGCTTACATTTATTTCCGAATGCGTGTCACCTGTTCTCATCAGTGGAAGAAATTCTCCACTGTTATTTATCCGGCAATCCGTTCCAGGCCTATCGATAGCAGATATATTCACAATATCGTCTAGCTAATCATTCATTTTGAATAAATTTGTCTATCTAAGGTCATTGGGTGGAGTTTACCAATATTTCTTTCAAGACTTTCAACGTTCATCACGTATACAAGTATGGTCCCAGACCTGTCTTACACCTGTTTCGAGATATTTGTCGTCCCTTCGGAGGTTGCTGTAATACACTAAAGAACAAAGGAAACTGGTACACCTGCCTGTGAACAAACACCTGTCAGAGTTGTATCTAGACGTATCAGGGGCCTCACATCACTCCAACTGCACACGCCCCACACCATTACAGAGCCTCCACTAGTTTAAACAGTCCCCTGCTGACACACAGGGTCCATAGATTCATGACCCGTACATTTCCATCCGATCGATGCAATTTGAAACGAGACTCGTCCTACCAGGCAACATGTTTCCAGTCGTCAACAGTCCAATGTCGATACTGACAGGCCCCAGGTGAGGTGTAAAGCTTTGCGTCGCGCAGTCATCGAGGGAACACGAGTGGGCCTTCGGCTCCAAAAGGCCATATCGATGATGTTTCGTTGAATGGTTCACACGCTGACCCTTGTTGATGGCCCAGAGTTGACATCTGCAGCAATTTGCGGAAGGGTTGCTCCTCTGTCACGTTGAACGATTCTCTTCAGTCGTCGTTTGTCCCGTTCTTGCAGGATCTTTTTCCGGCCTCAGCGATGTCAGAAATTTGATATTTAACGGGATTCCTTATATTCACGGTACACGCGTGAAATGGTCGCACAGGAAAATCCCCAGTTCATCGCTACCTCGGAGATGCTGTGCCCCATCGCTCTTGCGCCGACTATAAACCACACTCAAACTCGCTTAATTCTTGATAACCTTCCATTATAGCAGCAGTAACCGATCTAACGACTGCGCCAGACACTAGTTGACTTACATAGGCATTGCCGACGGCAGCGCCGTGTTCTGCCTGTTTACATATCTCTGTATTTGAATACACATGAATATACCAGTTTATTTGGCGCTTCAGTGTACAAGGTGGTTATAGTACAGCTGTCACTAGGACTATGTTGCACAAAACAAAAACTAAGGATGCTGGTGACAGCTGCAGTCGGCAACGCCTGTAGAAGTCAACAAGTGTAGTTGTTAGATCGTTTACTGCTGGTACAGTGGAAGGTTATCAAGATTTAAGTGAGTTCGAACGTGGTATTATAGTCGGCGCATGTTCAATGGGACACAGCATCTCCGTGGCAGCGTTGAAGTGGGGATTTTTCCGTACGACCATTTCACGAGTGTACCGTGACACTATAGTTGAATTCTTTTATCTTGGCGGCTCGCGCATGCCCGCCCAGACGCGGGAGATTGCTGCGTTGCCAGTTGTACACGACACACGCGCCAAGAGAAGCAGCGCCATAGTATAGCATAGTTCGCAAGCATACGTTTAGGGGGGGGGGGGGGAGAGCGCGCAGTTCATGAAGTAAAGCCACCACGGCCGCATTAACCCTTTCGCCGCTACAGAGACGTGCTCCCTGCATCCCTGCATTTTGTTACTGCACTGCTCGCCTGTGCTGACACATGGTGTTCCGACTGCTTTGACACTCTTATCATTCGATTCCACAAAATCTATTTGGCCCAAAAATTAGATTTTTACACATCTTCTTGACTGATAGCTTCCCCCCATAAATGACTTAATTTTGTTTCGATGTTCAACGCAGTTATTATGCAGCATTAAATTCTGAAGAGTTTGCAGAGGTAAAAGTCCATAGAGTATACTTTCCATATGGTCGATTTTAGTTGCCACAATGTTGAGAATGAAATGTGGACAAGATACCTAAATTTCATATAAAATTTATTGTATAACAATATCTCATTTAATTTAAGTACCACATAGGTGTCGTATGTAATATTGAGAAATATTCCTTCTTTCGCGACTGTAACAAAAGTTTTATTTACACCGGGCACGTTTGGCGCAGCGCAGAATGCAGGGAGCACGTGACTGCAGCAGCGAAAGGGTTAATGAAGAGACAAAGCACTAGAAATTTCAAAAAATTGCATTCAAACGAATAAAATTCGTGAAGTAAGACACTTCGATATTGTTTTTAAATAAAGAAAATATTTAGCATCGCACAAGGTTTGAACTCTGTACCCATCGCTTGCTATCCCAAAGCGTTAACCATTACGCTAACGCAGCTCGTTCTGCAATGTACCTCCATAAGGACTCTAACAAAATTCTGCCAAACACTGTTGGTATGCCTATGACTTACTCACACTTCGTCGAAGTACAATAGGAAATAAACAATAACCGCTGTTCTTTATTGCGAAAAAGCGGTTCGTGAAATTGATATCAACACCTTTCCTTGCTATCGCCTGAATTAGGAGTCTTATTGCTTGTTTGGTTTAATTAATTAATAGAATATGAAGCAATTGGTATAAAGAATGGTTTTTTCAAACTTTCTATAAAACAAAGTCTGCTATCAAGACATTGCTTTTGTTCTATTACTTTATTTATGACTGAACGTTTCTAAAACTGAAGACACTCGTCCGTGCTCTGCTCTGCAGTCGAGCTCTGGCAACGTCGTTCTCTGTTCATTGGCTGACTGTATTTTGTGACGTCAGATGCGCAGAACGAACCTAAACTCGGCCGCCAACATAAATGACGCGCACTTTAGCTGTACGAGATTGTGTTGTTTGTTATGGTGGAAACATGACCATGATTACAGTGGTGTTTGTGATTTGTTTGCGGAACATCCTCCAAACATCAAACCTCCATCGCGACGAGATATCCGCAAATTAAATTTGAGATTTAGGGAGACTGGTCCAGTAGCGGAGCTTCGTCCTTCAGGTATGGCAAATCTGTTACTAAAGAAGAGAATCTTAATGTTGTCGTGCAGTATTTTGTGCACTCACGGATAAACGCTCAAGGAAAAACGTCCAATGGGAATGGAATAGTAAGAACAAGCCTACAAAGGAGGCAGAATTAGCTGAAATTGAGGCCATATACATATGCTTTTTTGACTTCGAGGCCTAAATGGAGATGCTGTGTAATGGCTTATGGAATCTACATCTACACACATCTACATACTCCATAAGCCACCATACGGTGTGTGGTGGAGGGTACCCTGTACTGCTACTAGTCATTTCCTTTCCTGTTCCACTCGCAAACAGAGAGAGTGAAAACGACTGCCTATATGTCTCCGTATGAGCCGTATACCTTCGTGGTCCTCAGGCGCCACACAAGTTGACGGCAGTAGAATCGTTCTGCAGTCAGCTCCAAATGCCGGTTGTACACAATCCGACGAAAAGCTGATCCTAAGATTTACAAAAGCATTCTTTGTAGTGACAGAGAGGCTTTTAACGTGAATGGCAGAATGAACAAACACAACTATGTCTACTGAGATTCTACGAATCCCATGTGACAATGGGGACAGAGTTAGACTCTCCTCTCATGAGGGTGTGGCCAGGGATATTCAACGGTTGGCTAATCTGGCCTTATTTTTCTGACAGTTGATGTAAATTTGTAAATCACTTAAATATGTGCAAGAAATGTTGTTAGAACCGGAAAACAGTCCACTTCTTGAATATATGCAGCCGCTGAAAGAAAAGTTGATATGGCAAAAAGATGGAGAACCTCCGCATTATGGAGTTCTCCTGAGAGAATTTCTAAATGAAAACTTTGATTAATAGGATGTCAGACAGGGCCCGAATGAATGGCCTCCACGATCTCAAAATATTACACACATGGATTTTCCAATCTTGGTTACACTAAAAAGTCAGGTTTATTCCGTCAAGATTCGTGATGTTGAGCATTTTAAGAAACAGGTCCATTTGGAATTTGAAAACGTACAGTCCCGGTACATTTGCGACAAAATTTGTAAATCAGTGTTGAAAAGATTCAAAGTGCCCTTAGAACAGCATGGAAACAGCTTTGAGCACCTTTGGTAGGTTCATTGAACTATACGTGTATTTCTGTCTTGGTAATAAATATATATTTTCATTTGTTTAGTGTTATTAAACCAAACGCATTTTTGGCAATTGGCTTACAAAGGGTGCACAAAAATATGTAAACAGCAAACGCACTACACACTACCACGCCTAATATGGTGTATGATACCGCTGGCATTCAAAACACCTACCAGTCGTCTCTGAATGGATAACTACAGGTCCTGTTTGGTTTTCTAGCTAGTGTTATAGCATTATTTCTGCAAAATAGCGACAGGTGTAGGTGACGACGATGAAGATGGATAGCGGATACTCACCATTATCTCCAAAGCAGACCACAAAGGCTCGATAATACCAAGATCTGCTGAATGTGGTGGCTACGGTAGATGCGATAGCACATCCAGGTGCTCACAAAACCAGTCCTGGACGGTACGAGCTGTGTGAACAGGAGCCCTGTCGTCTTGGATCACAGCAGCACAATTATACCATGCGATGAACCTGATCCGCCAAAATAGTCAAATAGGTGTAGCGGTAATGCGGCACTACAGAGTAACCCGGCCCATGGTATACCACGATACGGCTGCCCAAATCATCACCAATCCCCGGCTATGTTTCAGTCTCGGGACGTAAACTCTGCCAGAAGTTAGAGTGAAACAAGACTCATCCGACCAAATGAATTTCTTCCAGTGCTGCATTGTCTAGGTATTGTGGCTTCGGCACCACGCTTTGCTGCCGGTCGGAGTGGCCGAGCGGTTCTAGGCGCTACAGCCTGGAACCACGCGACCGCAATGGTCGCAGGTTCGAATCCTGCCTCCGGCATGGATGTGTGTGATGTCCTTAGGTTACCAGAATGAGATTTTCACTCTGCAACGGAGTGTGCGCTGATATGAAACTTCCTGGCAGATTAAAACTGTGTGCCCGACCGAGACTCGAACTCGGGACCTTTGCCTTTCGCGGGCAAGTGCTCTACCATCTGAGCTACCGAAGCACGACTCACGCCCGGTACTCACAGCTTTACTTCTGCCAGTACCTCGTCTCCTACCTTCCAAACTTTATCTCATTCTGCAAACATCCCCCAGGCTGTGGCTAAGCCATGTCTCCGCAATATCCTTTCTTTCAGGAGTGCTAGTTCTGCAATGTCCGCAGGAGAGCTTCTGTAAAGTTTGGAAGGTAGGAGACGAGGTACTGGCAGAAGTAAAGCTGTGAGTACCGGGCGTGAGTCGTGCTTCGGTAGCTCAGATGGTAGAGCACTTGCCCGCGAAAGGCAGAGGTCCCGAGTTCGAGTCTCGGTCGGGCACACAGTTTTAATCTGCCAGGAAGTTTCGTCCTTAGGTTAGTTAGATTTAAGTAGTTCTACGTTCTAGGGGACTGATGACCTCAAAAAGTTAAGTCCCATAGTGCTCAGAGCCATATGAACCATTTGAATCACGTTTTGCTGTTTCAGTTATTTGCTTCACTGACGTGTTGTTTTGGAATTCCAGCCCTTCCTGCAGTTCCCTTCGTCTTGTTGTGGTGCTGACAGGGTTCGCGAGTGCGACATTCGGTTCAGCAGCAACTTTTGCCGCTGTCATCCTCCTATTTTTCGTCACAGTCCTCAAAAACGGCTGTACGTCACGACTACTCGACACATGTTTTCGTCCCCGTTGCGACGTGATGTTTTTCCTCTTCTCCATTGCGCGGTATAAATCTTCGATAAGGAGCCTCTTGAAATACCAAACATTTCGGCTACCTTTTTTACAGAAGCAGCCACCATACGAGCAACAACAATGTGCTCAAGTTCGACTTCAATCAGCACCAACATAACGCGAGCGGTTCTAGGCGCTTCAGTCTGGAACCGCGCTGCTGCTACGATCGAATCATGTCACAGGTATGGATGTGTGTGGTGTCCTTAGGTTGGTTAAGTTTAAGTACACTACTGTCCATTAAAATTGCTACACCACGAAGATGACGTGCTACAGACGCGAAATTTAACCCACAGGAAGAAGATGCTGTGATGTGCAAATGATTAGCTTTTCAGAGCATTAACCTACAACGTGCTGACATGAGAAAAGTTTCCAACCGGTTTCTCATACACAAACAGCAGTTGACCGGCGTTGCCTGGTGAAACGTTGTTGTGATGCCTCGTGTAAGGAGTAGAAATGCGTACCATCACGTTTCCGACTTCGATAAAGGTCGGATTCTAACCTATCGCGATTGCGGTTTATCGTATCGCGACATTGCTGCTCGCGTTGGTCGAGATCCAATGACTGTTAGCAGAATATGGAATCGGTGGGTTCAGGAGGGTAATACGGAACGCCGTGCTGGATCCCAACGGCCTCGTATCACTAGCAGCCGAGATGACAGGCAATTTATCCGCATGACTGTAACGGATCGTGCAGCCACGACTCGATCCCTGAGTCAACAGATTGGGACGATTGCAAGACAACAACCATCTGCACGAACAGTTCGACGACGTTTGCAGCATTATGGCCTATCAGCTCGGAGACCATGGCTGCGGTTACCCTTGACGCTGCATCATAGACAGGAGCGCCTGCGATGATGACTCAAAGGCGAACCTGTGTGCACGAATGGCAAAACGTCATTTTTTCGGATGAATCCAGGTTCTGTTTACAGCATAATGATGGTCGCATCCGTGTTTGGCGACATCGCGGTGAACGCACATTGGAAGCGTATATTCGTCATCGCCATACTGGCGTATCACCCGGAGTGATGGTATGGGGTGCCATTGGTTACACGTCTCGGTCACCTCTTGTTCGCATTGACGGCACTTTGAACAGTGGACGTTATATTTCAGATGTGTTACGACCCGTGGCTCTACCCTTCATTCGATCCCTGTGAAACCCTACATTTCAGCAGGATAATGCGCGACCGCATGTTGCATGTCCTGTACGGGCCCTTCTGGATACAGAAAATGTTCGACTGCTGCCCTTTCCATCACATTCTCCAGATCTCTCACCAACTGAAAACGTCTGGTCAATGGTGGCCGAGCAACTGGCTCGTCACAATACGCCAGTCACTACTCTTTATGAACTGCGGTATCCCGTTGAAGCTGCGTGGCCAGCTGTACCTGTACACACCATCCAAGCTCTGTTTGACTCAATACCCAGGCGTATCAAGCCCGTTATTAGGGCCAGAGGTGGTTGTTCTGGGTACTGATTTCTCAGGACCTATGCACCCAAATTGCGTGTATATGTAATTACACGTCAGTTCTAGTATAATATATTTGTCCAATGAATACCTGTTTATCATCTGCATTTCTTCTTGGTGTAGCAATTTTAATGGCCAGTGGTGTAGTTCTAAGTCTAGGGGACTGATGACCTCAGATGTTAAGTCTCATAGTGATTAGAGCCATTTTTGAACCCAACATAATACACTCGCAACTACACAGAACTCCGTTCTGGCCACAACTGACACTTGCACTATTGAGGACATTGCACAGGTGCCATTCGTGGTCAAACACATATCTCGCGGTGTTTCCATATTTTTGTCCAATCCTTGTATGGCCACCACTGGACGTACACTAGGATTGCAAGTTTCTGACTATTGCCCCCGCCCTAAAGTGAACTTATTTACACTCTTCTGGTTACACCCAGTGCAGTATTCAAACCAACCCATGGTTTGAGGAGAGTTTTACCTCCTGTTTATTTTTAAGGTAAATACTGCTGCTGTAAATCTCTCCCAGATACTCCCAACTGGAACCCCCTTGTTTTCACTTACACTCTTTGTCATCTTCCTGAGAAAAACTATCTCTTCAATGACTACGTTCTAAAACAGACTATTCCACTCACTTGGGTAAGGAACGAGAAGTAATAATATAGAATAGGTTTCGATCCACTCAGAATGAAAGTAAAACCTAAATAATGCTTGACGTTACTTAAGTTGGTGATGTGCCGCAGCTAGTACATATTACGCAGCCACACCTTAAGAACAGAGGGGTGAAATATTCCAGCAGTGTTCGAGAATGTCATTCTGTGATGGAACCAAGTTATTTAGCCCTAGCTCTATAAGTTGATGGTAGAACTCGAATACAACAAGGACTAGACGAAGCGACGCAACCCCGGTGGTGGAAAGGCACCATTAAAATACGTGGTGGAGGTATTATCATGAATGAGATATCGATACAAGATGAAATGGTGAGCCCGACATGTCTGCCATGTCTTTCACTGGCGGAGAATACAGGAAACAACGTTCAGCCATGGGCAATAGAAAATAAATTTCTGTTTGCTGATCTGGCGCAAAGTCAGTAACCGGGTCGAAGACATCTGTCCTGATTCTCAGTGATCATAATGTC
This sequence comes from Schistocerca cancellata, assembly GCF_023864275.1. Classification (NCBI taxonomy): domain Eukaryota; kingdom Metazoa; phylum Arthropoda; class Insecta; order Orthoptera; family Acrididae; genus Schistocerca; species Schistocerca cancellata. The sequence goes on along the minus strand of NC_064630.1, from coordinate 390,093,303 downwards.
ACTGAAATGGAATATGACTCTGAGGAGGCCAAAATATTAAATTCTTTTTACCGAAATTGTGTCACTGAGGTCACCTGAAGTCAATCCTATTGAACATGTTCTCGCGCGGGATTAACCGAGAGGTCTGTGCGGCTGGTCCTAGCGGAGGCTCGAATCCTCCCTCGGGCATGGGTGTGTGTGTTTGTCCTTAGGATAATTTAGGTTAAGTAGTGTGTAAGCTTAGGGACTGATGACCTTAGCAGTTAAGTCCCATAAGATTTCACACACATTTGAACATTTTTTGAACATGTTCTAGACGCCAACGATTGAGATGTGTGCACCTTGGATCCAGTTCCGTCCGGTCTTCATCTTCGTGAGACGTGGAAGGTAGCTATGCACTCATGGACCCAGATAGCTTCCCAACACTACGCTATGCTATGGCGATCACTTTTCTGAATGTGATTTGTTGTTAGCGTAGAAGTTACAAAATTATTTTCTTCGCTTTAACCAAGTAAAAGCTTTTCTTATTTTCTGTTTCATTCCTTTTGTCCCTTCTTTTTTTGTTTACAGGCGTTATTTAGTAGGGAAAACGTAGGTCATTTACTGGTAACGACGCAGTTCGGAAGCTTATACTCATTTACATGTGGCGCAATACATTAGATTTTTGTTGTACTGCACTTTGCATTAAACCAGCTGAGACCACCAGACCGGTCAGTAAAATAATTTATTTTTTTATTTAATCGTATGGCTAGGGCCCCCCGTCGGGCAGGCCTTTCGCCGGGTGCCGGTCTTTCAATTTGACGCCACTTCGGCGACCTGCAGTCGATGAGTATGATGATGAGGACAGCACAATACCCAGTCCCTGTGCGGAGAAAATTCCCCGACCCAGTCGGGAATCAAACCCGGGCCCAGAGGATTGACAATACGTCACGCTGACCATTCAGCTACCGGGGGCGGACAATAAAATGATAAATCTTACCTCAATGTAAAGACATAATTGTCTAACTTCCACCTGCTCCGGTCGCTCACGTGGAGCCATAGTCAAACCTACGTAAATACTTGACTTGGAATGATCGTGTGCGACAGGTCGATAGTCCCAACCGCTGCACATGCAGCGAGGGACGTCATCTGGTGACGTTACATGTTCCACATTTCACATCCCCTTTTGGGGTATTTCGGGACATTGGCGACCCCACGTCACTTATAATAAATGATTTGTTTCAGCGTCATCTAAGTCGCTTCTCACGTTTTCGAACGTCAATGCTTGAAAGTCGTCGTATGAAATACAAATCTGTTCCATGGTTAGAAAGAAGCTAATTTAATAGTGATAAGTGCTTGACTGTAATTGCATATACAACTATTAGTTATAAACGAAAAAAAAATGAGAAGAAGTCCGTCTGAACTGCAACTACGAAAGGCGCGGTTCTAGTGCTAAATTTTACTATGAATAACTGATTCACTAAGTTCACAATCTAAAGTGCTTTTAGAATCTCTGAACAATAAGTTTGTCCTATTGTTCTCATTGACACAGTGTGACAACTATTCAACTATATGAAAGAAAACGTAAATTATTTACAAAGTACGACCTCTACACACTTTATTCAACATTTAAACGTCACTACAGATATTCAGATTTAGGTTATTGCATGGTCGATATGCCTGCCATCATTGGCGATGATGTGGCGCAGACGAAGAGCGAAATTCTGCATAATCCTCTGAAGTGTCGGAACATCGATGCTGTCGATCATCTCCTGAATGGCTGTTTTCAGCTCAGCAGTAGTTTTGAGGTCATTGCTGTACACCTTGTCGCATGTGTTCAGATCGGGAGAATATGGTGGCCACTCAAGGCCCATGCCAGTGGCATTCGGGTACCCCAGAGCCAGGATGTGGTTCCCAAAGTGCTCCTCCAGGTCATCAGACACTCTCCTGCTCCGATGGGATCGAGCTCCGTCTTGCATGAAGCACATCTTGTCGAAATCAGGGTCAGTTTGGATAACAGGGACGTAATCATCTTCCAAAACCTTCACACACCGTTCGGTAGTCACCATGCCATCAAGAAATATTGATTATTCCGTGACTGGACATTGCACACCACAGTCACCCCCCAAGGGTAAAGAGACGTCTCGATCGCGAAATGCTGATTCTCAGTCCCCCAAATGCGCCAATTTTGCTTGTTGACAAACCCATCCAAATTAAAGTGGGCTTTGTCGCTAAACCACACCATACTAATTTCCATCATGTCCCTCGGCCAACCGTGCAGGTCGAACGTCTTATCGCAAACCGTTCAGAAGTTATGAAGATTTTATTTCATATAGTTGTCACGCTGTACTAATTAACAATAAAGAACAGCGTCAGACATTCTTAAGTTTTTTCACGTTTCTGAACTTGGCAAATTGGAAGCAATGTTACTGCCGAAGGCGTTATTATTTGAGGTTACACATATACGCTGTTTACCCGCGAGCGGAGCGTGTGTCCTGGTCAACGGAGATCGCGGCTACGACGAGGAAGGCTTCAACTCGACACCACCTGCAGCGGCGCCCATAGCTGCGATTTCCATGGACTGCGACGTCGTATATAGGAAGAATGCTAAATTTCTAAGAAGAAATATTTATAAAGCTCATGTGACATGAGAGGCGCGAAAGATACGGCCGTGGATTTTAAGAAGCAGTCTGGCAGCAACTAGCGTTGCATAGTGTTATTTGCTGTAGAAAACGATACGTTTTACTACGAAGTTAATTTGTTTAATGTGGTGTAGCATACATCGTAGAAAATTCTACGTGCGGAGTCAGTTCGGCCACTGGATGATGTCGACAATGGCGACATGGAACTGACGTGGATGAAAAGACATTCAAATAAATCAATCCATACAAAATATAATAGCCACTTCACCATAATATTTAAACCGCCGATACACAACCATGTGTAGTACCTTAATGACATACAGTGTCTACCTCGATAGCCTAGTGGTCGCCGGCACGGTAACTCAGAGTATTCGGTCAGAGGGTTGACTTCCCTCAGTAATAAAAAGCAAAAAACTTAGCGAAATATTCAGTGATGAACTTGAGGGGGCGTCCTGTGACTTCCGCCCAGACATAATGATGAGTACAATGACGAACAAAATGAAAAAATAAAAACAAATAACAATACAATGTTCATCGCAGCTGATTGTTAGGTGGATTCCTGGTACCGGGATGGACTTTTTCCATGGTGGGAGGAGTGGTACGGGCTGCACTCAGTCTCATGAGGCAAAATGAGAAGCTACTAGAATGAGAAGTAGCAACTCTAAGGTGAAGAAAGGCGACAATTGCCAGGCGAGCACTGTGCTGACCTCACGCTCCTCCAAACCGCGTCCAGTGACGCCGTTGGCAGAGGATGGCACTGCGGTCGGTCGATCCCGATTGGCCCGCTATCAGGGCCAAAATTCGAAGCTTTGCTTCTTATTGACACAAAAGGAGCATATTACAGTTGTGTCGTGCAGTAGCTCTTAACAAATAAATTGACCGTGTGTGAAAAAAGTGGGCGCTGTTGCAGAATAGGATGCAGTGGGATTAGTTTCGAATGGTGCAACAAGTGGCTTAATAGGGAGAGGGGAGGAGGAATGCAGTGGGGGAAAGCAAAGAGGCTTCCTGTTAGCACAGTGCCATCTGTAGTAGGAATGTACTGATAGACGAACAAGAAAGGGAGATCTGTGTCCTTCAGGCACAGCTGGAAGAAGCCAGATGTGTACTATGTACAACCATGAGAAAATGGGGTCGTTGGGAACTGGCAATTGGCAAGAAGGCAAGGAAAAAAATAACGCGCTCTGCGAGTTTTATTTCGGGCAAAAAGAAAAATAAACAGGTTTCGCCATTTTCAGAGTGAAGATGAGTCTCCAGCGGAAGTTGGAATAGAAAACAGACAGCAAAAGTCAGTCACATTTAGGAAAACCAAGTTAGAGGGTCATGCTTAGAAGAAGTAAGTAGTACGAATGAAGGAGTGATCGTACGACATTGATGGCTGGGAGTCCTCACCTCAACAAGATAGGCTGCCGAGTTGCAAGTCTTCTCAGCTGACGTCGCATTGGGCGACGTGTGTGTCGATGATGAAGAGATGACAATAATAACGCAAGATACAGTCCCCGAGCGGAGAAAATCTCCAACCAGGTCGGGAATCGAACCCGGAGCCACTGCTTGGTAGTCAGACGCGTTGACCACTCGGCCAAGGGGGCAGACGCTAATTAGTGTGAGGGGTACTCATAAAGTTTTAATTATCACCTTGAAAAATCAAACTACGACCACGAAATTTGATGATAGTGTTACTCCTTCTTCAAATATTCACGTTTCAACAAGACGAATTTTTCCCAAGGGTAAATGACTTGACGGAGAGCTTGGTTGCAAAAGTTCGCATTTTGGCTGTTTGAGAAACGTTCTGCTTCGAAAATAACATCGCTGTCATTCTGGAACTACATGTCACTCGATGATGAGTACTAGGTTCCATATCACGAGAATACAGGGATGAGGTCCGCAGCTCGTGGTCTTGCGGTAGCGTTCTCGCTTCCTGCGCAAGGGGTCCCGGGTTCGATTCCCAGCGGGGTCAGGGATGACTGGGTGTTGTGTGTCTTTCATCATAATTTCATCATCATTGACTCGCAAGTCGCCGAAGTGGCGTCAGCTGAAAAGGACTTGCAATTTCGGCGACCGAAGACCCCGCATGGGGTCTCCCGGCCAACAATGCCGTGCGATCATTTCATTTCATACAGGGATGAGGCAAAATTTGACAACCTGAAGAAACATGATGTCTGACTGTGACCTGTGCAGAATGAGCTGAGACCTTATCTAGGAGCAAAAACAACCTCCTTGACAGCTATTCGTGAGGCTTTGTCTTGACTGTCTCCGACAAAGTGGACAGGTGATGTGGGCTGCGTGCTCCTGTGATGGTTAGCCCGTTACGACCAGAAACCACTAGCACCACAACGTAGTAGTCCAAAAAAACACTCAGCGTCACCTTACCCGGTGATGGTCGGGCTTTGCCTGTCCTGGTGGTAGTGAACCCGCATATTTCGATTACTTGCTTTTGTTCTTTGTTTCGGGGTTATAGTGATACACCCAGCACTCCTCCATGATGATTAATTGGTTTAACAAGTCATCTCAATTGGCCTGACGCAGCTGCTGCGACATTACCACTATGTCTCCGTTCGGCAGGCTTTTTTAATGAGTGTGAACAGTCCCATAACCAAAACTGCATTACTATCACTTATGCCTGCGTTCTTCAGACTTTTTTAATGGGTGTGAACAGTCAACCAAAATTGATCCATGACTGATTTTCACTTTTCACTGTCACCTCGATTGAGGGCCATCACTTCTTTTGCGGTCCGCTGTTCTTCACACAAGGGTGATCTGTCACTAATTACTTCTACATTCTGACTTGTCTGTCTGCAATCGATACGACTACGGCACCTAATCACTGTCATACATTTCCACCAACACATTATGGATTACTGTTGGGTTGTTCCCCCTAAAACTCAGAACATGAATTACCGTATAATGTTCCAGTTAATCGATGGGCTCCACTACTTTCTTTTGGTAACTCTAACGGCGTCTTCACGTCGTAGTCATAGGAGAAGTGTGTGCTCTCAAGTGCAGGAAAAGCTATGTACAGAGTCCAGTGTCCCAGTACCTTTAAACCTATATCACGGCTTAGCCATAAAACAGAAAACCTAATGGCTCTGTGTAAAGAAATTCACAAAGGAGGATCAAGTAGTAATAATGGGTACTAAGGGCTAAAGTCTGGACAGCGATTGGGCGTGGCGTGCAGTTGGTGACTTGGATATAATAGCTTCCGAAACTCGAGACACCACTTTGTAGAGTCGTTTCAGTGCAACGATCAGCCACACATCGGCAGTACTTAGAAGTGTGTTAACGCCGAGCCGGAAATGGCACTGATGACAACTAATTTTGTGCAACTTGTACTTGTTGGAGCATAGGGAAGATGAAGTTTTACCAGGCATGACCTCTACCTCGTCAGGTCAGGAAAGGGAAACTTCGTAGATCTCATTAGAGAGAGTACAATGGGTAGGTCTCTGGTCACCTACAGTCAAATTTCTGTTATTACAAATAGAAGGAAAAGATCTCTTTGGGGCTGAAACGGGGAAAACCAGCAGCGTAAACAATATCAGCATCCGACCCACAAGCATGAGGACAACCACCAGTAGAAGTAACAACATCCAACCAACCAACATCTGAGAGAACAGCAGCACTGCCAGCACTACCAATGTTCGATATATTTGCAATGTAAATTAATCTATCGCCGTCTCTTAACGTTGCACAGAATGTGTGCTTCTCTTATTGTAAACAATAGGCCTCGCTCAGTACCTCAAACTTTTGTGAACTTCTCATTTGCTTACAGACATGCATTTCCAGATTCCACCTGTTTGCACTCTCTTGCTTTCCAAACTAGATTATTTTTTCGTCTTAGGTTCTGACCTTCGTCTGTTGTCTTTATTTTCTCGTATAATTACTTTTTACGATGTTTTCCCTTACTTGTCTATGTAATTGGTTCAAATGCAATGTATTTTTGTAATTTGTTTTACTGTGCCTATATCATTTACTATTTGCTTTCCATTGTCCTCCTTCCCTACCCTTAACAGATACTGCCTGTAACCCGCTCCTCCCCTGTTTATGCACTGGGTCTTCGCATATCTCACTTCTCTGCATACTCTCACGACGCTGGACTCTTAAGTTCATGTTATCCATGTTACTTTTTCAATTGTGGACGACTTGCTATACAACTTTATTTATTTTACTATGATGTTTTGATGGTGTTTGTGGAAGAGTTGTTATACAGCAATATTTATCAAGCTCGTTTTGACAGTGTTTGTTGTTACATTCTTTTCATGGTGCTTATTCCATTGTACCTAGGTTTTCAATATTATTCAAACAGCCACTTTAAAACGGCCTTATGACCAAAACCTGTCGTAATGATAGAAAATAAAGTTGCAGCTGGAGCTGTTACTTTATTCCAAGTAAGTCCCGAACGCTACAGGGCTGTTTCCACGCCTATCTAAAGCCTTTGATCTGATAAATCATGATCTGCTGCTTAAGAAATTATTCACATATGGTATCTGTGTAGCTGCTTACAACTGGTTTAAGTTTACGTTTCCGGCAAGCAACAGATGGTAGAAATATGTCATGAAAATAAACGTTACTTTTCAAGCTACAGGAAAGTTTGTTATGCAGCATCTCAAGGCACTCTGTTAGGGCCTCCGATATTACTGATTTTTATAAATGATTTACGATAGTTCTTGTCAACAGCGAACACAATGTTGTTCCCATATGATACCAACATCGTTATTGAAGAACGGCTGATTTACAGCACAAGGTCTCTGTGACAACAGAAGAAACAGAGGTAACTGCATTGTGGTAAATGAGGAGAAAACTGTATAGAAGAGCTTCAGAGCTATTAGAACAAAACCCGGAACCTATCTAAGCCTGGGATTGTGGTAGCATTAAACAAACATCTTACACAGAATTGCTAGGAACTTAATACCTAACAGTTTTATAGCATTAAGGAAAACATAAATTAGTCATTTTGTCACTGGTTTGCAACTTCGTTAAGAATAAATGTTATGTATTTTGCTATGTCTTTCTGGTAAATAATATGTCTGCCCCTGGTTCTCTATTTTGACTGTTTCAGACAGCCAGGCACCAGGAAAGCTGCCCAGATGAGTCTGTCAAGGAGCAACCAAAAGATTGCGTGTGAAAATACGTGTGTGAAATTATGTGAGTAGAATCGAGTCAGTGTTGCATGTGTGTCTGTGTGTATCTACAATTGTAGAGCGATGAGATAAAAATTAGAACAGAAGCTTTTCAGATAATTTGTACGTAATTACGATAGTAAATTGTTCCATATTACATGATTTACATTATGTATACCTCCTTCTAACTGATTTGTTCATATTACTGTCCAAAATAATCAAAGTGTGAATAAATGTTATTATAATTCTTTTTCTTATTACATAAGAATTCCCTAGAAGCACAGGTTACACCACATCTGATAAAGGATTGTTCACTTTCACCCATCTTACGTAAAGATTGTTGAGAGAATGTGACGATAGATCGTCGACACCAGTCGATAGATCGAGAAGCTGACACACGAGTGTGAATGCGCTGCAAACACTTTCAGAATGTTTTATTCTTAGGCAGTTTGTTTCTCTATGTTTGTTATCTCTTGTGAATGAAATAATAAAGATTCCTATTTAGTTACTGTTATCCGCACCTCTCAGTTTTTGATAAAATTGAGTAACTACAGTGGTGACCTCCGCGTTTCGGAAAATATTTCTTCTGCGCCTTATATCAGAACACGCCACCGAGAGAATGGAAGAGCAACAGAATATCCTGCTCAAACAAGAGAATCAAAGGCAAACTGGTGGCGATTCCTCGGCTAGGCCGACGACTTCAACTCATATCAATAGTACAACTACATTTACTTCGACACCTCTACCGACCTTTTCGACAACTCTCCCAACAGAGTGGTTATTTCGAGTGGTAAGTTTTTTTCAGCGGTATTTCATTCGCTGCGACAGAGATAAGCTGAACCTTATCTTCGCAAACTTGGACCACGAGCTAGATAAAGTAGTGCAAGACTTGATATAACAACCCATCTCTGAGTTTTCCTGTCAAAGTCTTAAAGATACAGTAGTGAAGCGTCTAGCGTACCTAGAGAGCAGCGTTTGCATCGCAAACTATATGAGAAGCTACTGGAAATCATCAAAGCCCATCAGAAACGTTAATACATCTACACAACTTGGCGGGGCAAGAGTAACAAGAGTACAGAGAGCAAGGCTCCGGTGCTGGTGATCGATGACACGTGTGCAGATGCGGACCTGAAGAAGGATAAGTCTTATGCAGATTTAAAGTACCTACAATGCCGTTTCAGTGTCCTTGAGGAGAAGATTACATCAACCGCCGCACGAATGCTAAACGATCTTCACAACAGGATATCCACAAAACAAAGACAACAGACGTCATGCTTCCTCATGGTACTGGAACCACGAGAAATTTGAAGATCGAGCTAGGAAGTGCATGCAGTCATGCAGTTACCCAAACGCCAGAATTTACTGATAACGGTCTTTTTCGATAACAAAGGACGTTACAACTACCTCACACTCACTAAGCGGAGGCAAATGTATCACAACTCCACTTGTTCATGTGGTACGTCTCCACCAGCATCACGCATACCAGTGAACTGTATTTTTGCAAAAGACATAGGGAACGGCACGAAGTACCTAACAGACAGTGGTTCGGACATTAGCATCTTGCCTCTGCGTTGCACAGAGCCAACATCTCATCAACAAAGTGAAGGCAGGAAATTTCAGCTTTCGGTACAAAGCGCCTGGCAGTGAACTTCAGTCCACAAATACACGGCGAATGGACTTCGCAGTAGCAGTAGTTTCTCACCCAATCTTAGGACCATTGCGAACCTACACTATCAGCAACTAATTACGACGGATCTACAACACATTATTTCGGCAATGAGGATTACAGGTTCCAATTAAACTACCATCACCGGCGAATACAACAGCCCATTTCATCAACTTCAGTTGAGTTACCGCAGCTTTATAACTCCAAGCATACCCCAGAAGAAAGCACGATATTCAACAGTACATTACATTGAGGCGACAAAAGTCAAGGGATACCTCCTAATACTGTGTCGGACCTACTTTTGACCTGGGTAGTGCAGCAACTCGACGTGTCATGAACTCAACAAGTCGTTCGAAGTCCCCTGCATAAATATTGAGCTCTGCTGCCTCTATAGCCGTCCAAAACTTCGAAAGTGTTCCCAGTGCAGGATTTTGTGCACAAACTGGCCTCTCAGTTATGTCCCATAAATATTCCATGGCGTTCATATCGGGCTATCTGTGTGGCCTATCATTCACTGGAATTATTCAGAATGTTCTTCAAACCAATCGCGAAAATTGTGGTCCGATGACATTGTGCACTGTCATCCATAAAAATCCCATCATTGTTCGGGAACATGAAATCCATGAATGAGTGCAGATGGTCTCCAAGTAGCCGAACATAACCATCTCCAGCTTATGCTCGGTTCACTTGGACCACAGCATCCAGTCCATCAAATGTAAACACAGCCCACACCGTTATGAACCCACTACCAGCTTGCACACTGCCTTGTTGTCAGCTTGGGTTCATGGCTTCGTGGGGTTTGTGCCACACTCGTACCCTGCCATCAGCTCTTACCAACTGAAATCGGGAATCACCTCACCAGGCCACGGGTTACAGTCGTCTAGCGTCCAACCGAAATGATCACATAGCCAAGGAAAGACCCTGCAGGCGATATCAGGCAGTTAGCAACGCCATTCGTGCCCCTCGTCTGCTACCATAGTCCATTAGCGCCAAATTTCGCTGCACTGTCCTAACAATATTGATTTCTGCGGCTATTTCACGCAGTGTTGCTTGTCTGAAAGCACTGACAACTCTACGCAAACGCTGCTGCTCTCGGTCGTTAAGTAAAGGCCATCGGCCGCTGCGTTGCCCGTAGCGAAATGTAAGGCCTGAATTTTGGTATTCTCGGTTCACTCTTGACATTGTGTATCTCGGAATATTGAACTCCCTAACGATTTCCGAAATGGAATGTCCCATGCGTCTAGTTCCAACTACTATTTCGCGTTCAAAGTTTGTTAAATCCCGTCGTGCACAATTAATCACTTCGGAAACATCTTCACGTGAATCACATGGGTGACAACTCCACCAATGCACTACCCTTTTATACCTTGTGTATGCGAACCTATCGCCGCCTGTATACGTGCATATCGCTGTACCACGACTTTTGTCACCTCAGTGTACATTTGAACAATACCTCGTCTTCCGGTCGCCGCGCACACCCGCTGATTAGTTCCGGAGAGTTATGCAGCAGCATTTCGACATATTGTTGACAGAAAGCATTGTGTGCAGATCGGGCAGCTCTGGGTATCGTTGCTATCACCTCATTCAGTTAATTTGAATCCCAATTTATGCCTTTTTCTTTGCGCAGTTTAGTGGAGACGTGGCAGCATTCTACAGATAAAGTTTTGAGAGGCTTGGAGTTTTGGTTTACTTATACAGAGGACATTCTGTTTTTTTTTTTCATGGAATAAGCAAGAGCACGGAGAACATTCATACACTCCTGGAAATTGAAATAAGAACACCGTGAATTCATTGTCCCAGGAAGGGGAAACTTTATTGACACATTCCTGGGGTCAGACACATCACATGATCACACTGACAGAACCACAGGCACATAGACACAGGCAACAGAGCATGCACAATGTCGGCACTAGTACAGTGTATATCCACCTTTCGCAGCAATGCAGGCTGCTATTCTCCCATTGAGACGATCGTAGAGATGCTGGATGTAGTCCTGTGGAACGGCTTGCCATGCCATTTCCACCTGGCGCCTCAGTTGGACCAACGTTCGTGCTGGACGTGCAGACCGCGTGAGACGACGCTTCATCCAGTCCCAAACATGCTCAATGGGGGACAGATCCGGAGATCTTGCTGGCCAGGGTAGCTGACTTACACCTTCTAGAGCACGTTGGGTGGTACGGGATACATGCGGACGTGCATTGTCCTGTTGGAACAGCAAGTTCCCTTGCCGGTCTAGGAATGGTAAAACGATGGGTTCGATGACGGTTTGGATGTACCGTGCACTATTCAGTGTCCCCTCGACGATCACCAGTGGTGTACGGCCAGTGTAGGAGATCGCTCCCCACACCATGATGCCAGGTGTTGGCCCTGTGTGCCTCGGTCGTATGCAGTCCTGATTGTGGCGCTCACCTGCACGGCGCCAAACACGCATACGACCATCATTGGCACCAAGGCAGAAGCGACTCTCATCGCTGAAGACGACACGTCTCCATTCGTCCCTCCATTCACGCCTGTCGCGACACCACTGGAGGCGGGCTGCACGATGTTGGGGCGTGAGCGGAAGACGGCCTAACGGTGTGCGGGACCGTAGCCCAGCTTCATGGAGACGGTTGCGAATGGTCCTCGCCGATACCCCAGGAGCAACAGTGTCCCTAATTTGCTGGGAAGTGGCGGCGCGGTCCCCTACGGCACTGCGTAGGATCCTACGGTCTTGGCGTGCATCCGTGCGTCGCTGCGGTCCGGTCCCAGGTCGACGGGCACGTGCACCTTCCGCCGACCACTGGCGACAACATCGATGTACTGTGGAGACCTCACGCCCCACGTGTTGAGCAATTCGGCGGTACGTCCACCCGGCCTCCCGCATGCCCACTATACGCCCTTGCTCAAAGTCTGTCAACTGCACATACGGTTCACGTCCACGCTGTCGCGGCATGCTACCAGTGTTAAAGACTGCGATGGAGCTCCGTATGCCACGGCAAACTGGCTGACACTGACGGCGGCGGTGCGCAAATGCTGCGCAGCTAGCGCCATTCGACGGCCAACACCGCGGTTCCTGGTGTGTCCGCTGTGCCGTGCGTGTGATCATTGCTTGTACAGCCCTCTTGCAGTGTCCGGAGCAAGTATGTTGGGTCTGACACACCGGTGTCAATGTGTTCTTTTTTCCATTTCCAGGAGTGTAGATGCTCTTTCAGCACCTCCAAGAGGATGGTATTCTCTTAAATGCAAAGAAATGCATATTACGGAAACTGTCAATGAAGTTTTAAGGAACAAGTTTTCTACATCTACATCTACATATATACTCCGCTAGCCACCAAGCGGTGTGAGGGGGAGGGTACGATTCGCGCCAAAGTCATTTCCCCCCCCTCCCCCCCTCTGTTCCACTCGCGTATCGCGCGAGGGAAAAACGACTGTCTGAACGCCCCAGTACGAGCTCTAACTTCCCTTATCTTAGAATGGTGATCATTGCGCGATTTGAAAGTCGGTGGTAATAATATATGCTCTACATCCTCGATGAAGATCGGATTTCGGAATTTAGTGAGCAGCCCCTTCCGTTTAGCGCGCTATCCATCTGCAAGTGTGTCCCACTTCAAACTTTCTATGAGATTTGTAACGCTCTCGCGATGGATAAATGTACCAATCACGAATCTTCTCGCTCTTCTTTGGACCTTCTCAATCTGTTGAATCAGACCCAACTGACAAGGGTCCCATACAGACGAACAATACTCTAAGACTGGACGAACTAACGTATTGTAAGCTATTTTCTTCGTTGAAGGACTGCATCGCTTCAGGATTCTACCAATAAACCGCAATCTAGAGTGCGCCTTACCCGTTACTCATGTAATCTGATCATTCCATTTGAGATAATTTCGAAAAGTCACACCCAGATACTAGACGGATGTTACCGCTTCCAAAGACTGGGCATTTATTTTGTTCAAAATGGTTCAAATGGCTCTGAGCACTATGGGACTTAACGTCTGACGTCATTAGTCCCCTAGAACTTAGAACTACTTAAACCTAACTAACCTAAGAACATCACACACATCCATACCCGAGGCCGGATTCGAACCTGCGACCGTAGCGGTCGCGTGGCTCCAGACTGTAGCGCCTAGAACCGCTCGGCCACTACGGCCGCCATTTATTTTGTACTCGTACATTAATGGGGATTTTCGCCATGTTATACGCAGTAGGTAACACTTACTAATATTGAGAGATAACTGCCAGTCATTACACCACGCATTTATTTTCTGCAAATCCTCATTGATTTGTTCACAACTTTTGTGTGATACTACTTTCCTGTAGACTACAGCATCATCGACAAACAGTCTGGTGCCGTTGTCAATACCATCAACCAGATCGTTTATGTAAATTGTAAAAAGCAGAGGACCTATTGTGCTGCCCTGGGGCAAACCTGAAGTTACGCTTGTTTCTGTTGAAGTCTCCCCGTTCAGGAAGACATACTGCTCCCTGTCTGTTAGAAAACTTTCTATCCAACCGCATATGTCATCGGACAGACCGTAAGCGCGCACTTTTTGGAGCAAGCGACAGTGCGGAACTGAGTCGAATGCCTTTCGAAAGTCGAAAAATATGGCATCAACCTGGGAGCCAGTATCTAAAGCCTGTTTGTACATATATCACGCACAAAGGGGGCCAGCTGTGTCTTGCATGACCGCTGTTTCCTAAAACCGTGCTGGTTTCTGCAGATGAGCTTCTCAGAGTCTAGAAAGGTCATTATGTCTGACACACAAAATATGTTTCGTGATTCTACAATAAATCGATGTCAGTGACTTTGGCCGGTAATTATGTGCATCCGATTTTCTACCCTTGTTATACACTCCTGGAAATGGAAAAAAGAACACATTGACACCGGTGTGTCAGACCCACCATACTTGCTCCGGACACTGCGAGAGGGCTGTACAAGCAATGATCACACGCACGGCACAGCGGACACACCAGGAACCGCGGTGTTGGCCGTCGAATGGCGCTAGCTGCGCAGCATTTGTGCACCGCCGCCGTCAGTGTCAGCCAGTTTGCCGTGGCATACGGAGCTCCATCGCAGTCTTTAACACTGGTAGCATGCCGCGACAGCGTGGACGTGAACCGTATGTGCAGTTGACGGACTTTGAGCAAGGGCGTATAGTGGGCATGCGGGAGGCCGGGTGGACGTACCGCCGAATTGCTCAACACGTGGGGCGTGAGGTCTCCACAGTACATCGATGTTGTCGCCAGTGGTCGGCGGAAGGTGCACGTGCCCGTCGACCTGGGACCGGACCGCAGCGACGCACGGATGCACGCCAAGACCGTAGGATCCTACGCAGTGCCGTAGGGGACCGTACCGCCACTTCCCAGCAAATTAGGGACACTGTTGCTCCTGGGGTATCGGCGAGGACCATTCGCAACCGTCTCCATGAAGCTGGGCTACGGTCCCGCACACCGTTAGGCCGTCTTCCGCTCACGCCCCAAAATCGTGCAGCCCGCCTCCAGTGGTGTCGCGACAGGCGTGAATGGAGGGACGAATGGAGACGTGTCGTCTTCAGCGATGAGAGTCGCTTGTGCCTTGGTGCCAATGATGGTCGTATGCGTGTTTGGCGCCGTGCAGGTGAGCGCCACAATCAGGACTGCATACGACCGAGGCACACAGGGCCAACACCCGGCATCATGGTGTGGGGAGCGATCTCCTACACTGGCCGTACACCACTGGTGATCGTCGAGGGGACACTGAATAGTGCACGGTACATCCAAACCGTCATTGAACCCATCGTTCTACCATTCCTAGACCGGCAAGGGAACTTGCTGTTCCAACAGGACAATGCACGTCCGCATGTATCCCGTGCCACCCAACGTGCTCTAGAAGGTGTAAGTCAACTACCCTGGCCAGCAAGATCTCCGGATCTGCCCCCCATTGAGCATGTTTGGGACTGGATGAAGCGTCGTCTCACGGGGTCTGCACGTCCAGCACGAACGCTGGTCCAACTGAGGCGCCAGGTGGAAATGGCATGGCAAGCCGTTCCACAGGACTACATCCAGCATCTCTACGATCGTCTCCATGGGAGAATAGCAGCCTGCATTGCTGCGAAAGGTGGATATACACTGTACTAGTGCCGACATTGTGCATGCTCTGTTGCCTGTGTCTATGTGCCTGTGGTTCTGTCAGTGTGATCATGTGATGTATCTGACCCCAGGAATGTGTCAATAAAGTTTCCCCTTCCTGGGACAAAGAATTCACGGTGTTCTTATTTCAATTTCCAGGAGTGTAGATTGCTATGACCTGTGCCTTCTTACAGTCCCGTGGAGCTTTCCGCTGTTCCAATGATGTCTGATAGATGATGAATAGGAATGGTGCTATATTTGTAGCATAGTCAACATAAAATCTTACGGGGATACCGTCTGAGCCAAATGCCTTCCTGGCGTTAAGGATCTTAACTGTTTGACAATCCCAGATACACTAAACACTATGTCAGCCATCCTTGCGTTTGTTCGATAATTGAAAGGGGGAATGGTGCTGCAGTCCTCTACCGTAAACGAGTTTTTGAAAGCTAGGTTTAGAATTTCGGCCTTCTGTTTATCATCATCAGTTACATTACCCGTACTGTCAACAAGAGAAGGTATTGAACTATTTGTAGCGTTCGTAGATTTTACATACGACCAAAATTTTTTGGAGTTATTTTTAGAATATGCAGATAAAATATTGCTTTCAAATTCGTTAAAAGAATCACTGTCCTTCTGACAGCTGCTTTCATTTCGCATAAGTTCTATTTGTCAGCGGGGCAGTGACTTCGTTTAAAACGACTGTGTAAAATTCTCCTCTTTCTCAGCGATTTCCTAATACGTTTGTTGTACGAAGGTGGATCCTTTCCCTCCCCTATATTTTTGCTAGGTACATACTTCTCTAGCACATGGTGGACAATACCTTTAAATTCCGACCATAGATGCTCAATATCTTTGTGTCACGTGGTGAATGCTTGGAGCTGACTATGAAGAGATTCATTAATGACACTTTCATTTGCTTTCCCAAACAAGGAAACTACGATGTTTCTTTGGTTTTTTTTTCAGTCAAATGTATCAAACCCCTCTCAGAGTGAGTACAGGCAATGGCCTACGTGCCACAGCCCGAAAATTATGAAGAATTAAGACGTTTTCTGGGCATAATAAACTTTTATAGATGTCATTTGCCAAACATTGTGCAGATCCAGGCCCTCCTACATGCTATTTTTATGGGAAAATATACCAGTGGCAAACTGAAGTACTCAACATGTCTGAGGACCCATTGGCAATGGATGCCTTACTCTTTCATCCACAAGACACCGAGCAATTAGCTGTAACAGTAGATGCTAGCCAAACGGACATGGGTGAAGCTTCTAAACAATGAGTACCCGGTATTTGTCAACAATTGGCATTTTTTCACGTAAACTGACTCAGACCGTGTGATCAGCAACAGACCATGAACCGCTTGCCATATACGGAGCAATGATGTACTTCCTAACAGAGACTGAAGCAAGGACTTTCACGATTTGCACCGATGTCCGTCCTCTGGTCATTGTTTTTCTACAGATCAAGCAGCAAAGACCGCCCCAACACATCAGACACTTGGAGTACACAGGGCAATTTCGCACGGATATACAACATACGAGAGGCTTCGATGACATTTTCGCTGATTGTCTCTCGTGGGCATACCGCGCAATTAGTAGAATATCATGGTCAGGCATCATCGTTGCGCAGAGCAGTGACCGTGAACTACAATACTTTGTGCACAACTAGAGTTCGGTTATAAGTTACAGAAAATCTTCATCCTGGCTTTACAGGCCAACTTACGGTGTGACATAACTCATGGCCGATCACGCTATTGTCACATCGAGGAGCGATATTCAATGTTGGTCTTTCCCATCCTGGCGTTCGCAGCGCTTTGTCAGGAACCGACAAACTGTGCTGCCAGCTACGTTGCCAACAAAGCAAGATCGGCCGGCAAATTTGAGCATCTATCGGCGATATAGTCACGGCCATCGCAAGATTGATATGTATGTACTAGGACCATTTTCCAATGAGTAAGAAAGTTACTGACAATGATAGACTGCTCTACCCATTGTCTGGAAGCTACACCAATTATTGACATTTCAGTGTAAAGTGTGACGAAGGAGTTCGTCCACATGTCAATCGATAGCATCGGAGTCCCGGCAAGTGTGACCCCTGATTGGGGTCGACATTTCGATTGCTCATTGCTTACAGAACTCACAAAACTATGTGAAATCTCTCACGTAAAAACTATGAGCTACTACCTAGCTCGGTGCCAGTCGTACTGTGCAGTGATCGCGTGCGGAGCTGCAGGAGCGCATACGATACTACACCGAGCCATAGGGACCTGCTTGCGGGTTACGTCTCGAGGGTGCGTAAAGCTTTGAAACTTACGCATACCAAGGACGCAGGAGTGGCCAACTGAGTTTTTGTTAAAACACAGTTTGGCGCTCAGCATCATCTGAGGGCAAAAGCAACCTCAGGAAGTATTTAGAGCAGCATTGTCGTGCTTTTTGCCGCTGCGGAAATGTCTTGTGCAGGTGATGCCTTGGGGTCGAAGCGGTCTTCCGCTGTCGACAAAAGGCGCGTCTTGTTGTTGCCGCGGGCCGCGTCTCCGGCCGTTTCGAGCGCCCCAGCTGCCGCAGAGCCATGCTCTGCCCCCCCCCCCCCCCCCCAAGGTTAGGGAAAATGTGGGCCAGGACCTGGCAGCCGGCTGCGGAACCGCAGAGAAGGTTTCCGCCGCCGCCGATCAGACCTCCGCGTCCACTAGGAAAGTAGGGCCAGCAATGCAGCCGGGCCACCTAACGGTGTCAACGATGGCTGTAACTGGCACCCCCCCTGGCAGCAGCCCCACTTCCCGCTCCGGACATGGTGAGAAACACAGAAAACAATGCAGTTATACACAACACACCAACAACGAAATACATAGTCAGTACTTGCAATCCTGCCCCTCCTAACCTCGTCCTACCTCCGCTCCTGCTTGCCAACGCCACCAACACACTTCCCGAATTCATTACGTCCATGAAGAATGGCAAGCAGATGCCCCGTCTGCCGATCAAAATCCTCCCCAAACCCACCCCCTCGTCTCAGTCTTCCACCCGCTCCAAATACCTTAAATCCCCCCCACTCAAGTCCACCACATCCAACCAGCGGCGTGTAAGGAAGGACAGGAAGGAGAAGCATTCCAAAGGGAAGAAGTCATCCACCACCCCCACCCCAACCACTTCCACACCCTCTGAGGAGCCAGCGCCCCCGACAGCACCTGTCGTCGCTCTGGGAGGGGACCAGGAAACACCAGCACTGGAAGGGAACCGCGTAACCGGGCAGGACTCGGATGGTTTCGTGCTGGCGAAGAAAACGTTTCGCCAGCCGAGGCTTCCACCGGCCCGGGGAGTGGAACCCACCCCGAACAGGTTCCAGGCGGTGGCCGATGAGCCAGAGACACCACATGACACAACAACACAAACACAAAACCAGGTCACCCACCACCTCCCTCCGATCGTCGCGGAGTTCACTCGGAACTACGAGGAACTCTTCGAAATGTTAAAAACAGCAATCGGGGGAGGCAATTTCAAAGCAAAACCTGCTGGTGATGACAAAATAAAAATAACACTACTGACACTCGAGCACTACACCACAATAAAAACACTTCTCAACAGCAAAAACATACCCCATTACACTTTCCCCACAACAAAAACACGCAATAGAAACATTGTCATCAGAGACCTGCCGAGACGAGTGGCCCCCCAGGCGATCAAAACAGACCTGACTGCCCAGGGGTACATCGTCAAGGCGGTCCAACAGATGGGAAACATAGGCAGCAAATGGCCCCTGTATCAGGTCACACTGCCAGACGTCCCACAGAACAAAAGGGACATTAAGACGATCCTGGCGGTCCCTGTGACCACTGAACCACTGCGCCGCAAAAACAAGACGGTGCAGTGCTTCAGATGTCAGGGCCTCAACCACATTGCGGCACACTGCTCAATGGCAGTGAGGTGCAGAAAATGCGCCGAGGCCCATGACACACGAACGTGCAACATAAAACACACGGACCCGCAAATAAGGTGCGCGCTGTGTGGCAAAAACCACACAGCGGGTTACCAAGGTTGCGAGGTCCATAAAAGACACACACAGCAGGCAAAGGGCGCAAAGGCCGCCCCCCACACACGAAAAGAAAACACCACGAACCCATCCAGACACACAAGAAACCAAAACATGACAACACACACAGACAAGGCCTGGGTAAAACCAAGGCCAGACACACCAAGGGCAACATATGCGGAAGTGGTTTCTCCCCCGAGGAACCACGAAAGCATTGCCCAACCACCACAACATCAGACACCAACACAAGAACAACACCGGGAAATACACAGCAACAACGACCAGGTCCACCCTGACGGAGAGGGCCCTAGGAAACCCCAGACACACTTCCCCCCCATGGATCAGTTGTTAGGTGTAATGGTGCAGACCATGAACCTCGTCATGGAAATGATGAAGGAATTCAGGGAAGCCCAAAAGCAGAACACACAGATCCTCGCTGCCCTTCAGGCAACAGTCCAGCAGTGGCTCCCCTCTGCGACTTCCTCAGTAGTATCAAAACCCCATCATGGATAGACGACCAAACATCCAAGGCCTGACAATGTGCGTCTTTAACGCAGACGGCATTGTTAATCAAGAGGTCGAGTTCAGAGAACTCATGAAGGAGTTCTCCATCGACATATGCATGATGGGGGAAACCCACCTAAAACCGGGAATAAAAGCGACAGTCCCCAACTATGTTAGCTATCGCAAAGACAGGCCAACCCAAGGTGGAGGGGTGGCCATATACATAAAAAGAGGGATCCCCCACCACCAGGTATTCTTACCAGCTACCAACAAAATTGAAGCAGTGGCGGTGGAAGTAACCACTGCCACTGGACCCCTAACAATTGTTGCAGTCTACCGACCCCCACATGACCAGATAGATGAGGGAGACATAGCTGCTGTAGGGCAAATTGAAGGCAAACTCGTAATAGGGGGAGACTTCAATGCCAAACACCCTGACTGGAATTCTAGAGTAACCTCCAGAGCAGGCGCCAAACTGCAACAACTAGCGCGCACCCACCACTTCGAAACATGGGGTCCAGTCGAGCCCACACATTTTCCGAAAAACGGAAGCAGGCCCGATGTGTTAGACATAGCTCTCACTAGGAGGATCGCAGGGTTTGTGACCGCAAGGACAATCAACAGAATGTCCTCCGACCACAACCCAGTGATTCTGGAGGTCGATGTGGGAGAATGGGTAGCACTCCCACGGTACCAGACGTCGTACAAACGTACAGACTGGGAGCGATACCAAGAAACTGTCGCCTCTGATATCGCTCGCGCTCCGCCACCTACTGCCGAAACAGTAGAACAAGCGCTACAAGACCTAACAGGCAGCATCTTACAGGCAGCGGAAGAAGCCACCCCGCCACAAAGGGATGGCCCACCACCGCAAATACAGCTCCCGGAACACTTGCTAGCTCAAATTCGACATAAGAACAGAGTAGCAAAAGAGTGGAAGATCACCAGAAATCAGGCCACCAGGAGGCTGCTCAATCGTCTACAGAGAGAACTGAAGGTAGCGCTCAATGAGCACAGAAACCAGCAATGGCAAAACCGCCTCACAGCTCTCAAAGTAGACGACCACACACTATGGCAAGCGACAAAACAGTTTACAAAACGACGCGCTAGGATGCCGCCACTGCATGGCGAGCGGGGACTGGTCTACAGCCATGCTGGAAAGGCCAACGCCCTCGCCGACTCCTTCGAGAAGCAGTTCCAAGCGGCAGAACCCCAGGATGACGAGCATGAAAGAGTGGTCCGTCGTCAACTGGCTGTCTTCCTCAATGCCGAGGAGGACCCAGAGGACGAACCCATACTTTTTGCCCCCGAGGACGTGGCAAGAGTAATCAGGTCTCTCCCTACAAAAAAGGCGCCAGGGCACGACAGTGTCACAAATCAGTTAGTCAAAAAACTCCCACCCACAGCGATCACACACCTCGCGAACGTCCTCAACGAGATTACTCGATCCCGTGTTTTCCCAGCTTGCTGGAAACATGCGGAGGTGGTCGCGATACACAAACCAGGGAAAGACCCTCTATTCCCGCAGCACTACAGGCCGATTAGCCTCTTGCCAACTCTCAGCAAGATCTATGAGCGCCTCCTGCTAAGACCCATACAAGAACATATTACCAGAGAGCAAATTCTGCCGGATTTCCAATTTGGCTTCCGACAGAACCACTCTGCCCCACAACAGGTCATGAGAATGGTTGAAGCAGCAAAAGAGGGCTTCAACCACAGAGGCTACTGCGGGATAGTGCTACTGGACGTAGCCAAAGCCTTTGATTCAGTATGGCATAGAGGGCTACTCTACAAGTTGTACACACAAGGGTTTCCCGGGAGCATAGTTCAGCTGATCAAGAGCTACCTCACGAATAGGACTTTCTCCGTCAAAGTAGAAACTGCCACCTCCACCAGAAGGCGTATTCGTGCTGGGGTGCCACAGGGATCGGTCCTGGGGCCCGTATTGTACAGTTTGTACACTGCGGACACACCAACGGCCCCCCTGGTGCACACCGCACAATACGCTGACAATACAGCCTTCTACACGAGAAACGCGAACAAGGACCTGGTCATCCGTAGGCTACAAAAGGTTTTAGATAACACAGAAACTTGGGCCCGTCGCTGGCGCATCACCATTAATTCTGAGAAGACGCAGGCAATGCTGATTACCCGCAGGCTCGGAAGGCGCGATCCTCCTCAACGTCCCCCCCCTCCACCTTCACCTAAATGGAACCCAACTCCCCTGGCGCAGAACCGCCAAGTATCTTGGCGTAACCTTGGACTCTCGTCTTACGTGGAAACCCCACATAGACGAGGTCCACAGGAAGGTCTGCGCCAGAATGTCCATCCTATATCCTATCCTGAACTCAACAAGCTCCCTTCCCTGCCCACTAGCATTAAATGTGTATCAGGCCCTGATCCGGCCAGTAATGGAGTATGCGTGCCCTGTCTGGGGATACGCGGCGAAGCAGCACCTGGACAAACTCCAGAGGCTGCAGAACCGCGCCCTCAGAAGGGCACTGCACTTACCTCTTGGATTCCCTACAGACGACTTGCACGCCGCAGCCGAAATCCCACTCCTGAGAGAGCGTTTCCAGGATCTGGCAAGGGCCTTCTATGAGGGTTCTTCCAGATCCAGAAACGCACTCATCCACTCCCTAGGTCAGTATGACATGTCCCGCGATAAGCACAAGCGCCCTATGACGATCTTCGACGACTAAGTCGAAGAGAAAATCCCTACACCAAATCCATCATCCTGTTCCTTCCCATATAACAACAAACTTCTCGCCCACCTCAGGCAAGTACCAGACACACTCACAACAATCATCACAAATCACAGACACCAAAAACTACAGAAAAATCACACACACACTTTCACAAGGGAGTAAAAGCCTAAAGGCTACAGACTCCCCCTCACACTTCCCCAAAGAGGGGAAAGCAAAAGATGAGTGCAGGCAGTTTCGAGCAATGGGACGGTGGAGCGTCTACACAGAACCCTGAAAGCGCCGCTCATGTGTCATGAAGATACCTCGAGCGACGTATTACCAGTGGTCCTATTTGGATTACGTACGGCTATGAATACAGACATTGACCTGATTATTTATTTCAAGTTTCTGCCACCAGTCACTTTGTATTTTATGCTTAATCTAACATAATGCAACGCATTTCGAACATGTTCTGTTCATCTTCAGGCGTTTATACATACATAGAGAAACGTTACTTAAAATAAACAGTCTTAAACTAGATAATTCTAGAACACTTTGTCCATTGTTTTTTACTGTAGCTGTTGGTGTGGCATTTGGGGGGGGGGGAGGAGGGGGGCAGTGTATGGCTAGAAATGGAAATCAGTGATTTCTTCTGCTGGTTTTCTTCTTTGTGGTTGACTATGTATATCACAGCCTGTATAGGATGTAGATAGATTTGCATCAGTTACATGTTATGAAAATAGTGTGAAAGGCTTTTATATAACAGTTGATCACTTACAATTTCATCATCTTACTGCTTCACTTGCATCGCTGGTGTAATCGCGGAGCTGTTGATTGACAGTACACTATTGCACATTATATTTTGTCACTGATTGCCAACATAATTCACTGCACAAATTGCTTCGATGTTATACACACAACACAAGATGGCGGACTGTAGCGTGTGAGTCTGTATCGGTTATCGAGGTTTTCTATCGATATTCTTGGTACTGGCAGATTTTAGTCAATTATTTACATTTACATATCTTGAATCTTTTGACTTAGAACTGGCTTAAGACTGTTGAAGAATTTTGAGTTTTTGAATTCGGTTATTTCATTAAGAATGTTAACTCCATGCTTTGTGTTATATATCAAAATTTCCATTTCTTCCATGATATCTATTCTTTTACTTTTTCCTATTTTGTGTAAAATTTCGAGGTTGTCTTCGATTTTCGAAGGGTGGCCTGTGTCTTTAATGTGAGTTGCAACTGCTGATTTGTTACATTGACCTGGCTGTGAGTCGGCTAGTCTATGGTCAACAAATACACCGCCGGAAAAAAAAAATTAGTTCACTGGGAAAGAAAATGTCGATTTTTGTCCGATGACAGCATATGCCACCTGAGTGTAATATATATACTGATAATGGTTTCAGCGTCGTCCGCCTACAGATAGCGTAGTGGCATAGCAACCAGAGCGCCATCTGTGTCCACCCTTTAATAGGGAATGCTCGCAGGCAGAAGGCTCAGTGTGGTGCAAACGTGTAAAGCACGTGGGCAACCATGCCACATAGACACACTCTTGCTTCCTAC
The DNA here is from genome assembly GCF_023864275.1 of Schistocerca cancellata. Lineage (NCBI taxonomy): Eukaryota > Metazoa > Arthropoda > Insecta > Orthoptera > Acrididae > Schistocerca > Schistocerca cancellata. Next base: position 390,069,057 of record NC_064630.1, on the reverse strand, counting down.
CGCCGCCTGAGCGAGTTCGAAAGGGGTGAAATGGTGACCTTCCGAGAGGCGGAATTGTGCTTTCGGGGAACTGCCACACGAGTTGTACATGCTGCGCCTGCCGTGCAACGATGCTAGTATCAGCGGTCACGTGAACATTCTCACACCTTCAACACGAACTGTTGCGAACCGGTTATTACCATTGGGATTATGGGCACGCACACCTCTAGCCCGCCTTCCAGTCACGCCACAGTATCGGCGCACACGGTTCGACTGGTGCCATCAGAGAATCCCTAAGAAGATGGAATGGAGCGCCGTGGTTTTCAGTGATGAAAGTAGATTCTGCCTGCAAGCAAGTGATGGCCATTTGTACTCACGATGTAGAGCTGGTGAGAGCTGTCTCGTAGAGCGCATTTATCCACGAAGCTCTGGCTGTATTGTCTGGCGTGCGATAAGCTACAACTCTCTTTCACCTTTGGTGTTACTGGAAGGGTCACTAACCAACTCTCAGTATATGCAGAATGTTGTTAGACCCATTTCTTGACTGTTTTTGCAACTTGAAGGTGACGTGTTTTTCCAGCAGGATAATGCTAGCCCACACACTACCCAGGATACTCAACGTGATCTGTAGGACGTGCAGAAACTTCCTCGGCCACAGCGCTCTCAAGACTCGTCTCCAATCGACGTGGTACATGATGGGACGAGAAGTGACTCGTCAGCCAACAACACCTACAGAACTGCATGAACTGGTCGAGCAGGCGTGGAATGACGTATCCCAGAGCATTATTCGCCATCTTTACGATTGACTGGATGCCAGAGTCAGCAGCTGCATTGCTTCCCATGTAGGCACGGCTCAACAGCTCTGAACCACTTGAGCTACCGATCTGTAAATGTAATCATTTCACGTACTCCATACTCACTGCTTGAAGCAGTGAATCTTGGAAACCCCTAAAAGGGTGTACTAATTTCTTTCCAGCAGTGTATGTGCGTCAGCAGACCTTATAGAGATTCAGGAGATTACAACATCTCCGTTACATATTATGCAAGAGTTTGCATAAACACTGCAGCAGACAACGCGAAAACTCATCCCAGTAGTACAAATTCGTCCTGGCATCAAGCGAAAATTTGCCACAAGTATCTTCACTGTTGTCCGAAAGTTCAGTTATACGTAGATGCACTCATGCAGCCACTGTCTCCTCTACATGTTGCCCTACGTCAGATATTTCTATGAGGCCTACATACCCTTGTTTATTTGCAAGATGGTACAGCCATTGCATTTTCAGCTGAGAAGATGAAGCCTGCATATGTCGCACATGAGAAACCTCCAGATTCACCGCCGGCAACTTCTGCGAGACAAACCCCTTTAGAGGATCACGCATATTTGCCGAATCGTGACATTGATTATCGCTTCACAGCAGTAACTCCTGCGGGACACAGAGCACCGCCATTCGAAGATCCAGCTCCACCAGGCTTTATCACTCGAGCTGGTCGGAAATTTGAATACACCAATCAGTATGTACTGGGCGCACCACTCTTCTGACCAGCACGGATGCACGTCCGTAGAATACAACCAGAAGAGTCTTCGCAAACGCAGCCTTCCCTCGCCCTCTACAGCCGCCTTCCAAAACGATCTTTCATCCAAAACGTTGGGACCTTTCGAACTTTTTTTCCCTAGAACAGAACGGAGGAGACACCCAAAATTCCACTAAATTCCCGGTGTCCCGAGTTTTCACCAACAGACTCGTCATTCATAGGACAACTGTTCTTCTTCACCTGCAGAGGGCCTTCCAACAGCTGTCAACCACACTCAAACGAAGGAACGGTTCAGCTGCACTCTGCCTGTAGAAGCGCTGCAGAGCTGGGTGCCTACGGTTCCACACTCAAAAGAGGGGGGCTACTGTAGCGACAGACCATCCACACAAATCGACAGATCTAGAAGCCGCCACAAGAGCGTGGATGTGCTGCAAGAACTTAAGGAATATTTCATTCTTAGACAGTTACTATATGTTTATCTCTTGTGAATGAAATATCTAAGTTTCGTAGTTAGTTACTGTTATCCGCCACTTTCAATTTTGGATAAAGTTGATTAACTATAAGAGCACTGTATGACCTAAGATAAATGCTTGCAGAAGTAAAGTGAAAATTGAGTAAGCTAATATGCCACATTTACTACTGCCAACAACAAATCAAAGTGCATGATCTTAAATACACAAAACGCTCTGGCAACGACCACTAACTCAAATAATTTCCATTAAGTACTTTATAGGAGAAACGTGAGTTAACAAACCTACAAAGTTCCTGTCCTGCAGTGCCACAGAGCAGAAATTGAACTAACCCCTCACTATTACCGCCTTCCGGAATAAACGTACATCGCTGCACGAAGTGGAACAAGCGATCCGTCAGTTGGATAAGAGTTACTTTAATTGGGAGTCTTGTGGCATGCCACAGCGATAATTATCTTTCAGCGCTACCTGTAGACCCCCCGACCCCACTGGCTAATCTCACACGCACGATCAGTTCACGTGCTCTGCCTCGTGTGCTGGCGTAGCGGATGAACTCACCAAGGTCAGTACAGAGTTATAACATACACGCAGAGACTACCTTACTACGCAGATGACGTTACGTTTATGTTTGAAATGCTTATGACATGCAAACTTTAAACGAGACACATTGTGATGCCTCTCCTGATTACCGCTGTGTTTACGTTCAATTCGCAACAAGTGATGAAAACAGGTCTACGTCTGCATCTACAGGATGTGGACAGAAATATGGTAATGCCGAATGATGCCTCTCCTGATTACCGCTGTAATAATTCGCAACAAGTGATGAAAACAGGTCTACGTCTGCATCTACAGGATGTGGACAGAAATATGGAAACGCCAAAAACTCAACACCTCACCATGCCTAATACGATGTAGGCGACCTGTTGGCATTTAAAACAGCTTCCAATCGTCGTGGAATGGATAAATACAGATCCTTATGGTTTTCAGGGGATTCTTACACAATTCTTCCTGCAAAATAGTTGCACGTTTAGGCAACGACGATGGAGATAGATAGCGATCATGTACACATCTCTCTAAGTCGACCACAAAGGTCTTGTGACTGTGAAGGTCAAGTGACATGCGCCAATATATCCTCGAGCTCACAAAACCAGTCCTGGACGATGCGAGCTACGTGAACAGGGAGTCTTGTCGTTCTGGAACACAGCATTACCATTGGGGAACGAACATTGTACCATGGGAAGGACCTGATCAGCCACAATGGCCACATAATCCTTGGCTGTAATGTGTCTTGCAGAGTAACCATGGGGCCCATTGAATACCACGATATTTCTGCCCAAATCATCACTAAACCCCCACCATATTTTAATCTTTGGACGTAAATTCGACCAGAAGTTGGGAACGGTGTGCAACAATACTCATTCGACCAAATGACTGTCTTCCTTTGCTGCATAGTCTATGTTTTACGGCTTCGGCACCATTTTGTCCTGTTGCGAGCATTTGTATCACTGACGAACAGTTTTTTAATTCCAACACGCGTTGCTATTACCCGCTTTTGCAGCTCTCTTCGTATTGTTTCGGTATTGACAGTGACTTTTGCAGCTGTCGTCCTCTTATTTTTCGTCACAGTCCTCTTCAATAACAGTGTGTCGTTTCACTCAACAGACGCTTTCGCCCACATTGTGACTTGGCGGGTGATGTTTCTCCGCTTTACCTGTACATGGTACAAATCTTCGATATGGTGCTTCTTGAAAATCCAAAAACTTCGGTTGCCTTGGTTGCAGACGTACCCACCATGCGAGAACCATCAATTTGACCACGTTCGAATTCACTTAGGTCCGACATAATGCATTCACAGCCACACAGAAGACAATTACGGCACGACTAACACTTGCAACTTATCGGTGACATTGCACAGGTACAGTTTGTAATCAAATACAACAGCACAAGTGAGCTTAGCTAGCAACTACATTTACACTGATCAGTGAGAACATTATGACCATCTATCTAATAGCTGGTATGTCCACCTTTGGCGCGCATAATAGCGGCGACACGTCTTGTCATGGAAGCAATGAGACCTTGGTAGGCTGCTGGAGGGAGTTGGCACCATATCTGCACACACAAGTCATCTAATTCCCGTAAATTCTGGGGAGGGGCGATGAAGCTGATGCCATTTTCAATCACACCCCAGTTGCCTTCGAGTGGGTTCAGATGTGGCGAGTTGGGGTGCTGGTACATCAACTGGAACTACCCACTTTATTCCTCGAACCAATCCCTCAAACTGCTGGCCTTTTGACGCGGTACATTATCTTGCTGAAAAATGCCAGTCCCACTTGAAAACATGATCATCATGAAGGGGTTTACGCGGTCTACGGTCGGTTTACGATTCTTCTTGGCCATCATGATACCTTGGACGAGTTCCACTTGACCCATGGATGCCCAAGTGAATGTTCCCCAGAACATAATGGAGCCGCTGCCCTCCTGGAGTACAGGTGTCAATGAGCTGTTCCCCTGGAAAACGACGGATTCTCGCCCTCTTATTTGCATGATGAATAAGGTATCAGAATAAATAGACCATGCGATACCCTGCCACTGCTCCGACGTCCAGCGCCGATTTCAGTCGTAGTTGCAGATATCGTGGTGTTGAAACTGGCACTTGCATGTGCTGCGGAGGGCCACCGTTAATAGTGTTCGGTGCACTGCGTGCTCAAACACACTTGCACTCTGCCCAGCACTGAAGTCTGATGTTAGTTCCGCCACAGTTCGCCGCCTGCCCTGTTTTACCAGTTTGCCCCGCCGTCCATCATGTGTAATGAAGGATGGCCGCCCAACTCCACGACGTCTGGACATGGTTTCACCTTGGTTTCGACAGGTGTTGAAGACACTCACCACAGAACTCCTCGAACATCCAACAAGTTGTGCAGTTGCCAAAATGCTCGTGCCGAGCCTCTGGGCCATCAAATCTGTCCACGATGAAACACAGATACATCGCGCACCTCGCATTCGGGAGGATGACGGTTCAATCCCGCGTCCGGCCATCCTGATTTAGGTTTTCCGTGATTTCCCTAAATCACTCCAGGCAAATCCCGGGATGGTTCCTCTGAAAGGGCACGGCCGACTTCCTTCCCCATCCTTTCCTAATTCGATGAGACCGATGACCACGCTGTCTGGTCTCCTTCCCCAAACAACCAAACCAACCAAACGAAACCATCGCGCACCGTCCCCAGTGCACGATCACTGATGCTACATATAACCTGCATGTTTCTGATTGGCAGTCATTCCTCGCAGGTGACCCTGCTATCGCCTGGTTGGGTTTATATCGACAGCAGGTCGGTGGTCATAATATTCTGGCTGATCAATGTATGTTCAAATATACATTTCTCGTGGTGTTTCTACATCGTCGTCCGACCCCTGTATACCTGCACGTAGTAAACCACTGTTAATTGCTTGTCAGAGGGTATTCCCCATTGTATTGCGTATTAGTGTTTCTTTCTGTTCCATTCGCGAATAGAGTGCTGGAAGAACGATCGCTAAAACGCCTCTGCGTGCGCTGCAGTTGGTCTACTCTTGTCTATGCGATCCATACTGTAGCGATACATAGAGGGTTTTAGTATATTACTAGATTCCTCACTTAATGTTGGTATGTCAAAGTTTGTAAGTACGCTTTTGCGGGACAGTTAACGTCTGTCTTCAAACGTCTGTTATTTCAAGTGTTTCAGAATTTTTTCACGAAACACTCCCGTGACCCAAATAATCCTGCCACCATTCGCGTTGCTCTTCTCTCTATACTGTTAGCTGACCCTTCGATTTTCACCCGTAGAGATCGAAATAAAACTTCACGACGACGGCAGATTTGTTTAATGACTTCTTTATCTGGCCTTTGGCCGTAGTCCGTCAGAAACAGCGTCCTCTCGTGTGAAACAATAGACGTGTGGCATCGCTGACAGCACAGAGAGTGGGGCCGAGCGATGTGTCGCTCGAATGCCGGTGTTACCGACATCACCGGCTGCGATTGTGATGACAGCGTGGCGGCGCAGTTGACGATGGCCGTGCCTAACCCCCCCCCCCCCTCCCTTACATTGAGCGGGCTTCCTGCTCTGGCGGCAGCTGTCTCGTGAGACAGGGCAGGCTGCCCCGTCTGGTGGTCGAACAGAGGACGCCGTACTGCATCCCATGTGCCACGGGCTCATGATGTAGGCTGTGGTACTGAGACAAGAATATTTTAATATAAGAATGGTTGAGTACTTATATGCTCCAGACTATGTTCGTTAAGAGCTTAAGGCACCTACTCTAAACACTTCCATGATGGTAAGTGAGGAAAGGCTTCCTTCCTTCCGCTAGCATATTGCGCCGGCCAGAGTGGCCGTGTAGTTCCAGGCGCTACAGTCTGGAGCCGAGCGACCGCTACGGTCGCAGGTTCGAATCCTGCCTCGGGCATGGATGTGTGTGATGTCCTTAGTTTGGTTAGGTTTAATTAGTTCTAAGTTCTAGGCGACTGATGACTTCAGAAGTTAAGTCGCATAGTGCTCCGAGCCATTTGAACCAACCTAGCATATTGCAGTGTCCGGTGTTGCTATACCGCATCCAGCTGGCTCCACTTCGCGATGCCCGTCGGCCGTGTTTTGCTTAAACGCATAACACTCACGCCTGTCTGCGGCTAACTGTGTTGCTACTCACTTCCGCTCTGATTATTTTTTTTTTTTTTTTGCCAAATATGGTCGATACGCTGCAGTACGTTCAATAGCGCCTATTCAACACACTTTAGCAATGCTGTAGGATGAGTGCTCAGATTAAAAGGGTGTAAGATAGGGATGTAGTCTTTCACCCTTACTATTCAATCCGTACATCGAAGAAGATATGGGGGAAATAAAACAAGGTTCAACTGCAGTATTAAAATTCAAGGTGAAAGGGTATCAGTGATAAGATTCGCTGATGATGCTGCTATCCTCAGTGAAAATGAGCAAAAATTGCAGGAGCTGTTGAATGGAATGAACGTACTTATTAGGTACACAATACGGCCTGAAAGTAAATCGAAGAGAGATGAAAGCAATGTGAAGTAGCAGAAACGAGAGCAGGGGGAAACTTAAGATCAGAATTGGGGACCGCGAAGTAGTCGAAGTCAAGGAATTCTGCTGTCTAGGCACCAAAATAACCCATTACAGATTAGCAAGGAGGACATAAAAAGCAGACTAGCACTGGCAAAAAAGGGCTTTCCTGGCCAAGAGAAGTCTACTAGAATCAAATAAAGGCCTTAATTTGGGGAAGAAATTTCTGAGAATGTACGTTTCGTGCACAGTATTGAATGGTAGTGAAACATGGACAATGGGAAAAGCGGAACAGAAGGGAATCGAAGCATTCGAAATGCGATGCTACAGAAAAACGTTGCACATTAGTTGGATTGATAAGATAATGAATTAGGAGGTTCTCTGTAGAATCAGGGAGGAAGGAATATATGGAAAACATTGATAAGTAGAAGAAATGATAGCACACCTCTTAAGACATCACGGAATAACTTCCATGGTACTAGAGGAAGCCGTAAGGGCAAAAACCGTAATTGAGGACGTAAGTTGCAAGTACTACTATGAGATGAGAAGGGTGGCACAGGAGGCGAATTAGTGGTAGGATGCGTCAAACCAGTCAGAAGTCTGGTGACTCAAAACAAACTGTTTTTGCGTTTTGGGAAATGAAGAATTTTATTCAATATATCTGGAAATTCAAAGCAAATTGACAATTTCAGAACCACTTTGAATTTTTATCAAGACCTGATTCAAATGGCTCTGAGCACTATGGGACAAGTTCTGAGGTCATCAGTCCCCTAGAACATAGAACTACTTAAACCTAACTAACCTACGGACATCACACACATCCATGCCCAAGGCAGGATTCGAAGCTGCGACTGTAGCGGTCGCGGGGTTCCAGACTGTAGCGCCTAGAACCGCTCGGCCACTCCCGCCGGCATCAAGACCTGACTGAATATCTGTGCAGCTTTTTTCAGTCATTACTTCACTATAAATAGTGTTTCCGCATGGGTGTGCAAACATTTAACAGGACATAGGGGAGACATAGAGGATGCTCCACTGAACAATTTGAGGTAGAGTACCTGGAGTCAGAGAATCCAGGTTAAGGAGAGAATAGGAATAAAATCACAGTACTGTGCACTTTTTTATTTGCGTTAGTTACAGTTAGCTGCAGATACCATGACTGACACAATGAGCGTACCGTTTATACTGCATCTTACAAAATGTACTGAAACTGACGGCCATCAGTCTCAATAAAAGCATGAGATCGGCGAACAGGATTCTGACGCATGCTGACAAGTATCCCTGGTGTGTTTCGAATCACATCACAGGCGGATACATTTCTGGCAACTGATTCCATCTCTTTATCCACTGGGGTCTAATACACAAGTGACTTTAGATATCCCCATAGGGAATAGTCAAGGGCATTCAGGTCGAGTGACCTCGCAGCCCATGGAATAGGAGCTTCTCTTCCAGTCCAGCGACCGGAAATACTTCCTAGTAATCAGGCTCGTCCTCCTCGTTCCCTTGCAGGAAAAAATTATATACACTACTGGCCATTAAAATTGCTACACCACGAAGATGACGTGCTACAGACACGAAATTTAACCCACAGGAAGAAGATGCTGTGATATGCAAGTGATATGCAACGTGCTGTTTTCCATCCCCTCATACTTTTACGGATTTATGGACAGCCCTGCAGAATTCAGGGTGTCAGTTCCCTCCAGCACTACTTCAGACATTATTCTAGTCCATGCCACGTTGTGTTGCGGCATTCTGCGTGCTCGCGGAGGCGCTACACGATATTAGGCAGGTGTGCCAGTTTTCTTTAGCTCTTCAGTGTATATGACAACAAGACGAAGTTTTTTTTCCCAAATGAGTCATTTGAAATATACAGAAATACAAGCTGATGAATCTTTGGTAGTTGAACTCTGTGTTGGTATGTCATTACGCTCTGTAATGCTTTTACGTTATCGTAACTAACAGCCATTGTCGTTTTGAGTGTAAACAGTTTGTATCCCGTCACTGCTACGTTAGCACTTTAACTTTACGACATCATTTTTGAAAGCTTTTATTCTCAAATGCATAAGGAGAGTAAAATGTAGCGATCGATAACGGATGCGAATTACACTCATAAACGCACTATAACTTGGCCCTTTTCGTGGCAGATGCTTGGAGTTGTATCGGCGAATGTTGGCCAGAACTGGCTTGTTTCTGCTCGGTACCAAGCTTCGGGAACGATACTAATTGCAGCAGTATTGTATAGCAGTACTTTGTAATTCGTAGGAACAGGATTCAGTTTCAACAACAACAAAAAAAGTAAAAGATCGCTGCCTTCGTGTACCATACGTGTTTTCAAAGAACCCTGACGCGTGTTTGTTTTATGCGCTGTCTACTCTATGAGAATAGTTGTGTTTGTGGGATGCAGCGGTCGCTAATGTCCACTTCCAGCACACCAAATTGAAATACCAAGTTTTATTGCGCCAATTTTCACTGTATCGACAACGGCACGTGACTGGTTCATAATGTTGCGGCATTACCTTTAGGCAAGCCAATACCGCGTATGCGGGGCAGCCACCGATGAACATTGATCTGGCAAAAGAGATGGGATAGCGATAGGCCATAGGCACATATACAGATGACAATAGTATCAAGTATACAAGGTATAATCGGGCAGTGTATTGGCAAAGCTATCATTTGTACTCAGATGATTCATGTGAAAAGGCTTCCCAAGCGATTATGGCAAAACAATGAGAATTAACACCCTCTGAATGCGGAACGGAATTTGGAACTAGACATATGGGACACTCCATTTCGGAAATCCTTAATCAATTCAATATTCCGAGAGCCACAGCATCAAAAGTGTGCCGAGAATACCAGATTTCAGGTATTACCTCTCACCAAGGACAACGCAGTGGCCGACAGCCTTCACTCAATGACTGAGAGCAGCGGCGTGGAGTAGAGCTGTCAGTGTTAACAGATAAGCAACACAGCGTGAAATAACCGCAGAGATCAATGTGGGACTTACTATGAACATGTCTGTAAGGACAGTGCGGCGAAATTTGGCGTCAGTGGGCTATGGCAGCAGACGACCGACGCGAGTGCCTTTGCTGAAAGCACGACATTGCCCGCAGCACCTTCCTGGGCTCGTGACCATGTAGGTTGAATCCTAGACTACTCGAAAACCATGGCCTGGTCACGTGAGTCCGGATTTCACTTGGTTAGAGCTGATGGTAGAGTTCGAATGAAGCAGACACCACGCAGTGCCACGGACCCAAGATGTCGACGAGGCACTGTGCAAGCTGTTGGTGGCTCCATAATGGTGTGGGCTGTGTTCACATGGCACGGATGGGTCCTCTGGTCCAGCTGAACCGATCATTGACTGGAAGTGGCTATGCTCGGATAATCAGTGACCATCTGCAGCCATTCATGGATTTCATGTTGGCCACAATTGCTCACAACTGGTTTGAAGAGCATTCTGGACAATTGGAGCTAATGATCTGACCACCCAGATCGTCTGACATGAATTCCATCGAACATTTACAGGAAATAATCGAGAAGTCAGTTGATGTACGAATTTCTGCAGGGGACTTCCAACGAGTTGAATCCATGCCATGTTGAGCTGCTGTGCTCGGCTGGGAAATTGGAGATTTCACGCGACATTAAAACGTATCCCACGACCTGTGACACCTCAGTGTACATGCGCCCATCTCAGCCAGTGGCAGCGTTTCTTCGGATCCGTGCATTCGACCATTGCAGTCCCCACACCAGTCGAATGTGCAGCTAAGATACTCCAGCCTCACCAAGCAACATCACCAACTAGGCAGAGCCACCGAACTATGAGCCACCAGCTTACCCTGAAGATTCTGGGCAACAAACTGCACCCACCGAGGTGAAGCTTTCCAAGGGTGCCATCATCTGACAATCCTACAGATTTGAAAATTACAGATTTCAGCGATCAGTCGTCCTTTTTAAATTTTATTGGCGGATCTAGATTTCAGTTATAAGCTAGCCGTTCTCACTGCACTATTATTTTGCTCAATGCATGTAATGCCTGTTGGTCGGGCTTCATCCACAGTTCATTGAATACTCAATGAACTATGGGTGAAACCCGACCAACATGCATTGTATGCACTGAGCAAAAATAATAGTGCATTGAGAATGGCTAGCTTCTAGCTGAAATCTAGATCTGCCAATAAAATTTAAAAAGGACGACTGATCGCTAAAATCTATGATTTACAAGTCAATATAACAGTCACTGAGTGCAACAGCTTTCTGAATCGAAGGTAACCTGAATCCTACAGATCTTCGATGGTCCCGGGTTCAACGTAAGATGCCTGCAAATTCCTTCTAGCCAACTTGAGCCAGGTACAGTGTATGCTAGTCCTACCACGAAGCCTGGCTGCGCCGCAGAGATGATACGCGACTTGCATCAGCAATCGCAGTGGCTGCCCGCTACCACTGTGCTGCCAAAGCATCTGGTGTCTCATTATATGTCATCTGTTGCCTACTGGCCTCGTCCAGCTTGTGGGGAACTATTACTGCAGTGCCGTACGTGAAGCAACAACGATAAAAATGTTTCTTTTAAGAAAGCATTCTTAACTTTGCATTCGCTGTAGTACTGGATAATTCATCTCACAGATTCCCGCACGTAGCATCATCGTCGTCAGGAATGGCCACTCTGCACAATGGGATCAGCCTACTGTAACACTGCTGTCAGAAGATCAGTACCTACGAGCAACATCATGGAGCAACGATCTACCGCATCACTCCAACATGATCCGTGAAAATGAACTGTTCTGCAGGTGATAGCGTTGACCAAGCAGTGCCTAATCACCTGAATAGGAGGCCAGGTTATTACTTCATGGGATGTGAATAATACACATCGTCAACATTCGGATCTAAAAATTAGGTGTGTTCAGTGACAAGATATACGCTTGCAGTGTTGATGTCGCTTCCTTTCCTTTTGAGTTTTTCCTTTTATTTTGGACACTGACTTTCCAATTATTAAACCAGCGGTAGAGAAAGTTACCACTGCAGAGACGGTTCAGACACTATAGAGTCGTCTATTAAAAACGTAGGCACAGAGAACGTAATTGCACAAGTGTAGTGGATGTGTTGAGAAAGCAGAGGAGAGGTCAATCCCTGTCCGTTACGTCCGTAGTCTACTACTGCTACTGTATTCTCTCTTTTTTTTTTTTCTTTTCTTTTCAAGTAAGGCACGAGACGACGTGTTAGTGTTCATGGACAATCAGTTACCAGCTACAAAGTTGTGGTGTTGGTCAAAAGAACAACTTTAACATACAGTGTGATTCAGCTGCCCCTACCGACGTCGTTCCCTGCAACCTACAATGTTATACATGGCCTTCAAAAACCATGTGCGAGACTTTCATATTCTCCCGCTCCCTACGCGAGAACTATTAGTCCTGCAGGAAAAATTGAACAGAACTTTTCTGTTGGAAATTTAATGTATTAAATCTTGTACTGGAATCTGTTTTCACTAGGGGCCGTAGTTTTCCAGTTATTCAGGAAAAACATACAAAAGTGACTCTACAACGCACTCCCAGTACCACACTCAGCCCCAATTGGTCAGGATTTTCGGTATGTTGTTTGTTCATGGCACCCCCTCCCAGCACTGTACAAAATAGGACTACACGAACCATTCCCAATATTCGACCTTTTTTTGTCATTATTGGCTGGCCTTATTATGCCACCGCCTTAGTCGAGCACTTATAAATTGTAAAAATTTGAGGAAATTTTGCCTAGCAATTTTGTAAATTTTAACAGGATAAAATAATCTTTGTATTCGTCAGCCTTCTGACTACGAAATTATTGTACCTATAAAGGTTAAATTTGGATGGAATTGTCAACGTAATTAATCTTAGCATAACGTTCACAAAAATCTTTCTTCTTTCATTACTCTAACGAAATAGCCGACTATGATGGTGGCGCAACAGCCCAATCAATAGAGACCAAGAAACATCGAATATCGGGAAAAGTCCGTGTAGTCGGAAATTTTTGTAGAGTGGTAGGAGTGAACGCCACGAACAACATAGTAGAAATCCTGACCGGATGGGGTTGTGTGTGGTAGTGGGGTTGCATTTTAAGTTTACCTTTGAACGATTTTCTCAGATAATTCGAAAACCGTGGTCTCCAGCGAAAACGCACCCCAGTACAAAATTTAACTAGTTAACTGAAGAGCCAAGAAACTGGTACACCTATCTAATACAGTGTAGGCCCCCATGAGCACGCAGAAGTGCCGAAACACAACGTGGCATGGACTCGACTAATGTCTGAAGTAGTGCTGGAGGGAATTTACACCTTGAATCCTGAGGAGCTGTCCATAAATCCGTGAGAGTATGTGTGGTTGGAGATATCTTCTGAACAGTACATATGCAACACATCCCTTATATGGTCAATAATGTTCATGTCTGGGGAGTTTGATGGCCAGTGGAAGTGTTTAAACTCAGAAGAATATTCCTGGAGCCACTCTGTAGCAATTCTGGATGTGTGGGCTGTTGTCACATTGTCCTGCTGGAATAGCCCAAGTCCGTCGTAATGCACAATGGACATGAATGGATGCAGGTGATCAGACAGGATGCTTACATACGTGTCACCTGTCAGAGTCATATCTAGATGTATCAGGGGTCCAAACAACTTCACATGCCCCACACCATTACAGAGCCTCCACTACCTTGAGCAGTCCCCTGCTGACATGCAGGGTCCATGGATTCATGAGTTTGCCTCGATACCCGTACACATCCATCCGCTTGATACAATTTGAAACGAGACTCATCCGACCAGGCAACATCTTTTCATTCATCAACAGTCCAGTTTCGGTGTTGATGGGTCCAGGCAAGGCGTAAAGTTTTGTGCCGTGTAGTCATCAAGGGTACACGAGTGGGCCTTCAGCTCCAAAAACGCATATCGATGATATTTCGTTCAGAGGTTCGCACGCTGACAGTTGTTGATGGCCCAGCATTGAAATCTGCAGCAGTTTCCGAAAGGGTTGCGCTTCTGTTACGTTGAACGATTCTCTTCAGTCGTCGTTGGTCCCGTTCTTGCAGGATCTATTTCCTGACGCAGCGTTGTCGGAGATTTGATGTTTAACCGGATTCTTGATATTCACGGTACACTCGTGAAATGGTCGTACGGGAAAATCCCCACTTCATCGCCACCTCGGAGACGCTGTGTCGCATCGCTCGTGTGTCGACTACAACACCACGTTCAAACTCACTCTAATCGATAATCTGCCATTGTAGCAGCCATGGAGGTATAAGGAGGGGAGATGGCACTATCGCCGTCTGCTGTACGTCTGTTTGAAGCCGGTGGGCCGCCATGTTTGATTGGTCAAAACAGTGACAGAGCTCTTGTTAGAATTGCGTGTTCTTCATATTTAACGTTATGTCTGCGAAATAATTTCAGATGATGAGTGTTACAATGTTTACATGCATAACACAACGTCAGAATAGCTTTTTCGGGTGTTTTCGTTTTGTTTTTAATGCGTTTTTGCCCCAGCAATACAACTGATTTGGTCTAGTTAACTTAAGTGTTTCTTTTGGATACGAACTTCGAATGATGAAAAATAACAGTGTACAAAGCTCTTTTCAAACTCAAATCACCTTTTACTGTATTTGTGTCGATGTAAACTGAAAGCAGAACCCGAAAGCTATGCTAGTTTACATACCGGATGATATTTCTTACTCGTTTACACACTTATACAAAATTTCATTTGTAAATACAAACATCGTTTGTGCTTTGTCAAGAAAAATAAGCATATGAACCCACAGAGCCCTACGAGCTTCATTGATCGGAAATCTGAAATAAAATAAGAAGAAAACAGTTTCACAAAACGTAAACAAGGCCGCACATCTCACGAATATAAACGACAATATTTTACGAACGGGGTCACTTAACCATGGAACGTGATTCCTTTTAACTTGGTAGCACTATTCCAACGGTTAGTACACCCGTAAACAACGCAAACCGGCATTTTAAAATGAAAAAACCTTCAGCAGCTCTACACAGTAGCACAATCGGAAACGAGTCTTCTGACCAAACTGCAATGGCGGAGCTCGGTTTCTGTCGGCTTCAAGTTTGTGACGTCATGGCATCTCCCCTCCTTATACCTCCATGGTAGCAGCAGTAACCGCTCTAACAACTGCGCTAGGCACTTGTCTTACACAGGCTTTGCCGACCGCAGCGCTGTATTCTGCCTGTTTACATTTCCCTGTATTTGAATACGCATGCCTATACCAGTTTCTTAGGCGCTTCCGGGAAGTTTGCGCATAGTGGGCGAGAGAAATGAAAATCTCACGCATGGTTTTTGAAGGCCAGACTTCATGGGTTCAATGAAACGACATCGGTAGGGGCATCTGAATTACCATGTACAGTGAAATTACGTTTGGTAAAAGACGCTAGGGCTTGCTAAACGTATCACAAGGAGTTCAGGAGCAGCCTACACTAATAACTGACATTTGCGGGTGGACTTGGTACAGTGATACAGAAGAAAAAAACAGCTGTAAGTATTATAGGGAACAGTGAGTCGCAAAAACGAAGGGAGTGCGTTGAAAACTTTGTGGACAGGATTAGAAAGCTTTAGCAATGAACTGATGGACGCCGATGATACAAGTAGAGTCCTTCTGCAAGAGGCAGAGCAGAGGGCATCAGATGCACGTTTCCGGAGATTGCCACCCAATGTGTCACGAAAAGTAGCGCCAGTCAGTGTTCCCCAAGAACTTGGCTGAAACCGCAGCAACTGCTAGAAGAGATAGACACAAAGAAAGGAAATTTTCACCGTGGGAGTTGCACGTTAAAGGTGTGGCCGACCTGATCTCATACAGTGTAAGAGATGTGGGTGAAGAGGGCATCTGGAATGGGATTTCAGACAAAATTCCAGCAGAGGACATAATAGGTGGGTATGCGGTGAGAACAGTAGCCCATTGTTACACAACGGGAGCTCCAGAGGCGTCGAATGTGGCTCTCAGTAAATATAAGCACAGCCAAAACCAGTACAGTGGCGAAATTTTGCTTAAGTAACTCACTGAATGGGAGGCATCGTAGGCTTTTGAGGCAAGTTTGTGCCTTGTGGGGAATAGTCGGAAGGGACCTCCACAACGTTGGTTAAATAAAGTGGACGGAAATATGGTATCTCTGCCAACGTCGGGTATTGATAACAGCTGCATCTTGGGACTGACATATGATGCCAGATGCGCACACAACATATCATATGAACCTTGCTGCTCGCAGATATGGGGCCAGGCAAGTGACAGTGAGCTCAATCCCGTATTACGAGTTGGCTACTACCTGTTACGCCTAGCTTCTCATCAGATACCGATCCAGCTTTGGACAGTTTTCGGTTATCATTATTGGCAGTTATTCAGTGTTAAGCTTCATTTATAGATTACATATTCGTTTCAGTAGAAGACATAAAAGTGGCGATGAAGACTGTGCCATTTTCGGCACTATGGCCTAGGTTGGCAACACCCGAACTGTATTCTATGTTGGCCATACTCCCTATTGACGCTGCTTGTGCTCTCTCTGAGAGAAAGAAGAGTCTATCTATGCAAGTACAGCACAGAAGGAAGACAGCAACTCGAGATGGAATGAGTACTATGAATGAGCAGGAAGTTGTCGCTGACTGTGACAAAATGCCCAACACGGTTAGACTGCGTGCATGTACTTGGCTGTGCCTAAGCAGAAGGGACTTTGGTCTATTGCATGGAGGACTGTCTTTGTGTATGCTTGGCACAAATGCACTGTGCAGTTATGGAATTTGAATAAGCCAGACTTATAGAAATTGTGTATCGGGACTGTGTCAGACATTCAGTTCCTCCAAGTAATGTGTACTGATGGTTGTGTCACCATTTTCTTCCTTATGGTGTACTGTAATTTGTTTACATAACTGTTCGTATATATTTTACATGCTACGTGAGCTGTAGAGATCCAACACTTTCATGTACATGCTTTATTACAGAGGCATTTGTCTGATTTAGACTATTCACCTTCTGCATGTGGTACTATAGATACTGAATTAAAACTTGTAAGTGTATGCTAGCTTATTTCTTAGTCCATAAAACACTTGTCCAGGGTGTATCCACCAGTGAAACTTTGTTGTGCTTATTTGTAACAGTGGCCTGTTTCAGGTACACTATGAAACATTATATTCTCTCTGTCATGTGAAAGAAGTCAAAGGTTGATTATATATATTGCATGTAACACCACGGCACCTAGAACCTAAGCAAGCTACACAAGTAGGGAAGGAACTGTTCCAAATATTCTACTCTGTGTTCACTTGTGGATGCTATTACAAGCCATTTCAAATGTTTCTCTGTGAGTTAAGTCTGAAGAGCTCTGTAAAACTTACTGTTACCCTTGCAGTGTTTCATCTACCCTGTAAGGTAAAATAAGTAAATTTATATATCTGTAGTTCTGTTAGGTCCCAGAGTAATGGTCTGGTTTAGTTTTTTTGAGCAATATTGAAAGTTTGCTTACTTCTGTTTTCCTGTACTGCATAATTATTACTGTTCAGCTTTATTAATTTGTTGCTTTTTTGGCCTGTGTGTGAATTTTAAGAGCAACTGTTGTATAGGGCACAGGTTGTAAACTTTTTAAAATTGTGAGAATATTAATAAATGTGTGATGTGTTAATGTAGCTGTGAATCAGTCAATCATTTCTACCCTCTCTTACCCTATGCCTCCAGTAAATGATACAACACCTCTCTTCTGGTTTCTGCAACAGGAGTCTGAGGAGCAGCCATTATGCTCTTGTACTTACTATACAAACCCATGGAAAAAAGTTTGTTTTTGTCATTTTAGCTCCTTCATCTGCCATGTTAATCGTATTGGTAAGGGCCGCAGTGACAAGCAACACTCAATAATATTCCTAATGAGGGTTTTATGCATGGGTGAGTTACCTTTCTTAAGGCTTCTTCCAATAAAACTCGGTCTGACGTCCCCTTTTCTCACAGTTGGTTCTTTGTGGTGACTCCAGATTACTTTGGACACGTATTACAGTTGTTACTTTTTGTAGCGACTGATTAACAATTTGGAAATCTAACAATAAAGTGTCATTTTACCTATTTATACACAATAAATTACAATTACTCTGGTTGAGGGTCATAGCCAAGCCAGCCTCTGTATCATCTGCCCATTGTCTGCTGGTCTTCTTCCATCACATCATGAGAGAGAGAGAGAGAGAGAGAGAGAGAGAGAGAGCGTGTGTGTGTGTGTGTGTGTGTGTGTGTGTGTGTGTGTGTGTGTCAGCAAAACTTAAGGACAAAAGTAACTGCCACATGATGTGTCACTGCCAAGTAACACAGCTGGATTAAACTTGGACTGTGCATCGAAAGAACTGCTACAGTATAGTAGAGAAAGTAATTGAAAGAAATACCCAATGAGACAAACAAAAATGACACTTATTCAGAGACAATAGTTACACTGAAGTCATCGCAATTTATGACAGGACATGGTTCTTAATAGGTTGTGTGGTCATGACACACTGTGAAACATACTGCCCACAAGATTGGTAATGAAATCTTGTGGTAGGTCATTCCATTCCTGCACCAGTGCAATTGACAACCGCTGGGTGGTCACTGGTGCATGTGGAGGTGCTGCAATACGTCTCCACAATGCATCCACCATATGCTCGATGGGATTTAAGTCGAAGGCACGGGCAGGCCAGTCCATTTGCCGAATACCCCATAGTGCCATGAGCTCCAACAATTTGCCACTGCACTGACACCAGTGAACTTGACAATGGGTGGTCGTGGTGCAATGGGCAGGGGCATGGTGGGGAGGGGGGGAAGGGGCGGGAGGGAGGGAGGGAGGGAGGGAGATATAGTAGTATTCCTAAGATAAGTTGTGATCATTACGTAATATGTACGTATTGGTATCCTTGGAGTCCACTGTCCTTTGTTTAGGAATGATAGATCTACAGTATAACCAAAATACGTTTAGCTCTGTTGCAAAGTTGCCTAGTAAAACAGAAGCACCTAATTTAATTTATGAGCTACAAATACACACATACTGCCAGTCAGTTTAGCTCTGTTGCAAAGTTGGCTAGTAAAACAGAAGCACCTAATTTAATTTATGAGCTACAAATACACACATACTGCCAGTCAGTTAATTATTTATTTACACATAATTTCCACCACCTTGTTCCTTTTCCACTTTCAAATTAGATACTCCGTCTTCAGGCCACGAGTGGCCTACCGGGACCATCCGACCGCCATGTCATCCTCCAAGGAGGATGCGGATAGGAGGGGTGTGGGGTCAGCATACTGCTCTCCCGGTTTGTTATGATGGTATTCTTGACCGAAGCCGCTACTATTCGGTCGAGTAGCTCCTCAATTGGCATCACGAGGCTGAGTGCACCCTGAAAAATGGCAACAGCACATGGGGGCTGGATGGTCACCCATCCAAGTGCTGGCCACGCCCAACAGCGCTTAACCTCGGTGATCTCACGGCAACCAGTGTATCCACTGCGGTAAGGCCGTTGCCCACTTTCAAACTGGTGTAAGCCTATTCATTTTATCTCTTGTGCAGTTGTTTTTGATAACATATCTGCTTAACTAAATATTTTAGGGGCTCGCAACAAGAAAATGTTGCTCTGTAGTGGTTAAATTCCAATTGTGTAAAAAAGTCATAGTGAGTTTCATCTTACATTTCTAAGCTTATTTATTACCTGTGTACACAAAACCTGGGTCACATGAGCTGGGGACAAAAGGAGGAAGATCATGGCAGCCACAGGGTGAGTAGCATTGCTAACAACTCGGGCGCCATGCACAGGTCAGTTGCTATGGTACAAATGGAACAAGGAACTAACTTTTTGTGAAGATGTTTTCAGGAATCTTTGTGTTCAAATATGTAGCTTATTTGAAGCAATGAATATTAACTTAAATACATTGTTTTAATAGAATTCAGTGGGTAGAAGACAATGACATTTAAAGCCTTTACTAAACCTCTAATTCTGTACTTCATATCACATCATGTTTTGTTTTTTCCAACTCTTCGGGAACTCAGAATTGCATGTGACCCTGACGGGCGGAGAATATCTTCTTCATTCATCACTAAATTCTTTATTAATTAATACTGGACACACAGTCACTGAAGAGCTACAATGCAACTGTTTGAACGTTCTGGCTGGTAGCAGCTGAAAACATGATACCACAATCATGAAGACTACCGATTCGTGTCAATATGTATTGAGCGGAACTAGTGAACAAAGTGACACTGTTATGGGAACAAATGGCAGCACCTGTTGTTTGTCTAAAATCTTGTGTTTTTATAGTTTTGATTGTAAAAAATTAATTTTTTACAAAAATCGTATTTCAGAACAGTATTTTGTAAAAAATGATTTCTCATTGTAAATTTCATCCCAAGTATTCAAAAATCAAAACTTGTGGCCTTTATGGCAGGGGGAGGGGCTGTATGGTTGAAGAGAAACATTCCGGTACCTAAAATTTTACATATTAAGCACTGTCATTAGTGATATGTGCATGCCTGACAGTCCTCCTTGAAAACACGAGTTACCTGCAACTTTTCTCAATGGTTTTGAACATTTCATTGCTCTAATGGCCTACCGAATCTGCTTCTAGAAGGAAACCAAGATTTTTGACATAGAATAATACAGCTATACTGTCACATCCAATTTTCCTCATTTTTGAGTGATTTAGTTGATTTTCTATTTATCTATCAATTACTTCAATGTCTGTCATTTTAGCATTTACAGTATACGATGACTGAAAGGAGGAGCTGTATCATGATACTTCACCGTGGAACAATTTCAGGAGACCAAATTGAGTATTTCTGCTTTCTCTGTGCCATTCTTCATTTAGAGGACTATATGATCAGTATCCAACTGTACACATGACTGATCCATTTACTGATTTTGTGTAGACCAACATTTCTCAAGATCTTTCATTAAATCAACAAGCTTAATTTTATTTTCAAATACATTAAGCATGTTTGTATTTCTCTTCGGGTGTTTGTTTTGGTTTTGTTCAGCTCTTCCCCTTATTACACTTCTGTCAATATCCCATGAAGTACATGGTGTTTCAAAATGAATATATGAGTTTTAAGACTTTGTTGCATTTGTTACATCCAACTTACAATTACAAATAATACATCAAATTAAAGAGCAACTCAAACAGGTTTTACTACGAGTGTTCAGTGTGAGCACCATTCATCACACATCAAATCGATAGGTGAGTTCTTCCCAAACTTTGATCAGTGTGCCTGGACTAATTGTTGTGACAACAGTTTCTAAAGTCGGGTAGTTCAGTTGGTAGCGGAGGCACATACATGTGATTCTTTATAAACATCCAAAGGCAAAAATCGCATGGCGTCAGAGAGTGTGTGAATGTGGAGGTCATGAGAAACAAGCTCTTGACATCCGGCCCCTTGTGCCAGTCCAGCAGTCGGGTACGTCGTCGTTTACCCAATCGCTTACTGAATTATGTCAGTGAGGTGGTGCACCATCTTGCTGGCAAATGAAGTTCTGTGGTTCAGTTTCTTCCAACTGAGAAATACCCACAGTTCTAGTGCATCAAGATAAGAAACACCACTTACAGTTGCTTCACCAAAAAAGAAACAACGGTAAATTTTCCATCGGATATGACACAAAAAAACATTCAATTTAGGGGCCCCTCTTGCAAATGTACCATCTAGTTGGGATTTGTTGACCCCCAGATGTGCACATTATGTGTGCTCACATTTTCACTTAGGTGAAATGTCGATTCATCACTGAAGACGATGGTACCCAGAAAATTGTTGTCATCATAGAGCAACATTTCGTATGCAAAATTGGCGTGTAAACCGGAGCCTGTAGGTTTTAGAACTTTACAGCTGTAAACAATAAGGATGTAGTTGTAAGGGTCTCCTTAAAAGTCTCCACACAGAAGTCACTGGAACTGCTAATTCATGACTAGCCTTCCGAACTAATTTCTTGGGGCCATGCACGAAAGACTCACTTGTTCAACACATTCTTCTGTCACTCTTGGTCGTTCCATAGTCTTCCCTTTGCGCACAGATTTGTCAAACAAAACTGATTGGGTTGCTCTTTCATTTGATGTATTGTTTACAATTGTAAGTTGAATGTAATAAATGTTACAGGGCCTTAAAAACACGTAAATTCATTTTGAAACACCCTGTATTTTGGTTAAGTATATTGCAACTAGGAAAGCTGAATTTATCATGGCCACTGTTTACAAATTGTGCCAAGTGGAAGACATTAGGCACTGAAAAAAAGTGCATCAACAGAACTATTTTAGAGCTCGGCAACTAATACTAGCCTGCTGGTCTTAATACAAATCACCACCACACTATTATAGCTGTAAAAAATATTAAAGAGAGGGTGAAGGGCTGCACAAAATTCCACATCTTATCAGAACAAATTCAATCCATGACCTTGATCATTCAAATAAATTTTTCTTCCTGGAAAACTGAATACTATTCCTGACCACATAATTTCCAAAACAGTAGATACAGCCTTTGGAAATAAGCATGTCGTACCTACTTCAACTGACACTGGCAGAAGCACCTTACACAGGTTGTTGTGCCTCAGAAGAGGCTGTTGACGACAAATCTAGCTTTCTACATGTCCCCTGAAATAACCTATAGGGAATGTGGGAAATGAGCACTGACTACTGACCAGAACTGCAAAGTGTTAGCTCTAGCCATATGCTCTCTCTGGCACCATCTCCAAGCTGGTAAAGACATGTATTCTTCTCCACTCTTTTGAGGATTTAAGTCCAAAATGAAATCATTTTACGAAGTAAGATATCCATGCTGACTCAAGGCTCAAGGGGGGGGGGGGGGGGGGGTCATTACACCTAAGTGGAGTTCTATACACCAGAAGCATGATTTTTGTGTGTAACTAGTATTGAGTTTCAGGAAGTAATCCTTGTGATCCCATAACTCCAACAGAGATCTCAGTTCTCCCAAGCAAACAACAAAATTATACTGGCATGATTAAAGGTCGTTTGGTTTTATCATTTGGCACCACACGGGAGGCAATGTAGCTTACGGAATCCAGTGTTTGAACACACATACCTGCCCCTCCCGACCCCTCACCAAACTACAATCCTCTGCATTTTTAAATTTTAGCTGATGTGACAAAAATGTATTTGGTTTCAGCAGATAATAATAGACAAGTTACTGGAAGAAACCGCCATTCTTGAATAGTCCTTAACAATTCCATCTGTCTAATTCCCCACAAGACCGGGTGCAATAAATATTTCTCACCAGACAATAAATATTCTTTTAAGTGTCATATGAGCAATAAGATTCCTCTGTTGTTGAGTTATTACCTTTCCTCATTTTGTGTGTTGCTTCAAACCAGAAATTTCCAGTTTTTAATTAGTGTATTAAAACTACAGGCATTTACAGCCAACTAATCACTGAAAAAGTGTTGGGCAGCAGTAGACAAACACATGCAGAAGTTGACACTCCACTAGTTTTTGGAACACGAGATTCCTTTGTTTGACAAAATAGAAAGGGTTGTAATAAATAGGGCTCAAGAAGCTCAGACACGAAAGAGTTCTATATGTTTGGATCATGAGAGACATGGTTGGGGGGAAAAACCCCACATATTGAATTTGAGAGCTACTAGTTAGAGTAACGAAGTGCCATCCTTCATATTCCTTCCGCAGGAAAACTTTTACCGAGTTTTCCATGACAACTCATTTAACATTGCACTTTAAAAAATTATGTCTCATACCACGGAAGTCATTCCTCAACATCTTAACAAATGAACTATGACTTGTCCCTTCTTCTAGTTGGTATTTTCCACATATTCCCTTCTTCACTGATTCTGCAAAAACAATTCAGTTGATTTTCATAAACTTTTTGTAACATTACATCTAAAATACTTCAAACGTCTTATTTTCCAGTTTTCTCCACATTGCAAGACTGACTCACATATAATGCTATGCTCCAGATCTATGTTCAAAGATATTTCTTTTTCAGACTGAAACCTATGTTTAAGACCAGCTTTTTTTGGTGACAAATGCTGTTTTTGCCCGTGATAGTGTGCTGCTTTTGTCCTCTTTCCCTCCATTCAATGTCTCCTGTAACTTTCTTCTCTTTCACAGATGACAGGAACAAATAATACTATTAATGATCACACACTATGGGCTTAACATAGATGCATTTCTGTAATTTCCATTTCAGTTAACATACTTTTACACTTGTAAAAATATTCTGAAGGTACTTCTCTTCTTTCTTTTGAATTAACATCTGTAACTTACCATTGTACCAAACCAAATTATGTTGTTGTTGTTGTTGTTGTTGTGGTCTTCAGTCCTGAGACTGGTTTGATGCAGCTCTCCATGCTACTCTATCCTGTGCAAGCTTCTTCATCTCCCAGTACCTACTGCAGCCTACATCCTTCTGAATCTGCTTAGTGTATTCACCTCTTGGTCTCCCTCTACGATTTTTACCCTCCACGCTGCCCTCCAATACTAAATTGGTGATCCCTTGATGCCTCAGAACATGTCCTACCAACCGATCCCTTCTTCTGGTCAAGTTGTGCCACAAACTTCTCTTCTCCCCAATCCTATTCAATACTTCCTCATTAGTTATGTGGTCTACCCATCTAATCTTCAGCATTCTTCTGTAGCACCACATTTCAAAAGCTTCTATTCTCTTCTTGTCCAAACTATTTACCGTCCATGTTTCACTTCCATACATGGCTACACTCCATACAAATACTTTCAGAAATGACTTCCTGACACTTAAATCTATACTCGATGTTAACAAATTTCTCTTCTTCAGAAACGCTTTCCTTGCCATTGCTAGTCTACATTTTATATCCTCTCTACTTCGACCATCATCAGTTATTTTGGTCCCCAAATAGCAAAACTCCTTTACTACTTTAAGTGTCTCATTTCCTAATCTAATACCCTCAACATCACCCGACTTAATTCGACTACATTCCATTATCCTCGTTTTGCTTTTGTTGATGTTCATCTTATATCCTCCCTTCAAGACACCATCGATTCCGTTCAACTGCTCTTCCAAGTCCTTTGCTGTCTCTGACAGAATTACGATGTCATCGGCGAACCTCAACGTTTTTATTTCTTCTCCCTGGATTTTAATACCTACTCCGAATTTTTCTTTTGTTTCCCTTACTGCTTGTTCAATATACAGATTGAATAACATCGGGGAGAGGCTACAACCCTGTCTTACTCCCTTCCCAACCACTGCTTCCCTTTCATGTCCCTCGACTCTTATAACTGCCATCTGGTTTCTGTACAAATTGTAAATAGCCTTTTGCTCCCTGTATTTTACCCCTGTCACCTTTAGAATTTGAAAGAGAGTATTCCAGTCAACATTGTCAAAAGCTTTCTCTAAGTCTACAAATGCTAGAAATGTAGGTTTGCCTTTCCTTAATCTTTCCTCTAAGATAAGTCTTAAGGTCAGTATTGCTTCACGTGTTCCAGTATTTCTACGGAATCCAAACTGATCTTCCCCGAGATCAGTTTCTACTAGTTTTTCCATTCGTCTGTAAAGAATTCGTGTTAGTATTTTGCAGCTGTGGCTTATTAAACTGATTGTTCGATAATTTTCACATCTGTCAACACCTGCTTTCTTTGGGATTGGAATTATTATATTCTTCTTGAAGTCTGAGGGTATTTCGCCTGTTTCATACATCCTGCTCACCAGATGGTAGAGTTTTGTCAGGACTGGCTCTCCCAAGGCCGTCAGTAGTTCCAATGGAATGTTGTCTACTCCGGGGGCCTTGTTTCGACTCAGGTCTTTCAGTGCTCTGTCAAACTCTTCACGCAGTATCGTATCTCCCATTTCATCTTCATCTACATCCTCTTCCATTTCCATAATATTGTCCTCAAGTGTAGCGCCCTTGTATAGACCCTCTATATACTCCTTCCACCTTTCTGCTTTCCCTTCTTTGCTTAGAACTGGGTTTCCGTCTGAGCTCTTGATGTTCATACAGGTGGTTCTCTTATCTCCAAAGGTCTCTCTAATTTTCGTGTAGGCAGTATCTATCTTACCCCTAGTGAGATAAGCCTCTACATCCCTACATTTGTCCTCCAGCCATGCCTGCTTAGCCATTTTGCACTTCCTGTCGATCTCATTTTTGAGACGTTTGTATTCCTTTTTGCCTGCTTCATTTACTGCATTTTTATATTTTCTCCTTTCATCAATTAAATTCAATATTTCTTCTGTTACCCAAGGATTTCTACTAGCCCTCGTCTTTTTACCTACTTGATCCTCTGCTGCCTTCACTACTTCATCCCTCAAAGCTACCCAATCTTCTTCTACTGTATTTCTTTCCCCCATTCCTGTCAATTGTTCCCTTATGCTCTCCCTGAAACTCTGTAGAACCTCTGGTTCTTTCAGTTTATCCAGGTCCCATCTCCTTAAATTCCCACCTTTTTGCAGTTTCTTCAGTTTTAATCTACAGGTCATAACCAATAGATTGTGGTCAGAGTCCACATCTGCCCCTGGAAATGTCTTACAATTTAAAACCTGGTTCCTAAATCTCTGTCTTACCATTATATATGCTATCTGAAACCTTCGAGTATCTCCACGCCTATTCCATGTATACAACCTTCTTTTATGATTCTTGAATCAAGTGTTGGCTATAATTAAGTTATGCACTGTGCAAAATTCTACCAGACGGTTTCCTCTTTCATTTCTTACCCCCATTCAATATTCACCTACTACGTTTCCTTCTCTTCCTTTTCCTACTGTCGAATTCCAGTCACCCATGACTACTAAATTTTCGTCTCCCTTCACTATCTGAATAATTTCTTTTATCTCATCATACATTTCATCAATCTCTTCGTCATCTGCAGAGCTAGTTGGCATATAAACTTGTACTACTGTAGTAGGCGTGGGCTTTGTATCTATCTTGGCCACAATAATGCGTTCACTATGCTGTTTGTAGTAGCTTACCCGCATTCCTATTTTCCTATTCATTATTAAACCTACTCCTACATTACCCCTATTTGACTTTGTGTTTATAGCCCTGTAGTCATCTGACCAGAAGTCTTGTTCCTCCTGCCACCGAACTTCACTAATTCCCACTATATCTAACTTTAACCTATCCATTTCCCTTTTTAAATTTTCTAACCTACCTGCCCGATTAAGGGATCTGTACAAATTGTAAATAGCCTTTTGCTCCCTGTATCTGACATCCCACGCTCCGATCCGTAGAACGCCAGTTTTCTTTCTCCTGATAACGACATCCTCTTGAGTAGTCCCCGCCCGGAGATCCGAATGGGAGACTATTTTACCTCCGGAATATTTTACCCAAGAGGACGCCATCATCATTTAATCATACAGTAAAGCTGCATGCCCTCGGGAA
Source organism: Schistocerca cancellata (assembly GCF_023864275.1). Taxonomy (NCBI): domain Eukaryota; kingdom Metazoa; phylum Arthropoda; class Insecta; order Orthoptera; family Acrididae; genus Schistocerca; species Schistocerca cancellata. The sequence goes on along the minus strand of NC_064630.1, from coordinate 390,041,728 downwards.
AAATTACGGCCGTAGTTTCCCCTTGCTTTCAGCCGTTCGCAGTACCAGCACAGCAAGGCCATTTTGGTTATTGTTACAAGGCCAGATCAGTCAATCATCCAGACTGTTGCCCTTGCAACTACTGAAAAGGCTGCTGCCCCTCTTCAGGAACCACACGTTTGTCTGGCCTCTCAACAGATACCCCTCCGTTGTGGTTGTACCTACGGTACGGCTATCTGTATCGCTGAGGCACGCAAGCCTCCCCACCAACGGCAAGGTTCATGGTTCATGGGGGGGGGGGGGGGGGGGCAGGGGGGGGGGGGGCGGCAAATTATGTTACGTTTTCAAAATCAAAAGATTGCAAAGTCACATGTAATTTATTATAACATAAATACATGCTAAAATGCTTATTCCTGTAATCTATATATACATGCAATTACATGGAATCATCAGATATACAAACAAGTACATCTCTACTTTTTCTTCCCCTTCCTTTTTAATCGTTGTGCATGCTTATGTGCTTTATGATGTGTTCTCTTCTTTTCTGCAATAATTTCTAAGTAGCGCCTCTTATTGTATTTCTTGAACTCTGCATCTGCCAAAAGCTCATCAACAATTGTCTTCTTTCTCTGTTTCTTTGGTATCCTGCTACTGTAAAAATCTTCAGGTGCATCCACAACTTTTCCAACCTAAAAATAAATATAGACATGATATTTGGTATTTAAATTCTGCATCTGCATTGGTACTAAATACTATACATTAAAAAGAAATGAGGTATCTTTATCTTAAGCACTACAATGTTACATTGGGAAATCAGAAATGGCATAGTTACCTAACAGAAGATACTGCTAACACTGTGCCTTTAGTAAAATAATGTTACTTGTATGGGCTAGGGTAAGGGGGCATTGCATAGTATGCAAAACACAGATGCACATACACATAACACAACACAACACAGTAATTTCTATGGCTACTCTCAGCCTTATTACATTACAGAAACAGGATCTTTGGCCATGGGAAAGCCCAAGAGGAAGGCGAAAAAATTTTCTTTGTGGGAAATATTAGGTATCTACAGCATCTCTTGAGTAAAAGTTACAGATGTGAATTTCACTCCACTCTGTATCTATACAAACAACCTTCAGAACTGGGTACAGTACAGGAAGAGGAATAAACTGCTCACCATAAAGTGGTTCATGTGAACAATTCTGAATACAAATTTTAAACAGAAAGTAAAATGTGAAAAGGTATGCCCAACTTTCATGCAGACGGGGTAAATATTTTTAATGTTTCATCTTCCATCACAAATGAATGAAAACAGCAAGCGAATTAGAAGCTTTTGTCAAAAGATGTTCCATTTCTGGACAGAGCACAGGAAGAGTGGCTATCAGTAAACCTATGTAGAAGCATCAACTTTCTAGCCTTACCTTAAAGAACATTATATTACATGTATGACTATTTTTTTAAAATTCAGTTTAGAATCTCAAGAATGGAGAGAGATGTAGTTGACATTACGAAATGAATCTCATATTCTCAATAAATAATTATGTTTACTGATGAAAAAGTAATCTGAATTTTTAACAATACTGGTTAGAACAATAAACAGAATGATAAAAAGGAGACAACAAAAGAACTTGACTGCAAATACGTAACCCCCAAAATACCTGCACTCAAAAGACAAGTCTATACTTTACGAAAGAAACTATGCAGTATGGAAACATGACAGTCAGTGCATTTCGCAATGAACTTATGTATGGAAAAAAGTCAAAATAATTTGGAAGATGTTAAAAGTATATTACAAGTCTTTACAAGTCTTAGACAACCATCTTCATGAAAGTTTTCCACTACACAAGCATATACTTTCCAGTAACAGCCAGCAGGTCCAGTCGGTATGAACAAAATAAAACAAAAGCTAGATTATTTTACCATGTACAGTTACACAACTTACAATTAGTTCAAACACTGTCTATATTACCTTGGTTCTATCATTAAAAATTACCAACAACAACTGCTATGCAATCACGATACCATGGTTCCTAACCTAATGTTCACAAAAGATAAATATTAACCTTGAAACTGACACAGAAAGAAGACAGGACACCGTCAGAAAGAAACTAAATGTCAACACTACAAAAAAGGCAAAGATGTGAAAATGAAGATACAATATTAACGTTGCACACACATCCCTGCAATTTTCATGGCATATTAAAACCAAGTCATTACTAATAGCAAAAGAAGTCAAGGGCATGCAAGCAACAATAATTGAGGCATTAATATGTATACTATCCTACACCTAAAAAGCTTAAGGCAAATACAAATGATAAGATGAGGAGTAGGAAAAATTAGACTAGTGGAATAGATAACCGCACTATTGAGAAAAGGTAAGAATCTGGGAACATCTCTGTAGTGGGCTGTTTTGACAACATCTGTGTACAACATCCATGTACAAAATAGCAAGGTGCAAAAAAGCACAGCAAAACAGCCAACAACACAGAGTGGATTTCTGACAAAGTACTCTTGCATGAGTGCAATAAAAATACAGTATACCTGGCTTGGAGAGTTCTATTGGAGATGAGGAGTTAAAGGAGCATTGGCATATATGGCATCTCAGTTGTTGTTGTTGTGGTCTTCAGTCGAGAGATTGGTTTGATGCAGCTCTCCATGCTACTCTATCCTGTGCAAGCTTGTTCATCTCCCAGTACCTACTGCAACCTACATCCTTCTGAATCTGCTTAGTGTATTCACCTCTTGGTCTCCCTCTACTATTTTTACCCTCCACGCTGCCCTCCAATACTAAATTGATGATCCCTTGATGCCTCAGAACATGTACTACCAAACAATCCCATCTAGTCAAGCTGTGCCACAAATTTCTCTTCTCCCTAATTCTATTCAATACCTCCTCATTAGTTATGTGATCTACCCTTCTAATCTTCAGCATTCTTCTGTAGCACCACATTTCGAAAGCTTCTATTCTCTCCTTGTCTAAACTGTTTATCGTCCATGTTTCACTTCCATACATGGCCACACTCCATACAAATACTTTCAGAAACGACTTCGACACTTAAATCTATACTCGATGTTAACAAATTTCTCTTCTTCAGAAATGCTTTCTTTGCCATTGCCAGTCTACATTTTATATCCTCTCTACTTCGACCATCATGAGTTATTTTGCTCCCCAAATAGCAAAACTCCTTTACTACTATAAGCGTTTCATTTCCTAATCTAATTCCCGCAGCATCACCCAATTTAATTCAACTGCATTCCACTATCCTCGTTTTGCTTTTGTTGATGTACAACTTATATCCTCCTTTCAAGACATTGTCCATTCCGTTCAACTGCTCTTCTAAGTCCTTTGCTGTCTCTGACAGAATTACAATGTCATCAGCGAACGTCAAAGTTTTTATTTCCTCTCCATGGCTTATAATTCCTACTCCGAATTTCTTCTTGTTTCATTTACTGCTTGCTCAATATACAGATTGAATAACATCGGGGATAGGCTACAACCCTGTCTCACTCCCTTCCCAACCACTAAATCCCTTTCATGCCACTCGACTGTTGCAACTGCCATCTGCTTTCTGTACAAATTGTAAATAGCCTTTTGCTCCCTGTATTTTACCCCTGCCACCTTCAGATTTTGAAAGAGAGTATTCCAGTCAACACTGTCAAAAGCTTTCTCTAAGTCTACAAATGCTAGAAACGTAGGTTTGCCCTTCCTTAATCTATTTTCTAAGAAAAGTCGTAGGGTCAGTATTGCCTCACGTGTTCCAAAATTTCTACGGAATCCAAACTGATCTTCCCCGAGGTCACCTTCTACCAGTTTTTCCATTCATCTGTAAGGAATTCGTGTTAGTATTTTGCAGCCGTGACTTATTAAACTGATAGTTCGGTAATTTTCACATCTGTCAACACCTGCTTTCTTTGGGATTGGAATAATTATATTCTTCTTGAAGTCTGAGGGAATTTCGCCTGTCTCATACATCTTGCTCACCAGATGGTAGAGTCTTGTCAGGGTGGCTCTCCCAAGGCTACCAGTAGTTCTAATGGAATGTTGTCTACTCCCAGGGCCTTGTTTCGGCTTAGGTCTTTCAGTGCTCTGTCAAACTCTTCACACAGTATCATATCTCCCATTTCATCTTCATCTACATCCTCTTCCATTTCCATAATATTGTCCTCAAGTACACCGCCCTTGTACAGACCCTCTATATACTCCTTCCACATTTCTGCTTTCTCTTCTTTGCTTGGAACTGAGTTTCCATCTGAGCTCTTGATATTCATTCAAGTGATTCTCTTTTCTCCAAAAGTCTCTTTAATTTCCCTGTAGGCAGTATCTATCTTACCACCAGTGAGATATGCCTCTACATCCTTACATTTGTCCTCTAGCCATCCCTGCTTAGCCATTTTGCACTTCCTGTCGCTCTCATTTTTGAGATATTTGTATTCCTTTTGCCTGCTTCATTTACTGCATTTTTATATTTTCTCCTTTCATCAATTAAATTCAATGTATCTTGTGTTACCCAAGGATTTCTATTAGCCCTCGTCTTTTCACCTACTTGATCCTCTGCTGCCTTCACTATTTCATCCCTCAAAGCTACCCATTCTTCTTCTACTGTATTTCTTCCCCCATTCCTATCAATTGTTCCCTAATGTTCTCCCTGAAACACTCTACAACCTCTGATTCTGTCAGTTTATCCATATCCCTTCTCCTTAAATTCCCACTGTTTTGCAGTTTCTTCAGTTTTAATCTACAGTTCAGAACCAATAGATTGTGGTTAGAGTCCACATCTGCCTGTGGAAATGTCTTACAATTTAAAACCTGGTTCCTAAATCTCTGTCTTACCATTATATATGCTATCTGAAACCTTCGAGTATCTCCACGCCTATTCCATGTATACAACCTTCTTTTATGATTCTTGAATCAAGTGTTGGCTATAATTAAGTTATGCACTGTGCAAAATTCTACCAGACGGCTTCCTCTTTCATTTCTTACCCCCATTCAATATTCACCTACTACGTTTCCTTCTCTTCCTTTTCCTACTGTCGAATTCCAGTCACCCATGACTACTAAATTTTCGTCTCCCTTCACTATCTGAATAATTTCTTTTATCTCATCATACATTTCATCAATCTCTTCGTCATCTGCGGAGCTAGTTGGCATATAAACTTCTACTACTGTGGCAGGCACGGCCTTCGTATCTATCTTGGCCACAATAATGCGTTCACTATGCTGTTTGTAGTAGCTTACCCGCATTCCTATTTTTCTATTCATTATTAAACCTACTCCTGCATTACCCTATTTTGATTTTGTATTTATAACCATGTATTCACATGACCAGAAGTCTTGTTCCTCCTGCCACCAAACTTCACTAATTTCCACTATATCTAATTTTAACCTATCCATTTCCCTTTTTAAATTTTCTAACCAACCTGCCCGATTAAGTGATCTAACATTCCACATTCCGATCCATATAACGCCAGTTTTCCTTCTCCTGATAACAACGTCCCCCTCAGTAGTCCCCGCCCAGAGATCCGAATGGAGGGCTATTTTCCCTCCGGAATATTTTACCCAAGAGGACGCCATCATCATTTAACCATACAGTACAGCTCCATACCCTCAGGAAAAATTACGTCTGTAGTTTCCCCTTGCTCTCAGCCATTCGCAGTACCAGTACAGAAAGGTCGTTTTGGTTAGTGTTACAAGGCCAGATCAGTCAATCATCCAGACTGCTGCCCCCGCAACTACTGAAAAGACTGCTGCCCCTCTTCAGGAGCCACACGTTTGTCTGGCCTCTCAACAGATATCCCTCCGTCGTGGTAGCGCCTACGGTACGGCTATCTGTATCGGCGAGGCACGCAAGCCTCCCCACCAACGTCAAGGTCCATGGTTCATCTCAGTTATCACGTGATATAACATCAACAGCGAATGATGGTTGCAGAGCGGATTTACTGGATCCGCAGATTTGGCACCATTTCACTTGATGGCATCAACTTGCTCTGGCTGGACAGGAAGCACAGATAATGTTCAAGTAGCTGGATCAAGCAAACTACCATCTGCTTTCATCAGATATATGTGGATATAAAAATGTTAATAAAGTATCATAATTTTGTGGGCATAAGAAGGATTAAAAATGTGGAGAATAAGAAGATTACTGAAAAACTGATGCTGTCTTTTGGATGGATGTTAATAAAACATTCAAAGTCATAATAGTTAATTGTTTATAAAACAGATTTAAATAGGATATAGGAACAGAGAGAGAGAGAGAGAGAGAGAGAGAGAGAGAGAGAGATTAGTGGCACCTTGCCTTGAAATAAACAGGAAAGTCAAAAGCTGTCCTCAAATCTGTGCACTTGCCACACCTTTTGTGGTTAACTAGGTGAAAATACTTCCATGACCATTTGTTAAAAGAAGTTTAAAAATGTCACATGTTTTTTGCAATGCTTAACTTACCTGGAAATATTTTGGTAGCACTTTAAGGTCATTCTTCTTGTAGAAATGTTTTGGATCAAGAGCAGCCCTCATCTGAAGAACCATCAGGTCATTCTTTGCTTCATCTGTGAGCTCAGGTGCTGGCATATTAAACCATTTAGCACCCTTTGTGCGCTCTCGTTGTTTCTGAAATGGAACATACATTAAAGCAGAATTTTCATTAGGAGGCTTGTAATTTTCAGTACATAAACTGAATTGACTGAAAACCATGAGCTGCAATTGCTCAACAATTAAATCACCCAAGAGTCAAATGGTTTTACATCAACAGCACAAGAAGAAGCAAATTCCAAACTTACATATTTAAAGTGAATACATAAAACTGCAACTAGTCACTTTTTTGAATTAGTTATTTATTCATTCCATGAAGCAGTTTTTGAAACTTTTCAAGCTCATCTTCAGATGGTGTATAGGAAGCTGGGTGCTGGCTCTGTGACAAAAAAATTGAACATACTTTGATGCATGAGTACTGTTATCTGCCGATTTGGATCCAAAACTTAGTTTTGTGCTTTTTGCGACAGTATGGGTGGCTTTTGTTGTTGATATTCATCTGTCTGCTTATTGTGATGGCCAGTTGGTACCACATCACTCACTTTCACTGTTGTCACAATGTGATATGACACATATTCTGTAGAAGTGAGTGATGTGGTACCAACTGGTCATCACAATGGGAGCAGACAGATGGATATTAACAACAAAAGCCGCCCATACTGTCGCGAAAAGTACAAAACTAAATTTTGGAGCCAAATTGGCAGATAAACAATACTCATGCATTAAAGCATGGTCCATTTTCTTGCCACACAGCCAGCACCCAGCATTATGCTTCAAATAGCTATGTAACTTTGTGTACACTATCTGAAGATGAAGGTTTCAAAAACCGGTTCATGGAATGATAAGTAACTATTTCAAAAAAGTGACTGGTGGCAGTTTTATGTATTTACATTCAATATACATTCATGGGTTCTTAAACATGTAATGGGTACGTTTAATCTTACTTATTTAACTTACATTAGCCATTACAAACTACGGAATACAAAGCAAGACTTGTGATAAACAGAAGAGAGATGGAATAAATTAAATTTGCCCCAATCATGTACAAAACAATAACACTAACACATCCTGAAGGCCTAATTGTAACAACTGTAATAGTGCTCCTGGTTCTTGGAGGCCTCTGCTGTAAAATACTAACCTTCAGGTTAATACACTTCCTGCCAATCAAACAGCTAGCTGGCAATCCTTAACAACAAGCTCTCATTCCATACCTCTTAAAGATCAGAAGCATGATACAAGTCTCTAGTTTCCAATTCTCCCTTTCTTTCACACGACTGGAGTTAGTCAAAATGTTCAGTCAATGAGCTTGAGTAATGTTTCAAATTGTCCTATATCCGCACACATACTCCATAAGCCACTATATGGTGAAATGGTGGAGAATACCTAGTCATTTCCTTTCGTGTTCTTCTCACAAATGGAGCTAGGGAAAGGCAACTGTCTACATTAATACAAGCCCTAATTTTCCACAACTTGTCTTCGCAGTCTTACATGATATATATGTTGGCAGCAGTAGAATTGTTCTGCTGTCAGCTTCAAATGCCAATTCTGTTAATTTCCTTAATAGTGTTTCACAAAAAGGACTTCATCTGCCTTCTGGGGATTCCCTTTCAAGTTCATGCAGCATCCTCATAACAGTCCATGTTTATCAAACCTACCAGTAACAAATCTAGCAGCATGCCTCTAAATTGCTCCGATGTCTCCCTGGTGGGAATCCCAAACACTTGAGAAGTACTCAAGGATGGATCATATCAGCATTTCACACAATCTCGTTTATAGATGAGCTAATCTTTTCCAAAATTCTTCCAATAAAACAAAGTCAACCAGCCACCTTCCCTACTACTGTTGTTATATGCTCATGCCATTTCATATCGCTTTGCAATGTTACACACAGATATTTAACTGACACAACTGTGTCAAGCAGCAAAACACTAATACTGTGTTTAAACATTACAGAATTGGTCTTCCTAGTCATCTGCATTCACTTACATTTTTCTACATTTAGAGCAAGCTGGCACTCATCACACCAACTAGAAATTCTGTCTAAGCCTTCCAGTACCTTCTACAGCCACTCAAAGAAATTAATTTTCCAATCAGCAGCAAAAAGTTGCAGTCAGATCATTTATGTAAATAGAGAACAAATGCAATCCTATTACACTTCCCTGGAATACTCGTAAATGATACCAGTGTCTCTGATGAACGCTCACTGTCCAATATGGCTTACTGGATTCTACTACTTATGAAGTCACTCTCGTAGCTGAGAACTTAATCTGTATGCTCAGACCTTTATTAACAGTCTGCATTGGTGCATTGTCAAATGCTTTCGGAAATCTAGGAAAGTGGAAGCTGTCTATTGCCCTTCATCTTTGGTTCACATGATGTCATGCAAGAAAAGAGAACACTGAGTTCTGCATGAGCAATACTTTCTAAACCTCGGTCAATTTGTGTGCATAATCTTCTCGCATTAAAAAAATTTATTACACATTATGTTCATGAGAAATATGAAAATAATTGAAGAAACATTCTTCAAGTTCCACTTAAGTTCTCTTGCACAGTTCACTTAAAAGTCAATATTTTGTAATCATCATCAGAATTATTATTCATGTTTACTACACAACAACTGACTCGCTCCCAATGAGCACCATTCAATGACTGGATCACTATACCCTGCCCGCACTCTGTATGGTCATGGCAGACAACAACACATTCTGCCAGTGTTGGGCTGTTTGACTGAGCCTTTATTGTTAGTAAAGCAAGGCCTTCATTTGCTATCCACTTTTAATAAAATATTGTCAGCTGAAACACAGAACAGGGGTTAGTCACTGTCCTCACCCATCCAGCCCCCTCCCTGTTCCCATTCCAGCACTACACAGCCGTCATTACACTGCCACACCCAGTCTTTTAATTTCTTTTATTTTTATTTTTATTTCTCTCCTTTGCACTACTTACCCCCTGCCCCCCTGCACCTTCTCTCTTACGCTCAGTCTAAACTGCAACACTTCACTGTCTGCCACTCCCACCATACTATCCCTCCTCCTCCCCGCCCTAGCCGCCTCCTTACCCCCACCCAGTCGCCACTCCCATCATGCACTGGTGCTGCAGTTCGCAGTGTAGTTTCAGCTCTCTGAGACTGCAGATGTGTGTGCAAGTTGCGCTTGCATGAGTGCGTGTGCGCGTATGTGTATGTGTGTCTACTGCTGACAAAGGCCTTAATGGCCAAAAGCTATGATTGTGTGAATCTTTTTATTGTGCCTATCGCGGCTCAGCATCTCCGTTATATGATGAGTAGCAACTTTCCTTCTCTCATATTGGAACAGGCAATGTACTTCCCCTTACAGCAAGTATGTTGACTAATTGGAAGATAGTTTCACATACTAGGAGGTACTTGAATTATTTTTTAAAAGCTATACATCTTCAAACTGTTTACAAAACAACCTTATCCCCTTCAAAATACTCTCCAACACAACTAATACATTTGTCCCACAGGAGCTTCCACTGTTTGAAACATTTTTTTTAGTCATCTTTATAAATGGGTGACAGCTCCTCCCTCATTATATATATATATATATATATATATATATATATATATATATATATATATATATATATATATATATATATATATATATATATTTTTTTTTTTTTTTTTTTTTACTTTCTCAATGTTGTCAAATCGGTGTCCTTTCATGACCCTTTTCATGTGTGGAAACAAAAAAAATTGCACGGAGCCAGGTCAGGTGAGTAAGGTGCATGAGGCAACAGAACCATGCCATTTTAGCTAAAAACTGTTTAACAGAGGTGGGTGTGCAGGTGCATTGTCATGGCAAAAGAACCAGTCTCCTGTCTGTCACAAATCGGGTCCTTTTTTATGAACACTGTTGCACAGTCTTCGTAAAACTTCCAAATAAAAGGTTTGATTGACAGCCTGAGCTGGGGGGAACAAACTCTTCTAAATGATTGGGCAGTTGATGCAAGTCCAGAACGAGGTTTGTCACCAATTGACATGTCGCCATTTTTAAATCGAGCAAACCACTCATACACTTGAGTTTTTCCCATAGTGTCATCTTGGTAAGCTGCTTTTAACATGACAACAGTTTCAGATGCAGTTTTACTGAGTAGAAAACAAAATTTCACAGCTGCACTTTGTTCACTTAAATTTGCCATCATAAAAAATGGAACAAGAACAAAACAGCACTAGCAAAAACAATCACTGCAAATCAACAGAACAAGCCAGGTTGAGAACACAGGCAGCACTGAACTGGCAATAAGTTGCACTATACACGCCTAGTGGCCGAAATGAGTACTACACAAACTCCACCCGCGGCAATGTTTTTCCGGTTTTTTTGGAGTACAACCTCGTAAACAGAAATACCTTAAAAAAAGAAATGATATTTTTTTAGTGTTGAAACTGGAACCATATGACTTTCCTCACATGATATTTGTGGTTTGATTAAATTTTCACTTCACAGCTTTAACATAATTTACTAAAAACTTGAATGAAGATTGTGACCAGGCTGATTTTTAGTGCAGCCCTAAGTCTATGTTATGGTGAAAGGTGGCAGCCTTATAGTGAGTCTTTGAAGACGACAAATTTGATAATACAACATGAAACACTGCTACATTTAGTGAACTGTTCAAATAGTTACTCAGAAGACAGTCAGCGATCACAGGTTACATACACCTCACCCTTACTATGGATTGTTATTTTGGTGATCTATGCTGTACCACAAATTTGTTTCTATTGTTTTTGTGGTTATCTTGTTAATTTATCTGATTATTTTGGCTGTTTTCCAGATACTCTGTGCATTTTGTCTTCATACTTAAGTCACAATTGGGTACAATTACTGCTCTTTTATGTGACGAGGCAATTTGTCTGCAATGGCACACTTATTCCTAGTGGCTTGGAGTGAGAGGCAGCAGACGTGTACAAATGTAGGACAGGAATGCAGGTGTGGCAGGTGTACAGACTAGGCATGCAAAACACCGGTACTGGGGAGGGTAAGGTGAGGCGTACAACAAAGATGACGTGGAAGCATGAATTGGTAGAAAGTGACTGAACAGAGGAAGAGGAAACTGTTGTGTAAAGGGTGTAGTGAGAGTGGGTTACTGTAGACTGAAACCAAGAGGATTATGGGAGCAACGCATGTGTTGCAAGTTTAGCTTCCAGCTACATAGTTCAGAAAACCTGATGCTGGAGCGAAGGATCCAGATAGCACAGCTGTGAAGTAGCCACTGAACTTGAGCAAGATGTAGTCACAGTAGCATGTCCCAGTGGGTGGTCAATTTTGTTCTTGGCCATAATATGGTGGCAGCCACTCATTCTGAAGGACAGCTGGTTGGTGTACAACATAAAATATTGTGCAGCAATTGTAGCAAAGCTGCTTTCATGCATAACCTTGTCTCTGATAGAATAGGATACCTCTGTGACAGTACTGGAGTAGGTTGTGCTCGATGAATGAATCTGACAGGTCTTGCACCTGTGTCTTCCACAGAAATATGACCCATGTGGCAAGGGGGTTGGGAGTGGTATAGATAAGGACCAGGATGCTGTGTTGGGTGTGTGGGTGACAGAATACCACTTTAGCAGGGGTGGGAAGGTTTGTCAGTAGCAAATCCCTCATTTCTGGGCAAGATGATGCACCTTGGTTCAACAAACATATTAGGAAGTTGCTGACAAAGCAGATAATTTTTCACAGTCATTTTAAACATAGTCACTGCCCCACTGACAAACAAAAATTATGCGAAATGAAAGCAGCTGTCAAAATGTCAACGAGAGATTCTTTTAACTAATTTGAAAGCAATATTTTATCTGTAGATTCTAAAAATAACCTCAAAAAATTTTGGTCCATAAACTCTATAAATGCTACAAATAATTCAATACCTTCTCTTGATGACAGTATGGGCAATGTTACAGATGAACAGAAGGCCGAAATTCTAAACCTAGCTTTCAAAAACTCATTTACAGTAGAGGACTGCACCACCATTCCCTTTGTCAATTATCGAACAAACACAAGGATGGCTGACATAGTGTTTAATGTATCAGGGATTGTAAAACAGTTAAAATCCTTAGACGCCAGGAAAGCATCTGGCCCAGAAGGTATCCCTGTAAGATTTTATGTTGACTATGCTACACAATAGCACCATTCTTATCCATCATCTATCAGAGATCATTGGAACAGAGGAAAGTTCCATGGGACTAGAAAGAGGCCCAGTTCACAGCAATATATAAAAAGGGTAGAAAATCGGATGCACATAATTACTGGCCAATTTCACTGACATCGATTTTTTGTAGAATCATGGAACATAGTTTGTGTTCAGAAATATTGACCTTTCTACACTCTGAGAAGCTTATCTGCAGAAACCAGGATGGGTTTAGGAAACAGCGGTCATGCGAGACACAGCTGGCCTTCTTTGTGCATGATATATGTATATTCCACAGGAGTTTTGTAGTTTTGTCTCATGCAAACATCCATGTACTTCCATTTTTATTTATTTGTGTTATACTGAGTTAAAACCTACAAGGAAAGAAAATATAGGAGCACGAAGTACTATTACTGGAACATATCTTACAAATAAAATGTATATATATCTATGAATTGTTGGCAGTTCAGTAACTCTATTTCAAGTAAACAAAATGGAAGTGTAGCAGAACTTCCAGCAAGTACCTTTCTTTCTAGTCTCAATCGTTTCTCACTGGTTTCATGTGGTATAGCATGCTGCTTTTCAAATCCAGGTTGTATAACACTTTTTTGTAACAGTTTATCAACTGATGTTAATTTCCTACATGATTCATCAACTCCTGTACCTCTTTTCAGATTCATATCAATGTAAGATGGCATATCTTCGAGCCCTGGTATCTCTTCGAGCAGAAGAGCTGCTCTGAAATTAGAAAAAAATAACTCATCAGCATAATTTTCTGCAAAAGAAGCATCAAAATACAGTCTTTGCAAAGAAACTGCACAACAGATATAAGAAAAGTACACATTTATAGATAGAAAGATGTCAAATGAAACACATGTTGTTGTTGTCGTCTTCAGTCCTGAGACTGGTTTGATGCAGCTCTCCATGCTACTCTATCCTGTGCAAGCTTGTTCATCTCCCAGTACCTACTGCAGCCTACATCCTTCTGAATCTGCTTAGTGTATTCATCTATTGGTCTCCCTCTACGATTTTTACCCTCCACGCTGCCCTCCAATACTAAATTGGTGATCCCTCGATGTCTCAGAACATGTCCTACCAACCGATCCCTTCTTCTAGTCAAGTTGTGCCACAAGCTCCTCTTCTTCCCCATTCTATTCAATACCTCCTCATTAGTTATGTGATCTACCCATCTAATCTTCATCATTCTTCTGTAGAACCACATTTCGAAAGCTTCTATTCTCTTCTTGTCTAAACTATTTACCGTCCACGTTTCACTTCCATACACGGCTACACTCCATACAAATACTTTCAGAAACGACTTCCTGACATTTAAATCTATACTCGATGTTAACAAATTTTTCTTCTTCAGAAACGCTTTCCTTCCTATTGCCAGTCTTCATTTTATATCCTCTCTACTTCGACCATCATCAGTTATTTTGCTCCCCAAATAGCAAAACTCCTTTACTACTTTAAGTGTCTCATTTCCTAATCTAATTCCCTCAGCATCACCCAACTTAATTCGATTACATTCCATTATCCTCGTTTTGCTTTTGTTGATGATCATCTTATACCCTCTTTTCAAGACACTGTCCATTCCGTTCAACTGCTCTTCCAAGTCCTTTTCTGTTTCTGACAGAATTACAATGTCATCGGCGAACCTCAAAGTTTTTATTTCTTCTCCATGGATTTTAATACCTACTCCGAACTTTTCTTTTGCTTCCTTTATTGCTTGCTCAATATACAGATTGAATAACATCGGGGATAGGCTACAACCCTGTCTCACTCCCTTCCCAACCACTGCTTCCCTTTCATGCCCCTCGACTCTTATAACTGCCATCTGGTTTCTGTACAAATTGTAAATAGCCTTTCGCTGCCTGTATTTTACCCCTGCCACCTTCAGAATTTGAAAGAGAGTATTCCAATCAACGTTGTCAAAAGCTTTCTCTAAGTCTACAAATGCTAGAAATGTAGGTTTGTCTTTCCTTAATCTTTCTTCTAAGATAAGTCGTAAGGTCAGTATTACCTCACGTGTTCCAACATTTCTATGGAATCCAAATTGATCTTCCCTGAGGTTGGCTTCTATCAGTTTTTCCATTCGTCTGTAAAGAATTCACATTAGTATTTTGCAGCTGTGACTTATTAAACTGATAGTTCGGTAATTTTCATGTCTGTCAACACCTGCTTTCTTTGGGATTGGAATTATTATATTCTTCTTGAAGTCTGAGGGTATTTCGCCTGTCTCGTACATCTTGCTCACCAGATGGTAGAGTTTTGTCAGGACTGGCTCTCCCAAGGCTATCAGTAATCCTAATGGAATGTTGTCTACTCCGGGGGCCTTGTTTTGACTCAGGTCTTTCAGTGCTCTGTCAAACTCTTCACGCAGTATCATATCTCCCATTTCATTTTCATCTACATCCTCTTCCATTTCCATAATATTGTCCTCAAGTACATCGCCCTTGTATAGACCCTCTATATACTCCTTCCACCTTTCTGCTTTCCCTTCTTTGCTTAGAACTGGGTTTCCATCAAAGCTCTGGATATTCATGCAAGTGGTTCTCCTTTCTCCAAAGGTCTCTTTAATTTTCCTGTAGGCAGTATCTATCTTACCCCTAGTGAGATAAGCCTCTACATCCTTACATTTGTCCTCTAGCCATGCCTGTTTAGCCATTTTGCACTTCCTGTCGATATCATTTTTGAGATATTTGTATTCCTTTTTGCCTGCTTCATTTACTGCATTTTTATATTTTCTCCTTTCATCAATTAAATTCAATATTTCTTCTGTTACCCAAGGGTTTCTACCAGCCCTCATCTTTTTACCTATTTGATCCTCTGCTGCCTTCACTATTTCATCCCTCAAAGCTACCCATTCCTCTTCTACTGTATTTCTTTCCCCCATTCCTGTCAATTGTTCCCTTATGCTCTCCCTGAAACTCTGTACAACCTCTGGTTCTTTCAGTTTATCCAGGTCCCATATCCTTAAATTCCCACCTTTTTTCAGTTTCTTCAGTTTTAATCTACAGTTCATAACCAATAGATTGTGGTCAGAATCCACATCTGCCCCTGGAAATGTCTTACAATTTAAAACCTGGTTCCTAAATCTCTGTCTTACTGTTATATAATCAATCTGATACCTTTTAGTATCTCCAGTGTTCTTCCATGTATACAACCTTCTTTCATGATTCTTGAACCAAGTATTAGCTATTATTAAGTTATGCTCTGCACAAAATTCTACCAGGCGGCTTCCTCTTTCATTTCTGTCCCCCAATCCATATTCACCTACTATGTTTCCTTCTCTCCCTTTTCCTACTCTCGAATTCCAGTCACCCATGACTGTTAAATTTTCGTCTCCCTTCACTACCTGAATAATTTCTTTTATCTCATCATACATTTCATCAATTTCTGCATCATCTGCAGAGCTAGTTGGCATATAAACTTGTACTACTGTAGTAGGCATGGGCTTCGTGTCTATCTTGGCCACAATAATGCGTTCACTATGCTGTTTGTAGTAGCTTACCCGTACTCCTATTTTTTTGTTCATTATTAAACCTACTCCTGCATTACCCCTATTTGATTTTGTATTTACAACCCTGTATCCACCTGACCAAAAGTCTTGTTCCTCCTGCCACCGAACTTCACTAATTCCCACTATATCTAACTTTAACCTATCCATTTTCCTTTTTAAATTTTCTAACCTACCTGCCCGATTAAGGGATCTGACATTCCACGCTCCGATCCGTAGAACACCAGTTTTCTTTCTCCTAATAACGACGTCCCCTTGAGTAGTCCCCGCCCGGAGATCCGATTGGGGGACTATTTTACCTCCGGAATATTTTACCCAAGAGGACGCCATCATCATTTAATCATACAGTAAAGCTGCATGCCCTCGGGAAAAATTACGGCTGTAGTTTCCCCTTGCTTTCAGCCGTTCGCAGTACCAGAACAGCAAGGCCATTGGAAGCGAAAAGCGCAGTACATGGAGTGTTCAACAATTACTGTAGCAGACTCTTATCTAAAGACCACACAAAGTACAGAGAAGTTCTTGTAATATATTTAGATTTTCAGTATTGTCAAAGTGAGTGTCCAGGCACTCAAGGACGACACAGGTATCAGAACTGAGAGTAGCAAAGCAATATCAGAAATGCAGAACTTGCAATACCAATGTTCTAAAAACAAATGAAGATCCTGGAATACTACCCCAGATTAAGCCACACAACACAAAAAAATGAGTGCTATAGATATCAACGTCAGTGGTGCTGAGAAACACCTGTAATGTAAAAAAAATGAATATCTCAAATGCCAGTGGCCCTGCAGACTCACTGCCAGATATCATACAGAAATTCGTTGCAGATTTGCCGCTCTCTTAATCATAATATACAGTAGACACCTAGAACAAAAAAAAGTGTGTAGTGTTTGGTAAGAAGCATACGTCAAACCTTTCCACATTAAGGGCACGAGATGTGGGCCACAAAATGATCATTTAATTTCACTGATATTCATATGTTGCATGTGGAATCTTAATAGTCATATATTTTAACTCAAACCCAATGTACTATCTCCAAGTCAACCAGCAATGCTGAAAACCATGGATTAAAGTAATCAAACGTATGCAGTATTTCTTGACTTCTGAAAGCACTTGACCCAGTACCACACAAACGCTTATTGAAGAACATACTACTATAAGAGATATCGAATGAAATTTGTGACTGGATTTGGGATTTACTGGTAGGGAGAAAACAGCACGTTATCTTGGGCAGAGAGTCATTGAAAGATGTAGAAGTAACTTTAGGTATGCCCATGGGAAATATGTTGGGACTCATGGTGTTCATATGTTTATGATCCAGCAGACAATACTAATAGCAGTATCAGACTTTTTTGCATACATTTATAATGAAGTAGTAGTAGTAGAAGGGTTGTGTGGGCGCACGACAGCAAGGTCTTCAGCGCATTTATAATGAAGTACGATCTAAAAAACTGCATCCATATCCAGCCAGAGTTCGAAAAGCTTTCATGGTGGTGCAAAGATTGGCAACTTGCTTTATATGTTCAGATATGTAAAATTTTGAACTTCAAAAAATGCAGAAACATGTCTTAGCACTAAGGCCAAAATATAAATGAGTCATTATTGTACTCAGTATACACAAACAAATTACTTGTAACCATTTTTGGGGGTATGAAATGGAATGATAATACAGACCCAACTGCAGCTAAGTAGGTGGTAGACTTCAGTTCACTGGTTAGGTAAAGGCAAAATACATTCTACAAAAAAGACTGCTTACAAAATGCTCACGCGACTCATCCTGGAAGAGTGTTTGGAACCCACAGCAAAGAGGACTAAAAGGGGATACCAAGCACATATAACGGGGGACAGCAAACATTTGACGTGCAGAAGAGCATCGTAGAAATACTGAACTGGTAGGTGCCTAAGGATAGGTATCAATTATCCAACAAAATCATATTTACAAAACTTCAAAATAAAAAAATTAAAAAAAAATGGCTCTGAGCACTATGGGACTTAGCAGCTGAGGCCATCAGTCCCCTAGAACGAGGCAGGATTCGAACCTGCGACCGTAGTGGTCGCACGTTTCCAGACTGACGCGCCTAGAACAAAACTTCTGAAGCAGTATAAAGGTGAAATCTAAACATATATATACTGCTCATGTGGGCACCACGCACACAGACACTTCATTCCCACTCTCTTTACACAAATGCAATGGAAAGAAATCATAAAATGTGGTACATAACATGCACTTGACAGTAGTTTGTAAAGTATGGCTGTAGGTACGAGAACATAGTGCTTTATTAATATACTTATCAGTGGATATGACAGAAATTACTTTATTACAGGTGTGGTTTATACATCATGAGCGCATTACATTTTAAGTAAATCGGGAAAGAAAACATCTGTGTATGAGAGAGTGCCCTAAGCAGACATCAACAGTTTAGTTATAAGGGAGGACAACATATTGAGCACAACATGTGAAAAAAAAATAAAATAAAAAAAAAAAAATTGCTCCAAGAAAAACAAATTGCATTTCCAAAATGTAAAACCATGTTTTTTACACTCTTCTAAGTGTGATGTGGTGATTATTATTTGTTATCGTTAAGTTTAACACTGAAGAGAGGAGAGTAGGGGAAAAGAAGAAGAAGAAGAAGAAGAAGAAAAAGAAAGAAAGACCAAATTTTACTTCTTCTGACTTACTTCTTTCTTGCTTCTGAAGTATTTGCATCTATATTAAATAATTCTTGGAGATCAGTGTCAATTAAATTTCGCTTAGCATCATTTTGGGAACATCCAGCTACTTCACCAATATCCAATTTCCTATCACCATCATCATCGTTGCCCTCACTCTCATCCTCATCATCGTCATCGTCATCATCATCATCATCATCATCATCATCATCATCATCATCATCATCGCCACCACCACTCCCAACACATTCTCCAAATGTGTAACTTTCTTTCCATTTGCCACGACGATCCTCTTGTACTATTGCACCTATGGTTACAAAAAGAAAAATGTTAATTATACCACCATATCCACATTTACATACACTGTCAATCAGGGTAACTTTTTAGCAGTCAAGTTATCCCTGTAGTACTTACATTTTTGTTTCAAATGGTTGATGTTCCACATACTGGCACTATTTTGTCCAAAAAGTAACCATAGTTTTATTATCTCTGTTACTCTTAGTGCCTGAATACAGAACATCAGCCACTTGAAATAAAAATCTTAAGTGGTACAAAGATGCCCTGACTGGTAGGAAGTTACCTTCATTGACTATATGCCTATGTATTACGACTAAGAATATTTTAGAGAAAATAATTTACATCTCAACAGGCATAAAAAAATGTGTACAGAAAAAAAAATAACAGTTTGAACAATTTCATTGGGGATGGAGACAAGGTAGAAGAGAACTGCAATAGGTTTCTGGAAATAGAGGTGAACAAATCTCTGACATTGGAACCACATTGATAAGATCTGTTCTAAAATAAGTACAACTATATCTTAATACATTTATCTGTGAAATGTGGTTTATTTACCTCTTAACGCACAATTCTCATTCACCTGATTCATGTATAGGAGGCATGACAAGATCTAAAATAATAAACTTTTTAAAAGAGATACAATATTGTCACTTTTTTCCCCTTTTCTGTTGTTCCTTAGTTGCTTCAGAATTTATATCAGTATGTTTCGTCTTTGCAACTAAGTGAAAGGCTGTCTGTTTTTTGCCATATGCATTTTGCTTCTTTTACTTATGAAGCAACTTCAGTGTCCTGCATTACATGTTTCTATTTATAATATAATAAATGTATTATGCAGAGTTACAATATGCTACAATGTTACATTTCCTCATGCTTTTCTCGTTTTTCATGTTACAAACAACTTTCGTAGCAAAAATTTTATAAGGTTAAATTATCATTTGGTGTTACTTACAATTTCTAATGTTGTTAGTCCATAAGTGCAGTCCTGAAAATGTGTTCAATCGGTCCACATGCTCCAGCTATGACACTTTTCCACCCACATTTATTAAAACACTATGAATATGTTTGCAGAGTGAGTGAGGTGTGTGTGTGTGTGTGTGTGTGTGTGTGTGTGTGTGTGTGTGTGTGAGAGAGAGAGAGAGAGAGAGAGAGAGAGAGAGAGATATTTATGGCTGATAATGATTTGGTCATTAATTACTTTCTTTTTCATTGCAAAGACTCTTAGTGTATTAAAATTTTCTGTAATGTCAGGAGATTTTTGTTACAATCATTCAATCTAATAATTTTTATGTCTTGTTGCATGTTGGATGGTACCCGTCCAATTTTTTATTAGGTGTTCAGTAAAGATAGACTGGCTATTTTCATGCTTCCAGCTCCTTATATGTTCTTTATAATTAGTTTTGAAATTCCTGTCTGTCTTCCCTGGATATACTGATTCCATTTTTGAACATTCTAACTGGTGTATACCTAATCCTTAGTGTTTACTTGGTTTGTCTGTTGTTGTTTGTAAATGTGACTGGAGAGTTTCTTGTTCTGTAAGGAACAAGTAATCTCCATTTCTTTAATATGCTTGCTAATGTGTATGCTGATTTGTGTTTGTATATTAAAGTGTATCATTTATTTCTGTTAGTCATGTCATGATTATTACTGTTTCATGTTCCATGTGTGCTGTAGTGTCTGTGAGGTTCTATGGTGCATCCGTTCTCTGCTTGTTTTCATTTTGATTGTTTAGCTGAGATTTTGTACTACATGGGTGTTGTAACCATTGTTTATGGCTATGAGTTTTGTTTGTAATTCTTTTTCACCGTTTTCTTTTCTTAGTTTGATATTATTTAGTCTGTGAACATTTTTGATTTTGCGGGTGGTTGAATGATGAATGTATAATTGCGTTTGTAGCTGGTAGCTTTCCAAAGAAGCCAAATCCAAAGCGTACTTGTTGTTGTCTCTCTTTATATGCAAGAAATGTATCTGATTATGTGTTTCTTTTTCCATGGTGAATTGAATGTTTTAAGTATATTGTTTACATCTGTATGATGCTTATCTACTTTCTCTGTTGGTTCATCTACCATACAGATTAGGTCATCCACATATCTGTACAAGTAAACAATTTTGTAGCCTTTCTTTGTGATGACTGAATCAAAGATTGTGTTTTCTACGTGGTTGATGAATATGTTTGCCAGTGTTCCTGATACTGGGGATCCCATTTGAAGCCCATCCTTTTATGAGTAGAACTTCTTTTCAAATTGGACGTAATCTTGGGATTTTTTTTTTAGGGCGCAAAACTGCTATGGTCATTAGCGCCCGGTCTGTGACTTAGGAAAAGGTAAAAGATGAAAATGGAAACCAGTAGCAATGGGTTCGAAACTCAAAAAATTGGAGAAACCAAAAGCAGAAGGAAAGCTTAAAAAACCACTACACAAAGAAGTTGGTTGTCCCAAAAAAGAGCTTCAAATGACTGACGTCATCTCACTGGCACTAATAAACTCAAGAACGCGATCGGCTGAGCGCGTGTCATCTGCTAAAATGGACGATATTTCAGGCGACAGCTGTAGACGGGCGCGTAACGGAGTAAACTAGGGGCACTCAAGTAAAAGGTGTCTTACTGTCCACAGCTGAGAGCAGTGGGGACAGAGTGGGGGAGGATCGCCACTTAAAAGATGTCGATGGCTAAAAAGACAGTGTCTTATCCGGAGTCTAGTTAAAATTACCTCCTCCCGACGACGCGTTTGGGAGGAAGAGGTCCAAGCACAGGGAAGAGCTTTCACTTCCCGCAATTTATTATGGGTAAGTGTCGACCAATGTGCATGCCATAAAAGAACAACACGATGACATAAAACACTCCGTAGATCGGCGAAGGGAATTGTGCGAATAGCTGGCCGAAGAAGAGAGACTGCAGCCTTGGCCGCTATATCGGCCGCCTCATTTCCACAGATACCAACGTGTCCTGGGATCCAGAGGAACGCCACCGAGACGCCCCCCGAGTGGAGCAGGCGTAGGCAGTCCTGAATCCGGTGGACCAGAGGGTGGACAGGGTAGAGAGCTTGGAGACTGAGGAGAAAGCTGAGAGAATCTGAATAGATAACATACTGTATCCACTGATGGCGACGGATATACTGGACAGCCTGGAGAACAGCGTAAAGCTCCGCAGTATAAACCGAACACTGGTCGGGAAGCCGAAATCGATTTGGGGTGTCGCCAACAATATAGGCACTTCCTACACCAAACGATGTTTTTGAGCCATCAGTGTAAATAAATGTGGCATCCTTCATTTGTGCGCATAGAGCAGAAAATGCCCGACAATAAACAAGTGAAGGGGTACCATACTTGGGAAACTGACAAAGATCACGGAGGAGGCAGGTCCGGGGACGGAGCCAAGGCGGTGCTGTACCCCAAGTTGTCAAGAAAGTTTTAGGAAAGCGGAAGGAAAGAAAATGGAGCAGTCGACGGAAGCGGACTCCCAGTGGGAGGAAGGGTGGCCTGCATACCCTAAATCCAAGGAGGCGTCGAAAAAAATGTCATGGGCCAGATTAGCGGGCATGGAAGACAAATGGCTAGCATAACGACTTAGAAGGACAGCTCGCTGACTGGACAGCGGAGGTTCAGCAGTCTCAGCATAAAGGGTTTCCGCAGGGCTGGTGTAAAAAGCTCCAGACACTAAACGTAATCCACAGTAGTGGACAGAGTCGAGACACCGAAGAATAGACAGCTGAGCAGAGGAGTAAACTATGCTTCCATAGTCCAATTTCGAGTGCACTAAGGCGCGATAGAGGCGGCGAAGGACCACTCGGTCCGCTCCCCAGGAGGTACCATTCAGGACACGGAGGGTGTTGAGGGATCGCAGACAGCGAGCCGAAAGATAGAAAACGTGGGAAGACCAGCACAGTTTCCTGTCAAACATAAGACCCAAGAATTTAGCAACATCCGAAAACGGAAGGTTGACAGGTCCTAGATGTAAGGAAGGTGGAAGAAACTCAGTACGACGTCAAAAATTAACACAAATGGTCTTACTGGGAGAAAACCGGAAGCCTGTTTCAATGCTCCAAGAGTGGAGGCGATCGAGACAGCCTTGAAGACGTCGTCCAAGAAGGCTGGTCCGTTGAGAGCTGTAGTAGATCGCAAAATCGTCCACAAAGAGGGAGCCCGAGACATCAGGAAGGAGACAATCCATAATTGGATTTATGGCAATGGCAAACAGTACAACACTTAGCACGGAGCCCTGGGGTACCCCATTTTCTTGGGAGAAAGTACGGGAGAGAGTAGTGTTCACCCGCACTTTAAATGTGCGCTCTGCCATAAATTCGCGAAGAAAACGGGGCAACCGACCACGAAAGACCCAAGAGAACAGGGTGCGGAGGATGCCTGTCCTCCAACAGGTATTGTATGCTCTCTCCAGATGAAAAAATATTGCTACTGTTTGGCGTTTCCGGAGAAAATTGTTCATGATATAAGTGGAGAGAGCAACAAGATGGTCAATTGCAGACCGATGCTTTCGGAAACCGCATTGGGCAGGTGTTAAAAGACTGTGGGACTCCAGCCACCAAGCTAAACGGCAACTCACCATACGCTCCAAAACCTTACATACACTACTCATGAGAGAAATGGGGCGATAGCTAGAGGGGAGATGTTTATCCTTTCCAGGTTTCGGAACAGGAACAACGATAGCTTCCCGCCATCGTCTGGGAAAAGTACTGTCGGTCCAAATTCGATTATAAAGGCGAAGGAGGTAACGCAGACTATGGTATGATAAATGCAGCAACATTTGGATGTGGATACCATCCGGTCCTGGGGCGGAGGAGCGAGAAGAAGAGAGTGCATGTTGGAGTTCCCGCATGGAGAAAACAGTATTGTAGCTTTCGCGATTTTGAGAGGAGAAAGCAAGAGGTCTCACTTCCGCTGCACGTTTCTTCGGGAGGAACGCTGGCGGGTAATTTGAAGAGCTCGAAATCTCAGCAAAGTGTTGACCCAATGAGTTAGAAATTGCGACGGGGTCCACTAATGTATCACGCGCAACAGTGAGCCCAGAGACCTGGGAGAAACAAGGCGCACCTGGTAACCGTCGAATCTGACTCCAAACTTCCGAGGAGGGAGTGAAGGTGTTAAATGAGCTAGTAAAGAAGTCCCAGCTTGCCTTCTTGCTATCGTGGATGACGCGTCGGCACCGCGCACGGAATTGCTTATAGCGGATACAGTTGGCCAATGTAGGATGGTGTCTGAAAACGCGAAGAGCACATCGCCGCTCACGTATTGCGTCACGGCATGCCTCGTTCCACCAAGGAACTGGGGGGTGCCGGGGCAATTCGGAGGTGCGAGGTATTGAACGTTCCGCAGCTGTAAGAATAACATCTGTAATATGAGTGACCTCATCGTCGACGCTAGGAAAGTGATGGTCATCGAAAAAAGTGTCCAATCGGCTTGGGCAAACTTCCAGCATCTTGGATGCATATATGGCAGTTGTGGCTGCAATCGAAGGACACATGGAAAGTGGTCACTCAAGTGTGTATAAGCAAGGGCGAACCATTCGAAGCGCCGAGCTAGCGGAACAGTACCGACTGAAAAGTCCACGAGAGAAATTTGTCGTGGAGGCAGACAAAAATGTAGGGTCCCCAGTGTTGAGGCAAACAAGATCCGCTTGGTGGAAGACGTCTAGCAATAGTGAGCCACAAGGACAAGGATGTGGAGATCCCCAAAGCAGGTGGTGGGCATTGAAGTCTCCAACCAGCAAATAGTGGGGTGGAAGCTGACCAAGAAGATGAAGGAGATCAGCTCGTGCCATTGATGTGGACGATGGAATGTATACAGTACAAAGAGAGAAGGTGTATCCAGAAAGGGAAAGACGGACAGCGACTGCTTGGAAGGAAGTGTTTAAGGGGATTGGGTGATAATGGAGAGTGTCATGGAGAAAATCATGAGTCCTCTATGTGCTGGAGTGCCTTCAACAGAGGGGAGATCACATTGGACTGACTGAAAACGGGGGAAAACAAAGCGGTCGTGGGGACGCAGCTTTGTTTCCTGAAGACAGAAGATGACCGGCGAGTAGGATCGTAAGAGGATCGCCAATTCATCCCGATTGGCTCGAATTCAACGGATATTCCAAAGGATAATGGACATAGGGTGGACAGAAAATGGAAGAATGTGACCAAGATTGCCGTCAACTCAACGACTGCTCAGAGCTTGCGACCGACAGCGCGGAACGGCACTCAGCCGAAGGCAGAAGATCCTGATCCAAAGGCTGTTCAGGAGCAGCTCCTGCCACCAGCGATCGGCCGCCAGCAGTTTGCCTCGGCAACACAGAAGACGGCCGAGGGCGGTTACCACCAGGTGGTGCTGTAGATTAGCCTCCTTGGAAACATGATGTTTAGATGAAGGAGGAACCGATGGTTGTGAAGTTGGGGTACGTAAAAAATCTTCATGAGTATGCTCCTTTTTGGAAGTTTAGGTGTCTGACTTTTGGGATCGAGATTTAGCAGAACCCGATGAAGGGTGAGCCATAGAGTGAGCAGGCGAAAGTGGGGAGGTTGTACGGGCGATCTTTGCGCTGGCCGATCTGACGACCGTGTCACTAAAGGTGAGATCACAAGTCTGCGTGGCCGCCTCCTTTGTTGGCTGAGGAGAGGCAAGGACAGTGCTGTATTTTCCTGTCTGAGGCACAGTGGGCTTTCGACTGGCGAATAATTTTCGAGCAGCAAAGGTCGACACCTTTTCCTTCACACTGATTTCCTGAATGAGCTTTTCATCTTTAAAAATGGGGCAATCTCGAGAGGAAGCAGCGTGGTCACCCATACAGCTGATGCAACGAGGGGATGGAGGTGGACAAGCACCCTCATGGGCATCCTTGCCACACGTAACACATTTGGCCGGGTTGGAACATGACTGGCTGGTATGACTGAACCGCTGGCACCGTTAGCAACGCGTAGGGTTTGGGACGTAGGGGCGAACGGAAATTATCTCATAGCCTGCTTTTATTTTCGATGGGAGTTGAACTCTGTCAAATGTCAAGAAGACAGTACGGGTTGGAACGATGTTCGTGTCAACCCTTTTCATAACTCTATGAACAGCCATCACGCCCTGGTCAGACAGGTAGTGTTGAATTTCCTCGTCAGACAATCCGTCGAGGGAGCGTGTATAAACGACTCCACATGAGGAATTTAAAGTGCGGTGCGCTTCCACCCGGACAGGGAAGGTGTGGAGCAGTGAAGTACGCAGCAATTTTTGTGCCTGGAGGGCACCAACTGTTTCTAACAACAAGGTGCCATTTTGTAATCTGGAACAAGACTTTATAGGACCTGCAATTGCGTCGACACCTTTCTGAATAATGAAAGGGTTGACCGTGGAGAAGTCGTGACCATCGTCAGACCGAGAAACAACAAGGGAACTGTGGCAACGATGGAAGAACTGTCTGTGGCTGAGATTCAGTGAACTTACGCTTGTGAGCAGACTGTGGAAAATGAGGAAACCATTGCGGAAGAATCCCCCATGATTACCGTGTCTCCGATGGCGCGCTCCTCCCTTGTGGGGGCCCTCTCTGAGGGCACTTCCCCCTTAGGTGATTGTTCACACCTCAGGTCACACCTCCCGAGAAACAGACGGAGGGACCAATTGGCACTTTCGGAAGGTATCAGCTCGGGTAATCACCCCTCCCTGGGCTTGGCCGTTACCAGGGGGTATGTACGTGTCCTACCTGTCTACCCGGGGCGAGGAATTACGTGTTACCCCGTCACCGGCTACGCATGAAAATGCGTGGGTCGGCCTTCAGACACGCACAGGGAGGAAGAAAGAGAAAAAACAAAGAAAGGGAAAGGAAAGAAGAGAGGTCTCAAACGCCGCAGCGGAGAAAAGAGTAAAGAGAAGAAGTAAGGAAAAGAGAAGGACAAAGGAAGGATGAAGACATGCAAGCAGAGAAAGCGAAGAATGTGTTACATTTTCGAGCTTCTGTCTCCAGACGTAGGAACAAACCATACTCCCAGAGGGGGAGAAAGGGAAGGAAAGAGCCAGAGGTGAGGGGAGGGGGGCGAAGATGGGGGCTAGGGAAGGATGCGGAAAAGGAAGGTATGCAGCCCGGAAAGGAAGGAGGGCCACATTAGCTGGGTCCCGTGCTCGCTACGCACGTATCCACAAAAGAGTTGTGGACCCCCTGGGGGGGTAATTTTGGGATGTCATTGCCTTGTGGGTTTTGGTTATTTCATTAATACAGTCTGCAGGTAAAGATAACCAAAGCTGTTTGTGGAATGTGTAACAATTTTATTTGTGTTATGAGGTCCCCCCCCCCCCCCCCCTGCTGTTCTTCATTTCATAGTGTTGCATAATGATTTTGGTCATTTGTTTTGCCAAATGGTATGATGATGCATTCATGATACTACACGATACATGTATTATATGTCTAAAAAGGAACATATACTATACAACACTGAATATATTTCATAAATAAAAGAATCGAAATGAGTATGGCAAAAAACAAACTGGTTTTCATTTAGTTGCACACATGGAACACACCTCCATGAAGAAATACAATAGTTTACATTATTTTATATACATTTCTGAGACCCTGCTACACAAATGCGTACTGCACTTCCCAGAATACAAAGATAAAATGTATAATTACCTTGTGCAAACTGTGAAACTGTTCTCAATGAATTCATCAATAGAATAATAATACTTCTCCACCTGGAGAGTAGAGATTAATCTTGTCTGTGAACCATACCCCATGTTAAATGTATTACTGCCTTTTATTTTATTGTAAAATTGGGCATAAGAGTTTTACACTGTTTGTGCTGGAAGTTTAAAATTTTCTCTGTGCGAGTACTGTAATTGTGGTCGAAACAGAAAGAGTTTACTCTATGCTGAGTTTTATATAAGAATAACAACACCTCATATATGTAAAGGGAGAATAGATAGGCTTTTTGGTAATACTTTACTTAGCCTACTGCAGCAGTGTAATAGTGTAGTGAGACTGGCAACGACTGGCCATGGAGTAAATAATTAATACTGTTCCAATTCTATAGTTGAAAGGTTTTTGTATGTAGCCTTGTCCATTCAGTAAATTAAGTATCCTCATAAAGCAAACATTTCATAACAAAACATTGGCACTAATATGAAGATCACATACTTTCCATCATTCAACGTTCGCTGGCAATATCAGCACACAGCACCACCACTGGTGTAAGTAAAATTTAAAACATGTTCATAATTATTTTCTTTTATAATAGCCTACTAAGAGTCTCGTGACATGACATTTGTTAAGCTTCCCCATAAGATTGTACCATAAAGAAAAACTGACTCAAGGCAGTAGTGATCAATATCTTTCTGGCATCAATGTTAGTGGCACTTGCTAAAATATACATTGCAAATGCTAAGCTATTGAGTTTATTGCCAAGTACTCAATGTATAGGGGCCTTCCTTCCTACTTCGATTTTTATCACAACTTAGGCCTAAGAACTTACATTGTTTGCTTCTGCATTTTACTGATAATTGCAAGTTACCGTAATTTAACTCTGTTCCAATGATTTAGCTTAACAATGATTCATTTTGGTTTTAACCCCCGTTAATTTAATTTTAGTCTATTTTGATGGTACCAAGATTCAAGTTTTTCTAGAGTATTTTTTACTCTTTCTGAAATTCTTTCAGGTACCTCATTTTCAATTAGGACTGATGCATCATCAGCAAATAAATCGGAATGAAAGTCAGTAGCAAGCGGTAGATCGTACCATACATCAATACAGGGAGCAGAGACGGATGCACACAATCAGAGAATTGGAAAACTCCAAAAGAAAGTCATCAGATGCACAACACAACTAATACCACAAGAATCTTGCAAAAACAAATTTAATGAATCAGAAATGGTAATTATAAGAAATCTGTAAATATATTGGGTGGTACTTCTTTCAATGGTAAATTGCTCAGTGCCTCTAAACAGAGAATTTCATGTCAATGACACAACACTAAAGAAAATTACTGTATCTGCAGCAAAAGATTAAAAATGACAGACCCTAAGAATGTGGGAGGCTAATTACATGACATACTGCCATCTAGCATAGAGAGCATAAATAAACTGAACAGCCTGAAAAGAAAACTGAAGGACCATTTTATCTCTGGATGCTGGTTTAAGGTGAAGCTGTAGGACCCACTTGCAGGCAAATTCATAGGGCAAGTGTAACTTCAAAGTTGGAAATTGCATAAAATACTTCCTTTAGCATGTGGAAACAAATTTTCTGGAATAGGCCTAAGAAAAAAGGAAGACAAGATGTTGTTCTCACAATATAGAAAAAGTCATACAGACTAAGTGAAAAATGTGTTCCTGATTCTGTATACTGGTACAAATATGATTTTCACGAGCTTTGACCGTATACTAATGTTTAAATGTTTTCTGCAGTATGATAAAAAAATTAGTTTTCAGTTTGTGTAACTATATTAGTTTTATCTGTAGTGTTGCACAAATAAATATTTGTATACTTCTCTTACATAAGCACGACTGCTGCATAAGTTAATGTGGGCTATTAGTATTTATCATCACAGTGCATAACTAAAAACAGTTGTTTTCTCTCTGTTTCTCTATGGTACCCACAATGTCTGGCTATTCCTATTTATCTGTTAACACCATTACTAGAAACAATTTTTTACGTATCAGTAGCAAATTTCTATGTAACTTGTTGAGTCTGTGTAAAACTGGCAACATGAAATGCTTCATATAACAGTAAAATACGTTCTAAGATCAAAAAATAAATTAGGCCTAAACAAAATTACAAAAACGAACACCTGCTGCTTCACGATAGGTTGTCATTATAATTGAAAACGACAAATGTGTATCATGTAGTTCTCGCGGAAATATCTTAAATCTCCTGACTGTGTCACAGCATCACGCTGATTTATTATGTTCTACAAATCAGCATTTTCTTCCCTCACACACCAAAACAGCTGTATTTTCGCGTCATCTCACCTTTCGCTCCCCGTACATCTTCATACACGCCAATATCATAAAGCCTTTTCTTGGATGATAATTTATTGTTCAAATTTGCTAGTTCAGTTTCTATCAACTGCTCAAAATTCATTCTTGTAACATATACTGCGACACCACGCTAACTCAAAACACGCATGGGAGATTGTAAACAAACGTATACCAGAGTTCCTCGTGCAAACAAAATTTCGTGGTGCACAAAGCAAAGATGCTAGCTTGGAAAATGATAATTGAAAAATATCTTGAAAGTCTGAATATTAAAAGTGAAAACAAACATATTAGAAATGCCAATTTGCAAATTATGTTCATCCACTCAATGAAGTCGCGTAAAGAATAAATTATTGACTGGACTCAGTAATAGCAAAAGTAATCCTCCAAACAAACGACCACAAGTAGCCCATCATTACGTAAGGTAAAAGACAGAAAGAACTAATCTCCATCAGTAAAACCAATTTTGGTAATAGTTTAGAATTTAAGAAGTAAGTTACTTCACTACATATAGCCAAAAATTTGCAAAACTACGAAACTGAAATTCCGACATTACCCGCATTCGGGCAATGAAATAAATTCGGTGATGACAATTGAAAATTTAAGTCGGACCTGGACTCGAAACCGAATCCCCCATCTGCTCCTATTCCTCGAACATATCCCCATCCTCTACACCTCCCGCGGTCTTGAACCCCCTCACCCCCTGGTTGCTCATCTCCTCTCCCATCCCCGCCCCCTGCCACATCTTCACCGTTGTGTCCCACCTACCCTCCATCACTACACCCTACATCTCCTTTCCCAGGGTGGCTTCCATCAACTTCCCCTCCCAGATGATGCCCTCTCTCACTCCATTTATCCCTCCTATCAACTCTGATCCTCACTCCCCCTCCTTTCCTCTGTCCTTTTCCTGGGCGCCCTCTTCCCCCCTTCCGTCCAGTTTTCTCCCCACTACATCTCTCCCTACCTACCTTCTCCCCCCCCCCCCGGAGTCCTTTTGTATTCCGCTCCTCTGCCTACCCCACTCCCTGTCGCGTCTGCCCAGCGCCCCCCACCCCTCTTATGGGTCCTTATCCTCCATCAGCTTCTTTCCCGGCTCCCCCCCTTCGCCTTTACTCTCCTTTCCCCCCTTTTTTATTTTCCTATCATCTGTCCAGTTTCCCCCCACCTGCTCTCGGCTGTGGTATGTCACATTTGCCAACTTTTTAGTGCAGTGTTCCAGTGACTGTTCAGTGTTGTTCGTCTTTCTCATATTGCGAACAGAAACCATGCTGTCGCTAGGTGTGACTTTTATGTCTTTTGCAAACAGAAACCAGACTGTCGCCGTGTTGTTTTAATTGTCTGTCTATTGTTTTACCTGTCTGCTTCGTATGTATTTTATTAGCATCATCATCCCTCTGTTCTTTGTTTTAAGTTCCACGATTTCTTTTCGCCATGTTACTCTTTAAGTCTCCGATTTTATCGCCTGTTTTTATTATTTCTTCTCTTCATCTTTCTAACAAAGTCTGTAGGCTGCAGAGCGTCTGCCAGCCCGCCCCCTTCAGGGGGAATTGAAATTCAATAAAGAAAAAAAAAAGTCGAAACAGAATTTACGCGTACCTACGCCTTATGAACTTGTGACCCCTATCCACTACCCTTCTTTCTCACATCCTCAAAGTGATTCCAGAAACAGGTAGGGTGAAAGAGTTCACAAACACTGAATAATCATGAGCTACCGTCAAGGCGCATATATGAATATGTGAGGTCGGAGATGTCCCTAACTAGACCGGAATATCTGCTCTTACCTATAAGCTCAAGGACTCTTAATCACTGTTCTTGGCATCGGTGTTAGCACCAAAGATAGAAAAAATAATTCATACAAAAAAGAAGAAGTCATCTGCAGGACCAGACACAATCTCGAGCCTCCTCCAGCTCCATTTGTGCAACAAGTTTATAAGTAAACCTCTGTCCCCCATTATAAACTCCTCATTCCTGAGTGGCACATTTCCAAAGTCGTACCAACACATAAAAAGGAAAATGAAGACTATAGTACGTCCAAAATTACTTTGGGATTGACATTGAGGACGGAAGCGATTTTTTAGGGGGGCAGGGGAGGGGGGGGAAAGGGAAACCCAGGTGGCAGGGCTGGGCCACTTTCCACTCAAAGTCGCCAAGCCTTTACCTCAAGCAACACTTCCAACTTGTAATGCGTTTCAGTTGCAGTCAGCTTGATGTCCTGTGTGATCGTTGCGCCCTGTGACTTCCTGTGAATTTGTTTGTAAGGTTGTAGGAGCTGTTACTGTTATTCATTGTTAGCATTACTCGTTGTTTGGTACTCAGTGATTTCAGCGGGAATTACGTCAAATTTTAGAAGTGGAAAAGTTCGACGTCGTTCTCTTGGCGTGGGGATTACCGTACGAGGGCGGTCAAGAGAAATGTTTTGCGCCTTACGTGGCTACTTTGAGAATGAAAAACTTAATGGTTGCCCATTGCTCTCTGTTTCCAAAGTGATCGACAGAACTGCTGCTGATTTGAATATAAACAAAATCACTGTTTTAAAGATTGGGAAGGAAATGTTCGACAAAGAAAGAAAGCTGAAGAACCGTCGAAACTTGGCATCCTTGAGGGAAAAAAGTCACATGAATAAGAGGATTACCAATACCAGTTCGTTTGCAGAGGATGCGAATCGTCGTCATGTTTATGATTACTATCGTAGGACGGAACATCGGATGCTGAGGAAGGTACTGGTCACACACTTAAAGACTCAGAGCTTTTTCAAGGCAGTCGCACATTCTTGTCAACAGCTTTAAAACCTTGGCTTTTACTATGGACATTTTTGTGCCCATAAGCTTTTACTATGGACATTTTTGTGCCCATAAGCTGTTGACCCCCCCACGAACCATGGACCTTGCCGTTGGTGGGGAGGCTTGCGTGCCTCAGCGATACAGATAGCCGTACCGTAGGTACAACCACAACGGAGGGGTATCTGTTGAGAGGCCAGACAAACGTGTGGTTCCTGAAGAGGGGCAGCAGCCTTTTCAGTAGTTGCAAGGGCAACAGTCTGGATGATTGACTGATCTGGCCTTGTAACAATAACCAAAACGGCCTTGCTGTGCTGGCACTGTGAACGGCTGAAAGCAAGGGGAAACTACGGCCGTAATTTTTCCCGAGGGCATGCAGCTTTACTGTATGATTAAATGATGATGGCATCCTCTTGGGTAAAATATTCTGGAGGTAAAATAGTCCCCCATTCGGATCTCCGGGCGGGGACTACTCAAGAGGATGTCGTTATCAGGAGAAAGAAAACTGGCGTTCTACGGATCGGAGCGTGGAATGTCAGGTCCCTTAATCGGGCAGGTAGGTTAGAAAATTTGAAAAGGGAAATGGATAGGTTAAAGTCAGATATAGTGGGAATTAGTGAAGTTCGGTGGCAGGAGGAACAAGACTTCTGGTCAGGTGACTACAGGGTTATAAACACAAACTCAAATAGGGGTAATGCAGGAGTAGCTTTAATAATGAATAGGAAAATACGAACGCGGATAAGCTACTACAAACAGCATAGTGAACGCATTATTGTGGCCAAGATAGATACGAAGCCCACACCTACTACAGTAGTACAAGTTTATATGCCAACTAGCTCTGCAGATGACGAAGAAATTGAAGAAATGTATGATGAAATAAAAGAAATTATTCAGATAGTGAAGGGAGATGAAAAGGTGACTGGAATTCGAGTGTAGGAAAAGGGAGAGAAGGAAACGTAGTAGGTGAATATGGATTGGGGGTAAGAAATGAAAGAGGAAGCCGTCTGGTAGAATTTTGCACAGAGCATAACTTAATCATAGCTAACACATGGTTCAAGAATCATGGAAGAAGGTTGTATACATGGAAGAACCCTAGAGATACTAAAAGGTATCAGATAGATTATATAATGGTAAGACAGAGATTTAGCAACCAGGTTTTAAATTGTAAGACATTTCCAGGGGCAGATGTGGACTCTGACCACAATCTATTGGTTATGAACTGTAGATTAAAACTGAAGATACTGCAAAAAGGTGGGAATTTAAGGAGATGGGACCTGGATAAACTGACAGAGGTTGTACAGAGTTTCGGGGCAAGCATAAGGGAACAATTGACAGGAATGGGGGAAAGAAATACAGTAGAAGAAGAATGGGTAGCTTTGAGGGATGAAGTAGTGAAGGCAGCAGAGGATCAAGTAGGTAAAAAGATGAGGGCTAGTAGAAACCCTTGGGTTACAGAAGAAATATTGAATTTAATTGATGAAAGGAGAAAATATAAAAATGCAGTAAATGAAGCAGGCAAAAAGGAATACAAACGTCTCAAAAATGAGATCGTTAGGAAGTGCAAAATGGCTAAGCAGGGATGGCTAGAGGACAAATGTAAGGATGTAGAGGCTTATCTCACTAGAGGTAAGATAGATACTGCCTACAGGAAAATTAAAGAGACCTTTGGAGATAAGAGAACCACCTGTATGAACATCAAGAGCTCAGACGGAAACCCAGTTCTAAGCAAAGAAGGGAAAGCAGAAAGGTGGAAGGAGTATATAGAGGGTCTATACAAGAGCAATGCACTTGAGGACAATATTATGGAAATGGAAGAGGATGTAGATGAAGATGAAATGGGAGATACGATACTGCGTGAAGAGTTTGACAGAGCACTGAAAGACCTGAGTCGAAACAAGGCCCCCAGAGTAGACAACGTTCCATTGGAACTACTGACGGCCTTGGGAGAGCCAGTCCTGACAAAACTCTACCATCTGGTGAGCAAGATGTATGAAACAGGCGAAATACCCTCAGACTTCAAGAAGAATATAATTATTCCAATCCCAAAGAAAGCAGGTGTTGACAGATGTGAGAATTACCGAACAATCAGTTTAATAAGCCACAGCTGCAAAATACTAACACGAATTCTTTACAGACGAATGGAAAAACTAGTAGAAGCCGACCTCGGGGAAGATCAGTTTGGATTCCGTAGAAATACTGGAACACGTGAGGCAATACTGACCTTACGACTTATCTTAGAAGAAAGATTAAGGAAAGTCAAGCCTACGTTTCTAGCATTTGTAGACTTAGAGAAAGCTTTTGACAATGTTGAATGGAATACTCTCTTTCAAATTCTAAAGGTGGCAGGGGTAAAATACAGGGAGCGAGAGGCTATCTAGAATTTGTACAGAAACCAGATGGCAGTTATAAGAGTCGAGGGACATGAAAGGGAAGCAGTGGTTGGGAAGGGAGTAAGACAGGGTTGTAGCCTATCCCCGATGTTTTTCAATCTGTATATTGAGCAAGCAGTAAAGGAAACAAAAGAAATCCATGGAGAAGAAAAAAAATTTTGAGGTTCGCTGATGACATTGTAATTCTGTCAGGGACAGCAAAGGACTTGGAACAGCAGTTGAATGGAATGGACAGTGTCTTGAAAGGAGGATATAAGATGAACATCAACAAAAGCAAAACGAGGATAATGGAATGTAGTCGAATTAAGTCAGGTGATGTTGAGGGTATTAGATTAGGAAATGAGACACTTAAAGTAGTAAATTCGTTTTGCTATTTGGGGAGCAAAATAACTGATGATGGTCGAAGTAGAGAGGATATAAAATGTAGACTGGCAATGGCAAGGCAAGCGTTTCTGAAGAAGAGAAATTTGTTAACATCGAATATAGATTTAAGTGTCAGGAAGTCATTTCTGAAAGTATTTGTATGGAGTGTAGCCATGTATGGAAGTGAAACATGGACTGTAAATAGTTTGGACAAGAAGAGAATAGAAGCTTTTGAAATGTGGTGCTACAGAAGAATGCTGAAGATTAGATGGGTAGATCACATAACTAATGAGGAGGTACTGAATAGGATTGGGGAGAAGACGAGTTTGTGGCACAACTTGACCAGAAGAAGGGATCGGTTGGTAGGACATGTTCTGAGGCATCAAGGGATCACCAATTTAGTATTGGAGGGCAGCGTGGAGGGTAAAAATCGTAGGGGGAGACCAAGAGATGAATACACTAAACAGATTCAGAAGGATGTAGGTTGCAGTAGGTACTGGGAGATGAAGAAGCTTGCACAGGATAGAGTAGCATGGAGAGCTGCATCAAACCAGTCTCAGGACTGAAGACTACAACAACAACAACAACAAGCTGTTGATGGAGTGGGAGGATACAGCCGCATAGCGATACCGATATTTGATGCGCATCCGTAGCATAAATTCGACTAAGTGGTGTGGCTTGACGAAATGTGGGTCAGTTCTGCTCACATTGTCAAGCAGGGCTGATGACACAGCTAAAGGAACAATGGCAATGCTTTCTGGCAAGTGTGGCAACTTACTCTTCTCCATGCAGGCACCTCACAGGGTTTTTTCCCAAACACTCTCCTGTATTTTAAATCAAAGAAAACAGAAGATTATCGTGAAGTAATGAACCCCGTTACATCTACAAAATGGTTCGAAGATTCACTAATATCAAATCCAGGAAAACAGTCAAAAATTGTACTAAATAATGCTTCTTACCATTCAGTTGTTGTTGATAGGCACATACCATGACAAACCAAAAGAAGGAAATTATTGATTGGCTTCAGTATCACAATACTGATGTAAGAGATGATCTTAAAAAGGTGTAGCTCATGGAAAAAATATCTCTCCATAAGCCACTGTTCCCCTACACGAAATCGACAAACTGGCAAAAAACATGAGCATACAGTCGTTTGGTTAGGGCATAGGTCGTTAGGCCATTTCAACCGAGTAGAGCTAATAAGTGGCCAAATTAAAGGTTGCCTTGCCAGGAATAATAACAAATTACCCTCGCTGCAGTTGAAGCACTCACAAGAAAAGGTGTCAGGAACGGCACCTCCTAAGACTGAAAGAAAGCCATCAAACATACAAAGAACATCATAGAAAGGGCATGGCGGAGTGAAGCTCTTTTGGAAAATTCAGTGAAGGAGATGATAATTTCAGTAAATGAAAACAGTTACAATAACAGTGACAGTGATAGTGACACTTAAAGAAATCGTCATAGTTACGAGAGCAACATCAGTGGAGTTTCTCCATTATCACCATAGAAAATGAGCACAGACAGATCCAGTTACATGTTTGGCGTGCGCAGTTTACATCTGTAAGTGCCTACAAAAATATATATATATATATATATCGTCTTAAGTTTTGAAATTTTAATAATAAGGCCTTAATAGCAACTAATTTTAAAGGAAGTTGATTTCAGGCATTCAGTATGCATCACACTAAATAAATATAACTGCCGTGATACAGGGGCCCTGTTATTTTTATCACGTTTGTTCTTTCTAAACAATAGAAGTTGGTCTATTTAAGATACGTTTTCCCACCATGATAAACACGCTTAATCTTATTTTTGCTTGTGTTAGAATTAATTTGTTGTTGTTGTGGTCTTCAGTCCACAGACTGGTTTGATGCAGCTCTCCATGCTACTCTATCTTGCACAAG
Source organism: Schistocerca cancellata (assembly GCF_023864275.1). Classification (NCBI taxonomy): domain Eukaryota; kingdom Metazoa; phylum Arthropoda; class Insecta; order Orthoptera; family Acrididae; genus Schistocerca; species Schistocerca cancellata. The sequence goes on along the minus strand of NC_064630.1, from coordinate 390,004,228 downwards.
CTTCATCTCCCAGTACCTACTGCAACCTACATCCTTCTGAATCTGTTTAGTGCACTCATCCCTTGGTCTCCCTCTCCGATTTTTACCCTCCGCGCTGCCCTCCAATACTAAATTGGTGATCCCTTGATGCCTCAGAATATGCTCTACCTACCAATCCCTTCTTCTAGTCAAGTTGTGCCACAAATTTCTCTTCTCCCCAATTCTATTCAATACCTCCTCATTAGTTATGTGATCTACCCATCTAACCTTCATCATTCTTCTGTAGCACCACATTTCGAAAGCTTCTATTCTCTTCTTGTCTAAACTATTTATCGTCCACGTTTCACTTCCATACATGGCTACACTCCATACAAATACTTTCAGAAACGACTTCCTGACATTTAAATCTTAACTCGATGTTAACAAATTTCTCTTCTTCAGAAACGCTTTCCTTGTCATTCCCAGTCTACACTTTATATCCTCTCTACTTCGACCATCATTAGTTATTTTGCTCCTCAAATAGCAAAACTCCTTTACTACTTTAAGTGTCTCATTTCCTAATCTAATCATCACCCGACTTAATTCGACTACATTCCATTATCCTCGTTTTGCTTTTGTTGATGTTCATCTTATATCCTCCTTTCAAGACATTGTCCATTCTGTTCAACTTCTCTTCCAGGTCCTTTGCTGTCTCTGACAGATTTACGATGTCATCGGCGAACCTCAAAGTTTTATTTCTTCTCTGTGCATTTTAATACCTACTCCGTATTATTTTTCTTTTGTTTCCTTTACTGCTTGCTCAATATACAGATTGAATAACATCGGGGAGAGGCTACAACCACAGTCTAACATAGACTGTGCTACAACCCTGTCCTACTACCTTCCTAACCACTGCTTCCCTTTCATTCTCCTCGACTCTTATAATTGCCATTTGGTTTCTGTACAAACTGTAAATAGCTTTTCGCTCCCTGTATTTTATCCTTGCCACTTTCAGAATTTGAAAGAGAGTATTCCACTCAACATTGTCAAAAGCTTTCTCTAAGTCTACAAATGCTAGAAACGTAGGTTTGACTTTCCTTAATCTATTTTCTAAGATAAGTTATAGGGTCAGTATTGCCTCACGTGGTCCAACATTTCTGCGTAGGTGATTCGTAAAAATTAACAACAGTTTCACTATAAATCTACAGCGATCTGTTTCTCATGCAGAAACTGCAAGGGCGAACTGTTAGTAGTCCGACGCGAGAACGGACCATAGTGCGTCACATTTAACTCAAATTATCTCGCATTGGATATCTCCAACAGAGTTCTGGTTTCGAACATACGAAAATGTGATGCATTCTTAAGAGCTCATTCCCATAATGTCTTCACCTAACTTCAACAACAAAAAAGTTCCCCGCATGTCGAAAATTCGATAACGCCGTGAGAAAACGTACTTTCGTAAACTGTCCTAATATCGTCTTAAGGATTAGTTGCCGCGCATGGTAGCCACGTGATCTCGGGCGACTTGCCATGGTGCGCGCGGCTGATCCCGTCAGAGTTTCGAGTCTTGCCTCGGACATGGGTGTATGTGTTGTCAGTGTAAGTTAGTTTAAGTAGTGTGTAAGCCTAGAGACCGTTGACCTCAGCAGTTTGGTCCCACAGGAATTTGCCACAAATTTCCAATTTCGCAATTATTTGCTGTCGCAGATAAAACTGAAATCAAAACGTAATGTAACTCTTTCAGAACACATGTGCAAGTTCCATATTTATAAAGTGAGTAGTTGGCCTGTTTGAGCGAGGTGAATGAAATGGAAGATTCCGTGTGTGATGTGGCAACTCTGTTCCGCGTCTGCACGTGCTCCTGCCAAAATTTCAGGCATTAAGTAATTTTGGTCAGACTACAGGCCAGCTGCAGAACTCTCAGTATTCAGCAAAATATGTGAATGTATCATGGCCATTAGAGGAAATACACTCCTGAGGAACAGAAAAGTTTTATCACCTGTACAATTTGGTCGTCAGAGAAAGAAAACTATAGCTTATGCAATAGAGAAATTCCTAGCTTTTACTCTAACTCTTGTTGGCAAGAAGCTGCTACCCATTGGTATTTTTATGTATCTAACAAATGCTTTTGATACAGTTAATCTCACCTTCTTGCTGAAAAAGATTTACTCCTACGAAATAGGCGCCAACTTTTGAAAACCTAGGACTAAGCTCATCATGTTACACTTTAAAACTCATAATTACCCCCTACACAATTACAGTTAATGTAAATGGTACAAAAGTAACTTAAAATACATGGTTACTCACCTAAATAAGGAGACTGGAAAGTGCTTCTCCTGTCACTTGTTTTGCTGATAAATTCGTTGATTAGTGGTACCAGGTACAATTTCCTTGCGAGATCGGAATGGATGTTCAATAACGCTACATGACTGAACCAGTCTTGGTTCATGGTGGCTCTTGTGTAAGTTTTCAGTCTTCGAAGTGCAGAAAATAAATGTTCTGCAATACACGTGACTACAGGTATCGTTAAAAGAAGTCGCAATAATTATATACACTCCTGGAAATGGAAAAAAGAACACATTGACACCGGTGTGTCAGACCCACCATACTTGCTCCGGACACTGCGAGAGGGCTGTACAAGCAATGATCACACGCACGGCACAGCGGACACACCAGGAACCGCGGTGTTGGCCGTCGAATGGCGCTAGCTGCGCAGCATTTGTGCACCGCCGCCGTCAGTGTCAGCCAGTTTGCCGTGGCATACGGAGCTCCATCGCAGTCTTTAACACTGGTAGCATGCCGCGACAGCGTGGACGTGAACCGTATGTGCAGCTGACGGACTTTGAGCGAGGGCGTATAGTGGGCATGCGGGAGGCCGGGTGGACGTACCGCTGAATTGCTCAACACGTGGTGCGTGAGGTCTCCACAGTACATCGATGTTGTCGCCAGTGGCCGGCGGAAGGTGCACGTGCCCGTCGACCTGGGACCGGACCGCAGCGACGCACGGATGCACGCCAAGACCGTAGGATCCTACGCAGTGCCGTAGGGGACCGCACCGCCACTTCCCAGCAAATTAGGGACACTGTTGCTCCTGGGGTATCGGCGAGGACCATTCGCAACCGTCTCCATGAAGCTGGGCTACGGTCCCGCACACCGTTAGGCCGTCTTCCGCTCACGCCCCAACATCGTGCAGCCCGCCTCCAGTGGTGTCGCGACAGGCGTGAATGGAGGGACGAATGGAGACGTGTCGTCTTCAGCGATGAGAGTCGCTTCTGCCTTGGTGCCAATGATGGTCGTATGCGTGTTTGGCGCCGTGCAGGTGAGCGCCACAATCAGGACTGCATACGACCGAGGCACACAGGGCCAACACCCGGCATCATGGTGTGGGGAGCGATCTCCTACACTGGCCGTACACCACTGGTGATCGTCGAGGGGACACTGAATAGTGCACGGTACATCCAAACCGTCATCGAACCCATCGTTCTACCATTCCTAGACCGGCAAGGGAACTTGCTGTTCCAACAGGACAATGCACGTCCGCATGTATCCCGTGCCACCCAACGTGCTCTAGAAGGTGTAAGTCAACTACCCTGGCCAGCAAGATCTCCGGATCTGTCCCCCATTGAGCATGTTTGGGACTGGATGAAGCGTCGTCTCACGCGGTCTGCACGTCCAGCACGAACGCTGGTCCAACTGAGGCGCCAGGTGGAAATGGCATGGCAAGCCGTTCCACAGGACTACATCCAGCATCTCTACGATCGTCTCCATGGGAGAATAGCAGCCTGCATTGCTGCGAAAAGTGGATATACACTGTACTAGTGCTGACATTGTGCATGCTCTGTTGCCTGTGTCTATGTGCCTGTGGTTCTGTCAGTGTGATCATGTGATGTATCTGACCCCAGGAATGTGTCAATAAAGTTTCCCCTTCCTGGGACAATGAATTCACGATGTTCTTATTTCAATTTCCAGGAGTGTATATTCTGGTATCATGTTCTGGCCTAGACATGTATTGCACTACACTTTGAAAGCTATCTAGTGTAACATTATGCCATTTTACCACTTCCAACAAAATATCTCTATGAAGAGTCAGTCTTACTCAGTCGAAATCGTCACCATAAAAAGAAATTGTTACCATAAAGAAATCTATTCTATTTCCCAAGGTGTGACATTGTTTCTGGCGGAAACTTGCTTTTAGAGCTGCTTACTGTTTGATCCACTATAATAAAATTAACCCCCTAGAAAAATGATATTAAAATTAAGGAGGTGTTGACAAGCATAATTCATCATATATTCAAATATCTGATAAATTATGCTTGTCACCACTTCCTAACTTTCAAATATGTGATGAATTATGCTTCTCACCATCTCCTAATTTTAATAGCAAGGATGTGAAACAATGGGGTGACTTAATTGCAATGTGTCACACTTTTCTTTAGTATGTTTCAAAAGTGATAAATGTGGGTCTGTATTTCTGGTGCCTTCTTTTCAAGACAAAACAGCATCTAAAGAATTACGATCAAGACGGAAATTCAGTGGAATTTTTTGTAGTAGAGCATTAAGTTTTTCTATTCTTTGGAGTACAAAAATTAGTATCTTGACATGAAACAGAGTTTCAAATGTTTCAGAGATTTTAGAAATCCATTAGCGTTTGCACTAGCTTCATTTCTTCCATTGTCCGTATCATTAAGAAATTGCAAAAGAGCTTTATAATTACTATCTATACACAACAGAGACACAACATGCATGGACCATCTCGTTGGTCAGAATGGGTCTTAAACCTTGTCCTGATTCAGTGTCATGAGAAACTGAAAGCAATTGCTTAACATTTCCGAATTTTCCTAGCCCCTTGGGTGAACCACGAATAAATGAAATCAAATCTTTGAGAATTGACAGACTGTCTCTTAATACTGGAATGTTATTAAATGTCTCTTGAACAACTAAATTTGTGGAATGAGCCAAGAAGTGAATATAAATAGTCCTGGGTTCTGTTTCTTTTATTCATGACTGTAATCCTTGCAGACAATCGCTGACATTTGTTGCTCTGTCATAGCATTGCCCACGAAAATTGTTCACAGATAAAATGTCCCCCCCTCCCCACCCAGGGGCTCACGATTCTTTGTGAGTTCATGTGGCATACCCAGGGCCCCGTGCTATTGAGCCCATTTTTCTTTCCCTGGCTGCATTTCCTTCACCCTGCCCTCCCTTCCTATCATCGCTCCTTCCCCATTGGCCCCTCCTTCCCCTCTCTGTGTTCTGATTTATATCGACCTGATTATCCACCTGGTTCCCTGTATTGCTTGCAATTTTGTTCCTTCTGCGTGTTCTTTCATCCTTTTGGCATTCAGGTCCCCACTTGAGGTTTGACCTCCACTTCTAAATTTTCTGTTTTTAGTGTGAGCTATATGGGGAAGAACTCTTTCCCTAGCCTCTAGGGTATGGATTCCTCTCTCCCCTTCCTTCCCCTCTCCCTTCCCTACTGCAGCCCCCTTCCACCATTATAGGTCACCAACACATGTAGCCAGTTCGTGTGGTAGCCAGTTCGTGTGGTAGGGCTGTTATGTTCCCTGACAACACAGGGATCACACTACTGATACCTGAGCTGTTCCCTCCCCATGTATCCCAAGGAGTGGTTGCTTGTCTTCTTGTAACATTGGAACTACCAGCAATGGCTGCCATGACAGGCAGCCCTTGCTGTGGCTAGGTGGCGCCCATGGGGATAGCCCCTGATCAGAGTGTGTGGTATCATGGCAGATGCTTGGTGCATGAAACATATCAAGGTGCAAAAATCTGCCGATCTCTTCGAATAGTGAAGGATCACTGAATGCTGTTTCATACGACCCAGCAGCCTTCCTTCCACCGGCTACACCTTGGGAGAAGGGCCAGGCTTGCTGTCTTGGGAGGAAACACATTCCCCACTACCTCGTCTGGGCTAGTACGGGTGGAGTTACATTCACCACCACAAAGCCACTGTTTTCTGTGGAGAATATCCAGGACAAGTTTGGTGGAGTCTCTTAGTAAGATGTGGTTGGGCTCTCTGTTCATCAAAGCTTCTTCTACCAACCAGCTCTTCGGGTTTGTTATCATCTTGGCAATGTCCCAGTGTGTATTACTCCTCACCAATCCCTGAATACGGTCCGGGAAGTGATTTTTCATAGGGACCTCATCCTGCAAACTGATGAGGAACTGCTCACTAATCTGGAGCAATGCAGCATTCATTTTATTAGACATGTGCAGAAGGGTCAGAAAGACAACCGCACCAATAATGGCACCTTCATTCTGGCTTTCAAGGGGGTACCCTCCCAGAGAAGGTCAACATTATGTGCTACACATGTGACATAAAGCCGTATGTCCCACCACCCATGAGATGCTTTTGGTGCTTGTATTTTGGGCATACGTCTTCCTGCTGTATGGCGGACCCTCTGTGTGGCGACTGTGGTCACCCACTCCATGAGGGAAGCCCCTGTGTTCCGCCACCTGTGTGTGTCAATTGTCATGACCCATACCCATCCCCATTCCCCTCTCCCCTCCCCACCCCTTCAATTTCCACAAACTCCCATCTGGGCTGGGAGCCACTCCCCATCCACAGAAGAAGTGTCCCCCTTCTTCAGCACCTGCCGGTAATGGGGCTCCTCGCCCCCCCCCCAGACCCCTCTCCCTGGCGTCTCTCAGGCCAGAAGCTTCTACCACAACTTGGCCACAAGATGCACTATCTGTGCACTGCAAGGTCAGCTGCTCTCTTTTGGTTCCAGATGCCTGTGCTTCCTTTGCATTCTGCCCTCCTTCACCTCTGAAAGAGAAGAAGAAGAAACATAACTTCCAATACAAACGCCCCCCCCCCATGCCCCTGGAGGTGCGCCATCCTCTCCTTCATAACCTGAGTTTGACATCTTATTTATGGATGTCAACCCATCCTTGTCGGTGATGATCACTGACTGAGTGACATGACCTCCTCTTGGCTTCTTTATGTCTCACCTGGATTATCGCCACACAATCACCCAATGAAACTGCAACAGCTGCTATTGTCACCTACCAGAAATACGTCTTGTCCCCTCCTATTCTGCGTCCTGTCTTGTTCTTCAAGAAGCACATTTCCATAATGACCACTCTCCAACATTTCATGGTTATCGGGCATTCTTTTGGAACTGTGCCGGCCCCGGGGTAGCACCTGGCAGGGTCTACACTTTGGTTGGCTCTGACATCGTTAGTAACTGGATCCAACTATAAACCAACCTGGAAGCAACAGTGGTTAGAGTGCAAGCAACTCCGGCAATTAGTGTTTGCATTGTCTACCACTCTCCAGCTAGGCCATTTTCTTACATTGAACTGTCTATCTTAATACAGCAACTCCTGCCCCTGTTTCTCCTCCTTGGGGACTTCAATGCCTGCCACCCACTGTGGGGGAGTGCCACTTCAACAGGTGGGGGTCTCCTAATTGCCCAACTTATTACAGACCTCACTTTGTTTCTCCTCAATGATCGTTCCCCTACCCACTTCAGTGCTGCTCGTGGCACCTTTACTATTGATCTCATGATCTCCTCCCCTGCTCTCGAGGCTTCATTCAATGATGACAGTGACCACTTTCCGGTGATTCCATTGTTCCCCTGCTGTCGTCAGGCAGACAGGTCCAATGTTGGGCATTTTGTATGGCCAATTGGCCTTTATATATGTCTGCTGTGCACTTTGGCACCTCCATCTCGAATTCCATTGATGCGGCCATTCAAGACGTCTCTGCCACTATTCTTCACGCTGCTGACATTGCTGTCCACCATCCGCAGGTCCCCCTCATCGTTGACCAGACAGTGGTGGACCAAGGATGTAGCAGTCACTGTCCAGGACCACCGACAGTCATTACACTGATTTTAATGACATTCTTCACAGACCAACCTCCTCGCTTTTAAGCATCTCCATGGTAAGGCTCATTACCTTATTAAGCAGAGTAAAAAGGTATGCTGAGAATTGTTTGTTTCCTCCCTGTGGACGTATGCTTTTTCATCGTAGGTTTGGTCCAAGCTCCATAGCCTTCTGGGCTCCCAGCAACAGCCAACATTCCAGGGTCTTACCCTCCAAGGTGCTCTGTGCACTGATCCATTGATTCTTGCAGAACACCTCGTGACCACATTTTGCAATGGCATCAGCGTCTTCTTCCTATCCTCCTACCTTTCTGCAGAAGAAACACTGAGTTGAACATGCCCCCCTCTGTTTCAACCCATACCACCCTGAGCCCTTCATTACATGGAATTCTTGCAGGATCTTACCTCTTTATGAGACACAGCACCAGGTCCAGATTACATCCACAATCAGATGATCCAACACTTGTATATTCCCCAGAGGCAATATCTCCTCAGTGTTTTCAACCACATTTGGCTCACAGGTGCTTTTCCATCACAATGGCGACACAGTATAGTTATCCTCGTTCTTAAGCCCAGGAAGAACCCAATGTCTCTTGAGAGCTACCGCCTGATTAGACTGATGAATGTACTTTGTAAACTGTTCAAGAGGATGGTTAGCTTCAGGTTATGTTGGGTACTTGAATCTTGGTGCCTTTTACCCCCATATTAGTGTGGCTTCTGGGCAGGACTATCTCCCATTGACCACTTACTCTGATTGGAAACAGCCATCTGACAGGCTTTTACTAACTGCCAGCACCTTGTTGTGGTATTCTTTGGCCTACATAAGGCATACAACATGGCTTAACACCATCACATTTTAGTTTCCCTCCATGACTGGGTCTTCCGTCTCTCCCCCCCCCCCCCCCAACAATTTTTATCCAAGAGTTTTTGTCTCACCGACTCTTCCCGGTTCGAGTTGGCACTTTGCTCAGTGCCCCTTGGATTCAGGAGAACAGTGTCCCACAGGGTTCTGTGTGAAGTGTATTACTCTTCTTCATAGCCATCAATGGGCTTGTCAGCTGTGTTTGGCCTGTGGTTACCCCAGCATTGTACATTGACTATTTTTGCATCTGGTGCAGCTACCACTTGGCAGCGTCTGCTGAGCGCCGGCTCAAACCCGCAGTACACCCCGATCCAGAACTTTATTTAGGCAACCAGCTTCTCCATGTTGTAAAGACCCATTTCTTGGGCCTCATTTTTGATAAAAAGCTGACATGGCTGCCCCATATTCACCACCTAAAGTTTACATGCATGCAGAAGCTTCATGCTCTCTGCCTCTTAGCCCAAACAGCTTCAGATGCAGACTGTACCACTCTTCTCCATCCTTACCAAGATCCGGTCTTGTGCAGACTCGGTTATGGTAGTCAGGGATACGGCTCAGCAGCTCCTTCCACTTCGCAACTACTCGACCCTGTTCACCAATGTGGGTGCCTTTTGCACTAGTCCCATTGACAGTCTCCTCACAGAAGCAGGGATTCCCCCTCTACAAATACGACAGAGCCAACTCCCCATTTCTTATGTAATCACCATTCGCCAGTTTCCTGACCATCCTGTTTATCCTGTCCTCTTTGCAAACAAGGGATCTCTTCCTCCTGACAACCAAACACACATGGGATTGCCATTGTCATGCATCTCACTTGCCTCTGTTGGAATCTTCATCTCCACTCACTGGAATGCATCGTGTGCACTCCCTCCCATACCCCCTCTCATTTGTATGGTGCCTAGACCACAGATTAGAACTGACCTGTTCCAGGGTCCTAAGGTCTCTGTCGTCCCTATGGTTTTCCAGTGTCTTGTATGTGCCATCTTTGCAGCATTCCAGGGTGCCATCAACTTCTACAGTGACGTTTCTAAGACAATCAATGAGGTGGGACACGCCTTCACATCTCCTACTGGTTTAGAACACCATTTATTGCCAGGATCGTGTAGTGTGTTCACAGCAGAGCTTCTAGTCATTCACAGAGCCCTCCATTTTGATCCTCAGGCCTCCTTCCAGAGTGTTTTAATTTGTTCAGGCTCAATGAGCAGCCTGCAGGCTATTGACTGATGATACTCTCATCACCCTTTGGTTTCTGCTATCCATGGCCTCTCTGCCCTTGGCTGTACTGCCTGCTCAGTTGTCTTCCTCTGGGTCCCAAGTAATGTGGGCATCTCAGGGAATGAACTGGCTGATCATTTGGCTAGACAAGCAGATACTTATCCCCCTTCCCTTTCATGATTCCAGCTACATCAAATCTCTCTTTGCCCAAAAGTGGAATTACATCTGGTGAACTACTGCTCACAGTAATAAACTCCACACAATCAAATAGTCTACTGCAGTGTGGTGCTCTTCCTTCCACTCCTCTCACAAGGAGTTCACTGTTTTATGCTGTCTACGTGTTGGTCATAAAAGGCTCACTCACTGTTTCCTCCTGTGTGACGAACTACCTCCACAATGTGGTTATGGAGCCAGACTGATGGTATCTCACACATTGGTGTAATGTCCCCTTCTTTTGGCCTTCATGCTAAGTATAGTCTTCCTGGTTCCTTAATTTTAATATTAGCAGATGATCCATGGATGGTTGAATGGTTCTCAGTTTCTCTGTGAAAGTGGTTTTTATTTCCAAATATAAGGTTTTGCTTTACTCTTGGAGCAGGGGCAGGGTAGCCATGGTTGGAACCTCTCTTCATTCATCTCAGTCTGGGACCCCATGACCACTCCTCCGTGGAAAGATTGTCTGTTTTCTTTTCCAGTTTTTAGATTTGATCTCACCTTTTATGTCTTTTGCTCTGTGTGTTTTAAATTCATTATTTTGTAATTTCACTCCCCTGATTGATCTGTCCACTATAAGTGGACCACGTTTCTTCTGTGTGTAACTTCAGAATTGCAGGACTGATGACCTTGCCATTTGGTCCTGTACACCCTCTCAATCAATCATTAGAATATCTTAATTTTTTTTAATAAAATTGCAGCCAAATAGCCATATACAGTTACTTTGCTTAACATTTTACATTTACATTTTACATTTTTGCATATTAATTTATCTATTTCACTCTTTTACTGCACAGTTCTATGTGATATCGTTCACAGGCTTCGTTACACAGTTCACATACACATGTTGTGGTTGGGTCGTGATAAGTTTTGTTTTTGCAGATTAGACGATGAAAGCCGTGAGTAGAAAGTCTAGTTACAACATGTCGCTGTTCGAAGTTTGGTGCTGTCCATGAGCGGTTTGTCATTGCTTCAGTGCCGTAAAACTCCGGCCATATTTTTTCTCGTTTGTCCACCATGATCTTCAGTTGCTTTCTAGGAGCCCTGGTGTGTGGCATCATATATCAAAGTCTGATGTCTTCAATTAAGAATGTCTCTCTCGCTAGCAGGTACACTAGTCTAGATCATGTTGTCTTTGAGAGACCTAGTGCTCTTTTTAGATAGGTCGATTTTACCTTTTCTAGTATTTCTAGATTTTTTTCTGTCAGGTGGTCCCATATAACCTCCATCCCATAGGCCAGGATTGGCAAGATTTTTGCGTTGAATAATTTCATGGCCGTTTCTAGACTGAGTAGGCGGATGTTTTTGATGTCCTGTATTGCTATTATTGCTTGGGCTGCACGTTCTGTTGTATGTTTTGTGAAGCATTTGGCTGTTGGTTGCAATGTCACTCCTAGGTATTTAAAGTCTGATGAGATTTTTATTTTTTGTCCTCTGATACTGATTTCCGCATTCTTGGGTGTTTTGCCTCCTTTTCTGAAAATTACCATTTCTGTCTTTGCTATGTTTATGTGTAGTTTGTGTTCACTGCACCATCTGTCTATTTTCTCAATGATTCTCTGCAGCTTCTTTATATCTGTTGAACCTACGGCTATGTCGTCAGCGTATGCATATACATACACATCTTCTTCATTTTCTCCAATTCGGAGTACTTCTTCAGTGGCAAGAATGTATAGCAAAGGGCTCATTGGGTCACCCTGTAAGACTCCGTTCGATTGTAGAATGGGGTTCGAAAAAGAGAGGTTGTCTGATATTTTAATTAAATTGTATTCGAGGATTGATTTGATTATTCTTGCCCATACGCTATCTTCTCCCATTGTGTTTTCCAGTTTTCGGACTATGAGCTCTCTTTCCAATAGGTCAAAGGCTTTGGTAAAGTCAATGAACACTGTGTAGAACATTTGTTTCTTTTGTAGCGCATCATCGATGTTGTTTAGAAGAAGCCTGACTGCCGTAAGTGTTGATCTTCCAGATCTGAAACCCATTTGTCGTTCTGGGAGATGACTGTCCGCAGAGGCTTGGATTTTTTGTTTTATTATCTTCGAAAACATCTTGAATTGAGTATTTTCCAGGGCTATGCCTCTGTACTTGTTTGGGTCCATTGGGTCTCCTCTACCTTTGTAGAGAACTTTTATTGTCAAGTGTCTCCATTGTGTCGGAATTCTTCAAAGTTCCAGGCATTTGTTAAACAGTTTGGTCCATATGTGTTGGAGGGCCTCTTTTGTCTCTTTTATGTGTTCATTGTATATATTATCAGGTCCTGCTGCTTTCTTGTTGTTCAGTGCTTTTATTACTTGTTTCACATCATCTTCATTTAGGGATTCCCATGTATTGTCTTTTTCCTTAGTTTGATGTTGTTTCTCTTTCTTTGGGGGTGTTTTGAGTCCTTGTTTGTTCAGTATCTTACTGAAGTGGTCTTCCCATTCCTTCAGGTCTATATTTGGTGTATGAGCCATTTTTCTTGGTCTTGCTGCTATGTATGGGCCATTCTCTGCTTCATCCGCTTCTATTTTTGCCTCACTTTCTATGTATTCTTTTTCCTTCTCTAGTATTAGTTTTTTGTAGATTCTCCTCTCTTCTGCGTACAGTTTGTATGTTTCCTCCTCATGCTGGTTTCTTAGTCTGTGGAGGATTCTTAGAACAGTGTTCCTTTTGCTGTAGCATTCAGCATTGAACCATCTTTTGGCCATCCTTGTTTTGGGGATTGTTTGTATCACTGAATTTTTTAGGACGTCTTCTACTTGGTCTGTTGCTTTTTCAAGGTCTCCTTCCTCTATGAAAGTTTCTATTTCTGTTAATTGTTCTTGCTCATTTGTTAATTTTTCTATATCAATTTTTCTTTGTGTGATTTGGTGGGTCTTTCTTGCTGGCGGTGACGTGACGATATTTATTTTTATCTTCATTGGAATGTGCTTTCGTACAGGAGTAATGGAGTCATGCCATATTGGTTGAATACTTCCTTCTATGTCTCCTCTTGTTAATGCGATATCAATGATGCTCTTCCCATAGTGGCATATGTATGTAGGTATCTGCCTATCGTTAAGTAGGGTGAAACCATCTTCTTCTACGGTTTCAACGACTAGTTTTGTTTTATGGTTTTCTGTGTCTATTCTGCAGTTGAGATCGCCTGCGATAATGGTGGGTTTGCTGTCGCATTGTTTGATGAGTGTGACTATTTCGTCAATTATTTCTACAGCATTTGTGTGCGGTTTAAAATAGGCTGCAACTATATTTATGTTTGCCGCTTCTATTAGCATACTATTTTCTTGTTTTATGATTTTTTTGGTGGACGTCATCCAGGGTTTCAGTAGGATACATATTCCTCCCATGGGTCGTCCTCTTTCTCCCTTCTTTGCCATTAGGTGATAATTATAGAAATCTTTATGTTGCCAGCTGTCTATCAGGAAGGTTTCTGTTAGAATTGCAAGATCCGAATTTTGCAGAATGTCTGTTGGTGTCAGGTTAAGAGCACTTTTTACTCCCTCTGTATTCCACAAGACTGCTTTTATTTCTTGCTCTTCTTCTCAGTTTAGTTGACCTCTGCTCCCTCTTCCATTGATCTTCTTGGGAAACGAAATCGACGTACTTTTATGTTTTCTGGCCAGAATTCTGGTTCTTGTGTGATTTGTAGCTTTTCAAACGGAATGCCTACTTTGAAAGCTTTTTTGTCGCCCAGTGTGTGCAGTTCTTCACATTCTAGTTGTCCTAGTATTCCGTTCTTGTTAAGGTATTTCACTACTGTAGCAGTTGTGGTGGTTGTTTTTAAGTTACCGATGTATAGCCACGCTGTTGTTTCTGCTGCTTGCATTTCTTCGTCTTTTTTGATACCCATTATGGTTTTACAATTACTCTGGTTTCTTCTGTACCAGCTCCTCCCTGCCACAGTACTCCAAGTCGGTTCCTCTAGTTCATTAACCTGATTTCGGGTTTTATTATGTTGCTCATGTGCATTGATTTGGACTTGTAACTGATTTTGTTGTTGGAGCAGAGGATTTCTGTATATTGTCATTCCCTCTGGTTTAACTTTGTTGTTGTATTTAGTTTGTATATTGTTTCCATCTGTTTTGGTTTCCTCTGCGTCTAGGTGGCTTTCCTTTTCTAGAGTTTTCTTTATTTGCTCTTGTATTAATATCTCTAGTTGCTTTTTTAGGAAATCAGTTATCTCCTCCACTTTATGCCTCAGTTCTCCCATTTCCGTCTTTTTTTGCTTTTTCCAGAAAGCTACCCACACCGATGTCTCCGTTGAAGTTCTTCTCATATCCCGTAGGTGTCTCTTCCGTCTGTCTCTGTCTGCTATGTGCTGTTTCCTGTGTTTCGCCAATAGATGTCGCTACGTGCCCAGCAGGCCACTGTACGCTATGTGCTGTTTCCTGAGTTTCTCCAAGAGATGTCGCTAGTTGTCCACCAGTGCAGCTGTCTTCTCCCGCGCTCGTCTCTTGTTGGATGTTCCTAACCTCTCTTGCAGGATTCCTATTCTCCACCTTATTTGCTTTTCTTTCGTTTTTCAAAGATTCTAAACATTTTCTTATTTCACTCAACGCCTCTAGTAAGTTGTTCTTCATTTCCTTCTTCATATATCCTCCTTCTTCTGCCACTTTTCCGATCATCACAGGAGCGTTCTCAATACGATACACTGCACTGTCCGCCATCTTTTCTCACTCTAGAACAGTGGTGGGCAGGAAATCGCGTATCTATTAGAAATCACAGTGACTGAGAAGTCACAGATATCACAGTAGCAACTTTACAGAATCTAACTGCGATTTCAGTCACAGTTAGCAGTCGCAAGTAGTATTTCATATTCAAAGACGTGAGCCATCTATTGCTCGAATTACCACTGCTTTCTGCGATTTCAGTGACAAGTCGCAACTAAGAGTCGCAAGTAGCAACTAAAAAGCGCGGTTAACAGTGGCATCTGATGGCCAAAGTTCGTACTACGTCCATCTCTTCGATACGGTATCGGGTCTAACTGCGATTTCCGTGACAAATCGCAACTAAGAGTCGCAAGTAGCAACTAGAAAGCGCGGTTAACAGTGCCATCTTTCGGCCAAAGTTCGTACTACGTCCATCTCTGCGGTACGGTATCGCGTCTAACTGCGATTTCCGTGACAAGTCGCAACTAAGAGTCGCAAGTAGCAACTAGAAAGCGCGGTTAACAGTGCCATCTTTTGGCCAAAGTTCGTACTATGTCCATCTCTGCTATGCGGTATCGCGTCTAACTGCGATTTCCGTGACAAGTCGCAACTAAGAGTCGCAAGTAGCAACTAAAAAGCGCAGTTAGCACTGCCATCTGTTGAGCAAAGTTCATACTACACTATTCGCTACCGAGTCAAACTGCGATTTCTGTGACAAATCGCAACTAAGAGTCGCAAGTAGCAACTAAAAAGCGCAGTTAACATACTTTTCCTAGTGTCATCTGTTGACCGACGTACGTACTTCGTTATGAGAGCCTTGTGCCTCACGAGTTCGATGTGCTGTGTGTGCATATGAAGGGCTTATTTCAATAGTGGTACAAGTCCATTTTTGTTCATTTTGAGATACAGAGTCGTAAAGTTAAATGAGCGCTGACAAATCTGCATTTGAGATACCAGAAATATTCAAGCATATGGCTTCTTGCTAGAGATTAACCTTTATTTATGTTTGTTTGGATCACTAATTTCAGACGCATTATAGACAGAAAAGTGGAGGTAATGGACTTGTACCACTATTGATATAAGCCCTTCATGTTATATGACGACATGCACATTCAGCATCAGTTATGGTTGGTCAAATACTGCTGTGACTCTGAATGTATTATATTAATAAGAAACAACATTGCCTTTTTCTCCTGAAAATATCAAGTAACGTAACAAATGTGTTTGATTCTGCTTCCAATATGACAGTTTTGGTTAATACTCCACATGCCTACAGGACTTTGTAGTGTTAACACTGCAGAACTCACACATCTGTATAAGTGTAGAGAAATGAAAACAGTCATATGAATGCCTCACTTTTGTTCCGACACAGTTCAAGACTCGGGAGAAAAGTTTTACACCTGGTGTTCTACATGGCAACTTCACACACAAGAACTTTTTGCTGACACTACTACCACCTACATAAGTAAGCTTTTCCTGTGTTACTTTCAAGTAATGCACTTAAGCTATTCCTGATGTAACTGGAAGATCTGTACTCCCCACTTTCATATCAACAGCCTCAAAATGCATATTGTAGACTTCAGGATATGTTACAGGTCAGTGTCACACCAAGATTGTGGAGGAAGGGGGGGGGGGCGGCATGTCACACTCCAACAAGTGTTTACCAATAAGTAAGTGGCAGAAAATTATGGGTATAGGGCGGCTTAAACATGTGGAAAATGAGATTTTTATTATTCACTCACTGTATTTGACATTTATTATTCCTTTAAAATCACACAACAACTTCAATAAAACACAGTTTAATCATTCACACACTTATTTCACTTTTAAACTGCAAATCCTCTAAGAACTGTCTTGAATCTTCACGAGTCTCTCTCAAAAACAGCCTTGATGTGGATAGATACGTACAGCAACCAGTAATCAGAGTCAGAACTGTGTCTGCAAAAACACAAGGATTATTAAACAATTTTTGCTGTCATTAATTACTAGCAATATAATTGACAGAGTAGATTGCTAATATTTGCTATAATGAATATCACATTTGCAAGAACGATCTCACTGAAGTAATTAAATCCATCGAAACGCTTAGAAACTAACCTCTCGTCTGACGAAAACGGTCTAAAGACGCAGTGGCAATTTCTTCAGATATGTTGACAATGATATTTTGAGTTATCACTTTACTGAGTGACTGAAATGTAGTTCAGGTACCTGTGAACATAACAATATGTTACAATTCTTTTCTAAATACGAACTATTACGGTACTGTACGGCTACTGACATTAATTACACTATTAATATTTTCACAGTTGTTTCTTTAATACAAAATTAAAGCCAACGGAAGAAAAAACGTAAAACATACTTGCCAAAGACAGGTTTGTTGAGATGCAATTTCCTGTGTTGACAGATGTAACTTTCTCATACGGTGGTAAGTCGCAGAAATCGCAGGAATCACAGAAATCGCAGAAGTAGCAGAAGTCACAGAAATCGCAGAAGTAGCAGAAATCGCGGAAGTAGCAGAAATCGCAGAAATAGCAGTGGCGGAGGGATACACGACCTAGGTTCCTTAACTGCGACTCTTAACTGCGACAAATCACAGTTAAGAATAACAGATACTGAAAAGTAGCATTCACAGAAATCACTGATATCGGAAAATCGCAGTTTAGCCCATCACTACTAGAATCTAGAATGTCTTAATAACATATCCTTAGCAGATTTAAACAGAGTATTTGAATCAGTTAATGTGAGCTCATAAAAACAATAAAATAACTCATAAACAGCAAAATTTTTGTCAACAGTATGAGATAAAAAAAGCATCTGCTCTCTAATTGATATACCAGATGCTTTGTACAATGTTAATAAATGTAATCATATTCTTTTATTTGTTGAATCAAAATTCTTTGAAGAGACATGCTTATTAATGTTATAATTTCATTAATTACCGCATGTCATGAGAGATCTATCTGTAACTAGCCATAGTTTCAGTTCAGATACATTCTCGGAACGTAATTTAGAAGACTGACAAAATTAGAATACTCATCAACATGACCATGTAAGGCCAATCCTTGGCAAATCAAGAACAATACTAAAGTAAAAAATTTTCCTTAAACAAACAGTAGCTGTCTGCATTTCTTTTGTTTTAGAATGAATAACTGATGACAGAAAATTTACTCCTTTTTCCACAGATTCATTTGTACTATCTGAACAAATATGCAAGTAACTTTTTCATGAGATTTGAACCATTTTAAAGCAACAGATCTGTTCTTAAAGCTGTACGTAACGAATTCATTATAGGCATGCTTGTTTGCAGTAACAGTTTCAAGAACCAATCTCTTTATTTTCAAACATAACGTTAAACAAAAAAACAATAAACTCTGTCATCCTTTTCGTGATACTGAATACATGTATGTTTTTAACCAATGGTTTTGAAAAGTCCTGTTCCTTCAGCTGCCACTCTCAGTACAGGTATCATTTTTTGTAGAAATAGTAACAGGGACTTCATTCTCACAAACTACCGAAGATGGGTCACATTTACTGTTACATGCTGTCGATTCGATGTCACCATCAGCAACACAATTATCAAAGTCCTTTTGTACTTTACTATATACTTACCAGTATCCATTTTAATGATTTGACATGCAGTGACATGAAGATATAATTCCAAGCATAGGTTGTAGCTGTTCTGCCTGCTTTATTTATTTCTTCATTTGTTGTCCTCAGTGTTGACGTACTGCATTGCTACACTGGCCAAAAAATGGGATGTGGAAGTACAACACAGACTACTTCAAATAATGTAGCCGACAGATGTACAGTTGGTTTCACAGTTCACAACCTCCCTCCCCCCTCACGTATTACACAGTTATATGGCCATTGCACTGTTGTTTAACTTTTAATAAGCCACATTAATAGTTTGCAGGGGAACCTCCACATACTGCTACAATACTTTAGTGCTGAACATTTATGAGCAGTCAAAACATAACCACATAATTCACAGTTCTTTCGGAATAATCAGGTATGTATGGAACAGATACTGTCATTGCTTCAACACATGGCCTATTGGTTAACACTTATTTCACTGTTAAGTTGATGCATTGTTGTCGTTCTAACCAACAAAGGTTCCTTGCCTGAAACTCGGCCGTGGACTGACTGTCTTGGGACCAAAAGTTGGGCCCTTATATATCCTCACAATAATAGGTGCTGAAACTACACATTGTTTGAAGTTAAATTTTTGGAAATTATAATTAAAACTTAACTCATTAAATCAACTGAATACATAAAAAAATTCAGTCTTTTTACTTCTACTACAAGAGTTAGGCCAAATTATTTGTTTAAATCATGAAATTAACAAATATAAGTATGCAAACAATACTTTGGAGAAACCTGTTAATTACTTTGGAATTAATTAAGGGCTGGCTTTGCTAACATGTTTTCGAAGAGAGCCAAATAGATACTTTAAGATTACTATTAGTTGTTCCTCCAAAAGTTTATAATTAGTACAGAATTTATATTTGTTTATATGTCAACAATAGAATTTAAGTTACATAACAGTTACTGATTTAGCCCTATAATGAAAGATACTAGCTAGTAATAGTCAAAATAAATTAGAAAATCAGTTACATACATAAAACTAAGCACAAAATTAGATCTGGTGTTATATTCTTTAAATCTGAGGGCCAACCTTTCTCTTTTATGAAAATGTGGGTTATACTCGCATATGTTAATAGTAATTAGCTAAAATTGAAAAAATTAATTTTAAGATAGTATATGGCAAAATAAGAGGAGAAGTAAAATTATCCCATCTTGCTTCGTCACAAGGTGACACAGATCAAACAGAACACAAACTACATGTTCTGACTTGTCACTACTTCATTGTTTGTTCAAATTGTTGAACTCTGGAAATTCAAATTCAGTGGAACTTACACTGTATCCAACATTATTCTGACAAGGAAAAATCTGATTGTTGCAGACCTGTCAATTAAAACACGTCCATTAACTGAATGTTTTAGATAGGAGGAATGAGGCACTCTCTGCAGCTATGTCGGCTCATTGGTAATATATGTGGTTGTGTCGGAAGCCGCAAACTGAATTCATACATCATAGTACACGCTCATCCAAGAAATGCGCCCGACGGGCGCGTCCGCGCCCAGCGGGCGCAAGGCAATGTAGTTCAGCGCCCCAGACGCGACCGTGCGTCACTAGTGTCGCCATAGGAGCGAGAAAGGAGAGACAGCTGTGGAGCGAGTGAGGCCGCACAGCACTGCTCTGAGCTGGCTGCGGCACGGTCAGATAAAACGTAAACAAAATAATATAGGAAGCACAGCTCTGTAAAGTAGATGAGCGGTAAAGCAAGCCAACCAATTACTATTTCGGTAACAATTAGTGTTCATGTGGCAGAATTACTACGCAAAGCTTTAGAAAACAATATCCGAAACAAGAATCGAAGAACAACGTAGTAGTGAAAATTTCATTCTGGAAACATCCCCCAGGCTGTGGCTAAGCCATGTCTCCGCAGTATCCTTTCTTTCAGGAGTGCTAGTTCTGCAAGGTTCGCAGGAGAGCTTCTGTAAAGTTTGGAATGTAGGAGACGAGATACTGGCAGAAGTAAAGCTGTGAGGACCGGGCGTGAGTCGTGGCCGGCACGGTAGCTCAGCGTGTTCGGTCAGAGGGTTACGTGCCCTCTGTAACAAAACAAACTGAGTTAACCGATCAACAACGAACTTCACTGGACGTCTTACGACGTCCGCCCCGTGCAGATGCAACGAACAAAGGCGAACAAAATGAAAAAAAAAAAAAAAAAAAAAAAAATGTTGGTAGAGCACTTGCTCGCGAAAGGCAAAGGTCCCGAGTTCGAGTCTCGGTCAGGCACACAGTTTTAATCTGCCAGGAGGTTTCATATCAGCGCACACTCCGCTGCAGAGTGAGAATTTCATTCTGGAAACATTTTACACGTTTCTCTGTTTCGAGGAAATGATTTTGTCTGGGTTTGGTACAATATTTCTTGAGACTGCTAACCTCAAGGAATTAGTAAAATTTTTATTGCTAAATAGTGAACGGTTCTTAGTTTTAGCAAGCTTTAAAAGGGGGGAAAAACGCTCACAGATATATGTGGAACCAAACATTGAGAGAACTTTGATGGTGTTCGACTCGACGAGCAACAGTCTGAGGCGAAACAGCTATTTTTCTCAAATTTTTCCTTGAGGTCTGCTGGACAAATACAAGATGACGAGTCAACCAGGCAATCCCTTATGAGATTCCTAGCCGGAAAGGGTTTTCCTGCTTCCGCAATTCCCAGCGAGCATTTGTAATGTGCGCGCAAACTTTTTGCACCTGTTCCCTACTTCTAACACAGCAAAAAAGCTTTGAGTTAATTTTGTACAATCCTGTTTTTAAAACACTTTCCTCATTTTAACAGTTGATTGTTTAATTCATTGAAACCAAAATAAAAAACTAACAACAAAATATTGGTTTTAGAAGCGTTTTCCCCCAGTTCCTCTCAAAAGCGGTCATACACGCTAGCAAGGACAGCGAAGCGTGGCAGCAAAATAAATTTTTATCTATTGGAATATTTACGTTTTAGTTAATTGAAAACATATATCAAACTGCAACATATGTTTTCCCATCTGTCAAAACACAAATACACAAAAACAAAGAATGACTCTTAATGACACTTTTCTGTCAGAGAGAGCGTTTGTGACTGGTTTTCAGAAAGTGGCAAAAAATAATGCACCTGAAACTTTTCCTTATGTCTGTGCGACGCGATTTAATACAACCCAAATATAAAAATTAACCGAGAAGAAATGTTCCTTGTTGCTGACGACCTGGTATTCGATAACTGGCATATTGTTAAGCGACGAGTCATATTATGAAATATAGTTTTATCTGTCATCTTTATAAATAATAGAGCCATGCTATAGGAAACACTTACTTCACAGTAATGCTGCTTGAAATTTTCTTTCTGTTCTTCAAGCTTTGACTGGCGTACCTTTTGCGACAAATTTTCGACCTGATCTTTGTGACAGGTATTAAAGCGTCGTTCAGTCGAGTACTTTTTTAAATACATGAGTTTCCGATGACATACGAGACATTTGGCGTGATTTTCGACAACAGTACAGAAGAAACTAATTTCCCAGTCGGGTTTAAATAGAGCGGACGCGCCACTCCGCCTTTTTTTTCCCCCTGCTGCTGTTGACCATCATCTCGATCCACCAGCCTTATTTTTGTTGACCAACGATTTTGTGTCGTATTAATGCTTTTGACCGCTGCTGGAGCGGCGGTCTGTCTTCCGTACGAAGCGCACATACAGCGGGATGGTGAGGTGCGACGCAGCGGACAGCGCGGTCAGCTAAGCGACACGGCTCTGTCACTGCGACAACATACGAATTCGCCCGGAGCGCTGGCCTCGGGCGATCGCGAGCGCTAGCGCCCCAGGGACACAGTTTGGACAAGCCTGTCATAGTATAAACATTTTCCATATTATACCCAACCAGCTTCATTTCTATTTATTTAATACAATAATAATAATAATTAAAGGTTACAGCCTTCAGTTTACGTTATTCACTTAAGTGGAATTCCCTTAATATTCGAACATTTTACAAAACAGTTCATATGGTTCAAATGGCTCTGAGCACTGTGGGACTTAACATTTTAGGTCATCAGTCCCCTAGAACTACTTAAACATAACTAACCTAAGGACATCACACACATCCATGCCCGAGGCAGGATTAGAACCTGCGACCATAGCGGTCGCGCGGTTCCAGACTGAAGCGCCTAGAACCGCTCGGTCACACCGGCCAGCTAGAAAACAGTCACTTCACTTATACGATAATGTGCATTTTAATTCCTACAAATTCAATTAGCCATTTGTTTTAAAATAACATTTTTGCAGTGGTGTATTACAAAAGCCAGCCTCCCATCAATGCGATGAGTGAGTCCATTTTAATTATCATCAAAAAGCAAACTTTATAGTGCCAGTTGGGTATGAGGAAAACTTTTTACAGAATAGTAACATAATGAAAAAATGATACTACAGTTTTCAATGAGCTGTGCACACGCACTCAAATTTTCTGATTTGCTTGAGTGACTGAGCATACCCGTAGTCAGTGCCTAAGCTATGAAATAAGAACTAGGTATGATTGGTTCAAAATTTATGTGAAAGGCTGAGATCTTTAGGTTCAAATAAACGAGATTAAGCCTTCAGAAATAGCCAGAACTGAATTTTCGTGTACACAAAACATGGGGTTCCATAAGGATTAGTCTTAGGGCCCTTATTGTTCTTGCTTTACATAAATCCAACTGCACATACATGTGTCTGTGTATGTGCGGTTGGATATGGGTGTGTGTGCGAGTGTACACCTGTCCTTTTTTCCCCCTAAGGTAAGTCTTTCCGCTCCCGGGATTGGAATGACTCCTTACCCTCTCCCTTAGAACCCACATCCTTTCGTCTTTCCCTCTCCTTCCCTCTTTCCTGATGAAGCAACCGTTGGTTGCGAAAGCTTGACTTTTGTGTGTATGTTTGTGTGTCTATCGACCTGCCAGCGCTTTTGTTTGGTAAGTCACATCATCTTTGTTTTTAGATATATTTTTCCCACGTGGAATGTTTCCCTCTATTATATTCATATCATTAATCTATAGATAAATGTACAGTACATAAAATTTCTACCATATTTATCATTTATTTGTTTTAAAGTGTAATATGTAGGGTAAATGTTAAACTAGAGTAAGTTAATCTGTCTCATATTACATGCATACAATGTAGTCAAATGGAATGAAATAAAAATTAATAAATCAAAAATTAATAAATCAAGTGCCCTTGGCATAAGCTGCAGAAAACATCTTGTCAGGTATTTTAGATGATAAAGATTTTTGCACACGCAAACCACATTAAACTCACCCCAAGGAGTCATTCAAAGGTGCAGAAATGATATTGGGCATGTGGAAATGAGAGCTATTTATCTGATTCAATTTATTATTGAATGCATTAATCAAATTGATTTTGGCAAATATCACATTTAGATGTGTAATGATTTACTTTACTAAACTGAAACTCAGTACTGATAAAAATTAAAGAAACAACTGATAACATTTAAAATGGCCTTGTAGTTTATTGAACATAAAATTTGCTAAAATAGTAATAATAATAGCAATAATAATAATAATAATAATAAAGCAGTCTTACACAAATTAAGTGATATGATACATTTGTTAGAAACTAGTTCCATACTGAAATATAATTAATAACCTATCCTGAAGAAGTAAATTATTAGTCTTGCTTACTGAAATTCATTTTTTTTATTGGGAAGGATTTTAATTTTGTTCTAAATAATTTTGTTACATGTGTACTAATAGATAAGGAACTTGTTAAATTGAATTTGGTCACTGATATGTATATCATGCCATGTTATTCTTAATGTTGTTATACACATAAAGTGGTTTCACTTGGTCTTTGCGTTGTAAACATGAACATCACTGAACTTGCCTGCTGCCATTTGGCTTTACACAATCAAAGTTATCAGTTTATACAATTACAAGGAAACTATTTGTCCTAATCCATGCATTAGCCTAACTGCACTCTCCTGTAGTTCTGATATACTACTGAAACACGTCTGTAGCACGGTCACATACATCCAGAATGTGATTAAGGTATGGGTAAATTCAATCTTAATAACACCAATATTAATGTTTTACTGGGTATTAGACTACTTTTGAGAGCAGTTTGAGCAGGTATAAGCCACTGCTAATTTTCCCCCATTTCAAATTAATGTTGCTTACCAATCAAAGGTTTTTGTGTAGATAAGATACAAAAGGCCTTATGTTGGCATTCTCTATTAGTATTCATCATAGATGTTACTTCACAGATAATGCTAGTCGCATACTTTCTACAGATGATGAAACTATTTATAAGGAAGTATTACACAATAAAACTACATTGGGCTTTATACATTCAAGAAGGAGATGGGACCTGGATAAACTGACTAAACCAGATGTTGTACAGAGTTTCAGGGAGAGCATAAGGGAACAATTCACAGGAATGGGGGAAAGAAATACAGTAGAAGAAGAATGGGTAGCTCTGAGGGATGAAGTAGTGAAGGCAGCAGAGGATCAAGTACGTAAAAAGATGAGGGCTAGTAGAAATCCTTGGGTAACACAAGATGTATTGAATTTAATTGAAGAAAGGAGAAAATATAAAAATGCAGTAAATGAAGCAGGCAAAAAGGAATACAAATGTCTCAACAATGAGATTGACAGGAAGTGCAAAATGGCTAAGCAGGGATGGCTACAGGACAAATGTAAGGATGTAGAGGCACATATCACTAGGGATAAGATAGATACTGCCTACAGGAAAATTAAAGAGACCTTTGGAGAAAAGAGAACCACTTGTATGAATATCAAGAGCTCAGATGGAAACCCAGTTCTAAGCAAAGAAGGGAAAGCAGAAAGGTGGAAGGAGTATATAGAGGGTCTATACAAGAGCGATGTACTTGAGGACAATATTATGGAAATGGAAGAGGATGTAGATGAAGAAGAAATGGGAGATATGATACTGCGTGAAGAGTTTGACGGAGCACTGAAAGACCTGAGTCGAAACAAGGCCCCGGGAGTAGACAACATTCCAGTAGAACTACTGACGGCCTTGGGAGAGCCAGTCCTGACAAAACTCTACCATCTGGTGAGCAAGATGTATGAAACAGGCGAAATACCCTCAGACTTATAATAATTCCAATCCCAAAGAAAGCAGGTGTTGACAGATGTGAAAATTACCGAACTATCAGTTTAATAAGTCACAGCTGCAAAATACTAACGCGAATTATTTACAGACAAATGGAAAAACTGGTAGAAGCTGACCTCGGGGAAGATCAGTTTGGATTCCATAGAAATATTGGAACACGTGAGGCAAATCCCAACCTTAAGACTTATCTTTGAAGAAAGATTAAGGAAAGGCAAACCTACTTTTCTAGCATTTGTAGACTTAGAGAAAGCATTTGACAATGTTGACTGGAATATTCTCTTCCAAATTCTAAAGGTGGCAGGGGTAAAATGCAGGGAGCGAAAGGCTATTTACAATTTGTACAGAAACTAGATGGCAGTTATAAGAGTCGAGGGGCAAGAAAGGGAAGCAGTGGTTGAGTGGTTGGGAAGGGAGTGAGACAGGGTTGTAGCCTATCCCCAATGTTATTCAATCTGTATAATGAGCAAGCAGTAAAGGAAACAAAAGAAAAATTCAGAGTAGGTATTAAAATCCATGGAGAAGAAATAAAAACTTTGAGGTTCCCCGATGACATTGTAATTCTATCAGAGACAGCTAAGGACTTGGAAGAGCAGTGTCTTGAAAGGAGGATATAAGATGAACATCAACAAAAGCAAAACTTGGACAATGAAATGTAGTCAAATTAAGTCGGGTGATCCTAAGGGAATTATATTAAGAAATGAGAGGCTGAAAGTAGTAAAGGAGTTTTGCTATTTGGGGAGCAAAATAACTGATGATGGTTGAAGTAGAGAGGATATAAAATGTAGACTGGCAATGGTAAGGAAAGCGTTTCTAAAGAAGAGAAATTTGTTAACATTGAGTATCGATTTAAGTGTCAGGAAGTCATTTCTTAAAGTATTTATATGGAGCGTAACCATGTAAGGAAGTGAAACATGGACGATAAATAGTTTGGACAAGAAGAGAATAGAAGCTCAAAATGTGGTGCTACAGAAGAGTGCTGAAGATTAGATGGGTGGATCACATAACTAATGAGGAGGTATTGAATAGAATTGGGGAGAAGAGGAGTTTGTGGCACAACTTGACTAGAAGAAGGGACGGGTTGGTAGGACATGTTCTGAGGCATCAAGGGATTACCAATTTTGCGTTGGAGGGCAGCGTGGATGGTAAAAATTGTAGAGGGAGATCAAGAGATGAATACACTAAGCAGATTCAGAAGGATGTAGGTTGCAGTAAGTACTGGGAGATGAAGAAGCTTGCACAGGATATAGTTGCACGGAGAGCTACATCAAACCAGTCTCAGGACTGAAGACAGCAACAACAACATGTTCAAGAAATCACAACGTTCTACAATTTAACAATGGAAACTCCAGGATGGAATGTAACAATGTAGTTTCAGCTCTCTGCGATTGCAGATGTGTGTGCAAGTTGCACTTGCGTGTGTGTGTGTGTGTGTGTGTGTGTGTGTGTGTGTGTGTGTGTCTCCTGCTGATAAAGGCCTTAATGGCCGAAAGCTATGATAGTGTGAATCTTTTTATTGTGCCTATTGTGGCTCAGCATCTCCGCTATATGGTGAATAGCAACATTCTACAATTCTTGCATGTAACACTGGACACATCAAAGATAAATTTTTAATATTACAAGAACTACATAATGGCCTATGCAACTATGCAAGAATAATGAAAGACTTCACATCGTGTACATGTTTAACTAATTAGTGACTAAGAATGCAAATTTGTTTTAGCAGTCAAGAGAAAATAATGTATGATATTATGGGAAATGGTGGGAACATATTGCATGCACCAACATACGTAAATAAAAATACACATACACTGCATATTAAAGAATTTGACAAGTTTTATGGATTTTCAGGATTAAGTGTGAACATGTACATTTATGCAGTGCTCCTTTAGAGTTTCACAACATACCAACCTCTCACAAAAATTGCAACTAATTGAGAACATTCAGAAATGAAAGCACAAATGAGTGAACAACGCAAGTAAACTAAACATTTTTACTGAAAGATTTCTTTTTTAATTTTATTATTATTTTTGGTCTTGGCTTTGAGTCTGTTGACACTTCAGCCACTCCTTATAAAATACTTGTGCCATCTTGATCTGATATTCACCGTAAGGTGCTGTCTGCAGAAACAAAAATTATGTTTTGAAAAGATTTTCCGTTGGGCAAAACATATTTCTTCTTCTTTTCCCACCCATACACATTTGAATGATATTTCACGATCACCAGTGGTTTCTCTTTATTTTTCTCATGAACGATAAATAATTTTTTACATAAGAATACATATAGTTTTGGAATATTGGTCATTATATTCAAACTGTAGTAACAAAAACGTATACCTTAATACCATATTCTGCTGTCTATCACTTGCAACAGGGACTTCTAGTCGATATTTCAATACAGTTTTTCACAGTCAATTAACAAATGCTGCACTCGAGATGGAGTAGAATAGGTATGCCTAAAAATGAAACTCATTAGTGTTAGGGTTAAAATGCTCTTTGCTAATGTTACTTGTCTTCTGTTATTTATTTATTAATTCATACTCCAAACACTGCTATGTCAGCTACGTTCATCATTTGATTTCTAGGTTAATGTAACTGTTTTAGAAAAAAATGTCATTGCTTTTGGCTGCGAATTGTTTTGTTGGTTTCCATGTTGTTTTTTCTTCAATAATTAATATTTTATTTTATGTGATGGTCTTTGTAAATTTACGAGTGTAGGTGCAGTATACAAGTAACATGTTTTTGCAAAGAACAAGTGTTCACATTACTTTGAAAAAATTACAATAACCTAGTAAACTAATGACATACAAAATAACAGCAATGCTGACTGCAGAAATCAACAGATTCTCCAAACCAGGGAAATAGTTACTAATAGATTGTATCACTGTTGACAAGAGCTGACTTTGAACAGCAAAAGAAATAAACATAAAACTGAAAGTGGCATTTAGTGGTTTCAGCAAAAAAAAAATAGATACTAAGCAGAATCTCCTACTGAGCCTGAAAATTTGCCTTCGGTGAGTACTGTCAGTACCGACCTACAGCAGTTTGATGTGAACTTTAAATGTGAAAACATATCCAAAAAATAGGGTCACTCTGAGATCAATTGAGAGACACATGTTAGAAATGACTAAGATAGGAGTGCAACCAAATGGATCAGGGAACCGAGTGGATTGGAAGACAAAAATATGTCCCTAATGAAAATACAATGGGGTGGGGCCAGATGTGTAGGCGGCCAAGTAAATTGTAAATGGAGCAAGGAAATCCTTTGCTGTGTTCCAAGAGATAAGACAAGCCTGAAATGCATCACAGATGCATATTGATGATGACAGCAGTACATGGGAAAGTCTAAAGGAGGCCTGTATTGAATCATGAGTGTCAAATAGCTGATGATGATGATGATGTAGATTTAAGCATTAGATTCCAAAGAGATGGTAATTTTTAAAGAATGGAAACTCCAGGTTGAAACATTAGCAATATTAGGAAAAGGGTAGATTTCTAATCTTTGGTGAAGACCACAGGCCTTGCAGGCGGGGTGCAAGCAACCTTTGATTTGGAGCCGAGTGGAGGGTCTCAACCAGAGGCTTCGTCGACTCTGTGATGGTCTTGGCTGCAGATTTCTAGACTTGCGCTATTGGGTGGGGAATTGTAGGACGCTCCTAGATAGGGCAGGGGTGCACCACACAAAGGAAGCGGCTACTCGGGTAGCAGAGTACTTGTGGCGTGCACATGCGGGTTTTTTAGGCTAGGCAGTAGTGCAAGGTGTCCTGATGAACACTCAGCAGTCAACGTGCGGCCAGGGAAATCAGCACGCGCTCAGTGTAAAGACACTTCAGCTATCAAGATATTAGCAGTAAATTTTCAGAGTGTTCGGAATAAAGTTCCTGAATTTACTGCCCTCCAGGTAGCGTGTAGCACGCAAATTATTCTCAGGACTGAGACCTGGCTGAACACTGAGATAGGGAGTTCTGAAATATTTAGTGAGGGTTGGAACGTGTATCAGAAAGACAGATTAGACACTGTAGGAGGTGGTGTCTTCATTGCAGTTGACAAAAATATTGTGTCTACTGAGGTCGAAGTAGAGTGTGATTGTGAAGTTATCTGGACACGTTTAACAGGGCTAGGGGAAATAAAGTTAATTGTGGGGTGTTATTACCAGCCACCAGGTTCCACCATGACAGTTCTAGAATCATTCAAAGGGAGTCTACATTCTGTATCGCAGAAGTACCCGGGTCATGCTATATTAGTCGGAGGCGACTTCAACCTACCTAGTATAGACTGGGATGTCTATGGATTCAGTACAGGTGGTACAGACAAGCCGTTGTGTGAATTACTTTTGAACACATTATCCGAAAACTGTCTTGAGCAGCTAAATCGACAGCCAACGCGTAATGGAAATATTTTAGGTCTGGTAGCCACGAACAGACCAGACCTCATGAACAGTGTCAGTGTTGAGACAGGGATTAGTGATCATGATGTTGTCATTACGACTATGGTTACAAAAGTTAAAAGGTCGGTCAAGAAAGCTAGGAGTCTGCAGTGGGAGACTAGAAAAGGCAGATAAGCAGTTGTTAGCATCCCACTTAGTAAATGAATCGACTTCAATTACTTCCGGTACAATGGATGTGAAAGAATTATGGTCAAATTTGAAACACATTGTAAATCACGCATTGGATGAGTATGTGCCGAAAAAGTGGGTTACGGACAGAAAAGGCCCACCGTGGTTTAACAGTGCAATTCGAAGAATGCTCAGGAAGCAAAGGCATTTGCACTCGCGATACAAGAAAGATCGGGAGAATTAGGACAGGCAAAAGTTAGTAGAGATTCGTGCTGCTGTAAAAAGAGCGATGCGTAAAGCATTCAACCACTACCACCGTCATACCTTAGCAAAAGATCTTGCTGAAAACCCAAGGAAATTCTGGTCTTACGTAAAATCGGTAAGCGGGTCGAAGGCTTCCATCCAGTCACTCACTGATCAGTCTGGCCTGGCAACGGAAGACAGCAAAACGAAAGCTGAAATTTTAAATTTAGCATTTGAGAAATCTTTCACGCAGGAAGATCGTACAAACATACCGTCGTTTGAGTCTCGTACAGATTCCCATATGGAGGACATAGTGATAGACATCCCTGGGGTTGTGAAGCAACTGAATGGGTTGAAAATAAATAAAGTGCCAGGTCCTGATAGGATTTCAATTAGGTTTTACAGAGAGTACTCTACTGCATTGGCTCCTTCCTTAGCTTGCATTTATCGTGAATCTCTTGCCCAACGTAAAGTCCCGAGTGACTGGAAAAAAGCGCAGGTGATGCCTGTATATAAGAAGGGTAGAAGAACGGATCCTCAAAATTACAGACCAATATCGTTAACATCGGTTTGTTGCAGGATTCTCGAACATATTCTCAGTTCGAATGTAATGAATTTCCTTGAGACAGAGAAGTTGCTGTCCATGCATCAGCACGGCTTTAGAAAGCATCGCTCCTGCGAAACACAACTCGCCATTTTTTCACATGATATCTTGCAAACCATGGATAAAGGGTATCAGATGGATGCCATATTCCTTGACTTCCGGAAATCGTTTGACTCGGTGCCCCACTGCAGACTCCTAACTAAGGTACGAGCATATGGGATTGGCTCCCAAGTATGTGAGTGGCTCGAAGACTTTTTAAGTACTAGAACCCAGTACGTTGTCCTCGATAGTGAGTGTTCATCGGAGGTAAGGGTATTATCTGGAGTGCCCCAGGGAAGTGTGGTAGGTCCGCTATTGTTTTCTATCTACATAAATGACCTTTTGGATAGGGTAGATAGCAATATGCGGCTGTTTGCTGATGATGCTGTGGTGTACGGGAAGGTGTCGTCGTTGAGTGACTGTAGGAGGATACAAGATGACTTGGACAGGATTTGTGATTGATGTAAAGAATGGCAGCTAACTCTAAATATAGATAAATGTAAATTAATGCAGATGAATAGGAAAAAGAATCCCACAATGTTTGAATACTCCATTAGTAGTGTAGCGCTTGACACCGTCACGTCGATTAAATATTTGGGCGTAACATTGCAGAGCGATATGAAGTGGGACAAGCATGTAATGGCAGTCGTGGGGAAGGCGGATAGTCATCTTCGGTTCGTTGGTATAATTTTGGGAAGGAGACCACTTATAAAACACTAATACGACCTATTCTTGAGTACTGCTCGAGCGTTTGGGATGGATCCCTATCAGGTCGGATTGAGGGAGGACATAGAAGCAATTCAGAGGCGGGCTACTAGATTTGTTAGTGGTAGGTTTGATCATCACGCGAGTGTTATGGAAATGCTTCAGGAACTCAGGTGGGAGTCTCTAGACGAAAGGAGGCGTTCTTTTCGTGAATCACTACTGAGGAAATTTAGAGAACCAGCATTTGAGGCTGACTGCAGTACAATTTTACTGCCGCCAACTTACATCTCGCGGAAAGATCACAAAGATAAGATAAGAAATGGCTCTGAGCACTATGCGACTTAACTTCTGAGGTCATCAGTCACCTAGAACTTAGAAATAATTAAACCTAACTAACCTAAGGACATCACAAACATCCATGCCTGAGGCAGGATTCGAACCTGCAACCGTAGCGGTCGCTCGGTTCCAGACTGTAGCGCCTAGAACCGCAAGGCCACTTAGGCCGGCAGATAAGATAAGAGAGATTAGAACTCGTACAGAGGCACATAGGCAGTCATTTTTCCCTCGTTCTGTTTGGGAGTGGAACAAGGAGAGAAGATGCTAGTTGTGGTATGAGGTACCCTCCGCCACGCACCGTATGGTGGATTGTGAAGTATGTATGTAGATGTAGATCCCTCAATTTTTATACTTGTGTCAGTGAAAAATATTACACTTTTTTGAATACACTTTAGTCACTGGAAGATTGTTTGTGTAGATCAAGAACAACCCTTGTGGGACCCTTAGTATTCCCCCCCCCCCCCCCTCCCCACCACCCGAAGGAAGAAAGATTAAGATTTACATCCCAATGACAATGTGATCTCTAGAGATGAAGCACAAGCTCAAATTGTTTCAAGGCTGAGGAAAGGAACTGGCTGTGTCCTGTCAAAGGAACCATGCCTTACATTCACCCATTCTGATCATAATTTCATTCCTATGAAGCAGTCTGTTAATTTGACACTCTGTTCTGTTGTGACTGTAAAGCTTCAGCTGTACAAAGAAGATGTCATTATTGCCATAGTGTGTTACTGTGCTAAGTAGTATATTGTGAACCACACAAAGGCATCGACAAGGTCACAGAATAGAATCACAGGATAATTTTTCTTCTTTAACTAGGATAGTACTTAATCTGTTGAGTTGTGTATGGCTTTCTCTCTGAGGAATCATTTATGACAGCCAAAGTGAGAGGTAATCAATAGACTTTGTTCATTAATCCCCCCACCCTCCCACCGTAAAAAAGAGGTCAGTAGTCTGTAAATGGTCATTTTTGCAAAAACTACCTTTCAAAAAATGGGAAGTACGTGTACTTTGCTAATCTCCACTATTATTGATGGGCATTTCTACAGCATACTTAACATGGTCAGGAACTTTGCATCAAGTAATGGATTGAATGTAACAACAGCTCAAGAGCAGTCCTATCAAGGCAACACAAGATTTTAGTACTCTGCTAGACACACGATCGTATACAGCAGAACTGTTAATTTTTAGTGAGCTGATGAATTTTGTAACATCTTCATGGGGTTGTGCATTTGGAACTAATTCCTGTTGCTGTTGTATGTAGTGATTGCTGAAATAAAGTGTCTGTATTTGCTTGTTTATTACGGGGTGCAAAGTGTTACAGCGTAAAGTTAAGCACTGGCACACCAGTCAGGAATGACAGGGAAGAGAAGGCTTTGAGAAAAAGTCAGTCAATCGCAAACTGATCGGACCTCCCTCCAGGACAACAACACAACAGCAGCGGCCGCTATGTGAAGAGGACATAAGTGCTGCGACTGACTGGTGATGGTCCAGTTCAATAGCAGCATCAACACTAGACACTTCGTTTGTACTCTCTATGAAACACACACTTGGGATTGTTTGTACTGATGAAGACTGGCTATTTTGTGCGTCGCCCTTTGCTTGTGACACATCTGTGTAATTGCAAAAGTTAAGTGTTGTTATCTTCTTTTTGTACTAAAACTCCTTAACACAATTTATTTGAATGTTTGTCTAGTGAACCGAGTATGCAGGCTTCCTAGGCACCACATATTTGGTGATGAGGATTGGATGACTCCCATAGTAACAACCCAGAGCCTGGCTGCCACAATTTTGTATTGTCATGAGCTTTTGTGTTTTGCTGGTGCCTCAGTTCAACCTTGCCTGTCTTTTTTTTTTGTTGGGGTACGTTTACATGTTAACAATGTCTCTTATAGTGGTTTTTTTTTTCTATTCAGTGTTTTCAGGTAGGTGTAGCAGAAATTTTATTTGCTTTTATGGTTATTTTTCTTGCTTGTCTTGTCTTTTTTCTTGCATTTGCCCATTCCGAGATGAGCAAGCCACCTCTCCACTCCCTGGTCAGGCGCCAGAGCTGCAAGCGATAGATGCAACACAGCTAACACGGATTTTTCAGTTTCACACACAGCCGATAGCCCCCCTGTTAAACACGGTAGAGCATCTCCTGGCGAAACAAGCCACTAATGCAGCGGCACAAGCAACAACTCTAGACTTAAGTGCTATACTGCCTTTTTTTCCAGTTTAATGAAAAAGGAGTGCCTTGAGTGGTTGCAACAGTATGAAGCCCACATCGTAGCTCACAAAGTGTCAGGTTCTGCGAAACTACCTTTTTTTTGGTCAACGGTAGGAAATGCCATCTTCATCTCGTTCAGAAACTGTTCCCTAATGCCACTCTGAGTGAACTTTCCTATGATCAGATTGTAGATTCTCTAAATAATTATTATGACCAACAAGTGAATGTGGTGGCAGCTAGGCACCAATTCTTTGTTGCAAGAAAAGGTCAGAACAAAGTGGGTAACAGATTTGCAGGGTATGACGAGGAAGTGCAAATTCAAATGTGCTTGTGGTGCTTTATATTCTGATGAAATGTTGCGTGATGCGATCGTGTACAGTGTAACTGATGTGAAACTTAGAGAACAGATTTTGCAACAGTCCGATCCATCATTTCAGCATATAGTGCAAATTTTAAATCAGTATGATTCAGTTGGCGTAGCAACCGATAAATCTGAGCAGAGACCAATTTATCAGGTTGAGTCATCCCTTGCTCACGACTGGCCCAGTAGGCAGCAACAGCTCACGCACGCAAAGCCCCATAAACAGTGTTACACTTGTAGTAGGAAATGTCGCATACAATCCGTATGTTTGCAACAGAACAAACATAAGAAATCTGTCCACTCACAAAAATCTAATCACAAGGCCCAAACAATCAATGCAATGTATTCAAAGCCTGCTGCAGGCATTAGCAAAACTAGCAAGCAAACTGTTTCCTCAGTGCTATGCCAGTCCAAGTTTTTTATTCATTTGCATCTTAATGAAAACATGTGAAATTTCAGTTATACACAGGTGCCTCTGCCTCTGTTACATTGCTAAATCATAACACATATGAACTGTTAGGCTCCCCACGCCTGTCTAAAACTAGCACGCACCTGACGACTTGTAATGGACAAGACATTCCTGTTCTCAGAAAATGTACTTTGCCTGCCATGTATCATTCGCAAACGTGAACTGTGAGTTAGACTGTGCTGCAATCATGCGATTGTGAGAGTATATTTGGCCTTGATTCATTTGATTTGTTTGGCTTTAATATTCAGGACAATGTGTTGTCAGTGACTGCATTCAATGCAAAAGACAGTGTAGCTAGCTTGAGGAAAGAATTCCCTGAACTCTTTTCTGAAGATTTAGGCAAGGCTAACAATTTTGTTGCACTTGTTACTATGAAAGACATTGCTCACCCAAAATTTTGCTGGGCCAGAACTGTTCTCATTGCATTATGGAACAAAGTAGCTGCGGAACTTAATGAATTGCAAGATAGCGGAGCTATTGCACCTATACAAGCTAGTCAGTGGGCAAGTCCACTGGTTTTGCTCCCCAAACCTTCAGATTGCATTTGCCTCTGTGTTGACTAAGTCTACAGTCATTGATACATTCCCAGAGGATCTCATTGACAGATTAGGCTTTAGCCGATACTTTTCAAAAATTGACTTACAAACACACATCTTCAAATACCAAAAAATTGGTGAAGTGCTTTTGCACAGGTTTTGTGACAAAGTCAGGCCTACTACTTTCGCATTAAAAGTGTTGATGAAAGCTCAGAGTAACTATTCACAAATAGAGAAAGAGGCACTGGCTATTGTGTATGGTGTCACAAAATTCCAGCACTATTTGCATGGCAGAAACGTCTACTTAGTAACAGATCACAAGCAACTGCACTCCTTGCTTCATCCAATGAAGCCAGTTCCTGTATGAAATGCCCAAAAATTGCAAAGATGGGCTTTGTTATTATACAAATACCAGTACGAGATTGTATATTGTCTGACAGCTCAACATGATAATGCGGATGTACTTACATGTCTTCCGACTGGAGAGACTTTGACACTTCTGCTGCACCTTGTCACAATGAAGCTCATGATTCTGAACTGCTTTAATCCTTTCCTCTGAACTCTAGGAAAATTGCACAGATCATGGAAGCTGATTTAGATTTGAACATTTTGCTAAAATACATTCGCACAGCTTGGCCTCCCTCATTGCATAGCATAAAGAACTCGGTAGTGTGCTGATACTTTGCACATTGGCATAGCCTCACTATACAGCAAGGTGTGATTCTTGTTCAGAATGACAGTGGACAGTGACGTGTGTTGATCCCCAAATTTACAAAAAGAAGTGTTGCAGTTACTTCAAGGACAGTGAGGGATTGTTCGTATGAAACAGTTAGCGCATCGACACTGTACTTGGCAGCGTATGGACACCCAAATAGAACAGTGTCACACATCTGCAAAAAATCAGTCCTCCCCACCATAAAAAATCTCTGCTTGGCCTATGTTGCAATCACCATAGCAACATTTGCACACAGACTTCGCGGACCTTTTGGGAACATTTGTTGGTTGATTGTGGTCAACTCTTATAGCAAGTTTCCTTTTGCTGTGCCAATAAACACAATTCAGGAGTTGTCCTCTATTTTTGCCTTAAAGGTTCATCTGAAGTCATTATGTCAGACAGCAGCCCTCAGTTCACGTCCAATGAATTTGAAACATCCTGTGAATGCAATTGCATACAGCATTTAACTAGTGCACCATTCTATCCACAGTCAAACAGAGAAGCGGAACGTTTTGTCAGAACCTTCAAGTAACAGATGGCCAAACTTCACACCACACACACCAGGGATCAAGCATTGCAACTGTTTCTCACCTCCTATGCATCCACGAGATGGACCATCACTGGCAGAATTGCTTCATGGCCGCCACCATTGGACACTGTTCCACCTGCTCCATCCTCTTCAGCATCCGGTCACAAGTATCACTTCGCACTGCATGATATTGTGTTTTTCAGGGTTTTTGGCAGCAGCAGATGGTGGGCGCGAGGCAAGATCCTTCGCTGAATTGGCACATGCATGTATCTTATATCAGGCCCAGATGGATTACAGCACTGATATCACAATCAAATTCGCCACTGTCATGTGCACAGTGATCTTTCTGTATCTCTTTCCCCACATTAACGGATCCCGAGGACAGTGCGGCACCGTGGGATGACCCTATGGAGATGGAGCCTTCACCTCCTCCCCCTCCGCTCGTCCTATCGAAGGAGCTGGACCCACCCACACTGCAGCAGCCGCCGCCTTCTACATCTTGTTGAGTCTCAGAAGGTAGACACGTACCATTCTGGGCATTTTCTGGGGGACGTTTCCACCAGAGCGAAGGCTGAATAGTGGGATAAGACTGGAAGTCTGACATCCCCTGCAGCTACAGCTTCCAGTCCCTCAGAGCATCCCACATTCCTGCCTTCCCTCTCATTGTGGTGCTCCTTATACAATGAAATTCTGTCGCTTTCAGGGGGAGGAATGTTATCATCTAAAGTCAAGCGCCGGCATGCCATTCAGGAACAACACGGAAGAGAAGACTGTGAGAAGAAGTCTGCCAATCGCATGCTGTCCAGACCTCCCTCCAGGATGACAAATGAGACTGCAGCGGCCCCTATGTGAAGAGTACATAAGGCCCCAACCGACTGGTGACAGCCCAGTTCAATAGCAGCATCAACACTAGACACTTCGCTTGTACTCTCTATGAAGCACAGACTTGGGATTGTTTAGACTGAAGAAGATTGATTATTTTGTATGCCGCCCTTTGCTTGACACACATCTGTATAATTGCAAAAGTTAAGTTTTGTAATCATCTTTTTGTAATAAAATTAATTAATATGATTTGTTTGACTTTTTGGGTATCGAATCAAGTATGCAGGCTTCCTAGACACCACACAATGTATGCTGCCAATGTGAAAAAGAATAATAATTGAATTTGGTAGTCAGTGATTTCAACGTCTCATCATTTCTGTCACAGCTATTATATGGTGTGTCTATTTCATTTCCATTTCAATTTTTTTATCCTTTGAGGATGAGACCCTTGATATGACGGACCAACAAAAATATAGCATTGGTATGGGGCCTGTCATATGATGTATCAAACAAAGCAATCCCTCAGTATAAGGCCTGTCATATGATGGACCAAAAAAACACTGAAATGTAACAAAATTTTTGAGCTATTTGGTATTATCGACACAGAGTTGTCATTGTAGCTCCCCAATCATAGTTCCAATTCTTTTTTTAATATCTTATTTTCTGATGGTTTGTTATGAGCAATTCTGATCACATTTTTGTTAATTTTTTGTCTGTTTCCAGATACATAACTGATAATGAAATGTAACAATCAAATTACGGCTGCAGTAGATCGTGCACTGTAATGACATAGGTGTAAAGTAAAACTGAATGCCAGTAACAAGTAAGTAACAACTAAGGTTTTTATTTACTTAGACAGAAAGGAAGACCTAGAAGAATATGGACTGATGATGTAATAGTGGTCATCACTGGTATGGGAGTCTGGGGGTGAGTAAAGAGCAACAAACAACCGAGAAATGTGGGAAAGATCATTGAAGAAGCCAAGGCTCACCAAGAGCTTATGCAGTCCATCCTAGTTACTAAAAACCTCGTTTTTTGTTTGAGTTTTAATGCCACACTACTTTGGTTATGTGACATTATGCACGCAAACTTCTAGCAATGTTTTCTATGAAAGCAGCTCTGAGACATGCCAAATGTGTGTAAACAGATTACTGCCATCCAGCAAAGTGTATTCTGCTGCTCTGCAATATCGCTGTTGCACTTATAGTGCCTCTGCACAAAATTTCCTAGACCACAAGTATGTGAGTATCAATAACAAGTTAAACTGAACAACATGCACTGCACTTGTCACCTCTAACATTAAAAAATTTATGGCGCAATCTCTTTTGCAACTTGACTTTGAAACTGGTCGCTAGTAGTATTTATAGGCCCTCTGTTACTGTACAATTGCAATAAAAAAAAGTAACTGCACACCAAAAACTGTGAATCAATGTGAAAATTACATTAGCCCATACAGCCATCTCTGCAATATCTGGTTCTAAATTGGTTCCTGTCTTCAATGTTTAAATTAGAAACTGCCACAAATCTCTCTCATACCAGTACATTATCTGTACACGGCATGTTTACATGCAATTTCATCTGTTTCTAAATTTCCTTCCTCACTATTCTGAGAAACTCAGTCCTTCCTGTTTTGAGATCATGTAGCCATTTAAGTTCAAAGTTACATCTGCTTCATAGAAACATTGACAACTACTCACAGCAAACTGCATCAATGAACTCATTCCTCTTCCCACTAACTTTGATTATTTATGAAATATATCCAAGTTGAATCCTAGTAATATGAATACCTACTTATCACTTGCTGGACACTCCAACAGGCAGCACTAGCACCTTCGCCCACCCTTACCCTGCTATCTATCCTCCTCCCCACCCCCAAGCCTCCCTTACCTCCATTACCCCCCACCCTAACTAGATTGCTCCTCGCATCAGACACAGTCACAGTCAGGCCTTAGTGCCCAAGGAAGTGGCCGTGTATGTGAGTTGTGTGAATTGTGTGAGGTTTCTACTTCTGAAACACTTTGTCTGAAAGTTGGAATACTTCCAGCATTCTTTTTGACTGTGCTTTTCTGTGACTTACAACTTTCTCTTTGGTGATAAGAAGCAATCTATCTTTTTAATACTGTTGTTAATACTTACTACAACATATTTTGAGGATTATGTTGGTCCCTCTGGATGTTTTGACTGCAATGTTGGAGTCAGTCTCACTTCTAATTTCAGAAACCTCCACCTTACAGACGCAATAGAGTACATATACACTTAACCACACACATGCGAATCACGTTTAGAACAACATATTGTTTCACTAACAAATCATCACCAATGTTTTCCCACTAGACAAGTATGCTTGACAAATGGAATTACAAAGAACTATTCAAAGCGATTTTTCAAAATAGTTATCATCATATTACATTATTTCAATAAGTTATAGAACATGTTTCACAATAAAACTCATTATGAAAATGAGGAAGTGTAATTGTCAGCAAAGCAGTAACACTTCTATCTAATACAACAACATGATATGTTTTTCTTTTTTTACAAATTTTATCAGTCTTTGTCTGCTGGTCATTAATTCTGCCTCACAATTCACTATAAAATTGTTTTTACAAATTAACAACATGTATGTCAGGCTGAAACATGCAAAGTTATCGCTTTCATACACGATTTTTACAGTTTTTGTTTTTGGAAAAGTACTCCATAGAAAAAATATCCATCTTAGGAAATTGATGAAAACTCCTGTAGAATAAGCTGCGAATCCATGGATGCAAAATCTATATTCTGTCGAGTATCATTTACTACACTTCGAACCTGTAAAAGAAAGAACATAAAAATTTATAGCACTGGCATCACATGCTACTGATACAAAACTGCAATCACAACAGGTTGACCTACAAGTTGGCCACTTCCTTTCTGGCTTAATTAAAGCAAATCCATATTTTGGCTAGTAACTAGCCATTAACAATGCCCTAGTATGTCAAACCCTGTTGTTCACGCTCCTGTCAGAGTTCATTCATTGAGTCTTGAATGAACTGTCACAGGAGTCCAAACAACAGGGCTTAACAAAATAGGCATTGATAATGGCTAGTTACCAGTTGCAATCTGGAAGGAAATGACTGACTGCTGCTTTCCATCATTTTGAAACTCAGGTTACAGTCATTGGGTGAATTCCACATTCCTGATGGATGGTAATTTGATGAAATAATAACCTGACTTGCCAAAGCCAGCTCTACCATGTAGATGAATTAAGCACAAACATACGGCGCACTAATTTATGGGTGGAAATTCAGAAAATTTCTACAAATTAGATTTTTTCTCTGTTCACATTCTCAGTGGTTTAAATTTCTGGCCGAATTACAGGTACACGGCAAAAGTCTAGTAGATATTAAAATTAATTACCAATCTATGAGGAAGAATAGGTAGGTGTGAGACGTGTGGAAGTTTGGGTCAGTCTGGGGAGGATGCTCAGACAGCCTAAGTGATGAGGTGGGAATCTGAGTTTGAATCCCAGTCCACCACAAATTTTCATATGTTGCTTTAGGTAGTAATCTATGCCTATCACATTTAAGTTTAATTTCAGGAAAAAATTTCAACTTTTTTTTATGCCCTTTAAGTCTACACTTTGTTAATTTGCAGTTGTTCTTTTCCTTACTGAACCTACTTCTGCCTCATTACAATTACTTATTAGCAACCTAAAAATATAATATTACAAGATTATAATGGTTGTTGAAAAGGGGGGGGGGGTGGGGTGGAGGATGGGAATCTGGTGCCGGCAGTGATAGGGGTTTTTGTTTAGTTTCCTTTTCTTTTCTTTTGAGGGGGAGGGCAACTACATCATTTGCTTGAGTTCTACTACACTGGCACTGTGTACTACAAACACCTAAATTCAAATTACTGCAAAATACTTGAGCTGTACTATTTATTCTATTTTCAAACAAATTGCTAATGGATGTTTTCATACATTCCTAAGAACTTTCTTGTAGTGTTCAAATACATCTTTTTCTACAAACACCAAATGAATCTACACAATCCTTATTCGCCATAAAATTATGTACTCATATTACCGTATCAGTACGTCCACTGTCTTTTCCTGACTCTTCTATCTTACTGATGGAGTCTCTAGAAAATTAACTGCACAACAATCAGGTCAATGTTCTCCTTTGTTGTAGAAAACTCTCTCTGATCTATGCCACACTTGTTTTCCTTCCCTAACATTCCTGCTATAAATCTAGTGCAAGACCTGTCCCATACATCCTCCCACCACCACCTACCCCAGTCCCGTCACAGGCGTCTCCTAACCCACTGCCTGTGAAAGCAGAAATGTGATCTATAAACTAAGCTGCAACCACTGTACTGCTTTCTATGTGGGCATAACAACTGACAAGCTGTCTGTCTGCAAGAATGGCCACTACCAAACTGTGGGGAAGAGACAGTTGGATCACCCATTGCTAAACATGCTGCCCAGCATTATTCGCCTCACTTCAATGACTGCTTTGCAGCCTATGCCATTGGGATTCTTCCTACCAACACCCGCTTTTCTGAATTGTCCATGTGGGAAATACATGCTGCGATGTTTTACTCAAATTACTGCTTGATTGTTCTAATTAACTATTGTTATTTGGCATCTATAAATACTGTATTCTGCCTTTTTATCTATTTTTTGCTCCCAATTTGATATATTTTATTTCACTTTATTCTGCCAACACCTTTCTTCGCTATATAAATGCTACAGATACATTCCAGACCTCTTCATGTTTTACTTATTACAAGTAATCTTTTACTAATATAATAATAATAATAATAATAATAATAATAATAATAATATAGGATGAAACTACAATTTAACAAATGTAGAAATAGA
Organism: Schistocerca cancellata; assembly: GCF_023864275.1. Lineage (NCBI taxonomy): Eukaryota > Metazoa > Arthropoda > Insecta > Orthoptera > Acrididae > Schistocerca > Schistocerca cancellata. The sequence goes on along the minus strand of NC_064630.1, from coordinate 389,961,805 downwards.
AGCAAACTGACAACAGATACATGCTAAATTTGACAGATTTACTAGCATCTGGAATTGATGTGAAATCTGTCAGACAAATGAGAAATGAACAATGTAACATTCCTAGAAGATCCTAATGAAGACCTGTTTGTTATTAAAGTGGACCTTTCAAATTTGTATGTCACAAACTAAAATGGAGCATGCCAAAGTTGTGTGACGGACTTGCATTGGTAACACGTTGTTTTCCTTCTTTCTCAGCTAAAAGTTCTCTCACCGATGACTGCCCTGCTACTCAGTAGTGAGACTGTGGCCTGTCACAGGGCAGCATTCTGTACTATAAAAAATGTTAATTGCGAGTTTCTTTAGCTGCTGGATTAGCAAATTCCATTCCCTTTATTTCTATGTAGACTAGTACCAGGTAGAATGGTACATCTTCTTCTTCTGTAGATGGAAATGTTTCTCCTGGATGTTCAAAGTCGTTTATCTGTTGGGTTTATGTGCCATATTATTAGAAGGGCACTTTAGCAGGTTGGAGTAGACACAGAGTGCTATGTAACAATAATATACAATATGAAACTTCATCGTAGGTAAAAATTATGACCTGAACTGGAACTTTCTCTTCCACAGGCAATGATCTTCCCAATTAAGTTAGCCAGGTACAACTTATGACTCATACTCACAGATTCAATTCTGACAAGCAGACCAACCTTGCAGTTGAAGGAGGAAGCCATCATGACTTCACATGATGCCACCATTTAGAGCCTGGAGACACATGGCAATGCCAACAAACCAAAGAAATCCAAAGCTGTTCAAACAAGTTCCGATAAGTTGCATAACAATGCCTGCTCCCACATGGCCAATCAGATGAAGGCTATGCAGCAGGAATTTGGTTAAGAAACACTGCAACATCTTCCATACATCCTTGATCATTCACCTTGTGATTTCCACATCTTTAGTGACATGAATAGTGTCATGTGTGGATGTCAGTTTCAGTCGGATGAACATGTGTAACAGTTGGTGCGGTTGTAGATCCATCAGTGGCTGAACACATTCTACAAAACAGGGATTGACAATCTCATCTCCCAGTGGGATACGTCTTAATGCAAGTGATTATTTTACAGTAGAACCATTCCATGGTCCTATTGGGGGGGGGGGGGGGGCGGGGGGTGTTCGTTTTCATTTGATTGCCATTTATATTAGAAAATGTTGATATAAAAACAGCTGGTATAAAATCTCTCTTGCACTCCAGTAAATGCAAAATTATTATGGACATCTTTAGCAGCTATGGTATCCAATGGCTTCTGTCCACATTCAAGTTAGTATTTGACATCTCTAAAGTGCCACTTAGGCATGCTTGGCACAAATACTGGATAGCCTTGTCACTCGCTTGTCATTGGTTCAATTAATGGCCAAGCATCAATACAAAATATAGTGAACTTTAGAAAACACACACACACACACACACACACACACACACACACACACACACACACACACACACAGAGCATCTTTTACCTATGTTAGGTTTACAACATTAGTTGCCACTGCTGAAGTTACAATTAAGGAGACCACGCTGTGGTTCAGGTCGAAAAAAATCTATTTTCGGTTTTCATCATATTTTGATAGGTTAAGGTTTTATTTAAGTACCCTGAAAAGTATTTTGCTGAAAAAAATTTTTTTTGAACATTTAAAGAGCAATTTTCTATCACGTGTGTTTATGTGCCATGCCCACTTTTCTGCATATATTTTAGATCTTTATATCCCCTACATTCCACGTTTGGGATTTTTTTTTTTTACTCCCGAGTGTGTTGGCTATCCTTGGAATGAAACAGTCGGTATTCTTTTGTTTCTGCTGCTTGTAAACAACAGGCTTTCAAACACGCAGTTAGTTTTGTTCAAGTGTGATTGCGAGTAGTTGTGATATTACATTTGCAGGCATTTTCAAGAAACGACAATTTAGAGGAAACTAGTATAGAAAGCTTTCTGTACAACAGGTTATGTTGCCTGGCAACTATGTTTCTAATTGTAATTCTTCAACAAGTGCATCATCAAAGAAGCTCTCACCATTTCAGGAGAGTTACAACGAATTTACCGTAAGTGACAAGGGGTGCAGTAACATTATTATAAATTTGAGAAGATTATCAGATGTAATTTCTAAATTTGTACAATGTAGACAGTGTGGTGAGTCACAGAGTGTGAAAATTTGTGAGAGTAATACTAGACTAGTTTAAGCCTTACGATCCATTAGCAAGGCCATGGCTGCAGGGAGAACATTTTGTTCAGCGATGAACTTACATCAACCACCAAATAAATTTGAACGGCAATATTAGAGAAAGATGTATGAGCGGTCAGTGAGGAAACCATGAAACTGGCTGCTAGGGAAGCAGTGGAAGAAAATGATGGATGTTTGGATATTGCAGTTGCACTTGATGGAAGTTGGCAGAAAAGAGGACATACTTCTCTGTATGGAGTGTAGACATCGGTAAAGTGTTAGATGTGGAGATAATGTCTAAATACTGCAAATGTTGTAAAGTCAATGAACATAAAGAACACAACTTTGTGGCTAATTTTAGAGGAACAAGTGGTGGTATGAAGTTAATGGAGTACAACAAATATTTCATCACTCCGTAGAAACAAGAGGCGTACGGTGCATCAAATATTTGGGCGATGGTGACAGTAAGGCATACAACAATGTGGTGAACCCCAAGCCATATGGAGATGCCATTATTAGCAAAATAGAATGTGTAGGCCATGTTCAAAAACATTTGGGAACACGGCTGAGAAAAACTAACTGTTGAGATGAGAGGAAAAAAATTAGAAGATGGAAAATTGTTGACCGGACAGGATCGGTTAACTAAAACTGAAATAGAAAACTTGCAGGTATACTATGGGCAGGCAACTAGGAGAAATAAAGAAAATCTGGAGGCAATGAAGAGAGATGTTTGGGCCATATCCTTCCGTAAGTTCTCTACTGGTGATAAGCCATGTCATGGATTGTGTCCATCAGGAGAAAATTCGTGGTGCAAACGCAATAGGGCTCAGGCAACTGAAGAATCTTATTCTCACCAGCATTCTCTTCCTGCTGCTGTTATTACAGCAATTAAACCTATTTTCAGAGACTTGGCTCATCCTGACCTCCTAAGGAAATGTCTTCATGGGCATACACAGAACCCAAATGAATGTTTCAACAGCATAATTTGGAACTGCCTACCTAAAACTGTTTTTGTAGGCATGCATACAATGAAACTAGGAGTTCATGATGCTGTTATTACATTCAATTGTGGTAATACTGGAAAGTGTTGGGTACTGAAAAAGCTGGGAATTAATCCTGGTGAAAATATGATCACTGGGCTACAACATTACGATAAAATGAGGATAGCCGATGCAGACAGCTCTGCATCTAATATGACCAAGAAAGCAAAACAAACATCCAGGAAGGTGAAAAAAAAGCTGGAAGACGTGCTAGAGGCCAAAGAAGGGCTATCATATGCAACAGGACAATTTTAATTAACTGTAAGTAACAAATTTCGTAAGTTTTTTCTTTAAAGTGAATTTCCCACAAATTAAAATTTTCAGTACATATGCCCCATTATATCAGAAAGTATCATAGATAAATGAATGAAATTTTCAGAGACTCTGCATAACATAAAAAGCCACCTCTGGTACTACATTCATTAATATTGCCCCGTTAGGAAGTTCACAAAAAATATTTTCTGTAGAAAAAACTTAATATTTTTTGTTAATAAATTTAAAAAAAAGTATTTCCTTAAAACTATAAAATGGATAGAGTAGATTTTAGTACAGTTGACTCTATTACCATCATTTAACACACAGAAAAATATTAAGGTCCTGCATCAAATAGTCTTTTTCAGAAATGGGTCAAATACTTGCCTAAATTAACATGGGTTAGATAGGCAGGGTGTGGTTCCCTTAACCTTTATAATCAAAGGAGGATATTGCTATCTATTACATTTCATTTGTCATTCAAAAATATTTCTGAGGCAGAGAGTGTGTATATGAACCAGGGAAAGTCAGTCTAACCTCACTAACCCCCCCCCCCTCCCGCTTCCCTCTCCTACATCCTCAACTGTGACTATTATTTAGGGTTAAGATGGGTATTAGAACCACAATGAATTTGTTAGTACTGAAGCATTTTCAGACCACTCTAGTGCTGCTAATGAAGATGAAACATGCTGTGTACTGTCATGAGCGAGGAAGAGCAGGAATGGTTTGAAATCGGCACTCAATGCTGGGCTGACAACTTAACTGACTGACTGGCTTGGACCAGAGGATGTATGGGGTAGTGACTAGAACATCATATGCATATGTAGAACAGAGACAATGATAAAACACTTAATACATAGAACACTTCCACGTCACTGAATACAGTAGGAAATCTGACAGAACATCCTAAAGTTCATGAAGAGATGAACATTTTGAGTATAAGCACTATCTTCCAGCCTGTATTTCCACAGCCAGAAGACTGTCTGTGCAGTTTGGTATGTGGAAAATGTGCCTTCAGGACATAATTTGAGATTTTCCATAGGTTGGCATACAGGCTTAACCTAACATTTTCTTACCATGGAAGTGAAAAAGGCAGCATGTTTTGGTTTCTCTGAATATCGTTCATACTGGTCAAGGCTGTCTTGAAGTTTCAGTGTCAGACTGTCATAATTTTTGCGCACAACTTCCAAAATCTGGAAGAAAAATCATAAAAAATATGAGACAACTGATATTTTAAAAATTGATGTAACTGCACTACTATGTCACCACAAATGACACAGTATGAATTTTCAAAACTTGTGTATAACATTTTTTTAAGACATGTAATGTGTGCCACCAAAAAGCATTAGTGGCTCTTGTCACTAGTGTTATTCAAAACGGTAAACTTTATTCCTCATTTGCTCACCTGTTCTTCAGATGGTGTTGAGAGACCCTGACTAGCCAACCATGATTCAATTTTTGGTTGAAAATGGTTTATAATAGCTCTGGAAATAATAACAGAATCATAAATGTAGTTATATCTAGAGCTTTTTCAGAGAATCTTAATCAAGACATTATGAAAACAAACCATCAACTGTAAGGAGAGGTTAATTACATAAAAGTTTTTACTATAATCTTACTTGACTCAGTTTACCGTATTTACTTGAATCTAAGCCACACTTTTTTCCGGTTTTTGTAATAAAAAAAAAAACGCCTGCGGCTTAGAATCGAGTGCAAAGCAAGCGGAAGTTCTGAAAAATGTTGGTAGGTGCCGCCACAACTAACTTCTGCCTTCGAACATATGTAGCGCTACACAGGCATGCTTTGCAAGCACAAAGATAAATACTGGCACCAAAACCTCTGCGTCAGTAAATAAATTTTTTAAAAAAAGGTGGAAGATGAGCTTTATTCTCCGCCCCGAGTTTCGACCACTGCATTTTCATACATTATCCAACGAAGTAAATACAAATTCCGTATTGTTCATCTTCGAATGTAGCAGCATTTCAATGTACTACGAAAATCCACTGGCAAGACTGTTTGGGATGTTTGTCAATCAAAATGACCAACTCTACGTTCTGAATTTTTTCCTATCTGTGAGAAGAGATGGTTGCTAACAGGAACTTTTATGAATTGTGAATCACATGCAGTATTCTCTTCACCATAAGAATAATACGAACATGAACATTTTGCCATGTATTGTTTCACGTTTAATGCTATCTCATTTAAATCCTGTCTGCCTAATAAACTACGAAACTAGAGTGAGACGACAGCAAACGCGGAAGAATATACATATCATGTCATGTTTATATTCGTATTATTCTTATGCCTAATAGTGACACAGTCAGAAATGAAGCATGGCTATTGACTAGATTTTTAAATCTAGTCAATCTCAATTTTCAAATTGAGAAAATTTTTCGCTAAACTCTTGTTCAGAACATCTTCTATCATACGCAGTCTATTATTTCATTCTTGTTGATCATTATCAAAGAAACCAGCAGTGTAAGTATGCCATTGTTTCGCTAATGAGACGATTACTCTCTCTCTTTTTGATTGTAAGCG